>NC_071988.2:26633125-27881250 GCF_028885655.2 Pongo abelii
ATTTAATTATCTGAGACAAAAATAAGCGATTTAATTATAATTAATTTTCTAATTCTACTTATTTTCAAATAAAAGTCTAAAAAGAATCCTTCCATTTTAATTACTAATCCTCAATTTAAAGGTTATACTTGTATAAATAAAAATGAAACCCCTCAGAATTCAGAAAAATATTTTAGAAAATATCTTAATATAAACTAAAACTAGTAAATCATCAAGGAGTCATAACATAATGTTCTGAAAAAGAAAATAAAATTATATATCTATTGATCTGACAAACTCCTCAAAACAATACTTAAAATATTATGGAAGCTGCCATTATTAAGCATCTTTATTTTTTGTGGCTATATTGTCCTTTATGTACATTCAACAATAATCTATCCTTCTCACTGAGACATAGTTGAATAAATCAGTTGCAAAGTAGGCCATGCCACGTCTTGTGTATTTAAGTCTGACAAATCTTTTGTTAAAGAACAAGTATTAAATTTCACAGGTTGTCAAATAAAGCAAAACATCAAATAATAATATTGAATTAGGAATATCACTTAACAAACTTACATGTGCAATAGGGTAGGAGACTGGACATAAGTCTCAATTATAGCTAAGCAAGGAGGAACAAACCATCTTCCATCTGCAGACTCACAACAATAAATGGGGTCACCCTGCCTTGTTCTCCCCAAAGGAGCTGAGCCACTGAAAATCTCCTGTCATCCTCCAGCCTGGGCAACAAAGAACGAAATTCCGTCTCAAAAAAAAAAAAAAAAAAGAAAAAAGAAAAGTTCCTGTCATCGTCTGATTTCCTCACAAAAGCATCGTTTCTGACTTTTGCAATATTAATGTTGAATCTGTGTCACAAACTTGGTAAACCAATTTTCCCTGTTACATGCTTTTGTTTTGTCTCTGGGTCTTCTCTTTACAACAGGTAACTTGGAGAAAAGCAAGGCTTATCGAAATCCATGAGGTTGGGACATGTAATGAAACTGAAATTCCACTCTAGTTTTGCTTTGTGGCTTTGACTTACTAGAAAACATGGATATTTTAACAACCACATAGGAGAAGAAACAGCATTTAAACTATGACAAAGTTAAGAAAAAGGATCCACTTTTCTCTTACTAAAAGCTTTTCAATCTGGCTTAGAAAAGTTTTATCATCATAATTAGAATGGGACAGATAAATAATGTTGCATTTTAAAATTTTCTCTATCTTTCACAAATGGAAAAACTAGTTTTCATTGGTCTAAACATGGGACTACTATAAATAAACATCTAAAAATAGCTGTGTTGATATGATTGTGTCCAGCAACATTACTATCAAAAAGCACACATCTTAAGGTGTCTTTCCAATTCATTATTGCACTGAAACACTTTTATTGAATATGATGCTTTTAAACTAATTCAATGAGTTAAAATTATTTTCATGTAGTAGACATTAATTAAAGATGCTATGTCTGGGCCAGGGGCGGTGGCTCATGCCTGCAATCCCAGTACTTTGGGAGGCTGAGGCAGGTGGATCACAAGGTCAAGAGATCGAGACCATTTTGGCCAACATGGTGAAACCCCATCTCTACTAAAAATACAAAAATTAGCTGGGTGTGGTGGTGCACACCCGTAGTCCCAGCTACTTGGCAGGCTAAGCCAGGAGAATCACTTGAACCCGGGAGGTGGAGGCTGTAGTGAGCCAAGATTGTGCCACTGCACTCCAGCCTGGCAACAGAGCAAGATTCTGTCTCAAAACAAACAAACAAACAAACAAAACAAAAAAATTGCTATGTCTTTAAACTATTTTATGATTATATATAGCAAATACAAAAATCTATCTAATCTTTCCAGATTTTCAGGTGGAAAAATTATATTTCATATATTTTATAGAGTATGTAATATGAAACACCTGGAATGAGCATTTTCATGTAATTTCACAAATTAACAAGTTATTTGCCCATTTAGAAGTGTTATTGTAGCTCTCTTAACTAGTTAAGACTCTGTATTCCTAATAGTAAGATGTGGTAATTCTTCTGTCTAATTTTGGTTATTTGTGGTGATTAACTAGTTAAGACTCTGTATTACTAATAGTAAGGCATGGTAATTCTTCTGTCTAATTTTGGATGTTTGTGGTGAGTGAGAAAAGATATAACAATAACATCAGATCTCATATTGCTTTCATACAGTGTGAACAAAAAATGTAATTATTTTCAGTGACAGAGATGGCTTACTTATTATATTCTCAAATTAATCAAATTAAAAAATACACCATGTGGAATGTCACACGTGTACAACAATACAAGTTCCATGTGAATGTTACATTTCTGGAAGGTTTTAATGGAGACCCAGGGAGAACACTTATGAAAATGGAGCTAGAATACCTACCGAGTGGAACTAAATGGAAACAAAAAGTAACAGTTTCTACAAATTCACATTTATAAACAATCATTACTCAGAAACCCAAACAAAAAGAAATAATAAACTTTCTAATTCTAAAATCACAAATTGTTCTAAAATATCAGTAAAATGTAAATTTTACTAAAAATGTAAATATAGTAAATAATTTCATTCCAGTTCAATGTTATCACTGCTAACTATCCCAATAATTTGAAAAACAATTGATAAGAATGATAATATTGCTTATTTATCCCCAGGAAACATCCTTAGATTGTCGTCTCTAGCATGTGTCTCTGTGTAAATTCTGCCCCACTTTATACTCATTCACTCTTTCCGTCTTTCCCTCAACGATTCAAAGATATTTATAAAGTGGCTACTATATGCTAGTCACTGTTTTTGGGTGCTAATGTAGAGCTATGAGCAAGAGAGAAAACCTCAATACTTTCTTGAAGCTTGTCTTCCAGTGGAGGAATTAACAAATACATAAGATTGTTTTAGTTATTGGTAAATGTTATTTAAAAAATGGGCTATGGCTGGGCGTGGTTGCTCACACCTGTAATCCCAGCACTTTGGGAGGTCAAGGCAGGTGAATCACCTGAGGTCAGGAGTTTGAGACCAGCCTGGCCAACATGATGAAACACTGTCTCTACTAAAAATACAAAAATAGCCTGGCATGGTGGCGGGTGCCTATAAGCCCAGCTACTTGGGAGGCTGAGGAAGGAGAATCACTTGAACCCAGGAGGTGGAGGTTGCAGTGAGCCAAGATTGCACCATTACACTCCACTCTAGCCTAGATGACAGAGCTAGACTCCATCTCAAAAAAAAAATGAAAAATAAAAAATAAAAAAAAAACTGGGCCACTTGTATCCATTTGCTAGGTATGCCATAACAGAGTACCACAAATTGAGTGTCTTAAAGAACATATATTTATGCCCTCAACATAACATATATTTATTTTCTCGAGGCTAGAAGTCCTAGATCCAAGTGTCAGCTGGGTTGGTTCCTTCTGAGGGCTGTGAAGGGAGATAATCTGTTCCTTGCCTGTCCTTTAACTTCTGGGAGTTTCTCTGTTATTTTTTTGGCTGGTAGAAGCATCACCCCAAATATCTATCTCCATCTTCACATGGCATCCTCCCTGGGTGAGTGTCCAAATTTTCCCTTTTCGTAAGGACCCAAGTCATGTTGAATTAGGGTTTACACTAATGATTTCATTTTCACTTGATTACCTCTGCAAGTAAACTGTTTCCAAATAAGGTCACCTTCTGACAAACCAGGGTTAGGATTTCAACATACTTCTTTAGAGGACCACAGTTTAACCCATAGCAGTCATTGATTAGAGACTGACTGGGAGAGGGGGTTGCAGGCAGTTTTAGACTGGTGCCATTGGCCATGTCTTCAAAAGTGGCAGCAGCCAGATGAGAGAAATAGACTCAAAGCTTTTCTTGAAAGGCAAACAGCAAGTGCAAAGGATGCAGGATGGAACAGACTTGCAGGGTCTTAGGAGTAGACAGGGTGCTGTGGCTGGAGTAGCCAGGTAAAAGAGAGGAGTGTGTAAGGAAGGAGATCAGAGAAGCAGGCGGGGCTCAGACTGTGGGGTTCTTCAAAGGCCACGAGAAAGAATTTGGAGTTACTGTAATTTTAAAAGTCAGCAGCTAGAAGATTTTTAAAGAGGAAGTGATGTGATCTGATATCTATTTTAAAAGATCAGTGTGGCTGACACCTCTCTTGTCTCTCAGGGAAGGCCATCTAATCTTTTCAGCTCTTTGTGATCTCTTTTTCTCAACACCTAGATCACTGATAGTTCTCACTCCATGGATCTGTTAGCAGAAGTGAAGGAATCAAACAGTTAGGTTTCTATGTTCACCCAGAAGCCTCCACTCTTGTCTTTATAAAAGATCTTTCTTTCAAACAGTAGGCTAATTGGTTGCTATACTTGGTATCACTTGATTTTATATACATATAAGAAGCTTAGAGACTAAACTCTTCATATATTTGTGTGTGTGCGTTGCTAGTGTGTGTGTGTTTAACACAGAGCTAAAGTTCATCCTCCTAGGTTTAGGCTGAATGTCACCTCTTCTTTGATGCTTCCCTGAATGTCCCCACAGCATTTGTTGCTTCCTTTACAGTGCAAACCTGAATTTTCACACTTTTCATATATTACTGTACCTATTTGTTATCTGGTGTCCTGGATAGTCTGCAAGCTCCTTTAGAGGCGGAACTTTGATTTTATTTATTTTTCTTCTATTTGTAACTGCTAGTTGCACAATCTCTGACAATAGAAAGAAACAAATGCATTTGGATGATTAGAATACATCCCTTAGAGCTGTTTTCCGAAAGAACTACATTTCATACCAACCAGTAAATTTAAAGGCACTGATAAACAATAAAAATTTACCACAGACTTGTAGTGGTTTTATCAACAAAGAAATTTTAACCACAGACTTGTAGTGTTTTCATTGTATCTATCAGAAACTTTCTAGATGAAACATCTTCATTACAAAAGTGTTTTACTTTTTTTTTTGAATTTGGTGTTTGTCATTCATACAAACTGGAACCTTTGAATCTTCTTCAGTGGGTATCTCTGATTCCTGCTTCTCAGAATAACTTTCATTAAAGATCTTCCCTCCCTTCAGTTCCTAATGGAGGGGGTGAGATGTATCCATTATTAAATTATTTATTTAAAACTTTTCAGACCTTCTGTTGATTATGCATATGAAACTTCAAGTTTTGATTATAAACTTGTAAACCTGTGACAATTGTAAATCTTGATACCTACTTTAAGAAGAAGGAGATGGAATTGTGCTGAGTCCTTGCGCTATGATTATTTTGCTCTCTTGGGTATTTTGACATGAATGAGAGTGGCTTTCTGGAAGCATAAATTCTATTGATGCTACTTTTGCCTTATGAATTGCATGGGCTTTGCATATTTTGCAGCTTGTGTGTCCCAGTCTTTAATAGCCCCTTTTCTGTCCACAGAGCTGCATTTGTTGTAAAAAATACAATAGCTTATTAGTAACAACTTAAAAAAAGACAAAGATTACTTCATCCCAAATTCATTGAATTTCTGCAACGTAGTAAGCATAAGGAAGGCAGGAATAAATACAGGAGTACTAGGGTGACCAATTCATCCAGGTTTGCCCAGTACTGTCCCAATTCTAGTACTGAAAGTCCTGTACCCCGAGGAACCCCTCAGTCACAATCTAACTGGTCATCCCAAGTCTGAACAATTTAAATTTAATGATAAAAATTAGCTTTTTAATCCTAAAAAAATTCCTTTTCCTTCCCAGATTTTTCTCCAAAACATATAGTGTATAAAAGAAAACCAAATAAAGTGTTCCTAAAGTGTACATAAAGAAAATAAGGATAAGGGATATTTAGATGATGTCTGTTTGGTTAAAGAAATGCTGTGATGTTCCATACCTTTTCTTGAAGGGGGTAGCAACTCTGTCACCGAGTCTGTTAGAAGGCCATTGACCCATTGGGGCTTGAGTGGAAACAAGAGAAAAACTGCTGTCGAGGTAAAGAAGCAAAAAATACAGGACAGCCCTGGGTACTACGTGACAGCCCTTACTTTAGGTGCCCCTTCCCCGTGAGTTTTGAACAACATCAAGTGTTCCTTCAAAAGGACATTTCAATATTGTGAAAATGGCCATACTGCCCAAGTTAATTTATAGATTCAATGCCATCCCCATCAAGCTACTAATGACTTTCTTCACAGAATTGGAAAAAACTACTTTAAAGTTCATATGGAACCAAAAAAGAGCCCACATTGCCAAGTCAGTACTAAGCCAAAAGAACAAAGCTGGAGGCATCAAGCTACCTGACTTCAAACTATACTACAAGGCTACAGTAACCAAAACAGCATGGTACTGGTACCAAAACAGCATGGTACTGGTACAAAAACAGAGATATAGACCAATGGAACAGAACACAGCCCTCAGAAATAATGCCGCATATCTACAACAGTCTGATCTTTGACAAACCTGACAAAAACAAGAAATGGGGAAAGGATTCACTATTTAATAAATGGTGCTGGGAAAACTGGCTAGCCATATGTAGAAAGTTGAAACTGGATGCCTTCCTTACACGTTATACTAAAATTAATTCAAGATGGATTAAAGACTTAAATGTTAGAGCTAAAACCATAAAAACCGTAGAAGAAAACCTAGGCAATACCATTCAAGACATAGGCATGGGCAAGGACTTCATGTCTAAAACACCAAAAGCAATGGCAACAAAGCCAAAACTGACAAATGGGATCTAATTAAACTAAAGAGCTTCTGCACAGCAAAAAAAACTACCATCAGAGTGAACAGGCAACCTATAGAACGGGGAAAAAATTTTTGCAATCTACTCATCTGACAAAGGGCTAATATCCAGAATCTACAATGAACTCAGATCAATTTACAAGAAAAAAAAAATAACCCCATCAAAAAGTGGGCAAAGGATATGAACAGACACTTCTGAAAAGAAAACATTTATGCAACCAAAAGACACATGAAAAAATGCTCATCATCACTGGCCATCAGAGAAATGCAAATCAAAACCACAATGAGATACCATCTCACACCAGTTAGAATGGCGTTCATTAAAAAGTCAGGAAACAACAGGTGCTGGAGAGGATGTGGAGAAACAGGAACACTTTGACACTGTTGGTGGGACTGTAAACTAGTTCAACCATTGTGGAAGTCAGTGTGGTGATTCCTCAGGCATCTAGAACTAGAAATACCATTTGACCCAGCAATCCCATTACTGAGTATATACCCAAAGGACTATAAATCATGCTGCTATAAAGACACATGCACCCATATGTTTACTGCGGCACTATTCACAATAGCAAAGACTTGGAACCAACCCAAATGTCCAACAGCAATAGACTGGATTAAGAAAATGTGGCACATATACACCATGGAATACTATGCAGCCATAAAAAATGATAAGTTCATGTCCTTTGCATGGAGATGGATGAAGCTGGAAACCATCGTTCTCAGCAAACTATTGCAAGGACAAAAAAACCAAACACTGCATGTTCTTACTCATAGGTGGGAATTGAACAATGAGAACACATGGACACAGGAAGGGAAACATCACACACCAGGGCCTGTTGTGGGGTGGGGGGAGGGGGGAGGGGGGAGGGATAGCATTAGGAGATATACCTAATGTCAAATAATGAGTTAATGGATGCAGCACACCAACATGGCACATGTATACATATGTAACTAACCTGCACATTGTGTACATGTACCCTAAAACTTAAAGTATATTAAAAAAAGGGCATAAAACATTTAGAACCCAGTTCTGTCTCTATACACCTGTGTAACCTTTGCCAGGGTTCTGTTTTTCTCTCTGAATCTTGCTTTCTGAACTATTAAAGGGAGGGTTTGAATACTTACAGATTTGTAGTGAGGTTTAAATAGTATAGCATTTTTGAAAGTATCTGTATTTAGACCAAAATAGGTACTCCAGAAAAGTTAAATATTAAAATGTTTAATATTAGCATGGGGCTCACCCCAAGTGCTACCGTCTCTTTGGCCTTTCCTAACACCCTGGCAAAGTGAACATCCCTTCGCTTCCCCTTGCTCCTGTCCATAATCTATCCTGGCAATCCCAGGACTTTATTATACTGATTTAATTAGTAGACTCATTTATTCCCATTTCTGCTGCAAGATTCTTGAGAATAGTTGCCAATATTCTATACTTCTGATACTTTACATGGTGACAGGCACATAGAGATTTAACACATTTTGGGACATTTCTAATGGATGAAGACATGGAGAGAATGGTGATGGTAGAGAGACCACTCAAATAAGAAATTCAGATCATATTCTGAATACTTGAGAAAATAAAGCAAAAATTGAATAATGCGTCACTTTTTGACCAAACTTGCTTGTTTTTATGCAGGATACACATCCATTCATGCTGCCTTCCTACTTCAAAGGCCACCCGTTGGATACAAGATAAAAGTCCATAGTCTTCACCATTGGAGTCATTCCCCAAAGAGCCATGCCTTGTTATTCATTTCACAGTGCCTATTTACTTGGTGATTCTTCTATATGAAACATCTTGCTTTCACCATTTCCAAACTACCAGATTCCATTCCTGCTCCACCTAACTAAATCTTGGTAATCCTTCAAAACCCAGTTTCAATATCATCATCTCCTTAAAGCTTTGCTGACTTACCCCAACCCTATCTCTCAAGGCCTAATTAAATATATATTTTTTGTGACCCATAGTATCTCATGCAAAATTCTGCCATTTCCTGTATCTCTCTATCTTACTGTTTTCTCTTGAATGTGAAAACTTATCCATGAGAAACGTTGACTCATTTCTTTATATTCATTCCTTAGCCAGAGCCTGTTGTGTAACATGTACAAAAATGGTCTTTGAATGAGTATCTTTGCAACTGGAATTGGTACTAATAATGTTCCTTCTACTCCATTTCAAACGAGCCACATTTCACCCAGGTTATGCAGAGTGAATTGTTTTACTATAGCTACACTTCTTTCTAGTGTACTATTGCAAGCTTGTGCAACAGAGTTTATTGATGATAGATTTAGAGTTTGTTTGCTAGCAATACACTAGGGTTGTATTGATTTTGCCCATCCTTTTCACTAGATGTCGATTGGTGTCCTATTTTGATTCAAGGTTCCATATGGATAGCTCTTATACTGGAGTCAAGTACACCTCCTGATTGAACTATCCTCTTCTAACTCAGAAATGGGAACGTGAGTAAAAACCAGGTGAATTCTCTACTTTCCTTCCACTTAAGTTTAAGTCATACCTTCTTCAACTAAGGTCAAATTCCTTCCTGTGAATTATGTGTGTTTCTATTTTATACAGTGTAATCATCTATGTAGATCTAAGTAAAGAGAGCACTGGACTCAAGAGTCAGAGGCCTGTGGTTGAGTCGTGCTTTGTCAGGGATAGCTATTTGATCAGAGGAATGCTGATCAAATTCTCTATTCATTTCCTCATCTGTGAAAGAAAGATAAAAATTCCCACCTCAGAGTGTTGTTAAAGGAATTAAATAATAATACAGAAGAAATAGAATGTGTGCTTTCTCCATTTCTGGGAATACATCTGATAGATGTGGTCTCTAAAGAGTTATTTTTTTTCCTAGTTAAACACCAAGACCTTCTTTTTGACAGAAAATATGTGTTTCTGAGCACATAAAACTGAGCTTGTTTCTTATGGTTTTAACACATTCTGGTCTCTCTGTTTGTCATTTGCCTGTGTAATGGTTATAAGAAAACATCCATCTCTTTTGGTCTGGTTACATTAAGACTTATGGGTTCATTCTCTAATATTTCAGAGCCAGTGATGACTCAGAAAATAAAACCTACTCATACTGCGGTAGATAGTCAAGCAACAGGTGGTTAGCAAGGTAAGTAACCAAATTTGAGATTGTGTGGTTCTAAAACAATTTTTTTTTCTGGTTAGAGCAAAATTACAGGACACAAAACGTCTGGGAGATAAATGAAATAATACAAGCCTCACATTCAGGGGTCCCAATGTTACAACTATACAGCAACAATAGAATGCAGAGATAAATACAAGACAGACTTTCCAAGATTATGAAAACAGAATAAGACAATAAACAGAAATCTCAAATATTGTTAATATTCTATGACTGTAATCAACCAGAAGAAACAAATGATGTGAGAAATAATAATAACAATGATAATAACAGAAATCAGTGGGTGATTATCTGTCAAATGAACAATATGAAAAATGTAAGAAGAATTATTATTATATATATTTTTTTACTGGTATGACTAAAGGGTTATCATCACTGGGCCCTGAAAAATCCTAGACTTCCAAGGAAGATGATCTAGGATCTACCTGTCATAGTGCCATTTCTATGGACATGATAGAGTTCAGATGGATGAAAAATAATGTATTCCAGGAGCTAAGGGTTTTCTTATTAACTGTGCAACACCGGACCTATTGGACTGTATGTGTAGACCTAGAATTATGGTGTGTAAGTCAACTTAGGAGTCAAATAGCTCTCCTAATTTGACTTACACACCTTAATTCTATGTAACTGGAAAAAAACATTACAGATGGGTAAGAAACCAAGGCAGTAGCTTCTCTATGTCAAAGTGAGCTGCACATACCCAGATCTCATCCCTGACAGGTATATACTTTCTGTGGGTAAGTTGAGTAAGGTGTGATGGGGTGAGAAATTGTACATGGGTAGCTGCTGGGCCTCCCAAAGAGAAACAAAATGCCAAGTTGCTCGTCCTGTAGTCTTCTACAAAGCTAAGTCAGTGCATGCTACATTAAAAGCCTATTGTGTTGTTGCTAGCATGAACTCGGTGGTGTTTTGGTGGGGGTTTACAATGGGTGTGAGTTTAGAGACCTTGAGAAGCAGATGAACATTTCATGTAGGTACAAAAGTAAAAATTTTGTACTATAAGATGACGAAAGTAGAGATGCATGAGCACGCTGGGCAAAGAGTTTGGTTGGGGCCAGGCGCGGTGGCTCACGCCTGTAATCTCAGCATTTGGGAGGCTGAGGTGGGCGGATTACAAGGTCAGGAATTTGAGACTAGCCTGACCAACATGGAGAAACCCCATCTCTACTAAAAATGCAAAATTAGCCGGGCGTGGTCGCTGGTGCCTGTAATCTCAGCTACTCGGGAGGCTGAGGAGGGAGAATTGCTTGAACTGAGGAGGCGGAGGTTGCGGAGAGCTGAGATGGCGCCATTGCACTCTGGCCTGGGCAACAAGAGTGAAATTCCATCTCAAAAAAAAAAAAAAAAAGATTTTGGCTGGAGTGGAATGGCTATCAAATTGTATTGTAGCTATCTGAATGAGAAAATGTGTACAGGAGGGGGAAGGAACTCAAGGGGTAAGTAGGGAGGGAGTGTGGAGGAGACTGTAGAGAGGGTTCAGCATTGAAAGAGACAGAGGTCTGAAGACAAAATAAGATTTTGGACAGTATTATGGGAAAATCCCTCGTGTTTCAATGGCAAAGCCATTTATTAGAAAATTTGGGTATCTGCATTCTGAGGTCACTAAGTGAAAATTTTATTTCTGGTTATCTCTGATATTGTGGGGCAAATAAAAATGTTCTTTTGTCTCTATAGTTTCCAAATTTTAACTTGATAGATGATTCTTCAGCTTCTCAGGTGTGGATAAGCAATAAAGAACCTGGTGAGGCTTATTATCTTTGTTCTTTAATCCAGAAACGACAATTGTATGTGAGACTATATTTTCTTTCAAAGTATTTCTTTTGCCCTTGAATATCTATAATTTCTAATTTTCTTAATTGTCTCTAAAGCTTTGAAGGTTAAATGAGGGTTCTAATAGTCTTAAAAAATAACTGAAAGTAAAGGAAACCCTGGGTTATGATTCGGATTTATCCCAATGACTATCAAACACGTGCTTATAAATCATTAGAGGCTACAGCTCTGAGTTTACATCTTTGATGATGAATATATGTGCTGTGCATCTTGCTAACACTGCTCTAACTTTTGGATTAATTCCCAAAAATCTTTTGGGCCACAGGGACATAAAACAGAAGCAAGACTTTAGCCCATCATCCATAATTAATTAGCTGTCTTTTGGAGGAAGTTCTTTCAACTCTCTGGGATCCTTTTGTTTTTTTTCATCTGAAAAATCGGTATACATATTAGTTGCTGTGAAAATCCAAATTGCCTTGGCAAAGATAATGCATTATATAGATACACTGTCTTTCAAACAATAGTATCAATTTTCATCTTAAAATAAAATTAATCCCATACTTTAAATGAATTATCTATACACATATGCACATATACATACACACAGAGAAACATATTATTTTGACTAATTTAATTTGATGCTTTTTAATATTAGATATACTAATTGGTTGATTTTCCCCATTATATCCATAGATTGTACAGTTTAAAACATAAGCTTTGTTCTGCTTTCCTGAATATGAATTGGAGGCTTTTCTCTAGGGAAAATGGTTTAACTGTAGATATTCAAAATAAACATTTTCAGCGTTAGGAATGAGGCTGGCATAGTAACCTGCAGATAGAATTGGAGCTGATATTTGTGATGTGTTGATGTCCTTCATTGTAACAATGATTAACAATCTAATAAAACATTTAATAGGGCATAATGAGTGATGGCATGACTTGTTTAAGATGTCATGGAATTTACATCAATCTAAATTGTAATTTTTTACTAATATTGAATGTGTATGTTAGTATAATGATTTTATTCTATACTGTGTTCATATTTGGATGGAGAAAATGCTTCCTCGTGGGACTTGTCAGTTTAAGCAAAGACTTACTCGTTCTGTCTTTAAAATTAGAGGTATAAAATACCTTCCCAATCTCTGAATATGCAGTGTTGCAGACCTTTCTGGGTTTTCTCATTATCCCTACAGTTGAGGACTTGTGGCCGCCTGCTGGGGAGTAGGAAACTGGAGAAGGAGTAAAAAGTAACCATGTGTAACTTCTGGTAGATCAGTTAGATACATTATTTAGCGGCTTTAAAGACAGGGAGAACTGTGTTAATTGGATGGATTTTTGTGACCCCCACGTGGTAGGACAGGCGACTGGCATTTCTTTGCCCAAATCAAAGGAATTACAAGGGCCGAACCATCAGATATTATTTTAATATCTCTTTGTATTTGTGTATGAAGGGAGGGACAGTATACTACTTGTCTTCCATTAAAGAATAAGTTTAGAAACTAGAAACAGAGTCTTAAATAAAGATTTAGTCAATTATTCATTGCTATCTAAGAGGGTTAGACATCATCCCATTCAGGGTCAGAGGATTTTTGAGTCAGAAAATGGAAAAAAAACTAATTTATATTCAGGTTTTACTTATTTTGCTTGTTAGGTAGCATAACTCTGGATTTTGTTTTGTTGTATTTTGGGAAAGAGACTTGAAGGGAGAATAAATTATTTCATTTTGCTGTTCCTCAGCAGACAATTCTGCAGGTAGTTTAGCACTTTTCCCTTCAACATTTGTTCTGTTGGGGTGAGTAGGCTTAAAAATATTTCTTGTAGGCATACGGAGAGTAGGTGTGAAGCAATTCTCACACTATTAACACATTTCTTGGTAGAATCTCACATTGGTCAAGAAATTGTAACAATTTTCAAGGAACTGAGAAGTGCATAACCTGGAGGTGATGCATGTTCTAGAGACGATTCAGGAAACGCTCAAGAGTTATATAATATTCTCTTTAAATAACTTGGATTGCTGTCAGAGAGTTTGACTGAATAGAATAACTAGAAGTATATATTTCTATGTCAATTTATGTTCAGTTTTTAAAAATATTTCCCATCATGGATCAATGCAGATATTGAGCCTGAACTGAGAGAATAAGTTTTTCAAAGACAGAATTTGGTAAAAAGATTAATTCTGGTGTGATGGGCATCTTTAACATAAAATAGTGAAATGCAATGTCTCATTCAGAAAATAGAAATGGCTCTGAGACTGTGGCTTTAAAAGACACAGGAAGAAAATACTATTTCCACCCAACAGGATATTCTGTTGCTATCTTTGTTTTTAAATCTATCTTTCCTTCTTCATGAGCTCTCAAATATTTATCTGGGAGTAACAGGGGGCAACTTTTGCAGATATATAGGATATCTTTTCTCATTATCAAATCCTATAAATAGTTTGAAATAAAAGCTTACTCAGAAGAGTTTTGTAGCATTTTTTTTTTGGTACTATCTTTGGCAAAAATATAAAATAGCTTCAGATTGGTAATTCTGCACATATAATGGCTGCAGACTGGTAAAGATAGATGTGGAAAAAGTAAACCATTTATCAAAGTGCTGTTTAGTTGTTTTTCCTCTTGTTGCTGGGTGTTGTCACTGATTTGGTAAAAGAATCTCTGGACACTTACGTAGTGCATTCCCTTCCAGGGAACCATTTCTATGAGAGTAAAATCATTTTCTATCTACCAGTTTGTACAAATAAAAATCTACAAAAATATAAAAATGTTCCTGTACCCAGTTTCAAAAATTTAAAAGAAGCTGCATTCTTCCTGGTGGCTTTGTATTAGTAGCTTGGTGTACACAGTGGCATGGATTCGTTGGACTAAAAACCGTTGGATAATCCAGACTCTTCCACTTATTTTTATTGAAGAGGGTGAAATAGTGTGACTATTATACATATTGTGGGCAAGTGCCTGGCACATGTATTCTACAGGTTTGGAGATATAGACATAGCTAGCAAGAGTGCATACAAAGCTGGTTAAACAAGAAAGCAAAATGGAATCTGCTTCCTCGTGATCTTAATACATTGTTGGAGAAATAGAGAACCTGTGTATGAAAATAAAAGAAAGTTCTTAAAGTATAACTTTGGCTGTGACTTTCACCAGAAATAGTGACCTGCTAGGTGAGATGTTGTAGGAGCACATTACACTGAGATTTACATAGGATTTTAAACATTTTTTTTCCATTGCCTTGGTTTTGTCATTGTGATACTGGATGTAATATTCATTTAATCTCTTTTGTCTATCAATTGGTGTGAAACGTGTTTTGACTACTAACCTGTCCCAAAATCATGACTCTGGGATGAGAGACATGAATGCAGTACTAAAGAAAGGTGGCTGGCCGGGTGCGGTGGCTCAAGCCTGTAGTCCCAGCACTTTGGGAGGCCGAGGCAGGTGGATAACGGGGTAAGGAGATCGAGACCATCCTGGCTAACACAGTGAAACCCCGTCTCTCCTAAAAATACAAAAAGAAATTAGCCAGGCATGGTGGTGGGCGCCTGTAGTCCCAGCTACTCGGGAGGCTGAGGCAGGAGAATGGCATGAACCCAGGAGGAGGAGCTTACAGTGAGCCCAGATCACACCACTGCACTCCAGCCTGGGCAACAAAGCAAGACTCTGTCTCAAAAAAAAAAAAAAAAAAAAAAAAAAAGAAAGGTGGCCTAGAGATTAGAAAATAACGTTTTTTCCCAATCCTAACACTTTTCCTCCTTTATCTCTAATAGGTTAATATTTTCTTAAGGAGTGTTCTATTTGATTCTTAGTAGGATAACAATGCCAAACACATATGCTGTATTTTGGTCTTTAAATTCCAATCTTTTCTTTTGATTGATTTAATTGAAACTTTATTCATTTCTAAAGCTAATGACCTATTTTACAAATTCTGGTAATATTGAAATGTACAAAAAAGAAAGTGTTGAGCATTCAATAGTTTTCATCTAGAAATAAACATAATTTACATTAAAATGAACATCTTTCTTAAGTCATTTAGACTATTTTTTTCAAGCTATGCCTTCTAACTTATCAAGGGTGATACTATATTGAGTTAGTGGACAGCCAACTTAAAAAATGAAATAGAACAGAACAGAAAATGTCACGAATCAGGTTACATGTGACATGAGTAAATGTATTAATGCAACTCTTGTTTTAATTGTTTACTTGTGTGTATATGAATGTGTGTGTGTTTGTGTGTCTACCATTTGATGTAAACCTTATTTCTTTCTGTAGTTCATAGTCAAATAAGTTTGAAATCTAATGACTTAGGCAGTGGTTTCAATGGATGAAATCCAGTCTTAATATGAGAGACCAGAAATGGATACCCCAGTTATGAATAATTACAGTTGAAAATAAGACAAGATGAGGGTCTAGAAAGGAAAGAGACAACAAGGGTGAGATAAAGAATGGGAAGAACACAGAGAAAGGAACTGAGATAATAGATTTGTACTTAAAGGCTGCTGCTGAAGACACTCTTCTGCTCTTGACTCATTTGAGCATTTGTGACATAAGACAGGCAATGAAAATGGGGAGTTCTACAAGACTAGGGACGGCCTTTACACAGTGAAATGAGAGATGGCCTGAGATATGATTGCAGCATCTCCTCCCCCTTCCAAAAAAGACAGCACAGAGAAATGGACTGTAGGCTTTATTCCCTTTGTAAAGCCTTGTACCCCTTATGAAATGCACTGACTTCTAGGTTAGGCTATATCCAAAGTGCACACTCATCATTATTTCTCCCTGTTTGAGCCATTTAACCCCTTTGAAACTCAGGTTTTCCATGATGAAACTGAGGTGTTGGATAACATGCTTCAAAATTCCCTTCTAATCCTTAGAGTCTATGTTTTATATGGAGATGACCGAAAGAGCAACAACAACAACAACAACAAATTTTGACTGGAATATAGTGGTAGCAAGTTGGATGTAGAGACACATGTATAGGTAGGATGATATTGGAGCTCAGAGTTCAAAATCAGCTTCCTGCTTCAAAAATTTTCCAAAGTCTGACTGAGAAAAAATATAGTACAATACTAGTACCACTTATTAATTATTTGCTGTTTTCCAGATGCAATTCTTACCTTTTACATTTTTCATTCAGTCAATACCTTCCATGTCATAAATATGATTCATATCATAGGTATGAATTTAACAATAACTTCCATATCATAAATATTATTAGCCTTGCATAAATATCTAGGACAGAAGGTAACTAAGTGATTAATTAACAGAGTCAGAGTCCAAATCTAGCTTTGTCTGATTATAAATCCTTTGCTCTTCCCTGTTATATCATGCCAAGTTCATTTTTTGAAGCCTAATTATGAACAGCTTTTAGGGTATTGAGAATCTGTACTGATTATCTCAATATTCAAAATTTTAAAGCACTCACTTTATAATGGGCATATGCACTGACTAATGTAATATGAGGCACAGAGGGTAAAGAGTCAGAAAATATGGTCTTCAAAGTCAATTCCATCTATTATTAGGGAGAGCTTTGGTGAGCTGCATAAACCCCTGGTTACGATTATTTTTTTAATCTTTAAAAGACACTAAAAATCAGTTTTTAAAACCTGTTCTATGTGCCTCAGGATTGTAACTGTGATAAAGCAAATTCATCTACTTGAAAGCGTTTTGTGTTGTATAAAGAAATGGGTAAATGAATAGCATATTATTTAATTAATTCTTGGATTTACTCATGTTCTGCAGCAGGAGAGAAGCTCTATAAAATGATGAGACAAAAACTTAAGATTTTTTATTTTAAATTTTGCATCTATATAAAATAATAATAGAAGCCATGTCAATTGTTAAAATAGAAAAATAGTTGCATTATAAACATTCAAGTGAGAAACACTGGATGTTTATATGAGGTGGTCTGAGGAGAGTTGCCTGATAGGCTGTGCTCTGAGATGAAAACAGAAACACAATAAGAATCAGTAAGACCTGGAATGGGAAGATTGAGATCAGGTAACTTGGATGGCCGATGGCAGAGCAGTTTGATAAAAGGCAAGCAAGATAAAAGATACAGAATCAAAGCAGAAACTGTTTATCCTCAAAGATGAGGTGTAATGGCATTTTGACCACGAAAGATGTGGTTGTTGTTATATGGGAAAAAAATCCATAAAGGCCTTTAAGCCAACAGTGTTATTGTAGGACAAGAGAGAAACAAGTTGTGAATTTTATTGAAAGAGGTTTGAAAAAGAAAATCAATTTTTTTTTATCAAGTGTTGGTTCTCCCTCTCTTTGTATTCTGTGTGAAGTACTAGTTATGTGTCTAAACTCTATGCAGGGTTATAAGAAGATCAGGCTTTGAGTACTTGTGTTGGTAGAAGTTGGGCAAATTTCAGCTTTTTTTTTTAACAAAAATGAAAATTGCCTTGTTAGACTGAATTTTGAAAATCAAATAACCGGGGCTACATTAGATCATTTTTAGTAACTTTAAAAAATAAGATACAGAATGCAAAAAACCATGAAGCATTTAGAAAGTTTTAATGCACAATGCTTTAGAAATTAAAAATCAGGGTTCATAGTAGGTACAAAGATGATTTTATTTATATTTTAATGGGTAAGAAAAGATACTCACTGGCAAATCAAATAGGAGCATGGCATTGACAATAATGTAGCTAGTGAAATGATGTGGCTATTTTATGATAGGCACAATATCAGGTGAGAAAAAAGATATTTAGGAGAGCATTGTTTTAAAAAATAATTTTACTACTATAAGCCACTTTTACTACTAACATAGATGATTATAATAATATATCGAAAATAGCTCACTTATTATCTTCTGTGTATAACATTTTGTAAAAATATTTTGCATGCATTAGGTCTATTTATCACAAAAACACAGAGAAGTTCATATTTTTTGTTCATAAAAAAAGTTCATATTTCTTGTTTACTTTTAATGAGCAACCTGAGGATGGATGAGGTAGTGTTTTGGTTTGCCCAGTTACATTGCTAGATTCTGTAAATGTCTAAGCCAGGGAACAAAACTTTGTCTCTTTATGTTCAAAGACCATAGATTTTGTTGTTGCTGTTGTTTTTGCTATATATTCTACTTTCAAAGAAAGCAGAAAGTCACATATTTGTAAAAAAAAGTAACAATAATGTTGTGTGTGCAAAGGGCCTGGTGTTGAGGGGCAGGGAACTTAATGCTAGCCCTGTGTCTTTCCTATAGCTAGTGCTTAATTTGGGTGAATTATGTAACCGCTCTGCAAGAGTGTCAAGTTAACAATGCTCTCTGCCCCCAAGCAGTACAAGTGCATAGTTCTAGGAAAAGCCTATTTGAATCATCACATGCATAAACTCATATTTCTGAAACAGGCCTTACTGATGAGAAAAATGGCATTGATTTCCAGTTTTAAAGTGAAAATATTGCAGAACTTGTGGTTCCAGGTTTACGATAGATAATAAAAACTGACAACCCTCCAGAATTAAACCCTCCGGCACTTAGAAATGTTGCAAAAATTTTAACAAAATGTATATTAAATGTTACCTGAGCTGGAAATAAAGAAAGACAAGAAAGAAAGATAGGAAGAAAGAAAAGAAACTCTACAAGTGCCTCAAACCAAGAGAGAAATAAAGGCCAGGGCAATTAGGATTTGAGCTTAGGTTATAGCTGCATCTGGGGTAAGGATGGGTGCATGTGGATGTAATTGTATTTTTTTTACCAGTAGGATCAGGTTTTAATGCTGATTTTGGGGACAGAAAACTAAGACACAGACTTATACCAGTTAGGGGGATAAAAGCAAAATCTTTGTGTTTGCACTTTCAGTAAAATGTAGACTAAAAATCCACCCTCCACTTCAAGGAAGTGATTGAAAACCACAGTTACAACAAAGAGTTTTTTTTTTTTTTTTTTTTGAAATCTGTAGTTTATCTGCTTTGCCATTTAGTCAACTAAAAAGAAGTCTAATTTGAGATTCAGAAAACCTAAGTTTATACCTCCTTTAGATCTGTGGTTTGATTTTATACTGCCCGTGTGTTTTTATAACTCTTAGAACAAGGAGTGGGGCAGAGGAAGAAAGAAAGAGACAAAAGGAGGGAGAGAAAAATGAGAGACTGAGAGAGAGAGGGAGGGTGTCAAGAAGGCAGAGGAGGTAAAATGTGAAACTTCCGAGGGATTAGCAAAAGCAAATAAATGTAAAATTTCTCTTGTCAGCCATTCCCAAAGGGATTCCCAGGCCTAAGAGCTTAATGTAATAGAAATACATTGAGAAAGACAATATAAAGTAAGCAAGCACACAATTATGAAAAAAAGGAATTGAAACACTAACATAAGAGAGAATACAGTGAATGGAAAACAGATTTGAAAATTACTGAAATAGACTTTCTATAAATTAAAAATATCCTAATTAAAAATGACATGTTGGTGGATCACAAGGTCAGGAGATCGAGACCATCCTGGCTAACAAGGTGAAACATCGTCTCTGCTAAAAATACAAAAAATTAGCCAGGCGTGGTGGCGGGCACCTGTAGTCCCAGCTACTCGGAAGGCTGAGGCAGGAGAATGGCGTGATCCCTGGAGGCAGAGCTTGCAGTGAGCCAAGATCGCACCACTGCACTCCAGCCTGGGTGACAGAGCGAGACTCCGTCTCAGAAAAGAAAAAAAAAAAATGACATGTTGAAGAGTATTAGTGAAATGGAAGTAGATTATACAAAATGAAAAATATTAAGGAAAGAAAATATAAGAAGACTGAGGTCCAAGGAATAAAAATTTAGAAGATGCAACGTATTTCTAATAGTTCCAGAGGGAAATATTGTATTCAGAATATACTTCAGGAAACCTTTAAAGAAATCAGAGTTGACAATTTTCCAGAGTTGATTAAAGACAGGGATTCTTCATTACAAAAAAATACCCAGTAAATTCTGAGAAAAACTGATTAAAATAAATTTATTTCCAGACAATATCAGTGTGCTCCTGCAAACACCAAAGTCAAAGGTAATGTTTCAAAAGCAGCCAGAAAGAAAATGCAGCCTACTCATCAAGACAATTATTAGATTGAAAACAGGCAGGTGAAGACAATTGCATTCGTTTACAACAGAGAGGCAATGCTATGCTATCCTCAAAGGGACAAGAAAAGAAATCTGTCAACTCTATGCAGCAAAACACTTGTTCAGGAAGAAGGGCTTTCTTAGGTTGGTTTCTGAAGTAGTAAGTCCTGGGATAAGGATCCATGTGAAAGTGATTTATTAGGAAGGGCTACCAGGATAAATTGGTAGAAGTGGTAGTGAAAACAAGCTTTAAAAAATGTTAATAAGCGGTTTATTATATCCATATACATAGAAATAATTACTAAACCAGAAACTAACAGACCTAAATACGAAAGTTAACAAAAAGCTTTGAGAATAAAACATTGGAAAATATCTTCGTATCTTTGAGTGAGTTTTTTAAACAGAACACAAAATGTACCGAGTATAAATAAAAAATTGAATACATTTGACTTGAAACTAAGAGCATGCATTCACTAAAAGCAATGACTGATAGAAAGTCAAACCACACACTAGGAGCAAACATTTTCAGGGCATATCTAATAAATAATTTGCACCAGAATATATAGAACTCCAAAAATCAGTAACACATTTTTTTCTAAAGACTTTTTTAAAGCATGAGATGTTCTTTTTCATTATCTCCAGATATATTGTGCAATTTATATCTTATTTGCTAGAATTTAGTCAGATGATCACACAGCTACCAGTGCTGAGGAGAAAAGTTCAGTTCACTTTGTCTGTATAAAATTAAACATTTTCTTACGGATAAAATTAAACTTTTTCTTACGGAGCAAGTCAGGGAATATATATTGAATTTGATCATTAATAGGCGATGGCTCACACCTGTAATCCCAGCACTTTGGGAGGCTGAGGTGGGCAGATCATTTGAGGTCAGGAGTTCAAGACCAGCCTGGCCAACATGGTGAAACCCCATCTCTACTAAAAATACAGACAAATGAGCCCAGTGTGGTGATATGCACCTGTAATCCCAGCTACTTGGGAGACTGAGGCATGAGAATTGATTGAATCCAGTAGGCGGAGGTTGCAGTGAGCCAAGATCAAGCCACTGCATTCCAGCCTGGGTGGCAGAGTGAGACCCTGTCTCAAAACAAACAAAACAAACAAACAAACAAAAAACGTTACTAATCCCTGCAGCACAATTTGGATGTACAAAGTGCGACAACATTATTCAACAAATGTACTGAAGATGGCTTCTATGCTTCACTTTTTTCTAAGTTCTGGATGTGAGAGGGGTCTTAGAGATTGAAAACTGAAAAAAAGACATTGTCTCTGTACTCAAAGAGCTGATAGTCTAGTAGGGAAAGATAAAGATGCATAAATATCCCTAACATGTCTTTCACTAAGATGAACTGATGTATGAGTTCAGAGGTGGAAAAGACTGCTCCCAGAAGAGTGTTGGATAGCTGCGTAAATAAAGACATTTTAAGGTACAGGAAACTCATGGGCACAGTCATGGAGCTGGAAAAATTCCAAGTAACTATAGAGAAAATTAAGTAGTTCAGTTTGGCTAGAGTGCAATATATAAATTGGGGAAATTGAGTTAAAATCTGGAAGGGTAGAATGTGATGTGAGTGTAGCAGGTCTTAATGGTCAGACTTTGGCCTTTCCTCACTATGAATGAGAAACCATAAAAATTCTCAGGCATGATTCTTAATTTTGTTTGTATATGGCAGGGTGGCAGGTTGAATTTGTTATTGTGTTGTGTGCACATTTTAGACTGGAAGTCATACTAAAAATACCTTTAGGATTAATTAATTAATTTGTGTTTCATACTCCAGGCAAATTTGTGTTTTCACAAATTCTAGAAATTCTTCTAGAAATATACTAGAAGGTAGAGTCCCCAATTATACACACATATGCCTGTATGTATATAGTGTATAGTAAATATGTGTACACACATACAAGGGAGGGAAATAAATAAAAAACAACCAGTCCAGTAGGCCTAATATTAATAAATAT
The DNA here is from genome assembly GCF_028885655.2 of Pongo abelii. Taxonomy (NCBI): domain Eukaryota; kingdom Metazoa; phylum Chordata; class Mammalia; order Primates; family Hominidae; genus Pongo; species Pongo abelii. The sequence continues at coordinate 26,655,679 of NC_071988.2, forward strand.
ATTTCAAGACAGAAACAAAGAACCAGTAAAAATAGAGGAGAAGGAAGAAAGAATAGTCAACAAAACAGCAGAAAACAAGTCATGGTTAAAAAAAAAAAGAAAAAAAACAGGTCCATCTCTAAACCTAGCCTATGACAATCCTTATAAACTTAAAGATCACATTAGTTTGCAAAGATGTTTGCAGCTCATGACTATTCTCCGTATGCTTAACCTTTAGACTTCTTTGTTCTCCCATCTTATGCTTTCCAAGTCCTTTACCTCTCAACCAAGCCATTCACCAATGTTCATGAGTCTATGTACATTCTAAACAATGGACACTTCTCTTCCCACACAAAGAGGATGGCCAGGTTAACCATCCAAATTGTTGTCCAATGAGGTGATTTCCTTTCACTGCTGTTTTTAGGGCCACCTTGAGAAAGGTTGGAAGGCAGCCAAGTCCATTTAAAAGCAAGTCACTGGTTTAACAGTGAGGGATGACATGGGTGTCCTGGCCACCAGCTAATACCCTTTTACCCTGCTCATGTGGAATCCTGAAGGTGCCACTTCAATACTGTAATGAATTACTTCTGGATACACCTGACTTTATGAAACAGTGGGCCTGGAAAAAGCCAGGTGTGAAGTTCAGTTTTATTTGTCAGCTTGACTAAGCAATAGTCCCTAGTTAGTTATTCATTCAGAGTATTTTGTAGATGTAATGTAGATTTACAATCAGTTCACTTTAAGGGAATTATTATAGATAATCTGGGTCAGTTTGATTCAATGAATTCAAGGCTTTAAGAGAAAAATTGTGATTCTCCTGAAGAGGAAGAAATTCCATTTGTGGACCAAAGCCTCAGCTCCATCCTGAGTTTCTAGCTTGCCCTTCCTGATAGCCTCGCCTGTCGCTCTCTCATCTATATACATACATAATATATGTATGTATATATGTTTCATAGAGACTGGTTATATTTCTTTGGTGAAACCCTAACTGATATATCACATCATGATTGGAAAATTATGGGAATTCTAGCCTCATGGTAAAGTGGCTTCCTGTCGTCCAGTACCCCATAACTTTCAGGGCTGGGGATTGAGCAATGGACTGTTTTTAAGAGGTATATAATTCTCTGCTATAGATGGCATGGCCTTCTCCAGAATTTTGTCTATGCTGTGATTCTTTTTTTAGGGCTTGCCATGTACTCCACACAACCTCTTTTCCCAACACAAATACCTCTAATACTTCCCTACTAGGTCATATGGCCAAAGTGACAGGGCTTCATGCGCGTCAGTCTGAGAGCATGTTCCCCCTAGGTTCTACTAAAAGTTGGAAGCATTTTAAGTTACTTTGTATATAAATCATAGTGTTATTCCCATAGATGGAATACCCTACCCCTGAAACGTAAAGAGGCCTAATAGGTATTTGTGCTTCATTCTTAGTGGTGGGAAGCACAAAATGCAAACCTTTATCTTTTACATTGGACACATTATCATGGCATCCCAGGATTCCAGACCTGCCCCAAACCTTCCTGATATAGTCAGCTTCTAAATGTTTGTAAGGATTAGTTCCCGTCTTCTGAAGTGTATTTGTCTTCTAAGGCTTCCTACATTTTTGACACTTCTTGTTCAACTGGTCCCATTAAGGGGAGGTCATCTATCTGTGGGACTTCCACACAGTCCTGTTCCCATTGGACTATTTGTGACAGAGCAGTAAGTAGTACTATCATAAGCCTGTGACAAAAAGGTGTACTGTTATCTGTTCCAGATGGACACTTGCAAGTACTATTCCTGATCTGCATTTTTGCTAAGGATGGAATAGTATATATTTTCACAATCAATGGCTGCAGATCACATATCTGATGCCGTATTAATACGCTTTAGTACAGATTTCTCATTCCACACAACAGCTACAATTAACATTGCTACATGGTGGAGATGGCAATATTGGATGCTATCCTCCAGTATCCATCTGGCTTTTTTTATGAGTCAGAAACATGAACTGAATGGAGATATAACGAACATCACCACCCCAAGGATAGCCCTAGCCTCTACCATTCTTTCCAGGACATGATATTGTTTTTTTATGTTTCTATTTTGGCTGGTGGAAAGGTGCTTTTGGAAGTTGCCAGCTGACTTTCTCACTATGATGGTTCTTACGCCACAGAACAAGGAGGCAATGTGGGGCCTGACATCTATCAACTGTGAGTACATCCATTCAAATTTATGTTCGGGAACTAGGAAAATTGCTACTAGGTGAAATGGACCCACCGTAAGCCACATTTGGCCAGGATTCCATTTATTATCTGGCCTTCATAATGCCTTCACTCTAACAAAGAAGCCTTATGAGGCTTTGGGTTGTTAGTTATAAATGCCAGTGTAGGCCTTGTGTACGACTGTCTTTAATATCATTCTGCTTTCCCCACTGTATAGTTCCTGAAGTCAATAACTGTAGTTTCCTTTGAGGAAGGAATCGGGGGATAACATCCACATGCACATGTCATGGTGTCACAAAGTCCTTCCTTCTGAAAACTCAACAGCTTCAGTACATGGGTTCTGGGTTTGAAAACTAGCTGAAATTTAGAAACTAGGCAAAGGGTTGCAACTTTTTTTATTGGGGTGACCATTCTTAGATTGCTGATCATCAATCCTAATTTCTTTTGTTTTCATAGTTTGAGAGCCACCTATCTATCTTGCTCATAGGCACAGCATGCACTATTACCTAATTGCATAGCTCCTCATACTTTATATAGAAACCCTATTGGGACAGCAAACCTGCTGGTGATAAGAGTTTAACCTTCTTTGAGATTCTGTTACTTTTATAATTAAATCTGATTCTTCCGTCTTCAGCCTTCAGAAGATGGGAGTTTCTTTATATGCTGCCAAGTAGAACCTCTTAGGATTTAATTGTTGATTAATCATCTTAGTTTTTCACTCCAAGTCATCTGTTTCCCTTAAAATCGTGATCCAAGTCCATTTGTCTTATAAAGACTATTTTTATGTGCTTCTTTAAAGCCTGATACATTACTTCTATCAGTGCATTCCCTTCCAGTGCATACCAATTCCTTGCAGTAAACGTTTCAACAAATTTCATCACCACCTTGTGCCAAGAAATATCAGTGCTCTGCCAGCCAACAGGTGATCCAGTCTGCTTTCTTGGACCACCTCTGGCTTCAACTATTGCAGGCTGTGCTTTTCTTCATCTGAGACAGAGATGTATGAACAAGAAATTTACCTGGTAGTGCTCATTGGTTGAACACTTGTGAGAAAATGAAGAGTGCAGAAATGAGTAGAGGGAGACCTTAGGTGATGTTAGCACAGCCAAGGTGAGCTCTGGGGCTGGGAGGGCCCAGCAAAGCTGTCTCTTTATTGGAGGTGAGATGCTTCTGGGAAAGAAATGTTACCTTTACCAAGGTGGCTGTCTTTATCCTAGGGCAATAGTTGGGAAAAAGGAATTACCTGAGAGTTGTTAGACATTAACATTTCTAACAGCCAGGAAGAAGGATGTTTAGTCCTACAGTGCACGTGTGTGTACGTGCACACACGTTTGTGGATGAGAGGTGAGCTGGGTATTGCACATCCCCTACACCTACTTTTCATTCAGTGAGAAAGTATGTGATGATAAAGTCCCTTGTTACTTTTCACTCTGCCTTATTTTCTGTTTCCTTTCTTTCTTTTTTTAGCTCTAAAAAATTAACTCTTTTAGTCACTGTAAGGCAAGTTTATAAATTGTGGAAAAAAATTTAGAAAGATAAAGAAGGATAGTTTGGCCAGGCATGGTGGCTCATGCCTCTGATCTCAGCACTTTAGGGGTGCCGAGTGGGGTGGATCATTTGAAGTCAGGAGTTCAAGACCAGCCTGACCAACATGGTGAAACTGCATCTCTACTAAAAATACAAAATTAGCCAGGCGTGATGGCACATGCCTGTAATCCCAGCTACTCAGGAGGCTGAGGCAGGAGAATCACTTAACCCGGGAGGCGGAGGATTCCATGAGCCAAGATCGCGCCATTGCTTTCCAGCCTGGGTGACAAGCGTGAAACTCCATCTCAAAAAAAAAAAAAAAAGAAGAAGAAGAAGAAGGATAGTTCGATTTCCCTAAATTTTGTACTGCTTTTTGAGGTACTGGGGTCCATTTTCACTTGAATGTATGCCAGGGTATGGATTTGAACAAGACAATTAGGAAGTCAAGTTACTCCCCAGATTTTTATATGACGTTTTATTAAAATATAACTCCATAAAATATTTGGTTTGAAACTTTATGAATATCTAAAAGATAAAAGCTCATATTTAAATTTAAATACAGATGCTCATTCCAAATCCATCTAGAAACATTTTTTAGCTTTAACTGTACCACAGTTCCATTCCATTAGTATGGGCTATTAAGCTCTGAATGAATGTAGAATGAGATACTGGGAATGGGGTGGGGATTAAAAGTCATAAACAATATATTCTATTACCCGAATTGTGTAAACAATATGACATTTTGGAAAGGCTTATTTTAAAGGCATTTTCCAAAATAACAGGAAAGCATTATACCCATCTCTTCCAAAAAAGAAAAGTTGTGAAATAATTTTCTGATGCCAGGAGTTTGTGGATTTAGAATATGGAATTATTCTTAGAAATGGTGTGGATAACAGAGGTGAAAGTGGCCCTAGGCCCTCTTTGGACCAGCTTTTGTTAAAAGAAGTAGGAGGAAAGGTTTATGCACTTATTCCTTTAATGCAATTGAGTTGCAAACTACTCAAATTTAGTATAAAGATTCACTTGCATTTGCTGACCATGGGAAGTGATACTGACTGCTTTCCAACTTCCATATCTAGACTTGAGTGGGTGAATACTTCCATCTCAAGTACTGTCAAGTGTATTTGCACCCATGAGCATCTTTTAGGATCTGCCATCAAGTCAGCAAGTTGCCTTCAATGCCGATGGTGGTATTTTATCTTGTTGCTTCCCCACAGTAAATTCCAATCCTTCCTTTGCTCAGCTGTGACCACCTGTTCTCTCACACCTGTTTCAATTTACAAACCATATGCTGGAGTCACAGCTGAGAACCACTGTAGACATGATGTGACTGCTCATAAATATTTCATAAATTCAAAGTTTCCTGTAGTTAAAAAGAATTTGAAGGCATTGATTGTGCTGAAAGCCTCACAGAGACTGATATGCATTCTTTATCATATCATTATTTGGGCAAAGAAAGATGAAGTTTACTTCCTTATAATATATATAATATAACCTGTATCAGTTCTAGGATAATATTATCTGGTATTTATACTTTAAAACAAACACTACTGAAGTCTATGGTAAAATAATTCAACTGCAGAAATTGGACTTAAATATACGTATGCCCAGGGGACCAAAGTAAACATACAGGTTTTACATTGCATTCACTACATAGAATGAGCCACGCCTCAGAAAAAATCAAATAATCACCAAAATAAATATATGTTTGTATAAACATACATATCAGTATCTTAATTTTTTTAGAGTTTAAGTTAAGCAAAAAATTACAAATCATGCTTTTCAAGTAGCAGAAACCTAAAATCAAATTTATTTAAGGAAAATCGCCTGGTTTATTAGCTGAATGAACAAGAGATAGACAGACATTTTGTGCTTAGCTTGATTTGAGAGTAAAATAATTGTGAGCAGGTTTCTGTTTCTCTATCTCTACTCTTCAGTTTTCTTTTTGTAGGGTATGCCTACCTTTATATTTAGAGGTTGAATGCTCTTTTTTCTGGGCTTCCATTTTTTCCTGTGTAAGTCAAATGCAAAACAGTTAATTATAGTAACACCATAAAACAACCAAACAACAATAAAAACCAGTGCAACAACAACAAAGAGACTCCTTTTACCTCCAGAAGTCTCAATATCCTCTTATCGCATTGATTATAATCTGGTGAAATGACCATTTATAAAAGAAATCTTTTGAATTGAGGAATGGGGTATGCTAAAGCAATCAGGACCTACCCCTAGGAATTAATTCCTCTGAGACAACATTCTGGATAATTGAGAGGGGTGAATTCTTCAATGGAGAATCAATATACTTTTGTAGGGAGCAGGAAAGTGAATATGAACAACGTCAGTTTGTATCTCCATCTCTCTATGTATGTATCTATATACATGCACACACACACACATACTTGGAATGATACTGTATTATTCTATCAAATCCCTCATACTTGATATTTTATCATGTTGTTAGACACCATGTTTTACCAAAAATCAAGTTTTGTTTTTGCCAACTTTTTCCTGCAGTCTTTACTATTAAATTTCTTCTAGAGCATGCCCATTTGTCTTAAGTACTCTTTATCTTGATTTCTTTGTAGTGACACCTTTCTCCCAACCTTTCCATGCTTGTTATGGAAAACTGGGAAGCATAAGAAACAAAGAACACACAATCATTCATAAGTACAATCACTCTATTCTGATGCATCCTTCTAGTCTCTGCTGCATCTCTATATTTGCAAGCCATCCCATTGTGTGTGTCCATATACACAATGGAGAAAACATTTTGACTTTATTTACATCATGGATTTTTGCCAATTCAAATTCCCAAAGCCACAAGTAGTTTGATTACCAAGAATATATCACACCACAACAATCAGGAAAGAAAGGTATTCCAGCCTTTTTTGAGGACACAAATTTCTTTAAAAACAAAATGACAACAGACCTGTGGCTATAGATGGTGTCAGAGATACATTTAAAATACTGTATATTCTTAATGTTTAATTTAACATGAGACACAGAACAATACAGTACTATAAGCGTAACGCTCTAAGAGATTCTAAGATGTATGTGATTAAAATATTAGCAAGAAGTTATGTTGTCATTTAGTTATTTTAAAACCTATTCACATAGTATGGCCAAGAGAAATGCACACATTCACCAGTGATTACAATCAAACTGTGACCATGAGCACTTCTGCATACACCTCTTCCTTTGTACTTGCATCTGCTGCCAACATGATAAACAGGTTCTGATTTAACTGCTCAGAGATGATTTAACAGTTCCATGTGCAAGATGCTTCTTTTCTATTAAATATAGCAAAAAAGATGTTTTCAAGTTGGTTAATTCAGTAGTTCTACTTTTTATCATACACTGTCATCTCAAAACATTTAAAGAGCTTAGGTGTTGCAAAATAAAGATAGTACTTTGTCCACAATAAACACAGGCACTTTATTAAAATGCACATATAGAACTATGGTTATAAAGTGAAACTGTCTTCTAGATATCGAGATACTAGAAAAGAGTCCTTTCTTTCACTCTTTCTTTTCTCTTTGTCCCCAGAGGTGGTAAGGATGGTAAATGACACCTGCTATTGCTTGTCCTGCCTGGGGATACTGTGTTATTTCTTGATGGCATTTCTAAAGTCTTCCTAAAACATTAAAAATTGTTCTTTTATTATACTTGTCTCATATTACTCCATTGGAGTGCCATGTAGTTACTAATGGAACCGTGACTCATACAAGCTAAAGATTTCAGGTGATGGTAAATATCACGAACAAAAATCACGCTATTGTTTTAATAGATTGCTATCTTCTTGAGAGTAAGACCAAGCTCTGTTTTGTTCATCAATATGTCTACATTACTTAGCACTTACAACATACAAGTACACAATAATATTCAATAGTAGAGTAGGAAAATTACAGTAATAATTTATTGTCTATTTCAAAATAGCTACAAGAATTGTAATGTTCTCCCAAATAAAGAAAAGATGAATGTTTGAGGTGTTGGATATCTCAATTACCCTGATTTGACCACTACACACTGTATACATGTATCAAAATATAATATGTACCCCCAAAATGTACACAACTATGATATATCAATAAAAATACAAAAATTAAAAGAACACATTTGAAAAATGATTTTTTGAAATTTCGATAGCATTTGGGGTATAAGTGGTTTTGTTTACATGGATGAATGACACAGTGGTGAAGTCTGAGATTTTAGCACGTCCATCACCCTACTAGTGTATATTGCACCCAATATGTAATTTTCTGTCCCTCATTCCCCTCCCACCATCTCACCTTCTGAGTCTGCAATGTCCATAATACCACTCTGTATACCTTTGCATACCCATAGCTTAGCTCTCACTTATGAGTGATAACATACAGTATTTGATTTCCCATTCCTGAATTACTTCACTTAGAATAATGTCCTCCAGCTCTACCCAAGTTGCTGCAAAACGCATTCATTTATTCCTCTTTAAGAATGAGTAGTATTCTATGGTGTATATATACCGCATTTAAAGAATAAATATTTGAATGAAGAAATGAGGGTTGAAGGCACCCTCAAGTCTTTCAATCCTTTGCTGTTATTTTCAGTAATAATAATGAATGCCCCTCAAGTTATATTCTGGAATTATTTTGATATGAATGGAACATTTATAATCTTTATGACTTGATGTGCATATAGTTATAGGTGGGTTGAATAATATCCCCCTTCCTTCGCTGCAAATTAATGTCCACTTAGAACCTCAGAATGTGACTTAATTTGGAAATAGGGCCTTTGCAGATGTAATTATGAGGCCATACTGGACTAGGGTGGGTCTTAATCTAATGACTGGTGTACTTATAAGAAGAGAGAAATTTGGATGCAATGACACATGCAGAGAATAGATGATGTCAAGACATACAAGGAGACCACCATGTGAAGATGGAGGCAGAGATAGGGGAGATACATCTACAAGATAAGAAACACCCAGGATTACTGGGAACCACTAGAAGCTAGGAGAGAAACACAGAACAGTCTTGCTCTTAGCCCTCACAAAAGAGCCAGCCCTGCCAATGCTTTGATTTCAGATTATTGCTTTCCTATCTCTAAAATGGAAAATGTCTACTGTCTTAAGCCACAAGTTTGTGGTAATTGTTATGGTAGTCCTAGGAATCTGATACAATAGTTCATTTATTCTACAAATATTTATGAATCCCTAACATGTGCCAGGCACTAGTCTAGGCAGTGGTGATGTATGATGGTGTACAAGATCAAGAAAGCACCTGCCTTTATGGCCACACATTGTAATGGAATAGCAGCAAACAAATGTACAAATAAACATGGATGCCATGGCAGAAAGTGAGAAGAGCTGTAAAAGAAAGTAAAAAGGGTGTGATAGAGAGTCACCAAAGGGCACTGTTTTATATGAAGTAATCTGGGAAGACCTTTTTACAGGCAGTGCTATTTAATGAGAAACTTAATTAACATGAAGAATCAAAATATGTGATGACTTGGAATGAAAGTGTTAAAGACCAAGAGAACACAACTATTAAATCTGGATGCAAAAAACCTTGTTTTTGAAAACAGCAAGAAGACTTATTATAATAAGCAATATTATAATGGATAAGGCAGAGGAAATTATTTAGGAAAAACAGAATTGTAATGTCATAGAGGGTCTTTTACGCCTTGGTACAAATTTTTTATTTTCTTCTAAGTATAATTGGAAGCCATCAAAATTATTTGTATACATGGGAGGGGGTTGATAGACATACATTGTTTAATTTATATTTTAAAAGTATGATTCTGGCTTCTGCGTAAATAAGAGATGTGTGGAAGTAGGAAGACAAGTCAGATAGCTATTGAATTGACTTAGGCAGGGTACCATATAGCTCAGTCTACAATGTGACGAGTGGAGGTCATGAAAATAATTCAAAGTCAGGGCAAATTTTGATGGAAGAGAAAATAGCATTTGCTGCTGGATGTGTGAAGATGGCATGAAGGATGAAAGAAAGACAAAGATGAAATATGAATTCTAATTATTTGGCTGAAGCAGTTAGTAAATGATTGTTCAAGTTAGTATAATGTAAAGCAAGAAATATTAAGAGTTTAGTGGACAAGTTGAGGTTGAAATGCTGTCATGCTAGATGGCTGTTAACTTCAGTAGGGATGGCACCAGGTGTAAGAGGCTGAAGAGGAGACCCAAAGCCAGCAAATGAGACATGGGGTTTTATTAGGGGTGACTAAATAAAAAAATGGTCTAGTGGTAGCGGGCTGGTTAGAAGAGCTGCACAGCCCAGTGTCTGCAGGCTAGACAGGGGAACTACCTCCTGCTTGTAAAAAGCATACAGTTTACAAGGCATTTTCACTTAGCACCCTCTCCCTAACCTCCACCTGGCAACCTTCATATAACCCAAAACAAAGGGGCTCGATCCCCTGTTGTGTTCCATGGGATGAGCTTGGGGCTCAGATGTTCCTCATAGATAAGGAATAGATCTCCAGGATGGCCACTCTCGGATTCCTCAGCTCAGAACTCCAAACACGTACTTCGGTGCATCTGCCATACAGGGTCATTCTCTTAAATTATAGCAATAATTTAAGTCATTGCTATTAGGCATGTCTATCCCATAAATGCCTATAGCATATTCAGTGGAAAATGTCAAGTGGATAGGTAGATATTGAAGTCTGGATCTAGTAAGTAGTTTTCCTATAAAGGCAAGCAGAAAAATGGAATAGCAGTTGCAGGGGTAAGTGGTAATTCAGAAATTTAATCACATTTTTGATGTGGGAGATACAACGGCATGTTTCTCTGATTATGCAAATAGTCCAGAAAATAGGAACAGATTTATGATGTAGGAAGAACGGGAAAATTGCAGAGGCATTGCCACTGAGGCAAGTGGGGAGGATCCAATGTGCCAATGCGGGGGTTGGACTTAGCTAGAAGCAGAGTCATTGGGTCCACTTCAGCAGAAGAAAAAGACAGAGTAGATGAATATAAGTCCAAGATGTTTGGCCCATTTCTGTTGCTAAATTAAATATTTTTCTTCTAATTGCTTCTGTTTTTCTTAGAGACTAGGAAGGTTAAAATAGGAGCAGAGGAGGCTGAGTCTTGAGAAGAAAAAAATTGTTAAAAAATCAAGTCAGAGAGTAGAAATTAAAATTAACAAAATTAATACACAGTAATTCGTAGCCTGCCAGTTTTGAGGACCCACTTTTGACCTGTAGTTGTAAATTTAAAGTGAGACCAGTCAACTGTGTTTTTCAGTGGTGATATTCAGCTGATTTAGTACACGTGAGAAGTTAGAAGTTAGAGTTTGGTTTACCTGAATTCAGATTTTGTGAAGCCAATAAAATAAAAAGTCAAGAAAATTAGGTATGTATGCAAAGTGCAAAATGCGATGGGCCTTGGAATTAAACTTGTAAAGAAGGGAATAAAGACATCAAGGAGATGAAGGATACTCACTAATGGTATTAAAATGGTATGGTTAACTACTAGAGGTCCTAATGCATAAAAGTTTGTTAGACTCTGTCTTATACTCCATAAGTCATAGTTAGAGTCTGTCTTATTTTAGACTCTGTTTCATGATGCTGTAACAAAAAACTTGGACTGGATAGTTTATTAAGAAAAGAAGTTTCTTTCTCCTAGTCCTGGAAGCTGGTGAGTCCAAGATCAAGGCTCTGACAGTTTTGGTGTCTGATGAGGTCCCAGTCTGCTTCCAAGAGGATGCCTTCAAGACTGTGTGCTTGCATGGAGGAAGAGACAGAAGAACAAAAGGGTTCGGTTATTTCCCTTCAGTCCTCTTGTAAGGTAGCTGATCTCATTCATAAGGATAGAGTCTTCATAATTTAACCACCTTCTAAATGTGCCATATCTTAATATGATCACATTGGTGATTAAATTTCAACCTGAATATTGGAAGGGACACAAACATTGAATCATAGCAAACTCATAGATTCTAAAATAAGTAACCTAGATTAAAATTATTCCTTTAAAATCTACAAAAATAAATACAAAACAAAAGCCAATTAAGTTGCACTTAGGAACACAGATGCATTTTATTTCACCAATAAATCAGAAAAATACCATCAGATATAATTTAAAAATTTTCTCCAAAATTTATAGCATAGAATTTGGCTTGAAATGAATACTATTTTTCTGAGATTTGATTCATAGCACTTTCTCATTTCCTCTTAATCTAAAATCTTTTGGGTAAAACTGTTCAACAGCATGAAATATTTATACAATACTCATAAGAAATATCCACTCTACACACAAGTGGGCTGTGATTATTCTGGAATTAGAAGTCTATATAGTTATTGATAAATCTCTTGATTTCATTTTGTCTCCCTGTTGCAATGCAGCAGGAAGATTTAATTTTTTTTATACAACACAATTTCCAGCATGAATTAAAGTAGGTAAGAAGCAACTTATGCATTCTCAAAAATAAGCCTACATCTCATTTTGCTTCAGGCATTTCAAAAATTTTTTTCTTCTCTATTCTCATACTTTAAGAAGAACTTTAAATCTGAAGCCCTAGGACTTAGTAAATATTGTAATAAGTGGAGAAGGAAGTTTATTTTCATTATTTGATACATATGTCATCTCAGAATGCTGAGAGAAATTACATTATTGTGTTTTATCTGTGTACTGTGAATTTTTGTCAGAGTTAAAGATCAATTCATTATCAAGAACAGCAAATTAGTAGGCCATATATTTTACGCCTTCTCGCTGCCTAATGGTTTATTTATTTCACTGACGGCTGTTTTCTAGACAATTGGAATATCAATATGAGTTTTTAAGATGCCCTTCTTCACAATCATATTTTACTTTTTTCCATTCTCCTTAATTTTTTTAATTTGAAACATTCAATAGTTGTTTGAGTTAATAATTTCTAGTATTGTTTTCAATAACATAGTTACTTTAAAAAATGTTTTGTTGAGACTTCTACTTTTGCTTAGAATGTAAAAAGTTGCCAAAACTGTTGCTCTCACAACAGCAATGAGAATAATATGGATAATCCACACACAAAAATCTACTTTTTAAAGCCCATCAGAGAGGTGAAGTTGTAAGGAAATGAAAGAACGAAAAAAAGGCTCCAAGGAAAGATGGGGACACAAAGGATCTCAGCTTTTGCATGGAACAGAAGAAGGATATGGCCACTGTACAAGGGGTTAACAAAACATGAGCTAAAATGTTAACAAGTTCTTAAAGGCAAAGTGTGGGTTAGTATTGGTTGGGAATGGCCAAAAAGAAGGTCATTATCACTTCCAAGCTCTTCCCCAGAGACCTCCAAGGGGAGTCCACATTAAAGACTGAGGACAGAGCAGAGAGAGCCCTCCATGAAGCAGAAGTGAAAGAAATGATGGTGTCTGTGGGAGAGGAGCAGACCAAGAGCCCCACCTACTTCCCAACCACTTCTATCATATAAATAAAATCTGAAAGCCTTTCGGGAAGGAGTGGCACATGCTCGAATCCATACAGCTTGGACAAAGATCCATTGCTTCTTGGGGAGGAACAAAGGAAAGTCCATCTGCTTCTGGTGATCTGCCTCTCTAGGAGGAATAAAAATCCCACTTCTGAGACAAAAAATTATTACCATTGGGGATAGGGTAGAAGCCAAAACCCTCTATTCCTGAGGGAATGGGGAGAACTCTCTTTGTCCAGTTTCTACACTGATACCATGTAGAAGTCTATGCAGCTGAGGAAGAGGCCGGAAATTGCAACCAAAGACCAACCACAGATGGGCAGGCAGAGTTTGGCTGCCAGTAGGAGAAAAAACAAAAAACAAACAAAAAAAAACCAGACACTGAAAATGCTCTGCCCCGAGACCTAGGACCCAGGTGCACAGGGTCTGCCTAATATTGAACTTTCAGTAGGACAACAGAGTCCTCTGTCTCTGCCAAGAGACCCCGGGCAGGGGGCAAGAGCATGGGGAGAACTCTTCATGGTATAGGTGTGAAGAGATAGCTCAAAACTGAGAGGGAGAGGTGGGACTGTGAATAAAGCCCTCTGGTACAGTAGCACTCAGTCTCACCATCAGGTGACAGTTTTCCACCACTAAAAAATTTGAGACCTGTCGCACACTGAAGGCAATAGTAGCAATAACAAAATTCAAGCCCAGCCCAACTCTTAACTAGATTAGTTTAACCCCCTGAATTAATGACCAGATAGAAGAGTGATTATTTCCTAAGATAATCTTATGTGCTTGTCTTCACTGTTCCGTTATGTGGTATATGACATTTGATAAAAAATTGTGAGGCACAAAGAGTGCAAGATAAAAACAACCCATTGTCACAAGAAAAAGCAATTAATGAAAGAAACTCAGAGATGCCCAAGATATCAGGATTATTGGAGCTAAATTTTAAAGCAGTTATGATTAATATGATAAAGCATGTGGTTGGAAAAGTTGGACAATGCACATAAACATATGACGAGTTTTATCAAAGAAAAGGAAACTATTAAAAAACACAAAGGAAAATATTATATATAAAAGTGTTTGACATAACAGATGAATAATTCTTTTCATGGGTTTATCAGCAGAATAGAGACCGCTAAGCAAAGACTTAGTGAAACTGAGGATATGTCAATAGAAATTTTGGAAACTGAAATGGAAAAAGGAAGAAAGAAAGAGTTAAAAAAGAGAACAGGAGCATGTAAGAGCTGTTGGGTGTAATTATAATATCTAACATACATTAACTGAAGTCCCAGGAGGAGAAAAGAGAGAGAGGGGGAAATAATAAATTAAATATAAAATGGACAAGACATCTTCAAAATAAGAAAAGATATTAAAATACAAATTCAAAAAACTTACAGAAATAGAGAAATCGGTGCAGGACTAAAAAAATACTGCACATATTGCACAATGAAATATATAAATAAATGCTCAAAGAAAGGCAGAAAAAACATTGTTACAGCAAAATAAAGGTAAGAATTACTTCAAAACTATGAAAGTTTTAAGACAAGGGAGTGACATGTTTAAAGTTCTGAAAGCAAAAGCAAAAACAAAACCCAAAATAACATACTCAATTGAAGTATATTTCAGAAATAAAGTATAAGTAAAAACTTTTCTTTTTAAGTCAAATAAAACAGAAAAAAAAGATACTCAGAGAAATTATTGCCGGAGGACCTGTATAAAAGAAATGTTAAAGAAAGTTTTTCAGAGAGATGAAAAGTGATGCCAGATAGAAACTTGCTATGGAAAGAAACAAAGATTACAGAAAATGGTCAAATAAAGGTAAATATAAAAGTAATTATTTGATTTTAAATTTTTAATCACTTTAAAACATAAAGGATTGTAAAGAAAAAAATTGAATGAGTATAATGTTGATAGTACATGTAAAAGTCAAATGCATAATTGTACTAACACACAGAATGAGAGAAGCTGGAAATATAATACTGTAATGTTATTATAGTGTATGCAATGTTCTATAATATTATTTTAAGGTTTAGCTGTCTATCTATCTATCTATCTATCTATCTATCTATCTATCTACCTACCTACCTATTTAATTTGACCCAAAGGGAAATGCTAAAAGTAGTAAAAGATGTATAACCAAAAAACCAATCACGGAAATAAGATGTAACATAAATAATACAAAAACAATACAGGAAGAAAGAGAGAGGGAAAAAAAGCAAAACCAACAGTTAAAGATTAAAAAAAAACTCTGAAAACATGGTAGCTTTAGAGCCAACAAGATAAAAAATTATATTAAATGCAAATAGGCTAAATACCCAATAAAAGGCAGGACTCCTATCCAAAGAAAGACTCAACTATATACCATCTAAAGCAAGTCTACTTTAAATATCAAGAAATAGATTTAAAAGGTTAAAAAATGGACAAAAGAGTTTTCATACAAATACTAATTTTAAAACGTTCCAACGGTAATATGAATGTCAAAATAGAATTCATCACAAGAAGTATTACCAATGATTAAGTGAGACATTAGATAACAATATAGTGGTCAATTGCACAAAAGACCTAACAATCTTAAAAATGTGTGTAATTAAAAAAGATTCAAAATACATGAAACAAAAATGAAAAAATACTAGATAAATTTACAATTATATTTAGCTATTTTGATATTCCTTTCTGAATAATTGATAGAACAAATACATAAAAACGAATAAGTATATTGAGGGCTTGAACAGCACTGTCAACCAACCTGAACAATTTGAAATTTCATAGAACACTTCACTCAAGAAAAGCAGAATACAGTCTTTGCAAGTGCACGTGTAACATTCTCTGTATAGACTATAGGGTATAAAACAAATTTCCACAAGTGTAGAATAATTGACATTGTATAAAGTATGTTCTCTAACTACAAAAATAATAAACCACAAATCAAAAAAGTATTTGGAAACTCAACTATTAAGAAATTAAATATTATGCTTTTTATTAACACAAGAGACAAATGAAAGGTCACGGGTTATTAGACAATACATTGAATTGAATGAAAATGAAAACACAACATATAAAATTTATGGGGTACAGATAAAAGAGTGCTGAGAGGAACATTTATAGTATTAAATGTTTATATTAAAAAAGGGCTCAGTTAAGTAATAACATCTTCCATAGTAACAAAAAACACTAAATTTATGTAAACTTTTCCAAAATATTAAAGAGAACAATATTTTCAATTTATTATATGAGGCCAGAATTACATACCCCAAACAGGAAACTATAAAAAAAACTACTGACCAATATACCTTATTAATATAAGCACAAAAAGTCTTAACAAGTTATCAGCAATTAGCAAATTAGCAAAATTTTGCTAATTGCCTTAACAAGACATTAGCAATTAGCCAAAAAACCTCAGTTGTATATAAAAATAACATTGTAACACAACCAAGTCTGTTTTATTCCAGTAATGGAAAATGCAAGTTTGTTTCAACTTTTGAGTATTAAAATAATTCACATATTGATTGATTAGCAAAGAAAAATATATGTATATTAACATATCTAGACAGAATTAGACAGATACAACCACTCACCCACCCAGAAAATCATGACCACAAATTGAAATTCATAACCCCAAATAACTAGAAGACAGATATTGTGTTTGAATAATTCTCTTATGTGTTACAGTATCACGAAGAATACAGGAATTAATTCTCTATCCTTGTAGATACTTGGGGAGGGCTCCAATGTGGAACTGACATTTGACTTGAACTCTGCAGTTTTCAATTGTTCATTAATACCTTAATAGACGTAAATATATATTTTTATGATGCAATATTCCAAGGCATCCTCATATGAATTTGTACATATGTAAGGCGTTTAGAGGCATTATGTGCATTTACAATTTGCAGTACACTTGTGGATACCATTAAACCCTTTTTTTTCCAACGATTAAATTGTTTCCATGGTAACAAAAGCATTTCAAAATGAACATCAACATTGGAACCACTCAACTAGTGTTCATAATACACTGGGTTAGCACCTTAGCAGCAGTAGATTCTGCCAAGAAAAATGTTAACAAGTATTTCTTTTCTAAGGCTCTGTCTCTCTATCCATTTGCTTTTCTGCAAGAACATATTCATAAGTAACCCCATCTATGTAGTTACATAGATTAATGAGCTAGAAGAGCAGCTTTTTTTCTCATGTATTAGGCAGGCATGGTGGTTCTTTGTCCATGTCATTTGCATGCCATTATTTAATGAATTAATCTAATACATAGTTATGACAGCCAACATGCAGTAGGCATATAGATTTGTATCCTTACAATTGTCCTCGTCATAGGTGTCTTAGTCCATTTGTCCTGTTATAACATGATACATGAGACTGGATACTTTATAAAGAACAGAAATTTATTTCATACAGTTTGGGAGGCTCCAAAGTCCAAGATTACAGTACTGGCCTCTTCCATTGTCTGTTGAGGGCCACATCCCCTGGAGGACAAGCACTATGCCCTCACATGGCAGAAGGCAGAAGGGCAAGGGCCAAATGCTGTGTGAAGCCACATTTTAAGGGCCTTAATGCCATTCATGAGGAAGACTTTGTGGTCTAATCACCTCTTGATAGCCAGACCTTTTAATGTTATTACATTGGCCATTTAGTTGAACACCTGAATTTTGGAGGGGACACATTTAAACCATAGCATTCTGTCCTGAACCACGCAAATTTATGTTCTTCTCACATGCAAAATACATTTCAAATAGTCTCCAAAGTCTTAACTCATTCCAGTATCAACTCAACATTCTAAGATTCAGTCTCATTTAAAGTCACTATGGGTGAGACTCAAGGCACCTTTTATCCTGAGACCAATTTCTCTCTAGCTGAGCTGTTGAAGTCAAAGAAGTTAAGTATTAGGTTGGTGCAAAAGTAATTGCGATTTTTGCTATAATGGCAAAACACAATTACTTTTGCACCAACCTAATACTTCCAAAAAACAGTCATGAAACAAGGATAGGGTAGATATTCCATTCCAAAAGGGAGAAGTAGGCAAGAAGAAAGGGAAAACAGGTCTAAAGAAAATCCAAAACCCAACAGGACAAACATCAAAGCTTGAGGTTTTAGAATAATCTTTGATTCCAAATCCCACATTCCAGACACCCTGAGGTGGGAGTTAAGTTTCCATGCTCCAGCTCTCCTAGGCTGGAGTTGGGTGCCTGTGGCTCTTTCTGGCTGGCACGGCAATGCTGGTGGCTCTGCAGGTCTGGGGTTTTGGCGGTAGTGCTTACCCCAGAATCATTAAGCATTGCCCTAGTGGGAGTTCTCTTTGGTGCCCGCCACCACTATGACAGTTCTCTGTCTGGGCTCCAAGGCTCTCTGAGGCATCATTTGAAATCTACATGGAGGAAGCCATGCCTCCACAGCCCTGGCACTCTGTGTGCCTATGGAGTGAACGTCATGTGTATGCTGTTAAGGCTTGTTGACCATGCCCTCTGGAGAAGTGGTCCAAGCTGCACCTTGGTCCTCTTGAGCCATAGCTGAAGTCATCAAGAAGTGTGGCACCTGAATGTGGAAAGCAAAGGCTTGACGCCATGAACAGGGAACTCTGAATTCCCACAGGAGCCCTGGACCTCTGTCTCGAAACCACCCTTCTCCCAAGGCTCTGGCACTCTGGGCCTGTGATGGGCATGGCAGCCTCAAAGATCTGCCCACCAATCTCCTTATCAAACATCACTTGGCCACACCCTTGGTTTTCTCTCCTTAACATGCTTTTTTATTGTTTACATGGCCAGGCTAAGAAAATTCCAAATCTTTAGGTTTAAATTTTGTCTTTAAACATTTTTCAGCTCTTTCATTTTGCTATAAGCACTTAAGGAAGCCACGCAGCACCTTGGACCTTTTGGATAACTTTTAGGAAGACCGAGGTTCTTATGCAGCTATCCCTGTCTTCGGAGCCCTCACCAGATTTGTTCTTAATGCTTCCTTCATGGCAACACGGGCTTTTTCTAGTCTTCAAGGCTCTTCCAGCCTCTATGTGTTATCCAGTTCCAACGTTGCATCCAAATTTTTAGGTATTTGTTACAGCAATACTTCACTTCTCTGATGCCAATTTTTTGTTTTGGTCCATTTGTGCTGCTGTCACAAAATACCTGAAACTGGGTAATTTATAAAGAACAAACTTTTATTTCTGATAGTTCGGGACACTGGGAAGTCCAAGATTAGGCACCAGTGGGTTCCATGCCTGGTGAGGGATAGGGTTTCTATTGCCAAGAAGGCACCTTGTTGATGCTTCCTCTGAAGAGGAACACTGCGACCTCACATGGCAGAAGGTAGGAGAGTGACAGATCTCAACACCGTGTCCAGCCTTTTTAATAAGGGTCAATCCCATTCACATGTGAGAAGCCCCCATGTCCTAATCACCTCTTAAAGGCCTCACCTCTAAATATATATATGACATTGACCATTAAGTTTCAACACCTGGATTTTGGAGGGAATATATTCAAACCATAGTAGTAGATATCATGCATTTTATTTTATACATTAAGAAAAAGAATCAGGGAGCTTATATCATTACTGTGATTTTAGAAATCAAGAAGTTATTTGGGTCAGATATGCTGTATATATGTCTCTTGTATCTGACATCTAATATTGCTCTTTTGTTTTTAGCTAGATCCCAAATTTGGCTATGGTTTCGAGGTTCATATGAATGTATATTACGAATTCAATTATTATGAAATTAAAAGAAGCATTTGTCAATTAAGCTGCTACTGGCTTTTAAAAATGAAAAAAAAAGGGAAAATGTTGCCTTCTCTAACTTGTGTGTGATTTAAAGTAGTATTCTCCAGGGATTGGTGCTAGGGCTCTGCGGGCTTATTTAAGTATATTTTAATATAAAAGCTCTGGAAAAAGGACCACTTAGTGAGATGATCAAGTTTATAGATGAAAGTATGGCTTCCTGGGTTGAGAAGTGCCAAGCTAATGGGAATAAACCTCAGCAATTGCTTAAGAGGTTGTGTGACTGCTGAGAGCCCGGGTAGATAAACTTGAGAGCAGGCAAACATGAAGTTTTATTTTAGTTAAAAATAATTCAGACAACCAGTTGAAATTAAGACCTCTAAGTGGTGAATATGACCCACAAAAGGATTCTTTTAATCACTATTGGTCCAGAATATTTTATCTGGATAAAAGAAGTATCCTTAGAGAGAGAGAAAAAAAATGAAATGAAAATAAAATGAATCCACCCTTTTGCTCTTGAATTCTGCGTGCAGCCTTGGTTTTGGTACTTCAAGAAAGAGAAAGCCTTTCTAAAAGCAACTGAAACGACTGAGTTGGAATGATTTTTACTTCTACTATAGGAGTTAAATATAAGCATAGGCTGTAGAGGCACACTTTAAGTATAACTAGAGAATAAAAATGTGTAAAAGTATCATCACCCTAGTCAAGTTTAGCTCATTATTTTATAATTAAGCCATATTTTTAAACCTGTGTATTTTATAGACTTTTATACTTGAGAATTTGATAGAAAACAAAAAATTATTCAAAGAATCTTCTGTTAGCAAAATAACTCATGCAGTGATAAAAGGACTTCTTTCTAACCAGGAATTTTCACCCTGTTCTCACTTAACTTTTCAAAACTCCGGGATGCAGGCATATCTTTTCCCTTTTGAGAGTTTAAAAGTCAACTTTTAAGTAGGTTAATTTTCTTCTGATCAAATAGGTCTTCGGATCAAATAGGTAGCCAGAAATATAGCAAAGATTGAGACCCCTTTTTCTGCTCCCCAACTAAAGTTTGTTCTGCACCAGGGGCATTGTATTAAATAAGAAAAAAAATTGAATGAGTTTCTAATGCCAAGCTCATTCACTCGCTAATCATACCTATTACCTGAAAGGGATACTGTCCTTTATTTAAATATTATAAAAGGAAAAGAGCCTCATATAGAGTTTTATCAATATTTTTAGCACTGTATTGGTAAGAAAAGCCTTCCAATTCAAGGATTAATATTATTTATGTACATTAATACTATTAAACAATGCATATGCCTAATTAAATAGTACTAATAGTAATATTTATTGACATACAAAATGCTTCAAATAGAGGATTTCCTTTCCTTCCTTTTCTTGTGGGATTCTTTATAGTTACCCTACAAAGAAGATATTTTTACTAACCAAAAATCTGACAGAATTCCTGACTGCCATTGCTTTCTTTCTGGTATTGCTCAAATCTTTATTCTTTTTGCATCTTCAGTGCTGATACACTGCTTAAGGCTTCTCCCTGAACTGCTTTCATATACTTCTCACATGACTCCTAACCACAGTCATGCCCCATCAAACCTTTCTGCACATTCTGTCTAGTCATTTTCCTAGAATGCAACACCATGCCTGCTTGCATAAACATTGCAAATAAAATCAACATTCTTTGTTTGGGATTCCACTTCTGCTCTTCTCATTTACGTCTTAATGAAGTCCATGAATATTCATTAGTCTTCCAGTTCGATTGGCTGGGTATAGAATGATTGTGATTGAATTTAGATTGACGGGGAGGTAACGCTAATGAAATACATTGTTATATTTCCCGTTGTGGAACCAGGGTTCAGAATCAGTAGAGAGAGAAAGGCAGGATGAAAATAATTGGAAGAATAAAATCCTAGAGGATTCATAGAGGGATGAATGTAATATTAACAGCTGTGGATATGTGTAGATGCGAGCTAAGTGTGTGTAAGAGAAAACCAAAGAATTTTATTTTGAATATCCGTTTTATGTTTTTAATCAGCAAATTATTTTCTAGTGACCAAAACCAATGATGCTGAAACCTCCAGACTAATTTTTAATCATAACTTCACCCGAATATGTAATATATAGGCCCAAAGATATTTTGTTAATTGTATTTTGTATTCCATTTAAAATATTTAATTATCCTTTGTCAAATGTGTGAAGAGCTTTTGGGAAATTCCTGAGAGAGAATGTATAGACAGAATAAACCCAGAGCCATGGTTTATTACAGCAAAAGGACACACTGAAGGAAGGGAAAAAAAGGCGTGAGGCAAATACTGGAGGAGTCCAGGAGCTGGCTAACAAATGTCTCCATCACACAGTGGTAAGGGAAGAGACAGAACACTTCTTCCTCCAGCAATGAAATGCAGCAGCGTGTGTCCAGTGCTTCTGCTGTAGGAAACCTGCTTAAACCTCAGAGTCCAGGGATTTTTATTGGGGGCTGCACATGTAGGCGCTCTTTGCCTGAGTAATCAGCCACTTTCCACTGGAACTGCTAAAGTTCCAGATTCCCAGAGGGAAAGCAAGTGTTCACCATAAATCACATCATTTGCACAACATAGAAGGCAGGTATAACCGAATTTAGTGCCCTAGTCACGCAAAACAACCTTATCAATACAAAGCAGAGAACATTGCATGGGCCAAGTTTCTAAGAGAGATCCCAAGCTTCGGTGCCTCCAGAAGGTCCTCTTGGAAATAACCACATCGGGCTTGCTATGTTAACTATTTCTTGTATGACATAGATGCTGAAAAACATCCTTTTTTCTACTTCTATACTTGGCAGATATAATTTGGGTACTCAGAGTACTAGGTACTCATTCATTTTGGAACTTCGAAGGCATACACCCATTCTTCCAGCTTCTAGTGGTTGCGATTGAGAAACTTGATTTCACCCAATTCCTAATGCCTTGAGGGTAACCTGCTTTATGTTTTTAAAATTATTTTTCTTTCTGGAGGTTTTAAGTTTTTTGCTGTAATCTCTGTATTCTAAATTCCCAGGTTATATGGATTGTTCACAAATTTTAAAACTTATTTTTCACAAAAAGTGGCAGCTTTAATCTGGAAAGCATGTCCTTTAATTTAAGGGAATATTTTGTGTCAATTTTAAAATTTTCTCCCCCTCCTCACATTTTTTTTTTGTTCCCTTGTTTAGGAGTCCTATTATTCAGATCTTGTCATTTTAGAATGGGTCATCTTATTTTCTTGATATTTGTCTCATATTTTCCCTATATTTGTGTCTATATTTTGATGTAAGAGAAGTTTTCTCTAATTTGTCTTCTAGGATCAGGCACTGTTCTGGATATGAGGAACATAGCCATGTACAAATCAGAAAACAACCCTATCTTTCTAAAGGTTACATTCCAGTAAGACAAAAAACCAAGGTAAATAAACACAAAACATTAAACTTCAATACATGCTAAGCAAAAAAGGAAAGCAGGAAAGAAGAAGATTAGAAAAGTTAGTAAATGGAGGGGCTCAAATTTCAAGTAGTTTTTAGGGTAAGACATGAATGCACATAAGAAGATAATACTTCATGAATAACTCTATCTGAGTATATCAGGCTGAAGAACAAGTCCGGATTCAGGACTGTATCTGACGTATATTAGAAAAAGCAAAGTTACCGGTATGGCTGGAGTGGAGTGTAGGTAGGAAGGAGAGAGTAGCAGGATAATAGAGGGGATTTGTAATGAGAGACCAGATCAAGACCAGATCAAGGAAATCATAAGAAAAATGTTGCTTTTACTCTGAAAGAGACAAAAAGCTATTGTGAAGTTTAAGCAGAAGACTAATCTTCTCTGATTTACATTTTTCTGTTTTCGACTTTCACTTTAGGTTCGAGGGTACATGTGAAGGTTTTTATACAGGTAGATTCCTGTCACGGGAGTTTGTTGTACAGATTATTTCATCATCCTGGTATTAAGCTTAGTACCCAACAGTTATTTTTTCTGCTCCTCTCCCTCCCCTCACCCTCCACCCTCAAGTAGACCCCAGTGTCTGTTGTTCCCTTCTATGCGTTCATGGGTTCTCATCATTTAGCTGCCACTTATGAGTAAGAACATGCATGTTTGGTTTCCTGTTGCTGCGTTAGTTTGCTAAGGATAATAGGATCTTTTGGATGATATATTGAGAAAAGATTAATGGGATGAGAATGAAGGTGTGGAGACCAGTGTGGATAGATGAGACATATTGGTAACTTTCTGGCCCAGGGTGGTAGCAGGGAAAGTGGTGAGTGGCGATCTGATGCTGGCTACGTTTTCAAGGTGCAGAGTACGGGATGTGTTTCTACATGAACTGTGCAATGCGCTGAAGAAGAGTGAAAGAAGACTCCTAGTGTCGTGATTTGAGCAACTGGAAAGATGAAATTGCCAGTAACTGAAGAGAAGATGGCAGAGGAGCAGATTCTTGGACAGGTGGGAAACATAGGTTCAGTTTTGTACATCCAAATGGAGATATCAAGTAAGCAATTGTATAAGAGGACCTGGGTTATTTTCTCTTTCTGTGAGTGCCTAATTCTTGCCTTTCATGCATTCCTGAATTGTGTTGGTTATCTTTTTCTATTAGATGTGTAGGAATAGTTTATGTATTCTGGATACTGAGTCTTTTTTATGTATGACATAAATATCTTCTCCCCGGTTGTGGGTAATGTTTTTACTTTATGGTGTCTTTGCATGAAGAGTTCTTAATCTTATCTGAATAGAATCATGTTTTCTTTTATGCTCAGAAGTTTGTACATTGTTTAAGAATTAAACGTCTAATGAGGTCTTAGTGATTGTATTCTATATCTATTTCTAAATGAATTAAAGTTTCAGCTTTTACTTTTATGTTCCTGATTAATCTAGTTTCATTTATATGTATTCGGAGTAAAATATGAATCCAATATTATTTTTCATATCATAAGAAGTTTACTCAGGAGTAATAATCAATTGTATAATTAATTTTAATCAATTGATTATATTATTACTACCTTCCCTATCAATCTTCAATGTCATCTCTATATCACATTTCCATATATGCCTACGTTTCTAGACTCTTTTTTGTCATTTCTTGAATTGATACCACTGTATAGTTGGATGAGTAACCTCACTCTTTTGTTCTTATCTTAGCTAGTCTTGGCCTGTAGTTTTCCACGTGAATTTTGTGGTCACCTTTTTGTATTAAACAAACAAAAAGATTATCAAGGTTTGTACTGGCATTACATAAGATGAATTCTGTTATTCTATATCTTATATATGAATACTGAGAAAGACTCTCTATCTTAAAAATGAAAGTTCTTACTAATTCAATTTATTTTTAAGTCAATATGTATTTAAAACTTAAGTATACAATTAAAATTGAATAAGAAAGAATTTGCATTTTTAAGATACAATCTTTCTATTTATGAATGTAGTTAATTTCCTTAAGTAGCTTTGTTTCCTTCTTTTAGTTATTCACACTTTGAGATAATTATTTTTTGGTTCCTTATAAATTTAGTTGATATTTTAACTAATTTTTAAAAAATAATATTTCCAAAAGTTTGTTACTTTTGTTTAGAGAAACTGGTATTATTTCATACATTGATATTTTATCTATGATTTGCTTTCCTTTGAAGAAGTAATATTGTCTGTGAATAATAAACATATTACTTTTTCTTCCCATTATTTATAATTTTAGTTCACTTTATAGTATCTTTTGAGTAGTATTAATATCACAATTTTGAAGAGAAATAGTAGGCATCATAGACTGCACTTTAATTTTATTATAAATGTGTCTATTTCACCTAAAATTTTAATTTTATTGGTATTATATTGTTTCTATTATATTTCTAATATATTTGAAATTTCTAACATATTCAAATTTATTATAATTTTATATTTCTAATATTTATTTGAGCCACACAATTTTCTTGATAAATCTTGATAGTTTTGTCTATTTTATTATATTTAAACAATTTTTTCTCTTCTGCCTCTTTATTATATACTTACTATATTTTATATTTTGTATCAAAATGTAATTTTTCTGTTTTCTCAATTTAATGTTATTTTTCTACATTATCAAGATGATATATTCCTGAGATCAATTTTCACTTATATTGCTTTAATTTTCTGTATTTCTTTTTTAGAAATCTTAGTCTCTAAATAACTAGAAAGGAATTTGTTAAAATCTCCTGTTATAATAGCTTAGCTAATGTTGCTTTGTAATTCTTTTAAAGTTGGTTTTATTTTACGTATTTTAAAGGTTATATGATCAGATAAACACAATTTCAGAATTTTATATCTTCTGATTGAATTTCACTTCTTACGTAAATATGTAATTATTCTCTTTATACCTAGTATCACTTTTAAAAAAATAAACTGAATGTTTTATGTTTTTCTTTTAAGGATCAGTAATTTGCAATGCTATTATAAAAGTTACGAAATATGAAAAAGTTTTTAAATTAGTACAAATTTAACTTGTGTTTGACCTTATGATTCTTGCTATTATTCCAATTACGATAATTATTTGTTTCCAGGAAGAAGTAATACATTTGCCTAGTGACTCTTTTTATTGCCATATTAGTTATAGTTTCCCTGAATTTGATTATGAGAAGCAGATGTTTTTCTTTTTACTTTCAACTTTTTTGTATATTTGAGTTTTTGGTATTATATACATCTCATGTAAGTGCATAAAATATAATTTGCACATCTTTTTACCAAAAAACTTAGTCTATTTACATTTATCCTAAATATCTTTACGTAAGATTTTTTTCTGTCAATGTATCCTTTTTCTTTTTTATATCATAATTTTGCTTTTATATTTTTCCTTCTGCTGTCCCTTGAACTTTTTAGATATTTTGTCAAGTTTGCTTTCTATCTTCTTACATTTTTATTATCTATTGATATGGAAGTTTTACATTCTATTTCTTTTCTCTCTCTTTCTTCTTTCACTTTTTTTTTTTTTTTTTTTTTTTTTGAGACAGCATCTTGCTCTGTTGTCCAGGCTGGAGTACAGGGTGCAATCTTGGCTCACTGTAACCTCTGTCTCCCAAGCTCAGGCAATTCTCATGCCTCAGTTTCCTGAGTAGCTGAAATTACAGATGTGCATCACCACACTCAGCCATTTTTTGTATTTTAAGTAGAGACGGGGTTTCACCATGTTAGCCAGGCTAGTCTTGAACTCCTGGCCTCAAGTTGATTCCCTCCACCCCACTGCCTCAGCCTCCCAAAGTGCTGTAATTACAGGCATGTGCCACCATGCCTGGTCTATGTGTTCTATTTCCTTGAGCTCGTCTTAACATTTCTAAATAAGTAGTTGACTTAAAAATAAATTTAATTAGTAACAATATCTTCTCTCAAAAATACTAGAGTATTTCATTAGCTGCTAATGTCTCTCATCGTATTTTTTTCTGATAGTTCACATCACCATTAATTATATATTATTCAAATCATTATTGCTATTATAATTTTATATAATCAAATTGATTTATAAGACCCCACGTTTACAAATTTCTTTGCTACCAACTATTCTTGCAGCTCACCTCACAGCCTTCTTGTGTTTGTTTTAGCATTTTCCTAAAGTAATCCTCTTAGTGAATGTCTTTCCTATGCTTTAAACGTTTGTTTTTCTGACAGTATAGCTCCTTTTTTTCTCTCTGATAGTTCTGAAAATCTCTTTGCCTCTAGCTTTAAAAAATTATATCTATGGGTTGATTTGCTTAATTTGTCCTGTTGGTTATTCTTACTTTTTAAATCTGGAGATTCATATCTTTGATCAATTCTGAAAAATTGTCAGTCTTTGTCCCTTTGAATATTATCTATTTATCATTTTCTCTATCCTTTCTTTCTGGAATTCTCCTAACTTTTCTAGTCTCCATCTGTATTGTGCACAACATATGTGCATCCCTTGCTTTAATGAAACACATCTGCCTCCTGGGTTCCGGGCAGCTTAACCATTGCAGAGACCTGGTTGTTGCTCTTCTTGCATCATTTCCTCAGAACTAGACTTGATTCTAGACCTGAGCTCCTGTGAAGCACCTCTCCATGGGGCCTGGAGTCTGGAGTGTGGTTTTCCCCATATTTGTGAAAATGCTGGAAATGTTAATGATCCATGGAGTCACCTTTGATGCAAGGCAGAAAAACTCCTTTCACTTCCCTAAAAGACTGCTCTGAAGCACATAGGTTCTTTATTGTCTGTCCAGATATTCTTACATTTCTGAGAGTTCAGTTGTGCTTCTTCGAAGATGTAGCCCCTTATTGATATACTGAATTGAATTTATTTCCCTTTCTTCTTTGTCTCAGTTTCTCTTTTTTTCTTCATTTGTGATCCTTGGGATTATATCGCCAAATAAAGCATTAGTGTGTAAGCTTTGGCTCAGGTTATTTTTCCTAGGGGACCCAGGATAATTCACTACCTATTCAGCTTCTCATTATGTTTTATAAATTTTTCTCTTTCCTTAACCTACTTTGAATTCAATCTGTTCATTGAGGTTTTAATTCCATTGAATATTTGTTTTTATTTCTGAAGTTTCATTGTCATTATTTTAAAATATATGTATGCTTTTAATTATTTTAAGTATACTCTGTCTTTCATTTCTTTTTCTTTTCTTTTTTTTTTTTTTTTTGAGATGGAGTCTCGTTCTGTCACCAGGCTGGAGTGCAGTGGCATGATCTCGGCTCACTGCAACCTCTGCTTCCTGAATTCTAGCAATTCTTCTGCCTCAGCCTCCCGAGTAGCTGGGACTACAGGCGCCCGCCACCATGCCCAGCTAATTTTTGTATTTTTAGTAGAGACGGGGTTTCACCATGTTGGCCAGGATGGTCTCCATCTCTTAACCTTGTGATCCGCCCACGTCGGCCTCCCAAAGTGCTGGGATTACAGGAGTGATCCACCGCACCCGGCCAGTATACTTCTTTTACGGCTGTAAAAGAAGTTCATTCTATTTTTCAAATTTTCTGGAGGTCAAAAAGTTGACCTCCATTTTCCTTATAGGCCACCTGCTCTCTACCTCAGAAGATCGACCAGTATAAATTGCACAAAAAGTTTCTCATTTTTATGGTTTCTGATTGGGCCTGACTAGTGGTTTTGACTAACTACAGGGAGGGAGAAAGAGGAATGAGGTCATGGTATTTATGTATATGCTTGGTATGTTAAAAATTGATTTAAACTTGCTGTATCCCTTTTATTTTATTTTATTTTATTTTTTTATTATTATTATACTCTAAGTTTTAGGGTACATGTGCACCATGTGCAGGTTAGTTACATATGTATACATGTGCCATGCTGGTGTGCTGCACCCATTACCTTGCCATTTAGCATTAGGTATATCTCCTAATGCTATCCCTCCCCCCTCCCCTCACCCCACAACAGTCCCCAGAGTGTGATGTCCCCCTTCCTGTGTCCATGTGTTCTCATTGTTCAATTCCCATCTATGAGTGAGAACATGTGGTGTTTGGTTTTTTGTCTTTGCGATAGTTTACTGAGAATGATGATTTCCAATTTCATCCTTGTCCCTACAAAGGGCATGAACTCATCATTTTTTATGGCTGCATAGTATTCCATGGTGTATATGTGCCACATTTTCTTAATCCAGTCTATCATTGTTGGACATTTGGGTTGGTTCCAAGTCTTTGCTATTGTGAATAGTGCCGCAATAAACATACGTGTGCATGTGTCTTTATAGCAGCATGATTTATAGTCCTTTGGGTATATACCCAGTAATGGGATGGCTGGGTCAAGTGGTATTTCTAGTTCTAGATCCCTGAGGAATTTCCACACTGACTTCCACAAAGGTTTAACTAGTTTACAGTCCCACCAACAGTGTAAAAGTGTTCCTATTTCTCCACATCCTCTCCAGCACCTGTTGTTTCCTGACTTTTTAATGATTGCCATTCTAACTGGTGTGAGATGGTATCTCATTGTGGTTTTGATTTGCACTTCTCTGATGGCCAGTGATGATGAGCATTTTTTCATGTGGGCTTCATCCCTGGGATGCAAGGCTCGTTCAATACACGCAAATCAATAAATGTAATCCAGCATATAAACAGAACCAAAGACAAAAACCACATGATTATCTCAATAGATGCAGAAGAGGCCTTTGACAAAATTCAACAATGCTTCATGCTAAAAACTCTCAATAAATTAGGTATTGATGGGACATATCTCAAAATAATAAAAGCTATCTATGACAAACCCAAAGCCAATATCATACTGAATGGGCAAAAACTGGAAGCATTCCCTTTGAAAACTGGCACAAGACAGGGATGCCCTCTCTCACCACTCCTATTCAACATAGTGTTGGAAGTTCTGGCCAGGGCAATTAGGCAGGAGAAGGAAATAAAGGGTATTCAATTAGGAAAAGAGGAAATCAAATTGTCCCTGTTTGCAGACGACATGATTGTATATCTAGAAAACCGCATTGTCTCAGCCCAAAATCTCCTTAAGCTGATAAGCAACTTCAGCAAAGTCTCAGGATACAAAATCAATGTACAAAAACCACAAGCATTCTTATACACCAATAACAGACAAACAGAGAGCCAAATCATGAGTGAATTCCCATTCACAATTGCTTCAAAGCAAATAAAATACCTAGGAATCCAACTTACAAGGGAAGTGAAGGACTTCTTCAAGGAGAACTACAAACCACTGCTCAAGGAAATAAAAGAGGATATAAACAAATGGAAGAACATTCCATGCTCATGGGTAGGAAGAATCAATATCATGAAAATGGCCATACTGCCCAAGGTAATTTATAGATTCAATGCCATCCCCATCAAGCTACCAATGACTTTCTTCACAGAATTGGAAAAAACTACTTTAAAGTTCGTATGGAACCAAAAAAGAGCCCGCATCTCCAAGTCAATCCTGAGCCAAAAGAACAAAGCTGGAGGCATCACGCTACCTGACTTCAAACTATACTACAAGGCTACAGTAACCAAAACAGCATGGTACTGGTACCAAAACAGAGATATAGATCAATGGAACAGAACAGAGCCCTCAGAAATAACGCCACATGTCTATAACTATCTGATCTTTGACAAACCTGACAAAAACAAGCAATGGGGAAAGGATTCCCTATTTAATAAATGGTGCTGGGAAAACTGGCTAGCCATATGTAGAAAGCTGAAACTGGATCCCTTCCTTACACCTTGTACAAAAATTAATTCAAGATGGATTAAAGACTTAAACGTTAGACCTAAAACCATAAAATCCCTAGAAGAAAACCTAGGCGTTACCATTCAGGACATAGGCATGGGCAAGGACTTCATGTCTAAAACACCAAAAGCAATGGCAACGAAAGCCAAAATTGACAAATGGGATCTAATTAAACTAAAGAGCTTCTGCACAGCAAAAGAAACTACCATCAGAGTGAACAGGCAACCTACAAAATGGGAGAAAATTTTCGCAACCTACTCATCTGACAAAGGGCTAATATCCAGAATCTACAATGAACTCCAACAAATTTACAAGAAAAAAACAAACAACCCCGTCAGAGAGTGGGGGAAGGATATGAACAGACACTTCTCAAAAGAAGACATTTATGCAGCCAAAAGACACATGTATCCCTTTTAAAAAATGACTATCCCTCTCCAGAAAGTTTGCTGAAAATACTTCCTTCTACTTCGGTTTCTGAAAATCTTCCCTCATCCATCATTTCAGAACTCAGCTCCATTGCTATGGAAAAGATTACTACACTATCTCTTCTACACACAGTTTACTACTTTGTCATCTATCTTTTCTTAAATAATTCTCTTTGAATTATCCTAATTTGAGTATGCCACCAGATTTCTTATGGAACCCTGAATGATACAGGGTCTAGTACTTCTATGGTTGATTCTATTATCTCAGTCATGGTATGTAGTAACCTTTATGTTTTAGACTTTTAAAAATTATTTTAATTTTTATTTCTGCTTTAATTTTACTGTGGAACAGTATGCAACTTGGTTTGAGGACAAGATTGTCCAAAGTAGTTTCACAATTGCTTCCAACACACCAAATGCATTTTATTCCCTTCTTGAGGTGTTTGTAATATTAACATATTTTGTTTCATATTCCTGAAACATTCAAATAGTGTAAATTCAAACTCCAAATCCATGAGGGTACATATACATAGCTATAGATATAAACTCAGAATACAATTTTTGTTCACTTAGAGATCATATCAAAATAGACGTGCTCTGTCCTTAATCTTTATGGCACAAGCCCTATTCCAAATTATTTATTATCTCCCTGTGCCAGGGGTGGGTTTTTTCTGTATTTCTCTAATATTTCACAAAGGATGCAACCTTTCAAACCTGCCAGCTTCTTCATGTAGTTCTGGTCTATCTCCCCGTATCATACAGGCTAAATGCTCATTTTATCATGTGAGCTTAGAAAATTTGGCTCTGAGATGACAAAACCAATACCTCTTCTCCTGCTCTACCAGGGCAGGGTAACTGTACCATCAGCTAAAATCAAAACCAGTTTTAGTTTGCTTTTTGTTTCTGACATCAGAAATTTTCTTTTTTTTCTGGTTAGCACTTAAAAAGATATTTGTTATATTTTATAGTACATTTTAATATGCTTGACCAGGGGGATTATCAGGTTATTTAATCTGTCATATTGATAGAACTCAGTATTTCTTTACTTTTCATCACTTCTGCTAATCTCATATTTAAGACGTGATTTTCTCTATTGAAAAACAAGTCACTTACAATGTGTTCTATTTTGTGTCTCTTAAATATTTAAGAGATATTAGGCATTTAACATTTATGTAGAATAATTGAAACAATCAGTGATACATAGCTTTTTCCCTGGAACACAATTAGTTTTGTAATAAAATGGATTTATTAACAAAAGCATGCAGAATGAGAGCACACAAAGTGCATTCACTGAATATTGTACAATTGACACAGTAGAATCTTCATTAATTGGCTCACCTGTATACCAACACAATCATATTTATGTCCAAGTACATGAAAGGGCAAAGTAATAATAATACCAGTAATTTCAAGCATATTTTCAGTGTCTTATTTCTATTAAATGAATTTCTATTTAGAAATTCAATAAATAAGCATTTCACAGACACAAATAATAATTTTATGCTTGATGTAGCATTTCTAGCATCTTATAAATAAATCTAGGTAAATAAAAAACCAAGATCCATAAGAGCTATACTAAGACTTCAGCAAAATCGTTGGGCTTTTCAGGAAGGTTTTGTTTTGTTTTTTTGAGAAGTCAGTTATATATGCACCAGAATGAAACGCGCTTACCAAGCAGAAAAACTGTAGTTTAAGAAGTGAATTTGGAGCATTCTCTTTTAAGATATTCTTTAAATGTACCTTGAAACAATATAAATTTAAAATAAGCAGTTACAACTTTTTAAAAATATTCAACCTTGAGAAAAAAATGTAAATTCAAAAATATGTAATCAGTTCATGAAGATGTATTATAGACTAACTCCAAGTAGCTGTCATGCAAGCTAGCTAGTAATTTTAAATAATGACATTTTATTTCCATACTATGAAATCTTTCTATCTTGAACATAAAACTTTGAAAAAGAATCTCTGCTGGCATAATTCTAAAAATCATTAAGCATGAATAAAACTATGAGAGAATAATTCAATAATGGATTTCACATCTTCAGTATATCGACAGAGGGTGGTGTTCTTTCGTAATAGGCAATTTACCTCCAATACATGAAGCAGAAAAGCATCTACAGTAAAGAAAGAGGAAAAAAATGCTGGTTTGTATTATTGACAAAGATAAGATTAAACCCAAGCAAGAGATAGTGGCAACATGGAGGCTTCAAAATTCTACAATTACAAGGGAAAAATAATGATGATATAATAGAATTATGTTAATGTTTCACATACTCAAATAAAATAAAAATGGAGAAAAATAGGACATGAGACTGGGTGTGGCTGCTCATGCCTGAAATCCCAATGCTTGGAAGCCAAGGGAGGATGGATTGCTTGAAGCTAGGAATTCGAGACCAACTTGGGAAACATAGGGAGATCCCGTCCCTACAAAAAATAATTTTTGAAAAAATTAGCTGAGTGTGGCTGTGTGTGCCTGTAGTCGCAGTTGCTAGGAAGGCTGAAACAAGAGGATTGCTTGAGCTAAGGCGGCTGAAACTTCAGTGAGCCATGATTGCACCACTGCACTCCAGCCTGGGCAGCAGAGCAAGACCCTGTCTCTGAAAAATAAATAAAAGTAAGGATCATGATTTCAATTAACTTATAAAAGTTATTTTTACAATTTTAGATATAAACTGAGGCTCAAGCTTGGCCAAAGCAGAGGGACTCTATTGGGGAAAACAAAACCAGTACATTTTTTACATTTGTATGGGCTTGCTTTAAGAAGCCCTGTGTACTTGAAATCTTTGATGAGTTCTGGTCTGGTGAAGCTTTTGTGAGGCTGGAGAGCTAAGAAGAAAGCTTCTTGAATATACTGTGGGAGGGAAACTGACTAAAGGTAATGAGTCTCTCAAGACATTTGGTAGAATTTAGAGCTTCAGGGTATCGACACTGAAAGGTAAACTCAAAATCCGCACAAAAGCAGAACTGAATCTCCTTTCACTAGTGAAAAAATCAGATATTTAAAAATAACTCTGAATAAAGTTTTAAAGAAAGGAAATATGCATCAAACGGAGATGCCAGAATAAAGAATGAGTGAACCCAAATTACACAAAATGGAAATTATCTTGTTTTTGAGACCAAAATATGATTTGAAAAATGACATAATCTTGGGGACCTATTTGATAACATTGAAAAGTCTAAGATACATGACATTGAAGTCCCAGAAGATTAGGAAAATAAAGACAAAATAATTATGTAAAGAAAATGACTGGAAACTTCTTAAATTTGGTGAAAGATACAAATTTACAAATTCAGAAAACCCAGCCACATGCAGGAAAATTTAAAGAAAACCATTCACAGTTATATTACACTCATATTGATGAAAATCAAAGATAAGAAAAATTCTTGAAAATCACTAGGGGAAAATCACACATCACATGCTAGGAAGCAATATTTTGAATATTCATGGACTCCTCATTAGAAACAAATGATGTCAAAAAGAATGGGACATCTTTAATTTCTAAAACCGAGGAAAGGCAAAACAGAATTTTACATCAGGAAAATCTCCTTTAGAAACAAACTTAAAATCTTAAAAGAGAATGCTCCAAATTTACTTCTTAAACTAAAGTTTTTCTACTTACGATAAGCGTGTAATACAAAAAATTAACTGAAGATGGATTAAAGACCTGAATGTTGAACCTCAAACCATAAAAACCCTAGAAGAAAACCTAGGCAATACCATTCAGGACATAGGCATGGGCAAAGACTTCATGACTAAAACACCGAAAGCAATGGCAAAAACGCCAAAATTCACCACTGTGATCTAATTAAACTAAAGAGCTTCTGCACAGCAAAATAAACTATCATCAGAGTGAACAGGCAACCTACAGAATAGAAGAAAATTGGTTGCCCATCAATGCCCATCAATGATAGACTGGTTAAGGAAAATCTGGCACATATACACCATGGAATATGCGACCATAAAAAAGAATGATTTCATGTCCTTTGCAGGGACATGGATGAAGCTGGAAACCATCATTCTCAGCAAACTAACACAGGAACAGAAAACCAAACACCTCATGTTCTCACTCATAAGTGGGAGTCGAACAGTGAGAACACATGGACACAGGGAGGGGAACATCACACAACAGGGCCTGTCAGGGGTGGGTGGGGCAAGTGGAGAAAGAGAAGTAGGAAAAATACCTAATGCATGCAGGGCTTAAAACCCAGATGACGGGTTGATAGGTGCAGCAAACCACCATGGCACATGTATACCTACGTAACAAACCTGCATGTTCTGCACATGTATCCCAGAACTTAAAGTAAAATAAAAAAAAGAAAGTCAAAAAGAAGACATTTTTAGATAAGGAAAAACTAAGAAAATTTGTCACCAATGGACTTGTTCTACAAGAAATGTTAAATGCTGAAGAGAAATGACACAAGATGCATACTTGGATCTTTGAAAATAAAGAGCAATAGAAATGGTAATACCTGGGTACATACAAACGATAATCTTACTCTTAATTCATTCTAGTGTGCATGACTGTTTAAAGTAAAAAACACTGTCTTTTAGAGTTTAAACAAGAAATATAAAAACTATAGCATAATTAGGGAATGTAAGCTTTTTATTTTTTACGTGAGGTGGTATAATATTAAGTGTAACTGTGCATGTACAAGTTAGGTTTTTGCATTGTAATTCCTGGAACAGCTAGTTTAAAAAGGTATCCTTTTTAAAGATATCCTTTCCCCCATCATCTTTTGTAAATACAACCAAAACAAAGAAGCCGATAGATAAATTGAAACATCAAAACTGTGGGATGCAGCTAAAGCAGTTCTTAAAGGGAAACATATCTTTAAATTTGTTATTTTATAAGAATGTTCTACAATTGTTGACCTAATATTATGCCATTAGAAGTTAGAAAAGAAGAGGAAGGAAACTGAAGTAGAATAATTAAAATAATACATGAAAAGAATAAAAAAAACTTAAAATTAGAAAAAGTAGATCCAAATCTTGTTGTATGTAAATATTAACCAAATTACCATACCTCACCCAAGACTAATCAAGAAAATAAAAAAGAAATGTATCAATATTAAGCATGCATGAATGGCTATTATTACAGATTCTACAAACATTAAAGGGATAAAGAGAATATTATGCACAATTTGATACAATCAACTATGAACCTTAGACAAAGTGGCAAAATTTCATGCTAAATACAACTTACCAAAATTGACAAAAGTAGAAATAGAAAATTGAATAGACCTATACCTATTAAATAAAATCTGCTTGTTATAAATAAAAACAACTCTCCACAAATAAAAACTCTAAGGCAAGATGTTTTTACTCATGTATTTACTCAAATAGCAAGGAATTATTAATGCTAAACTAATACGAACTTTTACACAAAACAGGAGAAACTCTGCACAAGTCATTTCACATGATCAGCATAATCCTAATACTAAATTTTGACAAAGAATTATAAAACTAGGAAACTGTAAAACATTATCTCTCATGAATGTAGATTCAAACTCTTAACAAGATATTGCCAAATCTGACAATATGTAAAAGGATAAACACCACGTTAAAGTAGGGATTGTCTTAGTAATACCAGGTTGAAAATCAGCCAGTGTGATTTATCATATTATGATCATAAAGATATAAGAGCTTATGATATTTAATACATGCAGAAAAGACTCCTGAAAAAATTCAACATCAATTATGACTAAAAAAATCTGAGCAAACCAGGAAAGCAGAAAATCTCACTAATCAGATGATGAAGATCTTTGTAAAACCTAGAGAAAACTTTATATTTAATACTAAAAGACATAAATTTCTCCCCTGACTGGAAACAAAGCAAGGATGCCTGCTATTATCATTTCCAATTAACATAGTACTGGATATTCTTAACACTACAATAGGACAAATAAATAAAATTCATAAAAATATTCAAGGAAGAAGTAAAAATTCTTCCTATTGTCATATGATGTATTAGCTTACATTGAAACTAACAATGAGTTTACTAATGGACTGTTAGAATTAAAAAGTTTAAATCACAAGATATTTTTATATGCCAGCAGCACACATGTAGGAAATAAAACTTTAAAAATCCCACTTCAAATAATGTCAACAATTATAAAATATTTATAAATAAATATAACAAAATATGTACAAATAAACTCCTGAAAAAATTCAACATCAATTATGTTGAAGTAAATTGCTGAATAATTAATAAAAACATTGCTGAAAATAAAAACATTGCTGGGAAAAATAAAGATTAAAAATAGAAATTTACAAAAATTCTGAAGAAGACAAAAATAAATTTACTATATTTGTGGATTGAAATAACAAAACAAAAGAAAATCAACCTTTTCTATACTTTCAGACATAATAAGCATATTACTTTCAAAGGAAAACTCAAGGAATCAACTTCTCAGATGCCATATGACTAGGTGTGAAACAATAACACAATACCTACAAAACTAGTTATACAAAAAGAACACAATCCTAAATTTTATAGACAGCCATATTATCTCATTTGTCATGAAGGAAAAAAAATATGACTTTGTAAGAGTTCAATGAATATGTTACCCAAATATCTAATCCAAAGACATTACTAAAGATGGAATACTAACTATAGCAAACTAAAATAGAGACTTCAAAACAAAGAAGTTCAAAGCACAGGAATAGGAATTATGAGAAATGAGCCTTGACGTATATGAATTTAATGGTAAGCCACTGTGAGAATCTGTCTCCTTGAAATAAATGTACCAGTAAATAAAGACAAATAAACAAGAATATCCATAGCAGCACTACTTATAATAGCAAAAACTAACAACAGTGAATTTCCCTCAGTAAGAGAAGGTTTGTGAAGATTGTGGCATATCCATACCATAAAATTTTATATAACCATTACTAAAAGAGATAATTAGATATTTAAGACACAATTGGGAAAGTTATTTACATCTACACTTAAATGGGAACATCAAAAGCAAGATGTAGTTAAAGGTGCATAGCATAGTGTTAAAGTAAGTTTTGCCTAGAGCTGCCTTCTTGCATATTTTAAGTTTAGCCTAAAGGTTTCTCTGTACCTAGTAAATTGAAGCCTAACTGGATGTGTAAGCAGACTGTAACATACTCTTGTGCCAATCACCAAGTTTTGGCCAATTAAAGGTGGCCAACAGTTCAAACTGTGTTCAAACAAGGCAAACATCAAATCAAGCTGTAAACAGTCTGGCTGTTTCTGTACTTCACTTTCGTTTTCTGTAAGTTACTTTCCTTTTTCTGTCCATAGATGTTCTTCTACCACATGGCTGAGCTGGAGTCCCTCTGCACCTACTTGGGTTTGGGAGGCTGCCCAATTCGTGAATCATTCTTTGCTTAATTAAACTCTGTTAAAATTAATTTTTCTAAGGTTTTTTAACAATAGTGTTGAATTTTTGTAAAACACCACAAAAGTGAAGAACCCAATGATTATATGAACCTTCTAAAAACAGCATTTCTTGCAACAACTTCAATATTCAATTATTGGCCAAATGGATTATATATGTACAGATTCAATAGATTCCAAAGGATTCTAGGTCTTGAGTGATACTATAAAATCACTCCCCTCTTCTTCCTTTGAGTTTGAAATCATTCAGAGAAAAAATTATGAACCAATCATGTGAGACTCAAAATATCAGCTTCCTGACTTACAAGGATAAATTGAGAAACAAACAAACAAACAAAACACAAACTTGAATTGAGACTCAGGCAAAGTTGGACATTGCTGGGTCTTCCTTAAAGGGAGAGGCCTTTTTAGCCTGGCAGAGGGAGAAAAATCTATGCATGTCAAGGATAAACCACTACTGTGCAAGAAGGAACCAGGTGAGTCACAACTACTCCATCACGTCTTCCAGCTTAGTCTTTCCATGGAAGTGAAGCAAGGTGCTAGAAAGTACTTCTTCCCTGTTTCTATTCTTCTGAGAAGTGGATATTCCTTTCTTCTATGGGAAAAGGACTGAATAAAAACATTTCTTACTAATGTATTATCTTTTAAATTGAAAGGAATGTGAGCCTAAAAAGAGATTCTTCCCATTCTCCCTCACCCACTCAAGGAACACAGTTTGGCGAACTATTTGAATTCATTGTCTTTCCTAGGCTTTGCTTTACTATTCAATGTCAGATAAATAACCAGGAGAAATCTTATAATAAAGCAACTGTCAGTTCAAATCATCCTTTGAAAAAAGTTGTGATTTATTGAATTAGTTTGTGTATCACTTGGTGAGAAAGTATGTAGGATTTGTACTTTGCATTATGTTTTGTAAAAGGTAGTTTTATTGACAATGAAGCTGTTAAGACTTTTTAATTAAAAACCTTAGGAAATGTTATTTTGTTAAGAAAAACTCGAATACTGAATAATTGTTTAAAAGATTTTGCAGTGTACATGATGGTTGTCATCACAATTACTCTTGAAATTTGACATTTTTTCAGTAACTAACAATGTTATGTGACTTACTGTTACACAATCTCTATTGCATTTTTCCAAAGAACATATCTAAAACAGGCTTAAGTTCTCTAAACCATACAAAATAATTAAAGTAATGTGAATTATAAAAAAGCTAAGTAGACTTTGGTAAAGAGATCCTGTTTGAGACCTATCCAAACCTACCTTACGGTTTGTTCAATTGTGCCTGTGTGGAAGATCCAGGTAACTGGACCTTTTTATTCATTTTGGAAATTAGAAGGCAGGTCAGGAATGGAGATGGGAACAGAAGGAGACAGACAGTGAGATATAACTACAATCTTTAGGAAAGTTTTCAGATCAAGTTAGAAAATCTCTGTTATGTTCTCCTCATTTGAACCTGCAAAACTTTCATCTCTTTCATCTCATTTACAAGTATAATATCCTAATTTTCATAGTATTTCATTGTATTCTTTTTATAACCCAAATAGAACAAGTCATTTGAGTTCAGGAAATGTATCATACTCTCACTGGTTTCCCCACCTACAACTAAGTAGAGAGCTTTTGTCTTGAAATGAGTTCAATAGACATTTGTTAAAATAAAGAAAAAATCATCCTAACTAGGTTTCCTTAACTAAGATAAATGTCAGCTCATCTTGACTAGATAATTTTTCTTCTATATAGAAGTCATAGATGACATACCCAAGCCTAAATAGTTTTATCATGAATATCCATTATGGGTATCTAGATTTAAAGACAAGATTGATTATCACAAAATAATAGTTCTCCCTACAATTGGAAGTTTATAGAAGCTAAGATGATTTGGTATCTCCTAATTGTAAATATATCACATTATTGTTAAATTTATAATGGAATCATTAAAAGGAGGCTTATGGTGGAAACTGGCTTAGGGATTATAGACCAGCAGTGACCTGTTGGAATTTTCTGTGATAATGGAGAAGTCTTACATTATCTCTGCTGTCCCATATGGTAGCCACTAGCTACGTGTGGTTAACACTTGACAGGCGGCCCACGTGACACAGAAATTGAATTTTAATTTTTAAATTTTAATTAATTTGGATGTAAATAGCCATGTGTGATAGCAACTACACATTGGACAGTGTAATAGAACTTTTTTGCAAATCAAATTCCAGACCCTAAGTTGTCTTGCCTCTCTGAACTTGGGGAGACAAGCTCTGTGACATTTATAACTGAAGGAAAAGCAATAGAAAGAAAATAGAAAGCAATATAAAGAAAATAATATTTAAGGGTTTGGCATTGAGTGTCTGCTGAACGTATGACAAATGGGACGTATAACAATAGCTAACATCAACTGAAGATGCTATCTATGTGCTAGCCATTAATTAAAGGATTTTGTAAGCACTAACTCATATATATATATATATCACAAAACCCTTGAAATTAGTGCTCTTATTATACTTATTTTGTTGATGAGGAAAATGAGACATAGTGAAGGTAAGTAACTCACCCAGGGCCACCCAACTAGTAAGTGTTGGAGTCTAGATACAAACATATAATCTGGCTTCAGAATAGATCCTCCACGTACAGCTTTCATCCTTCCTGGGCTATATACTAGAACTTACCAAATCTAATATTGTTGGTTTAAAATTCTCCATCATTTTTTCTACCTATAAAGGAGAAAAAACCCAAAATATTGTCACTAACTGGAAGGTCATTAATTGTAAGATGTAATGAAAATATTATGATGTTAAAAAAGTATGGCTTAGGATAGATAAAGTATTTTAGCATTGCTGAGAAGACACTGTTATTTCTAGTTAAAAGTCATACTCTACGTGTGAGTCAAATACACCAAGCTGGGCTTGTTATTTTGGCTCTTCACCAATCTACGACAAGAAAGGAAAACCGACATGGCCCGGAAATAAGAGACTAGAGCAAATACTTAGATTGGATTTTAATAAAATCTTTCAGGATCTATTCCCTTTACACAAAATAAAAACAAGGGAAGATTTGTTGAAAGCTTAGATTTATCAATCCTGATTATTCACTGTTCAATACATCTAAACACCAAACTCCACATTCCTTGTAAAATACAGATGCATCAACTCTGCAGGGATAAAGCAAGATTCCATTCTGTTTGATTTTGCTAGGGCAGCATTGTAATCTACTTCTGCCTTATCCCAGACTTGCCACAAATAAGGAAAGAACCACGTCTTGGTGGCAGTGGGAATTCAAAGTGGCTGCTAGAGCATACAATGTTTTTATAGGGGGAAGCTGTTGGAAAAGTATATTTAATTTAGCATACTGTCACAAAGTCTTTTTTTTTTTTTTTTTTTTTTTTGAGACAGAGTCTCACTCTGTCACGCAGGCTGGAGTGCAGTGGTGTGATCTCAGCTCACTGCAACCTCCGCCTCCCAGGTTCAAGCAATTCTCCTGTCTCAGCCTCCCGAGTAGCTGGGATTACAGGTGCCCGCCAACACGCCTGGCTAATTTTTGTATTTTTAGTAGAGACGGGGTTTCACCATATTGGCCAGGCTGTTCTCAAATTCCTGACCTTGTGATCCACCCGCCTTGGCCTCCCCAAGTGCTGGGATTACAGGCATGAATCACCACACCTGGCCACAATGCTTTTTTATTAATACCTAGATACTTAACCTGAAAAGCCTTCCTTTTCTCCCTAGACTCATGTGCACATACCGCAAGCACCAGTTGGTCTTTGTAGCATCTGCACTACAACAATGATGTCATGGCATTGTGATCAGGTATTTTCAAGCCTAATACACTGTCCACATTAGTGGTTGTGTTTTTCCATCCTTAGTACCCAGAAAACTAAAACACATAGGAAAATCATTTTTTGAATTAAAAAAAGCTATTCAACCATGGGCACTTAATGACTACCAGAAAAAGAGAGAAATGAAGTGTTCTTAGGTGCTTATGACACTTCCTAAATGTATTTAACACTCTAGAAACTCTCTAAATCTTGCCATGGTAGCTAAGTAGATGTAGTGGATATGTGTCATTTGGTTTGTCTAGAATCTGTCCTCCCTTCTGGTACTCGAGACTTTCTAGTGGGGTTGCTGAATTGATAGGATGTAGATCTAGAGCTGCTGGCAGCAGCTTTTGGCTCCCTTGTGGGAGGGTCTGCATCAGAATGAAATCATCACAAACAAAAGCGCAATGGAGAAAAGTAGAAAAAGATAATTCTAATAGCTTCATTTGAGCACCTGCATTTAGCAGTAAGTAGAATTTTCAACTATTTAAACCAGTGATTTCTCCCTTTTTCCAAGCTAAAATAAATACTTATGTGAATAGCTGTTAACTTGGAATGTTGTCCTTTCAACTATACAACATTGAAACAAAATACTTCACGTGCCTTCTTACAAGTGCCACTGGGTGATGAGCATGTGACAAAACTTTTCTCACGCAAAATATGGAAGATATTGGTATCAATATTGAAATGCTTTACCTCCGTATCCCGGGTTCAAGTGATTCTCCTGCTTCAGCCTCTAGAGTAGCTGGGACTACAGGCATGTGCCACCATGTCTGGCTAATTTTTGTATTTTTAGTAGAGACAGGGTTTCACCATGTTGGCCAGGATGGTCTTGATCCCTTGACCTCATGATCCGCCCACCTCAGCCTCCCAGAGTGCTGGGATTACAGGTGTGAGCCACCGTGCCTGGCCTCAATGTGGAGTTTTAAAAACATGTCTCATTTACCACTCAGTACTCAGTTATTATCCATAAATGTGGTATTCCCTTGTTAGACTTTGATAGAGCAGCTATATATGGAAGTGTGAGTTATCATGAGACTATATGAACATGTTTCCTCTCAAGACTGAAGCTTGAAGAATGTTTGCCCTGTAGAAGAGTACTGCCACTTTTCCCATTCGTTTGACATTTAGCTAATTTGCACTATTTTCCAAACATTGCAGTAGATACTAACTTTTGAGAAATAAATAGGATCCCAAGGTCTAATACATAATATTTTAACTAGATGGCTCTAACAAAGCAAAACACAGTCATGTCCTTTTCTTTTTAACCTACTACCTAGCCAATTAGGAGATGTGTGACAATTGGAAATTGTGGAAGAATGGAATAAAAACTTGAATTCCAGTCCAATCTTGAGATTCTCATCTACAAATTCAGGAATGTTGGGTAATTTGTTTAATCTTTCTGGGCTGTGGGTTTTTCAGAATAATCTCAACGGATTAGATTAAGTCCAAGATTTCTTCAATCCCCTATAATCATAAAATGGGAAATGATGTCCTTAAAAGTTCATCTGTAAGAGTTCTCTGATTCTGAACAGAATTTTACATAAATTAGCCCTGGGAAACAGCCATGAAGAAATCTCACCTCTTACTTTATTCTATGAGTCTTCACTCTAATATACTTCACATTTTCATGATGAGGCCATTTACCTTAATGTTGGTAAAATATTCTTACTAAACCAGTGCTAACCAATTTGGAATTTATATTAACCATTTATTATTAATCTGGTTTATGGAACTAAACTAAATAGTACTAGAAATAGGATTCAGTAAAAAACTATATGTAACTGATTTCTGAAATAGTCTATTCCTAATATAAATACATTTAACCACTTAAAAACTAAGAATAATACTTAGCTTAATTGAAAACTAACTACATATCCAGCATGGTACTAAGTGCATTACATGAATCATCCAATTTAATCCTCATTCTAATTTATGAGAAACATAGTTCTTATGGATAAAAACATAGATATAGTTAGTAAATATTCAGGGCTTAATGTGTTGCCTATTTGCCCAAATTTGAACTTAAGTTACCAAACCAAAATTAGATTCTATTAAAATATTTTCCTCATTCTCATAATTTATATAGGTTAAAAGTCGTTT
The DNA here is from genome assembly GCF_028885655.2 of Pongo abelii. Taxonomy (NCBI): domain Eukaryota; kingdom Metazoa; phylum Chordata; class Mammalia; order Primates; family Hominidae; genus Pongo; species Pongo abelii. The sequence goes on from NC_071988.2 coordinate 26,700,331, forward strand.
TTCTAAATTTATTCATAATTCCAGAGAAAACCACAGAATTGGGAAGCTTATAATTCCAAATAATATATTGTTGTAATAGTAGAATCTCTCTTTTTGGAATTCACCACACTAGGTCTTCTAGCTTGTAGTGCCACTATTCTGTTATTCAGAATGTGTTAGATTATGCCATGGTAACAACCACAAAAATTTGATTTTACACAGCAAAGATTCCTATTCCATGTAAAGTCTATCATAAGGCTGAGCCCCTCTCTATGGAAAATTATCTTCATGAGGCCAAATCTGAAGAAACCTTCACCATCTTGCAGGTACAGCTTAAACATGTAGCCTCTTTGGTCAATGAAGTAGAGGAAAGCGAACCACTAGTAATTAAATTCTTCAGTCTAGAAGTAACCTGTATCACTTGTACCACAACTGGAAAAGGGGTTCTTGGAAACAGTTTTCTACATGTATAGAGAAGCAGAAACTGTATATAGGGAGCACTAGCAATGTCTTCCACAACCATCTTCAACACATGATTTCGAAAGTCACTGTGCATTTCTGTTATCAAGTTGGTAGAGGGTGAAGGAACAAGAAGAATCATACAGAAGAAATGTATTTGCCCCAGGCTTAGAAATGGCACATCAGCGAGAACTCAGTCATACATAGCTTCAAGAGGAGCCAGGAAATTTCATGGAAATGTGAAGCCAAGAATAAAAGGACATGGATTTGATATTAACTCACATTCTCTGTGCCATGGGCTTTGCCAGTATTGTTTCCTCTCCTGGGCCCTCTCTCGACCCAAATGTTAGTGTTAGTGCTTTCTTCTCGTCATGCCAGTGTAAACCTCTGGCTCATATCTCTCCCCAAATTTCCAACTTACATATAAAATAGGATATTTTAAAGTCACATTTAAAATGGAAAAATCCATTACCCTTCCCACCTCACAATACTATGTTCACACCCCAGATCATTAAAGGCAATTTCCTTTATCCACCTGATCAGACAAAAATCAATCAATATTTGGGAGCCCTCTTGACTCTTTCTTTGTTTTCTCACATTTATTACCCAGTAGGCTTATTCCCTACGATCTGCCTTCAGACGATATCCAACATTGGACTACTCCTCATCACTTCCACCACTGGCACCTGGTCAGTCATCATCATGTCACCTGGATGATGGCAGAAACTTATTGTCAGCCATTTTTATCCTTATTCTAGTTCAGTTCTCATCACTGATGCCAAAATAACCTATGTAAAGCAAGAATTGGATTTTGTCACACTACATTTTCAGACCTAGGCTAGTGACATTCATTTCATGAATGAAAATATATCCTCCCGGCAACAAAGACATCTGATGTTTTGGAGAAGAATAATTAAAATGTGCTCACCCACAATCAAGACCTTCAGACCCAACCTGACTTCTTACTTGCTCTGTGAAGTTCTGTGTTTCCAACTTCTACTCCCTATATAATCGACAGTGACTATACAGAATAAGAATGTTTTCTTTCTTCTTGGTGACATTGGGAATTAGGTTTTTTCTAGTCTTTGGTAGGAATATTATAAATTATAAGACAGGTAATAATTCTTAAGATATTGAGCAAGCCATCAAGACTGAAAAACACTTTATGCTTTTGTTCCCATCTTAATTGTAATTTATATGTCATATATTGAGAGTGAAACAGCTCAAAATTTACCATATTGTCTCCTAATGGCAGCTTATGAAATTCACCGTGTCTCCATGTGAAAGCAGATGTCACAGGGGAAGTGACAATAGCATGTCTGTCTTAGCACAAGTTCTTCTCCCATTGCAGTTATGTATACACACACAGACACACACACACACACACACACATCTTTCTCTTTCCATTATATGTGTGTGTATCTCAATAACTTTCTTTATCACATGATACTGCTGATTTGTATCACTTCCTGTGATGCACAGGAATTGTGCAATCACAATATTTGCAAATATTATTTCACGATTTCACTAAAAAATGATTTTAGTCATGTAGACAGACATTCTGTGTGTGTGTATTTTGCTATATTTTTGCCTTTTCAATGTACCTTTCCCCTTTATTAAATTTATCAAAGTGAAGTTTCAAAGACCCTAAGGCTCTATTACAATGGTGACAAGATCAAATTCAATTCTTTGTAAAAATCGAATGTGATTTATGGTTATGTTTTACAAATTTTAAAATTGCCAATACATTTTTATATTTGCCAGTTTGATTTGATATTTGCTACCTCATAGGAAGTTTGGCTGATTTTTTTCAACTTATTTTTTATTTTGTTCATTTTAAAAATCAAAGTAAGTCTTCTACACGGTTTTAAAAACCACATAGTGTGTGAAGGGTTATAACAAACACTATTATTTTACTTTCCTCAGTCTAGAATGTGTAGTTACAGGTTAGGAAAATGTCAATTTTGGTCATCATATTTTTGAAGAGCAAGTAGGGAACACTTTTTCTAATTATGGAGCAATTTTCTTCTTACACATATTGAGCTGTTCTGAAGAGTATACAATTTCTTTTGGAAGGTCGTGTTTCTAGTGAAGCTGCCATAGTGGAATGCAAATCATAGTTACTTTCTAGTTTATGTAGTATTTAGCAGATATGCAGAGTGTTTACTATGAGGAAAACTTTGTGTGGGGACCTGTTGAAGGACAAAATCACAATTCTATCATGAAATTTGCTCTCAATAGGTTTGTAGTCTGGAAGGGAAATAATACAGCAATTAAAATCCATACATGAACTCTTGCCTGATTCACCTCTTTCTACCAGCTGATCTCTTTTCATTTTGTCCTAATGTTCTTTATCATGTTATCATTAGTTGTTTTTGCATATTCTACAAAACTAAAACACCTTGAAGGTAGTTAGGGGATATTCTTGATTATATCTAGAAATATCTGTCACCCATTGGATACTTAACAAACATTTGTGGAATCAATAAATGGTGCATATACAAAAGATATGCATATACTTAAGGACATTTTGATAATGTACAATAGTATTCTGAATAATTGAGGAATCTGATTAACATTATCGGTATCCTGTTAAGAAGAGGAAGGATAAAAATAAATTATTTCTTTTATTTCATAAATTGTTTGAATTTTTAATTCACTAAGTAATAGTAAGTATTACCTTCTCCATAGAGATTTTTTTTTGAGGATTCTCTCCTTTCTCTCGCTTTCTTTTTTTCTTTCTCTTTCACACACACACATACACATTCTCTCCCTCTTTTCTTGCTGAAGTCCTCCCCTGGGATGGTTTAGTGGTCAAAAGGAGCCATATGTGCATTCAGACTGTTTTAACAGGAAATCCATTAAGGATAATATATAGATACATTAAAAGGTCATGCTTGCAGGTTTTACATATATTATGATCTTTAGGAAATAAATTCATGGGAATGAAGATCTCCCAATTCAGTTTGGTGTAAATAACTTTGTTGATGTACTAAGGACCGTATACATCAGTTGTCAAATAGATAAATTTAAATCTGGGCTTTTCTTTTGGGATGATGAGGAGTTTTGATGAATTGGCATGCTTGTGAATAGACTCCATGAAAAAAGTCTCTAGGTGCATGATTGCTTTTCCATGTTAACAATCTTTAAATAGACACTCAATATGAAGAACCAAAAACCCTTCCATGGTGAAACTAGCCAATTAGCTCGCCAAGGTTTTGTATAATTGGGGCAGATATACTATTTTAATGCTTAAAATAAAATCTGTGGACTTACCTGAAAACCTGAGATTTTTACTATTATTATTTTATCTTTTGAATCACATATTATCCTCTTAAGATTGAGGTCTTCTAGTATAATAATTGACATCATGAACCTTTGATTTAGCCATGCCAGTTTGTGCTTCAATTTTTTATCATTTTAAGAGAAATAATAATACCTTGGGATTATTCTAATGAATAATGACTAAATTTTTTTAAAATTTTTATTTTAAATTCAGGGGTACATTTGCAGGATGTTCAGGTTTGTTAGATAGGTAAATGTGTGTCAGGGGTGTTGTTGTACAGATTATTTCATCACCCAGCTATTAAGCTTAGTACCCATTAGTTATTTTTCCTGATCCTCTCCCTCCTCCCACTCTCTACTCTCTGGAAGGCCCCAGTGTGTGTTGTTACCATATCCATGAGTTATTTTTCCTTATCCTCTTCCTTGACCTACCCTCCACCCTCTGGGAGGCCCCAGTGTGCAATTGTTCCCCTCCATGTGTCCATGTGTTCTCATCATTTAGCTCCCACTGATAAGTAAGAACACGCGGTTTTTAGTTTTCTATTCCCGAGTTAGTTTGCTAAGGATAAAGGCAATGGCTCTACCTATGTCCCGGCAAAGGACATGATCTTGTTATTTTTCATGGCTGCATAGTATTCCATGGTGTATATGCACCAATTTTCTTTATCCAGTCTGTCACTGATGAGCATTTAGGTTGATTAGCGAGGAGGCCAAGATGACCTACTAGAAGCAGCTACAGTGCGTGGCTGTCAAGGAGAGAAAAAAAAGGGGTGAGTAAATACAGCGCCTTCAACTAAATTTTTGAAAAGCATTTAGAATAGAGTCTACCTATAGAGCTAAGAAGGACTTATTAATTGTTCAAGCTTTTTGTAATTGTCATGATTGTTGTTTTTATTATTATACACTTACTAGCGTGTTAGTTATTCACTCTCTCTATCTCTCAGTTTTTCATCTGGATAATTGCAACTGTGCAATTTACCCCAAAGAGTTCTTTGTAAGTATAGATAAGTGATAGCTAGCTCAAGGGAAAGATTACACAAATTACAGCCAATATTTCTATTGTTGTATTATTCTAGCCATTTTGTATTACTATTTATTATATTTGTATTTATTTACTTACAAGCTATGTGAAACCTTGGAAATATTATTTAATCACTCTATGCCTTAATCTCTTCATCTGAAAAATTAGGACTACACTACTATGCTTTAGGGATTTTTTAATAAGAATAAATGTAGCTCATAGTAAGCATTCAACAAATGATGGCTAAAATTCTTTTCATATTTGGATTGTTGTTATTATTGCAGGTGATTGTGGTGATTTAATGTAGAATAACTACCCATAATATAAAAAATCTGCTTTTCAATCAGCACAGTGGAATTCAATCAGCTCCAACAGTTAAAAGGATTCATTGATTGAAAAGAGCAGATGTCTTGTCCTACAAAATCAGATAGTTTTAAAAATTATACTATGTAGTAAATTTTATTGTATAAATCTATATATATTTGCCCATGGATAGAATAGAAATATTTTCCTTTTATTTCCTCTAACAATCATATGTTGCTTGTCACTATTTTATTTTATTATTATTATACTTTAAGTTCTAGGGTACATGTGCACAATGTGCAGGTTAGTTACATATGTATACATGTGCCATGCTGGTGTGCTGCACCCATTAACTCGTCATTTAGCATTAGGTATATCTCCTAAAGCTATCCCTGCCCCCTTCCCCCACCCCACAACAGTCCCCAGAGTGTGATGTTCCCCTTCCTGTGTCCATGTGTTCTCATTGTTCAATTCCCACCTATGAGTGAGAACATGTGGTGTTTGGTTTTTTGTTCTTGCGATAGTTTACTGAGAATGATGATTTCCAATTTCATCCAAGTCCCTACAAAGGACATGAACTCATCCTTTTTTATGGCTGCATAGTATTCCATGGTGTATACGTGCCATATTTTCTTAATCCAGTCTATCATTGTTGGACATTTGGGTTGGTTCCAAGTCTTTGTTATTGTGAATAGTGCCGCAATAAACATATGTGTGCATGTGTCTTTATAGCAGCATGATTTATAGTTCTTTGGGTATATACCCAGTAATGGGATGGCTGGGTCAAATGGTATTTCTAGTTCTAGATCCCTGAGGAATCGCCACACTGACTTCCACAAGAGTTGAACTAGTTTAGAGTCCCACCAACAGTGTCAAAGTGTTCCTATTTCTCCACATCATCTCCAGCATCTGTTGTTTCCTGACGTTTTAATGATTGCCATTCTAACTGGTGTGAGATGGTATCTCATTGTGGTTTTGATTTGCATTTCTGTGATGGCCAGTGATGGTGAGCATTTTTTCATGTGTTTTTTGGCTGCATAAATGTCTTCTTTTGAGAAGTGTCTGTTCATGTCCTTCGCCCACTTTTTGATGGGGTTGTTTGTTTTTTTCTTGTAAATTTGTTGGAGTTCATTGTAGATTCGGATATTAGCCCTTTGTCAGATGAATAGGTTGCGAAAATGTTCTCCCATTTTGTAGGTTTCCTGTTCACTCTGATGGTAGTTTCTTTTGCTGTGCAGAAGCTCTTGAGTTTAATTAGATCCCATTTGTCAATTTTGGCTTTTGTTGCCATTGCTTTTGGTGTTTTAGACATGAAGTCCTTGCCCATGCCTATGTCCTGAATGGTAATGCCTAGGTTTTCTTCTAGGGATTTTATGGTTTTAGGTCTATCGTTTAAGTCTTTAATCCATCTTGAATTAATTTTAGTATAAGGTGTAAGGAAGGGATCCAGTTTCAGCTTTCTACATATGGCTAGCAAGTTTTCCCAGCACCATTTATTGAATAGGGAATCTTTTCCCCATTGCTTGTTTTTCTGAGGTTTGTCTAAGATCAGATAGTTGTAGATATGCAGCGTTATTTCTGAGGGCTCTGTTCTGTTCCATTGATCTATATCTCTGTTTTGGTACCAGTACCATGCTGTTTTGGTTACTGTGGCCTTGAAGTATAGTTTGAAGTCAGGTAGCGTGATGCCTCCAGCTTTGTTCTTTTGGCTTAGGATTGACTTGGCGATGCGGGCTCTTTTTTGGTTCCATATGAACTTTAAAGTAGTTTTTTCCAATTCTGTGAAGAAAGTCATTGGTAGCTTGATGGGGATGGCATTGAATCTATAAATTACCTTGGGCAGCATGGCCATTTTCATGATATTGATTCTTCCTACCCATGAGCATGGAATGTTCTTCCATTTGTTTATATCCTTTTATTTCATTGAGCAGTGGTTTGTAGTTCTCCTTGAAGAGGTCCTTCACATCCCTTGTAAGTTGGATTCCTAGGTATTTTATTTTCTTTGAAGCAATTGTGAATGGGAGTTCACTCATGATTTGGCTCTCTGTTTGTCTGTTATTGGTGTATAAGAATGCTTGTGATTTTTGTACATTGATTTTGTATCCTGAGACTTTGCTGAAGTTGCTTATCAGCTTAAGGAGATTTTGTGCTGAGACAATGCGGTTTTCTAGATAAACAATCATGTCATCTGCAAACAGGGACAATTTGACTTCCTGTTTTCCTATCTGAATACCCTTTATTTGCTTCTCCTGCCTAATTGCTCTGGCCAGAACTTCCAACAGTATGTTGAATAGGAGTGGTGAGAGAGGGCATCCCTGTCTTGTGCCAGTTCTCAAAGGGAATGCTTCCAGTTTTTGCCCATTCACTATGATATTGGCTGTGGGTTTGTCACAGATAGCTCTTATTATTTTGAGATACGTCCCATCAATACCTAATTTATTGAGAGTATTTAGCATGAAGGGCTGTTGAATTTTGTCAAAGGCCTTTTCTGCATCTATTAAGATAATCATGTGGTTTTTGTCTTTGGTTCTGTTTATATGCTGGATTACATTTATTGATTTGCGTATATTAAACCAGTCTTGCATCCCAGGGATGAAGCCCACTTGATCATGGTGGATAAGCTTTTTGATGTGCTGCTGGATTTGGTTTGCCAGTGTTTTATTGAGGATTTTTGCATCAAAGTTCATCAAGGATATTGGTCTAAAATTCTCTTTTTTTGTTGTGTCTCTGCCTGGCTTTGGTATCAGGATGATGCTGGCCTCATAAAATGAGTTAGGGAGGATTCCCTCTTTTTCTATTGATAGGAATAGTTTCAGAAGGAATGGTACCAGTTCCTCCTTTTACCTCTGGTAGAATTCAGCTGTGAATCCATCTGGTCCTGGACTCTTTTTGGTTGGTAAGCTATTGATTATTGCCACAATTTCAGAGCCTGTTATTGGTCTATTCAGAGAGTCAACTTCTTCCTAGTTTAGTCTTGGGAGAGTGTATGTGTTCAGGAATTTATCCATTTCTTCTAGATTTTCTAGTTTATTTGCGTAGAGGTGTTTGTAGTATTCTCTGATGGTAGTTTGTATTTCTGTGGGATCAGTGGTGATATCCTCTTTATCATTTTTTATTGCATCTATTTGATTCTTCTCTCTTTTCTTCTTTATTAGTCTTGCTAGCGGTCTATCAATTTTGTTGATCCTTTCAAAAAACCAGCTCCTGGATTCATTAATTTTTTGAAGGGTTTTTTGTGTCTCTATTTCCTTCAGTTCTGCTCTGATTTTAGTTATTTCTTGCCTTCCGCTAGCTTTTGAATGTGTTTGCTCTTGCTTTTCTAATTCTTTCAATTGTGATGTTAGGGTGTCAATTTTGGATCTTTCCTGCTTTCTCTTGTGGGTATTTTGTGCTATAAATTTCCCTCTACACACTGCTTTGAATGTGTCCCAGAGATTCTGGTATGTTGTATCTTTGTTCTCATTGGTTTCAAAGAACATCTTTATTTCTGCCTTCATTTCGTTATGTACCCAGTAGTCATTCAGGAGCAGGTTATTCAGTTTCCACGTAGTTGAGCGGTTTTGAGTCAGTTTCTTAATCCTGAGTTCTAGTTTGATTGCACTGTGGTCTGAGAGACAGTTTGTTATAATTTCTGTTCTTTTACATTTGCTGAGGAGACCTTTACTTCCAACTATGTGGTCAGTTTTGGAATAGGTGTGGTGTGGTGCTGAAACAAATGTATATTCTGTTGATTTGGGGTGGAGAGATCTGTAGATGTCTATTAAGTCCACTTGGTGCAGAGCTGAGTTCAATTCCTGGGTATCCTTGTTAACTTTCTGTCTCGTTGATCTGTCTAATGTTGACAGTTGGGTGTTAGAGTCTCCCATTATCATTGTGTGGGAGTCTAAGTCTCTTTGTAGGTCACTCAGGACTTGCTTTATGAATCTGGGTGCTCCTGTATTGGGTGCATATATATTTAGGATAGTTACCTCTTATTGTTGAATTGATCCCTTTACCATAACGTAATGGCCTTCTTTGTCTCTTTTGATCTTTGTTGGTTTAAAGTCTGTTTTATCAGAGACTAGGATTGCAACCCCTGCCTTTTTTTGTTTCCCATTTGCTTGGTAGATCTTCCTCCATCCTTTTATTTTGAGCCTATGTGTGTCTCTGCACGTGAGATGGGTTTCCTGGATACAGCACACTGATGGGTCTTGACCCTTTATCCAATTTGCCAGTCTGTGTCTTTTAATTGGAGCATTTAGTCCATTGACATTTAAAGTTAATATTGTTATGTGTGAATTTGATCCTGTCATTATGACGTTAGCTGGTTATTTTGCTCGTTAGTTGATGCAGTCTCTTCCTAGTCTCGATGGTCTTTACATTTTGGCATGATTTTGCAGTGGCTGGTACCGGTTGTTCCTTTCCATGTTTAGTGCTTCCTTCAGGAGCTCTTTTAGGGCAGGCCTGGTGGTGACAAAATCTCTCAGCATTTGCTTGTCTGTAAAGGATTTTATTTCTCCTCCACTTATGAAGCTTAGTTTGGCTGGATATGAAATTCTGGGTTGAAAATTCTTTTCTCTAAGAATGTTGAATATTGGCCCCCACTCTCTTCTGGCTTGTAGAGTTTCTGCCGAGAGATCCGCTGTTAGTCTGATGGGCTTCCCTTTGATGGTAACCCGACCTTTCTCTCTGGCTGCCCTTAACATTTTTTCCTTCATTTCAACTTTGGTGAATCTGACAATTATGTGTCTTGGAGTTGCTCTTCTCGAGGAGTATCTTTGTGGCGTTCTCTGTATTTCCTGAATCTGAATGTTGGCCTGCCTTGCTAGATTGGGGAAGTTCTCCTGGATAATATCCTGCAGAGTGTTTTCCAACTTGTTTCCATTCTCCCCGTCACTTTCAGGTACACCAATCAGACGTAGATTTGGTCTTTGCACATAGTCCCATATTTCTTGGATGCTTTGTTTGTTTCTTTTTATTCTTTTTTCTCTAAACTTCTCTTCTCGCTTCATTTCATTCATTTCATCTTCCATTACTGATACCCTTTCTTCCAGTTGATCACATCGGGTCCTGAGGCTTCTGCATTCTTCATGTAGTTCTTGAGCCTTGGCTTTCAGCTCCATCAGCTCCTTTAAGCACTTCTCTGTATTGGTTATTCTAGTTATACATTCATCTAAATTTTTTTCAAAGTTTTTAACTTCTTTGCCTTTGGTTTGAATTTCCTCCTGTAGCTCGGAGCAGTTTGATTGTCTGAAGACTTCTTCTCTCAACTTGTCAAAGTCATTCTCCATCCAGCTTTGTTCTGTTGCTGGTGAAGAGCTGTGTTCCTTTGGAGGAGGAAAGGCACTCTGCTTTTTAGAGTTTCCAGTTTTTCTGCTCTGTTTTTTCCCCATCTTTGTGGTTTTATCTACTTTTGGTCTTTGATGATGGTGATGTATAGATGGGTTTTTGGTGTGGATGTCCTTTCTGTTTGTTAGTTTTCTTTCTAACAGACGGGACCCTCAGTTGCAGGTCTGTTGGAGTTTGCTAGAGATCCACTCCAGACCCTGTTTGCCTGGGTACCAGCAGTGGTGGCTGCAGAACAGTGGATTTTCGTGAACTGCGAATGCTGCTGTCTGATTGTTCCTCTGGAAGTTTTGTCTCAGAGGAGTACCCGGCCGTGTGAGGTTTCAGTCTGCCCCTACTGGGGGGTGCCTCCCAGTTAGGCTGCTCAGGGGTCAGGGGTCAGGGACCCACTTGAGGAGGCAGTCTGCCTGTTCTCAGATCTCCAGCTGCGTGCTGGGAGAACCTCTGCTCTCTTCAAAGCTGCCAGACGGGGACATTTAAGTCTGCAGAGGTTACTGCTGTCTTTTTGTTTGTCTGTGCCCTGCCCCCAGAGGTGGAGCCTACAGAGGCAGGCAGGCCTCCTTGAGCTGTGGTGGGCTCCACCCAGTTTGAGCTTCCTGGCTGCTTTGTTTACCTAAGGGAGCCTGGGCAATGGCAGTCGCCCCTCCCCCAGCCTTGCTGCCACCTTGCAGTTTGATCTCAGACTGCTGTGGTAGCAATCAGCAAGACTCCGTGGGCGTAGGACCCTCCGAGCCAGGTGCAGGATATAATCTCCTGGTGTGCCGTTTTTTAAGCCCGTCGGAAAAGCTCAGTATTGGGGTGGGAGTGACCCGATTTTCCAGGTGCCGTCTGTCACCCTTTTCTTTGACTAGGAAAGGGAACTCCCTGACCCCTTGCACTTCCCGAGTGAGGCAATGCCTTGCCCTGCTTCGGCTGGCGCACGGTGAGCTGCACCCACAGTCCTGCGCCCACTGTCATGGAGCCAAGATGGTCGAATAGGAACAGCTCTAGTCTACAGCTCCCAGCGTGAGCGACGCAGAAGACGGGTGATTTCTGCATTTCCATCTGAGGTACCGGGGTTCATCTCGCTTGTCACTATTTTCAAAACAAAATGCCAGCTCCAATGGGAAAACTGAAATTTCACTTGTCATAATTGTCAGGAGATTCACAGCAGATTATTTACAGATTAATAGATGTGCTGGAAGATAAGGGAAATAGATATACCCTTTATTATACCATGAAGAATTTGATTTGCTAACACATAACGCATATCTATCTAGAACACAAACGGCTGGTTCAGTCTTCTTTATGTCACCTGCCAAGCATAGTTCCCTTCAGTTAAGGACACTAAAGAGTTGTTTTCCAATTAATAGAGCTTAATGAAAATTTTAGACTAAATCGTGATCAAACATCTACCCTTCAGGATTGACAATGAAGAAAAAATTTAGATAAGGATTTTTTTTTTGGACTTACATTTTAGTTTTCAGTGATTTTTATTGATAATGAGTTTTTTCTTATACACAGGATTTATATAATCTTTGTTTAATACTTTCTACGCTTTGAAGAATGTACAATCAAATTAAATGTAAGGTATTTTTTTCTCTCAAATGCAAAGCTATAGCTTTGTAAAAAGATAATAAAAATTCTCACATTGAATGCATCTGACTAGGATCAGAATAACATTATGAACATTTAAAATTAAGTTGACTTATAAAGTTTTATTTGTTAAGAATGATTTTTTAAGCAGAATTGAGATAGCTATTACCTATAACCTATAGTGCTAAGAGAGACTTTAGACAAAAATGTCCTCACCCACTAGGTTGCCCAGAACAGAACTGGTTATACCATTTATACCTCTTATAATATGTGGTTATCAACAGTATATCCTTCTCACTTCAAGTTGTCCTTGTTTGAATAAAATATAATCACTCTACTTAAAGGAGACAACATCTGAGCTTCATGAATAGCTGTTAGGTGGAATAGGTTGCAAAGCTGGAAAGAATATACAAAAAGAGAGAATCATGTGTTGTAAGGACCACATGAATGAGAATTTTTGAGAAACCACACAGTGTGAATGAAATGTGACATATGAAGTACTAAGAATTAAGTCTAAACATGCAGGCAAGAGTCATTTCAATTCCCCCTTCTTGTAGATTACTTTAGCAGGTGTATTTTACTTTATTTCTCTTTATTTTATAGTATTTTAAATTTAGACTTGCTTCTAATCTTCCAGGTGTCATGGCCGTGATCATTCAGCTTGTTGTCAACATCTGACATCTTTTAAATACAATGATTCTGTCATTAAGCAGGTTTCCTGACTGTAGCTCTTCAAACTTTGCTCATTACCTCTATATAACCATAAATATGACCGTAGCATGCAGCTGGAGTGTGTTTCCTTCAATACCTCTTACTAATAAATGTGACCCTCCAACAGACGTTACAGGAAGTAAAACTGTTCCATGGCCCACTCTACAATTCTCCTTAGTATTTGAAATCTAGTTTTAACAAGAATGAGTTTATGTTGGTTGCTGTGTGTCCTAGAAAGAAACTTGGAAACCAAAGAGAGTTAGAAGTGAAATGGAGTTTATGATTCTTTTGCTGTTTTGTAGATCATTTGGTTTTAAACTATGCTTGTATGCTCCACCCATCTCCAGAAAAAAATACCTTACTTTTTTTTTTGAGACAGAGTCTCGCTCTGTCACCCAAGTTGGAGTGCAGTGGCGCGATCTCGGCTCACTGCAAGCTCCATCTCCTGGGTTCAGGGCATTCTCCTGCCTCAGCCTCCCTAGTAGCTGAGACTACAGGCTTCCGCCACCACGCCTGGCTAATTTTTTGTATCTTTTTTAGTAGAGGTGGGGTTTCACCGTTTCAGCCAGGATGGTCTCAATCTCCTGACCTCACGATCCACCTGCCTCAGCCTCCCAAAGTGCTGAGATTACAGGTGTGAGCCACCACGCCTGGCCAAAAATACTTTACTTTTTAATATGGGGCTATATTGCAAAGAATTTTGAAATGAGAAGTCAAGAATTAAGTCTTTACTCAAGTCTTCTTCCAATAATTAGCCATGTGCTCTTGAGTTAATATTAAATCTCTCTTAGCTTCAACTTTCCATTTTCCTGATAAAGAAATTGAATATATAACGATCGGTACCCTCTGGGCTCTAAATTCTATAAGATTTAAAAATCTCTTAGAATGTTCCTGTGCCCTAGGAAGAGTCTCAAGCATGCAGACTGCATCTGGCCTGCTGAACCAAGTATAAATCATTGCCTAAGGCTTTTGGGCCTGGGCAGAGTGTGCCTTTCTGACAGCATTCATGATGAATCTTGTGGTAGTCTCAAAGCACAGGCAACAGTGTTGGCCTGTACTATAGACAGGAAATCTGACCTGCTCTGACTCAGAGGGTGACAACTTTAATGTCAAAGAGTGTCATAATGTCGATGATCAAGTAACTGAGACATTAACAAGAGACTTAAAACTTGTTTCCTCAGAAATAAGAATTGCATGCGTCTTTACAACCTAAGGATCATATGTTAATGGCAATGAACTTTAAAAGGCATGGAATGTGACTGAAAGTCTTTGCCATGTACTCATAAGAGCTTCTCTCTCATCCCTGACAACAGCCTCTGTTTCAAAGGCTACCTTTGCTGTTGTAACTTGTGCTTTTTTATTTTGTGTTTTCCCTGAAAAGTCAGGTCCAAAGATCTGTTCCATGTACTGTTTTACCTCTGATAATTCCTCTTAAAGCTACTTTTCTTGGAACTGACAATTTATGGAATTTTCCAATGTTCATTCATTCAATCAACAGTGTGAATTCCACTCCAACCAATAATGCTAAAGACCTTGTGCACGGCTCAGGGAATGCCTAGGTACATCTTCCACAGCACACACACCCACAGAACTCAGAGTATACTTTTTCTGCTGCCCAATCCACATATTTTTATCTCCAGTTTTTGGTATAGTGCTTGGCATGTAGTATACCCTTAACACTTACCTATTACAGCTAGGAATCGTGCTAACTGTTCTCTGGTGCCCAGCTTCACCAAATCACAAAATGTCAAAATTAAAAAGGATCTAATTATTCAACTATCCAGGTAATCTAATTTTATAGAAGAGAAGCTATCTGTAGAATGCATAAACACAAGGAAGCATGTTATATTCAAAGTCACACAACAAACCAAGATCAGAGTTGGGACACATATATTCATTCTCTTATCCACTACTTGTTACAATAGCTCTTTAACAATATGCTCTGCTTTCTAAATTAAAGATTAAGTATTGCATACAATTAGTCATGATAAATATTTATAATTTAAATACATTATAAACTATATATTTTTTAAAGTTGAAATAATCTGAAGTTAGGCTTTCGTAGAATACATTTTTTATTTGATGCCTGTAACAGTTATTATATGGGCAGAAACTAGGTTACAATTTTGTAGAGGTCAGCTTACACCTGTCACTTTGTCTCAGCAAATGCCTGTCACCGGGTACTGATAAAAAAAAATAAGTTCACATTAGCCTCTTTATCGAGAACAGAAATAATGGCTGCCTCTGATGCCCTCTTTAAAAATGTAGCCTGAGGAAATACATCAAAATAAAGCTTTTTTAGGGAAAAGAGGCATATAATTTTCTCAAGAGCAGAGCCTAGTGCTTGGAGGCAAATACATTTAGTCAGTGAATAGGCTAGAGAGACTAAAAAGTAACAATAACTGTGTTCTTAAAAGTTTACTATTATGATGACATACCAGTTTTGTTTTACTTTAGTTTTGTTTGTTTGTTTAAGTGGTCTCATCTATCTTTTGCAGCATTTTCCTGTCCTTGTGGGTTAAGGTGGTGTGCTGTTGACTGAAGATTCCCCATGACATTCCTGTGTCAGGATCTGACCCTGGGGATGGTTTGTTCCCTCACACAGCAAAAGCCATCCATGGCTTATTTCTGAGTCCAGATGTCTGTAGAAATGGCTTTCAAATCTGTATGAAAATGAGAAATCTAGCACACTGGATTTTCACAATGATAATAAAAATAAAAGCTCGCATTTATTAAGAATTCACTCTGATGCAGATTATGAGCTAAAAACAACATCCTTGCATATATTTAATCCTCACAACTCTGTAAAGTAGGTTATGTTATGTACTGCATTCCATAGACAAGGAAAATTGGGTTAAAACAGTTAAAAAGCAGTATTTACTTGGATGGAAAGCCTTTAGCAGTATAACCTTTATAGTATGAACTACTCTACATTTTCAACCAAAATTACCCTATGCAGTAGGCACTATTAATATCACAATAATTTAGCAGAAGAAGAGACTGAGCAATAGCACAACTTGCCTAGCCATACTGCTAGTACACAGAGCAGCTGGAGAGTTGAGATTTTGACTTACGTAACCCTTTATTTCATTGTTCACTTGGCATAATGCAGATCGATCACCAAAATAGTGTGTGAAGTGTTACATAAATTATCTCTAGCATAGTAAGTAAAATATAAATAGGTATATCGTAGAGTGAAGTTTTATCATAAAGTATTAGTACTGTTTCTAAATGTTAAAGGGTGGATTATAAATTTAAATTGGGAATTAGTTGTAATCGTTATTCAAATTCTAAATCAATTTTCTCCAATCACAAATAGAAACTTCAAATCTATTGGATCATCTGCAATACTTTCATTATAACATTACAGCATGAACTATGTGATGAGACACTTTTAAATTTTACTTAAATTTACTTTTAAATAAACTAAAACTTTAGTAAATCGTGGTTATAATAGAAATAATCCACAAATTATTTCTGTTATCAATGAATATGGTTTGTTCATCTTTATTTTTTTCTCTTTACTCTCTTTGCTTCCTTCTTCACAGATTCCTTTAGCATTTTGTTAACTTTCTAGGCATCCATAAAACACTAGGAAGAAACAGGGGCTATATAAGAAAGGCCTGGCAGAAATACAGTCAGGACAAGCCCACTATGGTTGAGAATTGTTCCCACTGATTATGAAACAATGATGCCTCAGCTTCACTAATATACAAGAGGCACTTATTTTTCCTTGGCACTCACTGATCTTATCAAAATGTCTAGTTGTAACTGTATCACAATGGTGTTTAGAATATAATTTGAAGTGCTTTTTACTTTTTTAACTTTTGAGGGTACATAATAGGTATATATATAATTATGGGATACATGATATGTTTCAATATAGTCATTAAAATGTGAAATAAATACATTGTTAAGAATGGGGTATCCATTCCCCCAAGTATTTATCCATGGACTTGCAAATATCCAGTTACACTCTTTAAATTATTTTACAATGTATGGTTACTGTTGACTATAGTCACTCTGTCGTGTTATCAGATAGTAGGTCTTATTCATTCTTTTTATTTTGTGGTACCCATTAATTATCCCTACCTCTTCACCACCCCCCACTATCCTTCCCAGCCTCTGGTAGCCATCTTTCTGTGCTCTATGTCCATGAGTTAAACTGTTTTGACTTTTAGATCCCACAAATAAGTGACAACATGCAATTTGTTTTTCTGTACCTGGCTTATTTTACTTATAAAGCTTTCCAGTTTCATCCATGCTGTTGCAAGTGGCTGGATCTCATTCATTTTTATGGCTGAATAGCACTCGATTGTGTATGTGTACCACATTTTCTTTATCCATTTGTCTATTGACGGACACGTAGATTGCTTCCAAATCTTACCTATTGTTAACAATGCTGCAACAAACATAGGAGTGCACATATCTCTTCAATATACTGACTTCCTTTCTTTTGGGTATATACCCAGCAGTGGGATTGCTGGATCATATGGTAGCTCAATACCCATCTGACAAAGGATTAATAACCAGAATATATAAGGAGCTCAAACAACTCCATAGTAAAAATCTAATAATCCAATCAAAAGATGGGAAAATGATTTGAATAGACATTTCTCAAAAGAATAAATGAGTTAAGGGTTTTTTTTTTTCAAAATCATTTTGTGATAAATATTTGCATTGCATTTTGCAGATTTAAATACAGAATGTTCTTATATAAGTATTTGCTAAATAACATTTCAGTAAGATGTAAAAAAAAACGTACTGGAACACTGGGTATTAAATACCAAAAAGTCTTCTACCAAGGAGATATTTACTTGAAAAAGTTTTCTAGGATATGCCTTATTTCATTTTGAAAATTTACTGGCAAGCAGCAGACATGTGAAAAAATGCTCATCATCACTGGTTATCAGAGAAATGCAAATCAAAACCACAATGAGATACCATCTCACACCAGTTAGAATGGCGATCATTAAAAAGTCAGGCAACAACAGGTGCTGGAGAGGATGTGGAGAAATAGGAATATTTTACACTGTTGGTGGGAGTATAAACTAGTTCAACTATTGTGGAAGACAGTGTGGCGATTTCTCAAGGATCTAGAACTAGAAATACCATTTGACCCAGCGATCCCATTACTTAGTATATACCCAAAGGATTATAAATCATGCTACTATAAAGACACATGCACACGTATGTTTATTGTGGCACTATTCACAATAGCAAAGACTTGGAACCAACCCAAATGTCCATCAATGACAGACTGGATTAAGAAAATGTGGCACATATACACCATGGAATACTATGGAGCCATAAAAAAGGATGAGTTCATGTCCTTTGTAGGGACATGGATGAAGCTGGAAACCATCATTCTGAGCAAACTATCGCAAGGACAGAAAACCAAACACTGCATATTCTTACTCATAGGAGGGAACTGAACAATGCTAACACTTGGACACAGGGCAGGGAACATCACACACTGGGGCCTGTCATGGTGTGAGGGGATGGAGGAGGGATAGCATTAGGAGAAATACCTAATGTAAATGATGAGTTAATGGGTACAGCAAACCAACATGGCACATGTATACATATGTAACAAACCTGCACGTTGTGCACGTGTACCCTAGAACTTAAAGTATAATAAAAACAAAACTTTGTATAATAAAAACAAAAATTGGTTGGCAAGCATTTAAAAATGTTTATGCAGAGTGTCTGTATTTCCGTCTATGTATCCTGCTGTTTGGCAGTGAGAGAGAACCGGAGGATGTGGCAGTCATACATATTCTGGTGTGTTCTTTTAGTTTTTCTCTCTATAGAGAAACACTTTCTCAATGCACGTTAAATCCTGGAATTGCTTTGAAAGTTTTTCAGTTCCTTTGCCTGAGTTTTGAGCAAAACTCCCTTTACTCCTGTGTAAATTCAGATGAAGAAAGTCATGTAAGAGGGACCATGAAAAGGTATGGGCGGCATTGATTTCTGAGTCTGAAAATAAGAGTGCCAAGGTTTCTTACATTTAATGAGGCCGTGGGTCCCACATTTTGAAGATTATTGATATTTAGAACTGTAAAATGGTGTGTGGTAAAAGTGGAATAAACTAGATTTTCATGGTGATTTGTATTCGTTTACATAATCTTTGCACTGTGGAGTCTTACAGTAAGGAACTCATATGCCCTTTAATGTCAGTGAAGACGCAACCTTATAGTAGAAATAGCGCAATAATTACAACTGACCTTGATTTCAAGGAGTCCAAGAAATATTATTGTACCTTAGTAGCAAATATTATCATCTTACTTATGCAAATGTTACCCTACCTCCAGATTTTCTGAGGCTCAAATCTAAGGGAATTAGCAATGGATAAGTGCTTAATTAAAGTATGAATGGAGTTATGCCTGTTTTCCTTTTCTACTATGGATCTTGGGTGGAAGAAAAAAAACTTATGACTGGCAATGTGGACTTATTGTTTTAGGATTAATATTTTTTCGGAATCATTTCTACTGTAAATCTGTATGTTGAGAAACTTTTCCCTGAATCTCAAAAAATACAAGTGAGCAATGTTCACTGTGAAATTGGATTAAAACAGGGCATTGACTTGTACTTTATGTATTTTTCTCTTTATATGTTTTGAATTCTGTATTAATTGAATGTATTAAAATGTGTATATCAATTATGTATAAACGTACATACACACACATGTTACACACAATTTTATTTGCACCTTAGTGAAATCACTTTGTTTTTCCTGGCTTTTTACATTTTTATATCAACTTTATTGTAGTTAAGTGAAGCTAATTGTGTTAGAACAATTCACTAGTTACTAATCTTGAAAGTTAACTTAAGGCAACTTAAAAGCACAATGAGCCAATAGAAACATTTTAAGTTAGGTTCAGTGAATTTAATTATATAGAAAACCAATTATTAACTTTTAATTTAAAGGTATTTCCAAGTATCTTCTTGTCTTCTCCAGAAATACATTTCTAAACATTTATTTTCAAAATATTGCTGCTATGATGATTAGGAATTACTCTGCTTTTTACCATGAGCAGCTGGATGCTGAGAGACTGGAAAATCTAGAGGAAATGAATACATTCTTAGTTATATACGACCTACCAAGATTGATCCATGAAGAAATCCAGAATGTGAAAACACCAATAACAACTAACAAGATTAAAGCCATAATTAAGTCTCCCAGTAAAGAAAAGCCTGGAACCTGATGGCTTCATTGCTGAATTCTACCAACCATTTCAAGAAGAACTAATATCAATCCTATTCAAACTATTCCGAAAAATAGAGGAGGAGTGAATTTAACAGTACATTAAAAAGATCATTCATCATGACCAAGTGGGATTTATCCCTGAGATGCAAGAACAGTTCAACATACACAAATCAATAAATGTAATACATTATATCAATAGAATGATCATTTCTATTGATGCAGAGAAAACATTTGATAAAATTCAACATCCCTTCATGATAATAAAAAAAGTACCCTCAGAAAAACAAGGTATAGAAAGAACCTACCTCAACACA
The DNA here is from genome assembly GCF_028885655.2 of Pongo abelii. Lineage (NCBI taxonomy): Eukaryota > Metazoa > Chordata > Mammalia > Primates > Hominidae > Pongo > Pongo abelii. Next base: position 26,720,513 of record NC_071988.2, read on the forward strand.
GTAAAAACCATATATAACAGACTAACTGAAAGCCTTTCCTCTAAGATCTGGAACACGACAAGGATGCCAACTGTCACTACTGTATTAAACATATTATTGGAAGTTCTAGCTAGAGCAATCCAATAAGAGAAATAAATAAAAAGACATCCAAACTGGAAAGGGAGAAATCAAGTTATCTTTGTTTGCAGATGATATGATATTGTATTTGGGAAAAACTGAAGACTCCACTGAAAAGCTATTAGAACTAATTAACACATTCAGTAAAGTTACAGAATACAAAATCAACATACACAAATCAGTAGCATTTCTACATCCCCACATTGAATAATCTGAAAAAGAAATAAAAAAGTAATCTTATTTACAATAACCACAAATAAAATTAAATGCCTAGGAATTAACTTAACCAAAGAAGTGAAAGATCTCTATAATAAAAACTATAAAACACTCATGGCTCCCTCCCCAAGACGGCTGCTGAAGACAAGCTACTGCTGCCGCAGCTCCCCGAGCTGTTCAAAACTGGCAAAGTTTCTGGACAAAGTAGAAGTAGCTGCTGAACCTGCTGGTTCCTGGATAGTCCAGGAGAAGGTGTTCAAGGGCCTGGACCTCCTTGAGAAAGCTGCCAAAATGTTATCACAGCTTGACTCCTTCAGCCGAAATGAAGATTTGTAAGAGATTGCTTCCACTGACCTGAAGTGCCTGTTGGTGCCCTCACCATGAAACAAGTGAACCTCAGCAAGCGTCTAGATCATTTGCAGCAGGCTCCAAAACGCTTTATAAACTACTTAACTCAGTGCCATTACTATCATGTGGCAGAGTTTGAGCTGCCCCAAACTGAGAACAACTCAGCTGAAAATCACACTGCTAATGCCTCATTTCTATGGCATCTCAAAGACAGGCTAAAATAGAGAGATACAAACAGAAGAAGGAGTTGGAGCATAGGTTGTCTGCATTGAAATCTGTTGTGGAAAGTGGTCAATCAGATGAAGAGTGTGTTCGTGAATATTATCTTCTTCACCTTCAGAGGTGGTTTGGTATCAGCTTAGAAGAGATTGAGAACATTGACCAGGAAATCAAGATCCTGAGAGAAAGAGGGTCTTCAAGAGAGCCCTCAACTTCTAACACATCTCACCAGGAGAGGCCTCCAGTGATACCCTTCATTCTCGCCCGGGACATATCCAAGCCAAAGTATTTGGAGCTGGTTATCCAAGTCTGGCAACTATGATGGTGAGTGACTGTCATGAACAACATTGGAAATATGGAATGGAGCATTACCAAATCAGGGAATAGCCAAGGCAACATCAGAGGAATTCAGAAAAGCAGCTCAGCAACAGGAAGATCAAGAAGAAAAGAAGGAAGAGGATGATGAAACAGACACTCTACAGAGCTTGGGAATGGGATGACTGGCAAGACATCCATCCTAGGGGCAATGGCAACTGACAGAAAATGGGCTGATCTTCCCACAACATAACAGGACTGCAAGGTGCACACTTCCCCCCTGCAAGGAAAACCATGCAGTCTTCCCCTCCCTGGGCTCCTGCTTCAGCTGTGTACAATGAAGTCAAAGATGCCAAATCTTACTTTGCATTCAATAAATTGTCAAGTGATTTAAAAATAATAATAAATAAATAATAAAACACTCATGAAAGAAATTGAAGACACACAAAAAGTGAAAAGATATTCCATGTGAATGGAGTGGAAGAATCAATGCAATCCTTATCAAAATACAAATGATATTCTTCACATAAATAGAAAAAAAATCCCAAAATTTAAATGAAACCACAAACCACTCAGAATAGGCAAAGCTATTCTGAGACAAAGAATAAAACTGGAGGAATCACAGTACCTAACTTCAAATTATATTAACCCAAACAGCATGATACTGGCACAAAAACAGACACATAGACCAATGGAACAGAATAGAGAACCCAGAAAAGAAGCCACAAACCTACAGTGAACTCATTTTAAACAAAGGCGCCAAAAACACACATTGAGGAAAAGACAATTTCTTCAATAAATGGTTTTGTGAAAACTGTGCATCCATAAGCAGAAGAATGAAACTAGACCCCTATGTCTCACCATATACAAAAATCAAATGAAAATGAATTAAAGACTTAAATCTAAGACTTCAGAGTGAAACTACTACAAGAAAACATTGGGAAAATTCTCCAGGACATTGGTCTGGAGCAAAGATTTATTGAATAGTACCCCATAAGCACAGGCAACCAAAGCAAAAACAGACAAACAGAATCACATCAAGTTAAAAAGCTTCTGCATTGCAAAGAAAACAATCAACAAAGTGAAGACACAACCCATCGAATGGGAGAAAATATTTACAAACTACCCATCTGACAAGGGACTAATAACCAGAATATATAAGGAGCTCAAACAACTTTATAGGAAAAATCGAATAATCCAATAAAAAATAGGCAAAAGTTATGAATAGACATTTCTCAAAAGAAGACATACAAATGATAAACAGGTATATGAAAAGGTGCTCAATATCATTAATCATGAGAGAAATGCAAATTGAAACTACAACGAGATATTATCACACCCAGTTAAAATGGCTTATATCCAAAAGACAGATAATAACAAATGTTGGAGTTGATATGAGGAAAAGGGAACCCTCATACACTGTTGGTGAAAATGTCAATTAGTATGACCACTACAGAGAACAGTTTGGAGCTTCCTCAAAAATCTAAAAATAGAGCTCCATAAGATCCATCAATCCCACTGCTAGGTATGTACCCAAAAGAAGGGAAATCAAAATACCCCAGAGATATCCGCATTTCTATGTTTATTGCAGAACTATTTAGAATAGCCACGATTTAGAAGCAATCTAAGTGTCCATCAATAGATAAATGGATAAAGAAAATATGGTACATATATACAATGAAGCACTAAACAGCCATAAAGAAGAATGAGATCCTGTCATTTGTGACAATGTGGATGGAACTGAGTGTCATTGTGTTAAGTCAAATAAGCCAGGCACATAAAGACAAACTTGCATGTTCAAACTTATTTGTGGGAGCTAAAAAATCAAACAATTAAACTCATGGAGATAGAGGATAAAAGGATGAATATCAGAGGCTGGAAAGGGTAGTGGAGTGTGGGGGGAAAGTGGGGACAGTTAATGGGTTCAGTAAAACAGTTAGAAAGAATGAATAAGATCTAATATTTGCTAGGACAGCAGAATGACTATAGTAAATAATAATTTAATCTTATGTTTTAAAATAACTATAAGAGTATAATTGGATTGTTTGTAACACAAAGTATAAACACTTGAGGGGAAAGATATTCCATTTACCATGATATAATTATTATGCATTGCATGCCTGTATCAAAGTATCTCATAAATATATATACCTACTATGTACCCACAAAATACAAAAATTAAAAATTACTCTGCTTTTATCTTAATTACAACTTATATTTCAAATCTCAGGTTTACAAATATTGGAGAATAAAGCAAGGTATTATTCATAGCTCTACTCAATTTATAACTCAATTTTTGCTATGGCTAAAGATAATATTTACAAATACATGTTCACTGAATGTAGAACTAAGAAAATATCCTAGACTTATACATTCTTTATTATTGAATGACCTATATTTCTTATAGAAATCACCAGAAGTAGGTGACTGGGGATTTAAGCTTTCAAAATCTTATCAGCAAGCCAAGGACAATAGACTTTTTAATTATAATGTATTACTTCAATATCCTAAATGCCCACTCCGGAGACCCCTAACTTCCAGCTAGTTCATGATTTTGGTAGCATTAAACAGCTTTCAAATATGATGTTAAGTCACAATGGTGGGTTGAGGAAGAAATGAGGAGGAATTACAGCTGGGCTCCCAGGAATTTTTTATAACATGATGCTTATCTTAGCATGTATGATTGAGTTATTTATGGGTTACATAAATAATAGGCTTGCAAGATAGCCTTGCAATGCATAACAATCACGTTATGATAAATGTGGTATCTGTCCCCACAAACATTCACTTCACTCTGTAGTGAAAAGTAGTGAATGTAAGTCATGCAGGTCAATATTCTCTCTGAGGTATGTCACAGTGAGGGAAAGCAAGTTTGAGAAACGCTTGTATCATGTAAAGGTCCTTTCTCTCAAGGGTCTTGTTTAATCATCCATCTATCTATCACACGTATTTTTGGAAGTGCTTATTATTTGTATAGATTATACTATAGTCCAAATTCTGCATTAAACTAATTGTGAGATTCTTGAATACCTTGTAATCTCTGTGCTTGTTTCCTCTTCTGTGTAATAACAAAGTTAACTCAGATGATAAGAGTTATCTGGCTAGAAGGGCCTTCACTGTCTAAGCAACTCAATCAGCTTCTTCAGCACTTTGAGAGCCTCCTTTATTTTCCTATTCTTTCTCTTATATATGGTTAATTTTCCTGCAAAAAGATAGGCTTATGATTTTTACTGAAAAATTAACTCCTGAATTTTACTGTCCAACAGTATTTTTAGTCTTAGTGAGAGTGTGTTTAATGAGTTTAAAAAAAAATTCATCCTTGGATGTCATCATAAGCAACAAGTTTGGGAAAGCAAGAAAATACAATCACATTCTTCTACTGATGCCTGCAAATGAGAGTGATACACTCAAAGCATTAAAGAACCAGAAGGGTAAGGCATTGCCCAATCAGGATAGAAACCTACTAATTCAAGCACCCACTGGCTAGAGTACTCTTTGGGTGCCTAATGACAAAATGCCAGCTCTAATTTCAAAAATCGAATGTTAATGTTTTTACAGAAGCCAGGTATGTGGATGATTATGTTTACAGTGTAGCTTTTACTTATTGCTAAACAATTACATCTTTTGCTCTGTTTATATTAAGCAGAAACTCCATGGCAATCAAGTTATCTTCATATGGAACCCTAATTAGTTTACATAGCAACATTTTGGTTGTGAGTATGACTTCACCAATAAATAGGTGCCTTCACTTGAGGCAAGATGCTAAACAGAAAACCTGCCATGAACTTTGGGATCATCATCAATGGCAATCTAATGAGTTTTTGATAGAACATAGTATATGATGAATTGTCTGCTCTCAGAATAGTCATTTCATAGATTGGATGGCAGGCTAAAGCTAGAGAAATGACTAAAGTTTTTAAGGACTTTGTGCTTACTCTGCTAATTATTATTGAAAAAACAGCTTTAGTAACACTGGACAGTTTATGTTCTAATGTATCAGAAGAAAATGCGCACTAATATATTTTACTACTAGGTGCTATGCTTTCAAATTTTATTTTTTTCACTTTTTAATTTAAGATTTATGCCCCTTTATAAGAGTTTCCATCAGACACATACACCTCTTTTACATTGTACAAAAATCAATATACAATTTGGAAATTGCCTTTTAATTTATTCATCAGGCTCTCATGCATGCCGAAAGCACATTACTGCACATTGAAAGGAAAAGAAAATAATTTTGTCTCTGCTTTGGATCATATTTTCTCAATTCACAATTATGTTTAACCTCTTAAGAAACTAATTCAGGCATGCTGAAATAAAGCTCATCAAAGTAGCCACAGCATAAAAGAAAAATCCTAATGAAGCTTGGATCAGAAGGTATTTGAGGGTGAACGCTTAAAATGATTTAAAGGTTAAAGATATGGAAACTGCAGTTGATGCTACAATTTTCAAACATGCTAGATTTTACAGATATTTTACAATTTGAGCAGTTTGAGCAAATTACCAATTCAGAGACTTAAAGTATTGAATTCCTACTATGGGCAATGAAGCCAAACCGTGGGAGCAGCGTGTCTCTACTTTTCCAGGGAGCTATTTGTTGGGTCACCTAGACCTTTGGTTTTCTAAAGACAGCCTTTAAACCAGATGCATAAGAATCATCTGTTTTATTTATTAAAGATAGAAATTCCTGAACTCCACTCAAAATTGACAGGCTAGGAATAATTAGGTGGGTTCTAGATGTTAGTATTTTTATTTTTATTTTTATTTTTTCTGATACAGAGTTTTGCTCTTGTTGCCCAGGCTGGGGTGCAATGGCACGATCTCAGCTCACTGCAACCTTCCGGGTTCAAGCGATTCTCCTGTCAGCCTCCCGAGTAGCTGGGATTACAGGCACCAGCCACCATGCCTGGTTAATTTTTGTGTTTTTGGTAGAGATAGGGTTTCACCACGTTGGCCAGGGTGGTCTCGAACTCCTGACCTCAGGTGATCTGCCCGCCTCTGCCTCCTAAAGTGATGTTAGTACTTTTAATGAACCTCTCCTGTCAATGCTGTCCTAGATGCAATGTAGTATGATTCTCACAAAATTCCACGTGGTATATTTTAGCCTTGTTTTGATATTCAATAAAGGGGAAAGAGAAAGGTAGAGGGTGACAAAATTGCTTTAATGTAATGGGTGCACAAGGTACAGACACAAAGCTTCCTGCCAAATGAGCTTTTCTCAGAGCTCTGCGCCATTTCTTCTGGCACCATTACTCTTCGTTGCCATCATTTGTTACCCTTTGGTGAACTCTTTCTGTGATTTGAGAGGACACAGGTGCTCCAAACCTGAATAGCAGCCTTAGACAGTTTTTAGCTGTTTTGCTATTTGTAGGGAGCACTAGAATTTTTCAGACCCCTTAACTACTCTTTGTTTGACAAATAACACAATAGAGAAGATTGATATCGAGGTCTTTTAGATAATTGTGCAGGAAGAAGCTGCAGGAGCTATACGTTAGCTCTACTCTGTTTGTTAACAGTTGAGTTAAGTGATCCACCAGTCATTTAAAACAAATGAATCTAAATTTATTTTAATACCAGTGCTAATAATAGCATTAAGCATTGGCTTAGCTTAGCACTACGAATAGACTTTAAATCTTTCGTAGTACATGATTGCTAATCACAGCAAGAACATTTGGAAAAGGGATAAAGAGTAAAGGATACAAATTATACTGACCCTAACACTATTAGGTCCCTAATAAATAACTGTGAAAGGCAAGAAAGAAAAAGGAAAATGGAAAGAAGGAATGAAGGAAAGGAGGAAACAAATTATACACCCCTTTATACGGATCTGTGTTTCTAAAACAATAAATCTTGTGTGTTTACCTACGAGAATCTGCTAAACGTGTTTAGTTCTAATAAGTACTTAATATAATATTTAGGGATAAAATAGCAATACATAAAAAAGAGGATTTTCAAAATGGTTTCTTAAATGTATGCCGTGAAATGTGATTTTGAACAAGCCATACATTTTTAAAATCCTGTCTATGCCACTTTTGTATCTATTGTGTGAGTTAATGCAACAGCGAAAGTACAGCTGCTAACATTCCCTGTGCTGCTTTTCGTTACTAATATTCCCTCATGGGCCTTTGTGCTTTGCTTTTTCTATTGTTCAAAGTAGAAAAGTAATATCTAAATGTTAATATTTTACTTTGGCCGGGCGCTGTGGCTCACGCCTGTAATCCCAGCACTGTGGGAGGCTGAGGTGGGCAGATCATGAGGTCAGCAGTTTGAGACCAGCCTGGCCAACATGGTGAAACTCTGTCTTTACAAAAAAATACAAAAGTAGCTGTGCATGGTGGCACGTGCCTGTGATCCCAGCTACTCTGGAGGCTGAGGTGGAAGAATCACTTGAACCCAAGAGGCAGAGGTTGCAGTGAGCCAAGATCGCGCCACTGCACTCCAGCCTGGGTGACAGAGTGAGACTCTGTCTCTAAGAAAAAAAAAAAGCAAAAAACAAAAAACTTTTAGAAGATGGAAAAATTAAATTTGGAAGTAGATGTTAAGGGTTTGAGCCTTAGTGCTCTCAATTACTGGTTTTGAGATTTGGGCAAGTCTCTTAAATGCCCCATACCTAAATCCACTCTTTGCTAAAATGGGAATAAAAATACATTTGTTATATTCTTTAGAAAGTGGGGAGACATTCCAAAGAGAGTACTCTGAAAGCTGTTCGCAGATTGTCAACCACTGTTCAATTGCGCTTGTTATTCTAATCTTTCAACACAACTTCTTGCCTTTGGTCAGGATTCTGGATGTTCTAACTTAGCATAGTGTCGACACACAGTTCAGCTCTAATGACAAGAAAATGCAATTCTTACAGAGAAAGAAAATGAATTGTATGCCGTTCGGTCACACATTTGGAACCTGTTATTTTCAATAATAACATGTTAGAGAAGCATTCATTATCGACTAGAAATAACTTATTTCGACAGTTAGCTGTAGTAGAGTTCATGCCGAGTGCTAAGATGCCACCATCAAACAGAAAGAGAGTAAATACAGTGAGCTCCATTCTAGCAGAAGGCATCCATCAACGTGGTTTATTTGCACAGTACTGTATTATTTCTTCTCAATCAGCAAGTTCAAGGTAGGCTTTTTTACAGCAGGAAGTGTTGTCTAGTCATTTCTCTCTCTGTACTGCTCAACCTTTCGCCATTCACAGTAAATCTAAACTATTTTAAGGCCACTTCTCTTTGAACCCACAGGTCTGGTTTAATACTCAAAAGTCACCCTTAGGTTAGAGGATATAAACCCAGTTATTAGAATCTAGGAGAGCTGACCTCCTTTCATGAAGATCTCAGCTTTAGAGTCAGATAAATGTCTTCAGATGCATTTGTGCAGAGTACAGCCAAATGATATGAGGCCAGTTAGAAGATTACATTTCTATGTTGCCTTCCCAGCAGATAAGTTTATCCAGGGACCTGTATCCTCTTCATTTCTCAGCAGGAAAAAGAGTATTAAGACTTCGAGCCTAATCAAATGCATAGCATAGCAATTTCATGGGTAAGACAAGAACTGGGCTTGTGGGGAAAACGAAAGCACGAAGTCTGTCCATCAGAATTACTTTAAGAAGCCTGTCGTGCATTGGTATCAAAGATCTTCCTCTGGAAGCAATGTATGAAGGGCTGGGATTATAAACAACAAAATGATTGAACTTGAAGCCAGGAGAAAAGTCAGAACCACAAATTATTGTCATAGAAGTAAGAGAAAGAAGAGGAGGCAAGATATTAAGAAATTACTTTCACTGTAAAATTGGGTGCTGCAAACACACAAGAGATATGACTGCTAAGCAGTATTGTATAAAATACAAACTAACCAAAAATCTCTAGTGACAAAATGATCAATAACACTATACATACTCATAGATTCCCACAGAGTTGTGTCAATGCATTTTGGACATTTTGATCAGTAGAAAGATAAATAAATACATTGCAATCCAATATTGAATTTACCTGGTTGAAATGTACAAGTATACAAAATGATTATTTTGAAAACATTTTCACACTAAAATTATTTATATTGTAATCCTATAGTGAATAAAAATCCTTTTTGTACTAGAAAATGTAAATAAGTATATAATTTTTGGATTTGAACAACAAAATAGCTACGTTTAACAAAAGTTTGTGAAGTACTTTTTAGTTTCTTATTATTTCAAGAAGCTAATAAACTCATCAAAATTTAAGTTAAAAATATTTAGAATTCCTTTAAATCAATTCTAAGAATCTAGCTATTCCTTCCCACACCAGGTAGACTACAATAAAATAAATGGGGTTCTAGTAAATGATTTAGCCCATTTGGAATATTACTTTTATTCAACAAATAAATATCGGGCACTAATACACAAGCCTTCATCATGTCAAACACACATCCAAGTGAATGATTTTTTAATAAAGACATTACAGAATTTGGAGAAATTACTCTTTCAGGTAATTAAAATGGTCTATATAAGCCCCTTTCCCCACCACCTAAACCCATATCCATCTCTGTTTCCATAACTCAGATCAAAATGAATCATTTGTAAGATTTTGGAAATAAATTCACTCTACATTTATTTGCTGCTTTGTTCTGTGGTAATAGTCTATGTTTCCCTGATGATATAACAACTCATGGGACATTCAGATCGGTGCGAGACAATAGGGGTTCAATCTTGGTTCTACCACTTACTGGCCATATGGCTTGACTAGTCGCTTGCCGAAAATGAAAAAAAAGTACAATTTTTATGAGTATTTCATGATGTAGAGCACTTGGTATTGAACATAGCACATTATAGTGGATCAGTAAGTATTGATTTATTATTGATATTGGTTTTTAAAAAATTTTCCTGTGTATAGTATTTGATAAGTAACAAAGAATTATAACAAATAAATCTGATCTTGTTTTTCTATTTTTAAAAATAATTATTTTCAAGCCAGTTTATTTTACATGCTTCAGTCTTGTTTTTTTTTTTTTTATTTAACTTAATTTTAAGTTCTGGGATACACGTGCAGGATGTGCAGGTTTGTTACATAGGTAAACATGAGCCGTGGTGGTTTGCTCCTATCAACCCATCACTTAGGTATTAAGCTCCACTTGCGTTAACATTTTTGCTTTTCATGTTTCTGTAACCCCCACAGCACCCACAAAAAGAGCACACTCGGCTTTTGGCACAGCTTCAGTGAGTAGCTGTGTCATGCTGTTAAGCTGACTGATTACTACCTATGTGTAAATCACCCCAGAAAGCAATTCAGCTTTAGCTTGGCAGTCTCTGGGGTGGCATGGATATTTTATTTTTTCAAATGGGAAGAATGTTCAATGCAACAGTCTGGACTCCTGGAAAAGTCTACCGTGTGGTCTTCAATTACATAAAAATGTTTGCAAACTGCTGTAAATCTTGGTCAAACTAGAAAATGCTCAACACCATGCAAACCAGTAGTGATCTTAGTCAATTCCTTTTTCCTCCTACAGTCCGTACTTGGCAGAAGGCAGTCATAAATTTTGATGGACTATTTTTCTCTTCATATTATGGAGAGTTTAAGTGATAGGTACATTGTAATAGATGCCTCCTGTTTTCTGCCCAAGTGATTTGAATACAATTAATTACATGTGAGGCTTCAGGATCTAGCTTCAGAATTGACTCAGTTAGCAATATTACTCCTTGGCCACAGTTTGAGGTACAGAGTCCTGGGCATGTGAGTCAGGTTTATCTAATCAGATTGACTCTGATATTTTGCTGGAAATGCTGGGATAAGTCTCACTTCTTCGCTGGAATTAGTGATTCAAGTTTGTGAGACTTAAAACTGCTGCATTCTAGGAGCAAGAGCTTGAAAACTCCGAGGGATTATTATTAGATCTGAGGATTAGGTGTAATCAGAGGAAACAGAGCTGTAAGATGAATTTGATTGGCATCTTTGAGCCATTGATTAAGTTCTCTTGGGAACTAGAAGTGCCTCTGAGCTGTTATGTCTTGTGTACCATTATTTGCTAAACCAGATTGTTTTAGGCTTTTTGTAGCTTAAAATTGAAATAATCCTGAGATATAGAGTCTCCTAAATCTATTGTATTTTAGATCATATTGAAGGTCCTGAATCCAGCATTCCTGGCCCAATAGGAATTCCTGGCTGCAATTCCTTGCCGCTTTTCTCCCTGATTATTCAAAGCTTATATACTGTTAAGACTTGCCAGGACAGTCCTGGTGAGTGAGTGAGTGTGTGTGTGTGTGTGTGTGTGCATATGCATGTGTGTGTTTGTGTTCGAAGGTCAGCTAATGTCGGGTTATAAATCACTAAAAACACAGTGGTTTAAGGCAACAGTCACCTATTCCTGTTTACTCATAGATGCTTCTTGGCTGTGCACAGGAAGAAAATTTGCTTCAAGATAGGGGCACTTAACCAGGGCTTGGCTTCTGGCTAACAGTTGGGTTCAGGTTTGTTCCATGCATGCTCTATCTAGAGCTCAGGCTACAGAAACAATAGTTGTTTCATGTATCTCAGGATACAGAAACAATAGTTTCTCATCGTCTTGAGGTGATGATGAGGTACAAAAGAGCAACGGTAATCCCATAAGCACATTTCAAGACCCTGCTGGTGTATTTGTGTATTTGAGTGCAGAAGGTACCTCAGTATGTTTTCAGTGGATGATATGTACAAATAAACTTCTTAATACAATTACCTCATTTGAATTCAAAATAATTGAAATCTTAATATCCAGATTCTATTCCCAGCTTAGTCACTTGTTTTATGACTTATAGTAAGTCACTTTACCTCTTTAGATTTTTCTCCTCCCCTCTAAAATGGAATTAGTCAATTTTTAGTTCTAAAGTGTTTGTGGAAATAAAATAAAATAATGTAGATGGAAACAAGTTGAAGGAAAAGACTCCATCCTAACTGCAGTGTATAAAGGAATGAATAACCCTAAATACCTGAAGTAGAGAAGAAATTGGGCTTGTGGTTACCAGAAAATCAAGATAGAAAAGAATTACAGTTCTTTTTAAAAAAATAAATAAAAAGAGAGTGAGAAGAAGGATGAACATCAGCTATCTTAAAAGAGCAAGACAGTCTACTAGACAGTGTTTGTTATCTCATTTAATCCACACATTTTTCATGGTGGAAAAACAAAAGGAAAGGAACATTTACTGAGGTGTAGCACTCACAAAATTCTGAACGGCCAGTTTTACTTTATGGGTACATGGCTTGATTGGCAGTCTGTCTGTAGGACAGCAGAGATTTCAGAATTTTCCAGCATTATTTCTCATTTCCTGGAGCTTGAATCACACTTATGTCACAAATTAGCTCTCCTCTCCTTGGAAGGTGAGTCAACCACTCTGGGCTTTCTTTTGGGTAAAAATGAGAAAAATGATATTTACTGCAACATTCTACAACAAGAATTGAAGAATTTTTTTTCAAGTAGTATATACTTGTATGCAGTGCAGAGTTAATTTTTAGTAAGTCAGATCTCCTTCTGATTTTAATTCTCTGATAACCAAAACCTAAACATAAATTTGGATTTCCCATCTTCCTGTCTCTCTATACATACACTTCCAGACATCAAATAATTTGATTTAATGTCTTAAGGAACAAAACTGTCCTGTGAAACATAGCGAATGTGTGAGCTAGAATCTTCCTCCTTCTTTAGGTAGCTGAAAAAAAGCAGAGAATAAAAATAAAATATGGACCCCCTAAAGCTTGCCTACCATTGATTAAGGCAAGAGCAGAAGAAAAACATATAATATGTAAACATGCCTTCTTTCTTTCATTGCATTCTTCTAGGTTATTAAGATGTAATTCGGATGTTTTCCCCTCAATATTTTTGAAAAAGAATCAAGATTATAAGGCTTCTAAGAGCTGTTGAAAAATCTGGAGTTAAATAAAGTTTATCATTTTACCCTTACAAAATTTGATTGTTCACAAAAGTGAATATTTTCTAAGCTCCAATAAAATCTTCAGAAATAAGATGATATTTCTTATTCATTTGTTACTGTAGAAACAAATGTTTCTACAGTAGAAGCTACTTCTAGTGTGGTGACTACGTGGTTAAAAGCATGACTTCCGTAGTTGTCCTACTTAGGGTGGACAAGAGACAGGCACTGAGCTCTCAGTGGATTGGTACGTCAAATTTTACTTCTCACTCATGAAAACCCCACACAGTTCAGTGGGAGTGCGCCTCTATTAATGTTAATCAATGTGCCTCTATTAATGTTAATCAATGTCCTTAATCAATGTGCCTGGTTGAAAGTGAGAATGTTCACTTTCTCTTATATTCTAATTTGCCAGAACTTAGTCTCATGACCAATTGTAATTTTAAAGAAGATTGGGAAATATAGAAAAATCTGGTTTGTTTCATGAGCACTAATTATCTTTGCCACAGGAATGAAACACTTTAGGTTTGACTTACAGCTCTCCCATGTTTTAACTGCAAGTTCTTGGGCAGTTACCAATCACCTCCAAGCCTTAGGTGTTCAACTATGAAATGAAGACAATCATTGTTGCTTATTTTGAATGCCTTGAGGGTTAGACAAGATATTACCTGGAAGAGCTTGTCCTAGTGCCAGTCATATAATAATCACTAAAAATAGGCAGTTGTTATCATGCTTATATCAAACATTTTTCTCCATTATTTGAAAGATTGAGGTATTTCTCAACTAAAAACATTGGAATGATAAACCCTGGAGCAAGGTAGAGAGAGTAAATAGTACTGGGGAGGTACATTGGATTGAATGGTGAGTGAATACCTCTCTGTTGAAATGACATGAAAGCTAATATACAAAGAATAGTAATAGCAGAGAACCAGTCTTCCAGCCAATTAAAAATGTATGCAAAGGCCCCGAGGCAGATAATAGCTTACTGTCTTAGAGGAACTAAACCAAGACCAGAGTAACTGTGGCTCAGTGAAATAGATGAAATAGGGTAGAAAGAGTGGCACAGGGTAAGGCTAGAGAGGCAGGTAGTGTCCAGAGCACAGGAACTTAAGATAAGGAGCTTAACAGCTGGTTGAAGTTTTCACAGTTAATAAGGCACCTCTTTAGACTTGTGATCTTTATATTACATCATATATTCTTCCCAGAGTTAGAGGCATAATTATAGCATCTAGTTATATGAGATGATAGAATTTAAAAAATAATTTTTAAGTATAATTTCTTTCAATTATTAAAACAAGTCTCTGATATCACTAAGGCAAACAGTAATCCATAGAAACAGATGAGAGATATATGTTCAGGGGGCTGACTGAACTAGCCAAGATCACACAGTTAGTAAGTGGTGCAACAGGGGTGTAAAATAAGTAAAACTCCTGCTTGCTTTGAAGTAGGATAAGGGTGAGAAGTTGCACACGGACCATGTATCTACTATGTGCCAGATCTTGGATGAGATATTTTAGAAATGTTACTCAGAAAGATCTTTGGCAATCACATCTGCTGCAATTTGAAATAAATTGGTTTTTTTTTCTTTCTTCTGTCATGAAATGTAAGTCATGATATTCTAGTGTTCTAACTCAGTATTAATGAGGGGGCAGCAATTGCTTCTATTTTCAAGAGTAGATCTGCCAGAAGAAGAGAAAGGTGTTAACATATGAAATATATCCTTAAAAAGTAATAATATCCATGATGAGAATTATACAGTTAGTACACATTACCCTTATGCTTTGATGATTATAATATATCAGCCAAAGGCAAATGAAACCATGCATTAATTACTGAGTCATTTGTTAAATACAAAACTGTGAATCAATTTTGATCAAAAGAAAGAGTTCACCTGCATTTAGAGAAAGTGATGACTAATAGTGCATCTAGGTATACTTAATCCAATTTACCTAAAAACATTACATATATATTTGTCTTTGCCAGTGCTTTTAATCCCAACTAGATCCATGTTACACAAGTCATTTTTACCTTTTGGGTAATTTGTCACTATACAAATTTAAGTGAAATTATTTATACATATAATGAAAACTGAAAATGATTTAAATTTGTGGATTAATTATGATGAGAATATTCTCCATATACATGTTAGACATACAAAAGGGAACTAGCAAAGCAAAGTTGGGAACTCCAAATAAATAGAACATGGTTTTATTTAGCCCTATATTTGTAATGACCCATATGTCTGACACATCTCAGGGGCTCATAACTAATTAGTAAAATAATTCTAGATATATAAAAAAGGCATTGTGATATTGTTGCATAAAATTGTTAGGTATGATGCTACTTAAGATAGGTTTGCTGGCTATTAAATGCCTAGTTAGGGGTGATTTCTAACTGCACATTCTACCAATATTTTCAAATACCAAGGTCTTGTCATTAGGTGACACAATGAAAAGAGACTGAGTTTTCGATTCAGCTGGACCCACGGTGGAGCTTCACACCTTTCAGGATCTTGACCTTGAGCACATTACTAAACTTGGCGAACCTCAGATTTCCCATCTGTAAATGAGATTAACATACCTACACCCATTAACTGTGCCAGACATCTTACTGGGTCCTAGAAAAACATCTTTTCCATATGGAATTTAAATTCTAATAAGACTTAATGTTATAAACTAGGTAAAGAATCAAGCAAACTACCTTGCATGCAGTAGAAGTTCAGAACTTCACAATTCTCCTGTTACTGCCAAATGAGCCATGACTGGAGGTGCACTTGTTTTTTTTCTAAGACTTCTATGCAATTAAACTTTACATTACGCATGTTGCCAATATATAAGGGGCCTCACATGTTATAGTGCTTTGAATTAAAATTTAAGAGGAACAAGTAAGTACCTGTTTCACTATTCTAGGTACATGGAGGACATTGTTAGAAAATAGGACATTACAAACTCTCAATATAGCCAATGGTTCTTGCCATCTGACATTTGTTTGAAAGACACAAATAATGTTCTCTGCAGGAGCAAAAGTCACATAAGGTCAATCATATTTTGGAGCTTGTCCCTCATGGACAAAAACAGGTAAATGTTTAACTCTACCAGTCAAATTGTGAACAACAGAGGGAAGCAATGGGCCGACAGGGTGGTCAGGGAAGGCCAGCTGCAATTATGTGAAGTCTGACCTCTGTGTCTAGCTGACCCAAGAGGAAAGAATACAATAAAGTCTCTGACCTAAAATGTATTTTTAAATGAAATTTGACAATAGCTGGTAAAATACATTTAGTGTTACATCAAGCCCCTAAATTTTGAAATCATTTAATACGTTCAATAAACCCAAAACACTGGTAGGGTCACAAGTCCCTTCTAATTCCATGATGTATTTATTGGAAAATTCCCATTTACGTAATAAACAATTATGATACTGTTGACATCCACTCTCTAGAAAATGCAGTGCACTAGTAGCTCCCTTCGTGCCCCCAGTCCGCTTGTAGCTTAGACGTTCTTGCTTATGTTGCAAGAAAAAGCCTGCCAGAACCAAGTGAAATGATAGTGCTGGATATTGACAGGTTGCAAATGTATGCATATGCATGCTGTCATTCTTCATTATTCCCTTTTTAACCCCTTTATTCATCCATTCATCCTTTTATTTGCACTCTTCCAACAACAAATATTTATTCAACATCTTTTGTCAACAGTCACCATCCTAGATTTGGGGGACAAAAGAGATACCTGGATTAAAACAAATCTTCTGTTCTTGAATCTAAAAAGCCTAAAAGAGAAGAAATTAAAATAAATTTTAAGAAACTTTAAAATGCTAAAAATCAGTTCAAGCATATGTAGAACTTTAACAGGGGGCTAAAAATCAAACAAATTGGGGCAGCCGGTAGCAACAGAGGCCAGTTATTTAAATAGGTGGCTGGGAATGCCCCTGAGATAGATAGTATTTGAGATGCAACCTGAGGAGTCAACAAGAGCTGGCCAAACAATGGGTCAGATAAACAGGTTTTTATTTGGAAAAAGTTGGTTATTCAAAGACTTTGAGTTGGAAAAGAACCTGGACTATTTGAGTAAGTGGGAGAATATTGCTGTAATTGGAATATGGAAACAAGGGGCAATGATTCTAGTCAAGATGGCAGTGAGAGTCTGAGGTTAGGTTGAATAGAACATTGAAGGCCATAATAAGACATTTGATTTTATTCCAACTACATGGATGGGTATAAGCCATAGAAAAGCAAGATAAAATTTCTATTTTCAAATTGTCATTTGTGCTACTGTACAGAATGTAGGTTAATGAAGGGCTAAGGTGGAAGAAGGAAAACCAGGCCGAAGGCTCCTGTGAAAAAGAAATGACATTGACCTAGATGTATAGATCACGTCTAGAACACACATAGAATAACTTAAATTGACATCATAATTGATAGTTGCTCAGGGTTAATATTTTCTAATTCTTAAATTTTATGTGTATGGGGATGAAAACTAAAGAATTGATGTCATGCCCGGGATCATAAAGCTAGTTCATGATAGAGCAATAACTCTGCTGTTCTGGGTCCCAAATCAAGCTTAACTTCAAGTGAATAGATTCAAACAAAAAATCCTGGCTGCTCTGCTACACTACACTTGCTGAGATATGCTGGCATTAGGGGTAGAATTAAATTCCGGTCATTTAATTAAGATGATGATTGTGATGATGATAATGATGATGGCAGAACATTTTTAATTGCCGGTCATCATATGCCAGATTCTGGGCTAAGTCATTCTTTAGCCCAAACACATAACAATCCTATGAGATCCAGTTCTGTAGTCCAGTACATCCATTCCGCACACAGGCAGTACAGGCTGAGAGAGGTTTTATGATTGGCTATGTCCACAGAGTAAGTATAGAACCCATGTATAATTCATTCTAAAGAATATACTGTGTTGCCAACAATAAAATACCTATTGTTTAACAGTTGTGATCATTACATTAAAAAGTGGATAATATATTTATACATGGAAGATTGTTTAAAAGTCACCTAAAACCTCACAACCCTAAGTTAATCCCCCAAAATATTTTGATAGCTTCCTTTCATGCTTTTCTTTATGTATTTACATAGATATCAACAATATTAACCTAGGTACTATGAGTAGTAGTCATTGTTTTTGACTTTCAGTTATATACTTGAGATTATTCTACCATATCAGCTAATAAATTATTTCCTTTGCTTCCGTTTTACAGACTACTAAAGAAATTGTTTTTCCTGAAATGTGACTATGTCTTCAATCTGCCTAGCAATGAGTGATAGCAATAATTACCTAATCGCCCATTCTTACGTACTTGCCTCCTATAAAAGTGTATGTATTTGGCATAACACTGGGTTTCAGTTGAACTATGATGATCAGAATAGCATCACATGGGATAAAGTATGGTGATAAAAAAATGACAGAATAGTCACAGTGAATCTGGAGTCCCATGCCACTATCTAGTTGCACCAAATTTAGCAAGGAAATTATGGGTTCACTTTTACAGAAAAGATGTCCCTGAAAATAGAAAGATGTTTGCAAATAGAACAACTTTACCTCTAAAGTAAGGGAGTTTGCTCTCTAAGCAATGCTTTGCTCCAAGAAACCTAAAGAAGTGTAGAAATCTCAATAATTTTTGATATCTTACATAAATTTATATTTTCAAGATCTTCAGAATACATAGGAAAGGGTAAGTTACATTTATCAATTACCATCTCATTTAATTTTCACAAAAGCCATGAATCAGGTCTATTACAAATGCCACATAGTCATGGTACTCTTTGAAGATTTCCTTACCCCTAAGGAAATCTGTACCTTTTAGCTCTAGAGATTCCACTGGAATACTTACTGGATCATTATGTTAGTCTGTTTTGAATTTCTATAAAGGAATACCTGAGACCAGGGAATTTATAAAGGAAAGAGATTTATTTGGCTCATGGTTCTGCAGGAAGTACAAGCATGGCTCCAACATCTGCTTGGCTTCTGGTGAGGCCTCAGGAAACATTCAGTCATGGTGGAAGAGATGAGGGAGCCAGTGTGTCACATGGCAAGAGCAGGAGCAAAAGAGAAAAAGGGGAGGCCCCAGACTGTTTTAAATATCCAGATTTCATGTTAACTCATTACTGCAGGGAAGGCACCAAACCATTCATGAGGGATCTGTCCCCATGACCCAAACACCTCCTACCAGGCCCCACCTCCAACACTGGGGATCACATTTCAACATGAGATTTGGAGTGAACAACTATCTAAACTAAATCATCGTTTACTACTCCTCCCTCAAATCATTATCAAAAATGCATCTATTGAATTTGTCATGTGACTTTATTGTACTTCCTTCTGTTGTAAGTTGAGTATGTTTTCCTGCCTGAGTGATATTGGGTTTAGGCAGTTATTTGCTTTGGGCACTGTATGTTAGCAACACTGATTCCAGCAGAAATTGAGTGTTTTTCACTTGACCTCTTGTCCTTCTGGCATCCATGATAAAAAAAAAAGCACACTCCAAATTCCTAATGGTTCCATAATGGAGAAACACTTGAGCAGACCTCAACTAAATCTGCAACCCAAAGCAAAGCCCATTTGAGGCCAGCCACACTCAGAAGAGCAATATTTAAATTTATAGATTTGTGAGTGCTTAAAAAAAATGTATTCCGGCCAGGCATGGTGGTTCACGCCTGTAATCCCAGCACTTTGGGAGGCCAAGGCAGGCAGATCACAAGGTCAGGAGATCAAGACCATCCTGGCCAACACAGTGAAACCCTGTCTCTACTAAAAATACAAAAATTAGCCTGGCGTGGTGGCGGGTGCCTGTAGTCCCAGCTACTCGGGAGGCTGAGGCAGGAGAATGGCATAAACCTGGGAGGCAGAGCTTGCAGTGAGCTGAGATCACGCCACTGCATTCCAGCCTGGGCGACAGGCTGACAGAGTGAGGCTCCATCTCAAAAAAAAAAAAACATTCCAGCCTGGGCGACAGGCTGACAGAGTGAGGCTCCGTCTCAAAAAAAAAAAAAAAAAAAGTATTCCTTTAAGCCACTAAGACATTGTGGTATTTTGTTATGCTGCATTACTGTAGCAAACCTAACTAATAAACTTTTAAAAGTCTCCTGTCACATGCTGTTTGGAATGCCATTTTATTTTCCTAGATCTTCCTATGCCATTTTAAATTAAAATACCTTCACATGCCATGTCTTTGTTACCCTGGTAGTTTATCTTCTATGTGCATACCTTGTTTCATTGTGTTTTGCTTAACTGCACTTCACAGATAACACAGTTTTTACAGATAGAAGGTTTGTGAGAACCCTGCATGAAGCAAGTCTATCACTGTCATTTTATCAACAGTAGGTGCTCACTTTCTTTCTCTGTGTCACATTTTGGTAATTATCACAATATTTCAAACTTTTTCATTATTATTGTATCTGGCGTGATGATCTGTGATCAGTAATCTTTGATGTTGCTATTGTGATTGTTTTGGGACCCAACACAAACCAAGCCCACATAAGACAGCAAACTTAATCCGTAAACATTGCGTATTTTGTGACTGCTCCAAAGACCAGCAGTTCCCCATCTCTCTCCCTCTCCTTGGGCCTCCCTATTTTCTAAGACACTGTGATATTTAAATTAGGCCTATGAGCAACCCTACAATGGCCCCTAAGTGTTCAAGTGAGAGAACAGTTGCATGCCTCTCACTTTAAAACAAAAGCTAGGAATGATTAAGCTTAGTGAGGAAGGTATGTCAAAACCTAAAATAGGCCAAAAGCTTGGCATTTTTTTGCCAGTTAGCCAGGTTGTGACTGCAAAGGAAAAGTTCTTGAAGGAAATTTAAAGTATTACTCCAATAAAAGCAAAAATGATGAGAAAGCAAAACAGCTTTGTTGTTGATATGAAGAAAGTTCATGTCATCTGAATTGAAGATCAGACCAGACTCAACATCCCTTATGCCAAAGCCTAACCCAGAGCAAGGCCCTAACTGCCTTCAATTCTGTGAGGTCTGAGAGAGTTGAGGAAGCTGCAAAAGAAAAGTTGGAAGCTAGCAGAGATTGGTTCATGAGGTTTTAGGAAAGAAAGACTCCACAACACAAAAGTGCAAAGTGAAGCAGAAAGTACTGATTTAGTAACTGCATCAGGTTATCTAGAAGATCTAGCTAAGATCATTGATGAAGGTGGCTCCACTAAACAAGAGAATTTCCATGCAGACAAAACAACCTTCTACTATAAGAAGTGCCATCCAGGCCTTTCATAGCTAAGGAGGCAAAGCCAATGCTTGGCTTCAAAGCTTCAAAGACAGCTTGACTCTCTCACTAGAGACTAAAGCATCTTGTGATTTTTAAGTTGAAGTCAATGTTTATTTACTGATGTGGTTTGAATTTGTTTTCCAACTCAAATATCATGTTGAATTGTGATCCCCAATGTTAGAGGAGGGGTCTGGTGGAAGGTGACTAGGTCCTGGGGGCTGACTGCCCCCTTGCTGTTCGTGGGCTAGTAAGAGAGTTCTTAGGAGATCTGGCTGTTTAAGAGTGTGTGGCACCTCCCCCTTCATCCTCTTCCTCTTGTTCCCCTTTGCCTTTTATGATTGTAAGTTTCCTGAGGCCTCCCCAGCCATGCTTCCTGTATAGCCTCAAGAACTATGAGCCAATTATACTTCTTTTCTGTATAAATTACCCATTCTCAGGTAGTTCTTTATAGCAGTGAGAGAACAGGCTGATACATTCACCATTCTGAAAATCCTAGAGCCCTTAAGAATTATGCTAAATCTACTCTGTCTGTGCTCTTTAAATGGAATAACAAAGTCTGAATGACAGCACATGTGTTTACAGCATAGTTTACTGAATATTTTAAGCCCACTGTTGAGAACTGCTTAGAGAAAAATATTGCTTTCAATGTGTTAGTGCTCATTGACAATGTCCCTGATCACCTAAGAGCTCTGATGGAGATTGGCAAAGAGATGAATGTTGTTTCATGACTACTAACAAAACATCCATTCTGCAGTCCCTGAATCAAGAAGTACTTTTGACTTTTAAGTCTTATTATTTAAGAAATACATTTTATTTATAGCTGCCATAAATAGTGATTCCTCTGATAGATCTGGACAAAGTAAGTTGAAAATCTTCTGGAAAAGATTTGCCATTCTAGTTGTCATTAAGAACATTTCTTTCGTGGGATAAAGTCAAAATATCTACATTAAAGGAATTTGAGGGTAAGTTTATTCCAACCCTCATGGATGACTTTGAGATGTTTAAGACTTAAGATGAGGTAGCAACTGCAGATACTGGTGGAAATAGCAAGATAACTAGAATTAGAAGTAGAGCCTGAAAATGTGTTTGAAATGCTGCAATCTTATGATAAAACTTTCGTGGATGAGGCATTGCTCCTTATGGATGAGCAAGGAAAGTGGCTTCTTAAGATGGAATCTATTCTTGGTGAAGGTGCTGTGAATATTGTTGAAATGACAGCAAAAGATTTAGAATATTACATAAACTTAGTTGATAAAGCAGCACCAAATTTTGAGTGGATGGACTCCAAATTTGAAAGCCGTTCTACCACTGGTAGAACGGCTTTCAAATAGCATCACATGATGCCAAGAAATCTTTCTTGAAAGAAATAGTCGATTGATGTGGAAACTTTATCGTTGCCTTATTTTAAGAAATTGACCCCAACCTTCAGCAAACACCACCTTAATTCGTCAGCAGCCCCAACCTTCAGCAAATGCCACCCTAATCAATCAGCAGCCCCAACCTTCAGCAAATGCAACTCTGATCAGTCAGCACTGTCGACATTGAGGCATGAACTCTAGCAGCAAAAAGATTATGACACGCTGAAGGTTATTGGCATTTTTAGCAATAAAGCATTTTTAATTATGGTATGTATTTTTTAGGCATAATGGATACTTACACTACAGTATAGTGTAAAAATAACTCTTACTTGCACTGGGAAACCAAAAAATTCATGTGGCTCACTTTATTCCAATATTCACTTTATTGCAGTGGGCTGGAACTGAACGTGTAATATCTCTGTAATATGCCTGTAAATCTATGTTACACTCATCAATGGTCTTTTGCAGCCATTGTTGTCCTGGTGAGAATACAAAAGCCATATAAATATTTGGAAAATAGACACAGCAATAAATGTTTATTTTGAAGAAAGGATGAAGAATGACTATGTTGAGCCTGGCTTTAGGGATCTTTCATAAAACATTGATTGATGCTTCGCCAGTAGTGCTAGAATTGAAGATTTTGCTTCAATATTTCTGTAGAAATATTTATAAAGAAATAAATCTCATGTTTTTTTTTTTCCGTAACATCAGAAAAACATGTTATTGTAGGCTTTGAGAGTATTGACTCTCTCATAAGGGAAATATAAACATCTCTACCACTTACCCTCAAATATGTGACCTAGAGTCTTACTCATTTTAGTTCCTAGTAAAAGGGCTCTATGTTTTGAGTAAAACATATTGAATGTCAATTATTTCCCTGTAATGATCCCACATATCCTGAAAATGCAAGAAATACTTTGCTTTCTGTCTGTCAGCAGCAACGCCTAGAGGGCCATATTCTGGAAGCACTGGACTTCCTGTTGAATGTATGGTGAGAATATTGACTTTTATAGAAGAATTAATGTTGATGTAACCAATTCTGGTGAACTTATATTGTTTTCTCAGTTTCTACTGCAGGACAAACTGCTTCTCAGTTTCTACTGCTTTAGAGTGAACCAATTCTCCCTTTCTTGCTTGTAGTTCTCAAGAACAACTGTAGAATGTGCTGTGGATGAAATATTTTCAGTTAGGGGTGTGTGAGAGCTGCCTGGAACAGCCAGAGCTCTGTTCAACTCTCTACTCCCAGTAGACAGTGTCCTTCAATGCTTTAGCTCAGTGATTCATGTGACCCTGAGGTATACAACCCAGATAGGCTACCCTTGGAAGTCCCTCATTGGCTGTGCATGTGGGCTATGCACAGTCAAGACTATCTACCCTATGCAGCTTTCTGAGTGTTTAGGGCCTGGCTCACAGTAAATCCCAGGCTTCTATTGTTCTTTGCTGCCTATCTGAAAGTAATAAATCCACGACATGTAATTTGTTGAGCATGTTCTCTCTCACCAGATGTAGACAAGTTGGTGACCAATCCACAGTGAAACTGCTTCACGCCTACCCTTCATTAAGTGTTTTAAAACCACCAAAGTTAATAATAATCTATTATAAAATCTTATTTTTTTTACATGTTTGATATGATTTGGCTGTGTCCCCACCCAAATCTCATCTTGAATTTTACTCCCATAATTCCCATATGTTGTGGGAGGGACCTAGTGGGAGAAAATTGAATCATGGGGGTGTTTTCCAACATACTATTCTCGTGGTAGTGAATATGTCTCACAAGGTCTGATGGTTGTATAAGGGGTTTCCACTTTTGCTTCTTCATCATTCTCTCTCTGCCTGCTGCCATCCATGTAAGATGTGACTTGCTCTTCTTTGCCTTTGCTATGATTGTTAGGCTTCACCACCCAGGTGGAAGTGTAAGTCAGTTAAATCTCTTTCTTTTATAAATTGTCCAGTCTCGGGTATGTCTTTATCAGCGGCATGAAAACAGACTAATACAATGTTCTTTTGATGGCTGTGTGATGTACTTTAAAAATCGAGTTTCTTTCTTTTATGCTAACGTGTGAAAATGATATTCAATGAGTTTTCAGTGGTTTATCCAAGAAGGAAGCGAAGTAGAAGTAGAAGAGAAACACTTTATATTCTCTGGCTGTACGATTCTATGGCCAGCATGATTTTTGCATTAAGTTCATGAAGAAAATGTCAGATGAGTAAATCAGATTACTCTTTCATGTGCCTCATTCTTTGTAAAGTCTTTGGAAGTTTGCAGACTTCTGAAGTAATTTTCATATCACACATACAATAAATGAATATCCTGACAGAGTAACATGTGAAAAAATTGTGAACATTTTATACTGTTGATTTGAATCATTTAATATTGTTATATAAAAATAATTAAACAGTATTTTGGTGTTAAATTCTACTGGGGAAGTTTACCTGTTTAAATGCAAATTCAGAATTTTGACACCAGGGTTGGACACCAGGGTTGGATGAGTGGCCCATACTAGTCTTCTCTGCTCTTTCTTCCTAATAGATCAATTTGAAAGAGTTTTCCAGCTAAAGCTCTGTTACAGAGGAAAGCTTTTATACATGGTGATGATGATACAGGTATTAGTACTAAATGGCTCTGTTGTATAGTTACAAATAGAGAACAAATAATTTAAGGGGACCATGATTTTAGTTGCACTTATTAATATTACCTTTTATTGGACATTCAAAGACTAGTAATACATATGAATAATAAGAAGATATTCACAACATAAGTATTTTAAATTCTCTGTAGTTGTCAGGACTCTCAAGTCATTTCCATTTCAACCTATTTGTTGAATGAACTGGAACAGAAAAGACAGAAGTTGCTTTTCATAAAATCTCTAGAATTTCCTCATTTCCATTGAACATTTATTTTAGAAAATAGACATTGTTATTTCAATTTATTGTTATTTACTGATTACTACAAATTTTTTAAACATATTACATCAGTCTTATTTATAAAATACGTTATTCAAAATGAAAACAAAATTATAATTATGAATGCAGCATTTTGCTATGAACCTTGTTTCCGTTTGATTCATTATAACGGTTTTTTTTTTTCAGATTCCTTACCTAGTGGAGTATGGTTTTCTCACACATTATCTCTTCCAGTCTCATGTGGTAGGTTTGACACTCTGGATGGCATTATTAATGTGTCAGTTGCAATTAGGCTGAAAATTCTCCAGGGACAAATGGCTTCTACAAAGCAGGTGGGAAACCTCATGATAATATTTCTTGAGACAGAATTCGTGGCACTCTGTATTGAAGTGCTTTGGAAAACTCCTTTATCCATGGCTAAGCAAATAGGCTGATCCTTATCTACTATAGCAGGTAGTTCTACTTTAAATTGTTAAAGAATGCAAATGTCCAATAAACTTATTCCTTTTAGGGTTATGTACTTGTGTGTTAGCCTGTATATGTGCACATGTATATGTATGTTAATACATTGCACATGAATAATATCTTTATTTTAGATCTATCACTTAAAAATAATGATGTAAACACCCAAACTAGCTTGACAAATGGACAAGTATTGATCTCACTGCAACTTCTCTGCATCACTTCATTCTGTAGAGCCCTCAAGAACAGAACAGCAGCACCTTTTGTACCCAGATTTTAAGGAAGAAAGACTGCCACTATAGCATAGCTGATACTTGTAGCTTCCACTTCGGAAGAAAAAGAAAAGAAAAAGAGAGACATAGACATGTACAGAAAAATAAGAGGCAGTCACATGTTAGGTCAGAGAAGGAATCGGGGAAGAGAATGACAAAGGAATGAGAATAAAGTATCAAAGGGTAAAGTATCAAAGTATCAAAGGGTAAACAACACTGCTGTTTAATCAGGCTCGCTCTCTCTCTCTCTCTCTCTCTCTCTCTCTGTGTGTGTGTGTGTGTGTGTGAAATCTGGTGTGTTTGTGCTTCAATGTTCCCATTTACCTTTCTTCCCTTATGTTCCCAGCAAGGGAAGTTATGTGCAGACAAATCTATAACGAAGTAGGATTTTCCCTCACTTTAATCTTAACTTTTATTCAAGAAATCTATTATTAATTGAAATAGAATAGTTGTACATATAATGATCAAACTGGGGTAATTGGGATATCCATCACCTCAAACATTTTTAGATACTGCATTGAATAGAGGTTGGGCCTGGATGGGGCTGTTAACAGCTCTGACCTTCTCATTCCACTTCAAGTACAAAAGATGCTTTGGTAAAAGTTGGTTTGGAAAATGTTTCCAGAAGGTTTAGGAGAGACTTCTTCAAATACAAAGTGTCTAGCTATGTGGATTATACACTTGTTAATTGCCTTATTTAACGTTTTCTTCCATGTGGTCACTGGCAGATAATCTAGTAGATGGAGAATGAGTTGTGTTTAGCTTTTCTCTCAAAAGACAGATTTGAGGTATGCTTACAATATGAAGACAGGAGGTGAAAGAAAGAAGGAAGAACTAGAATGATACCTTTAAGGGGAGGTAAGAAGCCTATAACAAAATGTAGCCTAGTCATTTTCAGGTCCAATGAATAAAAGCCTCAATTTCTCCCACCAGGTAGGAAGGCCAGCAAGAAGTGTAAGTGGAATTTTGTGCTCTACTCTGTAGGGCCAAGTATAAACCATGGAAAGAAGGGCAAAATCATTTCCATCATCCACAATAGATAAGAGGGAAAAGATGAGAGACTTTGGATACATAGATAGATAGATAGGCAGATAGATGATGGATGGGTGGATGAATGTACAGATAGATTAATGTAAAAATGGAAAATTATAGTTGAAATGATAGCTGAATATGTAGAGTGTAATGATTATATTGTTCAGGCACTGTGTGTATTTCTGAATATTTGTGTGAGAGAAAAAGAATAATAGTTTAAAACATTTAGCCGTATTTTTGCTCTAAGTGTTAGAAATTTCTCCGAGTATGTGTCACTATTAATTCCAAACACTTGCTAAGTTTTCCTTCCATTATGTACTGCAATTTTTCCCTTCCAAAATATGCTAATTGGTGAAAGGTGATAGTATTTTACAATAGCATATTGTTAACCTCTTGCACCATGCTTTTATTTACTGTGTTGTACCACCTTATGTATTCCTTTTGTTGTCCTCATATGCTGTGATGATAAAAGCAAAGAAATACATAAAAAGATAATGAGCTTCTGGTCAAAGGTGAAAAGTGCATGCTATTTTCTTCTGCCTGCCTGACATAGTGATTCTCAGTATTGTATTAATTGGATCTTATCATAATATCAGACTCTATTGTTTACATCAAAACAAAATTATATAGGACATTTAGAAATTTGGCACCTCTTTGCTCTTATTCTGTAATGTAGGACATTTTTGCTCCATAAATCCAATTCCTAACACAATCTACAAGATGAGCAGTTTACTGATTTCAAGGGAGGCTTCTGGCAACTCCTTGTTAACTTAAAACATGACCATTCACTTGGATATTTTCAAACACATTTTCTTTCTTTGCTACGGAGATTCTACCTGCCAACATTTTATCAACATGTTTTCAATGGGAAATTTATTTCACACTTTCTCATAAAACCTCAATAGCCCACACTTCTCAAATTTGATAGGTCAGAATGTGCTGCCTGTGTACTGTTATGATAAGGGGAAAATCCCAAAATGCCAGTTTGGACTTTTCCATTCTGGTGCACTGAAGACAGCACTTTTCTCTGTTATCATGTATTAAGTGTTATATATCAAACCATAGAATAAAGTTTTGCAAGGGCATGTTAACGTCAATTAGGAATCATCAGAGCTATCCTACACTTGCCATAGAAGTGTCAAATTAACTAAATGCTAAATATTAAAATTATCAAACCCTACAGAAAAAGGCATTTAGTTTTCAGAAAATATTGAGATTAAAATAAAATTAATATGGCGTTTTGCTGCTGGATTCAGGATGAGGAAGCTTGGGCTCTGGAAGAGAGTTCTGTTCCTCATTAGCGACTTTCATCGAGTTACTTCTTTTCTAAGTTCTGTTTCCTCAATACAAAATAGTGCTAGTGCCTCCAATTCAGGTAACTTCAAGCTTGTATAAATCCAACTGGTGATATTGATATTTTCTTAAAACATCAGGTGACATATACAGTTTTCATTTCACTTCATCTGAAGAGCAGCTAAGTTGTATATTTCATCTCATTTAAGTCTTCAAATAAACCCAAGTACTAGCTGGGAAATGACAAAATAAGGCTTCAAGTTTAATTTCCTCCCTCTCGAATTTAATTTCAACAACTAAAACAAAGAGAACATGTGTCTATGATTATGAGGAAGGAGAGAATTCTGGAAAAATGCCAACTGACTCTCTTCCATTCTCCACTCAAATTCACCTGTTTTTCTAAACCAAAAGAATCACACACAGAGCTAAAGCTATTTCTATATTTATATGTACATACTTATTAAAAATAAGAGTTCATATTGCTACCTACAATTCAAATTTCTATATTTATGTGTACATACTTATTAAAGATAAGAGCTCATATTGCTAGCTACAATTCAAAGCCCAAAATCTCAGATTTCTTTCTAGCCTTCACCGCTTTACATGCTTGTATGTCACTTTTCTAACGTTGGAAAACCTGGTTCACATTATCGTCAACATTTTAACTTATTTTTTGATGATTTTACTTATTTGTTTCATGTTACTCCTCTCCCAATCAAGCCAACCACTTCCATCCATGGCCTCTCCACTGCTGTCATGCTGCTTCCTATGCTATCAGATGCCTCCTTCATGGACACCTCTCCCTCCACTCACCCTACACTGTCTTCTAGGCCAGGAGCACTGACAAATCCCTATTGCTCACCTCCCAGAGCCCCATTTCTTTGTTGCTAGATACTCTATTGCCTCCTCACCATCCGGTTACCTACTGCTCGGCTTCCTTGACCATCAGGAACACTGGTTCCTCTAGATGACCTTTCCCACATCCTGCCTGGCACCCCCCTCTCCATCCTCACCACTCTGCCTTCTTGGTCTTTGACACATCGACCCCGCCACTGAGGGAAGGGAAGAAAAAAATGAAGGGAAAAAAGAGAGAAGAGAGGAAGGTATGAAAGATAAAGAGAAGAACGAAGAAAAGGAGAGGAAAGAGGAAGGGAAACAGGAAGGGCAGAAGGGCAGAAACAGAAGAGCTGGAAGGGAAATTGTAAAAATAGGAAAAGACTGGGCCGGGCGCGGTGGCTCATGCCTGTAATCCTAGCACTTTGGGAGTCCGAGGCGGGCAGATCACGAGGTCAGATCAAGACCATCCTGGCCAACACGGTGAAACCCCGTCTCTACTAAAAATACAAAAAATTAGCCGGGCATGGTGGCGGGCGCCTATAGTCCCAGCTACTCAGGAGGCTGAGGCAGGAGAATGGCGTGAACCCAGGAGGTGGAGCTTGCAGTGAGCGGAGATTGTGCCACTGCCCTCCAGCCTGGGTGCAGTGAGACTCCGTCTCAAAAAAAAAAGGAAAAGACTGAAGGAAGAGAAGGAATAGAAGAGAGAAGGTAAGGTGAGACTGAAAAAACAACAAATGAACAAGAAGAGAAAACTCAAGATAGAGGACATGAACATGTAGGCAAAGGCTTTGCTATCAACATAGAAATACCATTTATTCATGAGACAATTTCAGTGATTCTCATCACATTTGGACTACAAAGCAATACCCTTATTTTGGCTAACAATAGTCTCAATATATTTACTTATTTGCTTATTCAGTCTCTCAACCAAGGTAGCCGATTTGCTGCCTTGTTCTCTATGAATCAAGGTCAACACCTGAAAAACCATTTTTCTTCACAAGCATAGTCATGTGCAAGCATGTTGTGGAATCTTCATAGACACACTCACCCAGATATAAGAAATCTTGGGGCTGGGCACGGTGGCTCATGCCTCTAATCCCAGTGCTTTGGAAGGCTGAGGTGAGGGGATTGCTTGTGGCTAGGTTACAGTGAGCTCTGATCATGGTGCTTCACTCCAGCCTGGGTGACAAAACAAGACCTTATCTCTAAACAAACAAACAAACAAAAAACCAGAAAAACCCTTTGGATTACTTTTAAATAAAAGTATGATTCTAATATACATACAAACTTTATTTGTTTATTCTTAATACATTATTCTTAATTATGCCAAACATCTTTCAAAAAAGGCTTTATCAATTCACATTTGAAAGAGGGGTATATGACAGTAACTCACACTCATAGGAGCAATAGACATCATTTCATTGTTAGCTATACTGATAAGCATAAAGTAATAGCTCTTTGTTACTCTGATTTGTGTTTCCAAATTGTGAATTTCAGCATTTAAAAACATTTTTAGCCATCTAGAATTATTCTTCAGTGAATTGTTTATTCATGTTCTTTGACTATTGGATAATTGGGCTAACATCTTTTCTCAATTTCTTAAAATCTTTTTATGTGTCATAGATAGTCATCCTTTTTGTCTTACCTGAATTGCAAATCTACATTCTAAATCTATTTTATATTACTTGATTTGGTGAATGTAATAATTTGCCATAAACGGTATTTTTAAAATATTTTAAAATTATGTCTTTTCTTTTTTAGACTCAGGATTTTTTTTTTTTTTTTTTTTTTTTTACATTTTTTTTTTTCTTTTATTATTATTATTATTATTATTATACTTTAGGTTTTATGGTACATGTGCACAATGTGCAGGTAAGTTACATATGTATACATGTGCCATGCTGGTGCGCTGCACCCACCAACTCGTCATCTAGCATTAGGTATATCTCCCAATGCTATCCCTCCCCCCTCCCCCCACCCCACAACAGTCCCCAGAGTGTGATGTTCCCCTTCCTGTGTCCATGTGTTCTCATTGTTCAATTCCCACCTATGAGTGAGAATATGCGGTGTTTGGTTTTTTGTTCTTGCGATACTTTACTAAGAATGATGATTTCCAATTTCATCCATGTCCCTACAAAGGACGTGAACTCATCATTTTTTATGGCTGCATAGTATTCCATGGTGTATATGTGCCACATTTTCTTAATCCAGTCTATCATTGTTGGACATTTGGGTTGGTTCCAAGTCTTTGCTATTGTGAATAATGCCGCAATAAACATACGTGTGCATGTGTCTTTATAGCAGCATGATTTATAGTCCTTTGGGTATATACCCAGTAATGGGATGGCTGGGTCGAATGGAATTTCTAGTTCTAGATCCCTGAGGAATCGCCACACTGACTTCCACAAGGGTTGAACTAGTTTACAGTCCCACCAACAGTGTAAAAGTGTTCCTATTTCTCCACATCCTCTCCAGCACCTGTTGTTTCCTGACTTTTTAATGATTGCCATTCTAACTGGTGTGAGATGGTATCTCATTGTGGTTTTGATTTGCATTTCTCTGATAGCCAGTGATGGTGAGCATTTTTTCATGTGTTTTTTGGCTGCATCAATGTCTTCTTTTGAGAAGTGTCTGTTCATGTCCTTTGCCCACTTTTTGATGGGGTTGTTTGTTTTTTTCTTGTAAATTTGTTGGAGTTCATTGTAGATTCTGGATATTAGCCTTTTGTCAGATGAGTAGGTTGCGAAAATTTTCTCCCATTTTGTAGGTTGCCTGTTCACTCTGATGGTAGTTTCTTTTGCTGTGCAGAAGCTCTTGAGTTTAATTAGATCCCATTTGTCAATTTTGGCTTTTGTTGCCATTGCTTTTGGTGTTTTAGACATGAAGTCCTTGCCCATGCCTATGTCCTGAATGGTAATGCCTAGGTTTTCTTCTAGGGTTTTTATGGTTTTAGGTCTAACATTTAAGTCTTTAATCCATCTTGAATTGATTTTTGTATAAGGTGTAAGGAAGGGATCCAGTTTCAGCTTTCTACATATGGCTAGCCAGTTTTCCCAGCACCATTTATTAAATAGGGAATCCTTTCCCCATTTCTTGTTTTTGTAAAGCTTAGATTAAAAGCTCTCTTTGACCTTAAGTTTCATAGTATTTTTTTTGTTTGTTTCTAAGTGTTTTTGTCAACATTTAAGTATTGAACACATTTGTGATACATCTATTATATATGGTGAAAGTTAGGTAGCTGGTGAATGTTTTCATTTGTTTTCCAGATGGATAAACTGGCTGCCAGAAGTATCATAAAATAATTAGCCTTCCTTTTAATAAATAGAAAAAAATCACCTTCTCTTACATTAAATACGCTAATATTTTGGTACTCATTTTTGAACAAATTCCACATTGATTTGATTAATGTAGCTTGATAATATGTTTGATATAGAGTAAATTAAGTTCCCCTCATTATTGTTCATACATTGTGGAGCTATTTGAGTACTTAAAACTGCTTTAAAACTCCAATATCATTTGATTCCAGTTGTAAAGAAAAAACAATTGATATCGAATACTTATCATAATTCCAGCCAGTTAATAATTAATTTATTAATTTTAGTGGTAGTAGTTTAGACTGGTAGCCTTTTATCTCACCTAATTATCCAAACACATCTCTAGCCAGAATTTTGTTTTGAATTATATTGAGGATTTTAACATATATTAGTTAAAGATTGTTTGGATTCAGCTAGTTTAAACTTTCATGTAAAATTATATAAATTGAAAAAAAACACATAAATTCTGTTTATATAGTGTATCATATATTACATAGCTTAGTATAGTACAGTATATTTTATAGCATATGTTAAAAGACATTTTACATGTTACCTGAAGATTATTATTCAGAAAATGAATTTAGAATTATAAAGGGCATAGAAAGGGCATTAACTGTTTCTATAACAATTATGTCATAAGTGATGCTTAGATGATTACATTAGGGACACAGTTTGCCTAGAATCCAAGTCTCTGATTCAAATTTCAGTTCCTAGTTCACTGTGATAGCTCATTCCAATTGGTGGTGAGATCACAGTTTGACTACTGGAAAACCTAAACTGGAATTTATGTATATAACTTACATCTCTCTGTAGAAATATGACCACCAGGCTCACCCTTAGCAGCACTACTCTTTGAT
This sequence comes from Pongo abelii, assembly GCF_028885655.2. Lineage (NCBI taxonomy): Eukaryota > Metazoa > Chordata > Mammalia > Primates > Hominidae > Pongo > Pongo abelii. The sequence goes on from NC_071988.2 coordinate 26,754,147, forward strand.
GCATCTGAATAACCATGGGAGCTGAAGTTTAAAAGAATGTAAAATAAGAGGCACAAGATGTCTGAAAGTTCAATGCTTCACTGGCTGACTATAGTGCCTTACAATTTACCATCACTCCATAAGAATCCTTGGTATACCTAATGTTTGTCAATCATTCTGTAAGTCTTAAGCAATATCTCAAGATGCAAAGTCCAGGCATCTGGTCCTGCATCAACTGCTTCTTTATTAGTTTTGACAGTCTTCAAGATATGCTGAAATACCAATGAGAGTATCTTAAGACTTTGCTTCTAGTTTTGCCTCTTGCTATTTCAGGCCAAGTACTAATGGAAAATCATTTAAATTCTTTGAGTCTCAGTTTCATCATCTTCAAAATAAAGACAGTAATACTCATACTGATGACTTGCAAAGATTTAATGAGAATAAAATAAGTAATGCATGAAACCCTAAGAGAAAAGTAACGTGGTATTTTCAGGTGATCTCAGATAGTTTTGGGTTTCAAATTTCAATCACAGAGGATAACGACTTAGCTTATATAATATGTTGGATGTTGCAAACAACTTATTCATGGTTTATTTCATTTAATATTCAGAAGCTTTTGTATTAGTCTCTTGTTTCCTAAATGAAGAGGGGTTGAGGCATACAAAAATTAAATACATAGTTGACAATAGAACTAGGCAAGTCCCAGGTTTTCTAACTCCATACTGGCTGCTCTTTTATGTGTTTCTATTCAGAACTTCATTGCTTCATAGTGTAGAACATAATATCACTAGAAATAAAAAGCCACTTAACCCAACTACAGTGGTTTTCTTTATTCCTCCAGGAAAAACTGATTACTCTTTAAGTACACAATTATATGATGTTAATAACCTCAAAGTACTTCCAGCAATTTCCAAAAGAGCTAATTCATTGGCATTTTCACAACTCAAATACAAAATTGAAATAGCTTAATAATTCAGAATAATCCTACACTCTCTTTTCCTAATAACCCTCTGAATGTGCTTTTTATTTGCAAACTCATATTCTCTTTAATATCTCTCAAAACTCCATTCTACGGCTTTGATTTGAGTGCCTATCTGTCTGATTCTCTAGTGTTTTTTGTCCTTTGAAGAGAGGAACTGTGTCTTATTCATGAGTAGACTTGAAAGCAGTGAGAGCTCCCTGATCTCTTATTTTAAACACCCTTTCAATTTTGTACCTAGAATGATTTTGCACATAATGAAAACAAAAAACAAAAACAAAACAGCTGGTATCCAGTGAGCAATTGTACGTGTAAAGATGTATTTCATAAATGAACACAGTTAATCCTCACAATAATCCAATAAGCCAGATATAATTATCATCCCCACTGTATACATAAGGTCACCAAGGCTCAGGAAGACTAGGTAATATTTCCATGTCCAAAGTGCTGGCAAACTTAAAACAGGATTTTAATCCAGGCCATCTGACTCCAAAGCCTTTGCTTTTAGTCACCTTGCTACTTTATCTCCTTTGATAGGTAATTATAATGTATTTATCAAAAAGAAGAAATATTGCTTCAAATGGAAACATCTCAACCCAAAACCTTGCCTGGTCAGTTGGTTTAGAGATACATTTGGCCTAAAAATTCAATTAAAAAACCCTCAATAACTGGGAGGTAAAATGAATGGAGGAATCCACTACTTGTACCACATCAATAGAGAGTATACACAATGCAGTTTAGGAACTGATAAAACACATTTCTAACTTCATGTAATGGAAAAAGTGTCTGAATCATAGCATTACATTTTGAAGTCCTCCAGATTTCTGTAGATGTATTACTTCAAATAGAGTACATCACATCAGCACCCCATACCTACATCTTCTGAAAGAAATTATTTGCATTTATTTTTGCTCTGTTGGTAAGGTGCTTACCATCCTTCTGAAATACATTTGTATGAAAGCAATTTTGGGTACCTTTTCTCCGATTGGAATACAGTTGACCTTTTTCTCCTCCCTACCCCTTCAAGTTTTCTTTGCCACAGTACAAACCCCGGCCTTCAAAGTCATAAAAATTTATTTTATTTCTGTCTGAGGGCTTCTGACAAAATTCTCAGGTACACAAATGGGAAATGATGCCAGACCTGAGAGTTTCAAAGGAAGAAGTAAAGAGTTTAAAATTAATTGTTTCGAATTAATTGTTTCTGTATGCAGTTTTGCTCCTGACTTTTGGGGGGTCTTTTAGTTTGTTCTGAGTTGTTCTCCTCATCTCCCTTTCTCTTCAGCACAGGTTGGGAAGAAGAATGACTCAGCGTCTTTCTCCTGCTCTGGAGGAGGCACGCTACACACAGCAATTCTAATACATAGGCTAGGCATAAGGGAGACAGGGAAGGAAGTATTTGACATTCTCCCCCTTTGTAGAGTTAGAACGATCCAGCATTGGTGCCTGACTACTTAGCTTCATCTTTCTTCTTTGTGCTTGAGGAAAGATCAAGATTCTGAAAAATTATAGTTCAACCTCCAACTCTAGAACTCGCCATTTTAACACCATGGGAAGATTACTTTTAAATAGGTGATATAAAACCCACATTCGTTGACATTTATAAAGGTACTCAACTATTGGGAATGGTCTCTTATGGGTAGCACACAATTGATTATAAGAGGTCATTCTGACGTTTTCCAGATTCATGATGGACACAATGCTGATGTTAATTTTATAAGTAAGAATAGATCCACTCAGGAGTAACTACGTTGCAAAATCATTATTTTTCCCTAAGAAAAAAGTAGTGCTGTAGTTAAAGAGCATGGAATATAATTTTAAGATCTCGAATTTGGCTCTGCCACTTACTGACCATGTAATTTTAGGCAGATGAAACCACACACCTTCTCCTGCTTCCACGTATTACATTGTCCTGGGTTCTCTAGCAGTGCTATTGTCCTTTATTTTTAAATCAAGAATTACTTATGCTTGCATATTATAGGACAATTATGCAATCTGTCTCATGCCTGTAATTTATGTCAGGGCATTTGCATGAAATGTCTTCATGTGCTGATTTAACAATCGTAATTTAAATTTAGAACTTGATTTTAAAGCTTACTACAGTTTAATACAAAAATTTAGCTCTATGTTATTTTGCTTTTTTGATTAGTAATTTCTGCAGTTTGCTCATATGTCACTCCTCCTGGTACAATGGTTTCCATTATCTCTGAAGATTTATGGGTAGCCAAAAAAAATCATTATGAGGTTTGACACATACTTTTAAGTTAATGGGATAAATCTGATTTTCCTCCATCTTCCAATATCTAAACATCTTTTCTGAGAGTCATATTTGTGAAAATAATTAAGCTCAGATAACCCGTTTAAAAACATGAAAGTAACATGTCCCTTAGGTGAGAATGATTAGGAATATAGGGAACATGCAATTAAGTTTAACTGGACTAAGTAGAGCAGACTGACTTTCATAATTAATTTAGTCCCATGATTGGCCTTTAGGGGCACTATCCCAGATGAAAAAGATGATTGTGGGTGAAAGAGCATGAACTACTTCAAGATATCGACCAAACTACAGATGATTCAGATAATAGAAAAAAGTAAGTGACTGTAGCAAAGGAATAGGATGCAAGATCAATGTATAAATGATAATTGCTTTTGTACATTCCAGCAATGAACAATTGGAAGTTGGATTTAAACATACAACAACATTTATATTATAAACAAAAAATTAAATGTTTAGGCATAAATCTAAAAAATAGAAAATCTTTATGTAAAATATTACAAAACTTTGATGAAATAAATCAAAGAAGAACTAAATAAATGAATAGATAGTTTGTATCTATGGATTGGAAGACTCAATATTCCTAATATATTAATTATTCCCAAATTGATCTGTAGATTCAATGCAATCCCAATTAAAATAGAAGCAAGTGAACTTGTGGATATCAACAAACTGACTCTAAAGTTTATGTGGAAAGAGAAAAGTTAAAGAACAGCCAACACAATATTGAAGAAGAGCCTAATTAGAAGAATGACACTACCACACTTCAAGACATAGTATAAAGCTACAGTAACTGAGACAGCATGATACTGGCAAAAGAATAGACACCTAGATCAATGGAACAGATTAGAGTCCAAAAATAGATATACACCAATATAGTCAACTGACCTTTGAAAAAGGAACAAAGGCAATTTAATGGAGAAAAGATTGTCTTTACAAAAAATGGTGGAGAGGGACAAGACAGATGACTAGACTCAGCCAGGAAGTGCTGCTCCCTCTGAAAGAGCAAATTATCAAGTAAATCAATATAATTTGGGCAGATCTTCAGAGAGAAAAAACACCAAGAAAGGATGGAGAGGTGATGCTGACACCAAGGCTGAAGAGGGAGGAAGCTGGGACCCTGTTTCAGGTATCCAACTGCTAGGGGTAGCTCCCAGCCCTGAATGGTCACTGAGGAAGGGGTGAGTGAGGGAACTGAGGGACAGCCTACTCTGACCAGAGACTTTTGGGATGTGAGCTTCAGGAGACCCCATTCCCTCTATGGATGTGTGAGCTGGCAGAGGGATCTGCCTAGGCAATAGACATAGACAGGGCTTCAGCAGGCACAGAGCTCAGGAGATTTTGTGTGTGGGGTAGCTTGGGCAGAGCACAGCCATGGGTGCCCGTTCCCCAGGGCTCTGCATCTCCCTCTGAGAGACTCTGATTCCAGCTGACCACTGGGCTAGCAGAGAGCAGGACTGGCTTCCCTGCAGGACTGGGGAGCATCTATTCTGCAGGCAGTCTTGCCTGCCAGCCCCTCCCAGGGCCCTTGTCTAGTCTCCCTGCAGGAATGTGTGCACAGCACAGCCTCTGCTGCCCAGCCTGCATGCTTTGCTCCACCTGAATATTTTCTCAGTGACCTGGGAGCACTTTGGATCCCCCAGGGCAGCTGAAGCCCAACCTCAAGGCACAGGTTGACCTGGAGCCCCAGGGCTGCAGTGAACAGCTTGAGAATGCCAAGTGGAGGGCTGTGGCTGGCACTGGAGTAAGGAAGGAGCCTCCACTCTCAGAGCACTGAGAAGGGTGAAACACACAGATTTGTGAACCAGCATGGAAGTGGGGCATTCCTCCAACCCCTAGAAATACCTAAGAATACAGCTAACCAAGAAGGTAAACAATCTCCACAAGCATAACTACAAAACACTGCTGAACAAAATCAGAGACAACACAAGTAATGCAAAAACATTCAATGCTCATGGATTAGAAGAATCAATATCATTTAAATGGCCATACTTCCCAAAGCAATTTACAGAGGCAATGCTATTCCTTGCAAACTACCAATGTTATTCTTTACAGAATTACAAAAAACTATTGTAAAACTTACATAGAACCATAAAAGAGCCTGAATACCCAAGGCAATGGTAAGCAAAAAGAACAAAGCCAGAGGCAACACACTACCCTACTTCAAACTATATTGTAAGTCTACCTAACCAAAACAGCATGGTACTGGTACAGAAACAGACACACAGACCAAAGGAAAAGAATAAACAACCAAGATAATAAAGCTGCATACCTACAATCATCTATCTTCCACAAAGCTGGCAAAAACAAGTAATGGGAAAACGGCTCCCTATTCAATAAATGGTGCTGGGATAACTGGTTATTGATATGGAGAAGAATGAAACTGGGCCCCTACCTTTCACCATATACAAAAGTTAACTCAAAGTGGATTAAAGATTTAAATCCATCTTACAAGACCCAAATTATAAAAATCCTAGAAAATACCCTTATTGACATCAGCCTAGGCAAATAATTTTTGGCTAAGTCCACAGAAGCAATTGCAACAAAAGAAAAATAAACAAATGGGACCTAATTAAACCAAAGAGCTTCTTCCCAGCAAAACAAACTATCAATGGAGGAAACAGACAGCATACAGGATGGTAGAAAATATTCATAAAGCATGCACCCGACAAAGGTTTAATATCCAGAACCTATAAGGAACTTAAACAAATTAAGCAAAAAACAACCTCATCTAAAACTAGACAAAGGACATGAACAGACACTTCTAAAAAGACATGGAAGTGTTCAGCAAACATATGAAAAATGCTCAACATCACTAATCATCAGAGAAATGCAACTCAAAACCATAATAAGATACCATCTCACACCAGTTGGATGGCTGTCATTAAAAAGTCAAATAATAACCCATACTGGTGAGGCTGTATAGAAAGGGGACCATTTACACATTGTTGGCAGGAATGCAAATTAGTTCAGCCACAGCAGAAAGCAGTTTGGAGATCTCTCAAAGAAGGTACAACAGAACAACCTTTCAACCTAGCAATCCTATTACTGGGTAAATGCGCAAAAGAAAATAAATCATTCTACCCAACAGACACATGCACTTATATGTTCATCACCATGCTATTCACAATAATAAAGACATGGAATCCACCTAGGTACCCTTCGATGGTGTATTGGATAAAGAAAGTGTGGTACATATATACCGTGGAATACTATGTAGCCATAAAAAATGAAATCATGTTCTTTTCAGCAGCGTGGGTGCAGCTGGAAGCCATGATTCTAAGCAAATTAATGCAAGTAGAGAAAATCAAATACCACATATTTTCACTTATAAGTGGAAGATAAACATTGGGTATTCATGGGCATAAAGATGGGAAAAATAAATATTGTGGACTACTATTTGAAGGAGAGAGGGAGGGAGACATGGTCTGAAAAACTACCTATTGGGTACTATGCTTACTAGCTGGATGATAAGATCCTTACACCAAACCTTAGCATCATGCAATATGCTCATTTAATAAACCTCCCTAAGTATCACCTGTATCTAAAACAAATACCGAAATTGTATAAAAGAAAAAAAAATGGTAGTGGAACAACTAAATTCCACATGCAAAGGGAAATGAATCTAACCAAAGATGTTATAACTTTCACAAAAAGTACTCAAAATGAATTATAGACCTAAATGTCAAATGCGAAACTCTAAGACTTCAAAGAGATAACAAAGAAGAAAATGTAGGTGACCTTGAGTTTGATGGTGATGTTTTTGATACACACCAAAAGCACTCGCTGTGAAATAAAAAATTGATATTTTGGACCTAGTTAAAATTGAAATAGTCTTCTTTACTAAAGACACTGGTAAGAAAATGAAAACACAAGGTAAAGACTGGAGAAAATATTTGCAAAACACATACCTGTCTCATAAAGGACTTATCTCAAGAAATATAACCAGGACTCATCAGATTAAACAATAAGAAAACAAACAGCCCACTTTCAAATAGATAAAAGTTCTAAACACTTCCCCAAAGGTCTACAGATGGAAAACAAGAAGAGACAAAAGGGCAAATGCTACATGATACCACCTCCATGATGAATCTCAAAGAGTCAAACCCACAGAGGAAGAGAATGGAATGGTAACGGCAGAGGCTGGTCAGAGGGGAAAAAAAGAAGAGGAGTATTAGTTAAAAAGTACAAAGTTTTGGTTATATAAGTAAGTCCTATATCTACTGTACAGCAGGTGTTTATTGTTAATAATATGGTATTGTATACTTAATTTTTTTCTGAGGACAGATATTACGTTAAGTGTTTACATCATAGATAAACAATTATAGTAAATAAGAGGATGGGAGAAAACTTCTGGTGGTGGTAAACAGGTTTATGCCATAGATTGTGGTGATGGTTTCATGGATGCTATTTAGCTCCAAACTAATGAACTTGTATATGTTAATTATGTATGGCTTTTTGTATGTCAATAACTACTTGTTTGAAAAAGAGAAAAAGTTGAAGTTATACTGAAGTAGGATGGGCCTCTAATCCAATATGACTGGTATCCTTATAAGCAGGTGGCCATGTGAAGACAAGCACACACAGGAGAATACTCTGTGATGATGAAGGCAGGGACTGGAGTTATTCTGTTGCAATCTGAGAAAGGCCAGGGATTTGCAGCACACCATCAATAGCTAGGAAAAGGCATGGAAGGATCCTCCTCTGCAGCTTTCAGACGGACCCTGGTCCTGTGGGCACCTTGATTTCAGACTTCCAGCCTCCAGAATTGTAAGACAATAAATTTCTGTTATTTGAGCCATTCCATTTGTGGTGCTTGGTTACAGCAGTGCTAGGAATCTAATGTACTACTTCCAAAATGGTCAAGGTCATCAAAAACAAAGAAAGTCAGAAGCAGTAGCCAAGAAGAACCTAAGGATACGTGGCTATGTAGTGCAATTAGGTATCCTAGATGGAGTCCTGAGCCATCAAAAGGACATTAGATAAAAACTAAGAAAAATTGAATAAACAATGATTTCAGTTAATCATAGTTTATCATTCTATGATATCTCCTCAACTTTCCTGTGAAGCCAAAACTGTTCCAAAATAGTCTATTAACAATGAAGATAATGATCATTATAATTTTTTAATAAAAGCACACAAGTATAAGTTAAATATCCAAGAAACTTTCAATGTAAGGAAAGAGATATATTGTAGGTTAAAAAGAATTAAACAATTATACCCTGTGAACCTTAGATTAAGAAAGGATCTACTTTAAGACAAGATAAAGAGTGACATTTCATGAGGATAAATAGGCCAACACAAGAGAAAGTCATAATAGTGCTAAATTTTTACATACATAATAACAAATATTCAAAATATAAAGTGAAAGCAGGACTTAAAAGTGTGAAATACAACTGAAGATTTTAGCATGAATTTCTCAATAACGCCACAAACAGAAAAAATAATAGACACTGAAGATGTGAACCACACAATAAAATGAATTGCCCAAAGTGACATATATGGGCATTGTGCATTATTTCAGACAGAATATAGATTCCTTTCATGTGCACAAGAACTTTATTTTTTCAAGCTAGGCCATACTCAGAACCCTAAAGTAATCTGAAGCAATTTTAAAGAAACATACACACTCTCTTGAAAGCATTGCTAGAATTCTTCAGTTTGGTATTATTTAACTCTATCTGTTAAGAAAAGTAATTTAAAAATTTTAAAAAACACATATGGCTGTATTAATCAATGGATTATATTCACAAGATGAGAGAAGTGGTGAAGAGACACGATTCTGAAGAAATGACTATGGGAGAGTTTAGAGGATGTGGGGAATGGAATAAAAGTCCTAAAGGTTTAACATTTTCCTAATTATACTTTTAAAAAGAAAGATTAAAGAAGAAAAGTACTGAAGAGGTTATGACAATTTGTTAACAGGATTGATGCATCCTTTGATACCCAAATCACAAGAATCTAAAGCAGGAAAAATTTGAAACAAAGAAATTTATACCTACTCACATCCAGGTTTACTGAATACAACAAAGGCAAACAAATGATGTTAAAAGCAGGAAAAGAAAAAAAAAGCAGAAAAAGAGAAAAATCATATTATCCTTCAAGTAATTTTATTTTATATCTATATATAGATCAATTATACATATCTGTATATATATATAATTTTTATTTTGAGATGGAGTTTTGCTCTTGTTGCCCAGGCTGGAGTGCAATGGTGCCATCTCGGCTCACTGTAACCTCCACCTTCCGGGTTCAAGCAATTCTCCTGCCTCAGCCTCCCGAGTAGCTGGGATTACAGGCATACACCACCACGCCCAGCTAATTTTGTATTTTTAGTAGAGACAGGGTTTCCTCATGTTGGTCAAGCTAGTCTTGGACTCCTGACCTCAGGTGACCCGCCCCCCCTCGGCCTCCCAAAGTGCTGGGATTACAGGCATGAGCCACCACGCCACGCCTGTATATGTATATACATACATATACATATATATATATACACACACACACATATATACACATACATATATACATACATACATATTTACATGCATATATACATATATACATATATACATATATACACATACATATATACATATATACATACATATACATATACATATATATATATATATATATATATATATTTTAGAGACCCAGTCTCACTATGTTGATCAGAGTGGTCTCACACTCCTGAACTCAAGCAATCCTCCAGCCTTGGCTTCCCAAAGCACTGAGATTACAGGCATGAGTCACCATGCCTGGCTCCTAATTTTAATTTCATTTAAAATTAATGAAAGTCATAAAATATTAGAATATTCTAATAGCACTGAGAGAAAATAATAATCTAAAATTATATACTTAGTCAAATAATAATTTGAGAACAATATTGAATTCAAAGTATATGCTGACAAACCACCAAGCAAAATTTTGCCAAGTTCCCTAGAACAACTTTTGAGCAATCTACTTTAAATAGAAGAAAAATTAAATGCAAAAGAAAGAATAGCAATTTAATTTAAAAAATTAATTAGTAAACAACTTATTACATCTATTATTGATAATATAAAGCAATAATACTATCTAAATTGGAGGTTTAAAGAATAGACGTAACCTCAGAAAGTAATGACATAAATATGCAAAGGGAAATGGTTTTCTAAGAGTTTTGTATTTTTTATCAGGATTATAAGTGTAGTGACTTACATGAGAAATACAGATGTAGTGATCTAGGCTAAAATTTAAAGACAACCTCTGGAAGAATACAAATATGATACATGATAATGAAAATAATGGTGGAAAACAAATCAATGTAAAAAAATGGAAAACTTTAGTTTCAAATAGTACTAACTATGTTAATAGAAATTAGATCAAATATTTCACCAAATATGTTAAATGATGTCAGTTGATTAGACTTGCCAATTAGAAGAGCTGAAGATGAAAAGGGTAGAGGAAAAGCAACACACCAGCAAACACAAACAGGAAGAAGCCCTGTGTGTATTTGAAAGCAAATGCTGCTAAAGTAAATATAATCAATACATATGAATAAACAAAATCATCCAGAAAATGTATCAGTCCTAACTGATCTAATGAATGCATGTAAAACTGCGGAATCATTATCTTTAGAAAACATACTTTTTGTGTCCACTGGGACATTTATTAAAATTGACCAAGTACTAGGTATTAAAGGTGTCTCAAGAAATTTCAAAGAATCTTTTAGTTCTTCCGTAGTAGATCTAGTAAATTATAAATTCAAAAAGAAAGATAACAAACACCCTGAAACATATAAAAATACAACAAAATTGTAAAAAACTCAGGAATTTTTGGAGAAAAGTATCAATAGAAGTTATGCAAATACAACAGAACTTAACAAAAAAAATAAAAATATGAATGAAAATAAAACGCATCTTAATTTTCAGAGACTATTATCTACATAGAAAAAATAAAGTGCTTTAGAATTAACAAGATTGGAAGATTGCTGACAGAAAAATCAATTTTTAGTAGTCTATTAAATTCACACAAAACAGCAAAACGAGTGTAGAAAAGTGTTATTAAGAGCACATTTTAGTGTATGTTTTGCAATTTTGCAACTAAAATTTAAAAGTAGCTAGAACAAGACTAAGAGAAGAATTACATTTTATGGCAAAATTATTTAAAAATTGTTGAAAACCATAAAAGACCTAAAAATAAAGAGGAAGAGAATATATGGATCAGAAGACTCAATATGGTAAAGGTAGAAAATCACCTCTATTTTAATCAATATGTAAATTCAAGTGATTCCAAGTAAAGTTGCAAAAAATACTTTCAAAAAAATTGGCAGCTATAATATTTGTATGGAGCCAGGCATGGTAGTACACTCCTGTAATCTCACCTACTCAAGAGGCTGAGGCAGAAGGATTGGTTGAGCCCAGGAATTTGAGATCAGCCTTGGGCAACATAGCAAACCCTCGTCTCAAAAAAGTAAAAAATTACAAAATATGAAATTTCAAAGGTCTATAAAGAAAAAGATGAATACAGTAAATAACTATAAAATGTGAATATACGTTATAATAAAAAAATCAAGACAGAATCAAATATGGTATGTAAAATAATGTAACTTTATCCTGATTAAACAAATAAACTGGAGGACTTACTATGAAATCCACAAAAATCTTCAAACTTAACAGATGATAGAGCTGGATTTCAATTCTGTATCATTTTACTTTCTTTTTTTTTTTTTTTTAACTTAAAAACCAAACACTTACGACAGAATGCCCATTGCTGGTAGTGTTAAGACTATGTTGTTACAAACCATCCCTTCTCATGGGGAAAAACTAGAAAACCTCAGTAAAATATATTCTTTAGATTTTGTGCAGCTGTCTGATAGCTACAAGGGAGCAAATACTTGCTACCTTGAACAAGTGATAAGTTTACTGAGTTTTATTTCACATAATGGCGGACCAAAGGAGACATATCTCCATTTTCATCGATCATTTATATTGCCTTGAAAGAGGATTTGATTTGTTCACAAGAGTGAACAAATACAACTCTGTTGTATGGAGTTTCAACTAGACCAGGTAGAAGTGGATGTCTTCTCTAGTACCAAATCCATCCTATTGCCTTAGGCAATTGAGGCATGAATCCTCAGTCAAATCATCCATGGCCAAAAATGCAAGTTTTGTTTTGGATCATCTAAAGCCCAGAAATTTTGGCCAAGTAGAAACCATTTGAGCCACTTTTTGAAGTTTCTTTTTTACAATTTTAGAGACATTTCCTGAAGTACACTCAGCACTTGGTTAAAGCCAAGGAAACACAAATAAGTCATTTTCATTCTCATTCAAAACTCTTGTATAACTAAAAATATTTTATTTGGTTTGGCTCTGTGTCCCCACCCAAATCTCACCTTCAATTGTAATAATGCCCACATGTCAAGGGCCAGACCAGGTGGAGATAATTAAATCATGAGGGAGGTTTTCTCCATACTGTTCTTGTGATAGTGAGTGAGTTCTCACGAGATCTGATGGTTTTATTAAGGGCTTCCCTTTTTGCTCGACTCTCATACTCTCTCCTGCTGCCCTGTGAAGAGGTGCCTTCTGCCATGACTGCAAGTTTCCCGAGGCCTCCCCAGCCATGTGGAACTGTGAGTCAATTAAATCTCTTTGCTTTATAAATTACTGAGTTTCAGATATTTCTTCATAGCAGAGTGAGAATGGACTAATATAATATTATTGTCCAATTTCATTACTATCTTTGTCAATTCAGCCTAACAAACATGTTTTAAAGATTCTTGTATATTGATGAATGTTCTTGGTTCTGTGATAGGTCAGAATCCTTCATGAGAAGTATAAAATGTTCTAAAAAAATAACTATTACACAAGGCCGCATATAAAAGTTGCCTAAGCAGAAGTATAGTCTTAGCATACTATGCTATGAAAATAGTTTATACTCTTCCATAAAATTACACAAATATAAAGTCCATACGTAAACTTACTGGAATTTCTTACAGTATAAGTAAGTTTCCAACTGTGAATAAAATCTTAACTCCTTTTATTGTGGCAAGCCTACCAAAAATAAATTTTAAATAAACTCTTCAGAATGGGAAAAGGGAATCTAGATTTCAAAGGAATCTAGAGCACTAATTCTTTATAGAAACATGCAAGTTTGTCCTCTTTTCCCACTGTGTAGCCAGAGGCTCTTTCTAGCAAATGACGTCCTAGAAAACCCCGCTTATTCTGGTACTCCTTCCTGTTTTTCTATAATTAAACTCACCTTCGCTGTTTTCAGTGTTTCAGAAAATTCTGGTGAAAATAGCTCTCCTTTTTTTTTCCTTTTTAACCCACTTTTTAATAGGTGCATTAAAGATCTATGGATGTGATGCCAGAGAAGTTTCAGAGAATTGAATTCACCTGCTTTACATTGAGAGCCTATTTGAGTATCACGAGGTGAAATCCAAGGGTGAATAGCAGTCTAGGTATATAAATAGTTACTCTTCACATACAATTGAGAGGGATTATACATTTACAGATTACATATATGCATAGTGATATAGAATGTTAGTTCACTCATTCATTCATGGATCCATACAGTTACCAAATTTTTATTAAACCACTTATAATATGTAAGTATTATGCTAAGCATACAAAAAATGAATAAGATGACATTGTTTGTAACTTAGGATATTCAGTCTAGTGAGGAAAAATAAACAAAAACTATAACCCAGTGATTATAGTCAAGTGTGCTAAATGAGAGAGCTTTGTACATAGGTGATGTTAGCAGATATGGAAGGAGGCTAAAACAGGGCTTAGATTCTCTCTAACACTCCACCCATTGAACTGCTGCTTCTTTCTCCTCTGTTGCTCCGACTTCTAGGTTGAAGACTTAAAGCCAGAACACCTGCACCTATTTGTTGCATTCTCCCTTGCCCAGTCAATCTCGCCAACTCCTGTGAATTCCTGTGTCCCAAATATCAAAGGACAATGCCTTAGATTGAGCCTTGAAAAAGAAAGCATTAGTTATCCAGGCTGGAGGTGGGGTGTGGGCGGTGAGGCTTTTGGGAGGCAAAAGCTCAATGGTGTAAAACAACCTGGTGGAGAAAAACTTGCCAGCAGTGTGAAGGACTGGCACTCTGCTAGGGCGTTTTCCACACCACTGTCCCGTATGGTCACCTGTTTCACCTATTACTGATCTGATTCTAAGGACAGTATAGTGGATGTTGTGGGGGGTGCCTCATTTCATTCCCCTGAGACATTTTTACTACTTTGAATGATGTACTCAATATCCCGTCCCCCGCACCAGCACTTTCCTTATCCCTTATTCTTATAAGGATAAGAGCTTATGCTTGTGTGTGTGTGTGTGTGTGTGTGTGTGTGTGTGTATGTGTTTAAATACCTCTTTCATGAACCACTTAGGTAAGTCCCAGCATTTTTACCTCAAGGCAAGGCAGACAGTGTTGCAATTCATACCTCAGAGATCCCACTGAGGTCAGCCGGAAGCTAGATTTTCCCTAAATTTGTTGTTGCATAGTTATTTCCTTTCCCTGGCTTATGCCCTTACGCTCATACCATTTTCTCCTTAAAGCATTCTTTAACAAATCACTTTCATAAATTCCCATCTCAGGCTCTGCTTCTATGGAACATAGCCAGGATAATTGGGGTCAGTATTTCATTCATCTTTATGTCAAAGTACCAAAGAGTGGAGGCATGCTGCAAGTACCGTAAAAATGAATGGTTACATGGATGGATCTGAAAAATACATACATTTGGTAGGATGCAAGTATACATGATAATTTAAAATCAGACCTTAGTTAATGTTTATTGAACATTTCCTGTGCTCTAGGCATCTTGTTAAACTTGTTACATGAACAATATCATTCAAGCCTTGAAAGACCCCATGAGGTAGATTAAATATTATCTATATTTTACTAATGAAGAAACTAGGGATTAGAGCATTTAGTTCTTTTGACTGAGACCACCCAGAAAGAATGATCTGTACAATTCTATTTCAGGTTTTTTTTGGTGCTGGTAGAAATCTGATCATTAGAACTTTATTGGTTAAAATGTAATTGATTTTTAAAAAGACTTAAAAATGCCTAGAGTCAAATGTATAACATTAAAAAAAAAACTAACAAAGGAGCTGGATGCATTATTTGAGTTAAGAAAACACTTTATTTTTATTAAGTTAATTTACATAGACTGTTTTACTTATGCTCCAAGATTCATCTTAAAAAAAAAAAGTCCTCTTCACATCTCCTTTCCCAAACGTGGATTAGCACCATATTGTTTGTAGGTAGTTCCCTAAAGTGTCAGTTTGGCATCTGGATTCTGTAAGGCATAATTGGATTTATTCCTTGCAATTAGAATTGGGATTTTTTTTTTTTTTTGCTGCTGAAGCACTACATTGCAGTTTTTGCTGGGAAATGAGTGTTAAGCATTTTGTTTGGTACTCGGTAAATCTGCCTTGACAGTGCTTCATAATAGAACCAATTATCAGGTATGCTATTACATATAGACTTCCGGACCCCAATTTAAATAGAAAGTAGTGATCATTTCTTTTGTAAAATAGTCTCCATAACACTTAAAATCAACCATATGTGAAGACCTACATGCTTATCAAGGTGACAGCATGGGACTGAGAATACTTGTTACCTAAACAAATACATCTGAGGCTGTGGTGATTCAATTGCCAACTAAAGAGAATGACAGGTATTAACATCCTCTTCCAAAGCCAATTCTCACTGAATTTCTTTACTATCTAATAGCACAGTTAAACCTATATTCTACTTGTATTATTTCTCTAAAAGACAAAAATTATCTTATTGACAGAAGACCAATATACTTTTAGATACTCTGAAACAAAACATATTTTGTATTCTATTTGTCCATTGACTTATGTGAGCATTCAAAAAATAAATAGTCCATTCACCAGAGAACCAAGTAGAAATGCATGATGAATATGTAATCTTAAATTCAATAATGAAATGCATTACTGTTTAGCTATGTTATGTGTAAGCAGCATTGAAAATTACTGCACAATTTTTATTGATGATTACTTACATTTCACAAGGGAATGTGGCATTAAGGAAAAATTCTCAAATGCATATAAGCAGCTCAGTGGCTATATCTGGAAACCAACAGTTTCGTGTTCAATATGTAAATTTATAAATGCATTAAATTATGTTGATAATTTATCACATACTCTGACTACCGGTATATACAATGAGAAATGTATCTGAAAGTAATTATGAATATATTATATTCTTCAACTCTGAACTTTAGGAAAACTCTTCCTGTTTTTATTTATAATTACAACAGGCTTTGAATATTGATGTTTAGGGCCTTTTAAAAATAGTGTCTTATGACTAGAAAAGATTCCAAAGTCTCAACCTGCCCATTCTGCTGCTTCAAGACAAAACTATGTTCCCATCTCAGGTGGATTAAGTACTGGGGGGAACAAATCCCATGCCTACCATAAGCTCCTGATTATTTTAGTGAGTTAAAGTGAAGTGGCTAAGGGAAACAGAAAAAAATGCAGTTTGTCTTAGCGCAGTGGACATAAAACTAGGATCTATTTACACCTGGGAGTCTACAAAAACATCCCAAGAGTTTCAGGGAAAGAAATAGTTGTGAGGGATTCAATGCCCAAATTCTCATTTTCCATATATACCTTTGCCTACAATTTATCTATCTATGAGTGCCCACATCATTATGCAGATTTGCATTTTCCATCTTCCTTTTAAAACCCACCCTTCTCATACTTCAAAAAACAATGGAAAATGTCTAATCTACTTCTAATTTATTATAGTAGATTGTATTGGGATGTAAAGATCTCAGAGGCTCCAAAGGAACCATTCACAATATTGACGTGGGTGTTGAAAAAGTAAATGATTCAAATGACTATGTAACAAGTTCTTTTGCAAAAACAATATTGATGGAAGATCAAATGGATTTGTCCCTGGAGAGGTCATTAATATTAAGTTTTGATCATAGGACATCATGCAGTTTTTGGATGTTACATAGAGGTAGTTCAAACAATTGCATGACAAATTTTTTTTCCTACCTACAGATTTGTTAATGTGAAAAAGATACATCATCATTTATATCTATAAAAAAAGACTGTATGAATTTAGTTATAAGTAATGTTCTATATTTCAAAGCAGAGTTCATCCATTTGGATTCCAAGCCTAGACTACTTTTGTAGTCTATAACAATTCTGAAAAGTAAGATCAAATTAGAGCTCACAATATCTGTTTATAAATATTATTTGCAGTGTTGATATCTTTGCAAAAATTAGTCTTTCAATCTATTGAGGTGTTATAGCCCTTGATTTATTTAGGGTTAATTTAATGTCTCTCAATTATATGTTCTAGCTTTCATATTTTTTCCTAGGTATCTAATAAGTTTAGGTACTATTGTAAGTATTATGATTTAAAAATTCAATTATTTGTTGTTTCTATGTAGACATAAAATTTTTAGAGTTGACTTCGTAACACCAGTATTTTGAAATTTAATAATTAATATTATTAGTAGTTTTTTTGATATTCTATGTATACAGTCTTGTCATCTGTAAATAATGACAGTTTTATTTCACTTTTTAAAACTTTATAAATGTATTTCCTTTATTGCCTTATTGTACTTTCTAGGTCTTCTAGTAGAATGTGGGGAGGCTTGGAATATTTCACCACATCAGAGTTTTTTTTTAATTTATTTTATTTATTTTTATTTTTATTTTTTTGCTATAGGCTTTTTGTAGATATTCTAATTCAGATTAAAGTCATTCTGTTGTATTCCTGATTTTCTAATAGTTGTTCCTTCTGGTGGTATTTTTAAGCATTTGTAAATTCTGCATATTGTCTCATTTTTTTCCTGGAATCATCAAAATAATCACACAATGGTTCTTTTCTTGTCTTACCTTGGTAAATACATTGATTGATATTTTGAATGATAGACTAAACTTTTAGTCTATGAATGAACCTACTTAGTCATGATGCATTGTTGTGTTTTAATATATTAGGTTGATGCAAAAGTTATTATAGGTTTTTTCTACCTTTAATGGCAAAAACCACAATCAATTTTGTACCAACCTAATATTTCTTGTTATGCCTTATAATATATTTTCATATATTTCTATGCAATTTTATGCAAGATTGGTATTATTTTCTTTTTAAAAGTTTGGAGCAATTCACTGTCAGGGGATCTGAATTCAGTGTCTGAATTTGTAATTCCATTTATATGACATTTTGGAAAAGGTAAAACTGTAAGGAAATAAATTATGTCATTGGTTGCCAAGGACCAAGGGGTGGGGAATGGGATTGACTATTAAGAGTTAAAAAGAATCTTGTTGAAATAATAAAAATATTCTATATTTTGAGGTGGTGGTTATATGGTTGCATATATTTACCCCAAAGTCTGTGAACTGTGCAATCTACACTGTACACTTAAAAATAATGAATTTGACTTTGTGAATGATCAATATATGTAATTGGTAAAAAATGTAGTGCAATTATATCTCAATAATGTACTTCAGTTAATTTTACTTAAAAATATATATTCAATCTTGAGAGAGGTCATGTAGAAATAAGTATTTTGAAAATATGCTGGATTTAAAGTAAAAAAATGAATATTAATCTCAGCTCTGCTTTTCAATTTTGTCGTCTTAGGTTAGTCATTTAACTTCCCAGAGCAATCTCATTTGTAGAACGAAACTTGTGTCTATATAATCTAGCTCTTCTAAGAAGTTCAATAAATACTATTTTAAAATATCCAGGTCAAAGTAGCAATGCAGCAACTATCCATCAAACTTACATATGCCATTAAGTGTCTTTATCATCTTCTTATCCCGTCTTCAACAAGGATTTTAAAAACTCTTCATGGAAATAACAGCTTTTACATTTGTAATGAACACTCATATAAAAGAAAACACTCTCTTTTGCTTGTTTACATTAGCTGGATTAAAATTATAAAATGGAATATGGCCACTTCATTTAAAGAGCATAACTGGAGTAATAAAAAGCCTTATTTTCTTTATTATATTTTTATTCAGTAAGTGCAAGCTGCCTGCCAAGCAGCCAACCTAATTCTATTATGTGAGTAACCTGATGTATGTAAAGTCTGAGCAGGAGGACGCTCTTAGCCCTTCCTTGCCACTGAATGTTCCCGCTTCAGAAGCCAGTCTAGCTAGGTTCTTGCTTTTATTTTTCTTCTTCTTCTTCCTCTTTTTTTTTTTTAGACAGATTTTCGCTCTTGTTGCCCAGGCTGGAGTGCAATGGCGTGATCTCGGCTCACTGCAACCTCCACCTTCTGGACTCATCTCCTGCCTCAGCCTCCCGAGTAGCTTGGATTACAGGTGCTCACCACCACCCCTGGCTAATTTTTGTATTTTTAGTAGAGATGGGGTTTCACCATGTTAGCCAGGCTGGTCTCAAGCTCCTGACCTCAGGTGATCCACCTGCCCTGGCCACCCAGAGTGCTGAGATTACAGGCGTGAGCCACCGCGCCCGGCATTTCTTGCTTTTCTATCCCTACTACAGTCACAGTGATGCCATATAGACAAACCGTGGTTATGGACCTGCAAAATAGCCTTTAGAGTTCCTTGATTTCTGCCAGCTTTCCAGCCCTTTGGTTGATTCTAGGTGCAACACAAATTCCTCCAGTAAATTGTATCTTTTTTATTGTGTCATGACAAGTGTTAGCTTATGTTGACCACAATAATAAACTTGATTTATACTACAGCGAACATGAAAAGTCATTGCCCTCAAGGAGATTTCTGCTTCGGTTGGTTGGGAAATTAGACAACCTGCTTCACAAAGTAAAATTGATGACAGTCTGCCAAGTAATTGAATATATTGAAAGAAAAATGAGTAAAAGGATACTTTCACTTCTGGTCACAATGGTGTTTCAAAAACCAGACTTATTCTCATGTCTTAAAAACAAAACCAAACAGAACAAAATGGAAAAAAAAATGATAGTTTTGCATATTGGAAAACAGACAATGGAAGAGTGTAATTCAGCAAAAAGGCAGCAAACAAACAAGGTGGGCTTTACATGTACCCTGTGTTGAAGAGCTAGAAGGGCATACCTAAATAGAGCCTAGCTGTCTTCTTACATGAGAGTTGGTGTCAGAGTCTGAGGAAAACAAGTTGTCAAAAATTAGTGGAACAGAGTACCATGTTTGCCATAGCAAGTCCAAGGTTGGTCCAGATTGAAAGAGGTGGGGGAATGGACTCCAATTTTTGATGGAGTCACATTGTAGTGATTGTTGGTACAACAAAGAAAGATTGGGAACAATGTTTTTAATGATCCATGTACCATATATTTTTAATTATAATAACCAAACTCGTGTTATACTGAGTGGCACTTTGTAGTCTCAATGTTATTCTCCACTTTCTGTTTGAAACAAGAAATGGGTAGTTTAGACATGAAGGAAAGACTTGGTCCCACTAATACTTTCATTTTCTGTCAGTTTATCTTGTGGTTACATTTTCACTTTGAGTGGCCCATTTTCTGCCTGCAATTAAAAAATAATTGTATCTCTATTTACTTATGGTTGTCATTAAATCCTGAAATACTTGTCAATTTTTTTACCATCTAATTATTTTTTAAACTAAAATTGTGTATCTCTCAAACCACTAAGCAGCAGATATTTGATTTACACATTCAATATTATATAAGTTGTATCTCAGTTCATATTGATTGGGGAATAATTAAAGGAATTTTACTCTATTTCCTGAGCACTTTAAGTATGTGATACCATAGAAATAAATTGCCTGAACAATATATACAACATATTAAGGCAATAGTACTGCTACAGTGAGCTGTTAGCCAATGACTCAAATCTCTGACTCCATAACCCTCTAGGCTTGCTTTGAAAAAGCCCATATATGCCATCAATTATGCATTATAGATGAAAAAAATAGAAGAGCCCAAGAGTTTCCTAAAATTTTATAATTTAATTTCTTTATCTAAAAATAAACCTAGTTATAAAAGGATTTTAAACATTTGAAAGAAAACAGCAACTTTAAAGACTTAATTGGTTCTTTATTAGCAAATTACTTTCAGCAAGTTGGTATAATATTTCTTCACTGAATAATTCAAAATGGAGAAAACTGACAATCTACCAATGCTGAATAATTTGCCAGTGTGAGAGAATTAGCAAATAGACATTTTAATTATCATTTGAATAAAAATTACTTATTGTTTCACTTTAAAATGTTTGTGTTACAAATATTTCACCTTAATTGAATTCACTTGAATCTAATGCACTAATGGATCTAGATTCATATTTTCAGCTCTCAGGTACCTAATGTAGTGGACATTCATTTGTTTGGCTACTGATTACCTTTGAATATATTCAATTGAATAAATATATTCAAATGAATCTTGTTTTCTTAAGGCAGAAAACAGGAAGCTTGAATTGCTAGGCTCCTGTGAAGCTGGGATTCACACATATGACTAGGTTTTGCTGTAAAGAGAATTAATAAAACAGATTCAACAATGAGCAACAAGAGAGAATAAATCTTCTAACAAAAGTGTTGTGAAATCCATCTGATTCTCTGAGGAAGACAATAGTAGAGGTTTTGGCTTTTAGTTTTCATTTTTACTATAACAGTAACCTAGAAACAGTGACACGTGTGGTATCATTAGCAAAACTCCCGTATACTTGATTGAGCTGCCAGATAAATTACATAATGCTCAGTTAAATTTGAATTTCAGATGAATAATTAACCTTTTCTTACTCTTAAGCATACCCCAAATATTGCATGGATATACTGTCATTTAAAAAAAAAAAGAGCTGTTTATGTGTTTTGTATTCTTATTTGCTAAATCTGGCAACTCTATTGCTTGAGTATATTTGACTGGTTAGCCTTGGAGTAGGCTTGTTTGTATCCCTTCTTGAGACCTATGAGCCACCAGAAATAACTTTATGAAATTACATCATTTGGTTTAAACTAGCTAGAGTTAATTTGATTAATTACCAAATAAAGTTGAGATGACAAAGACTCCTTGAGTGAGTATAGAAGCCACTAGTGTTAAGGGCTACAAAGTGGGTACTGTACAAACAGGTTTCAGAGCCCGAGTGGCAACCAGAATGGCTCAAACCACAGTAATCTTTGGCTGTGGCTAATTTGTCATTGGTGCCTAGCACAAAAAGGAAATGAGCCATAAGAAAAAGAAACCTCCAAGAATTGTCTTTATGAAGGAGATCTATCTTCATCATCAAAGAGTCAGAGATTTTCAATAATTTCTAAGATATGGCTTAGTTTGGAAAAGGAACAGTTTAAGTAACCTTGAAGAAAGAGTCCTCAAGGTTATGTCGCCCAGGCTTTCTATAAACTTTCCACTGTGCTTTGACAGGGCCAGGACTCCATAGGCTCAGGAACAGCTTTGTGAGATTATTGGATTTCCCAAGGTCCCCTGGGAGTCACTGATAGAGCGTAAGACAAGAGCTTAAGGCAGGACCTCACTGGCCTCTGTTTGACTTGGGGCAGCTTATCTAGAACACTGCTGACTGGCACTCTGATAAAAATTCAAGTAAATTGAATGTAATCAAGTCTTGAGAACTAGCTGGCTACCTCATGGAGCCTGCTGAAAGCACACTGGAGGTCCCTGGGGAAAGGGTGAGAGGACTTTATTTTTTTATTCTTTTTTTTATTATTATACTTTAGGTTTTAGGGTACATGTGCACAATGTGCAGGTTAGTTACATATGTATACATGTGCCATGCTGGTGTGCTGCACCCATTAACTCGTCATTTAGCATTAGGTATATCTCCTAATGCTATCCCTCCCCCCTCCCCCCACCCCACAACTTTTTTTTTTAATTATACTTTAAGTTTTAGGGTACATGTGCACAAGGTGCAGGTTTGTTACATATGTATACATGTGCCATGTTGGTGTGCTGCACCCATTAACTCCTCATTTAACATTAGGTATATCTCCTAATGCTATCCCTCCCCCCTCCCACCTCCCTCTACCCCACAACAGGCCCTGGTGTGTGATGTTCTCCTTTCTGTGTCCATGTGTTCTCATTGTTCAGTTCCCACCTATGAGTGAGAACATGAAGTGTTTGGTTTTTTGTCCTTGCGATAGTTTGCTGAGAATGATGGTTTCCAGCTTCATCCATGTTGCTGTTCATGTTGCTTCATCCATGTTGCTGTTCATGTTGCTGTTCATCCATGTTGTTGTTGACAAAAGCAGCAGTAAATGCTTAGGCAGAGCTGTGCCTTATGGCAGTTTGCTCTGAGCAGTTGTCCTGAGCAGGCCTAAAAGCCAAGACAGTGTAGCCGAAGGTCGAAGTGCGGTTTGTAACTGAGGGCTGTGTCATCCCAAGCCTGGCCCATGGGGTCAATAGCATCCTCTGCATCTTTGGAATGATTATGGGTCCGTGCAGCAGGGATTGCTCCCTTGCCTGGAGTACTGCACTGCATTTATCAGGTAAAGGAAATGGTTTATCAATAACAATAACAATTTACACTCAGCAAACTGTTATTTAACCACACGTTGATTTCATTAAGGCTGGATCACAATAATCATCATAATAACTGTGTGCTTTCCACTTGCCCTCCTAATAGTGAAAGGTTTTAGAGCCCAGTCCTCACTTAGTGGGCTGACATTGAATTTTGAGATATAAGCTTGTGACCAGGAAAAAGAAAGGAAAAAGGGTTGGGCAAATGTTGAATTCAAAGACCTTATTGTTGTTACTCTGATCAATTTATTGATTCATTTATTTGCCAGATATCTTTGAGTACCTACTGTGTGCCATGTATAGTAGGCCTCTGTCCCTCTGTATCCACAGATTTTGCATCCACGGATTCAACCAGCCGCTGATCAAAACTATTTAAAAAATAATACAAGAATAAAAAAGAATTCAAATACCAAAAAAATAAAAATTAAAAACTTTCCAATCAGCTTCCTCCAAAGGAATCTGTCACTATTTCCTAGGATAAATATACCCTGAGAAGAGACAAGGGTGTAGAATATTCAGTGATTGCCACAACACTAATTCCTGGTATTGAATTTCACTGTGGTTTACATGTTTCTGGAGATCAGATGATAAATGGAATTTGGCACTAGTCTCCCTTAGAGTAGTCCCATTGATCTATAAATATTTTCTGTGGTTACATCCCAATCTCTAATGTATGGGTTGAAGAAATATAAACAGCAACTGAGAGAGTTTATACATTGGCTCTTTGACTTATGCAATGATAT
The DNA here is from genome assembly GCF_028885655.2 of Pongo abelii. NCBI lineage: Eukaryota > Metazoa > Chordata > Mammalia > Primates > Hominidae > Pongo > Pongo abelii. The sequence goes on from NC_071988.2 coordinate 26,778,549, forward strand.
AAACTATCCAAGGGGAAACTTCTGGAGCAACTCCATGGGTCAAAATAGTAAAGCAAAATTAAGACTGCATTCCTAATAAAATGTAAATATTGGTACCATCATCAAAAACCTGAAAGGCACAGATTTTGTGATTCTGCTCCTATTCAAACCTCCGTAACTCTGGGATCTGCTAGTGTGTAGTAGTCAAGAATACAACACAATTTCAATTAAATGGCAGCTGAGACTTCTGCCTGGTTATTGAAGACTTCCTAACACTAGAATAAAAAGGAATCAGAAAGATATTTGTGTTAGGTGTTCACTTGGTTTGATTATCAAGGAGATGAGCTTTTTGTTAACCTAATCTGAGAAGAAAGAATTATAGATAAACCCAGAGGATCCTCTGAAGTATCTTCTAGTACTTGTACTTCTATGTGTCTTGGAAAAGTTAGCAGATAGTAAGAGCATCACAATAACTGTAAAATAACCAAGAATTTCTTTAGGAAAATCAGTTTTGAATCACCTTCACAAGTAAATAACATTGAGTAACTCAGTCACTTGCTGAGAGCAAAGTGAACATGAATTACATATTGAAAAAAGTAGTCTCAATATAATGTATACCCTTTTAGTCAACTGCAGAAATAAGGAATGTGATATCTGTCTTATAATCTATTTATTACCTATAGACTATGTATGTATGCATATATCTATCTATCTATCCATTAGTTTATTTAAATGTTTCACTTTTTCTCCTCCTCATGTGGCAGAGAGAGCTGTAGTCTATTTTTTCTTACATTAATTTTATGTCTTTACTAATTTTATCTCAAGGTTTCCACCCTCATGATATAACCTAAACCTAATTATCCCCCAAAGGCTCTACCTCCTGATACCATCCCATTGGAGGTTAGGTTTTCAACATACAAATTTTGGGAGGACAGACACATGCAGTCTATAACAACTCGTCTATAGGAAGAATACTTATTACTCAGAAATCTTGGACTTGTAGATTGAATAATTAGCTTGACCTTTTTATTGAAAAATGTGCTCACTTATTATTTGTGTGAAGAATAGTTATAGTTAGCTATAATAAGTTAGTTTGGGTCCAAGCTGTTTGGAGTTTAAATGGGGATATTAATTATGTATTAATCATGGGGAGCTAATATTGAGACTTGGGCTTTAATGGAAATTCATAATTTTTAGTGGCCTAACATCTTTATAGACCCTGTCTCTATTTAAAGGTAATCCTTATTTTGAACCTTGCCTTACTAGGTTACAAGTCCGGAAAGTGATTTCCCTAGACTCCCTTCAAGCTCAGATTCAGAGTGGTGATGCTTGTTCTACTAGTCATATGTACTTAAATAAAATTTGCAGTAAAATAAAACAATAAGTGATTTATCTTTGGAAAATGTGCTGATAGAGATACCTGATTCTGTGTAGAAGACAGGGACCATACTTGTGTCCCAAACACTATGGTTACCATGTGAGAATGGTAAATGGATTTCTATGGAGAAACCCAGTAGTGACATTGGCTGCAGATCTTGCCTGCATAAGCATAGGGCTTCAGAATCTGTCACCTCATCTTATTTAGTTCTATGAACAAGTTATAATCTTCCAACAAATTGCTTTTCTATTATTGTGGATTATGTTGTTTTAAATTAAGACAGCCGGTGGTATGGATATCATTTGTCAACACTCAAATTCAATTTGCCCCTAGTATGTTTGTACCATATTCTTCTGAAAACTAACTCATCCTCGTGAATTTACCAGTCTATTACCACTCTAAAGGCCACCAAAAGTTTAGAGAAACAGGGTTTTAATTTTAAAATTCAATATTAACTTCATCTCTTTCTCTATTCCTGCATACTAGTTGATACAACTCGAAGCTCCCACATGATTTTCCTACAAATGAGAAGACCATGTCAGGATAACTTAGGAACGTGTTCCAGATTTTTCATACATGATGACATCTAAAAATCCTCTCTATATTTGTAAATTATTACTGGAGTAGGTAAGTATGAGAGTGACATGTTCTAAAAACAAAACACAACATTGTTGTTCTAAAAAAACCAAAAAACAACAAAAACTTCTTAGGTTAAGTAATATAACAGTATAATAGTTTGAGCTTTGGATTCAAAGACTAGAATTTATTGTCAGTATCAATTCTGTTTCTTATTAAGTGTGCTTGGACAAGTTCTTTAAAGTCTTTATCAATATACTCATTAATCCAAAGATAGCAATAATATCAACCTTGTATGTTTGTCATGAGAATAAGAAAATTCATAAATATACCAGGCCATCTAATCTCTGAAACCCAGAAATAATTTGATAGACACCTCTTTTCTAGCTCTTTTTGATCTTTATGTCCTTGGTCCTATTTCCAACAGCCTTCTCCAAAACCTCGTTAGCTCTATACTGGACTATTGCAATTGACCATAAATTTTTTTTTTCCCTTTTTGGTATCTCTTCACTATTCAAATGATCATTTCTACTGTTGAAGAAAAATGATTAGCTGGAAGTGCAATTGTAATCATATTTATCCTGCTCAGTGTTTCCCTACTGTCTCACATAGAGTAGTCCATTTTTAATTTGTATTTCAGTGATCTCCAAAGTATAGCCTCATTATAAATATCCAGGTGCTTCTCTCACTGCTTCACTATACATGCCTTAAACTTACATTTGCCTCTACCCCCTGTGATTTTTCAAAGGGCTGCAAAATTCTTTTCATTTTGTGCACTTCTTTAACTTCCATCTTTCCAGAGAGCTCTTAAGCTCTGTTTTTTTTGCAGCTTTCACCCATTGTTAAATGTAGACTTTCAGAAAACCTTCCCTAAATATCAAAACCCAATGATGACTTTTGTCTTGGTCTTATATTATGGATGTGTGTGATTTTGATTGCTATATCCATTATCTTGCTTATTTTACCTTAGCCTTCCATACAGAAGTAGATGTTGGATTCCTTAAATTCATAGACTTTCAGGATTAAAGAATACTTTGAAATTATCTAATCTTATGCCAAAGCAAACAATTTCTCAAATATTACCTTTAAGCCTGAGTGCAGAGCTATTATGTAATCTAAATATAAAGCCTACTTCTGTATTTATTCTGAAAAGTATGTCTTTGTCTGTTAAACAGAAAATCAGTATTACAACTTTAACCTCACACTTAAGTCCTGTATTATCTTAGGCAGTCTGGGCTGCTATATTAAATTACCACAAACTGGGTGGCTTAAGCAATACTTTTATTTCTCACATTCTGGAGGCTGGGAAGTCCAAGATCGAGGTGCCAATAAATTTTTTGTCTGCCGAGGGCACTATTTCTGGTTTGCAAATAAGTATTTTCTCAAGTTATCTTCACATAGCCAAGACAACAGAGAGCAAGGTCTCCTGTGTCTTTTTTTTTTTTTTTTTTTTTTTTTTGAGACGGGGTCTTGCTCTGTCACCCAGGCTGGTGTGCAGTGGCGTGATGATCTTGGCTCACTGCAAGCTCTGTCTCCCAGGTTCATGCCATTCTCCTGCCTCAGCCTCTGGAGTAGCTGGTACTACAGGTGCCACCACCACACCTGGCTATTTTTCTTTTTTTTTGTATTTTTAGTAGAGACGAGATTTCACTGTGTTAGCCAGGATGGTCTGGATCTCCTGACCTTGTGATCTGCCCACCTTGGCCTCCCAAAGTGCTAGGATTTCAGGCATGAGCCACTGCGCCTTGCCTCCTGTGTCTTTTTATAAGGATACTGATATCATTCACGAGGGCTTCCCCTCATAACCTAATTATCTCCTGAAGACTTCACCTCCTAATACTAACATATTGGGGGTTAATATTTCAACACATAAACTTTGAGGAATTCATATATTTAGTTCATAACACATATTTGTTATACAGTCAGTTAAAACTAAGACATTAAAAAAAGTACATATCCATTACTTTACTGGGTACTCAAAACAGTAGGTTTGTAGTGCTCAAGTGGGGAAATACAAAATTTCCCTGTTAAATAAAGACATTGGAGGTTCTTAAAACTAGAAAACAATTTTCAAATCATTTGGATGATAATAAATAAAACATTTCTATATGAAGACATTACAACGAAATAAATATGATTTTAAAGATCTTTGAGTTACATATCCTAAAATGTAGCTGTGAAATATTCTACTAACTGTGTCAGTGGATTGAAGAGTATAGTGTAGATAGAACTCAGGTATTCAGAAAGGTCTCTCTAAGTTGTTACCACTGGTGCTATAGTGCATCTTTAATGTACTATAGTTACATAATTATTTGAGGGATTGAGGAAAAATGTAATGGTATGTTACCCAGTAAGTATTCTAAGCCACCTTAGATCCTTTGGTCTCAAAACTTCAGCACATTTATGACACTCAAACATCCTCTATCTGAAATATTTTCTTACTCTACCTGGTAAAAAACAATAAACCTCAGAATTTGACATTATTTTTGGAGAGGACAATAATACAACTGCTTGCATTTGAGCTGGCATCATTTCTGCCTCTGATAAATTCCAAAGGTCCCTGGTTATTAGACCCTTAGAACTTCCCAGGATCCCATTTTCTAGGCCAGACTGCAAAGAAGACTCATAGAAATGGAAATTCATAAAAGAAATAACACTGTGCTGCCAATGTTCAATGGGAAAGCGTTGCTTGGCCAGCAGTCCAAAAACAGGAATGAGCATTTTACAATATCGTATGTGTGCTGTTCCCATCAATTTATATTGAGGACAGCTGGAGGAAAAAGAAAAAAATAAAATAAAACAGCAACTACAGCAGAGATGCAGGAAGCTAAACATTAAGAGCATGTCTAAAGGGTGGAATTGACTTTAAAAGTGAATTTGAAGGACTTTAAATTGGGGCTTATTTAGCTAATATTTTAGAACATTTTAATTAAATCAGTGTGGTTCAGGGTTGAACTCTTCCCTAAGGATCCAAATTGGACACAGATAGCTCATCAAATTGACACTCTGATTCTGTTTTCATTAATGAAAGCCTGTATATATGCTTTAACTGTGGCCAGATATTCCTTCTGGAAAAGTGCAATTTGGAGGGCAAAGTAGTGTGTTTAGTGCTTAAAGGTCTTCCATGTAAAATAATGACTTAATATTTTCTGCAAGACTCTAGAGAACAGATCTAGGACCAATGAACTGCACTCAGTGGGCAATCATGTTCAGCTTACATAGAAGATATACCTTTGGAATTGCTCATTAACTGGAATAATGTGCCTTTCAAGGTCAGAAGCTCCCTGTCAAAGAGATGCCTAGTATGTGTAAAATTTTTCTATTTTTGAATTATGTGAGGACATGTAAAATTATGTCAAAATTTCAAAGATCTTAACTATTTTACTTTATATTTGATAGGATTGAGCTAAACGTGTATACTTTTAATGGCCGCTAAGAACATTCTAATTTCAGAAGCATCAAATACTACTTTAGTAATATTAAATAGATCAGTTTAATACAATCTTCTTGCATTTATACTGAACAGGGAATACAATTTGAATAATGTCATTTCCATGCATTAATCTCATTATGATTAAGAGGGGATGGAAACCAATATGTTAAAGAAATTGTTTTCATATGCTAATTTGTTATGGTATTGTATGTGTTTTCAATTGTCTTGTGATGTACTCACACACATATATACAATGTAGTGCTTTTATATTAGTGAATGTAGTTCATCATGGAGCCCTTTAACAAGAAGGGCTGAAGAAAGCTAAAAAGAATAAACTGAACAATAACAAGGCAATTACTAAAGGTTATTTTTTTCTCCTTGGACTTCAGATTTTTTGTTGTTGTTTCAATAGGAAGTTATTTCCCTTAGAGCTCAATTTCTCCTTTAACTTGGTGATTCTTTGATATCCTAGAACTGGATTCCATTTTTATGTGACTCTTCATAGAATTGCATAAGATGAGAGAAGCATACATTTGATTTGTCCGTGAACTGGTTTTTATCAAAGGAGAATGACCGATGCATTACTAAAAGAGTCAGAACAAACTTTGATCAGAAGACCAAAGAAATAGGAAAGATTAAGTATAGACAGACTTGCCTCGAGAGGAAAAATTCTGACTGAAACAGCAGAATTCTCACACTGTTGTAGATACTTTGCCCTGATCAAGTTATTCATTTTTATGTGTTGAAATAGGTAGGGATAGAAAAATGAAAGATTTGAAATGATTAGATAGTTTTGGTGAATCTAAGTGAGATAAAAGGCAGTGATACTGATCTAGTCAATAGCGAATAAAACTTAAGAACTGGAGAAATTATGTCTCTTTGGGGCTTCTCCATATTTCCATTACTTGCAATCATTTCTTTGCAACAAGTTTTTAAACAATTTTTCAGTGATTTTTTAAAAATGTAAAAGTTGACTTTATGTTTTCATAGTGATAGTTTCCATCAACAAATCTGGCAGAGAATTGTTTGCATAGGGTAAAACTTAATGAAAGAGAAAAAGAATACTTTTTGGATGGTAGAATCTTTGCAAACAGTATAATATTTATTTATTTATTCACTTATTTAACAATCACTTCCATAGATTATATTTAGAAACAAACATATTTCAGTATGTCCTGACAAAGATAATGCATGTAATACTCCTAATATCACTATATGGTAGATATGTTCAGTCCCACTTCATAGACAAGAAAGCAAAGCCACAAAATGATCAATAACCTGCCCAAATTCCAAGGATAATAAATGGTGACACAGGCAATTTGATTCCAGGATCTTACCTCTTAACCACTACACTATGTTCTTTTATAATACTTAAGTATACACTGAGTTTTGTTGAAACTTGTTAAAAATCCAAAGTAATGTCTACTCACCACCATTAGTTACAGAAATTTCAAGCTACTTCACAAGTTAGCTGTAACTCCACTTGATGTCTCAATGTTGTTGCATTAAAGACATCAACATCAGTCATCTTTTTGAAAGATTTTTGTGGAAATCATCCAACATACTGGGATAAAAAGCCAAACTGAGGTAGAAACAGAAGTCAGAATGTGATTTAAAAAAAATAATTCATAGCGGCCATGCATGGTGACTCACACCTGTAATCTTAGCACTTTGGCTGAAGCAGGAGGATTGTTTGGATCCAGGAGTTTGAGACTAACTGGGACAACATAGTGAGAACCTATCTTTATTTAAATATATATATATATAAAATTAAATATATGCATATGTAAATATTTCTAGGAACTCACTTTCATATGCTGTTAGAATTATGAATTCATTCTATCCATACAGCCTAGATTACTTATAGTGTACATGTTTCTGATTTTGCTGTGGGTGATACAGTAAGTAATTCTTGAAGAATTTATAGACTGGCTGGGGAAAACAGAATTAAAATACTTGAAAAGTTAAATACTAATACAAGCAATGGAAAAGTACAGTGTGATTTACAAAACTTATACTTTGTTTGAATTTTCATGAATTTCCTACTGATCTATAGAAACATATCACATGCTATATCCTGTGATATAATATTTAGATGTATTTGTGGAATGGCTTATGTTTGCATTAAATTTATCATGTACATAAGTAAAAAGTTTCAAATGATCAGAATCACTTTTCTGGGAAAATTCATTAATTTTAGAATGTTATTGTGAAATGTTTCTGTGGTACATAAATGCTGAAGATATAACTTTGAAATTAAATTACCAACATAGTCACTTTCAGTTATCAAAATAAGTTTGAGACACTGTTTACAATACACTCATTATCTGAACCTGGAATAAATTAAAGAAGAAATATGAGAATTTACAGAAGTTCAAAGTAAATTTCGTGTTTGTATAGAAGCTGAAGATAAACATTTTACATTTTATTTACCTAATTTATGTACTAAAAGTTTCTTACTTGATTTTTATCAAGTAACATGCATTATTTACTGTATTTTTATACCTTTTATTAGTTTTCTGTGTCTGCCATAACAAAGTATTACAAACTGGATGGCTTAAACAACCGAGATTTATGTTCTCATAGTTCTAAAGGCTAGAAGAGCGAGATAGAGGTGTTGTCAGAGTTCAGTTTCTTTTGAAGCCTCTCTCCATGGCTTGCAGATACTTAGAGCGGTGTTCTCACGTGATCTTTCATCTGGTTCTGCACATCCCTGGTTGTTTGTACATCCAAATTCCCTCTTAATATAAGGACACCAGTCAGAATAGATTAGGGTTCAACCTAATGGTCTTATTTTTAATTGAATTGCGTCTTTAAAGGTCTTATCTCTAAATACAGTGATATTCAGAAGTTCCAGAAATGAGGGCTTCAACATAAAAATTTTGGAGGGACAAAATTCAGCCCATAACACACGTCATATACACTCAAGGCTTTAGTAGATTCGGCTGACAATGCATATAAAAAGAAGACATTAATTGGGCTTTGCATGGTATAATGTAATGTAATGTTACAATATAACGTAATGTAAAACAATCATGTATTAAGTGTAAATCACATCAATAATGACTGAGTGAAAGAATTTGTAGGACATAACTATACCTTGTGGATTTGGGCTATTTTTTCACCTATGGCATGAAATTGCACATGGTTTTATGGAAAAATGTTTTCCAGCTTGACCTATGGCCACAGAAACCTAAAGAAAAGAAAAAAATCTTTATTAAAGCAGAACAGGTTTCAGTTATGTATGAAGAAGAGTAACAAGTGAAAAAATACTGGCAGGATTACTGGAGAAGTTTTGCAACTTTTAGCTTACTTTTCAAAAAAAGATTATAACAAAACCTATAACAAGGAGGCTTTACAAGTTTATAAGACTTACAGATTATCTTTTCTACCACTCTTTTAGACACTTTGAACATTCGATTGCATGAATAGTAATGTCTACCAGCAACCCTCTGCATTTGGACATTATCAAGTCAATGTTTGACTAACGCAAAAGCATACCAACTAATATGCCATTTGAGTTTCTTCTGATCTTATCTATTCTTTATATTGCCAGTGAAATAACTAACCTGTTTAGGAAGTTTCAAAGACTCAGTTTCCATGGCTGGGGCTGAGCTCAACAAAGCACTTAGCTGTCTCTGTTACATATCTCTACTTTATCTCTCGTTAACTTAGAAGTCTAATTCCAACTTCTGTCAGTCCAACAACTTCAGTGCTGCTGAAGCAAATAATATTTAGTTTGTCTTTTTGTGTTTCTTTTCTGGAACCTCCACATTTTAATGTATTCTTTATTGCCTACACTAATTCTATCTGTATTTTAAGATACAGCGCAAACCACAACTTTTTCAACACATTTTCTTAGATTGCATTCATCTGTGGGCATATCCTACTTATAGATCTCATTTTATGGTATTTTACTTTGCTGCACATATTAACACTTATTTTATACTATTTTATATTACTTAAGAGTTTATCTTAGTTCATCTTTGAATTATTAAAATAGTTTAAAATTTGAAAAAAGTAGACTTCAAAGACACAGAGCCAGGAGTTGTAATATTATCCCTGTTGATGATGGATAATTTTGGGACATTCACTTAATCTCTCTGAACTGAAGTGTCCTCATAGCAACAATTTAGTGAATAATGTCTGTTTCATATGATTGATTAAATATATGTCATCACATAATACCTACCAGGCAGTAGTATTCTTTTCTGTCCTCATTTTTCAATTTCTTTGGCATTCTTCACGTTTCCCAGGATTTTATTTAGTTTTTTAATCCAACATGGAGCAGACACTCCAAACTTCTTTTATTGATGTCAATCTACTCTAGGTATTTCATTCAGAAAGGGATTTAATATAGGAAACTTATCATAGAAGTGTTAGAAAGTAGAAGGGCTTCAGGAACAAAAATGAATAAAAAGAAGGGCAATGTTACTCAGAGTATAATATGAGCAAATAGTTATTACTATCCCCTAGGCAGAAATAAATGAGAAAAAACCAATATTATCTGTGAATCACTAATTATAAGAAGCTGTCATTGCTCATGGGGCTGAGATAAGGATGAGAGAATGTGGTATTTCTGGGAAAATAATAACCCACATTTCTTCCAATACAGAAGAAATCTCCCACTGACAGCAATTAATCACAATCAAGATGGAAACAGATCAGGTGAAGTTTAATTTTCAGGCTTTCAGTCTTGTAGGCATAGCACTATGCTTGTCACCATTTTTAGGTTATTCTATAGCAACAAACAGCCACAGGATATTTGTGGTTTATAGCTATGCTATATTTCTGTCTCTGTTACATGTTGGCAGCTTCAATGTAGTTGAAAGTCTTCTCCATGTGTCTTCTTTTTCAGACTACAGGAGTAACATGTTTTGGATATACCATTTTCAGTACAGAGTAAAAGAGCAAGATTGCTGAGAGAAACACACAATGGCTTTTAAAGTTTCTGCTTTGAACGGGCCTTTGTCATTTCAACTCACAGTGTGGCTGGTTGAGTTTCATAAAGGAAGGGTATATAATTTACCCTTTTATGGGAAAAGATGTAAGTTCCTCTCATAAATAGAGGAAAATGTATTTGAGAACAAAAATGTTATGCACCACAATGCATTTTCTTCATCACAAATACTCACTTGCCTTCTTTCTCCCTCTTTATGCAAAATTCAACACAGTTTTTTTCATGAAAAGGACAGTGTAAAAACTCCATTCAAGCTCAGCAATGAATGACCCAAGGTCTTCATATAGTCTCTACATGGAGTACATTTTGGTTAAGAAACTAAAACTTCAAAGGAAAAAAAAAGTGAGATTCTGTCTTCCAAATGCCCAAGGTGTAGTGATTAAACAGAGATAAAGTGGCAATAATAATCAGTCCATTTCAGAAGCAGCAAGAACTGGAAACAAATATCAGATACTTGTTGGTAGAAATTATAAAATATTGCTTTTAATATAGCCCCTAACTTTGAAGTAGGAGGAAATGTTCCCAGTTGAGCCTTAGTTCTAGTTCATGAGAGTTGCTTCTTCCTTGATTCTTGGCTCTTGACTCCACTCTCTGAAAAATTCTTCCTTTTCCATTATCCTTCCTGGTCACATACAAAGAGGACATTAAATTACATGACCTCTTTAGAACCTGAGAGATTTTTTCCCGCCTTCATTCTGCCATGGAAATTTGACAGCCCAAAGTTTATTGTACACCTTGAACAGCCACAGTATCTTTTAATTTAAGCTAGTAGCTTTTTTGGCAGTGCAACTCACTCAAAAACTCTGCCAACAATGTATTTATTTGATTCTAGTCAGGGTAATTGTGCTAATAGCTTGACTCACAATTCTTTCTGAGCTATGCTTCTCCCTCTAAACTGAGATACAGGCCATTTGAGTTGGCCAGTTGTTAGGGGAGAGCACCATACCATCAGTCTCTTTACCCTGAGACATTTTGTCCATTGAAAAGAATTTCTAGGGTAAATTAAGGGTGCTACGCTTGTTTTATTAAACAAAGATTACTGATAGCTACCTACTGGATTTGGTCTTTGCTCTGTGGCTGAACCTTAATTTATTTTTTAGCTATTCCATCCTTCACCTTGTAAGTCCTAAAATTTCTGGAGTCTCCCTTCTCCATCTTCAGCCAACACTTTTCTAAGCCAAATTAGTTCCTGTAGCAGTTGGTCAAATGTAGCTAATGTCAAAGAAAAATATCACCAGATGGGGTTAAACAGGCAAGAAAATATCAGTTGAGACTATTGCAATAGGGAGAGATACTGAACACAACTCAGCTGGAAAACAGGCAGGAGAATTTTTAAACACTGGGGTAAGTGGAAGAATTTTGGTAGACATTGTTGGGAGGTTGGTCAATGTAATTAAGACTACTGTGTTTGCTAATTGGCACCTATATTCCTATAGAGACTGGGAAACAGGAGCTGTATCTTTGTTGATGATTGCACATGTCAAAAGAATGGCTTCCAGGTCCTTGGAAAGAAGTTCCTGGGCCATAGAAGATGTGCATCACAAAGGGGCAGAGAAAGAATTTACAATTGCAAATCTTCTAAAGTAAATGCTTTAAGAGAAGGAAGGTCAGGAACTTACAGTCAGAAAGAAATCTGTCTAAAGTTTAGTCAAGGTTAGGGGAATGTTAAGGCTGTCTTGGCCACTAAAAACAATTGTCTCCTCAGTAACATTACTTATTCCAACCTTCATCTGATGAAATCTACAACACACTCAGCACGTTGTTTTCCTTACAATCATCATAGGTAAAAATTTTACAAAATATTTTGCATCTTTAGCTCATGATGTGGCTGCTTTTTAAAGATTCAATAACAGTTCTGAACTTACGTCCTCCCCTAGCCCCAAAAGCCAGTGTCACATATTTTAGAGTGATATTATGAAAGAATCTCATTTCAGTGTCAATTTTATAAGGTTTTACTTCAGTTACCACCTGAACATCTCCATGGCTTATACACTGGTTTATTTCTCACTCATATCGCATATTTTAGCTAAATGTTGCATGTATCTTAGTTCCATAGAGCTTCTATTCTGGAACTTGATATGAAAGAACAGGCTGTATTTGAGACACACTATTCTCATGGCAGATGATGAAAACAAGAGTAAGCAATAATATAGAACAGCTAGTTACACTACTGCTTGGAATTTACTTGCATCACTTCTGCGCACATTTTATTGACCAGAGAAAGTCAAGTGGTCACACAGCTGACAATGGAGTCGTGAAATAAACTCCTGCCATAGGATGGCCCCACAAGTCACATGGTCAAGAGAACGATGCAAATTTCTCTTACAGAGTAGGAGGCTCCTCTTCAGAGACTTTCAGAACTAAAATGCAACCAATTATAAGAGCACACTGTTGGAAGGGGCATGAGGGCCTGAGAACCAACAGATGATAACCTGTATTTGATTTTTAAAACTTTGTACCAAAATTGTCTTACCAATATTGACTGCTTTGCAGATTGCTTCTGCAAAACTCCGTGTGATTTTGTAATTGGAAAACATTTAGGAAATCAATTTTTCAGTGAGTAGTTTAATGTGTAAGTTCATTTGAGTGAGGTCTTGGTCAAATGGCAGTCAGTTGAATGAACTGGAAAAGATCGCAGAATAGTGTTTGGCTCAAGCCAATTCATTTTATTTTACTGCTTTCATCTCTGGGTTCATAAATATTCATGACATTTGAACATGGAAGGGAAATAGGTTCTACAGAGCTTGTTTTATAAAGTAGTACTTCCATATTTTTTCAAATAAAAACAGACAAAAGATGCAATTGCATTTAGATCCATGCCAGTTATTCCAACAGAAAAAAAATTAAGAGAATGTAAGATTATACTTCACTTAGATTTAAAGAAAATAAGAGAAAAATTACCTCTCTATGGTGTCAATTTCAAGTTACTCTCACACAAATCCCAATATCAAAATTGGGTTAAGCTTCACCATTGGGGAAATGGAGTTGTGACAGACTACATTAGATGGTAAGGTGCCAGTCAAAGGCCAAAAATAAAGGTGCACTATTTTTCTAGTCTGTATCTAGAGCTGTCTGAATTAGGAAAGGGATTAGAGTCACCACTCTGGGGAGTTGTGCCACAGTCATTGAGAAATAGAGGAAAAGCAAAATAGATCACCAAAGAAGGTAGTCACAGAAAGCAAGAGCTCTAGTAGGAATTCGGGGTTCAAAGATGCTAAAAGTAACAATTTGGAAGCAATAGGTTGCAATAGTAATTTTACAATTTTACAGTGTTTGTATGGATTCAGTGATGTGATTTTCTAAGTTACCTGTTTGAAAATGACACACTGAGTTCTTCAATAAACCTCGACTCTCGGCCTCATATAACATACTCAACAGCTAAAATGCTGTTCATATTTTGAGGTCTATCTCAGCATAGCAGAGTGTATATTTAGCCTATTTCCCTACTGGTGTTTTTTAAAGTATTAAAATAGTTTTTAAATATTGAAATGTTTTTATGCTAGTTGGTAAATCGTCACTATGCTGAACTGCTTGAGCATCCCTTCCTTTCTGGATTTCTGCAGCCCCTCCTTCAGTTTTCTCAGTCATCATCGTGATAGACTAAAGAATGAATGCTTGACACGGGGCATGATGTGAGGACATCCAAGCCTCTGCTTTTGAGCTATGGCTGGTTGTTATTATTTTATTATCAATCTCTTCTATTGATGTCTGCAATGTACTATGTAGTGATTACTAAGTTTGGTCCCTTCAAATCATAAGTCACAATCACTCCTTATATCTGTCATGCTCACTAGTCGTATTTTAAAAAAACATATTTGAAACACTGTTAGCATCTTACTGATTTATGTACATATGATACGTATCTAACTCCTATAGGACTTTAAATTTTTGAGGACAGGATTCATAAGTGGTTTGCCTTTTAGTTTTCTCATGGGTGATACAGTACTTATCACTTATCTGCTTATTAAATATTTTCTGGTTGAAAAATGAAATTCCAAATATTGATAACCAGTGACGTTGTTGCTTTAGCTACTTAGTTGAAAGGCTACTCACAATATCCTTAATTCGTTAATATAAATGCCATGATGCAAATCATTTCAAAAAAGGAGAGAGAGAATAATCACAAGTAAAAAACTAGACAAATGAAATGCATCTTTTTTACCAAATAGGCTCGCTAGTTCTAAAAGTTGCTTGCCATCCCTTGAAGTTAAATGGCAGTCAGTTGGTGAACAGAAAATTTGTGTATATGGAGAACCCCTACATCAAATATTCCATTATTTGAAAAATATAAATATTTTTACTGCCTATTGAGGCGTTCATTCTTTTAGAAAAGAAGAAAATCTTTGTATCATATCATGAGGAATGTTTATTATTTATTATTATACATAAACTTTAAAATTCTAACCAAATATTCATTGTTATATTATCATAATTATAGTAGAACTATTTCTGTATAGTATATAGCTGTGGGTATACAAATTCTATGGATATTAAAATTAAGTATATTAGTGCAAAAATAATATTTTGCTTCTTGTACATAAGTCTTACTCAGTCATATTTACTTTTTAAAACATTGGCATTGCAAATTTTGCAGTCCCTTTTGTAAAGAACTATCCTGGAAGGAATTGTCAGACACTTACATGCTGCGTTTGCTGGTTAGTAGTGGTTGGAAAATTATTCTTCTTGGCAGCGAAGCTAGAGGGAAATACAAGATTAGTATGTTTGAATATTTTAACATGCCCCAAACCTCTGTGTTTTTTCACTCTTTCTCTCCCTGTCTCTTTTCATCCCTCTTTTACTTTCACTTTCTCTTTGACAGAAATATAGGGATAAACATTATATCATGTGTGCATTGTACATTAATGATTGCCACATGAAGATCTCCCCACACACATATGTAAAACAAACAAACAAAACCATTGTTTGCACACACTTGAAAATAATAAGGAAGCTGCGAACATCCTCAGTTCTTAGTCATACTATGAATTGTTTATGGGTTGAGCAATTGCTTCATCTGAATTTTTTTTCTCTGAAAATATATTGGTTTTAAGCTATTTGCTTATTTTGTATTGGATGTCTAATAATAATAATATAGTAAACATTTATTTAGAACTTACCAAATGCCATATTATCAGCATATTTTATCTTTATGATAATCTTATCACACAATGAGCCATAATTATCCTCATTCTATAGATGAGGACAATTAAAGGAAGAGTTTGAGCAATTTGCTTAAGGCCCTACAGCTGAGAAGGGGCAGCACTGTGCTTTAGATCCATGCATTTTCAGCTCTGGAGTCTATGCTCTTCAGAACTATAATATACTTCTTTTTCCATGGACATGCTAAGTTTATTCTGGACACAAATTATCCCTCTTGTGTAGAAAGCTCTTTTCGTAGTGCTCTGGTGTCTGAGCAGTAGTTACATTTAAGCTCCAGGTCTCCTTGACCTCTTCTTCTTCTTTTTTTCCCTGCAGAGAAAGGATCTCGCTGTGTTGCCCAGGCTGGTCTCAAACTCTTGGTCTCAAGTGATCTTCCCACCTTGGCCTCCCAAAGTACTGAATTGCAGGCATGAGCCACTGTACAAGACCTTCTTGACCTCTTCAGTCTGATTTGTTATACTTTTATGTCAACCCCACTAAAACTAAAGTTTATACTAGCAGAGACTGCTCTAAACAAAGTTTCTCAAACAGTATTATAATTTTATTGTTGCTTGGTGAGAATTGAGATTTTCTTCCTTCTACTTAATTACAAACTCTTTGAAGAAAAGAATGACATATCTTGCTACTCACCATGGCTTCCATTAAAGTGCTAATAGCATAGTTAATGCCTCATCCTTACTGAATGATTGCAGAAGCATGAACTCGGGAGGCTAAGGCAAGAGAATCGTTTGGACCCAGAAGGCGGAGGTTGCAGTAAGCTGAGATCATGCCACTGCACTCCAGCCTGGCGACAGAGTGAGACTCCGTCTCAAAACAAAAAAACAAAAACAAAAACAAAACAAAACAAACAAAAAAGGAAGCATGAACTCATGGACACAATTATCAAATCCAGGCCCACAAAACCTAAAATATTCACCAGCGAGTCTTTTAAAGAAGGTCTGCTGCCCCCTATGCCAAAAAGTAAGTTAAATCTTTTATTAGCTGGTTTCTCAAATTGTCACCTACCATGTGTTCTCTGTCTCTTTGTTCTAGACTACATATAGATTTTTGTCTTTATACTGTTTTCCCCCCATTTCTCACATGTATGTTTTATCCAGAGGCACGATTAGCTCAATAAATAGACCTATTACCTTGGGGCAGGGGGAGGGTGCAGAGCTACCTGTGTTGGGACCATTGAGAAGAACTGGAACACCTAGGAAACATAAAGTGAAAGACCCCAGGATTAGCTTTTTTGGGTAAAAAAGTTTCAGGTTTTATGCTTATCTTTTAAAGAGACAAGTAGAAATATTAGAAAAACATACAAAACTAAAATATTTATTTCTATTGTGTGGGAGTGAACTCAGAAGATGAAGAGAAAAAGGAATATCTATTTTCCCATTAAATGTCAGTGAATCCTACTAAAAGGCAAATTATCCTATCAAATGGTTACTTCAAAGATTTCAATAATCCTGAATAAACTTGTATTGAATGATTATCAAAAGAATTTTGAGCCTTGACATAGGTTAACTAATACTCTCGGGAGACTGGAAGACTGATCTTTACTTAAACATTTTCCCTGAACATAACCGTAAGTGACGAAGTTTAGTAATTGGGGTTTAGAGGCAATTATTGCTATAAAAATGTATTGTCAGTGGAAAAAGAAACTCCGGACAATGAAGTAACCTCATTATTTCATGAGCTTATCTATGAACCTTCACAATATACATTGAGATCAGTCTAAATTTAATGTCAAAACCATATATTTATTTATATCATTGTGAATTGTTTTTATATCGATTATAAATAAAATAAGTAGGTAAAAATAGAAATTTTCAAATTATGGATCTTCTTTAGGTATGTACAGAGTGAAAAGTCTACTTTTCAGAACACATAAAATACTTATAAAATGGTTTAATCAGAGAGTTGTGGCTTTCTTTTGATTTTTATTTTCTCTCATGAAGTATCACTTAAACATCATCAACTGTATATATAATCCAACTTTTTAAACATATAACATTACTACACGTTCTATATTATTACCATTTTATTCATAGGTAAGCCAGGTCATTCTATTTTCCTGGGACTAGGTTTATTTTTAAAATTAACACCTCATGGTGTCTTTATCATAACACTTGGGCCCATTTGCCTTTGTTCTGTTTCTGTAGCTACATGGCAGATAACTCAGGAAAGAGCAGAAAGAATAATAAATCTCTAAAAGGCATATTTGACCCAAATGTTAATGCTCAAATATTAATGTTGACAACAAATATGTATACTCAGCCTTCTACCAATGGTCTACAAATCTTTATATCAGATATTTTACAAAATATTTTGATATGAACCAAAAGTACATTGATATATTATTCTATAGAAATTATTCATCTCCCCATAATTGTAAGGTGTGTTATGCTTGTTCAAGGGCATTATATTTTTATCTTCCTTGGAACTGGTAATGTAATTGAGTAATTTATCTGTTATTGATCCAGTTATTAATTATTATGCTACCCTTATATAAATATATTTCACCTAATACACTTATATATTTTTATAGCATTTGACCAGGGAGGAAAATAGAAGGAAGCAGTTTATAAATTTGAAAGAAAGCCAAATAATAAAAGGGTTTATACAATACTTTTGTCTATGTATATTTTTATTATATCATAGAATGTGCAGAAACATGGTCTGCTCTAAATTCTCCATGAGTTTATTGCATATTCTACATACACAATCTTGTAACCCTATTGATTACTGCACAAATTGAAAAAGCTAAAACTATTAAAACATTATCTAACTTTACTTCAATGGCAGAATATTCCATGAGCCATGCATTCGTTAATGATAACTCATTATCTTTAGTGATAAAGTAAGATGGCTTCTTAGATGGAATTTTGTCTGCTGATCCATAGTGAAAGCAAAATAAAAATTTGTCTTTGTTCTTCTAAAGTTCATGTGCCTCTAGAGATATATAATGACATGTCTAGAAGCCATCACTTCCTCTCCTGAGCCACAGTTTGCACTGTACTTGATTCTACCATTTCACTAATTCTTTTACATTAAAAAATGTAATATTTAATTTTTTTTCAAAGGTTTTTTTTTGTTTTTTTTTTTTTTTTTTTTTTTTTTTGTGCGATGGACTCTGTCACCCAGGCTGGGGGGCAGTGGTGCAATCTCAGCTCATTGCAACCCCCACCTCCAGGGATCAAGTGATTCTCCTGCCTCAGCCTCCGGAGTAGCTGGGATTACAGACGTGCACCACCACTCCTGGCTAATTTTGTATTTTTAGTAGAGACGGGGTTTCTACATGTTGCCAGGCTGGTCTCGAACTCCTGGCCTCATGTGATCTACCCGCCTCAGCCTCCCAAAGTGCCAGGATTACAGGTGTGAGACACCACACCAGCTTTTTTTAAACATTTTTGATCTATGGTTGGTTGAATCTGTGGATGTGAAAACCACAAATACAGAGGGCCAACTGTACCTATTAATGTATTCTTCATATTTTATTCATCTCTTAACGGGGCTATGTCTTTTTTTTTTTTTTTTTTTTTTTGCTTTTACAGACAGGATCTCACTCTGTCATTCAGCTAGAGGGCAGTGGTGTGATCAGAGCTCACTGCAGCTTTGGACTCCTGGGCTCAAGTCATCCTCTTGCCTCAGCTCCCAAGTAGCTGAGACTACAGGCTAGTGACACCACATCTAGCTGCTTTTTTATTTTTTGTAGAGACGGAGGTCTTCATATGTTGCTCAGGCTGGTCTCAAACTCCTGGCCTCAAGGAATCCTCCTGCCTAGGCCTCCCAAAGAGCTGGGATTATAGGCGTGAGCCACTTTTCTCTGCCTTGAATTTTTTTTTCAAGAAAAAAACATAGGTGGCTTTATTAACTAATCTCTTCACAAATGAAGTTGATTGGGAACTAAAATTAATACGTTGCAAACATTTTCCACCCTTAAACTCCTTAAATGTCAGTCTTCAGATGTCTTCTACATTTAATGTCCCAAAGAAAAAGACTAGTTAGGTTTTCTTCGTGTTTTGGTAACCTATTTTGTATATTTTTTCAGCAGTTTTTCTTGGAGGTTTTGTTTGACTCAAAATGATCAAGAAAACATTCACTAGCATAGTAGGGTGGTGATTTCTTTTCAATAACTTTTCTTGGTGGACTCTGAATCCTTAATTTACAACTTCAGTCTTTCTTGCATTGTAATGTCTTTGAGTACTTCCTCTGTTCAATTTTTCCATGTTCTTTGGACATCGTTGGGTTGCATTCTTCTAGTCACCTTCCTCTAGTTACAGTGGCTTGACCACACTAGATGTGGGATAATTTATTTTGGTTGAATTTTATAAAAAGCTGAGGTAAAAGCCATACAAATGCAGTAATAGGTGAGGAATAGGTAAGTGAGAAGAACAGGTTGATACTGAAATTGTATTCTGAGAAAGAGAAAATAAGCTAAAACAATTTCTAAAGCAACATGTAAGTCACTATTACAACAATCTTGCAAAGTAAACCTTGTCTCATATAATTTTTTCAACCTCCAAAGCATAATACTTGATGTCTGGAAACATATAGTATAAAATATTAAATTTGTCAATCCTACAAATATGTCTGAATCCTTACAATGTTAAAAATCCCACAGAAATATGTGCCTTGGATGTGAAATATTTAAGCCCCACAGGAGATTGAGGTGTAGTGGGAAAAGGTTAATGTGTAGCAGAGCATGATGAGGGAAACATAGAAATAACCATGAGTTAGGGGTAACAAGTTTCTTAGGTGAGTCATAGAGAAAGCTCTAAGGCTATTTAGAGATGGAATAGATTGTATCCCACTAAGAGAATAGAGAAAGGCTTTGTAATGGAGTGGTAATTACTAAAATTCTCTGTGTCTCAGTTCCGCATTTGTAAAATGAAGATGATAATGGTACCTTCCTCAAACAGGGTCGTAAGTGTTAAATTAACTGATAAACATAAAGGTTTTAGAGGAGCCCTTTGGCACATAGTATGCGCTGAACCAAAGTTAACTAACGTCATCCCGACTGCTACTAATAGTATTACTTGAGAAGGAACTTGACAGGTACAGTAGAATATTCTAGGTTTAGAGACAAGCATGGAAAAATAACAGATTCAGAGAACCAAGTGTATTTTTAGAAACTGCGAAGAGCGTAGTTTGAGTAGAACATAAACTGAGGGAATGTAAGAAAAAGCCTTGTTTGAAAACAATGCAGGTTTTTGTTTGTTTGTTTTTCTCTGAGACAGAGATTTTTGTTCTTGTTGCCCAGGCTGGAGTGTAGTGGCCTGATCCTGGCTCACTGCAACCTCTGCCTCTCAGGTTCAAGTGATTCTCCTCCCTCAGTCTCCCGAGTAGCTGGGATTACAGGCATACACAGCCATGCCCAACTAATTTTTTGTATTTTTAGTGGAGACGGGGTTTCGCCATCTTGGTGAGGCTGGTCTCGAACTCTCGACCTCAGGTGATCCACCTACCTCAGCCTCCCAAAGTGCTGGGATTACAGGCGTGAGCCACCGCACCCAGCAACAATGCAGGTTTTAAAAATTATGTTTATTTTAGGTTATCAGAGAACTGTGAATGTTTATATGCTTTGATTGAGGCCCTTCATTTCCTCTATTACAGTGCTTCTCAAGCTTAAATGTGCACACCCATCACTAAGGGATCTGGTCAGATTCTGACTCAGGAAATCCTTGGTGAGGCCAGAAATTCTACATTTCTGACATCTTCTCAGTTGATGTCTATGTTGCTGTTCGAAACGCCACCCTTTGAACCTACTTACTTATTTGTCTATAAGTCCCCACTGAAATCGCTGTGAGCAGAGACTCTATGTCTTGTTCATCATTGTGTCTTTAGTGCCCAACACAGTGCTCAGCACACCGTAAGTGTTCAATAAATGTTTAGTGAATGACTTAATAAATGACTGGGACAATTAATACAAAACATAAAGGTATAAAAGTTTTTTAAAAAATTTATTTGTGTAATCTTAAAGGGTACAAGTGTAGTTTTGTTACACGGATCTGTTGGGTAGTGTTGAAGTCAGAGTTTTTAGTCTAACCATTACCCAAATAAAGTACAATGTACATATTAAGTAATTTTTCATTGTCCATCCACCTCCCACCCACCCACCATTCCAAGTCTCCAATGTCTTTCATTCCACAGTCTATGCCCATGTGTACAGATTATTTAGCTCCCACTTATAACTGAGAACATGCAGGACTTGATTTTCTGTTTCTGAGTTGTTTCACTTGAGATAATGGCCTCCGGTTCCATCCATGTTGCTGCAAATGCATGATTTCATTCTTCTTTATGGTGGACAGTATTCCATTGTGTATATATACCACATTTTTCTTACCGGATCATCTGTTAGTGGACACAGGTTGATTCCATATCTTTGCTACTGTGAACAGTGCTGCGATACACATACAAGTGCAGGTATCTTTTTTATATCACTGTGTCAATTTCTTCTCCTTTGGGTAGTTAGATACAAGTGAAAGGGGAAATGATCAGTGAAATGTCTGTACTGGGGATGAGGAAGTAGAACATGACTGAGAATATAGATAGTGTAGATTATGTTTGGCCACTGTTGGGAGAAAAGCTGAGTGTTGGGAGAGAAACTGAGGCAGGGCTTGGAACATGTCCGGGGTCTAGGGTCTAAAACCTCTCATGGCCTCTGGAATGTGTCTAGACTTGCTGGCTCCTTGCTTCTAGCACTCCCATTATTTCAAGTAGCTATGTTTCAAAGAAAATGCTAAACTGTCACAGCTGTAGCTCATTCGCTTGATACACTGCTTCCTTTCAACCCCCACATCTTCACCTCTGTTTCTTTGTTTGAGCACCAATAAATAGTGTGTGCTCCCAGATCTCAGGGCCTTCTCAGCTCAGGGCCTTCACAGCCTCCATACTAGCATTGGCCCCCGGTCCCATTTTCTCTCTTAACTTGTCTTTTCTCATTCTTTTGACTCCAATGGACTTCATAGCCCCCACGGCCTGGTGTTGGGTCTGATCACTCCAACAGCCACAAAAATAAAAAAAATACCAATGAAAACAACCTTTTTGTAGAAAAAGGGGAAAAATATATAAGGTAACTATGTTGAAACAGAAAGAAAAAAATAGAAGTCCCATTGAATGTTCTGTAACAGCACAAAAATTAAACTTTACAGATGCTTACTACCTAGACTCACCAGCAATGCAAACATGCTGAAACATCTTGAGTTTTGTGGAGTAACTTGAGGATGCTAATCTCAGCCTAGTCAATAACCAGTGTTGAGATTTTGTTTTTAAAGTACAAATTCTTGAACACTCCAAATTTATGGAGTCCACTGATGGCTTTAGTTGAAGGCCCCTGGAATCACTATTTAAATAATTATACAATCATCACACAGCCGATACTTAGCAGAGCAGAAACTCAAAGCTATTATAAATGAATATTTTAATTATTTTATATTTTGCCTCACTGTCTTAGAAACAGTGTTTAGAATTTAGCTAGTACTATTGCTAATACACTATTGATGTGGTTCTATAAACTAAGTTTTCAAACCTCATAATATTAATCCAGGAAAAATTTAAGAATTACTTAGGGGGGGTTACTGGAACCAGAAATACTTTTTAAAAAGTTGATTCTAAAACTGATGGCTTTTGTTTGCATTTTCTTTACATATGAAAGCTGATCTTTGTTCATTGCTCACAAAAAAGTATAATTTATGCACCTCGTAAGGTATTTTGAACAGTGAAAGCCCATTTGATAGTGGAAAGGATACTGTACTCAAACAAATGATTTGTCTTGTTAGAATAATATCTCGATTGCATAAAACTACCCTAATATTTGAACTTAAATCCTTCTAAATTTAGAGACAGTGACCTAATCAATGTCTGTTTCCTTAACTGACAGTGACAGTGATAGTCCTATATTGATACATTCCTATCTCTGAAGGTATTTCATGGTATTTCTAATAGTGCTTTAAATAATCTTGGAAGAAAATAGATTGTGAAAAATCATATATTTCCTGTTGATTTAGTTGAACTAACAAATTTCTCTTTTGAAGAAAATGCCATGGCCAGGCGTGGTGGCTTACACCTGCCTGTAATTTACCCAGCACTTTGGGAGGCCGAGGCGGGTGGAAGACTTGAGGTCAGAGAGTTTGAGACCAGCCTGGCTGGCTAACATGGCAAAACCCCCTCTCTAGTGAAAATACAAAAATTAGCCAGGTATGGTGGCACACGCCTGTAATCCCAGCTGTGCATGCCTGTAATCCCAGCTACTCAAAAGGCTGAGGCAGGAGAATCACTTGAGGCCTAAAACAGAGGTTGCAGTGAGGCCAGATCGTGCCACTGCACTCTAGCCTGGGTGACAGAGGGAGACTCTGTCTCAAAAAATAAAAAATTCAGGATAATATTTAGATACTGGACCAATTAAAATGTTTTAAAGAAGAGGAATTAAGAAATAGTGTAGGCTGTAAAATTAAAATTACAATGTTTGAATTAATTGATTAATGTTTTATCTTTTTAGCTTTTCCCAAAAAAGGAAGAGTAATTTCTTAAAACACAGATGTTATATCAGATTAGTTGTGTTTTTCTTTTTTACTTCGGTGAAAGAACTAAATTAGTACTAAAAGTTAAGATTCTTGTTTCATTACCAACATAAAACATTAGATTAAGAAAATACATTTAACTAAAAACACTGGCCTTGCCAATGGAGTTATCACTGTTGAAAATTTTCTCTTTCTGTTTTCTATTCTTTATATCAAAAATTCATCAATTTTTACTATGTATTACTTAACAAGAATATTTTTAAATTGTGAATACTGCTATTTCTGATATTTCATTAAGAGCTTTCATATTGCATCAGAAAGAATATAATTTTGTATTAGAACCTGTTTCTGATGTGTCATTTTTTTTCAGAGAGTGACTGTTCAAATTTAACTCCATGGAATTAAATTCAGAAAGTAGCTAATTTAAAAAAAAATTCAATTACTACAAGTATAAAAATAAGTTTACAACAATCAGTAGATTCTGTTTCTCCTGAGAGTAAAGAAAAAAATAGAAAAAGAAATCCCAATAAGACAAATAATAAAAATAAAAAAGGAATGAGAAAAAAAAAAGAATCAGTAGAGTCAATGGTGGGTCATTTTAATCGAAGCAATAAATTATTCAACTTTTGTCTTGTTATCACCAAATGTTTCATAAAATCACACAATTGCTGTCATTTACATGTTTTTTTTTTTTTAGGCAAATGTTTCCTTGCCAAACTTCCTGTTCACATTATTTAAATATTTTGTTTGAATTTGTTGAGTGCTATTTTGGGTTCAGTTTTTCCAAGGAGAATTACTTGAATTATTAGTGAAGTGATCCATGTTGACAATCCACCTTAAAATATATTTAATGTATTATATGATAGCAATCATTTAATTAATATTTAGTTTTTTTTCATTATATCCTCTGCACACTCAGCAACTTCGATTGATAATACACAAGACCAGGTTTTAACCCACTGTCAATGTTTTCTTAATATAAGGAGACTGGTAATGAGTGGTAATGGTTTCATTATCGTTTAGTGAAAGATTTTCAATCATTGCATTAGTTTACTAGAGCCATAACAAAAATACCACAGATTGGGTGGTTTAAACAGCAGAAATGTATTTTCTCACAGTTTTTCTGGAGGATAGAAGTCCAAGATCAAGGTATTGGCAGGTTTGGTTTCTTTTGAGACCTCGCTCCCTGGCTTGCAGATGGCCGTGTTCTCATATGGGCTTTCCCCTGAGTATGAACCTGTCTGTGTCCTAATCTCTTCTTATAAGGACAACAGTCATATTGCATTAGGGCACACCCATCTGGCCTTATTTACCTTAATACCTCTTTATAGGCCCTGTCTCCAAATAAAATCACATTCTTAGGTCTTGGGTTTAGATCTTCAACATACGGATTTGCATGTGAGAGGGAAGGAGCAAGTCAGTCCATCACAATCATTCATAAGAGAGTCTAGTCTTCTATTTCTAAAAGATTTACAAAATCAAACAACCTTTATATGCCCAAGTGGTATTGATTTAATGGTTTTGTTAGTGCCGGCATATGATTCTGAAAAGACTTTTCCAATTTTGCAGAAACAACCTGAGCATATTCTATAAGGCTACTCATTGAATCTTATCTGGTATTAACGGCTATATTTCTTCCATGACAGTAAAATTAAAGGGCACACATCCAGTCTTTAAGGGAACAGAGTGTTGAGACTACGGCTAAATGAGATTTAAGTTGCTAAGTAGAATAACATGAAAAAATACAGCATTTACAATTTAATTAAAAATTAGCATTGCTTTACATCTTAATAGGTAATTGTTTCTCTTTTAGTGGTAACATTTAGATCCGTTCCATTTTTAAAGAAAATTCTATTTCATAAGCCCCTTTGCTCTTTCTCTTCTTTAACAAGTTATAGTTCTAGAAAAGGAGAAATTATTTTGAAAATTGTACATTTTAGTTATTACAGTAATGTTTCAGGTTGATATACATACAAATGTTCTTTTTTTCCCCCATGTTTTTGTTTTCTTGGAGAAAACTAGTTTTTTTGAGGGAATTGAGAAAGAACTGCCTGGCAATAACACTGAGGTTCTAGTAATAAAAGCTAGAGTTGATTTAATAATTTTTAAAATTTGTTTTTAAAGAAAGAGCATAATTTCCACTGTGCTTGATTACAATGCTACCAAATATTGTGGTCTGAAGTTTATCCTGCCCCTGAAATTTGTGCAGGTCAGCTTAGCAACAAGAGAAGTACAGAAATCGAGAGTGAAGAGTAAACATTAGTGCTGTTATAACACTTGAATAGGTTAATATTGCCTGTCATTTCTAAGGGTAAAAATTTGCAGAACTGTATTTTGAATTCTTTGTTTTAATTTTATTTTGCAGGCAATTTTTTTTTTGGATTTCACAAAATTTCAGATTTACAAAGCAATACAAATTTAAAATGAAGCAAAACAAAACAAAAAATATGACCTTCAACACTGAGAGTGTGAGCAGCACTGTTCCATGGAGTAGGGGCAAGAGCTCTAGATGTGATTCTGGCTGACCTTTGTTGGAGCCTGCCTCTGTCACTTAAAAGCTATTGGGACTTTGGGCAAATTACCTACAATTTCTGAGCTTTGGGCAAATTACTTACAATTGCTCAGCTTTCAAATGATGATCATAAGAAAATATTGGCATTTTGTCTCATACAGCACATTGGATCTAAACCAGGGTATTTCAGTCTCAGCACTATTGCTATTTTGGGACAGATATTTCTTTAACACCCGTGTTAACAAGAGCTTATCCAGGGCATGGTGGGATATTCAGCAGTGTCCCTAGTTTTGATCCACTAGATGTCAGTAAGCATCTCTTGAATCTTGACAATTGAAGATGGCTCCAGACATTGCCAAATGTCCCAAAGGGGGTGGGGATAAATTGTTCCTCGTTGAAAACCACTGGTCTAATCTCACCACATAAGGAAAAACCTCACATATGGTTAAGTAAACTTTCATAAAATTTTAAGAACTGTTGACATTGTTAACAAAGCCAACATACTGTATCTTAATAATCCCAACATAGTCATTTTTTCTTGTAGCATTAATTTGCTGGATTACATGTTCTCTTTCCTTTTTAATTTTAAAAATATTTTAATTGCTGTATTTTTAATATATGTACTATATGAAATGTTGGCTTACATTTATTGGCATGTTATATATATACATATACATAAATACACATTCATGTATGTATATATGTATACATATACACACATACATTTGTACACAAATACTAACTCATATACCTAAAAACACCTACCCATATATTATTGTATAACATAGAGTAGTGTATTATAATCACATCTCTATCACTTAAAATATAATCACATATAAAACACATATGTTACATTATATAACATATGATTTGCTGAGGAAACAATAGATTCACTTTTCTAATCACATTTTTACTGTAGAGTTGTAGCGTTCAACACAGTAGCCACTAACCACATGTTGGGCACTTAAAGTGTCTCTAATTTGAATTGAAATGTGTTGTATATATAAAATAGACAGTGGATTTTGAAGACTTAGTATAAAAAAAGTAAACTGAGTCAGTTTTATATCAGTTACAAAGTGAAATAACATCTGGGTTACTTGGAGTAAATAAGATATATAATTAATTTTACCTATTCTCTTTTGCCTCTGTCAATGTGACTATCTGAAAATGTAAGATTACATATGTGTTTTGTATCAGTATCTAACATTATATTTGTATTGGACAGCACTACTATACAATTTATACTCTGATTAATATGTTGACCTTTCATATATATCATCTATTTTGCTGTAATTATTTTTCTCTTTCTTTCTTTTGAATTCTTTACAATAATATGTAATAAGTTATGTTAAAGGCATATGTAGCAATACTTTCTCTCATGGTGAGATTTATTTAAATCAGTATGTTCATGATACTACAAATAATAAAATATTAGTAAATATTCGTTTCTATTATCATTATTATTACTATTGTTACTGTTATGTATTTAGAAGTTTAGTTTCTCAGTACTTAAACCAGGGAAGGAAAAAGGAGAAAAACATTTTGAGTTCAAATTCTTCTCATAGTCCACATTTATAAGCCAGCTGTTAATATTTTACATTTCTAAATAAGATGAGAATTGATGACGTGAATACAGGCTCTTTGAGAACACCATTCTCCATCAACTTTTATGCCCCTTAGTCTCGTGTTTTTAGCCCCCTAGAGTTCATATAGAGGTACTCAGTACATTTTTACTGGGTGTTTTCTGTTGCCTTAAGAAAAAATAGGAAATTAAAATATTGGTTATATCTTCTGAAGTTTTGATTACTTTATTTAATCAATTTGTATTAATGATATAATTTTATTAAAAATTTATTAGAAAAAATTGTTCAACTCAATTGTGTAAGTAAATATACAATCTTTAAAAAATAGATAAAGATATTCTTTTGTGAATTGAGTAAACTGATCAAAATAATTATAAAAGATATATGTGGACAAAGATATGAGTGGTTTTGTTGCTTTTCTGAACTTTATTCTTACCCTATGATGACAAAGATGTATAGTCCTTTCTTGGTATCCATTGAGGGATTGGCTTCAGGACTCCCATGTGTACTAAAATCCATGAAAGCTCAAGTATCTTCTGTAACGTAGTATAGTATTTATGTATAACCAAAGCACATTCTCCTGTATACTTTAAATGAACTCTAGATTACTTATAATACCTAATACAATGAAATGCTATGTAAATAGCATACTGTTATTTACATAGTAGTTATAGTATATTTTAAAATGTATTACTTTTTATTGTTGTATTGTTTTATTTTTTAATTTGTTTTTAATATTTTCAATCTGTGGTTGATTGAATCTGTGAACGTGGAACTGATGGATAAGAAGGGAGGACTGTACTAATATAAAAAGAAATAAATGTTTTAAATTGACATTTACCATAAGAAAATCAAATTGATGCTAATGTGTGAATATTCATCATATATAATGGATTAACTTATTTCCTATGTATCTAGAATAGTACAAGTATGTACAAGTTATGTAGTAACTTGAAAAAAATAGTAACTCCATCATTTTCTGTGTTATTGTTCGTTGTTCACATGAGGAATCTTAGTTTCTATAGAAATCTTCTAATTTTTCTATATGTGAATATTTGCCTTTTCTTAAATAATCCAGATTTAAGAAGAGAAACCTCTTAAAACAACCAAAACCAAAGACAATCTGATCAGTTTGTTCATTAATCAGAAAAAAAAAATCACAGCATTTTATTTTTAATTACTGTAAAATCAATCCTGAACGACAGAAACAGAAGTCAACATTCAAGACAGACGAGGTAGTAAACCTCACGAGACAACAGAAGTATTCAGAAGGGTTGAACTAAGTTTGCAAAGAAGAAATAGAAATTGGACAGAACAAAGTAAAAATGCTAAAATACAATAAGAGTAGAAAGCAGAGACAGCCCCTGAGGGATATCTAAAGTTCCACATTAACATTTCAGGTAAGTCTGCATGTACATAAAAATACTACAGCTGAAGAGGGCAATTAGTGTAAGGGCAAGCTGAGTTCCGCCTTCTAGGCCCTCTAAAGATATCATATCACTGTAAGTAGTGTTACTGTGAAAGGAAAATGAAACAATAGCTTGTATCCACTTGAGAAGAATTGTACTGTAATTTTAGTACGTGGCAAGTTAGTCTGTTATAGTGTGAATTCCCGTAATGTGAACATCGATCCATACAGAAATAGAATCCAAAGTAGCAGGAGCGGAAGGCATGTATTTAAATATGAATCCAAAGGAGAAGAATGTAAGTAAGATGAAATCATTAAAGGGGAAACTAGAGACTTATAGATAAAATAGTGTAAATAAAAAGGGTCGAAGACAGAATGCAAGGGTGGGAGGTAGGGAATGCAAGTGTAGTCAGCAACTTTGGGTCAATGACTGGAAAGAGATGGGAGGGATCAAGGACCTTACTTTTTAATAAAAAAAGAATGAAGCTTGTCTGTATTCTGACAGGAGGAGAAAATTGGTAATAGAGGAGAGAAATCATACAATGATAAGAGGGAAGTCTTTAGATTGCAAGTTAAGGAAAAAATGTTGAGCACTATTTGAGGCTTTGACCTTAGCTAATAATAGGGAGAATTCATCAATTCAAAAGTTAGAAGGCAGAGTATGTTAGAATACAAGGAAGCAGCCTTGTGTTTGCTTAATGGAAAATCAGGAACAGTGGAGGGTGATGTTGCTTGTTTGAGAAAAGAGTACAAAATGTCTATTTTTCCTCTCTAAGAATGAAAGAGCAAACTACTGAAGGATAAGTAAGTATTGGATGCTGGGGCATTCTGAAGGCCCAGCTGATGCTTGGAATTATACATGTGTATTGAGTTCTGTTGGAATCACGACTTATTTTCATGGGTCCATGCAATTGAATGGGACATTCATGCTTTTACGTGATAACTTTGGCTTTGTTTCAAACTTAGATTAAAATATTCTTCATTCCTTTTAAAGAATGGTTTGACTTGATGCAAAATGTAGCCTCTCCATGCCTCATCTGTGTATTGGGGAAACTATTACCTGTCTGATAGGCTCATGTGAGAATTAAGTGATGTAGAACTTGTAGCATAGTACCCAGCAATAAGCACCCATCCATTGTAAGTTATTGTTATTGATATTATATCCTTTAGAAAAGTGTCAGTAACCAGCGACCTTTTGTGAACCAGGTACTTGGGATTCAATGAAGGTATAGTTGTTAGAGACGTCACTGGTATTAATAAGCAGAAAACTTGCTTATGATACCTCAACTGTACGGGGCTTTATTTTTCTCATCAACATAATCAGAGTTAAGGGCTGGATCTGCGCTCAAGAATGTACTCAGAAACCAGTGATCCTTCTTTATTGTCTGCTGCCATCTTAGTGTATGGCCTTTGTCCCTGTGATTGAAAAATGGCTACCATCCCAATAGGCTTTGCATCAGAGTTCCAGGTAAGAAGATGAGGGGAATATAAGTATGAATGGCTACTGTGTAGGCCATTGAGAGTGTGTGTCTTTGTGTGTGTGTGTGTGTGTGTGTGTGTGTGTGTGTGTGTGTGTTAGGTAAAGCAATAGCTTTCCTGAAAGAACCAATCTGTTGACTTTCTCTTGTTTCTCATTGGCTTGAACTTCCCAAGACACCAGGTAGCCTAGAGAGCTATTTTATCAGGACAGATTGTGTGCTGAATTAAATTGGGGTTTTCTTTTTAAAGTAGCATAGAATGCATATTTGTTGGGTAGCTAACTATCCCTACCACAGAGTAACAAGGAACGTTATTTTCCTTGGGGAAGCCTATTGTTTAGTTGAGGACAGAAACGTATTAACTTTTATTCACAAATTCAAACACATATAGGGCCAGGCAGAAGATAAAATTGAGTGCATTGGGTTGGATAAAAAATTATAGAGCATGTGTCATGACTAAAGTGGTTAAAAAATGAAGTTCTAAATTAAAGATGGCTTAAAAATTAAGAAGTCCTAAAAAATTGCTGCCGTGAGATCTCTGGACTCAATATGCTTAGATGTTTTGCTTTATCAATGAAAGTTTAAAGTTTGGTTTTATGTGAACTATTCAATTTTTCTTAAGAATTATAAACTAGGTTATTATATTTTTAACGTGGAAGCCAAGCAAAATATGTCTATGATCTAGATTCAATACAATTCACCTCTGACTTGTATATTTAGGTATCTTGAAATATGATGAAGGCTTCAACAGGAGTGCCTGCATAGTGCTATGAGAACTTCACAAACTAACATGCTCATAGTCAAGGAATTTGTTTTTCTTTAATATTGTACAAAAATACTGGATACCATAGAATAATAAATTTTTACAATAAAATAATCCTAAATAATCATTTTATTTAGTCTGTTATTTTATATATGAAGAAATTGAGGCCTAGAGAAATAAAGTTACTTTCAAGGCTACAGAACAACATTCTAAAATCTTGGTTTCTTGCTTCCTAGTCCAAGGATGCTTCCTAACTCAGCATGCATGTTCATACAAGTCAGGCAGAGGAGAGGATTGAAATGGGCTGAAACTGACAAGGCGATTGACCTAGTCCACTGGACTTGTGATGCAGAAATAATAGATAATGTTTTAAACACTCCTGTCAATTCACCACAGTGATAATGCCAGGGAAGAAGAATAGTTTATAGAGACTGTGAAAATAACTCAGTTGAAGGCTATTTCACAGCCTTTGAGTCAATAATTAATTCTGCCAACAGGTAGTCCTGTTATCCTTCTTGAAGGTCATGCAGTTGCTCATGTTTTATTAAGATTTTGTGAGAAAGAAATGACTCCAAATAAGCTCACATCAAGGACTTTCTTAATATAGTCGAATATTTGCATTGGATTGTTTCCAAACAATCCTATCTTTCAGTGGATATGTTTCTGAATTTGCATAAAAATGCAATATTGGAGGTTTTTTAGTTCATTTAAAACACCTCAATTTTCTGAGATCTACTATTAGCATAGGATACATTATATTTATTATATTGGGTTTGCTCAGGTGGGGAAGGCTGCAATAGCTTATAGAAATATTTTGATCAGAATAGATTAAATTGAGAAAGTAATTGATTAAACAGTTTTGGGAATTGACTATTTTAAAATGTTAATTTAGAATACCTCAGTTTTAGAATACTCAGGTTACTATTATTAGTAACTTTGTCTGGTTTAACCACCCTTTAGTCTTTATTAATGAACAACTTAGCTCCATATCTTCTTTTTAACCTGGTGAGTTTTTATTTTAAACATATTCAGCATGATTCAGAAACAAAAAAGGTGAAGGATATCTGGCAATTAGTTAAATCAAAACTTACCTGTTTAAGCTGACTAGTTATTCATCTCCTAATTTAGAGCTCAGTTGGAGCCTGTGCTCTCTGTTTTTCAATTTATCCGTTCATCTCTTTTTTCAGCCTTGTTCTTTAAATGATACTAATGCTGATAACTTGAGAGTTTATTTGTTTTTTTCCCCCTATAAATGCCCCAATTTGTGCTAGGCATAGTTTCACCTAAACCTCTTAGGCAGATGTATATCTAGCTCCTCAGGATTTTTTTTTTCTCTCCAGGGAGGAAGATTCCATAAACTCCCTTGGCAACCAGTTGTAGTGTTTAATGGAACATGTCCATTCATCTATAATAATATTTGTAATTATACAGCACATTTCTTCTGAGTAGCTCTTGGCACTTTAAAATAGTATTTCAATCCCCAAGACATCCATAGAAGTAGGTGGTAAACTTCATTATACTCCTAAAGGGCACAAACAGCATCTTTATACATGTTATTTTCAGTACTCAGGACATTGTGAAGACTTTAGAAATGTTTATTAATCAGAACAATAATTTTACAGATGGACAGATTGAGAAAAAGCAGATTTAGCTCCTCTCCCAGTGCCCACAACTGAGGAAAAAAGATGGAGAATTTCTGAGTTACACAAGCAAGGGTCTGCAATGTTTTTCCATAAACCTCTCATACCAGGCTTGATGATTTGCTTAGAAATTAGACATTTTTAAAAATTGCAAAAAAAAACCCAGCAAGTTGTCCAGGTACTTTCTACACAATTCTGATATTATGTGGTGAGTTATGGGTTTAAACATACCTGAGACCAATAACTGCAAATGAGATAAACACCATGATTAGAACTTCTCATTTTGGTGTCTCATTTCTCATTTTGGTGAGAAAATCACAGAATCTATTGGTTGCATCTAGCTGCCCATTATAATATGGAAGCATTGTCATATTACCTGGTATACATTGGAAAAGCCCTCTCTAAATAGAGCTGTGAAACTTTCAAACTCCTGCCAATTAAAATATTTCCAACTTGTGTCTCTTCTCATTTGGGTCCTGGTAAGTCTTCACAATACTATTAGATAAATACATTGGAAATATCTCACATGTCCTTGATTCCTTGATCATAAAGTACAATTTCATTATAGAAGGGAGTTTTTGAGAGCATAGTGGTTTATCTCAAAAACTAAAAGCAGAAATGTCAAGACAAATGTCATGGGTCAGTAGGAAGAAATATTTGGGGGGAGCTAGTTTCCTTAAAGTCACCTGAATTTTGTTGCATAAATAAGTATCTACTGAATCTTTGAGTAGGAACAGTCATGGGCAGTTGTATTTATTAATTTGGAAAATTAAGTTTTCATTAAAGATTAAATTTTGCCGCATTACCAAGATCAGTAGCTTAGAAGCCATGCCATGCTCAAAAAGATCACTCTGTCTAATATAGATGTTTTCTGGGACTTGGATGACTCAAATCGTGTGACTGGTAAGCCAGCTTATTGGTTAATATTCTTACATGTGCATGTTGTGTTTTCAAAAGCAAGTGTTCTAGGCAGGTTCTGAAAATAGTTCCAAATCTGAGATATTTATGCTTAACCTGATTTTCCTCAGCTGTTTGAAAATTTAAGATTAAATCTGAAAATCCTGTGGATGACTGAATGTATTTATATAAAATAAAAAATAGAGGGAGAAAGGGATCTCTATCTCCTTTACCTAAAGGAGGAGGAGGAGAGAGAAAGAAATGTATGTGTGTGTGTGTTTGTGTGTGGGAAAGAGATGGAGAGCGCAAGAGAGGGAATTCTCGAGCGCTCACTCCAACAGGCTGAGTGTTGAGAGTGTCACAGACAGGAATGTAAATGGACCTACTTTTACCACCTCTCTAGGGAGCATGTGTTATGAAGCTCTCATGTGCCTTTCTGAAAGAGATACTGTCACTGAATGGAAAATATGACTTCACTCAGACCTATAGCCGCATTCATTCTGTGGAGTATCTGAAATTCTAATAAAGAAGGGAAAGAAGAGTTTCATAGAGACATTCTTGGAAGGA
This sequence comes from Pongo abelii, assembly GCF_028885655.2. Lineage (NCBI taxonomy): Eukaryota > Metazoa > Chordata > Mammalia > Primates > Hominidae > Pongo > Pongo abelii. The sequence goes on from NC_071988.2 coordinate 26,813,387, forward strand.
AACATTTGTAATCTTTTTTTTTGAGACAGAGTGTCACTCTGTCGCCCAGGCTGGAGTGCAGTGGCACGATCTCCTCTCACTGCAGGCTCCGCCTCCCAGATTCACGCCACTCTCCTGCCTCAGCTTCCCGAGTAGCTGGGACTACAGGTACCCGCCACCACGACCGACTAATTTTTTATATATATATGTGTGTATATATATATATAGTTAGTAGAGATGGGGTTTCACCTTTTTAGCCAGGATGGTCTCGATCTCCTGACCTTGTGATCCGCCCACCTCGGCCTCCCAGAGTGCTGGGATTACAGGCGTGAGCCACCGTGCCCGGCCACACTTGTAATCTTTATCCAGCTGGCAGCAGTGTGAAGTGTCTTGCTCTCGGAAGAGTTTGCTTTAGTGTCTGGTGCATTGGGAGTCTGCAGATGATGTAGACACTGTAACATGTCATGCTAAAGAAAGATCGAAGAAAATAACAATGCATTGAATAATTTAGAAAAAAACAGAATTATTTGTAAAATATAAAATTATAATTATGGACGTGTCACATTTAAGGTTGATACTAGCATGAATATATTTGGAAGTATTAATGTAAGTGAAAAAACAAAGGAGCATTTATTATCGTGCCATTGATCAATAGGAGTAAGTCTGACGTGTAAACAGTGTCATCCAAATGTTTGTATCACTTGATTCCAGGGGGAAGAAACCATATTTTGTGGCATATCAAAATTCATGTTGTAAAAATTCTTTATTTGCTTTCCAACCTACACCTGGGTGGGTGGGGTACAGAATATTCATTCTACCTAAAAGATCATGCATAATAACCAAATATAAGCCTAGGCAACTCTAGACTTCAGAAATAAATACTATGTTCTATTTTCCTAATTATATTTCTCTTTAAAAAACCTGAACCACCTACACATATCATTGACACGGTACTAGTTCGTATAAATTGAAATGGTAGAAGTAAAACTTGCATGGGTATTATTCAAATAACAGGATGCAGGTGTAAATGGAAGCATTCCATCTGATTGACAATCTTGGTGCTGTGAGGAGAAATGTGAGCTGTCAGCTATGACACTAATGAACTATTTGGCTGAGTAAATAGATTTTTTGTGTGCAATGCAAAGCATGTTGCTTTTAATCATATATTTATAATTAGATGCTACTAATGAAATTGGCCAATTCTATATATAATGCCTGAGGCACATAAAATAAATAATGAACTTAGGGAAATAAGTTTCAAGTGTCAGGCATTGACTCTCATCACAAATCCCATTTCTATCGCTTACATGCTTATGACCTTGGCTAGGTAATTTAACACAAATAAACGTAAGTTTATTATCTAAATTATGGAACTAAGTTTTTTTTTTACCTTACAGGGTAGTTTAAGAATTTTTCAGCTAGTATTCACGAGTTTTATAGTCTTGTGTCTATAGCATAGTAAACAGTCTAAATGGTAGTTATTTATTAATAAAACTCGAAAAAGTTTATAGCACAGTACTGTAAAATTTCTAACCTGTAAATACTGTGCACTAATAGTAAGTTTTGGTAAGATGACACCTCTGCAGTGACAAATAAGAGTTTGTATATTTGTAATTGATATTATACAATACTATGTATGACAATTATTCAGGCATTGAGGACAGGATCCCATGGTTCCAAACTTTCCATTAAATAACCCACCATAATTGATATCTGGAGAATCTGGGGCAGGTGCAAAGAATGTCTTATTAAGTATTATGATAATAATAAAATGAATTATGACTTTTATATGACTATTGTTTCATAGTTTTGTATATAAAGATAAGTACTCTAATCTTACCTTTCTTCAATATATATGGATTTAGAGCATTTTATATAGGCTTTTATTGCTATAAACTTCCCTCTTAGAACTACTTTTGCTGTATCCCATATGTTTTGGAATATAGCGTTTCTATTTTCATTTGTCCTGAGAAATTTTTACATTTTCTTCTTGATTTCTTCATTGGCTTATTCATTGTTCAGAAGCATGTTATTTAATTTCCATGAATGTATATAGTTTCTAGTTTTGGTTGATTTCTAGTTTTATTTCACTGTGGTTAGAAAAGATACTTGACATTATTTTGATTTTTAAAAATGTAATAAGACTTGTTTTGTGACCTAACCTATGATCTATCCTGGAGGATGTTTCATGTGCTGTTGAGAAAAATGTGCATTCTGCAGTTGTTGGATGGAATGGTCTACAAATGTCTATTAGGTCCATTTGGTCTAGGTTGAACTCCAATTTTTTTTGTTGATTTTCTGTCTGGAGGATCTGTCCATTGCTGAAACTGGAGTGTTAAAGTCCCTTACTATTCTTGTATTGTAGTCAATTCTTTCCTTTTAGGTCTAATGATATTTGCTTTATATATTTAGAGGCTCTGGTGTTGGGTGCACATATATTTACAATTATATCCTCTTACTGTGTTGACCCCTTTATTATTATAGAATGGTCTTGTCTTTTTTTTTAACCCATTCTTGACTTTATGTCTATTTTATTTGATGTAAATGTAGTTACTTCTGCTCTTGTTTGATTCCCATTTGCATGGTATATGTCCAGAATACTTTAAAGTCACGATTTTGAAGATAGTGATTGATTTAACAAAGGAGGCAAATATAACAGCAAGAATCAGAAATTTTTTGATATATATTTTGTTTGTAAAGAACCTCTTAAAATTATTAAATGAATTGATATACTGATTTTTAAATGTATTGGCTAATTTATTAACTAATTTGGTAATTCCACAAAAATATATTGGATGACTTCTTTGTTCAAAGTATTGTGATCTAGATAAATAAGAAAGGTGATAGAATATAAACAAAAATGTAAAGGAGATCACAATGTTGCCATAGAAATGTATAGAGAAGAGGCATTCACTTCTCTTGTTGAAAGTCTTCTTCTGGTACAGTACAAATATTAATTTGGAGCTACTGTATCATGTTATTAAAAGTTCTAGTGTGATTATACAATCTCTCCTTTCTGCCTCAAGTGGCTAAGTGTATTTTTTCTAAGCTTCGTGTTTGTTTATTTTTAAAATTTCAGTCGCTATGCTAGTCACTCTGGAATGCTTGATTTCCCAGTCAGCCTAGTCCCTAGACCTCCCTGACCCGAGCTCTGCCATTTAAGGTTCAAGTTTCTCCGTCTTTGTTTCCCATAACTCATGGTATTCCCCTAATGTAGAACTTCTAGCTATGGCTACTTTTCTAGAGGGTCAACTTCTTGCAAGTTACACCCATGTCTTATTCATGGCTACAGTCACTGGGTCTGCCACAGTGGGAAATAACTCATGTTCCACTGTTTTAGAATAAACGCATTAAACTATTTTCAGTAAATCTTGCTTCTAAATTCTTTTTTCCACAATTTTTTTCTAATATCTCGCTATGTGTATTGGATGAATAAATGGTTGGCCAAATGAACTAGTGAATAAATTTTGTACCTCCATACATAAAATGAAGTTTGCTAGAAGTCATTTCAGAACTCCTAAACAAACAATCAAACAGACATGAAAACCTAAATATACAAAAGCATCATGTGTGTGTAAGTGGAAGCAGCTTGTCAACTGACTTTTAAGGGAGTCAGGAGTTGGCTATTGGGTTTTGCTTTGTGTTTCCATACTCATTGGATTTTCCGGTGCCATTTTTCCTGTCCCTCCCCACTGCCCAACTGCTTTTCGTGTGGTAATTGTTGTTTTTGGTGTGTATGTGTTTCCTGGGTGCATGGCTCCTGAGTTATTCTGAATATCAAGATTGGGTTGGGAAAGCCAACCTTTATCCATTGTCTTTCAACTAATCCCACTGTTTCTGAGCTCAGGATTTGCTACCAATTTGTATTGTACATGGCCTTTCAGAACCTCACAACTTCCCAGTGCCCAGGGTTCTGCAAAGCTCAAGAGCTTCATTCTTTGTTTTAGGTCTTTCTGACCTTTAACTTCTATTAACTGGCTGTATTAACGATCAGTGTTCCACTCACTCCTTCTGTCTTTAATAAATTTCAATTTCTTAAAATCTTCTGGGCATGCATCCTCTCACAATTTTTGTTCCCTTTGCTGTGGTCATTTTATACTTTTTATTATTTGTGGTATTAGTTTATTATCGTTTTAATGGATCCTGGAAGTGAGACAAGGCAAACGTTTATTTTGCTCCATCTTGCATATAATTCTAGAATCTCTACTGCTTCCCAATGTTGTTTAAACATTTGTTTAACTTTTGGAAAGTGTCCAGGGATTATGGAAAAATAAAATAAAATAGATTGAACATAAAACAAGGAATTTGTTACATACTCTGTTATAACTGGAACTTTTAGGAACTTTTCTCAAAAATTTTCTGCTGCTGATACCTAGATATCTACAGTCATTATATATAATAAAGATGAAGTTAATTTGCATGCATACAGTAAAAGTGAAATTATTTGAGAGTTATTTTTTCTATTTTCTATATTGACTAAATTGTTTCCAAATCCCTATGTTCTTGTTCATGTTTCAGTTTTCTGTTATAATTTTCCCAACCACAGAAGTTCTTGGAAGACATATTAAAAGGTAGGAAATGTACATTGGTGAAATTAATTCTATATCCTTGGAAATAGCACTATGCCAACATTATTTGTTCTCTGAATTTCAGATGACTTGAACCATTTTCAGGAGACTCAAATAGCTGATCTCAATCAAGATTAGGAGCCAACCTGTGGTTGAAGAGTAAAGTTTTTATTTTTATTCCACAGGGATTGGTGTTGGCTAACAAAATGTTTGCTTGTTTGTTTTTAATTTAACATCAAAAACACAATCTACTTTACCAGGAAAGAAACCAATTTCCATTTTATGTAGCTAAAAATTACATTCTGTAGTGAGTCAGATGTAGAAATCTACATTATCTATGCCTTAGTTCAGATTTATTCCAGTGATGTTTGTATGTCACTTTTCATATGATGTCCTAGGCTGATGGCTGGTTTTATTTTCAAGCTGGCTATGGGCACAAGGAAGGCTATATTTAGCTCTGGCCCTGCAGTTTATATCTGATGCTCTGACTCTGATGGAAGAGACAAAATATGTCTACTATTTGTCTGTTTGTCTTCTTCAAAATCTCCCTTTCCTTTTGAAACTATGGCTTTTGAAAGAGCTTTCATGTCTCGTCACAATTATAAAGCCAGTATAATTCTCTGAGCATTGTGCGTTTGCTCATACTGTCCAATCCAATGGGACACCAATTTATCCTGACTCCAGTCCTCACCTATAAAGGCTTTCTTATCTGTCAATATTCAGTAAAAATGTTATTGGCTTCATAAAACATCTTCTAGTACCCTCAACTGGATATAACCACTTACTGACAACTGCCATGGGAATTTTTGGTAGATCTTATAATTTTATATTTTAACTAATTAGCAAGTTATCTGATATATCCCACATGAGAATGCCTTAAATATCAAAACATATCTCATTCCTTATTTGATTGTATTTTAACACCTATCTCATTATTCTTTATATATGTATGTATCTATTATTTGTATACTATAGAATAGTAGTAATATTAACAATGCAAAGAACAAGTATACTAGCAAACAAATATTGAATGATTTCCCTGTGTAGACATATGCTAAGGGCTCAATACATGATATCTTGTGGGATCATCATAACCCTATGTGTTAGGCACCAATATAATCTTCATTTACTTATGAGAAACCTGGGACCTAGAGAGATTATATAAGTTGCCAAGAGTTCTAGAACTACTACACTTTAAAGGTATTTTAGCACTCAGATCCACCTTAATTCAATTGAGCATTTGCCCCTCTGTAAGTATATAGACAAATACAGGAATTGCACACGGTGGATGGTTAACAAAAATCATTTACATGAAACTATTAGTGAATTAATGACTCTTTATAGATATTTTAAAATCAACTCTATTAAATTTATTTTTCTGGAGCACAACACAAGCTAGATTTTACCTAGTTTTGTCATATTTCTTCTTGCAGTGAGTGACCCATGGTGTATAATAGGATCACAAAAAGAGTCATTATTTGATACCCTAGGATGGCCTTTCTGGCTTTTATTTCACATATTCAAGTGTTAAGATCCACCTATTATGCTTTAAAATACAGCCTGCTTTGGAGAGCACTCCTATAAGCAGAGTTTTGGGGAGGTACACCTTTGCCTGAAGAAACAGACATTGTATTCATTAGGATATAGAATTGCCACCAGAAACAGAGATCCAAAATAAACTTCACTTAACCAAGGTAGAAGTCTGTTTTATATTCATATATAAAAGTTGAGCTAGCGTGATCGTTCTGCCCCAGGGAGTCATCAGACACACAGAATCCTTCTTCTATAATTTTGCTGTGCCATTTCTAAGGAGCTGCATCTATCTGCAGAACTCAAGATAGCTTACTGTGATTTATAAGGCGAGGGAGCAGAGCTACTTTCCCTTTAGGGCACATTCTGGAATGTTCACATGCCTCTTTCCTTAAACCCTATTGCTCTGAATTTAGTCATATAGCCACACCTTGCTATGGTGATGCTAAGAAATGTAGTCTTTATGTTAGGTGGCCATATGATCAGCTAAACATTCTAATAGTATAAAAAAGAAGAGAGGGCATACACAAATTGGGAGATAAACAGTAGTTTCTCTCATAGACCTGATAAGCATATTATATTTGCTTTTAGTTGCTGAAGAAACTTGCTAAAATATTCTGCCACTTATTTTGCCATTAATATATAGAGATAGTGACAAATTTAAGATGAAATGCAACATAGAACATAAAGTCAATTGGAAATATACATTATTTATTCCTAAGTGCATCTTAGACATCTGTAAGTTGGATTTGTAATTGATGTCTGATGTTAGATCACAAAGAAGTGAAGGTATGTTATCTAAGAAATTTTTTTTTGCCAGTGGTCCTAGCTCCAACACTCCTTCATTGAATGGACATTAAAATACCTATGCATAAACCTTCACCTTATTAATAGAAATTAAAAATGCAAAAATCATGCAGAAGCACATGGAGTATTTTGTTCACAGGTTGAAATTTTGTCAGCTGTGTATGAATAGAATGACTTTGACCTATAAAATAAAAGATTTTGTTAAAGCTATTAGACTCTCTTTTCTCTGTTTCAGTGAAAAGGATCAGATGAGCAGCCTCCTTTTGTCTAGGAGAAAAGAAGAAAAAGTGAAAATTGCACTATGATCTGTGGAACGGAAGTTTGATGGGAAAGTACAAGAGAGTTTAAAAGCAAGAAGGAAAAGTGAATTTATGAAACAGCTGGGAATGGTAGCAAAGACAGCGAAGGGTTAAGTGGAATTTCTAGAATTGTGATTTAACCAACAGTAAATGGCTAATATGATGAAATTAGGAATGTTTTCCACTCATAATGAGTTGCCTCTTAAACCTGCTTGTTATGAAAGTTTATTTCTGTATGCACTGACTCTTGTTTCTAAATGATTTTATTTAAATAATCTACATCACAAAACCTTTGGCAATTTATTTCTTCTCTCTATACATTTAGTAAATTCATAATTGAGATGCCAGCATTGGGCTTTTTCAATGCACTGCCATGGACATATTCGGTTAATGTGTGATGCCGGAAGTGAGATAACAATATTTGTCCCACCCCTGTGTTTTTTAAATCTCTGCATTAAGGTTAAAAATTAAAATATGGATATATCTTATCAGAAAAAATTAAACTTGGATTCATACATCATATTCTTAATGACAATTTTGAGAATTTTCTTTTGGAACTTTTATTTTCATTTTCTGCCTAACTCATTTTTTTTTCTGTGAGTCTGGTTACTTGGCAACAGCATCCTTTCTTCCTAAATCTTAGTAAATACTTTTTAAAGATGACATGATTATGAAAACTGTAATCTGGAAAATAAATGGACTAAGTTTGACAGGGTGGACTAGTTACAAATAAATACTTGGTCTGTTCTAGTTATGCACCTTCACAGAATCAGAGGGTCAGAGCCAGGAGGCCTTAAAGGTTTCGTGATCAAATTCTCCCACATTTCACAGATAACGAGAGAGAACACCATGTTTGCTTTCATTGTTATTTCCAATTTTTTATGCCAACATCAGAGCACAGAAAGCATAAAGAACAAACCAGAGATGGCAGAGGGATTTCTTTCTAAAAGAGCTTCTCATTCTTTCAGGTGAATTCTAGCACTGGGTAAAGAGTTTACATAATTTATATAAACTTCCCATAAAAGAAACTGAATGTTTTATTCTTTTACTTAATTTCTTTTGTCTCATTCATAACACATTTGTCTACAACTCTAGTCCTATGAACAATAAGGATATAATAAAGTATCTTAATTTATTGTTCTCCCTGGACTACACATTTTGGGAAAGGGTAATTTTCCTAAAGGAAATTAACATGTTGAATAGACCCTCTACCACCAGACACCTCTATCTGAATGTCAAGTAGAAATCTCGAATTCGAAATGTCTAACACGGAACTCCTGATCTCCTCTCCAAATCAATTGTTGAGGACAAAAGTCGAGACGTTTTCTTTAAGTCTTCTCTTTCTCTGTTACCTCATACCCAATTCATGGGCAATGCATATTAACTCTACTTTCCAAATTTATCCCAAATCCTACCACTTCTTACTACCTCTGTTATTAGTGGACTTGGGGAAGGCACAGTTATCTCTTATACGAATCCCCACAAAAGCTTCCTAACTGGCTTTCCTCATTCCACACTTCCTTTATGCTCTTTTCTTCTCTTAGAGGTCAAGATAATCTTTTCAAAAAGTAAATCCTCGCCAGGCACATTGGTGTGTGCCTGTAGTCCCAGTTATCTGGGAGTTTGAGGCAAGAGGATCTGTTGAGCCCAGGAGTTCAAGACCAGCCTGGACAACATAGTGAGACCCACATCTGAAAAAAAAAACAAAACCAAAAGAAAACAAACAAAACAAAAAAACAGGAAAATCCTTCCTCATGATCCCCAGCTCTAAGAGGAGGAATTTAGGCATACTTAAGAAAAAAATGGATGCTGGGGGAAAACTGGAGGCAGTGGACAAGAAATAGTAAATATTACTACAAGGTGGAGGGAATAAAGCTCATACCCCTTATGAGTTTAATGTCTTTCTGAAGAGTTTAGATGTGCTTAATTTATTTTGGGGGATAGTCTAGAAAGCCTCAGAGTGTTTGTTAAGCTGGAGGACTTCCATAAAGAAAGTTTATTTAAAAATAACAAGAGAGGAAAAAAAAATGCATCGTTTTGTTGTTGTTGTTGTTGTTTCATTGTTGTTTTTAAACAAAGACCTGCTTTGAGTTAAAAATCAGATTATATAGTGTTTAGATCAGGTGGTGTAATAGAACAAGCTGTCAAGTATTTTTGACCTGGGGTAGTTTTAAGTTATTTATAACAAAAATAGCTCAAAGAAGGAGGAGAGCTCACCCTTGAAGAGCAAAACACTTTAAAATAAATACAAACAAATTTATGTTTGTTAGTAAGAGGCAGATGCTGCTGACAGGGAGCGGTGCAAGCACAGAATACAAGCGTTGAGGAAGGCTGCCATCCTTCTCTGATGTCAATAGATGGCGGTGGTGCACCAGAAGAGAGTCGGGAGGTTTCGCCTGAGGCCTGCAGGAGCTGGTTTATGCAGGTACATGCTGAAAAAGACACTATTTTGTCTGAGGAACTGTAAATTGTATTCATGATTCACATATCATTATTAATTCATTTTGTATTCATTATCATACGGCAGATTCATTTGACATTTATGCAGATGTCAGAGTGTAGGCACTTCCAGGAGCGATCTGTGCAGGTTCAGACCAGGCTGTGTGCAGGCTTTCATAGAAGCATGAGCAGAAAGAAGAAATGCTTTTTTAACCACAACGATATTAGACTGGAAATTGGGCCAGGGATTGCCCAACTAAAGGCTTTCAGTGCCTAGTTCTGTGACTACTGCGTGTGCTCACTACTTCCCCCTGCATATTTTTTTTGGCAGATTAAGTCTGGCAGATGAGAATCTCCCAGTTTAGAGGGCTCTGAGCAAGATAAAAATTTAATAATCTTATTGTTGACCCAGCCACTAAGGGTAGAACAGATAATCCTTTAATAATGCACTTCAGAAGTCTGGTTTGCGTAGTCAGAGACCACAGGCAGCCTGGTATAGTGGAAAGAAAGCCTTTGAGACAGGAAAACGATGGATTCTGGTGTTGGCTCTGCCACTAACTAGCTCTGAGACTTTGGGAAAATCAATTAACCTTCCCAGGTCTCAGCCTCTTAATCCATAAAATGAAGGGACTACATGACATCATCCCCAAAGTCTCCTCCAGTGCTATAAATAACAAGATTTTTTGATAGAAAAAAAAAACACATAACAGATTGAGCTTTGAAACTCTAACATTTCTTTGTGACCTACTTCAAATCAGATGAGTTGTAAAACTTGCTATGAATTGTAAAGTGTATATCATCTGTGAGTAAATGCACCTCAAGCAGTTACAAGTGTGATTTATTGCTGGTGGCTGGTACAGTATCACATGTAACTGACAGTACTTGGTCTTGAAACCTTTCTTAAATTTCAGAGATGAAAAAATAGAAATTTTGAGAAGGAGGTCTAACTCCAGGACTGCTTTCTCACAAATGAACACAATTTAACAAATTTTATGTCGTGCTGTGGCATGCACTTTACAAATGTGTGAAGAGATTATCTATCTTGCAACATCCCCAAACTCTAAACTAGATCTTCCGAAGTGCTCAAGTAGCTCTAGCAATAAAGCAGATGCTCAGAGACACATATTAACTCTTCAAAGACAACAGGCTCTTCCCTCCTCTGAAATATGAAAATTGAGTTCTCTGAAATGGTTTATATACTCTCATGTGTTCCCTGATTGACACAGGAAATATTGAACCAATTGGCCTGTTTGCAAATAAAGTACACTAATATTGAGCAGTTAAATAGATTATGCGATTAAAGGAAACCAGAGAAAACCATACTTGGCTGTTTTTAAAAAGAGATGGCCAATAAACATGATAGGGATGTATACTTTGAATTTCAAAACCTTGGACAGGGCTTCAAAGAAGAGATTTTTATAAAAGAGCAACTGTCAGAAAAGGGAAGGATGTTTTGTTATAGATCTTATACTTCCATCTCTTTGGAAGTGAATGGATGAATGAAGCATGAAAAGAACAATCCCTCAAGCATCAGTGTTGATACTCATTGTTTAATCTGATTATCCAAGATCAGATGGAGGAAGTGTCTGTGTTCTCGCGTGTCTGCAGGTGATGTTAAGTTCTTCAATGCTATTCAATACTGGATGATTGGAAAAGTCGAATGAGAATTTCATTAGATTAAAAGGATTGAAAAATGAGAAGGAACTTTATTTGACATACTCTAAGCAGCCACTACATGCCCAGAACTCTGCTAGTGTAAGAAATACCAAAATGCTAAAAAAAAAAAAAAAACCAAACCCAAACAAAACAAAACCAACCAAACAAACAAAAAACCCCAGCTAAGAGAAGATTGACATGCCATCAAAAACTCACTATTGCCACTGTGGAAAGTGCTATCCTAAGAGATGTTGGGAGCAAGGAGAGAGGGAGGGCATCTAGAAGGATTGCTGAGGACTTCTAGAATAAAACAAGACTGGAGAGGTAAGTGGCTGAAGGATGGGTAGAAGTAATCTAAATTGCAGGAGAAGCAGTGTATGGAAAGGCTTGAGAAGCTAAAAGTACATAGTATTTATTGAACATTCATTATCATAGTGTAACAGAGAAAAAAAAAATACCTGAGAGTGAGTTGTAGGACATGTGGTTAAAGAGGGAGACAAGGACCAGTTCAGAGGGATTGAATGTGAGAACGGTAGATGCTTTTATGTGAGATCTATCTAGATCCAATTTTTAAAAATAATTTCAACTTGTATTTTGCATTCAGGAGGTATATGTGCAGATTTGTTACATGACTATATTGCGTAATGCTGAGGTTTGGGTTATTAATGATGCCATCACCCAGGTAATGAGCATATTAACCAATAATTAATTAAACCTTCCTCCTCCCATCCTCTAGTAGTCCTCTATGTCTATCATTGCCATCTTCATGTCCATAAGTACCCAGCATTTAGCTTCCACTTATAGGTAATATCATGGGGTATTTGGTTTCCTGTTTCTGCATTATTTTGGTTAGGATAATGGCCTCAAGCTGCATCCATGTTGCTGCAAAGAATATGACTTCATATTTTCTATGTCTGCATAGTATTCCATGGTATATACACATATATACCACATTTTCTTCATCCAATCTACCATTGATAGACACCTAGGTTAATATCATGCCTTTGCAATTGTGAATAATGTTGGGATGAATGTATGAGTGCATGTCGTTTTGGTAGAACAATTTATTTTCTTTTGGATATAGACCCAGTAACAGGATTGATGGTCTAAGGGTAGTCTGTTTTAAATTCCTTGAGAAATCTCCAAACTGCTTCCCACAGGGGCTGAGCTAATTTGCATTCCCACCAACAGTGTATGAGCATTCCCATTTCTCTGCAGCCTCACCAGCATCTGTTGTTTTTTGACTTTTAATGATAGCTATTTTGATGGGTGTGAGATGGTATCTCATTGTGGTTTTGATTGGCATTTCTTTGATGATTAGTAATGCTGAACACTTTTTTCATATGTTTATTGGTCGCTTGTATATCTTTTTTGAAAAGTGTCTGTTCATGTCCATTGTTTACTTTTTAATGGGATTATTTGTTTTTTGCTTGGTGAATCATTTAAGTTTCTTACAGATTCTGTATGTTAAATCATTGTCAGATGCATAATTTGTGAACATTTCCCCCCATTCTGTAGGCTGTCTTTTTACTCTGTTGATAATTCGTTTTGCTGTACAGAAGCTCTTTCATTTTATTAGGTCACAATTGTCCATTTTTGTTTCTGTTGCAATTGCTTTTGAGGACTTACACATAAACTATTTCCCAAAGCTGATGCTCAGAATGGTGCTTCCCAGGTTTTATTCCAGGATTCCTGTAGTTTGTCTTCTTACATTTACACCTTTAATTGATCTTGAGTTAATTGCTGTATATGGTGAAAGGTAGGAGCAAAGTTTCATTCTTCTGAATATGGCTACCCAGTTATCCCAGTACCATTTATTGAACAGAGAATTCTTTTCTCATTGCTGGTTTTTGTCAACTTTGTTGAAGATCAGATGGCTGCAGGGATATGGCTTTATTTGTGGGTTCTGTATTCTGCCCCATTGGTCTCTATGTTTGTTTTTCTACCAGTACCATGCTGTTTTGGTTACTACAGACTTATAGTTTAAAGTCAGATAATATGATGCCTCTTGCTTTGTTCTGTTTTCTTAAAATTGCTTTGGCTATTCAGGGTTTTTTATGTTGTTGTTGCTCCACATGAATTTTAGAATAGTTTTTTTCTAACTCTATGAAAAATGACATTGGTAGTTTGATAGGAATAACACTGAATCTGTTGATTGCTTTGGGTACTATGGACCTATTAACAATACTGATTCTTTAGTTTTTCCATTTGTTTTCATCATCAATGATATTTTTTCAGCAGTGTTTTCGAGTTCTTTGTGGCTATCATAAGTGGGATTATGTTCTTGATTTGGTTCTCACCTTGAATGTTATTTGTGTATGGAATTGCTACTGATTTTTGTATATTGGTTTTGTTTCCTGAAACTTTACCGAGGTTGTTTATTGGTACCAGGAGCCTTTTGGCAGAGTCTTTAGGGTTTCCTAGGTATAGAATCATATCATCAGTAAAGACATACAGTTTGATTTCTTCCTTTTCTATTTGGATACATTTTTATTTCTTTCTCTCACCTGATTGCTCTTGCTATGACTTCCAGTACTAAGTTGAACAGGGGTGGAGGGAGTGGGCATCCTTCTCTTTTTCCAGTTCTCAAAGGGAATGGTTCCAGCTTTTGCCTGTTCACTCTAAAGTTGGCTGTGGATTTGTCATAGATAGCTCTTATTATTTTGAGGTATGTTCCTTTGATGCCTAGTTTGTTGAAGGTTTTTATCATGAAGGGATGTTGAATTTTATTGAAAGCTTTTTCTGCATCTATTGAGATGATCATATGGTTTTTGTTTAATCTGTTTATGCAGTGAATCACATTTATTGATTTGAGTATATTGAATCAATCTTGCATCCTAGGAATAAAGTCTGCTTGATCATGGTGAATTAACTTTTGGTTGTGCTTCTGGGTTTGGTTTGCTAGAATTTGGTTGGGGATTTTTGCATCTATATTAACCAGGGATATTGGCCTATAGTTTTCTTGTTTTCATTGTCTTTGCTAGGGTTTCGTATCAGGGTGATTCTGGCTTTATACAATGAGTTAGGGAGAAATCCCTCCTCCACAATATTTTGGAATTGTTTTTGTAGAATTATTGCTGGTTCTTCTTTGTATGTCTGGAGGATTAGGCTGTAATTCATCTGATCCAGGGCTTTTTTTGTTGTTAGAATTTTATTACTGATTCAATTTCAGAACTCAATATTGGTCTGTCCAGGATTTTAATTTCTGATTCAATCTTGGGAGATTGTGTGTTTTCACTAACTTATTCATTTCCTCTAGATTTTCTAGTTTGTGTGCATAGAGGTGTTCACAATAGTCTCTGGGGATCTTTTATATTTCTGTGGGATTGGTTGTAATGTCATTTTTTTGGTTAATTCTCATTGTGCTTATTTGGATTTTCTGGGTTTTTTTTTAATTTGTTAATCAAAGCAGTGGTCTATGGATCTTGTTTGTCCTTTCAACAAATCAACCTTTGATTTTATTGATAATTTATATGGATTTTTTGGTTTCAATTTTGTTCACTTCTGCTCTGATTTCAATTATTTCTTTTCTTCTGCTGCATTTGAGGTTGTCTTGTTCTGGTTTTAAAAATTTATCTAGGTGTGATGTTAGATCCTTAATTTGAGATCTAACTTGTTGAGTTAGCTCTTGAGTGCTATAAACTTTCCTATTAACTCTATTTTTGCTGCATCTGGGAGGTATTGGTATGTTGTATCTTTGCTTTCATTTATTTTAAATAACTTTTTTTGATTTTTGCTGTAATTTCATTGCTTATCCAAAAGTCATTTGAGAAGTAAATTGTTTAACTTCTGTGTAATTGTGTGGTTTTGAGAGATCTTCTTGATATTCATTGCTATTTTTATTCTACTGTGTTCCGAGAGTGTGCTTGGTGTGATTTCACTTTTTTTTTAAAATTTCTTGAGACTTGCCTTATGGCCAAGCATTTGGTTGATCTTGGAGTATGTTCTGCGTACAGATGAGAAGAATATATATTCTTTGGATGATGGGTGGAGTATTCTGTAGATGCCCATTAGATCCAATTGGTTGAGTGTCAAATTTAAGTTCAGAATTTATTTGTTAGTTTTCTGCCTCAGTGATCCATCTAACGTTGTCAGTGGGTTATTGAAATCCCCCACTATTATTATGTGGCTAAGTCTTTTCATAAGTCGAGAAGAACTTGTTTTATGTATCTGGGTACTCCAGTGTTGAATGCATATATATTTAGGAAAGTTAAGTCTTCTTGTTGAATTGCACCCTTTATCATTATATAATGTCATCTTTTTCCTTTTTTACTATTGCTGGTTAAAAATCTGTTTCATCTGACATAAGAATAGTGACTCTTGACCTTTTTTTGTTTTCCATTTGCATGATCTTTCTTCCACCCTTTATTTTGAGCCTATGGGTGTCATTATGTGTGAGATGCATCTCTTGAAGACAGCAGACAGATGGATCCTGCTTTTATATCCATTTTATATCCAACTTGCCATTCTGTGCCTTTTGAGTGAGGTGTTTAGACCATTTACATTCAAGGTTAATATTGGTATGTGACATTTTGGATCTATTGTGAAGTTCTTAGCAGTCTGCTTCATAGTTTCTATTGTGTGGTTGCTTGATAGGGTCTGTGGGCTGTGTATTTAAGTGCATTTTTGTGGTGCCAGGTGTCATTCTTTTATTTCCATGTTTAGAACTCCCTTAAATGTTTCTTGTAACACTGGGCCAATGGTAAAACAAATTTCCTCAGCACTTGCTTCTCTGAAAAAGCAAATATTTCTCCTTCACTTATATAGCTTAGTTTGGCAGAATATAAAATTTTTGGTTTGAATTTGTTTTCTTTGGAAATGCTAAAAACAGGCCCTCAATCTCTCCTGGCTAGTAAGGTTTCTGCAGTAAAGTCTGCTGTTAGCCTGATAGGGTTCCTGTTGTATGTGATCTGACCTTTTTCTCTTGCTTCTAAGGTTTTTTTTTCTTTAGCATTGATCCTGGACAGTCTGGTGACTATGTATTGCTGATATTTCCTCTGTATAGCATCTTACAGGTGTTCTCTGGATTTTGCGTAACTGGATTTCTACCTATTAGCAAGATTAGAAGAAATTTCTTCAACTATTCCCTCAAACATGTTTTCCAGTTTTCTTACTTGTTCAACTTCTGTCTCAGGAATGCCAATAATTTGTAGATTTGGTCACTTTACAAAATCCATATTTCTCAAAAGTCTTTGTTCATTTCAAAAATTATTTAAGTTTTGTCTGATTGAGTTAGTTTGAAAGACCACTATTCAAGCTCTCAAATTATTTTTTCTGTTTTGTTCATTTTATTAATAAAGATTTTACTTGTATTTTGAAATTCCTTAAGTAAGTTTTTCTATTTCAGAATATCTGATTGATTTCTTTTTAAGATGTTTATCTCTTCCTTCATTTTCCTGGATTGCTTTAGAAGTTTGTTTGTGTTAATTTTCAACCTTGAATTTCATTGAGTTTCCTTGCAATCCATGTATTGAACTCCTTATCTTTCATTTCTGAGTTTATATTTCGGTTAGGGACCATTGCTGGAAAGCTAGTGTGATTCTTTGGTGGTGGCACTACATTCAGATTTTTCATGGTGCAGAATTTTTGCTCTGGTTGCTTCTCACCTGGATATGTTGGCACTTCTAATTTTTGTAATTATTTTTATGCAAGTAGGAGTTTTTTTTGTTTTTCTTTCTTGCCCTATAGTATCATCATTTGCTCCTTCCCTTTCCCTTTCCCATCGCCGTAGGGTGTATGTGTATATAGAATGTTGGATAGGATCTTTTGGCTTTGCTTGTACAGCCATAAGCACGCATGTCAGCTGGTTTCATATTGAGTTGTGCAGTTTAACCTATAAGCCAGTAGATGGCGCTTATAGGTAAAAGCTGTCTGCTGCCAGCGTGGCTGGGTGGGTGTATACTTGGTCCTTGTTTACTGGAGGAAGCTCTCTGTTACCTCAGGCAATGGGCTGATGCATGGAGTGCACAAGGCTCTGAGTTCACTGCTCTGACCTTGGGAATTGGGGAAAGATGGGTAGGGCTGGATTGGGCAGGTCTACCTACAGAATCTCCCTGATGACAGGCACAAGCACCAGCACTGAGGAAGAAGAGGAACAATCCAGTGGGTGGTCGCCAAGAACCCAGAGGTGTGCCGCCTAGGTGTGGAGCTGAGAAACCTCCTCATCCCCAAGTTCTCTGTATGGGGAAGGGAGTGAGCAGCCTAAGCTCCTAATCCAGGTGAGCAGGTGCTCCAGTTGCCTGAGATGTGCCTGGGCATGCAGTGTAGAGGGCCCTTCTGCACCACAATCTCTGCACATGCGGCTGAGGTGTCTTAGGTTGCTCATCCAGGCAAAAAGGTGCTTCAAATACCTAGAAATTGGCCTGGGTGGAGAGTGGAGAGGACCCTGCGTTAGCACAATCTCCACTGGAAGGGTCAGGGAGGCTCAGGCTACTGATTCAGGTGAGCAGGTGCTCTGACTGACTGAAGACCTGCTTGGAACATGAAAATGGAATGGAAAAGGCCTCGCTAAACCATGATCTCTGCACAAGAAGGACGGGATAGCTCAGGCTGCTGGTTCAGGCATGTGGGTGGTTCAAATGCCTGGAGTTATCCCTGGGCATTGAACAGAGAGGGCCTGGTTGCATCACAGTCTCCATGCAGAAAGGGTGGGGCAGCTCATGCTGCTGAACTAGCAAGGGGGTGCTCTGACTGCCTGGAGTAGATCTAGTTTTGAATTCTTTCTTGACACTTAATGTGTGTCTCTGAGAAAGTTGCTTAATTCTGAGTAATGGTTTACTTAGCTTTAAAGTGAGGGAGGCTCCTTGTGAAGTTTGAAATGACAAATGTGTCTGTATCAGTTATCTGAAAAAAAAAATGGACACTACCATCTCAGTTTTTGGCAGCTAGCATGAGGTTGGAGAAGGTGGGTTGGATAAGCAATCTTCAGCCCTATCGCCACAGAGTCAGCTGAGAAGAAATTTACCCATGCATTGCTATAGACTTTTAGTTTCCATTGCCACAGAGTCAGCTGAGAAGAAATTTACCCATGCATTGCTGTAGACTTTTAGTTTCCTTCTCTCTTTTTCACCATGCTCAGAATAACAAATTAATGTGGTTGGTGAGCTAGCCAGAGGAAGCATGCCTAACATAATGACAGGGGAAAGAAAACCCTCCTCCCTCCCTCAGATTTTGTTCCCTTAACCATTTGGGCTTCAAAATGACGGTGTTGTCAACTAAAGTTATGGCTGTGCTCTCTAGAGAGACCAAGAGTCTATGAAAATATCTCTATTCCTACCTTATGAGAACACTCCCACAGTACCAACTTTATCTTCCTAGAACCTCTGGCATGTAATTTAGCTTAGGTTTCAGAAGGATAAGAAACAAGGAGCTTATAAATTAAACTAATCTCTAATGTAAACTGCAACTTCCTAAGATATTCACATTTTTGTGAATATTTTTTGATTCCACATTTTTTCCAAAGTATGGCCGTTCACGTTACCCAATATACCACACAGGAGGCATGGCAAGACATGTTAATGACGCATAAAATTCCAAGTAATACATCTAAAAGTGTTATAAATTTAAACTATGAATTCTGTTTACCACTATTAAATTCATAAGAAGTCAAAGCCCTAAATTTCAACCCCAATTCTGTTTTAACTTAAATAAAAGCTTTATGTTAAGCCCAAAAGTAATTAGAGTCTCTCAATTTTTTCCACTTCAATTTTTTTCTCTGCTGAATCTCAATTAGATGGATCTTGGTGAAACGTCTAGAGAAGTTGAGCCTCCCTGAGAGATTATAACTTGAACCATTTTACTGGAAGGCGTATGGTACATTCAGGACCTCCGAATTTCAAATACTTTTACTTAGGTCTCTCATGTGCCCTAAGCTGTGAGAACTCAAAAGAATTAATAAGGCATCTAAGATTTTCACGATATGACCCCACACTCTCAATAGAGGAAACCACAACTTCTACAAGAGTTACTACAAGTAAAGTTTATTCTTATAATGCAGTACTTGGTTCAATTACACCCAAGTTATCATTAAAGGCAAAAAACAGAAGAGTAATTCTTGTTGGCTGACACCTTACCAGGATCTCAATCAGCCAAGTCCAATTGTCCAGAGTTTAAGACCTAGGAGCTTATAGTCCATTCGCCTAGATGTTTTTGTCAATTCTGATATTGTGCTTATCAGATGGAGTTGGGAATATTCACCTACCTATACAACCTGACTCCCATCTCTCAGAGTGACATTTGAGACATTTGAGCCTTCTTGAAAAGTTTACAAATTTGCACTAATAATAACAGCAGTGGTTCCTTCCCCCCATTTAGAGAAGTTGAGCCTCCCTTAGTGAAAAAAGCTTATTAAATCCACCCCTTGGGACCTCAGCCATGCTCTTATCTCCATGTCTCTTTTATCCACAGGATCAACAACAGCAGATGTCTGACCTCAGCTGAGACCTCTGAAAGAGCTTCCCTCAAAGGTTCATTCAATAATGCAACCTCACCATTTGAGCTCATTCCAAAGGTGACCATTCTTCTGCTTTGCTATTGGGTTTTTTCAGAATTGGAATAATGTGTTCTATTTTGATGACAAAATGCATCTTTTTTGACTGAGGCATCTTTTTCCATTGTAGTGAGCTATTCCGTAGATGCTCTGATCCCCTCCTGTTTCTCCTTTCTGGAGGCCTTGTGGAGATTTGGACATTCTTATCTGCTCCCTACACTGACTGCTTTCCTTTCCCATCACATGGAGGGTGAACATTGCTTGTGGTGTTTTATTCATTCTCTTTCTTACTCCTCTCTCAGTTCCAGACTTGTCCTTTCTTCAACTAATCCTCTAGATTTTGTACGGTCAGACTCCCTAGTAGGAGACATAATGCCGGGCCCAGTCTCTAACTCATTTTTGGTCTCTCTAGTTTTCTCTTTTGTCTTCGTTTTTGTTTTGGCCTTGTGTGTCTGCTTTTTCACATTCTTTTGTCATCCCTTTGAGTTCCATTCCCATCAGTAAGGACTTCCTTGGTCACTAATTCTTCCCTAGGTGGACACTTCTTATTCTGCCCTGGTCTCTTGTTTTCCTTACTACTTGTCACTCTCTCTACATATTCACCTATTTATTTATTTATTTATTTATTTTTTAGATTATGGCCCTTTATTTACCCATTGGCCAACCTAAACAGTTGTCAACATTTATTGTTTCATTTTGTCCACCTCTTTTGTGGCTGGAATATATATTTTTAATTATACTTTAAGTTCTGGGGTACATGTGCACAACGTGCTGGTTTGTTACATAGGTATACATGTGCCATGTTGGTGTGCTGCACCCATCAACTTGTCATTTACATGATATTTATTTTCTATCATCTGTTCCTTTAAGATGTAAGTCCCATGGGTATAGAAATTTGTCATCTTTCCTCATATACATATATATATATGAATTGGAATTGGAGATATATATATATATATATATATATATATATATCTCCCTGGGAACAAGAGCAGCACCTGACAAATAGTAAGTCCTTAAAAACTCTTTGGAATCAACTTGTGGTAGTGGTGGGGCAGTATCTCTATTTTCAACTACTGCAATGATCTTCCTTTGAAACAAACCTGATAGCGCTTAAAGTGCTTTATGATCTGTCTAGTTTCTCCCCTCAAAGGTTTGAATAATCCATAATGGCTTCATATGACTTTCTCAGTGTTCATGAAATGGTTTCCTAATTGCTGTTGCTACAGGCCTCCCATCTGCTGTTATATTATGATGCTTCTCAATGCTTTCTTGAATATGAGTTCCTTCTAGGGAGGTCACTCAAGTTCACTGCTAAGAAGTTTTACTGTTATTAATACAAGTGAAGAGCATTTGGTATACATATAGCTCATTTTTCCTTTCATCTAATTCTGATTTGGTGGTAAAGACCTCAAGATAGCTCTCAGGTAGATCCCTGTATTTCTTTTTTCTTCCTTTTTTCTTTTTTTTGTTTTTTTTTTCTGTTTTTTTTTGAGACAGAGTCTCGCTCTGTCACCCAGGCTGGAGGGCAATGATGCAATCTCGGCTCACTGCAAACTCTGCCTCTTGGGTTCAGGTCATTCTCCTGCCTCAGCCTCCCAAGTAGGTGGGACTACAGGCATGAGCCACCACGCCTGGTTAATTTTTTTGTATTTTTAGTAGAGATGGGTTTTCACCATGTTGGCCAGGCTGGTCTTGAGCTCCTGACCTCAGGTGATCCACCCGCCTCGGCCTCTCAAAGTGCTGGGATTATGGGCGTGAGCCACCGTGCCCGGCCTTTATTTCTTGATTTCTTGAAAATATGCTCTTTTCTCTTCATAAAGGTAAAACCATTTCCTGAGACATAATCACTTATGACATTTCAATCACCCTATATTTAACTCTTGAATTTTTTTCATATTATCTGCAAACTTTATTTCTAATATGAATGAAGCTTAAAACATTCCATTGTTGAATTTATGGTTTTAACTTTGTGATAGTCTCCTTCAATATTCCTTAAGCCTAGGTTCAAATAAGAGCCCTTTCCAGTGCAATATGTCTCTCTCCTCACTGCTTGATTATCTGTTGATTAATTAAATCAACTATCCTTTTATGGATCAATTCAGTCTTAGTCTGAACCTTGGAAATCTTATGCCACAGTTACAGCCTATTCAGTTACCAAATCAGAGTCAATTTGAAACTATATTGTAGAAAGTGGCTCTCAACAGTATAAACGTGCCACGTGAGTCCAAGAGATTAGCTCTTGGTATGTGTCATCTTCACTCTTTTTGGAATTGGATGCCCTTTCAAGTGTGGCAAGAGGAAGGAATTTCAAATAGCTAAACTATTAGCCTCTAACACTGACAATATAAAGGCTAAAACCTCACCCACTCATTTTACAGCCTACATGGATATTAACTGCCTTTGCAGATGGAAGCCTCAGCCAGTTGATGTCAAGAAACATTACAAGGAAAAAAAATTCACCCCTTGAGTCCTGGAAAGCCTGTATCAGGTGAGCCTTAACTGAAATGAAAAGACTCCCTTTCCCTTCATACAATCTAATCCCTATCTCACTTATTCCCGCGTAGGTCAAGGTTGCACCTCCATCAGTCAAAGTCAGCTACAAAAGTCTGTGTGAGATGTGTTTACTGAGCCCTGTGCTACTTTTAAAATAGCTGCTAAGCACCATAGACATCCACTGCAGTAAGCTGCTATGATTCTAAAAGTCAAAAACTGGAGCCACACTTGAAGCATCAATTTATCCACATGATACTTTGTTTCATACAACATCAACCCATTGCTGGTTCTTTCAATGTTCCAAGCCAACGTACCAGTATATTTAAATTTTAAGGTCCCAGGACATAATTAATATGTTTTTCCTTCCTCCAGTGTTATGTACAAATTGAAGACAGTAAACACATAAGTTGCCAGGTGAATATTAAAACGGCAGCTTTATTATTGGAACAGCTAAACTGGAGGAAAGAATCTAATTGTGTGCTCATTGTGGCACTTTTAAATTCTGTCCTTTGTTAATTAAATTTACCTACCCCAAGTGATAGTCTGCCTTGCTGAGGACAGAAATCGCCTCAGTAAATGCACTGTAATAAGGGACAGAAAATTTGTACCTTAGAGAGCCTCATTCTAAAAAATGAGGAAGTCCAACACACACACACATACTCTAATCCTAACCAACAGTCTGGTAAGAGAGCATGTCCAAAGGGTCAAGGTGTTCCCATACTCTCCTCTCTTTAGGCTTAGCCATGGGGCTATTTTTATGAGCAAAACTGAGCCAATTCATATCGCCATGAAGTTTAAAGTCTAGTGGGGAGAAATAGATACTATTTTTTTTAAATTAAGGTAATAATAAAGCATAAGTAGGTAAGAGAAGTTTTTGACCTTGGAAAAGTTATATAAATTTCTATGACCCAGTTTTTTCATCTGTAAAGTGAGAATAGTAGTAATAACTATCCCACAGGATTTTGTGAAATTTAACAATTTAACATTATAAAACACTCCAAACTTTATCAAGCACATTGTAAGCACCATATGTTTATTGCTGTTATTGTAAGAAGGTCTGGACTTACATTTAAAATCAGGTGGTAATCATAACACTTTGCAAATAGAAATGACCTCAGGTACAATTGAAGACATAGTCTGCATTTAGCATCTAAAGATATTGAAAGACTGAGAGGTTGCATGTATTTTTCAGAGATCTAAGAGCTAGCTAATGGTCAAATTGGATTGGGACACATGTCTCCTCCTCTTCAGCTCAGTGCTTCTCTGTTTCACTCTTCCTCTTCATTATTAAATAGCAGAATGTGTTTCTCATCAGTATGTTGAATATATAAGTTGAGCAGCGCTTTAGGGGACAAATGTGAGAATAGAATGACCTAAAATGTTTCACATGTTGAGACCACACTGGCACCTTTTCTTCAAGCAGTGTTGACATCCATACGCTCAAATAAATTAATGTTCTCATCTCCACTGACTCACTAGGCAGAAAAAAAGTTTGCCTGTCAATTTAAAAGGAGACAGGAAGAGAATGGCCCAGTCAAGTTGACACGTAAAATTAACCATCACAGGTGGTCCAGAGAGAAATGCATTTTTAAATGTGCCAAATTAATAATTGGTTTAGACAAACAAAGCAAACATTTCTAAACACTGGCAGATAGTCTTCCCAGTGGTAACAATTCACCTTCATGTTATTGTTTCCTTATCTTACACTCAAATTTGTTTCCTTAGTACTTTATTTGTGAAGATTTTTGCAGCTTAAGAAAGAGATTCCTTTGTCATGCTTACTACATTTTTATTTTGTTTTCCAGTATATAGTGTGGTGAGATATCAAAAAGTATTCAGCTCCTAAAACATTATTATATATTTATTTGATGAAAATTGACTAAATTCAAAATAACTCATGGGACTTTTGAAAAATATACAAATCCTGGGAGGCCTCCCCCAGTCTCAGATTTAGCATACTAAAATCTTCAATTTCCTGAGGTTTGGCCAAATTCAGTTAAACAAATTAAGCAACAAATAAAGCCCACAAACAAGCAATAATTCCCTGGTTAGGTAATTTTGAAGAGAAAAACTACTACTGGGAACTGAAAGATTTGTGAAAAGTCTCTGAATTTAAGAAATTCCTGATAATGTTGGTATACGTGGTAGGCTTAGTAAGGTCCTTACAAATGTCAATGTTTGAATTCCCAGAACCTGTGAATTTGTTACCTGACCTAGTAAGAGACTTTGTAGGTGTGATTAATTAAGGATCTTGAGATGGGATGTTACCCTGGATTAGCTGGTTAGGCCCAAATGTAATACTCACAAGGGTTCTTCTAAAACGGAGACAAGAAGTTGGAAAAGAGGATGTGATGATGGAAGTAGAGATTGGAGTAATGCTACCAGGAACCAAGGAATGTAGTAGCTTCTAGAAGCTGAAAAAGGCAAAGAATCAATTCTCCCCTGGAGCTTCCAGATGGAATAAACCATGCTGACCCCTTGAATTTTACCCTTTGAGACTCATTTTTGACTTCTGGCTACCAGAACAGTAAGATCACAAATTTGTATTGTGTTTAAGCCACGAAGTTATGGTGATTTGTTATAACAGCAATAGTAAACTAAAACAGTGTAGCAATATCAATGAATTAACATACGAGGAGTGCTAACTTCTAGTGCCAGGCACTGTACTAAACTGTTTGGAGAAAGATGATATTTCATCTTGAAAATTGTGTGAGGCAGATATTAGTATTTTCTCTGTTTTGACATAGCACAAACTGTAGTTTACAGACATTAGGTAACTCATACAGAGTTAAGTAACACATAGACACGTTGCTAGTACAATGTGACCTATAATTCAACCCATGAAGTCTAGTTTCAATCCTCTTTACAACTTCCTGCCTCTGC
Source organism: Pongo abelii (assembly GCF_028885655.2). Lineage (NCBI taxonomy): Eukaryota > Metazoa > Chordata > Mammalia > Primates > Hominidae > Pongo > Pongo abelii. The sequence goes on from NC_071988.2 coordinate 26,838,532, forward strand.
TCATTACCAGACTATCCATGTTTATCTCTGAGATTCCCAGCCAAAGGCTTCGGGTAGAGTCTGGCCACAGAACATAATTGCTTCAGATGACGTTATAAACTGCAACAATTAATTGAGCAGATATTTAACAAGCATCCAATCTATGACAAGCATAGTAGATAGTAAACCATGCAGTTGAGTAAGATAAACGTGGCTCCAACCCTTGGGAAGCTCATAATCACAGTGGGACCCTCTAAATGCAGTGCCAGTACTGGGTGACCAGAAACACAGAGTGTATAACTCAGTTATCTCAGATTTTTACAATATTGACATCTGAAGCAGATGAAAAGAGGTGTTTTAGAAAGATAAACAGCAAACATGGAAATACAATTTTTTTTGTAATATTGCCATCAAAACCTCCGCATTCTAGCATTCTTTACCGGTGGCAAAACCACTTTTAATTTTCATTTCCTTTACTCCCTGGAAAGCAAAATGAATTAAGCAGCAACTCCATTTGTTTTTAAATGTGATGGGAAGTTTCAAGTGAGGCATTTGAGAGCACAGAGAAATATTTAAAAGAAGCAGCAGTGAGTTCGGGGGACAGATTCACAACCAGAAAGAAAAACAAAAGAATGCTTTTAAAAAACAAAGGGCTTATTTTTCCCTCTCTCTAATTTCCTCATCTTAATGCTTTTATGAGCCAAATATTTTATGACCTTATGTTAAATGGAAACAAAAGGCTTCATTGTGTATTATTAAATATAAAATTATAAGAATCATTGCATAAAAATATATTACTTTTGGATTTCCTCCAATGCTATTTTTTTGAGTGAATCTGAGCTCATTATATTCAGCTGAATCTATTGATTCTATTTCTACAAATTCTAAGTGATTTCTTGCAGTTTATCTATTGTTCCTCTTTTAATTAGCAGTGGATGTGCAGTATAGCAGTAGGCAGTATTTATTGCATAATATTAATTCTGCAGCCGCACAGAGACAAAGCACTTTATACTAAACAAACACACGTGCAAGCTGCGTGCCCTAAAAGGTAAAGCTCTATAGGATGCCCTGCAGTGTGATTTCTAACTGGGCTTCCAGAAATGTGATTTCCGCCCCTTCTGAGTTAAATGAGTCACTCTGACTGTCTAGACTTCAATCACTGCATCTGTAACATAAGGACCTCTAGTTTCTTTCAACACCTATGCAACCAGATTTCTGTGAACTGTCTCTGGCTGACATTATATTGTCTATTGCACTCTGGAAGAAGTTAGCTTCTGGCTTTGTTATATGCATAAGAAAATCGTCTTTACACATATAATGATCACTAAAATTCTGGCTGCAGAATAGTCTTCCAAGTGCTCCTGGGAGTAAAGGAATGACAAGTTTTCTTACATATCCAGTTCTGCCCCTTTTCTGATTTCCCATTTGCTTTGTTGGATACCGGGTGCCGGACCACCAGGGGGCAGAATGGCTTCATCTAATCCCCAGAGGAACTTCATACATTCTCCTTTCCTGGTTCTATTGTTGAGCTTTGAGTTTTAGAACCCTATTCAGCATTCAAAACCATCAGTGCCATGATGGCTACAGGCAGGAGGCTGTGGCCTTCTCAAGTGTGTCTCCAAAATCTTATATCCCACTGCAAAGTGTTCTTCCTTGGCAGGGAAAAGATAATATGGCGTATTCTACAGGTTACTCTAGGACTGGATGGAAATGAAGAGAATCAGCAAAAGACTGATTTACATTGAGTTGAAGAGCAAGAAAAAAATGTTTGTAGTCTCCATGTAGGTAACAACACAATCTTTAAAGTCAAGATATTTAATAGTCATGAACTCTCTCTGAATATCAACTTTCCTTTAGGTCTGTAACCAGATGAGAGAAAATGTAATAACAGAAGTCACAATAATCATTTTAAATGGTAGTATATTTTCACATCCCCTTCAAATGCCTCACACTTAATAACTAGTGCTTCTGCCTTTCAAACCCAATCCAATAGTCTTGACACTTTATGGTTGAGGACAAGGAAACTGCTTAGGAAACCTCTTGGAGAACAGGAATATCTTTCTGCCATTCCAACACAGGTTATCTTTTCAGACATGAGAAACACGAAGAATGATTATTACCATTACAAGTAAATTTGCATAAGAAAATAGAGATAGTACTTTTCTTCCAGTATTGTTATGGAGACCAAACAAGATAAGGAACATAAATTCGTAGCCTAGTACGCGGCAAGCACTCCTGGAATGGCAGCAGTTCTTTGTTTCTTGTAAAAGTGAACGACTACGGTTATAGTTGCTCCCAAGCAAAGATCTGTTTGACTGTTTGAATTAGTCAGGGTTCTCTAAAGGAACAGAACTAATAGGATATATGTATATATGAAAGGGAGTTTATTAAGAAGAATTGACTCACACAATCACAAAGTGATTAAGAATGCACAAATTATGACCTAGTCATTACAGTCTACAACTGGAAACAGTCTGAGTGCCCATCAACGGGGCATGAACAAAATGGAATACTACTCAGCAACAGAAAGAGACAAACAGCTGATGTTAATACATACAATAATGTGGATGAACTCCAAAAACATTTTGCTGAGGAAAAGAAGCACATTAGTTTCTTATTGCGCGTGTAATAAATTGTCACAAACTTGGTATCATAAATTGCAGAAGTGTATTATCTTATAGTAGTAGAGGTTAGAAGTCCAAAATGGGTCTGACAGGACTGAAATCAATTGTGTTGGCACCTATGTTCCCTTCTAAAGGTTCTAGCTTCTTCAGGCTACCATCGTTCCTGGGCTCACAGCCGTCTTCAACTTCCAAAGCCCAGCAATGTTTGGTCAAGTCTTTCTTATGATGCCAGCTCTCCAGTTCTGATTCTGTTTTCTACATTTAGAGACACTTTTGATTGCATTGTGCCAACCCAGATAATCCAGAAAAATTTTATTTTAAATTCAATTGATTAGCACCCATAATTCCTTCTGCTCCTTTAGTTCCTCTTTGCAATGTACCATTGTGTTCATAGGTTCTGGGAATTACGATGTGGACATTTTGGAGGGCCATTATTTGCCTACCACAAGAAGTCTTATACAAAGGAGTACAACATTTATTACTTTCTTTCAGTAAAGTTGTAAAACAGGTAATTTAATATTTGGTGGATTAAAAAAACAACAGTGGTTACTCTTTGGACTTAGGGGAGGAGATTGGGAAAAGGCAATGTGAAATGATGTTTATATATTTTTTATTTAGGTTGTATTTTTTACAAGACTGTATGTATACATATATATACAGTCTTATCTATATACTTGAAATATATATATATATTTCAGTATATGTAAGTTTTACCTGAAAAATAAAAAAAAAACAAATAGTAAAGTGTTGCAAATAATATCCATGCACGAGTATTTAGGAAAAAATTTACTAATGTCTGAAACTTGCTAAAAAGTACTTTGCCAAATGGAGTAATGGGTAAATAGAAGGATGGAGAGAGATATATGTGGTAAGTCAAGTATAGAAAAATGGTAGTTTTAGGCAGTGGTCGGTTAGCTTTATGTGTGAATGTTTATTGCAAAAATGTTTCAATTTGTATGCTTAAAATTACCATAAAAATATAGAAGGGAAAGCGTATTGAATCAGGGTAGTAAGCCTTTGTAACAACTCTGTATTACATTCCTGTTTGCCATCTCTACTTCCTTCTTGGCACTGAGGTTGGCATTGCATCTCTCAAATTAAGGAATGAATTTCTCCTTACGGAGTTTAAGAATTCACTCTTAGCTCAAAGCTCTCTCTTGCTGATGTTCAAACTTAAATATTCAGAGACTATGAAAAAGAATTAATTCCAATTTACATCCCTACCCCATACAAGCACACCTGGCTAAGCAAAACTAATCCTTTTGACCCTCAGCCTTGGCAAGCCTGTGTGTGTGCGTGGCAGTGGTGGAGACAGGTGGTAGAGGCCTGTGCGTGGGTATCAGGTGCATATGAATTGTCAGAAGTTTATTCTAGAAAACACAACACACATCCCTGCCATAGAAGAATCTCAAAACAGATGCTGCAGCTGTGCTCTGATTAAAGGAAGCTATACCAAAGCAGATTCCTGTTACCTCGCAAGAGAGACTGTGTCTGAGTGAAGAAAACAGAGACCCATTGTCTATCAATGAGAAAATTCGCTGTCACTTTATTCCATCCAGTCTGTTTAATGCTTGCAAGCAAGCCCATTCATTTGCCGTATTAGGCTCTAGTGGAGCGTGTGAACAGCCCATTACACTCTCATGAAGGATGCCGATCCTTTACCCTATCACAGCCAGTGGTACATTTAGATATGCCCTTTGAAAAATTCTGAAATGTGCCCTCAACCTCGGAGAATTTCAAGTTACTTCACCAAACTCGGAACATCCCCTTTCTCTGGTGGATGTATGCAGGTTTTTCTATGTGCACAGTCAGCTTCTCATTATACATTTATGGCTGGTTCTCTGTATATGTTGTCAGTGAGACTACATTCCAATCTGATTTTAAAAAGAAAGGAACAGAGTTGTAGTTTTAATCTATCTATCTATCTATCTATCTATCTATCTATCTATCCATCCATCTATCCATCCATCCATCCATGTCTATCTGTATGTGTGTGTATTTTTTTGAAAACACATGTACATTTTCCTGTGAGGATTTAAGATATGATCTTGGGACTCTCAAAAAACTCTGGCCTAAATTAGGCTGTCACGTGGAAATTACAAGGTCGGTAACATGGGGCCCCTTAAAACCAAATTCTAATTTGTCTGCAACTGCAGCTATTTGCATCTCTCCTTCCTGACTCTTCTGGACTATAACAGACTACAATAACAGAGATAGCATCACTACTAATATGATGGAGCTTTTCCCTTGACACTGAGCTTAGCAACTCTCCACAGTCCAGACATATTCAATACTTTTATATGAAAACCCAGGCCCAGGAAAAACACCACCTCAGCTTGTCCCTGGTGATGCTCTTGCTGGTAGTTGTTCAGGGATAATAAATGGCTTTGATTCCAGAGAGTGGCAGTGCCTGCTACCCAAGTTGAAACTTAGGAAAATACCAGAAACTATTTTACTCACATACAGTTAACTTCTAATTATTCTTTGTTGACTTCTTTAACTTTTGATTCTCATTGTTTTCAGGAACATGTTGATTTTTCTATGGTTACATTGCTAATCCAGCAATGCTGATATTTTTGTCAATTTTAACTGAAACTTTCTTAAATGACCAATGACATTGTTATAGTTCTCAATTTCCTTCTAATTTTTCTGTTATTTATTCTATTGGTGTCTTACTGTTAATGGCATTTTTATACATGTTTTGCTTGTTGGTTGCATTTGTGAGCAGGTTGAGACAATCTAATAGAATTTGAACAAACATCTAAATTGTCCTCGATGAATGTCCTCACTCTTTCATTAATTCAACATTCACTTTAGCCTTCATGTATGCACTTGCTGAGCACTTTGGGGTACTTAAAATTCCTTTCAATCAGATTAACAATAAATCTAAGCTTAAATAACTATAATACTTGATAGAATGTGCTATGTCATAAAAGAAAGTTTGTGTATATGAGAAATAAAGTGCTATAAAATTAAACAAAAATGGGCTGGGCAGGGTGGCTCAAGCCTGTAATCCCAGCACTTTGGGAGGCCGAGACGGGTGGATCACCAGAGGTCAGGAGTTTGAGACCAGCCTGACCAACATGGTGAAATGTGGTCTCTACTAAAAATACAAAAATTGGCCAGGCATGGTGGCAGACTCGTGTAATCTCAGCTACTCGGGAGGCTGAGGCAGGAGAATCACTTGAACCCATGAGGCGGAGGTTGCAGTTAGCCAAGATTGCACCATTGCACTCCAGCCTGGACGACAAGAGTGAAACTCCATCTCAAACAAACAAATAAATAATAAACAAGCAAACAAATAAATAATTTAATTAAATTAAACAAAAATGGTAAGAGAAAAAAAAGTAAGGAAAAAAAGTAAGAGAAGAGCTATAATACCCATCATGTGGAAAAGAGTGGTTATGAAAAGTGGGAAGGGATGATGAACATATTAACTCCCTGAATAACAGAAAGTGGAAGAATATATCATGAATTCCATCAACAACAACAGCTATTTCTTAATCTTATCTTTCATGTGCCAATCCCCCTTTTTCCAACCCCTATGTGCAATAACAGGTATACTATAAATATTTGTTAATTTATTGGTTATCGATCTGCAGTAAATCACTGATATATTCTACTGTATTCTCCATCCCCCAGAAAATACCAACCTTTGGAACATCGTAGTTTTATTGAAAAGAGCATTCCCTTCTGTATGACTTAAACAAGGCTGTATTCCCAATTCTCCAATTTCAGGCAGATTCTTTACCCTCCCATTTCATTTCTAGTATTTAAAATAGAAACACAAGTCTACCTTCCTGAACTAATTCTGAGGCATCCTGGCATGATGTGTAAAGCTCTGTCATTTCCATAAAATAATTACTAAAAATTATTTGATGTATTAGTTTTTTTAAAAATTTGGTTTTATTGTAGCTTTGTAACTTTATATGATTTCTCTGATTTGGGGAAAGTTTTTTTAAAAATTATATTTGTATGTTTGACTCCCATGCCTGTTATATGTGATTTTAAATTTTCCCTAAAAAAGCCTTCCCCCAAATAAATTCCTATTCTTTTCTATGTTTCATCTTATGACTTCCTCAAGACTCGTAATTATGCATTTTTTGGTTTCCCTGCTGTTAGGTATCCTCTAGGATGACATATTGTCCTCTTTCTATCATTTTATATCTCTACTTCTTTATATACTCAAGCCTCTCAAGTGCCAAAATGAAGGTTGATTCTCTTCCTTGATTAAGCTATTCTTCAATTTCTTCTTTACTACTCATTCCTTGGTCCACTTCAGTCCAATTCTGGCCGCACTATTCCACTGAGAGTACCCTTAAATAATCACTCATATATATTCAATGTTCCAATCTTCTTGCCTTTGTTCTTCTTGACCATTCAGTAGTTTTAATATTATAGACCATATTATTCCTTGAAACCACAACCTTTCTTGCCTTTTATGACGCTATATTTAACAGAATGTGTCTTTATTCCTAACTTCCTTTTTTATCCTGTGCTTATCCCTTACTCCTTAATGGAAGGAGAATTAGTCAGAGTTCTACAGAGATATAGAAGCAATAGATCGATCTATCTATCTATCTATCTATCTATCTATCTATCTAGAGAGAGAGGACAGAGAGTGAGCAATTTATTATGAAGAATTGGCTGAGAATTCTGAAAATCTACAGTCAGCAAGCTAGAGACTGAAGAGGGTTGATAGTATAAGTTCCAGCCTGAAAGCTGGCTGGCTTGAGACACAAAAAGAGCTGATGTTTCAGTTCAAGTCTGAAGAAGGGAAAAGACTGATGTCCCAGCTCAAGAAATTAAACAGGAGGACTTCCTGCTTACTTGTGGGAAGGCCAATCTTTTTGTTCTGTTCGAGCCTTCTACTGATTGGATGAACCCCATTCATATTAGGCAGGATAATCTGTTTATCTAGTCCACCAAGTCTAATGTTAACCTTGTCAAAAAATACCTTTACAGACACACCCAGAATAAGGCTTGACCGAAAAGATGTTGTTGCGAATGTGATGAATGTGCACTATTGGTGGAAATGTAAAATGGTGCAGCCACTATAGTAAATAATATCGTGTTTCTTCAAAAAATTGAAAATAGAGTTATCATATATTTCAGCAATTCCAAGCCTGGGCATATCCTCAAAAGTGAAACCAGGGATTCAAACACATGTGTGTACACTCAAGTTTATAGCAGCATTATTTACAATAGCCAAAAGCTGGCAGCAAGACAAGTGTCCATGGGCAGATGAATAAACACAATGTAGTCTGTACATACAATGAGACATTATTCAGCCTTAAAAATAAATGAAATTATGACACATGCTACAATGCAGATGAGCCTTGAATTGAAGACATTATACAAAGTGAAATGAGTCAGACACAAAAGACAAATACTGTATGATTCACTTATATTTGTTACCTAGCATATTCAAATTCATAGCAACACAAAGTAGAATGGTGGTTGCTGGGGCCAGGAGAAGGAGAAAACTGAGAGTTACTACTTAATGGTGATATGGTTTGGCTCTGTGTCCCCATCCAAATCTCATCTTATAGCTTCCATAATTTCCATGTGTTGTGGGAGAGACCTGGTGGGAGATAACTGAATCATGGGACGGATCTTTCCCATGCTGTTCTTGTGATACTGAATAAGTCTCATGAGATCTGATGGTTTTAAAAAACGGGAATTTCCCTGCACAAGCTCTTTTGTTTGCCACCATGTGAGACATGCCTTTCTCCTTCCGCCGTGATTGTGAGGCCTCTCCAGCCATGTGGAACTGTAAGTCCAATAAACTTCTTTGTTTTGTAAATTGCTCAGTCTTAGGTATGTCTTCATCAGCAGCATGAAAACAGACTAATACAAGTTAGTACAGAGTTACAGTTTGGAAAAATAAAAAAGTCCTGGACAAACATGATAGTAATGATTGCACAAAAACTTGAATGTATTTAATGACATTCAACTATCCACTTAAAAATGATTAAATTGGTTAATGTTATGTTATGTATATCTTACTACAATTTTAAAAAATAGGCTACATGTTATACATCTGATGTCTCTGAATTAAGGGCCTCATGATTTAACCGCTGTTTGAAGGTACCTTTTGCATGACCTAGGCTTCTGTCACTCTCCTCTACACACCATTATTTACCTGGGGCCTGTATGTGCATAACCATGCACATTTACTTATGTCTGCTTTCTCATTCTGCTGTATTTGCAATTTCTTTGCTCAGGTAGAAATTTTGTTCTACATTGAAGAGTCTATATCCTCAGTGAAGCATTTCTATATATCCCCATTTAGAATCAATTACTTTTTTTTTTCTTTTTAGATAGAGTCTCACTCTGTTGCCAGGCTAGAGTGCAGGGCCACGATCTCGGCTCACTGCAACCTCCGCCTCCCGGGTTCAAGCAATTCTCCTGCCTCAGACTCCCAAGTAGCTGGGACTACAGGCGTGTGCCACCACACCCAGCTAATTTTTGTATTTTTAGTAGAGATGGGGTTTCACCGTGTTGACCAGGATGGTCTCAATCTCTTGACCTCATGATCCATCTGCCTTGGCCTCCCAAAGTGCTGGGATTACAAGTGTGAGCCACTGTGCCAGGCCCAATTAATGACTCCTTTATTTTTACCCTGTGTCTTGTTTACTTATACCTTGATTGTAATGTATTTATTTATACACTTGCTGTCGATGATTTTTGGCATTTGGTGGCCTCTATTAGATTTATAAGCTCCTGGAATGCAAGGTGTCTGACTTCTCCTTCTTTTCCTTTGCCTAGTTATTCCATAAATATTTGACCTGAAATTGGGACATCTCACCAATAACCCTCAAGATGAGTTCCTGCTTCCTCTTGTGTTATATAAGACACAGATAAAACTCAACAATAATGAGAGGTCATTTTCTTTGTTTGAACATAGTTTTTAAGGTTTTGCATTCCCATTTATGTGAAAGATTTTTATCGTCCTCTACTTTTTCCTTTCTGTAGCTCTTAGACTCTATTATTATTTATATTAGTACAACTTAAAGGACTAAGGGTTGATCTTGTATCATCAATTTGAAAAAATATGCAGAAAATATTATTTCAATTTTTATATTTGTGAGAATTCACAAAGATAACTTTTTTCTCAGGTGATTAGCTTAATATGTGGCAGTTATAGAACAGGCTAGCAATTACAGCAATCAAATGTTTAAAGCGTACACCACCACTTAACTGGTCTCATTGTTACATAAATTGGAAATCCTGTATAACTAATGATGGATAACAGAGACACAGGCTTTTTCTCATATTGCTCTGCTCACTCTTAGTTAACCTCTTTGAGTTGACTATACTCTGCAGGAGTAAGCCACACACCTTTCATGATGTTGGCTCCTGGATCTCACACCTGTCAGCATTGCGGTTCTAGATTATACAGAATGACTGGGTTACTGTTCAATAAATAATGTTTTGAAGAAGTTGAACTAACTATAGGGAAATTACTATATACATTGAGGTGTTGCTCTACTCCTTTCTCAATCCACAGTTCTCGGAAACTTTAATTCAACCTTGGATAGCTTTATATTGGAGAATGAGAAAAATCAAAGCATTCGAGGGTGGTCAGCTCTATTATTAGTGCCCTCCTCACTAACAGATATGAGTGTAGAATCTTCTTTCTCTAGACTTCATTGCTATAATAACCACTCATGCTGTAAAATCCACTTTGCCACTTTTTTTTTTCTTATTAGCTCTTTTGCTGTTGTCTTTTCCTCTGGAAGACATCCACATACTGGAAGAAGTTCCTTCTCTCTCTCCCCAGCAGTGAGGTAGCAATTTTGTGTAGGAAGTTATGGGGGGCATTAATGACTGGGAATAGAGGAGCTGTAAGCCTCACGTCTCAGATTGACACAGAGGGTTACAGGCCCTTCAAAATGTACTCCAGCCACTAAGGAAAAAGAATGACTCTTTTTCAGGCAATCCATAGTTCAATATTGACAGGAGCATGAGAAGAAATTTCAGATTGCCTACTTTTGCTGGCTAGAAAGTCCTGTAATTGTGGCAGGCAGGGGGCAGAATGCCTTTGGTGGCTGACAGTGAAAATTCTTGATCTGAGCTCTCAAAGCCTTTGTAGACATTTCTATCCAGAGGAGAGCACCAGGGTGGCATTAGCTGAGTCCTTGAGATGCAATTGAGGAGGCAATGCTATTTTCCTTCTGGCTAAGAGAAATGGCAAAGCCTCTTTGTAACAAATGATCATAAATTGCCTGTGTGTCTCCAAGGCAATGAGAGAACTTGCATCTTAGTACTAATGCAAGCTGCTCTCATACTTCTGAGTAGCGCTGGCCACTGGAAAGGAATAAGGGCCTGAGGATAAAGCTACCAAGACATATCTTTATCCCATAAGTAAGTGTAATCAAAAGTAAAAGGCTTTCAGCTGTTAAGTTACTTGAAAAACAGATTCTCAAAACTCAATAATTAAATCAAGAGGGGTGAAAGCCAGAAACTAAGATCAAGTAAAATCTGGAAATTGGGAAGTGAAAGAATAAACAAGATCTTCAGCTAGAGTTAAACTTGGCTGTCAGCCCTATCCCATTTCTGTTTTTTGGTTTTGTTTTGTTTTAAATCCTGTATAAGGCCATGTGAGATATGACATAGAAATGTGTAATCAAAAAGCATGCATATATTTGAAGTTTAAATTCATAGAAAAGTTCTCATTCAGTGCTCCTTAAGGCCATTTTGGCCAATTTAGAATTTTTGAGGTATACAATCTAGGTCATCTTTAAGCTTCCTAAGATGCACTACTCCCTGGTTCTTTGTAAATAATTTTGTGAGTATATATCAAATGTACAGATTTACAGTAAGTGACGCTATGTACTTACATTATGCTCATATGTATAGTTATAAAAAGTTCTTTAGAAGCCCTGGGGTGTTGTATGTGTTTCTAGATTTGCATTTATAAGAATTGGTTAAGCATAACACAGGCATGAAAATCTTGCTACCTGGTATTCTGTGCTTTTTAAGAGGCTTGCTGATAACAATGTTGTTGATACTGATGGCAGCACCTGTCATTTGGGAGGTGTTTCCAAGGTGCAAGACAATTGGCTAATTACTTAACACAGGTTATCTCACTTAATTCCTTCAACATCCTTATCATGATTATTGCTCTTATTGTTTGAGGAAGCTGAGGTTCAGAGAGGATAATCGGCTTGCTTAAGGTCATACCAATAGTAAATGGAGGATGATGATTCTAAATGTATATTGTCCTAATTTCAAATGAAAAATGTTAACAAAAGAGAGGGAATGGTATGATAGAAAATGCTCTAATGTATTTGTTGAGAGATTTCGGATAAGTTTTCACTCACATTTCATACCACTGTGCAGTGAACTTCTTTTGGTTTTGAGATCCAGCATATGGTCTTCCTTATTCTGGAAGATTTATCCTAATCTTGCTTTGATAAAACACCACTTCTAGTGGTCAACGATTTCCATTTAGTGCTATTGACTCAACTCCTAGCTGAATGGTTTGGCCCAAATTGGCTTATGGACCATTTTCCAGTCGCCAAGTTTGGGATGAATATTTGCTAGAGCTCCTGGAATAAAATCGATCTTCTTCTCCCTTATTCTGCAGGAACTACCAAAATATGCATTGGCATTTATTGGATAGTATGGCATTCTATAGAAATATGAGGTTTGCCAATAAAGCAACTATTTGGACATTGTGGAAGGAAAAATCAAAGTTCTCTGTGACCATGTCCCTTTACAGTGTGACTTTTTCACAGCTTTTATCAAGATATGGAAGCTCTTTCCCCACCTCTTGCATCTAGGCTGTGTTTTCACTTGCTTTGACCAATAGAAGGTGAAAGAACGACATTATGCAATTGTAAGGCTTCCATTTTTACTCTTTGGGAACTCTAGCCTAAGACTACCCAAAAGGAAGCCAGTCTAGTCAGCTGGAGATTGACACACCATGAGGAAAAGATCCACAATGATCAAGAAGACAGCCAGCTTCAAGAAGACTGTCAGACCTACGAGTCTGGCCATCTCGCACCTTCTGACCCAGCTGATCCTGAGCTTAATGAAGCTACGTGAGTGAGTGTTATGGAGAAAGCACAGCTAGCCAACATTATTGTGAGAAATAGCACATCTTTTTTTTTTTCTTCAACTTTTATTTTAAGTTCTGGGGTACACGTGAAAGATGTGCTGGTTAGTTACATAGGTAAAGGTGTACCATGGTGGTTTGCTGCACAGATCAACCCATCACCTTGGTATTAAGTGCAGCATCCAATAGCTATTCTTCCTTGTGCTGTCCTTCCTCCCATCCCTTCCCCTGGCAGGCCCCAGTGTGTGTTGTTCCCACATGTGTCCATGTGTTCTCATTGATCAGTTCCCACTTATAAGCAAGAGCATGTGGTGTTTGATTTTCTGTTCCTGTGTTAGTTTGCTGAGGATAGCGGCTTCCAGCTTCATCCATGTCCCTGAAAAGTACATGATCTAATTCTTTTTTATGGCTGCATAGTATTTCATGGTGTATATGTACCATATTTTCTTTATCCAGTCTGTCATTGATGCGCATTTAGGTTGATTCTATTTCTTTGCTATTGTGAATAGTGCTTCAATGAACATATGCATGCCTGTGTCTTTACAATAGAATGATTTATATTCCTTTAGGTATATACCCAGTAATGGGATTGCTGGCTCAAATGGTATTTCTGACTTTAGATCTTTGAGGAATCACCACACTGTCATCCACAATGGTTGAACTAATTTACACTCCCACCAAGAGTGTAAAAGCATTCTTTTCAGAATGAGAGAACATTTTTGCAATCTATCCATTTGACAAAGGTCTAATATCCAGAGTCTATGAGGAATTTAAACAAATTTATGAGAAAAAAACAACCCCATTAAAATGTGGGCAAAGGACATAAAGAGACACTTCTCAAAAGAAGACATTCATGTGGCGAACAAACATATGAAAAAAAGCTCAATATCCCTGATCTTTAGAGAAATGCAAATCAAAACCACAACGAGATACCATTGCATGCCAGTCAGAATGGCACTTATTACAAATTGTTGTCTTTTAAGCCACATAGTTTTGTGGTGGTTTATTAAATGGCAATGATTAACTGATGCAGTCACTATTGCTAGAGAACTGGTGAGGCGGGGAGAATGATTACAGAGCAAGATAACAGAAAACTAATGGTTTCTAGGTGTTGTCACATGACTTGCTAAATCAAGCTTTACATGAAGTCTGCCTTATAGCCAGATTTGGAATTTATGAGAGCATCTCCCATTCCTCCCTCTCATTGCTTTTTGCAGGAGGTGTGAGAAATGACTTAAACCAATTTTATTTTATTAAGTTGTAATATACAGTAATAAATTACCCTGGTCACCACATTTTGTTGTTGGCTAATTCTTGATACAAAAGTGGTTTTATCATCTCCAGGTCTATTCATCATCTAAGAGACTGATAGAAAGATCATTATGCAAAACAAAGTTCTAAAGTGAGTATCACCCAAAATTAGAGTAAGAAAAAAACTCTAGTAGCTTTCATAGTATCTTTCCTTTGTTCATTTCTGAAATGAGTAAGCCTTTAAATAACACATAACCTACCTAAGTTAGCACTGCAGTTGAGACATTAAGTAATTTTTTTAAACAATCTGATATTCATGATTTCCCGAGTGTGAAGCTAGTATTTTTAAAATAAATGATCATTTGTAGTTCCTTCTTTGTGGAGAGAAAAAGGACATAATTTTCAATCTGAAATCAGAGGCTAGTACTTCACCCACATAATGGGGCAACTCCAACATTTGATACAAATGTCAAGTAAAAAGAGTGACAGAAACTAGAAAAACTGGTGAGTTTTTTCCGGTTTGTTTTTCTCTTTAACCAATTGTATTAAAATACAAATATATTTGTTTTTGAAACACAATTAAAATAATCTTTGGAAACCTTTAAGCCTCTAGCATTCACTATTTAGATTAAGTCTTTAACACTTAAGTCTGGCTTTTATTCAGTACTAATGTGTCCGGAATTGGTTCCTTCTGGTGAGTACTTGGTCTCGCTGACTTCAAGAATGAAGCCACAGACCTCCGTGGTGAGTGCTACGGCTCTTAAAGATGGTGTGTCTGGAGTTTGTTCCTTCAGATGTTCAGATGTGTACAGAGTTTCTTCCTTCCAGTGGGTTTGTGGTCGCGTGCTGACTTTAGGAGTGAAGCTGCAGACCTTCGCAGTGAATGTTACAGCTCTTAAAGGTGGCGTGTCCAGAGTTGTTTACCCTTCACAGTGGGTTTGTGGTCTCACTGACTTCAGAAATGAAGGCGCAGACCCTCGCGATGTGCATTACAGCTCATAAAGGTAGTGTGGACACAAACAGTGACCAGCAGCAAGATTTATTGTAAAGAGCAAAAGAACAAGGCTTCCACAGCTTGGAAGGGGACCTGAGCGGGTTGCGGCTGCTGGCTATGGTGGCCAGCTTTTATTCCCTTATTTGGCCCCACCCACGTCCTGCTGATTGGTCCATTTTACAGAGTGCTGATTGGTCCATTTTACAAAGTGCTGATTGGTCTGTTTTACAGAGTGCTGATTGGTGCGTTTAAAAACATTTGGCTAGACAAAGAGTGCTGATTGGTGCATTTTTTTTATTATTATTATACTTTAGGTTTTATGGTACATGTGCGCAATGTGCAGGTTAGTTACGTATGTATACATGTGCCATGCTGGTGTGCTGCACCCACTAAGTCGTCATCTAGCATTAGGTATATCTCCCAATGCTATCCCTCCCCCCTCCCCCCACCCCACAACAGTCCCCAGAGTGTGATGTTCCCCTTCCTGTGTCCACGTGTTCTCATTGTTCAGTTCCCACCTATGAGTGAGAATATGCAGTGTTTGGTTTTTTGTTCTTGCGATAGTTTACTGAGAATGATGATTTCCAATTTCATCCATGTCCCTACAAAGGACATGAACTCATCATTTTTTATGGTTGCATAGTATTCCGTGGTGTATATGTGCCACATTTTCTTAATCCAGTCTATCATTGTGGGACATTTGGGTTGGTTCCAAGTCTTTGCTATTGTGAATAAAGCCGCAATAAACTTACGTGTGCCTGTGTCTTTATAGCAGCATGATTTATAGTCCTTTGGGTATATACCCAGTAATGGGATGGCTGGGTCAAATGGAATTTCTAGTTCTAGATCCCTGAGGAATCGCCACACTGACTTCCACAAGGGTTGAACTAGTTTACAGTCCCACCAACAGTGTAAAAGTGTTCCTATTTCTCCACATCCTCTCCAGCACCTGTTGTTTCCTGACTTTTTAATGATTGCCATTCTAACTGGTGTGAGATGGTATCTCATTATGGTTTTGATTTGCATTTCTCTGATGGCCAGTGATGGTGAGCATTTTTTCATGTGTTTTTTGGCTGCATAAATGTCTTCTTTTGAGAAGTGTCTGTTCATGTCCTTCGCCCACTTTTTGATGGGGTGTTTTTTTCTTGTAAATTTGTTGGAGTTCATTGTAGATTCTGGATATTAGCCCTTTGTCAGATGAATAGGTTGCGAAAATGTTCTCCCATTTTGTAGGTTTCCTGTTCACTCTGATGGTAGTTTCTTTTGCTGTGCAGAAGCTCTTGAGTTTAATTAGATCCCATTTGTCAATTTTGGCTTTTGTTGCCATTGCTTTTGGTGTTTTAGACATGAAGTCCTTGCCCATGCCTATGTCCTGAATGGTAATGCCTAGGTTTTCTTCTAGGGTTTTTATGGTTTTAGGTCTAACGTTTAAGTCTTTAATCCATCTTGAATTAATTTTTGTATAAGGTGTAAGGAAGGGATCCAGTTTCAGCTTTCTACATACGGCTAGCCAGTTTTCCCAGCACCATTTATTAAATAGGGAATCCTTTCCCCATTGCTTGTTTTTCTCAGGTTTGTCAAAGATCAGATAGTTGTAGATATGTGGCATTATTTCTGACGGCTCTGTTCTGTTCCATTGATCTATATCTCTGTTTTGGTACCAGTACCATGCTGTTTTGGTTACTGTAGCCTTGTAGTATAGTTTGAAGTCAGGTAGTGTGATGCCTCCAGCTTTGTTCTTTTGGCTTAGAATTGACTTGGCGATGCGGGCTCTTTTTTGGTTCCATATAAACTTTGAAGTAGTTTTTTCCAATTCTGTGAAGAAAGTCATTGGTAGCTTGATGGGGATGGCATTGAATCTATAAATTACCTTGGGCAGTATGGCCATTTTCATGATATTGATTCTTCCTACCCATGAGCATGGAATGTTCTTCCATTTGTTTGTATCCTCTTTTATTTCCTTGAGCAGTGGTTTGTAGTTCTCCTTGAAGAGGTCCTTCACATCCCTTGTAAGTTGTATTCCTAGGTATTTTATTCTCTTTGAAGCAATTGTGAATGGGAGTTCACTCATGATTTGGCTCTCTGTTTGTCTGTTATTGGTGTATAAGAATGCTTGTGATTTTTGTACATTGATTTTGTATCCTGAGACTTTGCTGAAGTTGCTTATTAGCTTAAAGAGATTTTGGGCTGAGACAATGGGGTTTTCTAGATATACAATCATGTCATCTGCAAACAGGGACAATTTGACTTCCTCTTTTCCTAATTGAATACCCTTTATTTCCTTCTCCTGCCTAATTGCCCTGGCCAGAACTTCCAACACTATGTTGAATAGGAGTGCTGAGAGAGGGCATCCCTGTCTTGTGCCAGTTTTCAAAGGGAATGCTTCCAGTTTTTGCCCATTCAGTATGATATTGGCTGTGGGTTTGTCATAGATAGCTCTTATTATTTTGAGATATGTCCCATCAGTACCTAATTTATTGAGAGTTTTTAGCATGAAGGGTTGTTGAATTTTGTCAAAGGCCTTTTCTGCATTTATTGAGATAATCATGTGGTTTTTGTCTTTGGTTCTGTTTATATGCTGGATTACATTTATTGATTTGCATATATTGAACCAGCCTTGCATCCCAGGGATGAAGCCCACTTGATCATGGTGGATAAGCTTTTTGGTGTGCTGCTGGATTCAGTTTGCCAGTATTTTATTGAGGATTTTTGCGTCAATATTCATCAAGGATATTGGTCTAAAATTCTCTTTTTTGGTTGTGTCTCTGCCAGGCTTTGGTATCAGGATGATGCTGACCTCATAAAATGAGTTAGGGAGGATTCCCTCTTTTTCTATTGATTGGAATAGTTTCAGAAGGAATGGTACCAGTTCCTCCTTGTACCTCTGGTAGAATTCGGCTGTGAACCCATCTGGTCCTGGACTTTTTTTGGTTGGTAAGCTATTGATTATTGTCACAATTTCAGCTCCTGTTATTGGTCTATTCAGAGATTCAACTTCTTCCTGGTTTAGTCTTGGGAGGGTGTATGTGTTGAGGAATTTATCCATTTCTTCTAGATTTTCTAGTTCATTTGCATAGAGGTGTTTGTAGTATTCTCTGATGGTAGTTTGTATTTCTGTGGGATCGGTGGTGATATACCCTTTATCATTTTTTATTGCATCTATTTGATTCTTCTCTCTTTTTTTCTTTATTAATCTTGCTAGCGGTCTATCAATTTTGTTGATCCTTTCAAAAATCCAGCTCCTGGATTCATTAATTTTTTGATAGGTTTTTTTGTTTCTGTATTTCCTTCAGTTCTGCTCTGATTTTAGTTATTTCTTGCCTTCTGCTAGCTTTTGAATGTGTTTGCTCTTGCTTTTCTAGTTCTTTTAATTGTGATGTTAGGGTGTCAATTTTAGATCTTTCCTGCTTTCTCTTATGGGCATTTAGTGCTATAAATTTCCCTCTACACACTGCTTTGAATGCATCCCAGAGATTCTGGTATGTTGTGTCTTTGTTCTCATTGGTTTCAAAGAATATCTTTATTTCTGCCTTCATTTCGTTATGCACCCAGTAGTCGTTCAGGAGCAGGTTGTTCAGTTTCCATGTAGTTGAGCACTTTTGAGTGAGATTCTTAATCCCGAGATCTAGCTTTATTGCACTGTGATCTGAGAGATAGTTTGTTATAATTTCTGTTCTTTTACATTTACTGAGGAGAGCTTTACTTCCAAGTATGTGGTCAGTTTTTGAATAGGTGTGGTGTGGTGCTGAAAAAAATGTATATTCTGTTGATTTGGGTTGAAGAGTTCTGTAGATGTCTATTAGGTCCTCTTGGTGCAGAGCTGAGTTCAATTCCTGGGTATCCTTGTTGAGTTTCTGTCTCGTTGATCTGTCTGATGTTGACAGTGGGGTGTTAAAGTCTCCCATTATTAAGGTGTGGGTGTCTAAGTCTCTTTGTTGGTCACTCAGGACTTGCTTTATGAATCTGGGTGCTCCTGTATCGGGTGCATATATATTTAGGGTAGTTAGCTCCTCTTGTTGAATTAATCCCTTTACCATTATGTAGTGGCCTTCTTTGTCTCTTGATCTTTGTTGGTTTAAAGTCTGTTTTATCAGAGACTAGGATTGCAACCCCTGCCTTTTTTTGTTTTCCATTTGCTTGGTAGATCTTCCTCCATCCTTTTATTTTGAGCCTATGTGTGTCTCTGCACGTGAGATGGGTTTCCTGAATATAGCACACTGATGGGTCTTGAGTCTTTGTCCAATTTGCCAGTCTGTGTCTTTTAATTGGAGTATTTAGTCCATTTACATTTAAAGTTAATATTGTTATGTGTGAATTTGATCCTGTCATTATGATGTTAGCTGGTTATTTTGCTCGTTAGTTGATGCAGTCTCTTCCTAGCCTCGATGGTCTTTACATTTTGGCATGATTTTGCAGTGGCTGGTACCGGTTGTACCTTTCCATGTTTAGCGCTTCCTTCAGGAGCTCTTTTAGGGCAGGCCTGGTGGTGACAAAATCTCTCAGCATTTGCTTGTCTGTAAAGGATTTTATTTCTCCTTCACTTATGAAGCTTAGTTTGGCTGGATATGAAATTCTGGGTTGAAAATTCTTTTCTTTAAGAATGTTGAATATTGGCCCCCACTCTCTTCTGGCTTGTAGGGTTTCTGCTGACAGATCCACTGTTAGTCTGATGGGCTTCCCTTTGAGGGTAATCTGACCTTTCTCTCTGGCTGCCCTTAACATTTTTTCCTTCATTTCAACTTTGGTGAATCTGACAATTATGTGTCTTGGAGTTGCTCTTCTCGAGGAGTATCTTTGTGGCGTTCTCTGTATTTCCTGAATCTGAATGTTGGCCTGCTTTGCTAGACTGGGGAGGTTCTCCTGGATAATATCCTGCAGAGTGTTTTCCAACTTGGTTCCATTCTCCCCGTCACTTTCAGGTACACCAATCAGACGTAGATTTGGTCTTTTCACATAGTCCCACATTTCTTGGAGGCTTTGCTCATTTCTTTTTATTCTTTTTTCTCTAAACTTTCCTTCTTGCTTCATTTCATTCATTTCATCTTCCATGGCTGATACCCTTTCTTCCATTTGATCGCATCGGCTCCTGAGGCTTCTGCATTCTTCACGTAGTTTTCGAGCCTTGGTTTTCAGCTCCATCAGCTCCTTTAAGCACTTCTGTGTATTGGTTATTCTAGTTATAGATTCTTCTAAATTTTTTTCAAAGTTTTCAACTTCTTTGCCTTTGGTTTGAATATCCTCCCGTAGCTCGGAGTAATTTGATCGTCTGAAGCCTTCTTCTCTCAGCTTGTCAAAGTCATTCTCCGTCCAGCTTTGTTCCATTGCTGGTGAGGTACTGCGTTCCTTTGGAGGAGGAGAGGCACTCTGCTTTTTAGAGTTTCCAGTTTTTCTGCTCTGTTTTTTCCCCATCTTTGTGGTTTTATCTACTTTTGGTCTTTGATGATGGTGATGTACAGATGGGTTTTTGGTGTGGATGTCCGTTTTGTTAGTTTTCCTTCTAACAGACAGGACCCTCAGCTGCAGGTCTGTTGGAGTACCCGGCTGGCCGTGTGAGGTGTCAGTCTGCCCCTGCTGGGGGGTGCCTCCCAGTTAGGCTGCTCGGGGGTCAGGGGTCAGGGACCCACTTGAGGAGGCAGTCTGCCTGTTCTCAGATCTCCAGCTGCGTGCTGGGAAAGCCACTGCTCTCCTCAAAGCTGTCAGACAGGAACATTTAAGTCTGCAGAGGTTACTGCTGTCTTTTTGTTTGTCTGTGCCCTGCCCCCAGAGGTGGAGCCTACAGAGGCAGGCAGGCCTGCTTGAGCTGTGGTGGGGTCCACCCAGTTCAAGCTTCCAGGCTGCTTTATTTACCTAAGGGAGCCTGGGCAATGGCAGGCGCCCCTCCCCCAGCCTCGCTGCCACCTTGCTGTTTGATCTCAGACTGCTGTGCTAGCAATCAGCGAGACTCCGTGGGCATAGGACCCTCTGAGCCAGGTGCGGGCTATAATCTCCTGGTGCACCATTTCCTAAGCCCGTCGGAAAAGCACAGTATTCGGGTGGGAGTGGCCTGATTTCCCAGGTGCCATCTGTCACCCCTGGAAAGGGAACTCCCTGACCCCTTGTGCTTCTCGAGTGAGGCAATGCCTGGCCCCTGCTTCGGCTGGCGCACGGTGCGCTCACCCACTGACCTGTGCCCACTGTCTGGCACTCCCTAGTGAGATGAACACGGTACCTTGGATGGAAATGCAGAAATCACTCGTCTTCTGCGTCGCTCGCGCTGGGAGCTGTAGACCGGAGCTGTTCCTATTCAGCCATCTTGGCTCCTCCTGGTGCATTTTTACAGAGTGCTGATTGGTGTGTTTACAATCCTTTAGCTAGACACAGAATGCTGATTGGTGCATTTACAATCCTCTAGCTAGACAGAAAAGTTCTCCAAGTCCCCATTCGACCCAAGAAGTCCAGCTAGCTTTACCTCTCACTAGTTTCTATACCTTGGCTTCTAAAACACTCAATTTGAAAAATATCTCCTTAACAGTGCCATCAAATAGAAATATAACATAATCCAGTTTTTTTTTTATGGAGTTTCACTCTTGTTGCCCAGGCTGGAGTGTGGTGGCATGATCTCAGCTCACTGCAATCTCCGCCTTCCATTTCAAGAGATTCTTCTGCCTCAGCCTCCCAAGTAGCTGGGTTTATAGGCACTCACCACCATGCCCTGATAATTTTTGTATTTTTAGTAGAAACGGGGTTTCACCATGTTGGCCAGGATGGTCTCGAACTCCTGACCTCGTGATCTGCCCGCCTCAGCCTCCCAAAGTGCTGGGATTACAGGTGTGAGCCACTGTGCCCGACCATAATCTAGGTATTAAAAATGATGATCCAACCATATATAGAAATGGTTGATTCAATGACTAAACTGAGTAAAGTGATAAAGATAAATGATAAAGTTTAGTTTTACTTGTAAGAAATAATCAAAATTGAGTGTAGTATAAATCTCGTTCAGTTTTCTGCTTAAAAGTTTCAGGCATTCTAAAAGCCGTTCATTTACTTATTAAATGTATTGAGTACGTACAATATGCCAGGCCCTGTGCTGAAAGGAATGAATAATTTTAAATTTTCTCAGGGAGTTTATAATCTCAGGGATGAGACAGGCAATTTTTCAGAGTCTGTTATAAAGCAACTTGAAATAATGAAAAGTAGTCAATGGGCAGAGTGAATTGGCTGTTCTCCTCAAAAAAAAAAAAAACAGTCTTGTTTTCCAGACTTAACACCTTGTTTAGCGTGGGACTTCATTCATGTTGTCCTTATTTATCCACTGGTGTAAACACCTGCTTGTAGGATTGAAGTACATATGAAAGGACAGCATCACTGCTAAATACCCATATCTGGTTCTTCCGTCCTTCTAGTTACTTGGTAGGATTGTATTTGCTGACCTTCTGTGTAGGTGGGAAAAAGTGACTAATTCCAGGACATGAATTACAAATGGAAATAACTTATGCCACTATGGTGTGGAGCTTTTAACTTATGGAACAAATCTCTACATTTTTTTTCCTGTTCTCCGGCAATATTCAAGATGATGACTGCTCTGATGTACAGTGTTCCCCCATTGACCTACAGTGCACATGCAGAGGGAGAAAGGGGTCTACCATTCTTGATGTAAGTCACTGAGATTTTGGCATTGTTCATTACTAGAACTTTAACCAGGGCATACTGAGTGAAACAAACATTTTGCCTACTTTTGTAATTGTCTACTTATGTGAACTGACATATCAAGCAAAAGAAAAGGTGGAGTTACAGATTGACTAACTACTCCCAATGCCTGACCCTATTTTTTCACTTATCTAAATGCCGATCCATGCATTACGAAGTCCTTCTAAATAGGCCCCGAAAGCTACAGATTGTACATACTTACATGTATGCTTCCAATATTACTAAATTATTAGTTAATATGTAATTGTTCACATGATGAATTACAAAGGTACTTACTTATGCAGTATTCGGTGGTTGGAACGTACTTGGTGTCATAAATGTTTTTAAAATAGACATGCAACAAGGTTTATTTCAGTACTGTGGAAAATGAATTGTGTCTTGCTTAAGGCTCATATACTAAGGAAAATAGATAGTTATAGATCTTATAAGGAAAATTAAAGGGAAACCAGAACATAAAAGAAATATTGATCCAAAAAAGTTGAAGTTGGGTGTGCCAGCCTCCTCCAGATGTGATACATGGTTTTGTGGTACGTGTTTGACTACGTACTCCCAAATATAATTTGCTTACAGAATTTCATTATGGAGGGAGGTTTTATTTCTAATGTAAACTTCGGTATAAGAGCTTCTTTTTATTTCTGAAAGTTCTTGGCACTCTGTTTATGTAATGAAGTTTTAGTGCTGTTATAAAAGGCTATAGTTTTGTATTATACTTATCTGTGATTAATCCTTCTTGGGCTGGAGATGGGATGAGATTCTTTCCCTAAGGGTGCAATGTGAAGCTTCTGCAGTATTCATGTAAAATACAATTTGACAACAAAATGTAGCTTAGAGAGTGAAAAACTCTGACTGTTCTAAAGGACTCCTTAAGTAAAGAAACTAAAATAACAATTTCATGTGTAGAAAAATTAAGTTTTAAGAAGGTAGACCCCTGCAACATAAGCTACTTCTTGAAAATATATAAAGTACTTAGGAGCTGCATTAATTCTTTCAAGATAAATTATTATCTCTTAGTATTAAATAGTTCCCTAAGAGACCACATTTTTTTTTTTTCCTAGTCGTTTCAAAGTAAATATATGGTTAGTTGAAATAGCCAGGAGCATAGACCTAAATGAAACCTAGAAGGTAGTTTTTCTACTATTTATTTTCTTTTAAAAAATTATTTGTGGTTGTAATTTTACTAAATGTCTGCATAACTTACTTATAGGACTCATGCCATTTGAGGATGGGTAGCAAACCTATCTCATTTTACCTTTCATTTCTGTTTGGTTCCCAATTATTAAGCACCTTCTCAGATCCTATATGAGACAGTGGGATAGCAAAGTTTAATAACATGTGGCTCTTCACTTGAGGAATGCAGTCTAATCTGTGACACAATTCCATGAACAGGAGATTTTGGTGCAATGCAGAAAGGCAATGGCTGTGGTAATACTGATACTTTGTGTGTTTTTCCTAGGAAAGCATTTCTTCCTCTTTGTTTAGAAGTTGAGTTATGCATGTAATTTTAGTACTCCCTTTCAGAGTGGATTGGAATTTCACAGGGCTGCACCTACCCAAGCAAAACAACAACAACAACAACCAAAAGCACAGAGAATTCAGCTATGACACAGAGTAATTACGTTAGAATTTATACCTAAATATACCTATACTTAAAACTATCTCTCTTTGTATATGCATTTAAGATGGCTGGCACCTGACCTTTTCTGAAAATGTTGATAACCCAAAAAGCATATGAAAAAATAACTTATATTTATTCTTACATACACAATATTAATCAGTATGGCTGACATGACACAAACATCATTTAATGAGTGATTTTGAAATGGTGAAATATAAACTTCTGGAGCTTCTGAGCTTGTCTAAATTTTTAAAATCTCTGATTTGAACAAATTGTCATTTATATCTTCCAAAAAACACGTTACCTCTGCCGCGGTGAAAAACCCATATGATCTGCACTGTCAGATTTTATTATTATTGTGACAGATACTTTAGCATATAAATCTTAAACTAATGAAAAATGTCATCTTCTTTTTGGAGCTAAGTGTTCAAAGTGCGTCAACTATTCGATTTGATAGACATTTCTTCAGAAGGCTTTGGAGGAATCACATATTAAAAATACTTTGTATATGAAACTCTTCTCATTTAAATCCACCTCCACAGTGTATAAACTAATTGTAAACCACTTTGGAGAACTAGACTTGCAAAAAAAATTTTACCTATAGGAACAAAACTCTAAAAAATGCCAAACAATATTTCTTTGCATTTCACCATCTAGCAAGGAATTTCTTTTTATTTATTGGCTTAATATAAAAAACAGAAGGATAATGCAAAAATGTTTAGAGAAGAGGCAAAGCCTTATGTACCTTTGAAGTCATCATATGACAGAGTATAATATGTCATCAAGTAAACTAATGAATAATTGAGTGTTTGATTGGTGTATACTTTTGGACATTTAAAAATGATAGTGGCAATTATGCATTCTTAGGACAAGCACAATCTAATGTAGTGTTTCTCAAAATATCATGTGCACAAGGTCCAATGGACATCTGTTAAATTGCAGGTTCTCAAACCACATCCTTAGAGATCCTGGTTCAGAAGTTCTCTGATGGGGTTCTCTTTAAGTAATTATAATGTAGACAGTTTGAGAAATATGTGCAGATAAAGAGTGATGCAAAACATTTAGATTTATCATTAAACAATTCAGAAATCTTAGGTATAGCCTGAGTGTATTTGAAATTAAACATGCATTTGGTTAAGAGAACAAAAAATAAATGGAATATATGTTTGTTTAATGAAAACCTTCTCCATTGAAATAAGTTTCTTATTATTACGATTGTTTCTATAGGAAAAGGTTGGTTAAAGTTGAGTGTCCAGAGATCAACAATATTCACTTCACTTTTCAAAGTAATTTTCCTAAAACTGCTCTGTCGTTTAATATGGAAATATATTAGAGCTTGGGCGCAGTGGCTCACGCCTGTAATTTCAGCACTTTGAGAGGCCGAGGCGGGTGGATCACCTGAACTCAGGAGTTCAAGACCAGCCTGGCCAGTGTGGTAAAACCCCCATCTCTACTAAAACTACAAAAATTAGCTAGGCATGGTGGCACATGCCTGTAATCCCAGCTACTCGGGAGGCTGAGGCAGGTGAATAGCTTGACCAGGGCAGGAGGAGGTTGCAGTGAGCTAAGGTTGCACCACTGGACTCCAGCCTGAGCTACAGAATGAGACTCAAAAAAAAAAAAAAAAAGATATTAGGTTATCTTAGTTCTGAATCATTTTAGTTCACCATGGTCTGAGAGTCAGCATAGCTGGTGCTCTTCTCTGTTAAAGAACAGGCCAGGTATTCTTCGACAATGCAATAGGTAGTATAATTTTTCTCCTCCAGGTAACCCATGGCTCATGTTTAGTTCCATGAGGAATGCAAAGGTCATGAACCATTCTCTCGTCCTTCTCTCAAGACAAACTCAGAAAGATGGGTATTTGGGCTGCAAATCTGAAGCATGTGAGCCATTTTCAGTTTTTAAATCATTCCAAGTCATTTCATTACAATGCAATGTGTATCCTCTGATTCTAGTTAAATTATTTTAATCTATGTTGAAATATCCTAAATGATACTTACCATGGAAATAGCCCTTCTGATCCTCAGAAAGCTCTAGGTTTAGCAGAATTTCATACTGAATTTCAAGCAATATTAGTCCATGGAGGTTTCCCTCTAAAAAGTAGTTTCATGGCCATATGACAGACACTATACAAGCCATACTGCTGCTTTAAAAAATTATAAAACATTAACATATTCAAGGTCTGAAGTTGCCCTGGGAATAAGAAACTTCTTTAAAATTGTTTAACTCAGCAGTTCCCAAATAAATTTGTCTACGTAGTCTTTCTTTTAGTTAATACCTATTGATTGCATATGACAATCTGTTATGTAGTACAGCTTTCCCCTCAGAAGAACTCAGGTCAGTTCTTAAGTCCTTTGGTGTGTGAAGTCACAAGCTCATTCTCCTGGCCTTCCCTCAGCACGCATCCCCTGTCCCCCCCTCAAAATGAGCATATGGCTATAACTATAAAAGAAGAAGATAGACACTTCGGTTTTTAAAATCACTTTAAGCCATATTAATATAGTATAAATATGAGAAAGCTGTCTTTGAAAAATTAGTTGTTAAAAATATCTCTATTTCTTCTATACAAAATCAAACATCAAATCCAACGGAATCAACGTTACTTTAGAATATTCCTTTCCAATCTCAATGCCACAACTCTAAATCCATCGCTTCTCATCCAAAACATTCTGGTCTCTTTTGGGGTGTTCCCTCTGGTCTATACTTTGCTTCTATGTGAATCTATCTATAGATACTATTGCTAGTGCCAAAGTCCCATTTAAATATTTTTAGTGTCTCCCCTTTACATAAAGAGTAAAATTATAATTCCTTAGAATTTTATTTACAGTACTTTTGACATCATCCCAACTAACATTTTTAGTTTTATTACTCTGTATGCTTCTACATTCATATTTTATTACATCGCAAATAAGTCAGATGATCAACAGTATTCATCACCTAAATGGGCACTTATAGTTTGGTTATTCCAGATCTCTCTTTTTAAATAGGAACTGTAACCTTTTATAGTACCCTGTTCCCCGGTTGCATCCATGTTACTCAAGTGTCACCTCTCTTCAACGTGACTTTAATGTTTTAGAAAAATTGACTGGACTTGGGGTGAGACCCTAAACAAAATGGACCAATGTCCATTTTCCTTATGGAATTTGGAATTGATGTTAAAAGATTTCGGGCCTAATTTGGTCAATCTTTTAATGAAAGAGAAGGAAACCCTCAAGCTTTGGAAGCCATGTAGACAGGAAAACAAGAACTAGTCTACAGCAAAACAGTAAAATGGAGAAGACCTGCAGAAAGAAACAAATATGAAACAGAACAAGAATCTTCCCAGTATTCAGGCATTTGATTCCAGTATTCCTGATGCCTCGCATGCTGTAACTATAGCCTCAAAACGTAATCTTTATTCTTTAAGCAAGCTTGTGTCAGTCTCAGTACCTTTGCAACCAAAAGATCAAGAGCTACCACAAGGTGCATAGTGATGCACATACACACATATACACATCCCACAATACTTTTCCTGTGCTGGGAATGATTCTTTCTCTGTACTTATCAAAATCCTAACCATCGTTTAAAACCCACCTCTTGCTTAAAGCCCATTCTAACTTGCCATTCACAAACACTCTCTCTATGCTCATGGTATTTTAGGTAGTTTGATAAGACATATTATTACATTATATATATTTGAAGGCAAGGTTATGTCAAAGTTATCTTGTATAACCTAAAGCTTGTACCTAACAGCATGTTTCAAACCAGGGAGGCATTCATAAGAATATTTTTACATTGCAGAAGAAATAAGACTCCATAAAGTTACTTATTTCCTCTACAGACATAAACCTCTTGATAGGAAAACTAGCTCAAAATAAACTTCATAGCAGCCATAATGATCATTCCTGGAGAGTGCACTTGTTTTCCTGTTGTTATCTCAGTGAATGCTTCGGCCTCAAAGATGATAAAGCTTTGATTGTCTATTTGGAACTCCCTAGAAATGGTGAGAAATCACATCCAGATTGTTAGTGTAAATATGAGAAATATCAAAGGCACATTGTTGCAAGATCCTAGTTATTATGGTGAGAGAGGGAGTCCGCTAGGTGTGTAGAGTCCCCAGCTGTATTTGAAAGACCCCTTCCAATGTACAATGAATGAAATACTTTTATATAACATCTTTAAAATGTATGCCTAATTCAAAAGGGTAAAATCCAACATACATTAGAAAGTTGATGGATGAATAATTGTTAAATATGCCTTCCAGAAACTAAAGGCCACCTGAAATTATCATCAATGGTATTTAACATCTGAATTGATTTTGACAGTTTAAGCAATGCATCAGCCAAAAGTGAAACTCATCTGAAAAAATCAAATTATTTACAGAGTACCTAAAATAGAGACTTGGCTTCTCACCTCTGCCTCTGCAATAGCACTTGCTGAGTAAAGAACCGGGGTCTGCTCCAAGAAGATAAGTCTTGATAAGAGGGAAGAGAGCATGGGCGGGAAGGGTAGAAAATTATTTCCTGCTGTGGACTCTACCAAGAGTTCAATTAGCCTATATTTGTGTTTGTAGCAGGCATAATTCTAAGAAAATGGAAGGACAGAAAACACAGGGCAAGAAAAGTGAAAGACAAACCATCTCTTTGACCACGTTAGGTATCAGACATTGCTTTACTGGTGTTTCATTATATATATATATATATATACACATACATATACACACACATATACACAAGATAAGAAGTAAATAACATTAAAAAATCTATTCCTATTTAATTATGTAATTCCAATTTGGAGGTTCTTTAGAAGTAGCAGTGTTTGTCATGTTCCTCAAATGGTGGTTATGATGATTACATAATAAAATTTAAGTTAATGACGGTAAAAGGCTCCCAAATACATACATATATATATGTATATATATGTATATACGCATGTATATGTATATATATTTATATATGTGTATATATGTATATATGTATATATGTATATACGTGTGTATATATGTATATATGTATATACGTGTGTATATATGTATGTATGTAAGTATAAATAAAAGTACAATAAAAGTATTTTACTTTTATTGTAAGTAAAATATTGTAAATATCTATTCTTTAGCAGTCACTAAAAGTCAAGCTAAGTGTAAGCCTGCCCCATTGTAACAGAAGCAGGTCATTAGTAAGCATTTATTAAATAAAAATACCCTTGTCCCTAAGTGAAAAATTTACCCTAAGTTCTCCCAGTCATCTTGCATTTGTAAAACTGTTCTATGGTTGACTGAGACTTTCAGAACAGAAACTTGTCTTTCCAGGATTTTCTTAAATACTACTATTAAGCAGGTGTATTTGTCCGTTCTCATGCTGCTAATAACTAAATACTCGAGATTGGGTAATTTATAAAGAAAAAGAGGTTTAATGGACTCACAGTTTCACATGGCTGGGGAGGCCTCACAATCATGGCAGAAAGCGAAGGAGGAGGAAAGGCATGTCTTACATGGTGGCAGGCAAGAGAACGTGTGCACGGTAACTACCCTTTTATAAAACCATCAGATCTCGCGAGGCTTATTCATGACATGTGGGGATTATGGGAGCTACAATTCAAGATGTACAATTGTTGAACAAATGAAACTTTGATAGCGGCTGCACCATCAGGATGTCCTGATCCAACATCGAGGTCGTAAACCCTATTGTCGATATGGACTCTAGAATAGGATTGCGCTGTTATCCCTAGGGTAACTTGTTCCATTGGTCAAATTATTTGGGACACAGTCAAACCATTCCAGTAGGGTTTAATTATAGTTGAGACAATGATAGTGATCATTTGATAAATTAAGTAGCTTGCCTCAGTTTTGCCCAGCTATGAGTGATAGCCTCAAGATTTGTATGGTGAGGATTGTGTACTATGAAGTATTAATATGTAACCCTGTCCCTAAATCGTGGTTTACTGACTTCTACTTTATCTACCAATATCTAAGACCCTAGGTCCTTCTGTTTATACATTGTGTGACAATTAGGTTTTTGTCTTAAGTATTATTTTTATCTGAGAGGTAAACAGAGGGCTTTTCCCCACATATACAGAAGATAAGAAGTAAATAACATTATAAAATCTATTCCTATTTAATTATGTAATTCCAATTTGGAGGTTCTTTAGAAATAGCAGTGTTCGTCATGTTCCTCAAATGGTGGTTATGATGATTACATAATAAAATTTAAGTTAATGATGGTAAAGAATCTAAAAGAAATAGAAGACTGGAGGTGTTTTAAGTACAAGAGGCCAGCTGCTATATTTTATATAATCTACTTCCTGAGATACTGCAACATTATAGACAAGAGATCTCTTTACAAGTAACAGACTTATACTAATATAAAGAACAGGAGGTTGATCTTTAAAATAAAAGAGATTTTAAGATATTACTGAAAATATGAAGTAAGTGGTGGAATGATAAAACAGGTTGAGAAAAACATTATATATATAAATATTAATAAACTGTGTGTATATATATATACACATGCATAATGTTTTTCTCAACCTGTTTTTTCATATAACATATATATATATATATAAAATATATATATATATGCACCATAAAGACTGACCAAGATGCATTCATATTCTAGGAAGCAACTGTTCATGCATGCATCTCTGAAAGGCCCAGAGACAAAGTCTCTCTATAGAAAAAACAAGCGGTAAAACATGGGCTTGAAAATGGGGAATTAATTGAAAATATACATACAAAATGTTTACCACTTCAACACACAAAGTTAGGCACATCTCTCCCTCAGCACCAATTTACAATGTGTAGCATTTAAATTAAATTAAATTCTGTTGGAAGATAATAATAATAATAATGATATAAAATAGTGAGGACCTCCTGTTCTGGCAACATGTTTGTATGAACATACACAACTTCCCAGAATGAAAAGCTTCAAAATGTTGACAAAAAAAATGTTTAGCAAATCTTCATATATGGAGAGCTGGCAAAGCAAAAAATTAAGGCTAATTTATAGTCCCAAGTGGAGGAAGCAGGTTCCCGAATCCTTCTCTATCCTGTTATCTGCAGCTCTGTTTTATGCCAGTGGCCCATGCTTGGAGTGCCAAGCCCTGTAGCAAGCCATACTTCAGAGTCTACATACTGCAAGAAACATTAAGGGGATATGCTGTCTATGATTGAATTAGTAGAAAAATGGATTCCCCTCACTAAGGAAGGCTCTGAGGAATTGTGCTTGCTGCAACTTACCTTGGATGGAGGTAAAATAGCACCTGCATGAAAATACAGTAATCCAGTCCTGTCAAGGGTTTGCCATTGTCTATGTATCCTGAAACTCTTAAGACAGGAATGTAGTTGGAAGTGATCTTTGGTTCATGTGTCTTCTGATACCTGGAAGCTTCTAGCAATGAAAATAAATGACCTATGGTTACATATATCAATACCAATGAGTCACATAAAAAGTATGTTATATGAAAAATCATTGTCACAGAATAATACCCACAATATATTTTCACAAACAAACATATGAAACAAAGCAATACATTATTCAAGCACATGTACACATATTGTGAAATTCTAAGAAACCTCTGGAGAGCAACAAGGGTCACGATGCTATTATAAAAGTACACTGGGGACTTCAAAGATATTTAAATGTATTTTTAAATCAGGGTGGTGTTGACATAGATATTCTTCTTTATTATTCTTTACAAAGTATTTTTGTACTACAAATATTATTTTGTATATAGGATGTACTATAGTAATTAAAAATTCATTATCAAATCATCAAAGGCAATAAAAAACATGCTCCCTCCATAGCTACTCCCCATAAAGTTGGCTCTGCCAGTCAATAAGCCTCCCCACATGCACAGAGCTCCCCACTCAGCATGCCTCTTAATTTATTCATAACCGCATTCAAACTGCAAAGGTTCTCCAGATATGTGAGAAAATGCTGCAACCTGAGAGAGAAAAAGTAAAGAGAAAAAAAAAATACCCTAGGACAAAGATGAAAGAGGGAATTAAATTTAATCAAGATAAAAGAATTTTACACTAAATTCTATTAAAAACTTTCCAAAATTTTTAATAATGAATGCCATCTATAAAATGAGAATGCCCTGAAAATGTAAAAACTAGACCAGATTGGAAATTAACAATGCAATTACTGAAATAAAATAAACACGTTATTTTATGATTGTAGCATTCAGTTGAGCTAATCACAGAAATTGGAGCAGAAAAATAAAGAAATAATATAAAAGAGAAGTTAAAAGACAAAATGAATCAAACCCAAATTTTAATCATTCTATTATTAGGAAGATCAGAGAGAGAGAGAGGAGAAAAAATTAATCAAAAAATATTAAAAGGTAATTTCTCAGAGCTGAAAGGGACATTATTTTCTATTATTTTCTGACTAGAGACCCATTAAGTAGGCAGGGATAAGATGATAAAAAGAACCACACCTAGTTATAGAATTTGCATTTCATAACAATCTAGATAAAGAAAAGAACTAGAAAGTACTCAAACATGAGAAATGTAAACTCACCTAAAAATAAAATCAGACTTGAATTAATATTTCTTTAATCGAATTAAAAATATAGGAACAACACCTTTAATGTTCTCACGGAAAATTGTTTTAACTTAGAATTCTATACTCATCCAATGTGATACTACTCTATCAGGTTTTGTCTCTCATATTCTTTTTTTAGGGAATTATTTGAGACGGTTCTTCAGAAAAAGCTAGGAGGAAATCAAGAAACCAAAAGGCAGGAGATCTACAGAACAAAGGAATACACCCAGGATTCTGCAGTAAATGTTTTAATAAAGTCCTATGACTATAATCATTATTTACAGATTTTCCCATATATAGCACAGGAGAGAAGGTAAATATTAACAACTTGACGCTGTAAAAGTAAAAGAATATGTAACTGGGGAAATTTTTTCCACCAGTATTAATCTCATAGATTTAACTTACGTGGCAGTATTCTTATTGCCTTCCACATCTGCATGAGGTTAAAGTTTAAAGAACACCTCTGATGGGCTATTCATGTCCTGGATCTCCCTGTGGAGTTAGCTGTGCCTTTCTTAGTTCAGCAACTTAATTAGATCTTTTCCTTTGTTCAGTCTTGCTTTCTCTCATTCCTTTCTACAAGTGTTGGTTCCTTAAAACCATCTTACATGTCACATTTTATCTCAGCTCCTGCTTCTGAAGAATACAACCTGTGGAAGCAAGTGCTAAGAGTGGTCCAGGAAAGCGAGTAATAAAATGGGATTATGGAGAGGAATCACTTTCCACCCAGTCATTAGCGTTATGTAGATCCCAGAGGACATCTCTGGCACAAGGGAACAGTTCAAGTTTAAAAAAAAAAAAAAAAGAAAAAAAAAAAAACTCTCACTGATAGTGAATTGGGATGGCATAGAGGTGAAAGGGAATGCACTAGCTGGTGCAATTTGTCAGACTTTTGAAAAGTACAAGCGAAGAGTAACTATAAAGATGGTGGGTTGATACCTAGGTAGAGATGATAAAATCTTCCAGGGATTAATGAGCAATTGAAGACTGAGTGTGAAAGCCAGAGGTTACAAAAGAGATTCTCATCTCCTGTAGGGAGAAACAGAAAAAAAAACTGAGGACTAGACCCAGAAGTCACTATTCTAGAGTATGTTAAATGCCCAACCAAAGATGTATGTTATACTAAGGTCATGGCCCTAATTGAAAATGAATGAGAATAGGGCCACTTGGGAGGATGCTCCAAAATATTTTGAATTGTCCCATATTTCTGAAACTTCTGAGGCTGAAGAAGTGGCTTATCCTTCCCAGTTAACATTATTTTCTTGTCTTGAAGACAACCCCAAAGCCTCTATTCTTCTAGACAATGTTTCCCTCAGGATCTGCTCTGCCATCCATCTACTTTTTGTTAAGTTGCTGAATAACCCCACTAGGTACATGTTGGGTCCAATAAGGGAATGAAAGGACTAAATTCCAAGGGGGCAAAAAAAAAAAAATACCTAGCCATAATGTACTGGCAGAATCCTGAGGAGCATATCTCTTAGGGTTTGATCAAACAGCCTGGATTAAATGATGATATGGGAAGAGTTTATTGATTTGGAAGTATTATCTTGCATGTTCTTAGGGCCCTAGGGGATGTAGTATACTCAATATTAGGATGGCTCCAACAGAAACATAAGAAATCTGAAAACCCATAGGAAGTAAAGTTAAATTATGGAACTTTTTTTTTTTTTTTTTTTTTTTTTGGTCATGGGGGAAGAGTGCAAAGGCTCCAGGGGTGTGAAAATGATGGAGTGGAAACATTGCAGAAGGCCAGAAAATGTTCCAAAAATTTTGGTTCACAGAAACACTTGGAGGATTCTCCATTTACCATGACAATAAGAAACACATAGATAAGGTTGCATCAGAATCACTAAAGGGATCAGTAGTTTCAATTTAACTTGTAAGGAGAGGGAAAGCCTAAAAGAGGTGTTAAAAGGTATTAAAATAAAATTCTACTTAAAAATTTTACCACAAAAGCTCCATATTTTAAGGTCAGTTCAAGTAAATGGATCTACTGATATCTAAAACTAAAATATAATCTTGAAGAAACAAAAACAAAATAAAATAAACCTCAAAAACAGTGGTTCTCTTCCATAAACCAGGGCTAAAAGCTGGGGTTTGAGCTAGGAGAGGCTATTACAGAACTAGGCTTGATGATAGTAATAATACAATTGACAACCAGTAGTATTAATATTGATATTAATTTATTTATTTATAATAGGTCTCTGACATAATAGAGGTAATGGAGATATTTAAACATGAGTAAGATGAATATAATTATTATATGAACCACAGAGTTCCTACAACCCAGGCCCAGCCAGACTTAAGGAAAGGGTGCATCGAACACCATGCTCACAGGGGTAGATGGATCATCATCCAACAAGTCGCAGCATGGATAGATGACCAAAACCAGAACTTAGCCAGTTTATAAGCCAGACTCAATGACTGAATGGAAACTTAGATGTCCAGGAGAAAGAACTCCACAGTACCATGGTAAATATTCATAAACATGAATCCTAGAGTCCTTCTTCAAAGGAAACTGCAGCCAGAGATGGCTTCATGGTCATACAACCAGTGCAGTTGGATAGGGTTCTGTGCTTAGAAAAGGAACTGGCATTTGGGTTTATTGCTCTGCAGTTGTCTTCCAGAAATTCTTAATAGTTTTGTCTATTAATCTGTGTTTTGGTAAGATGGGAGTCTGACAGAACGGTGAAGCTCTTCAAAAGATTTGAAACTTTAACTTACACATGGTCCTAACTCTCAACTTCCCATCTCCTTGAGACAAGTTCATGACTTTTTACTCTACACTCCTCCCAGCAACTGCTGCTGCCCTGGGCTCCAGTCATGGGTGGAAAACAGATGCTTGGGCTGGGCATTTCTCGTTTTGATTCAAGGAAGGATCAAGGGGGAGGGTCTGCACTAATCTAATAAATATCCTTGTGCTTGAGCAAAGGCACATGAAATAGCAAATGAAATACACATGACAGATTGAGAGAGAGAACATGGAAGAAAGAAAAAATACTGTCATATTTTTGGGCTTTTAAAATAAGTGGCCCCACATTTTCTTTTTCCACCACAAATTTTGTATGTCTTGCTTTCAGACATTTACTCAGGTGAGCATTAGGTAAACAGGAGTGTCCAAACATTTTAAAGATGACTGGATCTATGTCCAAGTTACCATTGATACCTAGCATCCTGAAATGTCATTATGAAGTCATTCTTTGTGTGGAGACATATAAGGACCAGGAAATAAATGGAATCCCAGGCTAGGTGCAGCAAACACGGGAGCTACTGGATCTGTGGCACTACTTGGTGGTCATTTCCCAGCTCCCTGAATATATAATTGGAATTACTGTACTTAGTGTTAGGTGCAATCTCCACTTTGTATCCTT
Organism: Pongo abelii; assembly: GCF_028885655.2. Lineage (NCBI taxonomy): Eukaryota > Metazoa > Chordata > Mammalia > Primates > Hominidae > Pongo > Pongo abelii. The sequence goes on from NC_071988.2 coordinate 26,874,643, forward strand.
GGCCTGTGAGGTAAGAAATACCATGATGGAGACAGCCGAGGGGAAGCCACTGAAATATCTCTTTCTATTGTCCAAAAGAGTTAATCAAAAACAATATCTCATAATTGGGGGTGTGTAGGGGAGACAGCAAATAGTGCCACCTCAAAGGGAGTAAATGTTGCGAGGGTAAATGTACTCCTTTAATTCAGTCTGGTCTTGGTCTCAGTACTACAAATCAGATGGTGCCTTACTGTAACACAACCAAGGGTACCCCCAACTATAGCTGGTGTGCCTGATATGGTACCTTTGCTAGAGAAAATTAATGTAGCATCATGTGTTTAATCTGGCAGTCATGTTGTGAATATATTCTTTTCTATTCTAATGAGAAAAGACAATAAGAAACAGTATTCATGTGGAAAAATACGCACTTCTCATTTTGATTGAAGGCTGCATTAACTCCCTTACTCTCTGTCTAGTCTAGACAAAATGGGCATCCAATAGAGCATTACATTGGTCAATGACATCAGGATGAATGAAAACTATAGTAAATAGGAGGCCTTGGTAAGACACACATTCTTCTGAGTGTGGAAGGTAAACCCTATGAAAATTCAAGGGCTTGGCAATCAGTAAACATCTTAGAGCTCCATAGATGAGAGGTATAACAGAATATTGTCTCCATTGTAACAGATAAAATATTGCGTCTTGAAGGTCCTGAAGAATGGACATCTAATAATGTTCTGGCGGCAGTATTTTCCAACTGGGAAATTTATCTGACCCATATATTTGGAGACAGTAAAATCCTCCTAGTAAGTAGGAGGCCTTGGTAAGACACACATTCTTCTGAGTGTGGGAGGTAAACCCTATGAAAATTCAAGGGCTTGGCAATCAGTAAACATCTTAGAGCTCCATAGATGAGAGATATAACAGAATATTGTCTCCATTGTAACAGATAAAATATTGCGTCTTGAAAGTCCTGAAGAATGGACATCTAATAATGTTCTGGCAGCAGTATTTTCCAACTGGGAAATTTATCTGACCCATACATTTGGAGAAAGAGCCTTCACTATAAGTCCCTTTTAGCAGAAATCTTAGTCTGTCCTCCTTTGCTTTTAATTATTATTATTTTTTAATAACAAGTTGGCAAGATTTTTTAAAATTGAAATTTATGTTTTTGGGCATACAATTTCCTTAGTGATTCTGCTGAACTCTGATCCAGCCTCAGAGATCTGAGATAAGATGTGTAAAGCAAAATGATTTCTAATACATTTATTTGAAAGTGCATTTTTTATAGCTAAGGCAAAATTGAAGTTTGAGCAGTCAATTCAATTTCAAAAAGGATTAAGACAAATGATATGTAGATCATTTATGAATTTATTGAGCGCTTATTATGTTCCCAGTACTTTGCTAACAATGACTTTTGATAGAATTTAAGCAAGGTTAATGGTCATTCTGTAAATGTCAGAATGCCATAGTGAATATGATGATCTGAATTTCTGGAATTGGCCAATAAAAAATTTCTAGAATAGGAGGTAATGGGACTCTACTTCAATTTGCGTTATCTAGAGATGGCTTCAGGGATTTAAACATTAAAAACCCAGTTCTTCAGAAAAAAACCTCACAAATTAAAATAGTTACTCTGAAAATGCTCTATGGTAATACACTGTAGGGTTTTAAAATGTCCTGCATACTCTGAGAATCAAAAAATTTGGGGATGCCACAATCATGATACCATACGGGCATTTCTTGAAACATAATGAAAGAATATATGAGAGGTGATTATAGAACATGGAAACCTGATGGATTAAAATCAGAAAAACTTCACTTTGAACCTTGGCTCATTCACTTAGGTTGTACAGCCTTGAATAATGACAGGTTAAAGGATGCTGAGCCTTAGTATCACCTTATATTAAATTGGGGCACTATCACCTAACTCCCAAAGCTCTTTGGAGTATAACGTCAATGACAATTTTAAGCTCCTGTCAAGCTCTTGTTTAATAATAAGTTGTTCAATAAACATTAGCTCTCTTTGCCAAGATTCACTAGTTGCATTTTTCTGGAAATTCATACAGATGAATTCTAGCGATTCAGTGGCTTTCTTTGAAATTGATTTTTATTTTTGTGTATTTTTTCTAGTGACTTCCTAAGGCTGCTTCCTGCTGGAATAATGTATTGCTCTAGGCATTCTCATGTGTTTCACTCAGGGACCCATATGCTGGGTGTAAAATAACTGTAAACTCTTTCCCAGCCCAGCTGGGCTGGGTTCCCACTCTCTCTAGACACTCAGCTTGCAATGATCTGGTTGGTACTTATTGTGAGTATCTAATCAGCTCTAACTCTAGAATTTAAAAAAATGCCATTCGACACTTAGCATCGGTTTTATTTAATTATTAAGATTTTATTTTCCATGTGTTTCACAAAGTACTTTATACACATAATATAGTTATATTTTCTAAACCCCTTAGATGTACCATGTGTGTCATCTATCTCCTTTTTATCTGTTTCTTATGGACATTTAAGAAGGCTGAAAGAGTGAATGTACTTGAGTAAAGAAAGGTTAATATGTTATTCTACTTAATGTCCTAATGTTCCTATGAGCAGTCTGTAATAACAAACACCATTTAATTAAATTTCATTGTTCATTAAATCACCTTTTCATTATATAAATACTTTAATATTTATTAAATGGTTAATAAATATCAATATCCAAGAAGCGAGCTCAAATGGGGTTGACTGTAAGGGAAATTTTTATCAGACGTGTCATTTAGATATCATGCCAGTTTCCCTAGAAGGTCTTGAACAGTTTTTGTATAATTTTTTTTTCTGTTTAAGATGAGTTTTTGATAAGCATAAGGAAATACATATACAAAATGTTTGCACGTATGTATACATGTACACGTGTGTGTATGTACACATATATGTACACATATATACATACATACATAATTTTTATAGGCACATCATTCTTCCTTGTTTTAGCATAACCATTCCAATGTCCCATTGAAGGTCTGTTCATTCCATATCCTACTTCACACCAGAGAACTAATAATGACAGAGGGTAAGTATGTCACCAAGTTCAGGCCAAACAGACTCTCTTTTCAGGATTTATGTACATATATTTGTTTGTATGTATGTATGTTTGTATATATGTATGTATTGAACCTGACTTTCATGTAGCTTCATGCATTAGAAATTTGTCTACGTGGAGGAATGTATAAGTATCATTTCTGATTGCTATTTAGCATTCCTTTGTATGGGTCTTCCAGTTTGTCTATTCAGCAGCTAAAGGCAGTTTCCATTTTTTAAATTATGAATATTGCTGCTATAAACATTTGTGTACATATTTTTTGTTGGAATCTACATTTTCATGTTCTCAGGGGAGTAGACAAAAAGATTGATTACATTTTCGAGCAGACAAAAAGATTGATTAAATGATAAATGTATAATTAACTTTAAAAGAAATGGTCAACCTATTTTACAAAGAGTCTAAAGTTTTGCATTTCCACCTACAGTGTATGAGAATTCTAGTCACTCTGCATCCTCACCAGTACTTGTAACAGGTGTTTTTTGTTGTTCTGACATTTTAATAAGAGAATATTTGCATCTTATTGTGAGTTTAATGTGCATTTCCTTAATGTCTCATGATGTAGAGAGTGTTTTCATATGCTCATTTGCACTACATATATCATCTTTGGTCTATTAAAATGTATTGCCTACTTTGTTATTGGGCTTTTTCTGTATTCTTATTATTAAGTTTTAAGACATTTTTATATCATAGATACAAAAATCTATGATATATGTGTTTTGGAAATATTTTCTCCCACTGTATGACATGTTTTTTCATTTTCTTGTGCGTCTTTAAAAGAGCATTTTTTTTAAATGTTTAAGTTAAAATAAAGCTCAGTGTATTAGGTTTTCTCTTATGGATCATAGTTTTGGTGTCATATCAAGGAAATCTTTCAAAGAGATCATGTATAATTTTAATGTTTTCTTCCAGAAGCTTTAGAATTTGTGTTTTTATTTTATCCCACAATCCAGTTTTGAGATAACTTTTTATATGATGTGAAGTATTTTATTTTGAATAGCATAATTTTTTAAATTTTAAGTTCTAGTTGTTGCTAGTACATAGAAAACATTTGACTTTGCATATTGATTAATTATGCAATCTTATTTAACTCATTTATTATTTCTAGTATATTTTTTGTAGATCCCATATGATTTTCTACATAGACAATGGTATCAACAGCAAATAATTTTATTTCTTTTTTTCCAATCTGGATGTCTTTCTTTTGTTGCATAAGCTTGAGGATGTTTTCTTCAATTTGTTTTACTGAAAATTTTAAAGAATTGTAAATGGATATTGAGATTCGTTGAATGCTTTTCTCTTCATCTATTGAAATTATCATGTATATTTTCTTCATTAGTCTGTTGATGTTGTAATTTACGTTGATTGATTTCCAAAATATTATAACAGTCTGAGTCCTGGGATACAAGCTACTTGGTCATGAATACTATTTTTTTGTATATATGACTGGATTATTCTTGCTAATATAGTGTTGAGTATTTTGGATCTGTATTCATTAAAGATGTTGGTCTGTAGTTTCCTTCACCTGTAACTTTCTTTTTCTGGTTTTGGCATCAGAATTGTTCTGACCCTAAAATTAACTGGTAAGTGTTTCCTCTTTTTAAATGTTTCTGATAGATATTGTGTAGTGGTCATGCAATTCCTTCTTTAATATTTGGTAGAACTGGTTAATGAATTCTCTTGGCTGAAAACTTTCTTTCTGGAAAAGATTTTAGCTAAAAGCCAATTCAAAAATATATATTTGCATAAATAAATATATATGTATATGTATATAAGGATATTCAGACTATTAAATTATCTTTGTTATTTGTGTTATTCAAGGAATTTATTGACAAGCTTTATGTTGCCAAATTTATAGACCTAATAAGGTTGTTCATAGTATTACATTTTTATAGCTTTAATGTCTGTGGGATCTGATGTGATTCCCTCTATATCATATATTATACTGGCAATTTATGTGTTCAGTTTTTACTTTTTCAATCTTACTAGATGTATATGGATTTGTTTAATATTTTTGAAGAGCCGAATTTTAGTTTTACTGATTTTTCTCTAATATTTTTCCTTAATATCATTGCTTTCTTCAATTATCTTCATTGTTTTCATCTGTCAATTTGGTAGGAGCGTAGTATGTTTTCTTTTCTTGAATTCATTAAGGGATACATTTATAACATTGATATAAGAACTTTCTTATTTTCTAAGAAAAGCATGGTATTGTGATAAAATTTCCTCTAAACACTGATTTTCCTGGATTGAACAAAATTTGCCTATATTTTATATTTATTTAAATTTTTATTTTATTTTTATTTGTAGGTTTCTATCTTATCCATAATTATTTAGAAATGTGTTCTTTGATTTCAAATATTTGGTATTTTTACTGATATATTTTTCTTGTTGATTTCTATTTTAACTTTTTATCAGTCAATATACTTTATATTAGTTTAGTTCTTGAAGTTGATTGATATTGTTGTCTGATTCAAAATGTGGTAGATCTTGATGAATGTTCCATGTATACTTGAAAAGAGTGCATATTCTGCTGTTGTTGAGTGGAATACTCTATTAAAATAACTTAGGTCCTGTTTACTGATAGTGTTTTTTAGATTTTCAAAATCTTTACTAATTGTATGTTTACTTATTCTATCGATTAGAGAAGAGGGTTAATATTTTCAAATATAAGTGTGCATTTTCTATTTCTTTTTATGGTTATATATGTTTTGCTTCATGTTTTTGTATTTCTGTTTTAGTTGCATACAATTGTCATGTCTTCTTGTTTATTTTCCCAATTATCATTACCTATAGTCCTTTTATACCTTTGGTAATTTTTTTTGTTCTGGTATGTATTTCTTTGATACCAACATAGCAACTCCACCTGATGAATTAAATTGAATATTGTAAACACTAGGGTAACTACTAAAATGTTTTGGAAAGTAAATAAATAATAAGTCAGTAGTAGACATAAAACAAAATTATAAAAAGTACTTAATTCAACAGCAGATCAAAAAAGAAGAAAAAATAAATAACAGAATACAGAAAAACAATGATCAATTTTGTAGATTTCAAGTCAATCATATCAATAATTATATGATGTAGAACTGGTATAAGCATAACAATTAAAGAACTGAAATTGTAAGGCTGGGCAAAATAATTCAGGTCCACAAACTGCCTAGAATAAACAATTTATTTTAAATATAAAAAAATGCAATAGATTAAAGTAACAAGAGGGAAAGAGTAACAAGATATAAAAATAGTCATGTACACAGCAATCAAATTTAAGCTGAATTTATTTCCATTTTACTCTTAGAGTTTCTAACTTTCTGCTGAAGTTTCTTATTTGTTTATGTTATCCAACTTTTTCATGAGAGATGTTATCATAGTAATCATAGTTAATTTGAATTTTCTATCTACTAATTTCAACATATATGGCTCTCTTAGTCTCATTCTGTTGAAGATATTATCTCCTGATAGTGTATTGTGGGGTCTTTTCCTTGCTTTTTTGTATCTTGAATGTTTCCACTCATTGCCAGATATAGTATTTAGAAAGCAGAAACTGCACAGTATTTACGCCTGGAAATGGACCAACTCTTTCTGCTAGGTTATTGTCTTGGGAATTGAGGTAATTTAGACAGGAGTTTAGTTGGTTTGAAGAGAATCATATACCCAGAAATTATGAATATATGGGTGAGTGGTTTTCCCCTCAATTTTTCAGAGACCTTAGGCTGTCCAGATGCGCCTTTACCATGAATAGATCTTTTCTCTACCCTTCTGTCCTTCTCCCAGCAGTAGTCCTCTCTTTCTTACGTTTTGATGTTTGCTAAAGTGGGTGGTACGTATGACAGTGGGTTCTTAGTTGTCCTGTTTCAGTCCTGTTTCAATCTTAGGGACCTGTGTTGCTGTGCTGCATGAGTGGTCATTTCTCTGTGACTCAGCTCCTCTCCCAACAGACAGTGATTTCTCATGGTCTGGGCACAGAATGCATTTCTTCCTTTCTCCAGTGCTGGGTTTCTTTCCTTTGACATATATTGCAGCTACAATGGGTCTTCACCATGTTCTAGGGATGCTGAAATGTACTACATTTTCCTCAGGGAATTCGGGGTTTTGTTTTGTAGGGTCTTTAGTGCATTTCATTTCTTTCTACACTGGTGGTTCTTCTTCTCTCTAGCCTGTCCCACCAAGGAGATACTGTCCAATCTTCTCCGCACCACCATTCTTTCTTATGAGCACCCAGTAGACGTTCACGAAAAAGAGCCTATAAGAGAGTGAAATTTCCCTTTGATCTGCCACACCTGAAGTTTCTCTACTCTCTCTCATTAGCCTACACTTAACATTTAGCACTTTGTTAAAAAGTTTAATTTCTCTTACCTGCTTTCAGAGAGGTGCTATTTGTCTTCTGATGTCACAGGTGAGCCAGTATTTGTATTCCATCACTCCTGGGAGAGATCCATGTTACCTTAGTTTTCAGGTTACTTGGTTACTGTGACATCAGCTCTCTGATGGTTTCAAGAAAAATTAATATTTTACTTTAGTATTTTGTAAGTGTTCTTTAATATCATTTTGCATTTTGATGTTTATAGGTTTATATCTTCACTTTCAGGTATAGCCTTTAGTTTACATTATAAAGTAAAAGCAAATATTTGAAAGATGTTTCCTAATAAGATTGTATTTTCTAGAGCATAGTTAATTAAACCAGAATAATTTCTTCATCAATTTTTAATGTAGAATTATTAAACTATTTTGAGATTGTAAAGTTTCTTTTACATTTTATTGATATAATCTGTATTATTTTTATCTGAATCCTATAAAACATTTGATTCATTTACATTTTCAAATTTGTACCCTTGTGAGTTTTATTGTAGACAAGTTTTTACAAAATTTTCCAGGTGAAAACTTTTAAATGTAGATTGTTGACAAGAATATTAAGTTCTTCATTAGATTTCCAAGCAATGATAATTTTATATTGCACTCCATATTAAGTATGATCAATATTATTCTATGTTGATTAATTCTAGTGTAAGTTTTCTGGGATAATTTTGTAAATCTTAATTGCAATAAATTGGTGCAGATCTATGTTTACATCTCTAGCATATTTTAATGTGTGCATTTTAGCCACTATAGTTTATTTTATCTATTCATACAGTCATATTTATTATGTATCCGTTATTATCTTATGTTTTAATTGTTGGAGCAAAGAGTGAAAAACATAAAAAGGGCAAAAGCATTCAATATGCACATACTGCAAGGTCAAAATATACTGTTTTAGGAGGAATAGATGGAAATATCATTTCATGTTATAGAAAGGGCATGAATAAAGTCTAATAAAGGGCAAGGATTGTGAAAATAATAACAAGACAAAGAGGGGAAAGGCAGAGAGAACAACATAAGAAAAATAATAAATTCATACTAGGGAAATAGGAGAAAAACTTTATTGGAGATAGATTATTAAATATTTCAAAGGGTCCTGTAAATCTTGAGAACAATAATGGCAAAATGTGCTATGTTTAGGAATAGGCTGTGCTGGCATCTCAGCAAACCTTTCTCTTCATTCGAGAAATCTGAGTAGAGGTTTGCCAGCAGTATTTTTGGAGTACAAAATTTCCTTGTAAATATATTCCTCCTACAAAATGTAGATGAGTAAAAGAAAGTGTTTGCTGTGCATCTTGTGTGGAAGCTATATATTTCTGCGTAAATGTTTATTTATTAGTAGTAGTGCTGTGTCCAAAACTACTAAATGAATAATTAATATGCAATCTTTAAACATGTCTTTGAGGGATTAGTATAGTTTGTGTGTAGAAAACAAAGTAAATCTCTTAATCATAGACACAAAATTTAGTGAAGGTGAGAGCAAGGATTTTATTTCAGGTTGACCAATATAATTAGTTGTGTGCGTGTGTGTGCACACATGCGCGTGCATGTGAATTTAGTTCAGAGGATTACTAAACAATAATTTAGTCAGATAATAAAATTTACCATCTCCTGTTATATTTTTTAGAGCTTCAGTGTATTTTTTAATGACCAGCAAACCTTTCAGATATATGTACTCTGATTGCGTTATAGGTACCAAAATCACCCCCTGTACTCACTGCCAGTAGGATCCTGGCTTAACCAGGAAATGATGAAAAGCAGTCACCCTCATGGAATCTTTGTGCATCTCATTGTCTCATTGATTTCTAGCTTCAAAAGAACAGACTCAGCTCTATGTCAAGCCAAACTCCAAGAAAACAATATTTCTCAAGGATTTGTGGATGAAATTTACTCATTACTGATTTTTCCCATAAGTTGCTTCCAAATGTTTACCCCTCTTCATCATGTTGCTCTTTTAACAACTCTTAATAAAGAATAGAACAAGTTATTAGAAAAATAACTAGGAGTAAAATAATCTGATGTTTATTTGGCATGTGGGAGTTTTATCTTCCTTAAAAATTCAATTCATTCTTTCATTCCTTCATTTGAAAATATTTATTGAGCACCAGAAACTACTGTAGGCACTGGGGATATTGCAGTGAATAAAACTGACCAAATCTCAGGATTCACGAATTCTACTTGCTTGAGACAGAATATAAACAAAATATATAGCATATTATTGCTAATAAACGCAATTGTGAAAAAATGAAGCAGAAAGGGAGGATGGGTGTGTGTGTGTGTTATGAGGGGCCAATTTTAAATATGGTCATCTTTGAAGGATTAACTGAGAAGGCAGAATTTAATAACTTCCTGATGGAGGTATGGGAGCAAAACATTAATATATTGCAAGGAAGAGTGTAAAGGCAGTGGCAAAAACAAAGAATGCTTTGGGTTCAGAAGCATGCCTGATCTGGTAGAGAAAAAGCATGTAAGCTGTTGTAAGAATTTTGGAATTTATTCTTACTGGCATAGGAAGGTGTGAAATAATCTACAAAAAGGGATACTGTTATTACTATGCCAGGGGAATCACTCAGGTAGCTTTACAGAACACAGTTTGTTAACAACCAAGAGAAGAAGCAGAGATCACTTAGCTGGCTAACGAGTCATGGTAATGCCCTACTTCAGTGTGGTTGTGATGGGGGCTACGATATATAGTCATTTACATTTTATCATACCCAACAAGATAATCTGCCACCTGTATCACATATGATATATACATTATTATAATATATGATGTGACATATATCATTTTATATATTTTATATATGATAATCAGGGTATATCATATCATACCGAACAAGATAATCTGCCACTTTTGTCATATCATATATAGTACCTTGTTGGGTATGATATGATATATATGACTATTTCTCACTGCCCCCATCACAACCACACTGAAGTAGACCATTACCTTGACTTATTAGCCAGCTAAGTGGTCTCTGATTCTTCTCTTGGGAGGTAATTGAATCACGGGGGTGGTTTTGCCCACGGTGTTCTCATGCTAGTGAGTGAGTTCTCGTGAGATCTGATGGTTTTACAAGAAGCTTCCCCCTTTGCTCGACTCTCATTCTCTCTCCTGCCACCTTGTGAAGAGGTGTTTTCTGCCATGATTCTAAGTTTTCTGAGGCCTCCCCAACCATGCAGAACTGTGAGTCAATTAAACCTCTTTTCCTTATAGATTACCCAGTCTCGGGGTTTCTTCATAACAGAGCAGTGTGAGAACAGACTAATACAGTATCAAAGTCATTATGGTGGATACTATTTTCAAGAGAGGAGTAGAGGTCCACAGGAAGAGAGCATTTGAGTCAAGAGAAGAAGGAAAACCTAGAAAGGATAAGATAAAGAAGGAAAGGCTCAGATTGAACTTACAGGCATTAGACGCTTTCAAATTGCCAAGCATTTTCACATGTGATTTAGTCTGATCCTTAAAAATGCTTCATTGTGAAGGAATTAATATTATCTCCCTGATATAAATACGAAAACAATTTTGTGGGGTCATCTTACTCAAGTTCATATATCTTACGTAGCAGAGATTACATTTGAGTGCTGATGTTAGAATTTCAAGTCAAGTAAACTTTGCACTAATCAACTAGGTTGTGGTCCCTTCAGCATCTGTGTCTTTGGGTTCATTAGAAGCAAATATTAACTCTAAATAGTGGGTTAAATATTGCAAACAAAATTTAGTTAGCATTAGCCCAAAGAATTTAATATACATTAGTTTGGCCTAATCTGAGATGATACACAAAATGAATAAGTTTGTTTGGAAATAATTTCAGATGTGTAAGGAGGCTGTGATAATTTGAAATAAAGGAAAGACAATAAGCAGGGAAGATGCAATGCTTGGAGCTTTACACATTAAAAGTGATGGACAATGAGTAAGTTCTGGACATATGCTATACAACATAGTACCAATGGTTAACAAAATGGTATTGTGCATCTAAAAATTTGTGTAGATTTCATGTTAAACGTACTTTCCACACAAATGGGGGACACAAAGAAACTTTTCAAGGTGATTAATATATTTATTACCTTGACTGCAGCAATAGCATCATGGCTGTATGTGTATATCCAAACTTGTCAAATTGTATACCTTAAATATGCAGTTTTTTGTATATCAATAACATCTCAATAACACTGTTAAAAATGGAATGGTAAAAATATTATACCTAGATAGAGACGGTGGCTTATGACATTGTAAATACACTAAATATTACTAAAGTTTCCAATTTAAAATGGCCAATTTTGTTATATATGTGATATTATGAGGATATTCATCCCCTCCAAATTTCCTGTGAATTTTGGTTCCCGATGTTGGAGGTGGAGACTAGTGGGAGGTATTTGGATTATGGGGATGGATTCCTCATTAATGGTTGGGTGTCCTCCCCACTGTAATGAGTGAGTTCTCACCCTATTACTTCATATGAGAGCTGGTTGTTAAACAAAAGAGCCTAGGACATCCCTTCCCTGCTCTCTCTTGCTCTCTCTGTCACCTTGCTCTCTCAGCTCCCCTTGCCTTCTGCCATGAATACAAGCTTCCTGAGGCCTCACCAGAAGTTGAGCAGATGCCAGCACCATGTGTCTTGTGCAGCTTGCAGAACTGTGAGCCAAATCCAACTCTTTTCTTTATAAATCACCCTGTCTCAGGTATTCCGTTATAGCAACACAAAATGGAATAAGACAGTATGTTACGTTAAGTAAATTTCATCTCAATTAGACAAATGATGATAAGTAAAATAAAATAAAAGTAAAATTGGGCCTGAAAGGTTGTTCAGTAGAATTCCTGGCATGTCAAAGATCAGGTGAAGCACTTAGTTCCTGGAGTATAGCGAATGGACATGATGTCTTTTTTAGATGTGAGATGATTAGGAAAAAATGGTAAAGAGAAGAAGAAGAGAGTAGAGGTCTACAGGAAATGAAATCATTTTGTAGAGGTAGTTGGCTAGACAAGTCTGAATTGTTCTGCTTTCTGTATCACTTTTAATTAAAGTTCAATAGATATTTATGATATACCCACTAGTTAAGTGATCAAGTTTATTCTGGTTCAAAGAGACAAATGTGATGTGGTTCCATGTCTTATTTGTATGGTTCCTAATAGTCCTCAATTACTACATCTTCCTTTTTCCGGGAATTTAACAATCCCTACTTTATCCATTGTAAAGCTCCCTTTTTTTTGTAAGTATTTTGTCAATCTGTATCAGTGTTTTAAATATAGAAACCTAATACTAGTGTTACAATAGCAATAACAATGAAATAAGAGGAAAAAAAAGAAAAAAATAATTTTAGTCTTTTACATTCGTTGTTAAGAAACTTCAATTCAGGACAACTTGGAATGCTATTAATTTGCATAATAAATATACTTTTAAAATTAGAGTCATTACACTTCTTCTAAATGAATATGTGTCCAGAATGTAGACCCAAATGGATTTCTGTGTGAATAATAAGAGCTGGTAAAGTTATAAAATATCTTATGTCCCCTATTTGATATCTACCTGTAATATTTACATAACTTACGGTATCATTTTTTTGGATTTATATGTGGCACAATGATGTCTGGAAAAAATCAGCTAATCAATATTTATGAACAGATTCTATGGATCATAAAACTTGTTAAAGGTTTACAAAGACTAAATACAATAAAAAAACATTTCAGGGAAAAAGTGGAATCATATATGGGCAAGCTATCATATTGGCAGGGTGTGCCTGCTGATTAGGAAGTAGGTGTGAATCTGTCTAGAGTTTCTTAAAATCCTAGTGAAAATGTCTCTTTCTGGCCATGCTGGACCGCAACATGACCAGATCCTATGGCACTGCTAACTGCTAGCACCGTGAGGCAAATGACCTGCTGTGATTCTGACTCTATCCGAAATTTCATTATCTTTGGACTTCACAGCCCCGCCAGTGGGGGTTTTGGCCCTGGTTGTCTGCATCAGTACAAAAGCCTAGGGAAATAATTGGACCTCCAGGATAAAAAAGAGTATTTGCAATCTGATCAATCTGCTGTTGCCCTTGGTTTCCACAAGCACATCTTTGTCTTCAATCAACAGTTCTTAAGCATAGTTCAGGAACCCATTAGGGTCCCTGAGATAATTTCAGGTAGTTTGAACACTAAAATATTTTTTCTAATAATAGGAAAACATTATTTGCTTTTCTTTTTGTTTTCACTATGTTGACATTTGTGCTGATGGTGCAAAAGCAATGATGGGTAAAAAGCGGGTATATTTTACTTACTGAAAAAAAAAAAAGCTTGAAAAATGATGGTTACTGAAGCTTTGTTTTTTCTGGTACACATTTTCTCCAAGTGGCTGATGTGAGCCTCTTGATTGGCTTTATTTGTTGATTCAATTTGAACTTTTAGGAGAAAACTTCGACTTTGGGAGACTTGAATCGAGCACTGGGAACTTGACAACTTTTCAGTACATGTACTAGTTTTCTGTTGCTGTGTAACAAATTATTTAAAAACTTAATGGCTTAAAATAATATTCATCTATCATCTCACAGATCTGTATGGCAGAAGTCTGGGCATAGCACAGCTGATAGCTCAGGGTCTCACAAGGCTGAAATTAAGATGCCATTTTGTCTTCGTTCTCTGGAACTCAAAAGTCCTCTTCTAAGCTTATAGGGTTGGTGACAGAATTTAGTGGTTGTAATACTGAGGTCCCCATTTTTTGTTGGATGTTGTCCAGAGGTGACTCTCAAATCCTAGAGGCCACTTTCTAGCCCTTGCCACGTCTTCCCTGACCCCATCTCCCAGGCCAGTAATGGAGAATCTCCCTCAGGTCAAATCTCTGTCCCCATTAAAAGGGAAATGAGGAGTCCCTTTTAATGAGTGGTCTGGTTATGTCAGTTTCACTACAGATAATTTTCCTTTTTTAAAGCTAACTGTGTCACATAACATGACCTAAACCCATGAGAGCTGATCTCATAATTTTCACAGATTCAGCCCACCTTCATGGAGAAGGAAATATACAGAGTATACACTGATGGTTAGATATCTACCACCTCACAGGCTCAGAATCACATCATCCCTGAGCAAAGAGTGAATTTACATCTTTAGGCCTGGATTGGAATTCCATTTTGATCTTCAAAATAAAAACAACCTTCCTGTAACACTTCTTCTCAGATTACAGAGTCATTCTCCAATTCTCTTGAAAAAGTTTACTCTGTGCCTCTAGGAAGCTCATGTCCTTCTGTAAGAGTAATCTACCTGCACATGAAAATGAAGGCCACACAGCCCACAGTGCTCAGTCTTATCTTCCTTGGGGACAGTGTTCTTTTTAGTAACCCCAAGATAATGTGCTGATATCCATTTTACTATGAAAAAAGTAAAGGACAATCATAAATAAATGCTTTTGCCATTAGGATTCCTAAACATAAAAATGTATTAGAAGCAATCCATATCTCCAAAAAGAATCCTACAGTAGAAGACAGAACCCTAGGTCGAATCCCATTGCTAAACTATCCCTGCCTTAGCTCCCATAGCAGTTTCCAGTGTTCTATATTATATGGAAATGACCTGCACATGTGCTGGTAATACCATTTATCAGGAACTCACACTTTGCCAGGCATTATGCTGGTTGCTTAATAATGGTGATGAGAATGATAATATGCACCACATATATATCACTTACTGTCTTTAGTATTACATCCTGATGCTATATGTCCATATTACTGTGGTACTAGTGTTATTTCCATTTTACAGATAGGGAAAGTGAGGCAAAGAGAATTTGCATACAGTATCCAGCATTCCTCACAGTCAGTCAGGAGCAAATCCAGGTTACAACTCAGGTAGTCTAGGTCCTGAGACTGACCTCAGCTATTACACCTTGGCACCTCTCCTAAATCTTGTAAAATTATTCAAAGATAAACCCTTCAACATAATAAATCCTATATACAACTGTTACTTATAATATCTAATGTCCAAAAAGGAGATAAAGGCGTCCTTGAGAATACCATTTTAATGGGAAGAGGAATGGCAGGAGAAACATATTTAGCTATAAACATTTCTGGTACAGCCAGGCACCTTTATATACAATTACTAGAATAGTTAGTATTCATACCTGGACTGTCTGTTAACCTTCTTGAATGTAATGGATAGCTAAGGGTTCAGATATATATATTTTTCTCCCTTCATCCTAGAGGTGAATCAGATAATCCCGTCTCAGAGAATCCAGGACAGATAATTGGCTATCCAAAAGAAAATCATTCCTTTTTATATTACCCAAAGCAACATCTCAAATTATTAGTGTCTTTCTTAGGCAAATCTCCATTGCTGCCAAACTAAGGTCCCGGATGTTAATTGACTATAAGAAAATTAAGTGATCTCTCTCTCTCTCTCTCTCTCTCTCTCTCTGTTTCTCTCTCTCTCTCTGTAGTGGAGATAAATAATTTGGCTTTAATTATTACAGAATCATGAAATCATGTGATTGAACGTGGCTTTACTGACAGAGACACTGAGACCAGAAAGTCAGATTAATTGTTTAAGGTCACACAGCTAATTAATTTTATAACATGGATTAGAACACAGATCTCCTGATTCTAAGTCTAGTGTTCTTCATCAGAATTACGTGATTTCCAACAAAGCTGGTGTGTATGAACGTAATCATATTTCATGACCGTAATCCATGCTGCGGGCATAATAGATTTTAAAATTAATTCGCCTTTCCTTTTAACTTTCTTAAAATAAAGAGTGGAAGTGAAAGACAATCTTAGTCTTTTTAAAATAGGAAGCTTTTGTTGACTTGAATAATAATCACAAGACAGTGAAAACAGAAGCTCTTCTTAAACTTAATTATAGATAAATTAGTTCTTTACTGTCAGCTCGTCATTTGCATGTATTATCTTTTTACATTTAAATGTATTAAAAGAAGAAAAAAATGATTGTTAAGTCTACATACATTTTGCAAGGTCTTTCTCTTTCTATTGTTTGAAAAATACCTCACCTGGTATTGGGGTTTAAAAAAATGACAATATGTATTAATTCACAAATAACTTATATAGCTTTGTGATTATGAACAGAGAAAAATATGAGAAAAGGCAAAGTTAGCAAAAAAAAATCTTTAAAAGTAAGCAAAAATTTCATGTCAGTCAAATACATTAAAGCTAGATGCTTTGAAACTCTACTTGCTAAGCCTTGGGCATAAAACAAGAAAGCTATGAGCTTGGCTGAATAAAACACACACATTCATGAGTTGTTGGCAGGTTTTGAAAGGTTAAAGTATGAACATTGGGCTTTATATACATATAAATATGTATTTAGGCTTGTCTATATATATTTGAACTTTTTAGAGGTAGCATTCTTCAGTGAATTACAAAATATTTTTAAAAATTCATGGATTAAAAATGAGATAATAAAAATATTAAATGCAATATTTGGGACAAAATATTGGCATCTGTGATTGCCATTAAATGTCTCAAAATTTTAGAATGTACATCTCTTGACATCAAATTTTTAAGTAGTTGAAATTTAACTTTCAATTTTACATGAAAGGCAGAAAGACATTTCCTTTTTTCTTAATCAAATGCGGTGTTATGCCTACCCAGGAATGCTCAGAAAAGGCAGAGAGCTGTCATCAGAAAGCCAATTAAGATGGAGAGGCAAATTTCTACTTGTGAAGAAAGCTTGGTAGGATAAATTCAGGATCTTGCAGCTAGGGTTTTAGAGTTGGGTCTTCAGCAGAAAGTCTTGTTAGAGCCATAATCCATGCAATGCCACTTGGGAAATGTCAATTAAGACTGTCATTCTAGAGGGATCTCTAATTTATTTATGGCCATTTATTAAGCTAAAAGTGTGTCAAGACACTTCAGAAAAGTGGTATCGTAATTGCTTCCCTCTCCACCCCAAAGGAAAATGGTTTTCGGACAGAATCAAGAATACTGTGAAAGATATGAGAGTCTTAACCCGCACAGTACTAGCCCCCCTTCATTTCCCCACTACCCTTCCATTCTGTGTTCCTATTTCTGAATTCTACTCACTTTACTCTTATTTCCCTTCTCAGACGGGCTAATATTTCTTCATTATTGTCTTCCATATTCTCTTAAATTTCTTCTGATATCAGCTATATATGAACTGATTTTTTCTTTTTATTGTCTATACACAAATGCTATTAATATCATATTTCTAGATGTTCAATGGAGTCAATTAATGTAAGTTAAAAGAATGGACTCCCTAAACTCCCAAAGTATGCAAGGGGATTCAGATGAATGAGCACTATGTTAAACTGTCTTTAGTGTTTTTACATATTTTACGTCCCATAGTTTTTTATTTTTTATGTCACTCTTGGATTCAGCACTGGTGTTTAATACCTTGGATTAATGAGAAGAAAGACTTCCAAATTTTAAAGAAAAAACGCTGTGTCTTTGAATCATATCCTCTCATAGTTGGAAAAGACATTATTACTCATCTAATCTTTTCTCTCCCCAAAGTAGAAATTTGTAATAACCTCCTGAGAGTTCATCAGCTTCTTCTTGAAGGGTAAACATTTTGGAGAGTTTAGTATCTGTCAAGATAACGCATTCCATTTTGAGTTCAAAATTATTGCTAGAGCATTCTTCCTTTTATTGGTTTATCTTGTAAATTTCCCTTTTTGATTTTATTTCTACCAAATGGAACAAGACGCTAAGAGGGCATTTTTACATTATTTTATTTTATTTACAATGCCCCTATTTCCCTCTCGAACTTTTCCCTAAAACTAACAGTATCTGTCACTTTTTTAAAGCAATGTTTTGCTTTAATAATGCAGTGACAGCTCTATTATTTTATAATTATTTTAGCAACTAACACAGTTCCACTTAACTAGGAAACTCTTTATTTGAAAAAATATATAGTACCTTGATAGGTTATTAGCTAAGGGGATAGGACCTCAAGGGCTATGCTGACGGGGGACCAGTTGAAAGGGAAATGTTTATGGTTGCTCTGAACACAAGAGAGAAACATGTTTTACTCAAATAATGAAGCTTTAATTGGGTGGAAGAGGGAGCCAGCAAAATGAAGAGGAGCTAAAACAATTTGTTATAAGGGCCTATGAAAGATCACTCTCCTTCCCACTCAACCTACTGCATAAAACCCAAGAGACACATTTAGAATCCTGATGACTCCAGTTCACATTTCAAGGTATTTGGAAAGATCTTACATAAACCTACCTCCTTATGCTACGTGAGATCTTCTTCAAATCCTGCTATGTGTTTCTGTGCAGTGTAGGTGTTGATGTTTATGGAATAGGTGTTGAATTTCACATCTGGGAGTATTCTACGTAACAGGCAGAACACAGTCATACCAGGAAGTTGGAGAAAAACATATGAGTGTACTGGGAAGTTGAAGAAATGTTATGAGAATGTTACATTTTCATTTTTCACAGAATTGGAAGGTTCTAATTATTTTCCACCTAGATTTTTCAAAAATGTAAAGGTTTATACACAAATACTGTTTTTTAAACCAATATTTTCCTTCTCTGCATGCAGTTTTCTGTATGTTGCTTAAAATGTTACCCAGAACATAACGCAAAAGTGAAAACGTGAGCCAACTGGCTCGGTGTTCTCATTTGCTCTGTGACTCAGTTATCTCATTTTTATGTTTCCAGATACTGAACTCTAAGAATATTCCAAATATGCCAAAAAGTAACGAATTGACATTAATGTTCTCTTCCTATTTTGAAAATTTCTAATTTATCTTTTCAGCTCCCAAATAAGTTAGCGTCTCTTACAACCCTCCTTTAAAAGATCAGTGGATGAGTTATGCCTTGTGAAATACAGATTACCCATTTGCCCATTCAACAAATATTTACTGACTGCTTAACAAATGTCAAACACCGTTGCAAGAGTGAACTTTACCAAAATGAAGACATATTCTTTATCCTGTAACTATTCAATAACTAGTGAAATAGAAAAAATTGAACAGAATTGTTTTTAATTGTTGAATAAATTAAAGAAAGTTCCAGAACAACGTGTATACTTCAATCTTATAAGTTCAAATTTTTTAAAAGGCATAGATATGAGTCCTTCTATGAAAATACTGAAAAGATATACAACTGTTAATAGTGGGAATAGAGAAAGGACAGAAGAGAAAGAAAACTATTACTTTAATTCGTAGTTTCTTAATGTTCCCCTAATTTCCATTTTCTGTTCCAAAATAGCATCAAGGATATCACATTGCATTTAGTCATTGTGTCTCCAGGCTCCTCTTGGTTGTGATACTTACACAGACTTGACTTTGCTCTTAGTTACCTGGACAGTTTTGAGGATTGCTGATCAGGATGTTTTTGTTTTGTTTTGTTGTTGTTGTTTTAGAATGTTCCTCAACCGGGAATTGCTTGAATTAGTCTCATGATCAAACCTAGGTTATGAGTTTTGGGGAGAAAGCCACAGAGATAAAGTACCATTTTTACCTCATCATGTCAAATCTGCATACTATCAACATGCCATCATTGTTGATATTAACCATTTGGCTGAGATTGTTTTGTAGGTTTCTCCACTGTGAAGTTATTCTTTTTGCCACTTTCTATAGTCTGTTCTTTGGAAAGAAGTCAATATGCACAGCCCACACTTAAAGACGCAGTGTTGCTGGAGGTAAAGCTCAGGAAAGGGTGTATGTGTGGGCAGGGGCAGAAGAGACTCAGAAAGTGACCCAAAAGAGTTTCTCTTGTCACTTGGTCACATTAAGCCTCCAGCAATTTGTCAGAAGTCATTTCACTGTTTCTATAATTTATGGCTCTAACACTTTCTGCTCCATGTAAGCAGATCTTAGCTATGACTCTGGAATTCTCTGTCTCTCCAGATTTCAGATTGTGGTTCATTGTACAATCTCAGTATATTAAGTTCAAGAAAACACATTGTTTTGTTTTTGTATGTCCAGCTTTTTCTTGTTGTAACAATGGGATGGTGTTTGTTAGAACTGCCATAACAGAGTATGGCTGAGTAGATTGAACAACAAAAATTTACTTTGCGCAGTTTTGGAAGATGGAAGTCTGAGATCAAGGTGCCAGCAGGATAATGTCTTCTGAGGCCTCTCTCTTTGGCCTGTAGTTGGCAGTCTTTTTATCTTCTCATTGTTTCTTTACATAGTCTTCCCTCTGTGTGTGTCTGTGCCCTATTCTCCTCTCCTTATGTGGGTGTCGGTCATATTAATAAGGGCCCACCCTAAAATTTTTATTTTATTTTATTACCTGTTTAAAGACCTGAGCTCCAAACACAATCACTTTTTGAGGCACTGGGAGCTTAGGTCTTCAACATATGAATTTTGAAGTGATACAATTCAGCACATAGAAGATGGCAAGGACAATTTCTAAGCTCTTTACAATTTGGAGCTTAAAGTGGAAGTGCCAGTAAGCAAACGTTAAATGTCAATATTTTATGTGCTGTGTTTGGGTGTGTTAAATATTATTAGCAAAGGGTCCATGGTGAATTACTAGCAAACAGTCTATGGTAAAATTTGCTCAAATTAAAGACTCAGAGACATCTGCTCCCTATATTCTCTACAGGTGAGCTGTGAGGATTAAGCATATTCTGCATGTCCACAATGGTGTCTTTCACAGAACCAGAAGTAAATAATTAGTACTTATTATTATTGTCTCAGTCAATTTGGAATGCTATAACTAGAATACATTAGATTGAGTGGCTTATAACAACAGAAATTTATTTTTGAAAGTTCCGTAGTCTGGGAAGTTCAACATCAAGGCACCAGCAGATTTGGTGTCTGATAAGGACTTGCTTCTTGATTCAAAGACAGCCATTTTCCCCATGTCTTCATATGGCACAAGGAGCAAGGGAGATTTCTGGGGCCCCTTATAAGGGCACTCATTCCATTCATAAAGGCAGAGCCCCCAGGAATTCCCAAAGACCCCACTTTGAAATCTTTCACATTGGGGATTAAATTTCAACATACAAATTTTGGGGGAGATAAATATTCAATCTATAGCAATTACCAAATCTGAAAAGGATAATTCCTTAAACAGACAAAGAATATGACTCTCACTGAGCTGGGACAGAGAGTTGGGCTGCCAGAAGTAGGAATAGCCAATTAAAGCTGCAAGCCATAAGGGAATATGAAGATTTTAATCGCTTATTGTTATGGTATAAGCAAGAGTCTGAAACTGGAACGTACTGCAATGAGTAAACAAGTAAATAATGTAGATTTCAAAAAGCAATATTTCTCAAACTTTATCTCCTAAAATATTATAAAAATGCTTATTATGATAACACATCCTGTATTTCTGATTCAGTACATCACAGGTTAAAGCCGAAGAATAATGCAATTTCTGCATTTTTGACAAGCTGACTGAGGTAATTCTTATTTACACAGTCTTCAGACTAGACTCTGATAAACATTTTTATATGGTTAATTTGAAAAGAAAAAGTGTGATTTCTATAAAATGATAGAAAATAGTTTGATGTGATTAAAAAATGTCCCAGAGGTTTAATAGCTTCTGACCTGAGATCTGCCACTGAATCTTGCTAAAAATTACCTAGGTAATCTCCCTTGCTCTCAGTTTCTTCATTATTAAAATATGCACATTTAATCACACCATCTTAATGTTTCCATCACGTTCTAAAATTCTATGTGGATAACAAAATTGTGTTACTATGGAAAATTCCTTTTTACTACTCTTAGAACCACTCAAACTCTGATAAATATGTGAATTCTTTCCAATTTTGAATTGGTGCAGCTTTTTAAATAATTTCTTTAATTTGAGGGATGTATATAACATCTCTTCCACACACAAGAAATAAACTTCAGGAAATAGAAGTGTTCACCACCCATAGATTCCTTCTTTTTTTATCAGGGTGGCCTTTGTGCTTCATTTTTGGAGCTAAGAGAGATGATAGATTTTTCCATTACAGAGCTTGACATTTAGAGATTTAATAATTGATCTTAATATTAAGAGTGAAAACTATCTTAGGTTTTAATTTTATTTTCAGTTTTTACTAATGAATTACAAGCAATTTTTTCCTTATCTTTACTGAATCTTGAATCACCATTGAAAAAATGAATGTGTTTTACACTAACATTTTTATTTTATCTTTTATCAAATTGACTCTATTGCTTTTAGCAGGAACCTAGAAATACGGTTAGGTGTGAAATGTTCAGACGTCAAAATGTCCCATTAAGGCCAAAACTTACAACTTATCTGCTGTGAAATTTCAGACAAATTATTTACTCTTTACAACTCAGTTTTTAAGCAACTGTAAAGTAGGAATATTAGCAATTATGGCTATCTTTTGCTTTTTCATTTGATCATAGTATTTTCACTTAGAGTTTATATTCAATTTATAGAGCATACAGCAAAACATGCTTTGAGGAAATTATGATCAAAATCACACATCAATAAGCAAGTACAGAGAATATTTCTAAAACAGTTAACCTAAACCCAGATAAGTTGACAAGCCTTATTTAAGGTCATGCAAGTGTATCAGGAGATAGAAAGGCAAATATGTAACATTTCCCAACATTCACCACTCTACACTAACTTTTATCATTCACCACTCTAAACTAACATTTAGCCCTGAAAAGAACCTAAAACTCTTATAAGAACTCACTGTGGTACTAAAAGACAAGTTAATTTCTCAAGCCTCGTTATTGGTATTACCTTCTGCTTGAGGAAAGGTCTGCATGAAAGAGCTCAAACAATTGGCATCCACAATTTTCTTCATGCAAAGAGGACACAGTGCAATAAGAGCTTGTGTACATATATTTAAAAAAAAGCTGTGATTATAGTGGCTTACCACTATAACTTACTATCTGACAAAGATTCGGTAAACAAAAGCAAGGATTTCCCAATATGAGCTTTGGCAAAAGAGACCTGTAGGCCTCCAGTATTATTTTCCTTAATCCCTGGACTCTGCACACTGTGAGATACCATCCTATGTGATTATGTCAGTTTACACGGCAGATGTAATTAAGGTTATTAGCTAGTTCACTTTGAGTTTAATCAAGACAGAAAGTATCAGGGTACAACTAATCACGGGAGCCCTTTAAAAGAAGAGAGTTTTCTTTGACTGATGGCCAAAGGGAAAGTCAGAAAGAGTCAAAGTAGAAGAACTGAATGTGTTCTTGCTGGTTTGAAGATGGAGAGGAAACCAAATGTGAAAATATGCAAATAACTTCTAGAAGCTGAGAATAACTCCCTGCTGACAGCAAGCAAGAAAACAGACACAACAGACCTTCAGCTTTAAGAACTCGATTTCTCCAACAAATGGAGTGAGATTGGAAGTAGATTCATTCTCAGATTTTTTAGATGGAAACCTACCCAGTGAATACTTCAATTTGACCTTGTAAGGTCTTAAAACAGAGAACTCAAGTCAAGTCCTCCAGACAGACGTTTGACTTACAGATCTGTGAGCTAATACATGGGTGTATTTTAAGCTGCTTATGTATAGTAATTTGTTACATAGCAATAGCACTAAAAAAACTAATACAGAACCCTTGCACATCCAGTTATTCTCTGTGTTTCTGCTGTTCCACTCCATGCAAAAGTGGTGTTATGACATCCAGTTGGTGCTCATAATATAAATATGGTGAGTGTCCCTTCATCATGTCCATACACACTGGCCAGAGCCCTCTTTTATACAGTCAAAGTTTGGACAGCATTCTTGGGTACCCAAAATCTGAGCAAGAGAACCTAAAAAATTCTTTCATCTTATGGTAGACACATGTACATTGACCCAGAAATTTCTCAGGTCAAATAAGCTGTTCTTGTCTACTTAATTTTTTCAGTGAACTTGGGGAAATTGGTTAATCAGTTTGAGACACGTTTTTCTTTCATAAAATATGGTTAATAATATTGAAGTCATAATATTTTCTTGAAAATATGTTGAACTATGTAAAGTGCTTAGCATAGTCTCTGGCACAGTGAGGGGTCAATGATGAATCTTTTTTTTTCGTATTTTTTTTTGTTCAACCAAGGAAATTGAGAAACTACAATGTGGTAAGGGCAACATTATAGGATGGCATGAAACTGACACACATCCCTGTTCCTATATTGTTTATAATAAAATTAGAGAAGGGGATAATAACATCCTCGTTTATGTTTGTAATAAGTTGTCACAAATGCTATCAAGGAAAAACACGAGGAGCTATGAAGGAAGGTAGATAGGCAGTCAAGAGAGACTCCCTTCATTATGTGATATTTGACTTGAGACCTACAGTATTGCAGTATTGAATATGCAAAGAGCTGAGAGGTTGGGCAGCGTGCCATGAAGGAAGCTTCAATGGCAAAGGGCAAAGCGTGTGGAAAAATCCTGGGGGAAGAGGAAACACAGGACATCTGAAGAACTGGAAGAGGGTCAGTAGGGCTGAAGGACCTAAGAGAAAGAATGTTAAAAGTGCTCCTACAAATAAAACTATAAATGGTTCCATTAGGTATAATTTATTTAAAAACAAAATTGCAGATTTTTTTTTCTAAGGTCCTTTTAAACTCATATTGTCTAAAATGTACTTCTATAATATTAAGAGTTTAAAAGCAGGCTGTATAATTATTCTTAACATTTTCAGGTAAAATGTAAAACAATGCTTAGGGTGTGGGAGTCATAAAAAAGTCTCAGGTTGACTTGAAATTTTTGAAACAAAGAGCAGGAATTTTAAAAAACAGCAGAAACTTCAACAGATGACATTAATGTGGGAGGAAGAGTAAATAATAAAGAAAATACAGCAAGATACATGAAGACTTAGATCATTTAAATGCTAAAAGATGAAAGCTAGTTAAAAATAGCTCTTAAACAGTGACACATCTCTGCAAAAAAGTAATATCAAACAATTGCATATCATTAAGTCTAAGGTAGCAAAAAGTAAAAAAATAAAGGTGATCTGTGTACATCATTAAATCTGAAAGATCAGTAATAAGATTTTTTTAAGCTGTAACATTAAAAGGAAAGACCAAGTATAATTAAGTAGGGCAGAAAGAGTCTAAAGGATCAATGAACATCAACAATCTCAGTAACAGAAAAAAATACGAAGAAATTAGGAGAAAGAATGTCAGAAGTAATACTACCAATAAAACTATAAATGGTTTCTATAACAGTAGGTGTGATTTATTTAAAACTAAAACTTTACATATTTGCCTAAGTTTAGGAACTTTCTTAGAAATTATTTTCTGTGTTCTCATTTAATCTCAGACCAATTGAGGAGTGGGTGGGTAAGGCAGTAAAGCCCTGACTCTCCTATATTTTGAAACCTGAATCATATATTTTTTCATCTTTCACTAGCATGAATTGTCAAAGTCAAATGAGAGGCAGTTAATCAATTGGAGGCTGTGTCTTACCTATTCTGTGTGTCATTCATGAAATCAGCACCCAAAATCCTCGCTAGGAAAATTCTCCAAAGGATGTCAAAGGAATACAGGGCAACAGTCCCTTCCAGAGTTGATATACACTCTGTTCAGGCTGCCCTTCTGCACTTTCTTTTCTTTTTTTTTTTAAAGTGATCTCAATAGTAACTTAATCTGATTTCATTTGTATAAATAAGAATTCACGTTTAGTGTGTTCATGTATGTGTGTTTGAGGAACTGAAATGAGAAGTCATTATATTAAAAAAGACATTTGCACATGTATGTCTATAGCAGCACAATTCACAATTGCAAAGATGTAGAACCAACCTAAGTACCCATAACTAATCAGTGGATAAAGAAAATGTGGTATGTATACACCATGGAATGCTACTCAGCCATTAAAAGGAACAAAACAATGTCTTTTTCAGCCACTTGGATGGAGCTGGAGGCCATTATTCTAGGTGAAGTAACACAGGAATGGAAAAACAAAAACTATATATTCTCATTTATAAGTGGGAGCTAAGCTATGAGTACACAAAGGCATACAGAGTGATGTAACTGACTTTAGAGAACTCAGAACCACTCACACCCGAAAAGCTATTGAAATAAAAATTTTAAAAAATAACAAAAAAATGGAAAATAGAGATATATTCATAAGAATTTTTTTTTTTTTTTCCTGGAGACAGAGTCTCCCTCTGTCGCCAGGCTGGAATGCAGTGACGCGATCTCCGCTCACTGCAACCTCCGCTTCCCGGGTTCAAGCGATTCTTCTGCCTCAGCTTCCCAAGTCGCTAGGACTACAGGCTCGCTCCACCACGCCCAGCTAATTTTTGTATTTTTAGTAGAGACGGGGTTTCACCATGTTGGCTAGGATGGTCTCCATATCTTGACCTCATGATCCACCTGCCTCCGCCTCCCGAAGTGCTGGGATTGCAGGCGTGAGCCACCGCGCCCGACCAGAACTTTTACACCTTCCATCTCTTGGGAGCTGGGGATTAATAATTGATCTTGCTCTTAAATCATTCCAGGAGTTTTGAAATAAGTCATGAGAATCAGATAGATAGAGATCAATGTATAGATTTCACTAGAGATCAAGCTAATTACAGTCTGAACTTGAATCCGTGGGCTGATGTGCTTTCTAATCATGGCTCTCCCCACCCTCAATTCTTACTGTCTTTGGCAGAACTGCATACTGCCGAGGCCTTGGAATGAAGGCAGACTGAGCAATACGCGCTCTTTCCTTTTGCCCAATCAGACCAAAGAAGAAGAGTGAGCCAGAGATCCTTGGAGGCCGGACGTGTTCTTCTCAATTGGCGCTCCTTCCTATCTAGAAGGAATCTAAGATAAATTCCTAGGCCACTCCCCAGGATTGAGGAGTAGCCCATGTTGGGATGTCTCCCGGACCCCAAGACAATATAGTAAAGGCATTGCCACTTGACTGACTCTGACTCCAATTCCTTTGGCATTCTTATTTTCTTTCCGATTTTTCATTAATTTGCTGACTCCTAACCTTTCTATTACCCTATAAATGTGACTCTTGTAAGGAACATATCACATTTTTTCAATCATGCCTGACAATCTTTTCTCTTAATCACAGTAGCTCATCACTTCACTTTCAATGTATTTATGAAATACTGGGTATTGACTTTCTATCTATTTACTTTCTATTTGTTTCACATGTATTGCATTCCTTATTCTCTTCTTTCTCACCTTGTTTTGAATTGACAGAGGTATTATTTACTGTTCTTGTTATTTCATTGTTCCTCTCAAATGCCTTGTTAGGATTACATAAGTTTTTTTTAGATGTTATCTTAAAGATTGCAACATGTTTCCTTGGCATAATCTGTTCTAATATAAATTAATATTTTACCCCATTCTGGATAACTCTAGGAACTTATTACATGTAAGTCCATTTGCATATCTCCTGCCCTTTGTTTATTGTAATCATTATGTTCTTTCTACATGTATCATTTCATTTGTAGAGACATTATTATTTTGTTCATAATCAATGTTCATTTGTATTCACCCACATAGTAACCTTTTATTTTTGCTTTTTTTTGTTCTTTCATTTTCATGTTTCTACTTAGAGTCATTTTACTTCTGCCTGAGAAATCTTTAAATATTTATGTTTCAGTAGATCCACTGGTGATAAATCATGTCAGTTTTTATTCATCCGGAAACATAGACATTTCTTGCTTGGCAACTATTTTTCAGCACTTTAAATATGACATGTAATTGTCTTCTGGCTTTTATTGTTCCTGTTAAGTCAGATCATTTTCTTTTTGTTGTTTTTGTTTCATATATATATAATATATATAATATGTTATATATATAATCTATATATAATATGTTTTTATATATATAATCTATATATAATATGTTTTTTATATATATAAAATCTATATATATACATATAGACCTGTATTCACCACCATAGTATCATACAGAATAGTTTTACAGCCCTAAAATTCTTCTTACTCTAACTCTTCATTCCTCCCTCCTTACCAGCATCTGGCAACCACTGATATTTCCACTGTCTTCAGAGTTTTGCCTTTTCCAAAGTTTCATTTAGTGGCAATTATACAGGATGTAGCCTTTTCCAATTTGCTTTTTTCATTTAATACTATGTATTCAATATTTCTCCATGTCTTTTGTGGTTTTATAGCTCTTTTTTAGTGATGAATAATTTTCCTATGTCTGGATATATCACAGCTTATTTATCCATTCACTTACTGAAGGACATCTTAGTTGTTTCTAAGTTTTGGCAATTATAAGTAAAGCTGCTATAAAATATAAACATCCCTCTGTAGATTTTTGTGTCAAAATAAGTTTTTAACTCATTTGGGTAAAGACAAAAGGGTGAGATCCTCTTTTAAAAAAAAAAAAAAACGTATCTGCGTTTGAGTATGTGTGTGTCTTTAATATTTTATCTTAGTCAGGTTGTTAGTCATTTTACTATGTGGTTAAGTGAAGTTTTCTTTATATTAATCCCTTTGTATTAGACTGTAGTACTTCTTAAATCCTTACCTGCCAGTTTTGGAGAATGATCACTTATTACTTCTTTGTTCTCTGTCAACATTCATTTCTTTAAATGTGGTTTAGGCCTTTTATACTTTATCTCAAATGTCTTTTACACTTTCTGCCACTTTTTTCTCTCCGTTCTTTAGCCTGTATATTTTCTACTGACCTATTTGTCATATTGCTAACCTTTCCTTCTGCTTTTTCAAATCTGCAATTAAACCCATATATGAAGTTTTAAACTGACATTTGTTTTCTTTTTAGATAATCCACTTAATTAATTTATTTTTAAGACTCCATCTAATTAGTGAAATTTTCATCTTCTTTTATTCTCTTGAACAAATGTATCACTATTATTTTAAAATACTTTGTCTTCTAAACCTGCTACCTAGGTCACCTGCTTCTATTTTTAATGCTTTGTTCTGTGTGTGTGTATATGATATGAATAACACATTTTAATTGAATGTTTAACATTGTGTATAAAAAATTCTAGCCTCTAGATGTATAATTAATCTCAAAAGATGGTTTCTCCTATTCTCTGGGTGAGGAAAGATCACACCTTAAGTTAGAAAGTGAGGAAACTAATTTGTGAATTGGGCTAAATTGCACAGAAGGTCCATTGCATTCCTCCTTCCTCTATACCACATTGTCTTGAGCTCACTGTCTCCAGACAAAAATGAAACTTAAAATTATAGAATGTTAGATATAGGGGGTACTTCAGAGATCATTAACCAAATGATTTTATTTTTACAGTGGGAGAAGTGCCAAGATAATGTAAATGATTTGCTAAGATTTCACATAGATATATAGTTGAAATTCCAGAACTGGAATCCAATTACCCCGTACCTCAATTCCCTGTTCTCACATCTCCTGAAGTGGTACACTTTGTACTCTCCAGGTGCACTTGCCAAGATTTCACTGCATAATTCAGAAATCAACTCCAGTGAATCTAAACTGACACATAATTTATTAGAGGTTTATATTCCAGCTCACAAAATTACTGGAGGTCTGGAGACCGAGGCTAAGAAAATGCTCAGGGTCTAAGAAAGGCCGAAGGGAGTTTGGGCAGCATCATCTGCCAGAGCAGCCTGGCTGGGGCACATGGCTGCTGCTGCCAATAGTGTGTCTTCTGGATCCTGCTAGATGCTGCCAAAGAGAGCAATCTCGGAACTTTTTATTTGCCTTTTCCTCATTCACTTGCAATTTAAATTTCTGGGCAAAAGCATCTTAATAAGCAAGCTGTGGTCATGTGACTCTCACAGCCATCCAGGGTGCAGAGTAAGGCACATTGAGGATGGAAACCTGACTCTTATAATAATAACAAAAAATGTCTATATCATTGGTTTAGTATGAAGTACAGAGATCTCTCAGTGAAGAGATTTGGCTTTTCATCTAGACCTAAAAGGGTTAAAAAAATTAGACAATAAGGCCGGGCGCGGTGGCTCATGCCTGTATTCCCAGCACTTTGGGAAGCCGAGGCGGGCGGATCACGAGGTCAGGAGATCGAGACCATCCTGGCTAACACGGTGAAACCCCATCTCTACTAAAAATACAAAAAATTAGCCAGGCATGTTGGCGGGCACCTGCAGTCCCAGCTACTTGGGAGGCTGAGGCAGGAGAATGGCGTGAACCTGGGAGGTGGAGCTTGCAGTGAGCCCAGATGACTCCACTGCACTCCAGCCTGGGCAACAGGGCGAGACTCTGTCTCGAAAAAAAAAAAAAAGGGAAGAAATTAGACAATAAATAGGACCTCAGTATGCCTTATTTTTCTTACCTGAAAAACAGATTTAATAACTTTTGCCTTTTCGTAATTCACAGAAGTATTGGGAAGACCTTAGAAGTCATATAAAGTAAATGAGATTTATAAGCATAATTGTTTGATATATGCCACGATAAGATAATAGCAGTCTTACTAAAATAAATAAAGCCATCATCACTTTTTTTTTTCCTTATGGCTATCTTACCTATGAATTAAAAGTAAACTGTTTGGCAAAATCAGCAAAATTTCATGAAAATTGAAATAATACATTCAAGCAACTATAAGTTGATTTTTAAAATATGTTCAATACACCCAAACCCCATAATTTATGGTTAAACTGGAAAATTATTTGTAGCTGAAGGAGATCCATATTTTTAGTTTTATTTGAAGCCCCATGTCCACAATCTTTTTCATTATTAAAGAGACAGCATATCAGTTTCTGGATTTCATTTTGCTCTATCAGTTTCTAGTAAGAAATTTTAGTTTCCAGGCCATCATTCTTAAACTCACTGTATGGTTGTCCATTATAAATGTGTCTGGGTGACCAATTACAAAGCAGAGTAGACCTCTGTGGTGATGGGGTACGTATTAGATAAGAGGCTTTATTCATCCTGTAGACAGTCTCAGCAAGGAACTCAATGAGTGATTGAGTACTAGGCTAAACCCTCTAAGTCAGGTGTTTGCTGTGTCTAGACTGACATTCATCGGTGTTATTGTGAATTAAAATTGCAATACTATAAATATATGTGGCTTAATAGTTACTTTTAAGATTCTCGGATTTAAATCCATCTTAATTCAAAACATTCACATACAAAAACATAGACACAGGCTAGGCATGGTGGTTCACACCTGTAATCCCAGCACTTTGGGAGGCCAAGATGGGTGGATCACCTTGGTCAGCAGTTCAAGATCAGCCTGGCCCACATGGTGAAACCCTATCTCTACTAAAAATACAAAAATTACCTGGGCATGGAGGTGCCTGCCTGTAATCCCAGCTACTCGTCAGGCTGAGGCAGGAGAATCACTTGAATCTGGGAGGTGGAGGCTGCAGTGAGTCAAGATTACGCTACTGCACTCCAGCCTGGGTGACAGAGCAAGACTCCATCTCAAAAAACAAACAAACAAACAAACAAAACAAAACACAGATGCAGATAATATAATTCTAGTCTAGGTCAAAGTTTTTCTTTGTATTTAGCCAACCTATGATGACTATTAGAATGATATTATCATAAGTAAATTCATCTTCTAAAATGGCATTAGTATAATAAAACAGAAGGTAACTTTATATACATTATTAAAAATCAGGAATTCTAAAACTAATAACTTGATTTATGAGTTCTGCAAGAGCGTTATACCATATTTCAATAAATGAATTTACATATATATGCCTATGGTAGCAGCAGGGAGTCATAGATGACAAGCAGGAAAAGTTGCTAATCTTTCTCCTTTTAACCATATCTTATAATGTTATGTTGCAGAAAAGAAAATAGAAATAATGGAATGATAATTTATTTTTGTAGGCAGAAAAAGTTTTAAAAGTTTTTGTGTAAAAAATTTTCAAGAACAAACCAAAAGCTGTCACCTCGAAATTATTCTAAAATGAGAAGCAAGTAATTAGTGACTTTTTCCTTTGCATAATGAGAGTCATTAAAATGACAAAAAGACAGAGTGATATAATGAAATCCATATATTAATAATCCTTGTTTAATATTTGACATTATGCCAGGAGACTAATGTATTTATGATTACTAAAACATTAAAACATTTCTACCGTATTTCATGAACAAGACGAATAAAATTATTGATAGATTTCATTTGTTACAATAAAATACTGCTAATATCTTGATTTTATTTAAGAAACCCAATATGGGCCGGGTGCAGTGGTTCATGCCTGTAATCCCAGCACTTTTGGAGGCCAAGATGGGCGGATCACGAGGTCAAGAGTTTGAGACCAGCTTGACCAACATGGTAAAACCCCGTCTCTACTAAAAATACAAAAATTGTCCAGGCGTGGTGGCTCACACCTGTAAATCCCAGCTACTCAGGAAGCTGAGGCAGGAGAATCGCTTGAACCTGGGAGATGGAGGTTGCAGTGAGCTGAGATTGCACCACTGCACTCCGGCCTGGGCAATAAGGAAGGACTCCATCTCAAAAAAAAACAAAAAACAAGAAACAAAATACGAAACAATAACTGGAAAAATGATTGAGTTGTGAGAGATTGTTTTGGGAATTGTGGAGCCTGCTTCATTTTAATAAATTTGGTGGTAATCTAATGATACATCTGTTGTATAGTGTATATTGTAGAATATACAACATAACATATAGGTACAAAGTTTGAAAGTTAAAGATGTACTCACAAAACAACAAAAACCAAAAACATAAACTACAGGCATTATTACCACAGATATGTGATTAAGTACACATAAACTTTGAAATTGTCTTCTAAGGCTCACAGCATTGAATGTACTAGATCCTACACTTCTCAATGGATAATTATTGGAAGCTATAATTACACTTTCCTTTCTAAATATGCAAAACCAGTTTAAGAGAAAGTATTCTAAAATTATTAAAGTTTAAGGTTTAAAATGGCTTAAATAAAAGTATTCAAGAATTCAAGTCTGAAAATTTCCCTTTGTATTAAAGACTGGATGTATTTCAAACCCTTCAGGAAAAGAACTAAGTAAACTTTAAGAAAAGCCTCCAAAAGCCTAAAATGTATCATTGGCCCTAAATTCAGCTTACTACACATATAATGCCAAGTAATGTCTTATTCCTCCATTACAAATGAAATGACTTTGTGGGTAAACATATTATATGATTTCATAAAGATGTCTGACTGAAAGCTGTAACTATGTCTCGCTGGGTCAGCTCAGGTAAAATATATATAAATTTCCATGATGCCTGTCAGATGGCAAGGCCATCACCTCATCAGTCAGAGAGCATATCTTAGTTGCTGCCTCTAGTCACTGCTTTTCATACATCTTGCGATATTTTGGGGATTATGCTCTAAAGCATTCTGGGACATCACAGATCTATAAGATAAGACTTTTATTAGGCTCTTATGAATTTCCTTGTTGCAGTTTTTCATATTCATATAGGGTAAAGAAGTTGTGCTGAGTTTTCCTGGGGGTACTAATAGTGTGAATCTCTGCATAGGATCACTTGATAGATGTCAGTGATCCCCAGGCAAAGAGAATTGTGAGAGCAAATTGTCTGGAGATCAAGCAGCAGGTGTTCAGGATCTGATAACAGACCATGACTGATCTTGTAGAGTACCTGCTTTATATCTCAAGGGATTTCCTGTCTTTCATACTTTTTGACTGAATAGCCAATGAAATGTTGGAAAGACTGGAATGTATTTCAAATCTTGCAGAAAAATGAAGACACTTTTTTTTATTGTTGTTCTGGTGACTGATTTTTACATGTAGGGAATATTCATGGGTCTGGGTGGGGAGTTGTGTGAAAAGAATATAATTCTGAAATAACTCTCATGTTAGGGATATAATTAGCAATCTGGGAATTGGGAATTATGGGGATACACACTAGAGCTAGGGTGGTTCACAACATTGAAAATAAATATTTAAAGTGCAGATTTCCTTTTGATGTGTAAGACACAAATTAGCAATTTTTTCATATTGTGTTTTTACTTGAGGTAAGAATGCACACTCTTAGTACATAAAATGTAATAATTGAACTAATTTGACCATGACAAAATTTAAAATATGTGTATATTTCTCAAACATCAATTTCTCAAGTTACATACCAATTATACCAAATTTTTGGCATAATTTCCCAATTATGCCAAATTGGAGCAAAAGAAACTTGGATGTATTTGACTAGCAATGATGACATTGGGGTAGTGGTTGGAGTCTGGTATAGAAGCAATCAGAGGTCATCACAGAGATCAGCTTAGCTCTGTTATTTATTAGCTTTTGTGTTAGGGAAGTTCCTTAGCCAAGATGAGCTTCAGTTTCGTCATCTGTCCAGAAGAGAGAACTTTCTAATTGGGCTAATATGACTATCAAGTAAATTGACATACATCTTAACTGAAAAGTATCGTATGGTTTTTACTTATATAGCCGTGAATAATGAACTTTGAAAACATCATAATCAAGTGGGTGTGAACATTGTTTAACTCTTTACATTCAATCAATAAAATTAAAATTTACTTAAAATCCTTAGTTAATC
The DNA here is from genome assembly GCF_028885655.2 of Pongo abelii. NCBI lineage: Eukaryota > Metazoa > Chordata > Mammalia > Primates > Hominidae > Pongo > Pongo abelii. The sequence goes on from NC_071988.2 coordinate 26,909,318, forward strand.
TCCTGAAATTTGACTGCCATGCTGCAGCTTTCAGATTTTTGAGGCTTAGAGATGTTCTCATTCAATTTGATTAAACTCACATTTATTGAGCACTTTCTAAGTACAGAGCTTGAACTAAATATAAGAAAAGAGAGAGAGAGAGAGAGAGAGGACTCTTCTTATTCAGAAGAAATCTGGAGATAGAAAACCTGAAATCCAGACAGATAATTTTCATAAAAAAGATAATTAAAGTATAATGGTACTAATTTTCATTTAGTGTGTATTTAGGGCTGGGAAAATACCTAACTGCCCTTAAATTCATTATATAATTGACTCTTTGCAGTAAATGTGTGCTAGAGGTATGATTATGGGCATATCTTCTTTTATTGCATTTTGCTTTATTGTGTTTTGCCTTATCATGTTTCATAGACATTATTTTTATTTACAAATTTATGGTTTGTGACAACATCGTGTACATCGAATCTATTGGATTCATCTTTCTAATATCATGTGCTCACTTTGTGTCTCTCTGTCACATTTTGGTAATTAAAACCTTTTCATTATTATTATATCTGTTATGGGGTCTGGGATCAATGATTTTGTATGTTACTATTACATCAAAGTAATAGTCATACCATGAACCACCTCCATAGAAGATGTCAGACTTAATCAATCAATAAATGTGTGTGTTCTGACTGCTCCACTGACCAGCTGTTCTTTCATATCTCTCCCTCTCCTTGGTCCTCTCTGCCCCATGAGACACAATAACATGGAAATTAGGCCAATTAGTAACCCTACAATGGCTTCTAAATTTTCAGGTGAAAAAGAGTTGCTCATTTCTCACATCAAATCAAAACTATAAATGATTAAAATTAATAAGCAAGACATGTCGAAAGGTGAGACAGACTGAAAACTAGGCCTCTTTTCCAAAGAGTTGGCCAAGCTGTGAATGCAAAGAAAAAATTTTTGAAGGAAATTAAAAATGCTAATCTAATGAATACACAAATCATTTTTTTAAAAAAAAAAACAACTTTATTGCTGATATGGAGAAAGTTTCGATGGTCTGAATAAGATAAACCAAGCTACAACATTCCTTTAAGCCAAAGCCTAATCCAAAGCAAAGCCCTAACACTCTTCCATTCTCTGAAGTCTGAGGGAGGAGAGAAAGCTTCAGGGGAAAAGTTGGAAACTAGCAGAGGTTAGTTGTTGAGGTTTAAGGAAGGAAGCCATCTCCATAACATAAAAGTGTAAGGCGAAGCAGCAGGTGAGGTAGCAAGTGCTGATGTAGAAGCTGATGCAAGTTATCCAAGAGATCTCATTAAGATCATTGATGAAGGTGGCTACACTAACAACAGATTTTCAATGCAGACAAAGCAACCTTATTCTGGAAGATGTCACATAGGCTTTTCATTGCTTGAGAAGAAAAGTCAACGACTGGTTGCAAGAATTCGAGGGACAGGCTGACTCTCTTGTTAGGGACAAATGCAGCTGGTGACTTTAAGTTGAAACCAATCCTCATTGACCACTGAAAATCCTAGGGACCTTAAGAATTAAGCTAAATCCACACTGTCCAGGCTCTATAAATGAAACAACACAGCCTGGATGATAGCACATTTATTTACAGCATGGTTTACTGAATATTTTAAGCCCACTGTTAAGACGTACCACCCAGAAAAAAATATTCAGAATATTTTCACCTATTTCTGTTAATTGACAGCACATCTGGTCACCCAAGAGCTCTGGTGGAGGTGAACTCTGAGGTGAGCTCTGAAGGAGGTTTCATGCCTGCTAATATGACATCCACTCTGCAACTCATGGATTTAACTATCAACAATTGTGATGATGGTTGTGCAACTCTGTGAATATGCTAAAAATCACTGCATTGTACGTTTTTAAATATGTGAACTGTATGGTACGTGAATTATATCTCAATAAATCTAGGCCAGAATTATTTTGTTGGAAGGTGATAAAGTCACCAGAAAGGGGTCCCAATCTTTGACTTTCAAGTCTTATAATTTAAGAAATATATTTTTTAAAGCTATAGTTGTCATAAAGAGTGATCCCTCTGATGATTCTGGCCAAAGTAAATTGAAAACCCTCTGGAAAGAATTCATAATTTTAGATGCCATTAAGAACAGTTGTGATTCATGGGAGGGGATAAAAATATCTATATTAATAGGCGTTTGGAAGAAATTGATTCCAATGCTTGTAGATGACTTTGAGGGTTTTGAGACTTCAGTGAGGAAAGTAACTGTATATGTGGTGGAATTAGCAAGAGAACTAGAATTAGAAGTGGAGCTTGAAGATGTGACTGAAACGCCACGATCTCATGATCAAACTTTCATGGATGGGGAGTTGCTTCTTATGGATGAGCAAAGAAAGTGATTTCTTGAGATGGAATTTATTCTTGGTGAAGATGCTGTGAACATTGTTGAAATCACAACAAATAATTTAGGATATTACATCAACTTAGTTGATAAAACTGCAGCAGGGTTTGAGAGGATTGACTCTATTTTTAAAAGAAGTTCTACTGTAACTAAAATGCTAACAAATAGCATCACATGCTACAGAAGTGTCTTTTGTAAAAGAAACAGTCAACTGACGAGGCAAACATTGCTGTCTTATTTTAAGAAATTGTCACAGCCATCACAACCTTTAGCAAACACCACCCTGATTATTCAGCAGCCATCAATATTGAGGCAAGGCCTGTACCAGCTAAAAGATTATGACTCCCTGAAGGCTCAGATGATCATTAGCATTTTTTAGCATTAAGGTATTTTTAATTAAAGTATTTCTGTTATTTTCTCAGACATAATCTTATTGCACACTTAATAGACTGCAGTATAGTGGAAAAATAACTTTTATTTGCATTGGGAAACCAAGAAATTCATGTGATTCACCTTACTGTGATACTTGCTTTATTGCAGTGGTGGGGAACTGAACCCGCAATACCTCTGAGGTATGTCTGTAACTTCACATTCCATGAAAAGAAACTAAAGGACATAGATGATAAACTCAATTGTTAAATATTTGCCAAGCTGGTATGATTAATTAAATTATGACTGGTTACACAACTAGTTAGTGGCAGAACCTGGATCCAGTCTCCAGTGGGACTGCATGCCTGTTTCAGTAATATATAATTTGCAAGTTCAAAGGGTGCGGTTTCAAAACCGTATCAGGAAAGATTTGAGGAGTTGACAAATGAGGGTCACCCGTTAAAGAAAAATAAGAAAGACAACTATGTGTAAGGGTAGAATTTTAAGCTTAAAAAGTGTATGAGAAGAGACACTGGATAACAGACAAATAACCTTATATATGCAAAAACCACAAGCTGTTTAGTGCTGCTGGATGATAAAGTGGGCAGCCTTGAATGGTAAAAAAATAAATAAATAAATAAATACAAGACTGCTAATGCCAACTCATGAAGGCTGAGTGTGTCCGTTAGGAGTCTTCAGCTGTAGCTTGAGGGCAATGATGACCTTAAAGAGATTTGATATGAGAAAAGGGACGCTTGTATTTGATGTTGAGCTAGCTCGCTGGCTATTTAAGAGAGGTTGAATTCAACGACAAGGAGATTGGAGTTAAGGAGGCTCACTAGAAATATTTTGAAGTTATCCAGTCAATAAATGATTGAGGTTTAAAAAAAGAAAGGAAAAAAGATAGAAGCAATGAAAAAAGTAAATGTGTGAAATAGGAAGTCAAGTCAGTAGGATTGGGTGCTTGTTGGGGGAGGGTGCACAGCAGGGAGAGGAAAGGGCTGTGATGCCTCCCAGTTTCATGCTTGCATTACTAAGGGCAGTGCCTCAAAGGGGATAGGAAGTACAGTGGAGAGCTGAGTTTGTGAGGCCAGCACCATGGCAGGTGTTTTATAGGTGATGAGATGTAGAAATATAAGGCTTGGAAGAACTATCTAAACAGGGATCATGGGCATCTGGGAGCCATTGGCATAAGGATAGTTATTATAACCATGAGAATCAGTGAGAGAACTCATGGGCAACTTGGGATCATGGAACTGAGAAACTCCTTTCCAGGAATAATGGCATCAAAGTAATTTGAATACTGATATGTTTGGCTGTGTCCCCTCCCAAATCTCATCTTGAATTGTAGCTCCCAAAATTCCCATGTGTCACAGGACGGACCCAGTGGGAGGTAATTAAATCATGAGGGTGAGTGTTTCCTGTGCTGTTCTCATGATAGTGAATAAGTCCCACGAGATCTGATGGTTTTATAAAGAGGAGTTCCCCTGCACAAATTCTCTCTTCCCTGCCACCATGTGAGATGTGACTTACTCCTCCTTGCCTTCTGCCATGATTGTGAGGCCTCCCCAGCCACGTGGATTGTGAGTCCATGGAACCTCTTTTTCTAAGTTACCCAGTTTCAGGTATGTCTTTATTAGCAACATGATATATGGACTAATACAAATACTGGCGAATTCAGCACACTAAATCTGTTTCCCTTCCCACACCAAAACACTAAGGGGGCATTAAACCATGTGCACTGTCAAAATGTATTCTGGCCATCACCTACCTTGGAATCACCTGGCCACTTGTTGAGAATGATAGTGCCTTTGCTCTGCTCCAGGAATAATAAATTAAAATCCTCTGAAAATAGGGAGCAGGAAATTCATTTTCACACAACTCTCCTGGTGGTTGCTTATTCCAAACCTAAGAAATAATGTACTTTAGCCAGTGCTTCTCAAATATTAATGAGTCTACAAGTTACCTGATTGTCATGCTAAAATGCAGAATCAGATTGCATGTGTTTGAGGAAAGCCTGATCCTCTACATTTCTAATAAGCTTTTTGAAATGGTCAAAAAGCCATGGTCTAGGCACACATTGATAAACAAGGCCTCGGGACGTGTGACGCCATCTCAGATTGGATGTCATCAGGTATAAATAGTCAGTGTATTTGGGTTATCATTATTATTTCCTCATTAGCATTATTTTTATTATTACCATAAAGGATATTATGACTTCCACTCAATGAATTTGTTTTGGAAATATCATCCCTGTCCTTTTGAGTTTGTTTCTAACTCTGTAGCCACAATTTAAAAGAAAAATAAATCACCAGAATAATATTGCTGACTTAAAAATGTAATCTTTTTTTAAATAATTTTATAAAACCCTTCAAAATTTGAAATATGCAATATAAGTACCCATGAAGGGAAAAATGGTAGGCTACTTTACATATGTATTTGACCACAGACTTTTCTACGTTGAGACATCTATTAAAAGCTCAAGAGAATATATTTTGGGAATATTGACTAAAGCCACACTTGAACTGACTGGAGCAGCTGTTTGCACATTGTTTTTTGTTTTTTCTTTTTTTTTCTTTTATTTTATTATTATTATACTTTAAGTTTTAGGGTACATGTGCACAATGTGCAGGTTAGTTACATATGTATACATGTGCCATGCTGGTGTGCTGCACCCATTGTTTTTAGTTTGCTGTAATATACCTATACTTAAGCTATTGTAAATCAGTTTCTGTAAAGTGTTAGAAAGGTGTTCAGCTCTTCTGAATTTCACTTTTCTCATCTGTGAAACTAGCACATTAGTTCCTATCTTACAACATTGCCAGGATTCAGCTAGGCAATCCAAATAAACACGTAGCATTTTGCCTGCACATTGTAAACATTCAATAAGTGCTACCTTATTACAATTAAAATTTAGTCCCTCTGAGTTTACTGATTTTACCCATGAACTCCAAAGTTGTGGGCCATACCTGAGTATTATATTGGTCTCCATTTTGTTCTCTTTCTTTTGTTTTGTTTTTGGAAACAGGGTTTCACTATGTTACCCAGTATGGATTCAAACTCTTGGGCTCAAGCAATCCTCCTACCTCAGCCTAACAAGTAGATGGGATTACAGACACATGCCACCATGCCCAGCTTTATTTCTTGTTTACTTATTTTTTAACTGACAAGTTAAAAAATTGTATATTTTTGAAAATAAAATGTATTCATGTTGTTTTGAAATATGTGTACATTATGAAATGGTTAAAGCAAGCTAATTAATATACAAATTACTTCATATACTTATCTTTTTTTGTGGTGAGCCTACTTAAAATATACTCTTTTAGCATTCTCAAGAATACGGTATATTGTTACTCACTATCTTCACCATGTCGTAGAGTAAATCAAACTTATTTCATTATCTAGTTGAAATGTATCCTTTGTCCATCATGTATTGGTGCTTCTTGTAATTGGAACAGAAATAGAACACTGTTTGAATCCATACTATGGTTTGGGCCAACTACTTACTCCCTCGCTCTCATTCCAAGCAGTATTGCCAACACTGAGTGCTTATATAGGTTCTCATTTTCACTAATATTATTTTTACTTCTCTGTATTCATTCATTTGCATTTGTTGGGTTATTGCTTATATTTATTTTATTTAAACAAAAGTTAATTTGGTTAAATTAATTTGAAAATACCATGAATCCAGGAATAATGCCATTTTATACTTTGGTATTTACTCATAACTTTAAAAGTGGTTAATAAATGTAAATGAGTAAGTACCTTTCCAAATAATCACACAAACATCTTAATCTTGAAAATAAAATTCCATACTGAACTTATAAAAAATGTCTGTAACTACGTTTTCTGATTTTTGGCATTGTCAAAGACAAAATCTACTTGAATTATATTACATTTAATTTGAGTCTCTGCTTGTAACCATTACACTGTATTTGGGAGAACCATTAAAATGGAATTGCAGTGAGATATGATATGGCTTAGATTAGGGCTTTAGACATGAAGATGGAGTGAAGTGAACCAATTTCAATCTCAAGACCTTAGGATTTTTTTTCTGATCAATTTGATCTAACGTAAGGAAAAGAGGGAATCCAAGATTTTTTGTATTTTACTTGAATGACTTGGTGGGCTTTTGTGCCTCTTACTAAGAGAAAAATGACTAGGGAAGAAATATTTTGGGTAGGGGTTGAACAGAGTTCTTTTTGGTATTGTTACTTTTCAATTGCCTAATAAACACCCACATGGACATGTTGAATAAACAGATGAATGTTGGAGTCTGAAGTTCCAACCTTAGGGCTTGAAATTCAGCTTTTGGAGTCACTGGCATCTAGATGACGTGTAGTGCCACAAGTTTGAAATTTGAAAAAGTCATTTTATGGGACTTTGTTCATTTAAAATATAAGGGGTCTCAGAACAAGATCCTATGTGAGTATTCTCCAAAAATATAGGCTGAACCTCAGAAAAGGTGCCAGCAAAGAAATTGGAAAACCAGAGTCAATAGTATTCTATTACGGTGGGGTGGGGGGAGTGGGGAGGGATAGCATTAGGAGATATACCTAATGCTAAATGACGAGTTAATGGGTGCAGCACACCAACATGGCACATCTATACATATGTAACAAACCTGCACATTGTGCACATGTACCCTAAAACTTAAAGTATAATAATAATAAAATAAAAATAAAAAAATAAAATGAAACTAGAAAGTTTGGTGTCATAAAAGTTAGACCAGAAAATATTTCAAGAAGGAGAATGAGGTCAATCAAATTTGAACAGAAAGGTGGCAGACAACTAGATTTAAATACATTTGTGTCGTTGGTGGTCTTAAGCGAAATTGTTTAATTGGAAGGTTTGAGAATAAGTTTTGTTTGGAGAAGCGTGCAGAGAAAATGTTAGGTGAGTGAGTGGAGATAACAATAAAAGACATATTTTCAAGAGGTTTCACTGTGAATGTGAGTTAGTAAGGATACTACATCAAGTACAGAATTGCCAAGTTAAATTTGAATTTGAAATAGTCAATACTACTTTTTATTTTTTTGGTATAAGTATGTCCTGTGTGTATTGCTCTATTTTTACGTGCTAAATCTGGCAACCTTAAGTTAAAGATGATTTGTTTTCTTAAGACTGGAAGTAATAACATGTATATTGTTTTTATTGTTTTTAGAAGATCTTGTAGGGAGAGAGAATGATGAAAATGTAGATGTAATTGCAGAATTTGAATGTTTCTTTTTTTTTTTTGGGACGGAGTCTCACTCTGTTGCCCAGGCTGGGGTGCAGTGGTGCCATCTCAGCTCACTGCAAGCTCCGCCTCCTGGGTTCACGCCATTCTCCTGCCTCAGCCTCCCGAGTAGCTGGGATTACAGCCGCCCACCACCACGCCCGGCTATTTATTTTTTTGTATTTTTAGTAGAGACGGGTTTTCACCATGTTAGCCAGGATGGTCTCGATCTCCTGACCTTGTAATCCGCCTGCCTCAGCCTCCCAAAGTGCTGGGATTACAGGTGTGAGCCACCGCACCCGGCCTGGATGTTTCAAATAACTATTGAATGGGACCCAGAGCACAAGAAGTGAGGTCAGCTTTGAGAAAAATGGGACATTTCTCACATAATAACTGAAAGTAAAGCCAATTATGTAACCAGATGCAAAAAGACAGGAAATTTGAGTGAAGGAAGGATGAGAAAGTGTCTATTTAAATCCTTTCTTTTAAACTTAAATATGACTGAAGTCATCCTTAATCTTATCCAAATAATAACATTCACTAAGTCACTGGTGTGTTATGTTAGTTTATATAATTGAAAATATTAAATAAATGTATATGTGATTTAATTGATATTTTTACAATGTAATGCTTATTTGGCCAATTAGGTAAATACAACTGGCCATTGCAATGACATCAAAAGATTCTACATCTAGTAAATCAGTCTCTTTAAAGTCTTGCTCATGTATAGGATTGCCTGTGTTTACTGGATTCATTTTACTTTGCTGTCTATTATATTATTTTATTAAATGGTTATATTTAAATTGTACAAAAAGGCTGGGCACCGTCGCTAACACCTGTAATCCCAGCACTTTGGGAGGCTGAGGTGGGTGGATCACTTGAGCCCAGGAGTTCAAGCCCAGCTTGGATGACGCGGAGAAAACTTGTCTCTACTAAAAATACAAAAATTAACTGGGTGTGGTGGTATGTGCCTGTGGTCCTAGCTACTTTGGAGGCTGAGGTGGAAGAATGGCTTGAACCAGGAGTTGGAGGTTGCAGTGAGCTGAGATCATGCCACTACCCTCCAGCCTAGGCAACAGAGCTAGACCCTGTCTCAAAAATAAAATAAATTCTACAAAAATATTTTTAAGAGTTTTCCATTACATATTAATTTTAATGCATCTAAATCATGCATGTCAACGTAGCACATTAGTGTCTTCATTAATAATATACACACACCTTGTATATCATAATGAGGTATTTGTAGGCATAAATGAAATCAATAGCTAATGTTTATTGTCAGTATTTTATAGATATGTGTACATATATATTATCCACATATATACATATATATTTTGTCTACAAAATATTGTGTGTGTATGTATATTACCTACATATATATTGTCTATCGTATGTGTGTGTGTGTGTGTGTGTGTGTATGGTAAACAAAATGACAGCATAACCACCACAGGTGAAACAGGTCCACTTAAGTATGCAGAGGCTAGGGAAATTCAAGTAGATCATATTTGCTGGAGGGAAGAAAACCTGTTTGCTTTGACTAAACATGGAGTTCACCAAGTTTTCACACATGGCTAGTACCTTCTTTTTAGATCAGAGGAATCTCATTATTTATTTGTATGGTGTCACACAGATCTATGTTTGAAACCTAACTCCAAAATTTATTTTTGTGTAACTTTAGGGAGGTAATTTCTTTGAACTCAAGTTTTCCATTCTGTGTAACAGGGATAAAAACACCTATGTGAGCCTAATTTGAGGATGAAAAGATAAAAAAGGTGGAGACAGACAATATGTCTGATACATAAACTCAATGTGTACCAACTAGAGCAACTGCTAATCAGAGCCTGCTATGGGACAGGTATTGCAATAGGCACTGCATATATATTAATTTAATCCTTGACTAAGCTGCTGCACTAGTTCTGTGTGAATAGAGACTGCCACATTGTCTGGCCAGCATTTCCCTGGCTCATATTTAAAAATAAGTTGTTGAATGAAGTGATTAAAATGAACAAACCTGTGAAGGGACATTGTAATCAGTATTGCACAGATGGGGAAACCAAATGAGTGAAGGGTGAATAAATTCACCAGCCAGGGAGTGATGGAGCAAGAAACTGAAAACAAGCTTAGCTCACTCCACATTCATGGTGTTCACTACCATGCTAGTAAGTCCACAACCAATAGAAAATAGAGTTATCTGTTAAATAAAAAAAAAAAAAATGGTAATATTTACTAGATCATATAGTACTTTACCTCTAGTGAAACAATGAAGGTTAAAGAAAAATAGTTCTATGAATGTGCAAGTTGCCATTCTTCATGCACATACAATGTTCTCTCTCTCTCTTTTTTTTTTTTTCTGAGACAATATCTCGCTGGTTGCCCAGGCTGGAGTGCAGTGGCGCGATCTCGGCTAACTGCAGCCTCCGCCTCCTGGGTTCAAGCAATTCTCCTGCCTCCGTCTCCCAAGTAGCCACGATTCCAGGCGCTCGCCACCACGCCCAGCTAAGTTTTGTATTTTTAGTAGAGATGGGGTTTCACTGTGTTGGCCAGTCTGGTCTTGAACTCCTGACATCGTGATCCTTCTGCCTCAGCCTCCCAAAGTGCTGGAATTACAGGCGTGAGCCACCACGCCCGGCCACAATGTTCTCTTTTAAACCCACAATGTTCTGAAACATATTTCTAGTTAGTAAATATCCTTTTGGGGGTGGCGGGGTGGAGCTGAGCAGTGGGAGAGATTGATAATGATAAATTAGGAGATCCTCTGCCCCCAACCAAGACAAATAGAGCTTGAATTAAGGCTTTTTGTTCTTTTTTTTTTTTTTAATTTCTGTGACATTTTTGAATTATGCTATAGACTTTACCTTATCCAGGGATTGTCAGAAAATATATTTAGAGGTCCAGAAAGGGAAATTCAGTTAGTTTTGTTCTGAGAAATGTGAATGAACTGGCTAACTCTTGGAATCTCGTCTGTATTTCAGTTAACTTATTACCATACTGTTTACGAATTGCATGCTGGTGGAAACATGAAGTCCCAGGGCCATATTTTCACTTGCCCAGCCAACCCCAGGGTCTATTTTTTGTCCCAACTTGCCACAATAACATGAGAGACAGTGTAGTATAACAAAAAGCATATAAGCTGTGGAGTTATACAGAGGGAAGTACCACATTAATTATTTTTACATTGATAATAGGAAGCAAGTTTTAAAGTTTATGAGCATTTTCTTGCTTTCAGTACACATTCAAGTATGAAATAGAAAACCAGAATTCGTCCGTTTGGCTTTCTATCTATATATGTATTTATTCAGCCATTGGAAAAGAGCAATTTACAATACACTAGGATTTGACATATATTCTTAAACATTTGTTTCATCAGCTTAACGGAGATTGGAAGGATATTGTCATAGAGAAAATATACTATGATTACATATAATGGGTCATCAACCAGCAATGCCATTCCACAGGTATGTCAGGTATAGTTATTTTGTTATTCTTAGAAGACTTTACTAAATATCTTATATAGATGAACTCTGGTAAGGAAAGAAGAAAATTAATGAGGTCATTTAGCCAGTGGGCTATTTAGAAATCAGTTGGTTCCTAATTGACAACTTCCCAGGTGTTTTGCTGTGTTTAACTGATCATATTTAAGCTAAACACTTGAAAGTCAATCCCCATTTAATACCATGCTGACTTGTATGCTAAGCCCAAGTTACAGTACAAAATACAGAATCAAACTTGATGGAATTGGCCACTTGACTGAATTGTGCTGTGATTTTGGACCATTCTTAACCTTCTTAATAATGAATGTACTTTAAGATTGTGACAAAATGGTTAGTGGGGTAGTCATTTTGTCCAGACAAAATGGTCAATAAATCAATCTAATAGTGAATATTTACTAACTGATTGACTTAAGCCTAACGTTGTGCAGAAGACATTACTGTTTTATTTCAGTTTCCCACAAAGATCACCAGGGAATAAAACAGGAGACCCAAGAGTTTTGTCTAACTTCTACAAACTTACTGTGTGATCTTGGTCTGATCGTTTATCTCTCCAGGTTCTCCATTTTATCAGTAATTAAATATCAACCCATGACACAACAATCATAGCTCTTTAAGGTTCTAGTATTCTGTGTGACTCTAGAAATGATATCATGATTATGGGAAATATAATAACCACTAATTAATTCTGAATGTTTAGTCTGTGCCAGCATTGTATTATATGCTTTCCATAAACAACATTTAATCTGCACAAAAGTCGCTAAATGTAAGAATTGTTGGTTTTCTCAAGATAAGGAAACTAAATTTTAAAAAACCTTTAGTAATTGAACAAAATTTTAGTTAGTAAGTGCCAAAACTGAGGCTCAAAGCAATTTTTCGTCTCACAAATTCTGAGTTCCTTTCCTTCTCTCCTACAGACCTTTCTCACAAATACTACTCACTATATTTGCTCTAGTGTTGGCATCAGTAAAACACAAATCACTGTCTCTTGCAAAACTTAGCAAGGAAACATAAGTCCACTATGACTCCCTTAACCTGACCCTGGGATGCTTGTTTTACAATCAGAATAAGAGGGTAAGGAAGCCCCCAGAGGTGGCAAGGCGCTTTCCTCTGTGTCCGGCTTTTACCAAATGAGCAGTATTCAACAAAGATAACTGCCTAGACAATTGGTACAGGCTTGGAAAACTTCAGAAACCCAGACACAAGCACGGGAATGAAACTCATTAAACCTAACTACTTTAACCAAGTGGTTTGACAGCAGCTCCTTCTTTGAAACTCATAATAATTAGGCAGAACATGAGACTTCTTTATAAAGAAGGCTTTCTCTGCTCTTCACTGCTGACCTAGAATTTGAAAGATGTTTCAACATATACTGGCTCTTCAGGGCAAACTTGGTTCCACTGATGTATTTCTTTTCCCCCCTTTGCACAAGGGAGATAAGCATAAACCCCAGCACTTTTGCTAATTCCCAGTGGAGCACAGACACCTGGAAGAAAGACATAATTTTTAGCACCTACATATTTCCAATGGCAAGAGCAGGAGAGAAAGACAATCATTGAGACCAAGAGGAGGAAAAGATTAATAAGTGCTGCCGTCACTGCAGGAAAAATAATTTTTCAAAACAACAACAGTAAAAAGTGCCTCTAGGATAGCTATGCTCTCTTCTCCTTTCTTCTACTAAAAAGAAAAAACACAGCAAAACAGAGAAGCAAAAAAGGACTGGAAGAAGAGATAAATGAAATAACAGGTCAAGCTCCTGGAGTTGTTTTTTTAAAAAAGGAAAAACTGAAAGGATAAGATAATTTAATTTCTTATTTTTCATGTATTATATATGTGCAGGTATTTGTGACTGGGCCACGTGAATGTTATGTATCTGGGTAGAAAACAGCCCTGGCTATAAAAATAGATTATTCACACAGGAGTTTATGTACTCCAAGTCATTTGTGTGCTACAGACTGTCAAGTGTAGGCTTTTTAAAATACAGATTCCAAAGCAAAACTATAAAAAGAACAGTAGTCAAGTAATTGATTTAGAAAAAAGAAACAAAACATGATCCTTTGTAACTACTCTCTACTAATGATCTATTATTTATGTGTTCCTCTCTGGCATGTATTATTTTCCCTCAAAATATGATTATTTGTTTCCCTGTGTGTGTCTTAGTTTGAAAATCGAGAGTGATTAACTCTACATATTTTTCTAGATGTATTCACTATGTAAAAATGAACTGGTCTGATAGTAGTTACATTCATTTTAATATAAACAATCACTGTGGTGTTTGTTTCTCTTCTACATATTTTCCCCATTTTTAAAGGATCTTCTGGAATTGTCATTAGAGACTTTGTGTATGACTCCCAGAATCTGGTTTTTAAAAAGCCAAACTCATATTGATATACTTAAGTTATAGTCATTCTGTTAATGAAAATTAGTCTGCCTGTCTCTGATACTGTTTTTTAAAAAAAAATTAGAGAAAGATATTAGCTCAGGTTGAATATTCACTAGTTTTAGATCTTATAATTACTTGATAATATGTTTCATGTATTAATATGAAGAGACTTATACAATAGTCCTGGATGCTTCAAATTATTATCTTGGAAAGAAAAAAAAATTAAGCTGCCTGCAGCCTCAGAACAGACTTTTCTTCCTAGTCTGCCCACAGAAGCAACGCTGCAGAGAGATAAAAGTGACACTCCAGTGATTTAATTATTGCTCCACTCCTCATTACATATGTGGCTTAATATAGCATACAGATAGCAGAGATGACAGTATAGATAGTTTGCTCCTCTTGCAACCTACAGTATACTCAGGCTCATAAATAAAGCTATCAATTTATTATGTTGCTACAAAAAAGCCCACATTTCTCTGGAAGGAGAAAGTGATACTCAGACACTATACTGCCAGTTTTACTAACATGTGGCACTCTGAGGGAATGCCCACACACTTCCACACGTGATATTTTAAGTGTTTGCATAAGAGTCAAAATGTAGCCATGTTGAGTATGTCCTTAGAAATTATCACAATATTCTAGAATTGTGTATTTGCAAAGGACATGCGATGTTACTAGATCGCGTGTATTTTAGCGTTACTAAATGAAGAGGATTGTGAATATCCCCTCAGTGATTGATCCTAATTGCTAATCACTCTTCTTGCTTTTAACTGAAATTTCTCACATTGCTGCTTAAAGCTTATTTCTAGACTTCTGATGTTTGCAAATGATTGGCCAGTCTGTCTGAGATTCCTCTGCTATATCCATCTTCCTAACAAAGTGTTCTTATCATGACACTACATTTTATCAGAAAAGAATCAGTGTGTTTTCAATGCCTGCAAAATGAAGTCCAAATTTTTCAGGGGTCTGCTTTCAAACCACAGCTGACCATTCCTTCTCTCTCTCTCTCTCTCTCTCTCTCGCTATTTTTGTACTCTAAAGTGTATCAGGTTGCCCTTTTCTCTCCTCTGTGGGCTTCATGCACACGTCTGTGTGTGTTGTATGATGATCATGCTGTTTCACTGGCCTAGAATTTTTCACTGTCATCCACTTCTATCACTTTCCATGTGAGCAAATCTAGTCTTTCCTTCAAGATTCTTTTAAAAATGCACCAGCATTAGTTTACTTATTCTATTAATTTAATGAACATTCATAGGCAACCATCACGTGACAGGCGTGGTGGCAGGTATGACAGACAAAATGATACATCAGCTGGACTCAGTGCTTGCCTACTGGCTACTTACAGAATAGGAATAGTTATTCCCCTAATAATTCTACCACTGAATGGGATTTCTTCATTTTTGTATTTCCCTAGCACTGCATTTATATCTTTACAAACCTTTCTAATTTTCTACCAGAGTCCATTTTGCTTTCTATCTCATGTGTGTGTAACACATACATGCACACACACATATGCATACATGGATACTAAATTTATATTTCTATTCCTATTTTAATGCCTCTTTCCAGTTATCTGTTATTGTCTAAAAAATACCCCAAGTTTAATGTCTTTAAACAGCCATAATTTTATGTCTCATAATTTTACGAAGCAGGAATTTAGGCAGGGCATTAGCACAGATGACTCACCTGTCTTCTATGATGTTTCATGACTCTGCTGAGATGGCTAAAATTCTTAGGAGCTGAAAAGTCCAGGGATCAAGTAAAGGTCTTTTTCTGTCTCTCTCCACGTAGCTTCTTCATTGTAGCTATTTGGGCTTCCTTATAATATGGCATCCTCAGGTAAGCTAAAGTTCTCACAATGCTACTCAGGGATTCAAAGATGAGGGTTCCAAACAGTCCAAGTAGAACAAGAAACTGTCTCATGACCAGGCATCAAAAGTCATTTCTTCCACATTCTATTGTTGAGGCCAATCAAGAAGGCTACCCTAGATTCAGAGTGAGGGGAATTAGATTTACCTCTTAATGACAGGAATACCAAAGATCTTTAAGCTATCCTTAAACTACATAGTACGTATCTTGTCTTTTCTAATAGACAAAATATCTTTGGGGACAAGGTCTGTTTCATTAATCTTTGTGTCACCTCCAGGTGAATATTAATATAGTAATTGACATTAGTTGCCACAACAAACTTCATGTTCTCTGTGACTTAATATTACAAAAGTTAATTTTTTATTTATAATGCATTTCAGTCCTTATCTTCCACCCTTAAATAGATCCCAGTGTCTATACTAGTTATGAGCCTTTTTGCATGGGTCTTGTCCAAGCACTCACTCAAAGATGTGGGCTGCTTCCATCTTATAGTTAGGCTACCCCAGGTAGTGACCTCTGTGTAACCACAACAGGGAAATAGGGTTGTAGGGGATTCTGTGGGGTGTTTTATGGGTGCATAGGTTATATCACTTCTCCTCTCATCATTTTGGCTTAAATGTAGTTACATGGTCTCTAAGTGGAAAAGAGCCTGGGAAATATCAAGGAACACACAAATATTTGAACTAGCAGTTTCTGTCACACAAACTATTTTGTTTTCTTCTTTCTCTTTGGTCACTGTGTCTAGTCTAACATCAAGACTGTCTGGTTGATTCAAAATCCTTTTCATCAGCTTAATCATAGTGTGAAAATATGTTCCTCTTCTTAATCCATTGATTCATACACTGAAAGAGGAACATTGGCCTGGTGCAGTGGCTCATGCCTGTAATCCCAGCACTTTGGGAGGCGGAGGCGGGTGGATCACAAAGTCAGGAGATCGAGACCATCATGGCTAACATGGTGAAACCCCGTCTCTACTAAAAATACAAAAATTAGCCAGGCGTGGTGGCAGGAGCCTGTGGTCCCAGCTACTCGGGAGGCTGAGGCAGGAGAATGGTGTGAACCTGGGAGGCGGAGCTTGCAGTGAGCCAAGATTGTGCCACTGCACTCCAGCCTGGGCAACAGGGCGAGACTCCCTCTCAAAAAAAAAAAAAAAAAAAAAAAAAAGGAACATTGGTATCTCTATCTCTGTCCTCTCACTTGCAATACAAGAAACTAATATATACTTATATACTGATGGGGCAGGACATCCTAACCACATTAAACCCTCCCATTTGCGAAAAGTCCATCCTGTTCCTGTTCTCTTGGAGGAAGTTTGTTTTCATTTATCTCAGAGGTACTTGACTTTAATTTGTGAGTTATTTTGCTGCTAACCATTGTGGCCAAATCTGGAGGAGAGGGAAAAGTTTATGACAGGTTATGCCTCGTGGTCACACTGTCCTCTTCCTTCCCCAGTATGAATGATCAAGGTAATAACCTCCATCCACGTTGCTGCAAAATACATGATTTTGTTCTTTTTTAGGGCTGAATTTCATTGTGTGTGTGTGTGTGTGTATTTCAATATTTTTATGACAGACTTTCATTGTGTGCATATATACACACAAATACAGCCGTATGTATATATACACATTGTGTGTGTGTGTGTATATATATATTTCATTGTATGTGTGATGTGTATGTATGTGTGTGTATATATATATGTGTATATATATATGTATATATATATATATGTATATATATATATATATATACATACATATCATTGCATGTGTATATTAGTTTCATCCAACCATCCATTGATGAATGCTTAGGCTTAGGTTGATTCTATGTCTTTGCTCTTGTGAACACTGCTATGACAAACATATGAGTGCAGGAATCTTTTCTGACATAAAGATGTATTTTTCTTTGGATAGATACCCAGTAGTGGGATTGCTGGATAGAATGGTAGTTCTAGTTTTAGTTTTTTGAGAAGGCTCCATATTGCTTTTCCAAGAGGTTGTACTAATTTACATTCCCACCAACAGTGTTTAAGTGTTCCTTCTTGTCCACGTCCTCGCTAACTTCTGTTATTTTTTGACTTTTTAGTAATAGCCATTCTGACATGCATAAAATCATATCTCATTGTGGTTTTAATTTGTATTTCTCTAGATATTATTGATGTTTAGCATTTTTTTGTATACTTGTTGGCCATGTGTATGTCTTCCCTTTAAAATTGTCTATTCATGTCCTTTACCAAAAATACATTTTAAATAAAATTGTCTTAACAATGTTACGGACAAACACAAATACAAGGATTATTGGTAGAACTATACAGTTACAGATGAACTTAAAAACTTCAAAGAATCACACATTATATCACAATAATCAGATACCTGATGAGGAGGAGGACAATAACAATGGTCCTACAATTGAGAAGACACTCTCAAAGAGATTAAGTAACTTGAACAAGTTAACAACATTTTTTTAATAAAGCAAAATCTAGAGCTAGTTTTCTAAATTCAAAATCAAAATGTATTATCCTGGAAAAATAAAAGGACTAAATATATGAATAATCTGTCTTTACTGCCCATACCATTGAGTCACATTTTTAGGTGTTTTTTTTTCAAAGACTTATGGTAAATTTATTGAAGGTCATTAATTCTAGATTTAGAAGAGACTGTTAAATCTTACAGGCTTGGAAATCTTGTCATATATGTTTATGACTAAAGGAATTGAATGAGCTTGTTTTAGAGAAGCCAAGGGTAGACATGCCAGCTGTGGATATTTAATAGACTGTCAGAGCAAAGAGGTATTACACTACTCCTCAAGAAAGCAAAACTTAAACAATGGGTAGCAATTACCTAGAAGAAGAGAAGGCAGCCATATCTCAAAGTAGGGAACTGTTTCACAATTAGAAGAATCAGACAGTGGAGTTGTCTTCCCTAAAAGGTGTTCTATAGTAGGAGATTTTTCAAGTTAAAACTGCATGACCCTCTGGCATGACTTCATAAGAAAACAAAAAGATTCCTGCAGTAAGCAGAAGATTGGATTTTGGGACTCCTATGGGGTCACTCAACCAAATTATTAGAATTACAGAATGCTAGAAATGAAATAAACCTTGGATAATATACCTTTACTCCTCACTTTTAAAGATGAGAAACTAGAACTGTAGAAGTTAATTTATCTGCTGAATATCATGAAGCTGAATCTTTATTAGCAAAATCATAAATAAATCACTGAACTGAAAGAGAGGCTACAGAATTTTCAAGTCAATTTAACCATCAGGCAGTGATTACCAAGTTACTCTGATAGTCTTCAGGAAAGCAAGACTTTTATTGCAATGTGGTTTGCCAATGCTATGTGGTTTTTACTGAGAAATTGATGTGACTTAGAAGCAATTGTCTCAATTTATACTGTCCCTTTGGCAAAGATTTATTTTATTTGCTATGGTTCATTTAGTTGAATCTGTAACATTCACCAAAACTAACAGTAAAGAGGAGGCCTGCCAGTATGACTTAGAATCTCATAAACACAAGAAACATAACTGCAACCATGCAGAGGCCAACTCATCAGTTCTTAACGATTCCTTGGTAGAAAAGACCCATGGGATAAAACTCTGAAGAGGACATAAATATATTCAGTCATCCATCCTATTATTAATTAATTCACTCATTAAATATTTATTGAGCCCCTACTATGTGCCACACAGGCATCTTTTATTCATATTTTTGCACATTTGTGGTAATTTAGTGCAGAATAGGTCATTTCTTAATTTCTAATCAGTATTTATTTCAAACATAAGATAAAAAATAACTCAGATACTCTATTCTGAAATGCATGCTATTAAATTTCAGAAGAAAACTCAAATAAAACAGAGATCTAAATCACAATCTAAATATTTGCACACCAGTGAGATAAACAGCTACCATGAATGTCTCAGCATATTCTAGGTTTGGGGGATTTAGTAAGTATACATAGAAAGGCATAGAAGAGTAAGATGCATATTATTTCAAATGAGGGCAACATAACAAATCAACATTTGCTGTGCGTGAACTCTGTGCCAAGTTCTACTTTGGAAAATCCCATATACAATAGCTCTCTTTTTTTTAATTTTTATTTTGAGATGGAATCTCACTCTGTTGCCCAGGTTGGAGTGCAGTGGTGCAATCTCGGCTACTGCAACCTCTGCCTCCTGGGTTCAAGCGATTCTCCTGCCTTGGCTTCCTGAGTAGCTGGGATTACAGGCACACGCCACCACACCCAACTAATTTTCATATATTTTGGTAGAGACGGGGTTTCACTCTGTTGGCCAGGCTTGTCTCAAACTCCTGAACTCAGGTGATCTGCCTGCCTTGGCCTCCCAAAGTGCTGGGATTATAGGCATGAGCCACTGCGCCTGGCCTTCCATATACAATATTTCATTTAATTCTCACCACTACAATAAGAAGGGGTATTGGTAGACTGATTTTAGAGATAAGAAAGCTGGTCCTTAGAAAGATTATATAACTGGCAAATGCTGACATTCAACCATATCTTCTAACTACAAGCTTATATTTTTCCTTGCTAAATAAAACAATTGCTAGAAGAATAAAACAATAAATATGATACTAAGGAGAAAATGTATTTGAGTAACCAGAACTGGATACACCTTGCCTAATTTCATTAAAATCTTACAAACAGACCCCCCCCCAAAAAAATGGGATAATTTTATCCTTTATATATGAAACTGAAGCTTAAGGAGGTTAGAAATTACTTAATTCCACATTGCTTAAAAACAGTCAAGTGTTATTTCAAGGCTCGGTCATCCTGACTTCTAAGCCAGCAATCATCAGCTGTTATTCTGAACTTCATGCTTTTCTCAAAGATTCTGTCTTTTCTGGTTCTGGTTGGTAAAGACTGAAGTTTCCCTAGATCTCTGTCTTTTAAAAAACTTTCTTCCTCAGCTATAAAGCCATATATTTTTACTGAGCACTTGCCACCTGGAACAATGCCACATTTTCCTGACTCCACTGGAGCTAGGTATGCCCCTTTATATGTGCTTTTTACCACAGATATATACATGGAATTTCTGGAGTTCCCTTTCTGGACAACCTGAATAAAGTTGATATGTTTCTCCTTTGTACCTTCCTCCATCTTAGTGCCTGGAAGGCAGACATGATAGTCAGTTCTTTATCAACCATCTTAAACCACAAGAGTAAGAGCCACACTCCAGGGTCAGTGATGCAGAGAGACTAAAATGTTCCAAAACTTGGACAAATCTGTAGGGCCGCCAAAGCAAACCTGGACTGCCTATGCCCACCATCTTTCTACAAAAGAGAAAAAAAATGTATGTTCACTATTTTTTTTTGTCATATGCAGTTGAACTTAACCAAAGCAGGCAAGTGTAAACTACAAAATATAAGAATAGCCCTGAGTGTGCATCCATTTCAATTCAAGAAATATTTATTGAAGAACTATTGGGTGAGCAGCACTGTGTGTGATAATATAGGAAATGAAAAAAAGCGCTAGCTTATAGAAAGGAACAATTCTTGGAAGGCAAAAATAACCATTAATTAATGAAAATATAGCAGTTCTGAAGAAATGGCAATAATAATGAAGACCTCACCAGCAAAATCACTGGAAAGAATGAAAGCAGCTATTTTAAAGGTCTTATTTTAAACAAATTGTGTAAATATTGACAAATAGAGATTAAAACATGGTCAATAAATTATAAAAGTGCTCTTAGGAGAACCATCAATGAGGTTAGTTCCTTTGATTAGGTAGAAAATTGGAGAGAGGGAATTAATTCCTGTAGGTAGTACATGAAAAAAGTATTTAGACAATCCATATTATTAATTTGGGACCAGTTCATACTGGCTTCCTCTTAGTGAGATTTGGGAGCAATCAGTAGCCAGGACATTCCTTGATTTTATTTGTCTCTGGGAATTGTGAACATTAGTGGGTACCATTGTGGAAAACAATAAAGTCAATATAAGGTCCTCATTAAAAAAATTCACTATTTCTTAACCACGTTGCTGGCTCCATGCTATTGATAAGTGTGCTCTCTCTGTGTGTGCCAAATATGTATTAGGAAATGAAAAATAAGAAAGTACTTTGAGAAATTAATTTTTTAAATATTTCACAACTGTATGGAGGTATAGACAGAAGATACATTTAGGCTTTTACGTTCATTCATTCAAGTTATGTTAATGAACTTTAGAAAAGCTGCCTTGTGACAGAGATTGTTATTGTTATCAAAGATCCATGTGTTTCTCAGCTTCTTAGCACGTACTTTGGTTGAAATCCTGAGACTGAGCTCCGAAAAATAAAGTGTAGGTGATTATGATGTAAGTCAATTTCATGAACACCACACCCTAAAATATCTCACAGAAACATCCAGCTCTCTTTCGTGTTGCTGTGGTGACCAGAGAAACATCACAGCTCCAAGACGGAGAGCCAGCTATTTCTGGGAGAGCCAGCTGTTTCACAGCATTGACTATGATGTGAATGAAAAGCAAACTTGTGTTGTTAATTCATTAAGATTTCAAGTCTTATTTATGCAGTACCAAAGAGTTTGTTGTTGAGTGCGGGAACTGATACTTGCAATAGGGTACTGCTGGTACATATACACCATGGAATATGATGCAACCATAAAAAAGAGTGATACCATGTCCTTTGCAGCATCATTGATGCAGCTAGAGGTCGTAATCCTAAATGAATTAATGTAGGAACAGAAAATCAAATACTGCATGTTCTCACTTATAAATGGGAGCTAAACACTGAGTACACATGGCCACAAAGAAGGGAACAATAGAAACTGGGATCTATTTGAGGGTGGAAGGTAAAGACTGAAAAGCTACCTACCAGGCACTATGCTCATTACCTCGGTGATGAAATTGTACATCAAACCCCGAGACATGTAGTTTACCCATGTAACAAACCTGCATATGCATCCCCTGAACCTAAAAATAAAGTTAAAAAGAAAAAAAAAAGAAAAAAAAAGCTAAAATATGTAGCATTGACTTACTGGTCAGGTCCTGGGCAGCGAAGTAACTGTTCATTGGCTGCTGGAAAATTGTCATATATGTTAAACTATGGACAAAAATTTCGAAAACCCTTTGCGTTTTTGAAATAAGGAAATGAGCTATGGGCCTTCTGAAGGAAAGGTTGAAAACCAGAATGGTGTAATGTCTTTTGGCTGCATTTGGCAAGGTCTATTGAGAAAAACACATAAGATCAGGAAAGATTGGAGTGCAAGTGGAAATTTACTAACAGAGAGAGAAATTCTTGAAAATGGAGATTCAGAGCCTTAAAGGAAAAACAACTCTCATACGCTGCTAGAAAGGAAGAAATTTGGTACTAACACCTTGGGAAACTGGTAATTTCTAACTCTGAATATATGTATGTCTACTACTCAGAATTTCTACTTCAAGGTGTATACAAAACAGAAATATGTGTATATGTTCACCAAAGTATATGTACTGGAATGTTCACAGAAGCCCTCTTCAAAACAGCCAAAAACTAGAAATTACCCAAGTCTTCAACAACATTAGAATGGATACATACATTGCAGAATAGTCACAAAATGGAATATTATACAGCAATGAACTAACTATGATATTAACAATATAGCCAAATTGCACCAACATAATGTTGAACCAAGAAAGCCAGATGCAAGAGCATGTTAAAGTTTTAATATAGTTTGTTTATATATAATCAATAATCACTTAAAATTACTAACACCAAAATTAACCATGATCATAAACCACAAATGTTTATATTTACTTTTGAAAGTTACAATACTACTTTGAAGCCATTAAAATAAACTTTGAAATAAGTAATAAGTGATTTTTTTACAGGTTTTAAAAGCACAGAAAATTATGCAGGTGACATTTTAAATACAATGAAGAATAAAGTTAACATATCCTGTGTGTGAATTCTTGTTGAAAGTCTAGACAATATTGTAGCTACATTCTGTGCATGAGCCCCACTAAACACAGTAGAGTTTTACACTACAACTCATCTCCAATTTGATTAACATCTGTCTGTTTTCTATGTGACTCAGCAGTTTGTAGTGCAATGAAGGGATTTTAAAAACTCTTATTTCAAATTGATTTCTAGCTTTTATAATAAAACTACATATATAGCTTCTAAAGTTTAACAAACAGTCTGGTTCCTTGAATATCAAATCAGTATAGAAAATGTAATTTCATTATTTTGATTCTTTGTGCAAATTGTTTTTTTTGGTCTATAAAAACCATTTAGATTTAAAAAAAAGGTCGTGCCCTGATTTTTTTTTTCTCATTGTACAGAAGCTATTAACTGGGGTTTAAATGAGCTGACCAATTTGCTTTAATGCCTGAAATGGACTCTACAACATACAGTTTTGCTATTTAAAAGTTATTTATAGTATCATATTTAAAGTAGTTAGGATGTTTTGCAGTCTAGTCAGTATGAGAGTTTGCTGAACTAAAACAGCAACAAAAGAATCTTTTCTTTTCCAGGCAAAAGTGAATCAATTCTATGATAAGGGCTGGACAAAAAATTGGAACAGCACCTGATTCATGAGATGAGATAGTTACATTTTTTTTCAGAAAATGGGAAATCCATCACCATTTTAAGGCAGACAGGTTTTTTTTTTTTCAAAATGGTATCAACAACTGACATTTAGTAAATTGTGAACCCACAATATTGTTCTTTTTTATCAAATGACATCACCAAAGCAATCAATCATCTTCCAGTCAAACTCTGGTTCCTAACATTATTTAATCTTACCTCCTGGCCACAGAAGGCCTCCCCTTTTCTTCATTCAGGCCCCTGAAAGTTTTACTGTTGAACAGGATCCATTGCAGCACTACATAATCTTTCTCTTAAGATGATTGAGAAAAAAAAATATATGTTGCTGGTCACCGATTTTGATGTATAGTATCTTGCCAGGTATGAGGAGGTATAGAAGTTGCTCCATACACTGGGACCCACTGGTCATATCACATAGTGCTCCATGTAAAAGTTGCCAGGTTAATGCAGTGTTAAAATGGTCTGCTAAATCCACTGAGGCAATGTTGGAGGCAATATGCTGTGAATAGGAGGAGCCATCCTCCAAAATGCAGTATACATATTTAATCAGAGACCTCTTCTTGGTGCTGTGTTCCCAAGTGGAAGACATAGGTCCAGAAACCAAGAGTTAGACCCAGGAGTCTAATCACTCCAATGGCATACTGGTGTTCTTTGTGCTTCCTGTCCCGACGACTTTGGGCTTTGCACGGGAGGACTCTTGCAAATTTCCACGCAACCAGCACCCCATTACAAACTCCAACTGCCCCCAAAGCACTCTGGGCGCTTTTTGTCCAGAGTCACACAGATCAAAGAGGATTAGCAGGAAGAGACAGTACTGTCACCCTGGAAAAGGGGTCAAAAGGTGCAGAACTCTTGGGAACAATTCGTTTCCAAATTTACTGAGGTCTTCACTTTTTTGTCCCAACCCCTTTAGTAAGGTTGTTTCATACCTTTGTGATTCATTGGGATACTCCTGCTACAGACTGTATTCCTTCCCGAAAATCCTGACTTCCTAGGCCATTTTTATAATTTGCATACTGCTCAGAGTGTTTTTGTAGAGTCTGTTAAAATTAGGGTGTCATTACTAGCCAAGCCATAATTATCATGGGGATAATGGGGCGATAGCTATTTATTTATTTATTTATTTATTTATTTTTTGAGACAGAGTCTTGCTCTGTTGCCCAGGCTGGAGTGCAAGGGCACTATCTCAGCTCACTGCACCCTCTGCCTCCCCAGTTCAAGCAATTCTGCCTCAGCCTCCTGAGTAGCTGGGATTACAGGTGCCTGCCACCACACCCATCTAACTTTTGTTTTGTTTTTTTTTTTAAGTAGAGATGGGGTTTCACCATGTTGGCCAGGCTGGTCTCAAACTCCTGACCTCAGGTGACCCACCCACCTCGGTCTCCTAAAATGTGGGATTGCAGGCATGAGCCACTACACCCAGCTGGTGATAGCACTGTAAATAACTCTTTAAGAAACCAGGAGAATCTTGCCGAAGGTTCTGAAGTTTTGTACTAAGGAAACATATTTATAAAATTCCAAGGAATTCACTGGAATTTACTTAACTGGGCTTCCTTTGTTAAGCTTAGAATTAGAGGTTATTGATTTGTTCAGGTTAGGTTCCAAAAGCAGTTTAAAAGCTATCACTTTCAGTTAGTTCTTTTCCAATTCACATACTTAATGTATTTTTAAAAAGTCAAACTCTTCTTTAAATGTTTCTGTCAGTGTCAATAATAGTCTTATAAAGAAAGTCCCAAGAATGCATTGCATCATAGGTAATCCTACAGGTAAAAACTCTGGTTACCTACACAATAGCCAAAATTTTAAAAATACACTTAAATTGGATTTCAACAACTCATAATTAGTAGATCAAAGATATTTGATAATTATTAGAATACAATGTACATTCAGATTCTATATTTATGCCTGAAATCCTCTATAGGCCCCTCATATATAACCCTAGTATAATTGAAAGTCTTAAATGGACTGGTTTTTGAATATAACTTGTACATAAATAAGCAGAGTTTAATAACTAATTTTTAATAAAGTAATGCTCATATTTATGTGTTGCTTGAAGAATGTCAAGGCATTCCAATTCATTACACATAGTAACACTCCTCAAATCCTCTTTCCTTTCTTTATTTCTCTCATGGCATCAAATTGTTCTAAGGTCTCTTCTTTACTAAGTCTTCTAATCTCTCTCAAACACCCCACGAAGCTCTAACAGCTCTGCCTTCTTTCAGATTTTTCTTTACTCAAATCTCTCCCTATGGCTTCTCTAGCTGAATATGTAACTTCTCCCTTCTTCTCTGCCCTGTCTCTGTCTGGGTAGATAAAAGCCTGCTTACATGGGAATCTGGGGAAGGAAACACAGCAGGGAAAGACAAAGGACAAAGGAAAGAATCACTCCCATAATAAATTGTGCACTGACCTGATGCATTTTAAACAGTTGAAAAACAAGAATTTTTTTTTAATCGATAGAATTAATACCAAGGAAGTTAATCCTCAATAAAAATGATGTGTTTTATTTTTCATAAGATGTCTATACCCATCAATATAAAATTTATTTGATTCAAAATAGAGATTTTGGTTTTTAAATTTTATTTTAATGTAAAGAATCACTGCAGAGTTTCTGCTCTGGTTTTGCTTTGAAAGTTCATGAATCGAACCTTAATGAATGTCAAAATGAGAAGCATCTCTTTGAAGCTCCATGAATCTTTTAATGTCCCTGTTACACAATTTTTTGTTAATAATCAGTATCTATAACAAGAAACTCATCTCAGTGCCTTTGCCTGGGGGCAGGAACACCTCACCTTCTCCACAAGATATTGTTACACTGAGTTGGGTTAAAAGGTGATTTTAGACATAGCAGTTACATGTTTTTCTCTCTTTTTTGTCCATTTGAGTTTAATTTAAATTCGTATATTTTTCCATAAGTAAGAAATTTTTAGTAATCTTCTCAGAATTAAAGAAAAAGTAGCAAGCAAAGTCTGAAACATGACAATGTGTATTGATAGCTTTGATTTTTGAAGGCAGCGATCCCTAGCTGCAGAAGTATGGTACAAAACGACCCATTTTTACTAAGGAGAACTTGGAAACGTGTTCCAAATTTCAAAGAACAGATTGGGAAGGTTAAAATATCATGTAGTAGTGAAAAAGGATGGGTGCTGTAGTCAAAAACACATTACTTTGGGTTACAATTTACATACAATAGTAACTATTTTTATTGAGCTGTTACTAAGTGATACATACTGCACTAAGTTCTTCATGTGTATTAACTCATTCAACACTTGAATTTTATGAATGTACAATTCTATTACTATTCCAAATATTAAATTAGAGACTGGGGCTTGAAGAAATAAAGGTAATTTACCCACAAATATGAAATAAATAAATGAAAAAGAAAGGATTCAAACACAAACTATAATTGCAAAGTTCAGGAAATAATGCCTGGAATATACTGCCTTTATTTTTGTGAATTAAATATTTGCTGCAAGAAATAGAATGTTCACTAGTTCACTTAAGGAGAATAGCAACTGAGAAAAGAATATTGAGAAGCTCACATAATCTACAGGAGGAAGAGTCATGCCTAGGGGCTACTCATCAAGAACACACTCACCACACTGTTGGGAGTTCCATTGAGGACTCACCGCAACCTCAGTTGGGCAAAAAAACTGAGGGTCACACCACCACTTCTCTACTGCCACTGCCTTTCCAAAGCCAGCAAATTCTGTATCTTCTGCTTTGTCACATTGTTCTATTCTGATTAAATCCACACTCAGCTGTCTGAAAGATCCTAGCTAAAAGGGAGGTGAGAAAAGAAAGTATAGAGAGAAACCTTCCCAAGCCATGAGAGTACTTATTTCTCAGTGTACTGGAGTCCTTCGTCTGTATTTTGTACTCAGAATGCCTGCTTTGCAAATAGCTAACCTTGAGTGCATCCATATCTGCAGTGTATTCTGAAATCTTTAGTCCAAAGACTGTGTCTAACCTTCTTTGTATCTCCCAGGGATCCTAGCATAGTAGGTGACCATTCATTTCAGTGGTTTGAACCAAATGCCTCTCTTAGAATTATGGTAGCACATAGACAGAGCTACTAAAACAATCTGGCTAAGGAGCATGATGAGTCAGATCTCTTGGTTCCTGCTCCAGAATTCTTCCATCATGTAGTACTAAATTGTTCTACTTCCATAAAGATTATTTACTCTACCTTCCTATTCATAGGCAGAACTTCCCTCATTTGGTTTTTAGCAGAATACTTTCAATTATATTATTACAAAAATGGGTGCATTGTCTTATTCATGGGCATGGAAAGTGATGACATTAGAATCTCATTTGATACACCTTTTAAAAAGAACTTTAAAATTATAGACTATTTAAGCTAATGGCTAAACATCATTTACCACAATGTTTCTATTTTCAGAAGTTGAAAAAAAAAAAAGCTGATTCTGAAATGCCTCTGTGCCTCCGGTACTGAACTAAGCAGGGAATCTGTGGATTTCCACTGTAGTTTGTACTTACAGCATCAAAGCACTTACTATTTATGCCCATTGCATTGACCTGGTGAGCAGTTTCTAATGTGCACTAGACTGAGAATTTTTTATGACAGCAACTGAAATGTTTGCAGGCAGAGTCCCATCAAGTCAGAGTCATTATTAACTCATAGTAAGTACTTAGTAAATTAGTATTAATTGTGAGTGAAAATAAAATACCTTTGATTATTGTATTAATAATATAATAATCAATAATCAAATTTATTGTAAAATAAACTACCTTTGGTTCTGGTTGGGGCTTAGGACAGATACCTGTCAGCTTGTCAGCTTTCTTTCTTTTTTTTTTGGCGGCAGAGTCTTGTCCTGTTGCCTAGGCTGGAGTGCAATGGTGCGATCTCAGTTCACTGCAACCTCTGCCTCCCAGGTTCCAACGATTCTCCTACCTCAGCCTCCCGAGTAGCTGGGATTGCAGGTGCCCACCACCGCGGCCAGCTAATTTTTGTATTTTTAGTAGAGACGGGGTTTCACCATGTAGGCTAGTCTGGTCTCAAACTCCTGAGCTCGTGATCCACCCACCTCGGCCTCCCAAAGTGCTGGGATTACAGACGTGAGCCACCATGCCGGGCCCCAGCTGTCCCTTTATTGGCAGTAATTTTACAGCTCACAGGGCACCAAAATATAAGATATTTGATCTCAAAGAGAAAAGCATATTTGCAGATGTTCTTTCTCTTTAATAAAATTAACCAAGTTAAACAAAAACTCCCCCTCCATCCCAATCCTACAAGACAGAAGCAAGAAGACTTGTTTGGAAGCAGTCATAGTGATTCGATGCTATATAAAGGTGAATCAAACCAGGCTAATTACAGCCAAGATGATGAGAAGTTTCGATTTCTGAATATATTTTGAATTGAGAGCTAATGGCATGCCCTGAGGAGTTGACAAAAATTATGAGACAAAGAGAAGTCATACATGACTTGACTTGAAGTTTTATGGTCTAAGTAGCTGGAAAAAAGAGGTCAATCTTCATTGAACTGCAGAAAACTCTAGGTGAAATAAGATTTGAGGACAATATGGAGAGTTCAGTGTTGCATATGTTAAGTTTTCGATCCCTGTTACGATGTTATACTAAGTAGAAATATCTAGGAGGCTATTGCATAATTAGTTGAGAGTTTGTAAGAGAGATCTGGGCTGAAGATATGAATTACAGAGCCTACAGTCCGTATTTATCACTATGAGAATGGATGATATCTATACGGGATTGAATGTATTACAGAAAAGGTGAGGATAAGGGAATGATTTCTAGGGTACTTCAACATTAAGGGTTTGTGGAAAAGAGAAGAAACATTGAAAGTTACGATCTGTAAGTTAGGAGGAAACTAAGCAAATGTGTCATCCAGGAATATAAGCAAAGAAAAAGTTTCAAAGTTCTAGGAGAAGGAAATGATTCATTATGTCAAATGCTACGTATAGATCATGTGATATGAGGTTGGCATATTGATCAATTGTCTTTGCAGAGTTATTTGACAATCTTCAAAACAGTAGTTTAATTATAGTGAGAGGTCAAATACTTTCTGCAGTGAATTTAAGAGAGAGTGGCAGGAAAGGAAATAGAATCAATAAAAATAGATAACTCTTTTGAAAAGTTTTCACTGGAAGATGGAGGTGAAATGGGTCCAGATAATTTTGATTTTGCTTTTTTTAATCAAGATGAAATAAGACAGCAAGTGTGCATACTAATGGAATGATCCAGAAGAGTGGGCATCATTGATGACATAAAAGAGAATAGATAGAATTATGACAGTAAGGGGATTGCTTGATGTACAAGAGGAGGGGCTGACACTACATAAGCTCAGAAATTGCTCAGCTACATTATGAGGAGGGAAGACACTGTACATTCCTGTAGGTACTAATGATACTAGTTAATATAGAAGTAGTAGAAGTAGAAAGCAAACTGAAAATGAAAATAGGAGAAGAGGTTTGGAATTTTGAGGACAGTGACATATCTGACAGTTATCAAGGAAAGAGGGCCCAAAAAAAAAAATGAATCCGAGAAACAGATTCAAATTATAAGACAGCATGGGGGCCCACTTGAGCTCATAGTTGTGAATTTAGTAAAACTAGTCATCACGGTTATATGTTGTACTTTAGCCTTGTTCAGCTGCATGAGAATGGTCAGTTAGGAAGCAGATAAGTAGTTTTTGCTGCCACATGATTTTTCCCAAGTGGTATAATAAAGTAAGAGAGAGGCATGGGTTTGGACAGTTTCGGCAAAAGAGTAACTATAACAGACAATGAAATTAACTGGCTAAGTAGGGAAATTAGAGCATTCATGAGTTTGATATATACTGCTACTTAACAGTAGTACCCATTTAGGTTTAGACTTTGGTGTGATGGATTGCTTTGAAATTTTGTTGCCAAATCAAAGGAAAACAGAAGACAAACTTGCTACAGCTTTCAAATATTAAGTTGTTCCAAAAACAAGCAAGCATGCAACACACATACACACACACACATTCACACACTCACACACTTAGTGTGTAGCAGCTAGTTTTTTTCACTCTGTCTCAAGATTTTTCTTTCAAAAATTGAAATTGCAGACTGTCTTATTCAATAAGAATATCATACTTTTTTTAATGACAAAAGATGATCAGACACACTCTCAACATCATGGTTAGATGGACTATTTGAATGGCAGAATGTGACTGCCAACAAAGGAAGTATACAAATAAACAAATATGTTCTTGCAAAAAACAAAAAGTCCAGAGAATCGAATGATCAGTGCCTCAGTCGTTACTTTCTTTTCATTTATCATCTCAAGCTGTCTTATTTTGATGGCTTTTCAGCTGTGAGACTACTTGGTGCTGATGCAGAAATAATGAAATACTGAACACCCCAAACAACAGAAACATCTATAACTGGTAATGGGCATCCTCCTTCAGTTTATTAACTCCAGCTCTGCTGTTTGCCTGTTTTTGTGAAGAGGTGCCACATGAGATGAATATCGAATGGAAGATAGAGGATCTAATGTTACAAGCAACTCGATCACCCAAACTCTGTATTACAAGACAGGCAGTTTGAGGAAATTGCCCTACTTTGAAACACAGTTCCATGCTCATCAAGATAAAATGTGACCAATATAAATTCCTTTTGGTGGAGGTGTGTCACCTTCAATGCTCACAATGACACTCGACAGTGAATGTAGTGATTATATGCCCAGACAGAACTCTGAACAATATTACAGAATAGTCAAGGTATCAAGGTGTGACAGAGTATTTTTCTAATCTCTGGCTCTCCCAATAGAATAAAATTTGGAAAAAAAAAATCATTTAACAGTAAGAGTGAGAATGTGTGCTACCTTACTCCTGACTTTTCTCTTTAAAGTGGCTCTTATATTTTGATGCCCTGGGCCATTTTAATTACTTTAAAAATAAAGGAATGACTTAGAAAACTGGAAAGATCATTGCTTCCAAATTCACAATAAAAAAGTTGAACAGGCCAGACGCGGTGGCTCATGCCTGTTATCCCAATACTTTGGGAGGCCGAGGCGAGCGGATCACGAGATCAAAAGATCGAGACCATCCTGGCCAACATGGTGAAACTCCATCTCTACTAAAAATACAAAAATTAGCTGGGCATAGTGGCACGCACCTGTAGTCCCAGCGACTTGGGAGGCTGAGGCAGGAGAATCACTTGAACCCAGGAAGCAGAGGTTGCAGTGAGCCGAGATCAGACCACTGCACTCCAGCCTTGTGACAGAGCAAGACTCCATCTCAAACAAACAAACAAAAAAAGTTCAACAAATTTACAATTCCTCTTGATCTTTCAGAGAGCTGAAGTTGTAGGGCAACCAATTGGCCCCAAATCTAAGGAGAGTCAGGTGCCTGCATGGAGAAGCAAGAAGACGGAGAGCTGGGTTACCTGGGCAAAATGCAGCCAAATACTAGTAAGAAGAGTTCAGTGAGGGTGACTGATAATTATTGGAGGCCAGGCAAGTATGCACTGTTGAAAGAGGGACACTCCTGAGAAAACCTCTCTGATGATACAGATCTGGGGAGAGGCACCAACAGCCACCCAAGCAGGGATTCAGATTTCTACCGGGACACTCCTTCCCTTAATATGAGGTAGAAAGGGCTACAAACACTGTCATTCACAAAGCACTAGTAAAAATTCATTACCAGCTAGGAGAAGAGAGCAATAAAACAAAACAAAACATCCTTTACTCTTGGGACAGGGTCAGAACTAAATTAAATGGGGAAGGTGGGAGCATTGAAACCACAACTCTGACACCCAGTGCCTTAGTGCGCACCTAAGACTGAGACTTAGCATAACAGAAACTCCATCCCCTCCCTCTATCCTTCACACACAATCTCGTGTCAAGCTGTAAAGCACTGAGGCCGGTATGATACAATGTCTCCTTAAAGTTTAGCTCAAAGAGAAGATCAAAAGCTGAGGATGGATCAGAAACAGAACACATGCACACACCCACACACTCACACAAAATTAAAATTAAAATTAAAAAAAGAAATTTCAGGACCCATATCCCTGAAAAAAAAATTAAAGAAAGTTCTTCAAGTAAAAAGATTATAATACCAGACAGATACAATAGATTTTACATCTATATAAATAAATGAAGAGCAATGGTAGTTGAAACGAATGATGGTTTTAAAAAAGATTATTTTTGTATTGGTTTGGATTGGTATTTAACAAAGTGCTAAAAGTGCTATAGATTTAGTGGCTTACAATGTCATCCCTGTATTATCTCACAGTCATAAGGCTCAGAAGTCTGGGAATGGCAGCTCTGCGCAGGATTTTACAGGCCAGCATTAAGATCTCATCTGAGGCTCAAGATCTTCTTGTAGATGCACCAATTATTTCAATTATTGCCAGAATTCAGTTTCTTGAATTTGGAGAATTTAAGTCCCTGTTTTCTGGCTGGCTCTTGGCAGTGTAAACCACAAAAATGATCAAATTCCTTTGTCAATTGTGTTTCTAACTGTATCCAAACTTGACATTTTATTATTTACAGACGATTGTTATTTTGTTTTAATTCTCGTCAAAACATGGTTTATATTCAAGCTGTGGAACTTTAACAAGTGCTCTCAAATGCAGGTTACTCACAACAACAACAAGAACAACAACAAAACGCACAGAACTCATGAAAAGCTAAAATGTTTGTAAATATCAAGCAAAGCAGAAGTTAATAAAATGGACTAAACTAACAGAAAACAAAAACAAATTTTACTTTTGCTTAAAACATTGCTAATCTTTATCTTATTTTTCAGTGTCAATAAAACTTGTCTTAAGCTAGCTACAGCGTTTAACAACTAAATAAAGTGTACTCCTGTAAACAGAATTTAAAGTGTTTGTTTCTCTCTGACTAGTTCCTCTAGAATTTAAAAACTAGTTGTAAATATTTGTAAATTACAACAATATAGTTGTTTGCATCAGTTCAATAAGAATCTATTTTCTTTTGTAACAGAACACAATTGGAAAAACTGGTCATTTTACCAAGGCTTTAACTGAAATCCTTTTGTAACTATAGGGTCTGGAATGACAGAGCAGGAGCACCATCATTGTGGACAAACTTTAAGTTCCAGCTTTAAGTTCCAGCTCCGTTTTAAGTTCCAGCTTTAAGTTCCAGCTCCGTTTCTAGCCTCATGCATTTCAAGGAAATCACTTCTGTTCTAACTACAAGCAGCCAGAAAAAGCAGACAGTGAAACACAGATAAGACAGCTCTGGCACAGAGGCAGGTGGGGGGAAAGTCTCTTGGGTAACTGCCAAACTTCACCCTCATACAATGGGCCCCGGTAAAACAGTGGGCCTTAATAAGCACATTCCTTTCCCTTCAGGTGCGCTAAAATAGGGAAGCTAAAAGCAAACTCTGGGAATATGCCTGCAGCTGCAGAAAGATGTATGGAGACAGACACACAATTCTCCCTCTCAAATAAGCACAAGAAAATACAGAAGCAGTCCAAGCCTCTAACAAACTCTCCCACCCTAAATCCTTAAAAACTCTTAGTCCTGCCAGCTCGGTGGCTCACACCTATAATCCCAGCACTTTGGGAGGCCGAGGCGGGAGGATCACGAGGTAAGGAGATAGAGATCATCCTGGCTAACATGGTGAAACCCCGTCTCTACTAAAAATAACAAAAAAATTAGCCAGGCGTGGTGGTGGGCGCCTGTAGTCCCAGCTACTCCGGAGGCTGAAGCAGGAGAATGGTGTGAACAAGGGAGGTGAAGCTTGCAGTGAGCTGAGATCGCACCCCTGCACCCCAGCCTGGGTGACAGAGCGACACTCAGTCTCAAAAAAAAAAAAAAAAAAAAAAAAACTCTTAGTCCGTAAAAGAGTGTGCCTCGGACCTAACTCAGCCAGAAGCTCCTTTCAGATTTGTTTCTCTAAAATAAACCTGTCTTAACTGGTGAGTCACCCTTCGTGTTTCTCTCCTCTTTAATTCTTACAGGCAGAGGACTCCTCTCAGCTCTCAGAAGTCAGTTTCAGATCCCCATCACATGGTCCCTCCACAGGTAGTTCACAACAAAGATGTTTCTCCCAGGCCAGTAGGAGGAATTTTTCAAAATGTTACCCTCTTTCAATGACCTAGCCTGATTAAGTTACATCCACCCAGAATAATCTTCCTTTTGATTAACCCAAAGCCAAAGGATTAGAGACCTTAGTTACATTTGCAATCTTTTTTCTGCCATATACCATAGTATAATTAGTGATAGCTCTTCATATTCATAGATCTCTACCAACTCAAAGGATGTGGATTGTACATAGTGTATACATTAGGAGACTGGATTCTTGGAGGTAATGCTAGAGCTTTGTCCATCGTAATTTTTATTCTATTCTAATTGCTGTAAAAAGTAACTGATTATCTAAAGCAAAAATGGTAGTAACATATGTTTATGGCATATGAAAAATAAAATAATTGATAATAGTAGCACAAAGAATGAAAGAGAGAAATTGGGCATTTCATGATTTTCTTATACATGAAATAGTATAATATTAGTTGAACGTAAATATGAACATTTTAAGCCCTAGGGAACCATTATAAAAATATTAAAGAGGTAGAAATAATAGGACAGTAGGGGAAATTAAAAGGAATAATTAAAAACATTCAAGTGGCCAGGTGCAGTGGCTCACACCTGTAATCCTAGCACTTTGGGAGGCTGAGGTGGGAGGATCACCAGGTCAGGAGTTTGAGACCAGCCTGACCAACATGGTGAAACCCCGTCTCTACTAAAAATACAAAAATTAGCCAGGCGTGGTGTTGTGTGCCTGTAATCCCAGCTACTCAGGAGGCAGAGGCAGGAGAATCGTTTGAACCCAGGAGGTAGAGGTTGCAGTGAGCTGAGATTGCTCCACTGCACTCCAGCCTAGGCAACAGAGTGAGACTCCGTCTTGAAAAAAAAAAAAAAAGAAAGTAACCTGAAAGGAAGCAAGAAAGGAAACCAAATATAGATGGTAAAAAATAGAAAACATCTAACAAGCTGGTAGATTTCAGTGCAACCCTATCAATAATTACATTACACACAAATTCTCTAAACACACTAGTTCAAAGGCTGCAATTGTAAAGCTGGATAAAAATTCAAGAGTTGAGTGCATGTTCTCTATAAGCAGCCCACATTAAATATAAAGGCGAAGAGATAAAAAGTTAAAGGGGGGTGAAAGATATATCATGTAAAACTAACAAAATAAAGCAGAAGTAGATATAAAAATATCAGCTAAAGTAGACTTCAGAAGAAAGATTATTACTGTGGATTAAAAAGAGATATTACATGATGAGAAAATAACTCCTTTTCCAAGACACAGCATCCTAAAGGTGTAAGTACCTAAGAATATTTTCTTTCAAAATATATATAGAAAAAAATATAGAACTCAAAAAAGAAATGAGGAAATACAAAACTTTAGCTAAAATCATTAACACTCCTCTTTCAATAATTTACAAAACAACTAGGTAGTAAATCGGTGAATGTACTGGTGACCTGAACCATGCTACCAGCCAAATGGATCTAGTTGACATTTATAGTCCAGTCTACCCTCAAACAGTAGAATACACAGTCTTCTCAAAAGCACATAGAACATTAACAAAGACAGGCAATATACTTCGCCATAAAACAAACCCTAACAAATTTAAAGTAATAGATATGCGAAGAATATTTTTAGACTTTTAACAGAATCTAACTAGAAATCAATAACAAAAAGCTCTGGAAAATCTTCAAATATTTGAAAAATTTTTTAAAAGTAAAATAACCAATGAATCAAAGGAGAACTCTGAAAAAAATTAAAAATATTTTGAACCCAATGAAAATAAGACATATCAAAATGTTGATGCTTTAGTGAGATGTAGCTAAAACAGTGTTTACAATGAAATCTACAGCGATAAATATTTATTTTAAGGAAAAACAGGTAATTCAGTCACATAGGGGTCCACCCTGAAAAACAAAAGACGGGAAAATTATGACGAAAGCAAACAAAGTGAAGCAAATAATACAAACAATAGCAGAAATCAGTGATACCAAGAATAGAAAAACAATTAAGAAAACAGACGAAATCAAAAGCTGGTCCTCTGGGGAAAAAATCAGTAAAATTTGTAAAAAATTATTGAACCTAATCAAAGTGTACATGAGAGAGAGAGGAACAAACACAAATTACCAATATCAGAAACAAGAAACATTACTACAGATCACACAAATATTAAAGGGTAATAAGGAAATATTACAAACAATTCTATCCCCACCACTTGGAAGAAATAGGCCACTATTTTGAAATTCACAAACTGCCAACACTAAATCAAGAAAGAAAAAATTCTTTACGTATTGAGGAAATTGAATTTGTATTTGAAAGCTTCCAACATAGAACACTCTGATTCCAAATGTTTTCACTGCCAAACACTTAAAGAAAGAAATATATATACATTCTACACAAATAATCTATGTAATAAAACAGGAGAAAACACTGCCCAACTCATTTTATGATGCTAGCATTTATCTAACAAATGGAAGGGTGGTTCAATAATTAAAAATTAATCATTGAACCATAATAACAGACTATAGAAAGAAACCCATTTAATTATCTCAATAATTGTTGTAAAAACATAAGAGAAAATTCAATATTCATTCATGGTAACAATTCTCAGCAGAAGCGTTATTCATAACTTGATGAAGAGTATCTATTAACAGCTCATAACTGACATTAGTTTTAGTAATGAATAACTGAATGTTTTCCCCTAAGATGAGTAACATTTCAAGGAAATCTTCTCTCCCTTCCTGAACATGATATGGAGAATCCTAGTGTTTTACTAACCTCCTTTTTGCACTGGTAAGGGAGGGAATCCAATCCTAAAGTTACAGGGATGGCGGGACGCAGGCAACAGAGACTGGACAGATGAGACTGACTGCAGTTTATCAGTGACACATATTCACAGCCTGTGGGGTGGAGGACCCTGCATGCTTTGCTTCACAGGGATTCACTTGGCAACTGAATGAATAAACAGGGACATTAGAGGCAGGCTTTGTAGTAATAAGAGAACACAGTGAACTCTAATTTTTATGGAAGGATGTGATTGATTGATTTAAACTAACCATTATTCAAGGATAAGCAGGCATTATGCCTCACCTCTGTGATAAAGAAAGTTGATTGGCTAGGGCAGGTCCCAGGCCAGGGACAAGTAGCTGTTAGGAACCAGGCTGCATATCAAGAGGCGAGCTGCAGGGGAGCATCACTGCCTGAGCTTTGCCTCTTGTCAGATCAGTGGTGGTATTAGACTCTTATAGGAGCCTGGATCCTATTATGAACTGTGCATGTGAGGGATCTAGGTTCCCTGTTCCTTATGAAAATCTAATGCCTGATGATCTGTCACTGTCTCCCATTACCTCCAGATAAAAGCATCTAGTTGCAGAAAAACAAGCTCAGGGCTCCCACTGATTCTACATTATGGTAAGTTGCATAATTATTTTGTTACACATTACAATGTAATAATAATAGAAAAAAATTGTGCAATAAATGTAATCCACTCAAATCATCCTGAAACCGGCTCACCAACCCTGGTCCTTGGAAAAAAGGTCTTCCATGAAACTTGCCCCTTGTGCTAAAAATGTCAGGGACGATTGGGTTAGGAGACCTCATCCATTGGAGGAGAGGCAGAGGGTTAGGTCAATTGAGGCTCTCTTGATTTTACTAGATATTATCAATTGAATTGCATCTCCTCAAAAGATATGTTGAAGTCTCAATCCCAGTGTCTCAGAATGTGAACTTATTTAGAAATAGGTCACTGTAGATGCAATTAGTTAAGATTAGGTCATACTGGAGTAGGGTGGGCCTTTAATCAAATATGACTGCTATCCCTATGAGAAGAGGAGAAAAGATACAAGATAGAGACATATGGATAAGATGGCCACTTGACAACAGAGACAGAAATTGGAGGGCTAGATCTATAAGCCAATGGATGCCAGAGATTGTTGACAAACACCAAAAAATAAAAGAGGCAACAAAGGATTTTCCCTACAAACATCAGAGGGAGCATTGCTGTGCCGACATCTTGCTTTCAGAATTCAAGTCCCCAGAGCTGTGAGCTCAAACCAGTTATCAATGTTAACGTCACCAATAATAAACTATTGACATCAAGTGCCCCCTGATAAGATACACTAGGAAAGACATGGCCTCCCTTCTGTGGACTTCTTTCTCCAAATCCACAGCTTGAATCTAGTAATGAAAAGACATTATAGAAATCAAAATTCAAGAATATTCCACAAAATATCTGACCAGTGCACTTTGAAGGCATTGAGATCCTAAAAGAGAAGATTGAAGAACTGTTATAGATCAGAGGAGACTAGAGAGAAGTGACAATTTAATGCAATATGGGACCTTGGATTGGCTGCTGGAACAGAAATAGGACATAATTGAAGAGACAGGTGAAATACAATCGAAGTGTATAGTTTAGCAAACAATCAATCAATCAAAATATGACAGCTTAAAGTTCCATACCAGCCAGAACATGATATTCAAAGAAAAGATAAACTAAAAATATCCAGTCATAGTGACAAAACCATTTTCATTTGAAACATTCTGAGTAGTAATCAACAGTAAGATTTTATGTTGTTTCATCTCTGCTCATTTTAACTTGAGATGTGCATAGTTATTTCATGGCATTATTTTTCCATTTATTCTATTTTTATTTTAAAAGCTAATCGTGTAGCCAATAACTAGTTTTGGGGCCACTGGGCAAGTGGAAGTAGATTACCTATAAAACCTTGTTTTCTGTGGCTTTCTTTCTCTTTTACCATTATCTCTTTGATAATTTTAAATTTTTTTATTGTTCACAGCTTAATTTTCTTTCAGTAATTTTTCTAAAATTCCCAGATCTTCAGGGATCTAAGATGAGATAGGAGACAGAATTACTTACAAGCAGTCAACTCCAAATATGTCCAGGATTTAAACAGAGAAATTCAACAGTCATTTGGTAAGAACATAGACTCAGCTCACACCAGTCAGTGATAAAATCCTCTCTAAATACCACTTTCAATGGGTTTGAGAGTTAGTCCTATGGAGCCACTCTGTGTTCTGTGGATGGGAAGTATTTCCTTTAAAACTTCCAAAAACATTCCCTAAACAGGAGTCCTGAGGTTTCCTAAGTCACTCGGATGCCACTGGAATTTCTCTGAAATAACTGATATATTTGATCACCAAGTCATTCGAGAAAAAGTATGGGAGATCTTCCAAGGGCTTTCAAATCATGTCAACATAATTCTTTTCTGTGCTAGCCTTCTGCCTAGCTCTCTGAGACCCATATTTAATAGAGAAAAGCTGCCTTGGGTCTGCAACTGATATCCTTAACAATACTTATAACTACAGCTACTTTTTTTTTCTTTACAAATGTCACTTATCGGAGATATTTTCTGAAAGTGAGAGGTGAGAAGGTGGGCCTATTTTAGGTCCTTTTTGCTATGAAGGCTTACTATTTCTGTTTTCCTTTGTTTCACACTAAAATATGTTTTACTTTGCATGTACAGATTCTCTATACCCATAGTTCCCCAACTGTGGATTCAACCAACTGGAGATTGAAAATATTTGAAATTTAAAATAAAAATAAAAATAATACAACAATGAAAAATAATATAAATGTTTAAAAAGTACAGTATAACAACTATTTATATGGCATTTACATTGTATTAGGCATTGTAAGTAATCTAGGGATGATTTAAAGTACATGGGAAGATGTGCATAGGTTATATGCAAATACTACACCATTTTATATAAGAGATTTGAGCATCCTGAGATTTTACTATCCTGGTAGGTGCTAGAACAAATGCCCCATGAATACTGAGGCATTTGGAATGTTTTGACTCCATTTTCAATATATCCAACTTTTCACATAAGTGTAAATTCTTCCACAAAGATTTTTTTGTCTCCCTTCATTGGGCAGTTGTATCTCTCTGACAGCTTTTTTTTTTTTAATTCTTTGCCTTATTTGTATTCATATACAAATTAGTTTTCTCTATTAAATTACGAATGTCTTAGTTGTAACTGTCCGTATTCTACCCAATGTAGCAACATATATTATGCCTTGAATATTGCAACAGGTCAGATGATATTTACTGAAAACAACAAAATCAATGTACCAGATATATTTTTTCTTAATACAAATCATTCAATACAGAGGGTGTAGGTTCTGTTTGTTTTGGATTTGATTTTTGTAAAAAATTTACAATTCTCCACCCCTGCCCTGTATCCATACCCTTTGCAATGTGACTTGCAGCAGTTCCAACGAGGAGGTAGATGATATTTCCCCCCACCCCTTGAATCTGAACTTATTTTGTGAAAACTTTGAAAAATAAAATTCAGTGGAGGTGACAGTGTGCCAGTTCCCAGGCCCTAAGAGGACTTTTATTTTATTCTCTCTCTCTCTCAAAACGCTTCCGCTGCCCTGTGGCTTGCTGGAGAAGAAAATACCATGTGCAGAAAAAAGCCAAACCAGCTGGTGCGATCTTACATTGACCAAGCTCCACCAGCTCCCCACCTGACTGTAATTGCATGAAAGGGCCCAGCCCAGCCCAGCCCAGCCCAGCCCAGTCCAGATAACCAGAACTGTCTAACCGGCTAATTGACTTGTGAGCAAAAATAACTATTTGTTGCATGTCTTTAGGATTTTTATTCCTGGTTGTTTGTTACATAGCATTATTGTGGCAATGGATAACAGATACAGAAGTAGAAGCTGTTACTGATTTCATAATAGGTACTAAATTTACTATATTTCATACTATGCACATGAATTAGTACTCTTAATTTAAAAACTGGCTTATTTCTTAAACTGTCTTCTTATTATACCTCCATAGTCAATGAATCACTACTCTTTACTAGAACTATAATCACGCCTCAGTCAAAAAGCAAAGCACATGTTTTAAAAAATTTCTACTCAAAGATTTAAGTTTTGCCATCAAAATGTGCACGTATTAAATTCAATTCTCAGGATCTCCCCGCCCCACAACCACCACCTTTTACCTGTATTTTTTCTAAGATCCCTAGCCAGTTGTACATCCCTAAGTGCTCCTAGAATTCTCCAGATTAAAAGATGATGACACAAATGCAAACTTCTTTACACAAAGGTCCTACCAAAAGCCATTGTAATTGATTAGGTGGCCTCTGCTGGCTCTGTGGTACAAGATTGCTTTCATTCATGCCCTGCAGGTTTATGTCACCAGTTTTCCCAGCAAGACACTTCATGGGCTGACC
Organism: Pongo abelii; assembly: GCF_028885655.2. Lineage (NCBI taxonomy): Eukaryota > Metazoa > Chordata > Mammalia > Primates > Hominidae > Pongo > Pongo abelii. The sequence continues at coordinate 26,951,748 of NC_071988.2, forward strand.
TCCTGTCTTAAAATTCATTTGAAATTCTTCACCTGACTGCAGACTGTCAAATGTAGTCAGATAACCCTAGCCTAGTTTTAAAAAAGAAAAATAAATCTGACAAAGATGAAGATACAGGGAAACATTCAGAAAGAATTGCTCATTGTGCCATTTGGAAAAAACTATTTTCAGTTGGACATCAATGCTATTAGGTAGAGATGTACAATATTGAAAGTGATTTAATAAGGTAAATGACAGTTTGCCTTCTGTCCTTTCTCTATCTGGCTGTCAAGATTCAGATTGTGCTATCTCACCTTGCTTTGTCATATATCCAGAGGATTTAGTGAGATTAGATCATTAATGACCCCAACCCTAGAACAATGAAAGAATATTATTCACCACCCTTTCTGTATAGAAGTGTGTATAAATTATCTGAGCAGCCTTGAATATCACAGTTTATGAAAGCCTAGGCATTGTTATAATTTTAAGAATAGTTGGCATTGGACTAGCATTTTACAGTTCTCCAATTTTGTTTTTCACTGCTGAAAGCTTCTTTGGTTCATACTGAAATCTGGTGAGGTAGGTGGTTGAGGGAGTGAGGTAAGGGGCATGAGAAGGTGAAGTCAAATCTGTGACTAAATGGTTCCCGTTTCCCTGCCCAAGCCTTCTAAGCATTAGAATCTGATTGCATGTGAGATTCTTTGACTCACTCAGAGAGAAAGAAAAATGGAACTAGTCAACCAAGACCTGAATCTGTCTTCTAGTCATGTAAGTTTTATTGAGTCTAGTATGCACCAGATAGCATACTGGGCATTTTCATATTCTATCTTGAAAATGACTCTGTGAGTCTGGTATCATAATTCATATTTGAGATGAGTAAAGAGACTGAAAATAAATCCTTTTTAAAAACAGCTTAAATGCCAAGCAATAAAACAATAGTTTAATTGTAATAATTTGCCTTGCCTATTTAACTTGTGGAGATATTGAGGACACAAAATATTATACAATTTGGCCACAGTTAAATTAGCTTTCCCTTGCTTTATGTGAAACTTGGCAAACCCTTTAAGTTACATATAGTCTTTCCTTGGAACCAGATCATCTCTGAAAGGCCTCTAGTATATCATAAATGACATGGGATGTATTAATATTGTCATTTATCTCATTCTATGTTATCCCTTGATGCCTATTTTCAATTAAGATTGACAGAACAAAACTTGTTTGCTATTTGTTAAATATATAATACATCAAATCTCTACTTTTGGAGGAAGCAAACAATCACACTGCCCATGGCTGTCTACCTAAATATACCTGTTAGAAGATGCTGGATGCCACCAAATTCCTGTTTATCTCTTGCCTACTCTTCCTCAAACCTAATGTTCAACATCTTCAAATTTATCTCTCTTAATCCCCTACAAGAATTCACCCATTTGTGTTCCCATTCTAGGTTGTCTATATATTGGTGTCTCAACATACCTTTGTATTTTTTTCAGGTTATTTTTTTCATTCTTATGAAGCCTTTTCATCCCTACATTTAGCATGAAGCATTCATCAAGTAATCTCTTGTGAGTAACCCCTTCTCCTTACTCAGTAGTACTTTCTTATACATTCATGGCACCTTGCTATATGCTACCTAGTACCATTTTTTAAATTTTGTGCCTGATCCATGTCAACATGTAGGTTCTTGATATTAATAATAATTAAATTCTCATTTAATAAGTTTCTGGCAGATAATAAGAACTCAACAAATAGTATATATCTGCCACTATTGCTAAAGATAATATGTACATTGTTTCATTTAATCCAAGGAGAATTAAATTATTTCCCATTTATAAATGAGAAAACAGAATGTCAGAAAGACTAAACAACCTGCCCAAGATAACGCAACTGATGGCCACGGGGGTTCATATTCTTGCACTTCCACATATGTAGGAAGAGTGCCTTATGCTTTCTTTGAATACTCACTAGCTAGCATAGTAATTCACGTATAGTCAACACTCAATACATGATTGATGATAAAAATGTAAACAAGTATTTATTTCAATGAAAAAGAAAGTTTCACTTTGTTCAATATCCCATTTCCCCATCTGAATATTTAAGAAAACAATATAATATCTTGGAAAAATGAAGGACCAGTTGTACAAGCATACCCAGGAATTTCTCATTTGGTAATTTATTCCAAGGAACTAATACTGAGAAAAAATATTGTAGGGGAAAAAAGCATTTATTTTAGCACTACTTAATTTTAAAATTTGGAAATATCCCATTCAATAGAGTAGTTTCTAAGTATAAATATGTCATTTACATAATGAAGGAAATAATGTGAAAAACTGGATAATTATGATGTCTGTACTACAGAGAAAAAATATTTTTTAAAAATTTAGTAAAAAAATAATAAAACCTGAAGCCTTCCAAGTGTATCACCAACTTCCAACACAAATATCTGGCTATGTGCCTCAGCAGCATGCAGGTTTGTGCCTCAACTTTTAGTTTCAGCAATCACCACGGGAGGACCCAGCTTCCGGCCTTCCCTGTTTTAGGCTATGGACATCAACAACCAATCCATTCCCTACTCTAGACATTAAAAGCTAAATTGTGCTCCTCACTTTCTTAATACCGTTTATTTGGCAATTCTGTATGTTATCTCGCTTATTCCTTTTAATGACCCTGTAAGGTGTTTGTGAATAAGACTGTTACATCTTCCTTCCAGCAGAGCAGGAAGTGTCCATGTCTAATTTCTAAGAAATTAGGTGGAAACATGTGACTGAGTTTTGGCCAATGGAAAGTAGTGCAGGAATGATATGTACCACTTGACTTGGCCATAAAACATTCTTTGCAGTCTTCTATGCTGTCTTTCCTTCACCCATGGAAGCCAAAAGCAAAGCGCTCTAAACAGCTTAGTGCAAAGAAGGAAAGATGAAGAATCCCTGAATGCATCACTTAGAGGAGAGCCACCCAAGTGTGCCATCCAATGAAGGATAGCCGAATCCAATTTTAGGTGAAATGAAATAAACGTAGAAAAAATTGAGTTCAGGTTTAATTTCTGCAACTTGGGTGAGTGCACATAGACAGAAATGATAACCTTGAATAAGTACACTCTCAGTTTGACTTGAAAGCTTGTGTCTGTTACATTATAAAAATCAGTATTATCATTTTAGTTAAAAAATGTATATTTATATATTATATAAATGTATTATTATATATAATTATGTAAATATATATAATTATGTATAAATTATCTAAGTGTATATATAATTTATATATAATATATATAAATATAATTAATATATTATATATAAATTATATATTATATACATTATATAAATGTCATTTATAATAATAAAGTGGTAATAATTAAAAGCTTAGTTAATAATAGAATATGGAATATATTTTGTTGTAATTAAAATATGACATTGTGAGAAACCATGAAAATCAGTTTTTAAAGAAAACTTAATAAAAATAAAAATGTTCATAGGGAAAATGGAAAACAATTTTTTATATTAATATGTTTTCATATGGAAATTATATATGTAACATATATATTTATAATATATGTTCTGGGTCTAATTTTGAATATGTTTGACATAGAAAATATCTCGAAAACAAATCTACCAAAGCGTTTATAGGAGTTTTCTCTGAAAGTGGTAGCATTTTTAATTTTTGTCTGCTATTTATTATATAGTTTTAATTTTCTTGAGTTAAGTATGTATTATTTTTAACCCACAAATATATATTATATGGATAATATAGACAATTTATATCTGTTTTTACCTCAAAGCAACATCTAAATCAAAGGCTCATTCGCTCTCCTGTATGGTTCAGAAACACCTAAGTGTGTGAACAGCAGGCTCTTGTCTTCAACAGCGCCATATTTGCAGCTGGTGATGTTTTTGTATGAAGAATTCATAACTTTTCTTCTGTACTGAGACACATTTCTAAATGGTTCATGATGTGCATCATGAATATCTTTTATTGCTGTACTTTCATTGAACCAAAATGGATTGCTATTAGTTTAATGTATTCAGTATGTACAATTTTTTGCCAAATGGTTGTGACTCTATCAGCATATACATTATTTAGATATTTTTAACTTTCAATACTGTCTGGAATGTTATATAAGCCTTCTGCAAACTCCTGAAATGATTTAATTTCTGTATAAAACACTGTCGGCAACTTTAGTGCTGACAAACTATCCCAGGCAAAAGCTCAAGAGCAAATCAGTCAAAACTAATCCAAGGTTCATTAATCACTTAATATGCAGAACAAGCATTCTTCTTCCTGCTTTCTACAGAAGACGGTTAAAATGACATTTCTGCTGTTCTCATTGCCTGATTCTCGAGACTAAGGAAGACTATAGTATTTATCTAGTTTGCAGGCAAAAGACAAAAACAACCAAAATGTTATTTCAGAAGGATTTTTCTGTTTTCTTGTATCTATGTTAATAGTCTGATCATCTAAGTTGATTTCTCCCTAAAAATATGAAGCTAATCATTGTTTTTATTTTACTATCTTTAGTAATATTTGCTTTTAATAGCAGTAAATACCAAAGATGAAATTTCTTCTCAAATTTCTCTCTGGAGGAATGGGGGTTTTATGAATTACATTCAACAAAGAGTAATTTTAGGATTTTTAAAAGATCATTCTTCAATTTTTTTAGCGAAATGCTGAAGAGGTTAGCTGAAAATTTAGAGGTCTAAGTTAAAACTCCAAGACTGGTATTCTTCATTCTATTTTTATTAGCATTCTATACCTATTAATTCATTAATTAATTATAATATTTTATAATTGTGTATATATATATGTGACATTTTCTTTATCCAATCTGTTTGGCAATTGGAACTTTAAGCAGAAGTTACTTGTTTAAGTGATATATTTATAGTCAGCTTACTACCTTCATTTTTTAAGGTTACTAGGCAAATTTGTTATGTTTATCTCAATGAGATTTTGGGGAAATATCAAGTTTTGACTTTATTGATTGAAAAAGCAATGGGTAGTGACTCAATTGCTTTAATTGATTCCTTCTTATTGTCTTTTTCCACCCTCTTACACCCACCCTCATCTCCTTTCAAGGTTTGTCTATATTCCTAAGCATTTGTAATCTCAGTAAATGTCTCAGTTAATTGCTTTTCTTTCTTTTTTTTTTTTTTTTTTTTTTTTTGAGACAGAGTCTCGCTCTATCCCCCAGGCTGGAGTGCAGTGGCATGATCTCCTCTCACTGCAACCTCCATCTCCTGGGTTACAGAGATTCTCATGCCTCAGCTTCCCAAGTAGCTGGGATTACAGGTGCATGCCACAATGACAGCGTAATTTTTTGTGTGTATTTTTAGTAGAGACTGGGTTTCACCATGTTGGCCAGGCTGGTCTCAAACTCCTGACCTCATGTGATCCGCCCACCTTCGCCTCCCAAAGTGCTGGGATTACAGGCATGAGCCACTGCACCCAGCCCTTATTTGAATTTTTTGTACAATCATTACCTTCTTTGAAATTTACATATTTAAAATAAATTAATGGTTAATAATCTCTACAATTCATAACAGAACTCATAAGTAACTTCTTGTGGAGCTATCAAGAGTGTGCATAGTAAACTTGTTGACATGATAATTAATGGAGATTGAGTTGATGAATATCGAGTTGATGAATATCAAATTGACTGGATTTTGCTGCACCAATAATCCTACTAAATTCCATTCTTAAGACCGAAATACAGCTCAGAATATTTTGTTTCAGTCAAAGCACGAGGAGGATTAAATTCAATTAAAAACTTCGGCACATGACATCTTAAGTGAATCAAACAGCCACCCTGTCTTCCCTATGTATTAATTAATCTCTTCTAGGTTTCAAGAAAGGGGCATACAAAGATTCCCTTGCATTAGCAATGAATAAAGTATGTTCCAGTGAATGCTACTTGTGCAGAAATAGGTATTTCATCAAGTACCTATTAAATATAAGTGTGAGAACTGCTTGTTTCAAAAAATTAAACAGAGTTTTGTTTTGTTTTGGCTCTAAGGCTATTCAACATCTTTAGTTTATAAATAGAATTGTAAAAAAGTACGAGCTTATTATTTACATTTTTCAAATTTTCACTTTATATATCCCATAATAGTGTCCACGTGAAACACTTTAGAATATGTGGGTACACTGAATCATTGAAAATGTGTATCAAAGTCTATATGACGTATACTGTTTTCAGTGCTGTGATTTCATTGATGAGCAAGAAAGAAAAGCTAACTGCTCACAGAAAATTTACAAGCCAGTGGGGATGAAAAATAATTAACATGTAACAGTTGAACAAAATCATTCTGAAGAATGCTGAGTACTAGGAAATACATGCAATAGTAAAATCAGATCTAGAGTGACTGGACATGATGGAAGCCAGGGCGACTTGCACAGGTTGACTAGAGACGGGTATATTATTTTGGGCTGATCAGAAGTGGGGGAAAGGAGTGTATTACTTTATGATCCAGTTAAAGCATATTCCAGGCAGAAAAAATATGGCAAATTCAAAGGTCTTTGTTTTACAGAAGTTTATTATAAGGATACAGGAGATAGCTACAAAACATCAGGATCTCTTGCTAGCAAGATAGCCACTCTGAGACTACAGTACAAATATTTAGTCCCTGAAACTGTTTTCTAACTATAACCCCTCATTAAATTATGCACACTGAAAGCATTTTAATATCCTGTGATTACAGTTGACTATATGTGTAATAAACACCTGGACAAGATGAACCAACATAAAGCATGGGATTTGCATTTTATTTGAACTAGAAGACCAAGAAACTCCAGGCAGATGTTAATAGACCCCTGAACTGAAAGGCTAAGTATATACAACACATAAAACACCATTTGCATTCCAGATTAAAATGAGCTATTCTTTCTGTTCTTTATTTGGCTTACTGAATACTTAAGGCCTGAAGTAGTGACAATATAATTTAAGGACTTTTTAAAAATTGACACATTAAAAAGTTGATCTTGTGGAGATAGTGATCAAAATGATAATTTCTGGAGGCTGGGAAGAGTGTGGGGGCAAGTGGAGAATGAAGAGAGGTTGGTTAATGGTTACAAACATAGAGTCCGATAGAAGAAATATGATCTACTAACTTTAGGATTTTTAAAATTACAACTATAATAGACAATTAAAACTAAATTTAAGTAAAGAGATCTCAAGAAAACATTACATAATAGACATTGGCAAAGACATCCAAAACTAGATGTTGAACTACAACAGTCCTGAGAAACAGAAAATCAGCAATAAAGATTTCTTAATTTTTACACAATGACATAGGATTTTTTCAGCAAATCTGACATCCTGCAGGAGACGCTTTAGGTTCTTGAGGTCTCGATCAAATTTTCCAACCCTTAGAATTAGATCTATTTCTCCCAGTAAATCTTTGCCATATTCTCCTTATGCACATTAATTTTATATTCTAATACTGATGATTGCTATCAGGTGATACTTTAAGAAAATTCCAGGGAGATGGCCCTCCTTAGGAACATGATGTCCTCATCTGCCTTTTGGTGCATGACTCATCTCTACTTCAGAAGGTTTTATTGGTCTATCCAGGTCACGTGGAAGAAAGAAAAGGAATCTTAGGAAAAGGCCTTAGGGTTCCTTTCCAGAAAGGAATGTGAGCTTGAAAGACTCTTTATGTTACATGGATACAACATTATTATATACCTTCATGCTTTCATTAGAGAATACACTCGATATTCAGACCAAAGAAAAGCCAAAATTAATTTTCATTAATCATACAACTTAGACTGAATAGTGCCTTTCTAATTTGTGGTATCTTATAAACTAACTTAATTCTTCACTTTGCGTCATATGTATAAGAATTTATTCAATTCCTAAGAATTTGATTTATTTTTCTCTCTCAGAATATCTTGAAGAGAAATTAGATGACAGGATATAAAATATATTTTTATTTTTTATCTGTATAAGTTTTTACATATTCAAACATAGAAATATATTTCATTTTGCTGAACAGATATGTTTCTGAACAGTTGCCTGTAAATCAAATTCCTACATATTAAAATTGATTTTGTTATTGGCTTTCATTATAAACTGAGACATGCCTGGAGATATGTTCCTCTAGGGAATTTAAAATAAACTGGACTTAAAATGCAATACAATCATAATCACAACTGATGCAAAAATGTTGAGACTAAGATGTTTTTTAAAACAATATCACTTTTTAAATCACTTTTAAAATATACACTTAAACATTTTACTTAGAGTATGGTTTCTGGCATTCCACATCTTAAAAGTTGGGGAGTAAAAAATTATGCAAGCCACCTTGCAAAGATATAAAATCAAAAGTTTTTCAATCTGAAACCTTTCTCTTCTTTGTTCTATAATCAGAAAAATAAATACAAATATATTTGGTACAAAAGTCTCTATACACACTAGTAAAGTATGATGAGCTGGAATAAATGGAGACTCTGAAAGAGTGCAGTCATAATACACCAGGAAGTCCACACAGAAACACATTGGAAATGATGTATACTTACTGTCAAGTGGCACATCACAACTTGTGTCTTGGCAAGAGTGATGGGCCCACCATGCAAGTGTCAACCATTTGCAGCTATTTTCCAATTCTGCATAAACCAAAGACCTCACCGAGTCTTAGTTATCTTGTCATTGAAGACAGAATTTTTGGATAACAAAGAAAAAAAGGTAAAGGGGGAAAAAGAAGTAATATTTATTGAATATCTATAATAGCGGGGCTAGATACGTTACATATGTTACTTCGTTTACCTCTCACCACAGCCCTATCTGGGAGATTTCATTTTCCCCATTTATTGTTGAGAAAAGTAAAGCCACTAGGACAAGATAAAATAGCTAGTATATAAGTCCTGTACTATTCAACTGCATATTCTATATACTTCCTATAATGGAGACTTTGATGTAATACCTCCTAAGCGCAAGGTGTCATGCTGGAAGTTAAGCGGACGTTAGTCTCATGTCATTGCATTGTGAGAAAACCGAGACTAGGCAGGGTAACTAAACACATCCATGGCAGCAATACTGGAGAGTTTAAAAAAAGTCTCCCTGCTGTACAAGCCTATTTTACGTATGGCTTTCCTTCAACAGCCACTTTACCTTCTAAAACTTGTTGATTCTGTGATTCAAATTAAGTATGGGAATAACATTTAATAAAATTTACAGAAAAAAGTTTGCAAAATAAAATATTAGAAACTTCATAATGAATTTGTATTAAGATATACTGTGAATATAAGTTTCTGGACATTTAGATATATACAATCAGACATATGTACTATGATTATTAATTCGGTTCACAAGAAAGGTAACTGCTTGCTTTTATGCCCTCCATAATTTGTGGCTTTCTTGGTTGTAAATCACTCTTTAGAATAGTATTGCACATTTTTTCAAGACTCCTTTTACAGTTTTATTTTCATTATTCAAAAATAACGAGTAGAATGTATTTTAAATATTTTTCTACTAAAAATAGTGGTTAGGCTGTATACTAGAGTCAGCTTTAAGGCAAAAGTTTTTAGCACCCCAATGTGGCAGACAAAAATTACCCACTTATTCTACCAGAGGAGAACAGAAAAGTGTTACAAATACTCTTCTCTATTGGAGAAGAGGAGTTAGACACAGCATCTTAGTAGAGTGTATGTTTTGTCTTTCCATCATGTGAAAAACTGGAATCATTGGGGAATTAAAGTTTATTCTCCAGGTCCATGGAAAGTCCTGAACAACTAAAAACTACAAACAAAGATTTTTTAAAATCTGAAATTTCTTGCTAAGTAATCTGGTCCCTTCTCTAGATTATGATACCTCAGAGATTATTTCCCAATCCACCTTGTATTTCTGTCTCCTTTTGTGGGAGAAACTTACTCTATAGTTATTACACATTATAGGAGTCTTGAGAAATAAGTTATCTGACATCATTTTAAAGTTACTCTCCTTATTATCACAATATACTTAATAGAAAATGAGACATGTATGACTTAAATTTTATACTCTTTTAAAATCAGTATATTTTTCTTTTAATAGTAATAATGTAGAATCATAAAATGAAAGAATTTCACAATTAATTTGTGCACCTTAATGTAACCAAAAACATTTTCATTTTCGCCAAGAATAAACAGTGGTTACATTGGTTAAAATGTCAGAGAACATATTGCCCTGTATTTTTGACAGCATGGTGTTGCAGGGAAACTGAAAATCCCTTCAGGCCAAAACAGCTAATATTCTGTGTAATTAAGAAAGTAATAAAAATGCATCCCTCAAATGGCATGAAATTCAGAATCAAAGAAAAGGCGAAAATAGACATTTTGTGAGATACCTACTGCCAAAGATGACTTTGCTACTGAAAATTTCTGCCAAATCTTGGGTCAAGGAATGTATGCCCCGAATTTAGGGTTTATAGATAAGAGACAAAACCTTAGATAAAATCAGTGTGGAGAATTTTATAGAAAATTCAAAGGGTACGGCTGCAATGTAAGAGGTGATACAGAAAGGAATCCTGGTGCGAACAGTGCGATGCCAAGAGATTTTCCTGTCTCAGATTGGCATTGGAGAGGGGGAAAAGTTACGTATTCTCACTGAGAATTCATACTCACAGTCAGCTCATATCTTTGCATGAAAATTCAAACTTCTATTGACATAGAAACCTCAAAAGGATAGTTTAATTTAAAGCCATGCCAAGGTGGTGGAGCCTGCAGGTAACTGGCAGAAAGAAACACAATTTTCCTAGAAAAGAAAATTCATTTTCAATAAAGTTTCCAAGTTAATGATCAACTTTCAGAAATCAAAAGCATACACTGGCATAGAAGAGAACAAGAGTGAACAAAAATAAACTCACATATGAATCAGTTGTTGAAGTGATCGGATTCAGAGTTTAAGATTACTATATTTCTATTTAATAGTCTTTAAAAAATAAAAAAGAAGCTTGTGGCCGGGTGTGGTGGTTCACGCGTGTAATTCCAGAACTTCGGAAGGCCAAGGTGGGCGGATCACCTGAGGTCAGGAGTTCGAGACCAGCCTGGCCAACATGGTGAAACCCCATCTCTACTAAAAATACAAAAATTAGCTGGGTGTGGGGGTGCATGCCTCTAATCCCAGCTACTCGGGAGGCTGAGACAGGAGAATCACTTGAACCTGGGAGGTAGAGATTGCAGTGAGCCGAGATCCTGCCATTGCACTCCAGCCTGGACAACAAGAGTGAAACTCCATCTCAAAATTAAAAAATATATATTAAAAAAACCTTGTAAATATAAGAACAGAAAAATTTAAGGCACTTTCAGCATGCAGATAATGGTTTCTAATGGCATCCTCCAGTAAAAGGACTCAGGGCTCCTTGGAAAAATGGCTGATTCCAAGCTGAGGCTTAAAATATACATAATGAACCTGGAATGTCTTATAGTGCTCGACAATAAGAAAATGCTAAAAAGAAAAACAAATTATGTGAAACCTGAAATGATGGGAGTACTATATGGACAGTGAAAAAAAGTAAATGTAATGTGAGGAGAACTTACAAACACCACCTTAGTCAGGTGATAAGGCAGACGATCATCAAGAAACAGGATGTTAAGGCCGGGCGCGGTGGCTCACGCCTGTAATCCTAGCACTTTGGGAGGCCAAGGCGGGCGGATCACTAGGTCAGGAGATTGAGACCATCCTGGCTAACTCTACTAAAAATACAAAAAATTAGCCGGGCGTGGTGGCGGGCGTCTGTAGTCCCAGCTACTGGGGAGGCTGAGGCAGGAGAATGGCGTGAACCTGGGAGGCGGAGCTTGCAGTGAGCCGAGATTGCACCACTGCACTCCAGCCTGGGCGACAGGGCGAGACTGTGTCTCAAAAAAAAAAAAAAAAAGAAAAGAAAAGAAAAGAAAAAGAAATAGGACGTTAAATTATCTGTGATTGTGGATTTGTCTATTGTTTTTGGTTTTTAATACATATATATGCATATAGAGAGAGAGAGATTTACTTTGTATGTGTGTAAACTATGTCATTGATTATACAAAGTAAAGCAATCCCATATGTTCCTGAAATTCTCCTAGGTTCCATTTCAACTCTAGAAATATGTCTTGCTTTAATTTTTTTTGTTTGCTTGTTTGATATTGGGATAGATACATCAACTTAATTTTGAGTAGTACTTTCACTGCATATTTTTTCATTATTTTTCTGTTTGCTGTCTATCTATCTATCATCTATCTATCTATCTATCTATCTATCTATCTATCTATCATTTATCTACCTACCTACCTAACTTCCTAGCATCTGTTTATAACCAAAACACAGTTATATATTTGGGTCTTATTTTCTCACACATGTTGAGAATTATAATTTTTAATCTGCAGTATTATTTCATTTATCTTAGAAGTAATTACTGATCTATTTGTGTTTGTTTGTGTTATTCATTTTCAATTTGACTTTTTACTTTATATTCTCTTCCCTACTTTCTTATGTTAAACAAATATTTGTGTTAGACCATATTTTTCTCTATTAACTAGTTATTTATTTAACTTTTTCTGTTTCAGCTGGGCATGGTGGTTCACGTCTGTAATCCCAGCACTTTGGGAGACCGAGGCAGGTGGATCACCTGAGGTCAGGAGTTTGAGACAAGCCCGACCAATATGGTGAAACCCCGTCTCTACTAAAAATACAAAAATTAGCCAGCCATGGTGGTAGGCGCCTGTAGTTCCAGCTACATGGGAGACTGAGCCAGAATTGCTTGAACCTAGGAGGTGGAGGTTGCAATGAGACGAGATCGTGCCACTGCGCTCCAGCCTGGGCAAAAGAGCGAGACTCCATCTCAAAATAAATAAATTTAAAAAATCAAATAAGATAACTTTCTCTGTTTAAACTATTACCCTAGAGTTTTGCTGTCCTATATTGCAGCTGGTACCTGCACATATATGATTACATTTAAATGTGATACGATTGAATGATATTAAAATTTCAAAAGCAACATTTCAAGTGCTCATTGTGGTGAGGCTACTGTACAGAACAGTGCAAATATAGAAAATCTATATGATCACAGGGTATTATTGTCTTTGTTCATTTTCTGCTGCTATCACAGGATATCACAGACTGAGTAATTTATAAAGAAAGTGAGTTAATTTTGCTAATGGTTCTGGATGCTGGGAAGTCCAAATGCATGGTGCTGACATACAGGGAGGGTCATCTCATGACAGAAAGGCAGAAGAGGGAAAGGCAAGAGATTGCATATGAGAGACAGTTCACTTTAATAACAAAGCCAGTCCCTCAATAACTAACCCACTCTTACAATAACAGCATTAACCCATTCATAAGGGCAGAGTCCTCATGACCCAATTACCTCTCAAAAGCTCCACCTCTTAATATCATCACAATGGCAACAAGTTCCCAACACAGGAAATTTTGAGGGACACAATCAAACCATAGCCATTACATACTGGGTGAGTAAACTGCATCAAAAATGCTTGGGATCAGAAGTGTTTTGAATTTTGAATTATATTGCGTTTTGGAATATTTGCATATATGTAATAAGCTATCTTGGGGTTGGTACTTAAATCTACATACAGAATTTATTTATGTTTCATATAAACCTTATACACACAACCTTGAAGGTAATTGTATATGATATTTTTATAATATCATAGGATAGTGATATAAATTGATGTGAAAATATGTTAATATCATATATTTAATAATATCATACAAAATTATAATGTTTTTGTACATTGAACCCTCAGAAAACAAAGGTATCACTATTTTAGCCACCTATGTGTACAGTCTGTGATTTTTTGGCATCACCATCATTCCTGACTTTGAGTTTATATGCTACCAATTGTTTTCTAACACTTATTTCCACATGAGTACTAAACAGTAAAAAAAAAAGTGGCATACCATTAAAACAATGAAATATAGTCTGTTCAAGTTAACTAAGCAACACAGTGGCATCACCAGAATACTTGCATCAGCTATTAAATGACAGCAACAGCAAACAAGAACAGCAGGATTTGTCTCTATCTATGATGTTTTCTTCCGATTAAAAGGTTACTATACGCTAGGTTAGAAGAAACATCAGAAGTAGTTGAAGGACCAAGAAGTGAGTCCTTTAGGAATAAGGAAGCAATCTGCTGAATGGCATTTTAAAATGTTTCATCTAGAGTCATTTCTTTCATTAACAGTGCTTTTTGTCTTAAAAGTCTCTCTTTGATCTTATACATTGACAACATGTCTTGTTCTGTTAGGAATACATGCTGCTCTAGTTCTTCAATAAGTCTATCACACATTTTCACCATGTTTCTATAGATGCTTTTTCTGCAGTGTTAACCACATCATCTGCATCACCACTATTATCACAGTCATCTGGTTTGAGAACCATTTCAGTTATTTCACCATCGGTCACTGAGTGAACAACTTGGAACCTCATTATTGATGTTAACAACTTCTTGGATATCCACTTCTTTCAGCCTACTGAAAGACTCTGAAGGTATATTTTTGCATATGTAAGAAGGTCAGACATCATCTTTTCTCACTTGGCATACAGAAACCTTCAAAGTCACCACCTTTCCATTATCATCACCGAACATAGTCACAGGCCAGAGGTTGTGTGTGTGTTTCAAGTATTGGCAAGAGCATATCCGACATTCTTCATGCTAAACTTTTTTTGAAAACCTCACACATCTTCACTTCACTTCTGTTCAATGCTCCTCAAGAAGGTGATTTTATATTTACTCTACATTTATCTAAAAATACCCTGATTACATGGTTGAATTAATGAAGTCACATTTGGGAGAAAGAACATGGCATAAACATTCTTTTTTATGAGAATTTAAGCTGGAAGATTAGCAGAACAACTATCAAGGAATAATAGAATCTTGCAGTTATTATTCATTCCAGCTTCCCCATAGCGAGCATGAGCCACTGGCACAAAATATTTGTGAAACCAATTAGAAAACATGATCCTGGTGATTCATGCTTTTTTGTTAGCGTAGCAATGGATTGGTAAGAAATTCACTCCTTGAAAACAGCAAGGACACGAGCTTATGCCTATCACAAGTTTATATTCACACATGCCTGCTGCATTAGCGCATCCCAACACAGTTATTCTGTCCTTGGTATTCTTAATTCCTCCAGGGGGCTGTCTCATCAGCTGTAGTCGGTGTCTTCCTGGCTCAATAATGCAAAAAGAGTGACATTGCATCAGCATTATAGATTTGTTCTGGCCTCAAATTTTCATCAGCAATAATCTTGACAAAATAGTCAATGAATTTCTTCACTGCTTCATGATGAGCAGATGCTTTATCACCACAAATCTTTAAAAATTTAAAGCATCATCTTTTGTTTCATTTCTGCAACTGGCTTGTTGACCACTCACAGTTCTCAATTTTCAGTTCACTTCAATAGACCTTTCATGATTAGAATACCACCAGTGGCATGTGTGCACAGCAGCACTGGCAGATCCACTCTTTCAATGCAAAATCGAGATCCTAATTTTTAGCATTATGCAGTGTTTTTCTATTTTTCAACCTATGTTCATATTTTTCAGCATTGAACTTCAACATTTATCCTTCTGTTTCTTCAGGTTATACATGGTGGTGATTCCTATACCATTGTCTTCTGTTAGATGTTTCACACTTACACCACTGTCCTTCAACAGGTTGACATTTTATGCTATAGATAAACATAAATGCTTTTTTTCTTATCATTGTTACCCATAGTGGTATCCATAGGCCTTTATAATATGTTCAACAGCATTCTTACACCACAGAGTAGAGAGTAAGCAAAGAAACCACAGCGAGTAATGTATGTAGATATGGGCTCCATGTGCGGTGTCGTGGGGAACCTACTGTTGGCGCATCTGGCCTGCATGTATGTCACTTTATCACCCTTTTCTGGTGATTATGTGGAGTAATCTGTGTATGTGCAAAAAAGACTGATTGCAGCTGAATGGGCAGGGATGATTGGTTGGTTGTTTTTTAGCTCTTTCGGGATGCTGAATAAACTGTGTTGTGCACCTGCATTTTCATTGCAACCCATCACATGAAACAGTGTTCAGGCTGGGTCTGGAATTTTCCACTTGCAGTATCATGTCAGCTCTCAAAAAGTTTTATATTTTGGTACATTTTGGATTTTTGATTTTTTGATTAGAAATGCTCAACCTGTAATGTGAAGTGTCACCCTAGAGGTTTGGATATGTATCATTGTCATATTAAGGTCGAATACAAATTATTTATCTTTACACTCCTCTGATAACAAAAGGGGCTTGGAAAATGTTAACTCCAACTACATTTTCTGTTTTTTGTATTCTTGTTTTCAGATTTTTAAATTCTACCTATATTTTAATCTCATAAGTCAATATGGTACTCTTTTTATAGTAAATATTCATTTCTATTTGTTCTTTTTCAAGCTCTTCTTTCCTTCCTCTATTTATTTTGTTAGCTCTAGAATTATTTTTCTTCTACCTTTGGTTTTATTTTAGGGTATGGCTACTGGCAATGTATAATCTGAGTTTCTGGTTGCCATTATAATGGAGTGATCTATTTATTGCCTATAAAGTAAACTTTATAAGGTAAAAACTGAACAGAGAAGGCTGGAGGAGCTGAATTAATATAAGGAATAATAGACATTGAAATAATTATTAGTGAAGATAAAACATAACCTAGGACCTACCATTCCATTCCTAAGTATATATAACATTTCCTGTATTATTCATAACAGCACAAATATGGAAAAATATACATGTTTATCTATTATAATAGAGTAAAAAAGCTGAGGATTGTTTACGTAATGGAACACTATTCAGTATTAAAATTGAATCAAATATAGCTAACATATCAAGTTGTAGGAATTAAAGCATATGAAAATATAATAATGAGAAAAAAATACAGAGGAAAACACACAGAGACATTCAATGTATATAATGCTTACACATGCAAAAATAATAATATATATTTTAGGGAGATGATGTAATCAGGACTGAGGTATTCCACAGGAAACATCCTAAGTACTGAGAAAGTTCCACTTCTTATTTGCATGGCTTCCTATTCAGTTGTTCATTTTATTACAGATCTACTCTTTTGTATTCATGATCTTTTTCTGTATTTATTTTAATATATATTTTCTAGTTAAACTATAAATATATATCAATTCATACAAATGTTTTTTTTTCTTAACAGGCAGTTAAGAATGTTATCTTTACATTTAATCAAAAAATCTGAAAATTTCTCTAAAGAAGGAACCAGTTTAAAGTTTTCTAGTATGGATCACTCTACCATATAGTGTATGCTACTCAACAGGAACTGAAATTGGAGTCGTGTACCACAATTGTGTCCCATAACTACTGCTTTAGAAATTACCTCAATAGTTCTGCCTTGAAGTCAAACCTGAAGATAAAATTTTCTCAAGGATTTGACGCTTCAACAGCTGCTTAACTGTGTTTCTCTTATTAGGTGGGTATATACATGTATATATGATTAAAATATATTTTTATAACTTTTAGTGGAAAACTAGCAATTATCTCCTTTGCAAATTTTCTACAGAATTATATTTAACCTTATAATAGCATACATTGGAAACTTTGTTTTTAGAAAAAAAAACAAATTTCTCAAGATATTGGATATTGTTTTAAACTTTGTATTCTCTGAATGTCATTGTCTTATATTCTTTACAATTATTTATGGTTTTGTTAAAAATAAAGCCCAACAAAAAACTCTGGGACATACATAGACACACCTTTTTTATCCATCTCACTAGTTCTTTTTCTTTTTTTCTTTTTTTAAAATTGAGACTATTTCCTGGATATATTTTTATACATGTAGAAGAGAGCTTCCCTGTTCTGTTTTTCATCTGCATGTATGCCACTTATTTAACTAGTCTCTTTTACATGTGTCAAAATATAGTCTTACAGTTTAGAAAAAAACTAAAAGATTAGTTTTTTTCCTAGTCTTCTATTATGATAACTATGGCAATCCCTACCACTGTGCACACAACATTTTGTAGATAAAAGTATGGCACATGTATACACATGTAACTTACCTGCACATTGCGTACATGTACCATAAAACCTAAAGTATAATAATAATAATAATAATAAAAAAAGAAAAAAAGAAAAAAAAAAAGTAGACCCTTAGGACAGAGTCATAGAAATTGAATCAATGGATCAAAAGTAAGTTTATTTGAAATCTTAAATATTAAATAATAGATTATCCTCCCTGGAAGTAAGTCATGGCATTTTTGCACTCCCAGAAACAATGCAGAAGAGGGCCTATTTTCCAATCTCCTCCATAATGGAGCATGCAGTGAATTTTAAGTTTTGGCTTATCTGACAGTCCATAAAAAGTATCTAAAACCAGTTTAAATTTGTGTGTCTGTTATTATAAATGATACTAAATATTTTTATATGTTTAGCAAGTATAGTTTTATATGTAGAATTGTTTGTGGTTTTATTGTAGTGATTACCTTTCATTTGTATACTTTTACATACTACATTCAATTTTTGTTTTTTAAAAAAATTATAATAGCTCTCTTATATGGGTAAGAGGGAAAACAACCAATTATTTTGTGTGTTGTTCTCCTAAATTTAGTCATTACGATTAACTTTATCAATATTTACCATTTTATTTTAAATATGCTTAAACATTTTCTCTTTTTGTAAAAACAATTTTATCTAATTTCTAATGTTTCTTTGTGTCAGGCCTAGGAATATTGCTGATCACTTACACTCAAATCCTCTGGCCAAAAATAAGTCACTTGAGTTCATGTAAATGATAATGAACATAGAGAATTCAGGAAAAAAAAATGTGGGTTTTGATGACTGCTGAGAAATTTCTGTTTCTCCGAAATGTTAGAAATAATGTTATCTAATTTCTAATAAAATTTTTGTTTTCAGTTTTGTTGAAAAATGAAAACCTTTCAAACATTTGAAAAATGAAAATGAATTTTGTTTACATTTTTCTTTCTTTTTTGTTAAGTTTTACAGTTAATTATACACAGGATCTTTTTATGGATGTCATGTTTATTCTTTTTTAAAAAACATATTAAATTTTGTTGAATTTTCTTGGACTGGCTATTAGCAAGACGAATCCTTGGAAAAGTGAGAGAGGCCCGATGGCTCCTTATGTTTCTTTCTTTCTTTTTTTTTTTTTTTTTTTTACTTTTATAGGTTTGGGGTACATATGAAGGTTTGTTACATAGGTAAACACGTGTCAGAGGGGCTTGTTGTACAGATTATTTCATCATGCAGGGATTAAGCCTAGTACTCAATTGTTATTTTTTCTGCTCCTCTCCCTCCACCCGCCCTCTCTCCTCAAGTAGACCCCGGTGTTTGTTGATTCCTTCTTTCTGTTCAGAAGTTCTCATCATTTGCCTCCTACTTATGAGTGAGAACATACAGTATTTGGTTTTCTCTTCCTGGATTAGTTCGCTAAACATAATAGCCTCCAGCTCCATCCTTGTTTCTGCAAAAGACATGATCTCATTCTATTGGTGGCTGCATAGTATTCCATGGTGTGTGTGCACAACATTTTCTTTAGCCAGTCTGTCACTGATGGACATTTAAGTGGATTCCATGTCTTTGCAATTGTGAATAGTGCCATAATGAACATTCACATGCATGTGTCTTTATGGTAGAATGATTTATATTCCTGTGGGTATATACTCAGTAATGGGATTGTCAGGTCAAATGGTAGTTCTGCCTTTAGCTCTTAGAGGAATCACCGTACTGCTTTCCACAATTTCAACCATTGTGGAAATTTACACTCCCACCAACAGTGTATAAGTGTTCCCTTTTCTCCACAACCTCACCAACATGTGTTATTTTTTGACTTTTCATTCATAGCCATTCTGACGGGTGTGAGGTGGTGTCTCATTGTGGTTTTGATTTGCCTTTCTCTAACGATCAGTGATACGGGGCTTTTCTTCGTATGCTTTTTGGCTGCATGTATGTCTTTTGTGAAATGTCTGTTCATGTCCTTTGCCCACTTTTTAATGAGATTATTTGTTTTCCTCTTTTAATTTTTTTTAAGTTCCTTGTAGATGTGTGATATTAGAACTTTGTAAGGTGTTTCTTAACAATTCTAATACAATTTCTGTTGATATAGTGAAGGACTCTTTCTTAAAAATAATACCTCTTAGTAGCTATACTCCCTTTGCCTCCCAGAATCTGGTGTAAGTGTGCTTCTACCACCAGCACAGATATTGATTGACATACTAGTCAATATGAACTATCAGCACAGCCTGCACCATCAAGGCTACCACTTTTAGAAAAACCAGTTTTTTTAAAGTGACCTCCCACTTCTGCCTTCTTTATCCACCTCTCTCACTGTGCACATCTATTTGATCTCAGTACAATTTATAACAGTTTTGACATAGGGAAATAATATTTGGAAAGTGACAGAAATTTCTCAGCAATCATCAAAACCTACATTTTTGTTTTTCCTGAATTCTCTATGTTCATTTTTCATTTACATGAACTCAAGTGACTTGTTTTTGGCCAGAGGAATGTGAGTGTAAGTGATGAGGAACACTCCTTGGCCTGATACAAAGACATTCAACACCATACTCCCTATGCCCTTTCCCCTAACAGCCGGATCAAATGGTGATATGAGATTACCATTGTGGCCACTTACACAAGATGGAGAAGACTCTATGAGCTGAGTCCTGAATGACAACATGAAGTAGGGATGCCATGCTAACTCATGCCCTTTCGCATGGCCATTGTGAGCAAGAAATAAACTTCTGTTATGATTGTGCTCTGGAGAGCTAGAAAAGGGTTACATTAGTTGTATAGCAAGTCTACCTTAACTAATAGAATGAGTATTTCATTTTAGTAACTTTATCCTAACTTATTGAGAACAAATCAGAACAAGACAAAACCTAGAGGATATTGCTTGAGTTTAAGAGAGACGATAATCAATGTATTAAGTAAGTATCAATAAGGATAAAAAGAAATTGAATTCAATGAGGAAGCCATAGGGCTCTGATTGACAGGATGGTAAGGAAGAAGAGTATGAGAAGGAGTCTAATAGCATATCCAAAGGAAGGCAACATCAAAACCTGTACTCCACGTGCTGCATATGGTATTGATATTTTGTCAGAACTGTACACGAAACAGAAGAATCTCCTTAACATAGTTTCATATCTATATTCAATAATAGTCAAAGTAGATATGGCTAAGTAAAATATTTCTTTTATTTCTTTTTCTGAAATACTGATTTCATTTTCACATATTGGATAATTTTGTTCATACCACACCCCTCCCTATACGAAGATCATTTTGCAAATGGAGAAACATAACATGGAGGGATACAATCATTTGATTTGGGAATTTAAGTCACAAAGGAAATTCAGGTGCTGTTTTGGGATTTTTAGTCAAATCAGAGTCTACTGTTCTGGCTCTTATAAATGTATATATAACTGCAAAATATTTTAGAAGCATCTCTATTTTCTTTAAGATAAAACATTTTCCTAAAACAAAAAACAAAACAAAATAAAACAAATAACCCATTCACCTCTGTGGGTGTGAGAAATCGTATTAGAGTAGAATTCAAAGGAAAATAGAAGCAGTTCTCTTCCAGCATATTTATTATGAGAGAAGAAATTTTATTTTATACATAAGGCCAGATATTAGACAAATACTTATAATTGTTTTCCATTAAAATGGCATAATTTGTCTTTTTTTATTATTATCATGCTTTAAGTTCTGGGGTACATAAGCAGAACGTACAGTTTTGTTACATAGATATACATGTGCCATGGAGGTTTGCTGCACCCATCGACTGGTCACCTACATTAGGTATTTCTCCTATTGCTATCCCTCCTCTAGCCCCCCTAACCCCGGACAGGCCATGGTATGTGATGTTCCCCTCCCTGTGTCCACGTGTTCTCATTGTTTAACTCCTACTTATGAGTGAGAACATGTGGTGTTTGGTTTCCTGTTCTTGTGTTAGTTTGCTGAGAATGATGGTGTCCAGCTTCATCTATGTCCCTGCAAAGGACATGAACTCCTTTTCTATGGCTGCATAGTATTCCATGGTGTATATGTGCCATATTTTCTTTATCCAGTCTATCATTGATAGACATTTGGGTTCCAAGTCTTTGCTATTGTAAATAGTGCCACAATAAACATATGTGTAATTAAGGAAAAAAGCTCATATTACCTATTTTTTAAAGTTTTAAAAGTCTTTAAAAGCTATTATTTTAAATAAAAATTATAAGTATTTGGGTATATAATAGCTTTTAAAAACTTTTAAAACTTTAAAAATAGATATTTTTTTCCTTAATGAATTTCAGAATAATTACTCTCTTGATTCTTAATTACTTTTGGAGGCATTTTGAGCAACAATTTGTCCCTCACTCATCACAAATTCTGGACACACAGGTGATATCCTCCGGGAACTCTCTTGTTTTTACTTTCCTTTTTGGGCCAAATCCTTATCTTTCTGTTTCCACATAAAAGTCAGTCAGTCTAACAACACATATTAAAGCTTTTTAAAGAACAGATTTGAAATATACTTCATGTACCATACAACTCAATTACAGTGTACAATTCAATAGTTTTTAATGTATTTGCAGAGTTGAGCAATTATCAGCACAAATTTTACACCATTTATATAATTTACAAAAGGAGTAATATTAATGACATATTCATTCCTCCCTGATGTCCAGTCTCAGGAAACTACTAATCTAATTCTTGTATCTATTATTTTGTCTACTATGGACATTTATGACTGACTTCTTTTACTTAGCATAATGTTTTCAAAGTTCACCCATGTTGAAGTATGTATCAATATTCCATTTCTTTTGTCAAATATTTCATTGTATAGATTCCATTGTATGAACATTTTATTTATCCATTCAACAGCTGATGAACATTTGGGTTATTCTACTTTCTGACTTTTATACATAATGCTGCTATGAACATGAGTGTTTAAGTTTTTATGTGGACATATGTTTTCATTTATTTTGGGTATATTTCTAGGAGTGGAATTTCTGAATCATATGGTATCTTCATATTTAACATTTTGGGGAAATACCAAATTGCTTTCCAAAGTGGATGCATCATTTTACAATCTTAGCAGTAATGTATGAGGGTGCCAATTTCTCTAGAACCTCATGCATATTAAGCTCTTGTTATGTGCTAGGCTCTGTTACACACTGAGAATATAGCAGTGAATATAGCATTCATCAGATTTACTCTTATACCATTTGCTTTCTCTTTTCTGAATCTTGTCAGATTTTCCTGGAATTACTCAAGGCCTTGGTAGAGATTTCAATGGCATGATTATATAATTTGATAATAATTATATCTCATTTTCTATAGTGCTTTAGAATCTTCAAAATTCTTCGGCTTTAATAAATCACTACAGAGAAGGCAAAAATAATGAAATTAGGTCAAATAATTTGTAATTTGCCAAAGCAAAAAGCTAGCAAGTCTCATTTTCATTTTTTGATAGAAATGGGATCTGCTATGTTGCCCAGGCTGGTCTCGAACTTCTGGCCTCAAGTGATCTTCCGGCCTCGGCCTCCCAAATTGTGGAGACTACAGGAATGAGCCACTGTTCTTGGCAGTTCTCATTTTCTAATTGCTAACCTAGGAATCTCTCATCCATTCTATGATATGAGAAGTTTGCCTATCACCTTTTAAAATTATTTCTACTTATTATTTTCATAATTTTATTCTTATACACTAACACTTTCAGATTGAATATTCTTGTTTTTGTTACCTAATCTACTACCGATTCTAAAGTTGATTATTTCAGGGTGATAAATGAATAGTAGGGAAAGGGAAGACTGTTTTTCATCTCTCAAAACATACCAACAAGGCTTAGTCTTATATCTAACTCAATGAAAGGTCTTCATTGTGTTAGCCTAATGAGTTTTATTTGTGATCTCATTCACATAATGTTTAGATGAAATAATCACCTATTTTTGAACCCTTCTATTTTCTTTTCCTTTTTCCTCTTTTTAACTGATAACTCTTCTTATATAAAGTGTCTCTTAAAAGGGGAATTAAAGCAAAGACTAGAAAAATACCTGTTTCTGTATAACAATTTAGAGAGTAATTATTGGCTCTTTTTGAGGAAATGGCTCAATTTCTATTTGGAGAAATTACTTTACAAGAGAGACCAGAATTATTGTATCACAGTAGTTTATTTCTTCTTCAAATAGTAGTTTGTTTTTGGTAGACCAGTGATTCCTAGACTTTAGACTCACCTGGGGAGATGTTACAAAGATCTTTGCTTGGGCACCATCCCCAGAGATTCTCTCTAAATTGGACTTGGAGGAGGTGGGGGCATGTTTTAGAAATGACAATATATAAAATCTTTCTAGGTGGTTCTAAATTGAAGAAAAGTGTAAAGGTATAAGAATCACTGATATAAACTTCTGCATATAGAAATTAGGTAATAGGTATTTCCAGTTGGTAGATTTCTGATGATCTGCCAATTGTTAATATAAATAGCTTTATAACATTTTTATTATAAAACCGGTCCCAATAGTAAAAAGTTGAATGGTTGATAAAGTTTCATAATTGCTTTTCTTGTAAAAAACAGCTTATATCATAAAGCCCATACTTACGAGAGAAGGAGTTATTGCTTCATCATTTGCTTTGTATAATATAATTAGGTTGCATAATACTATTATAGTTATTTGAACTGTTTGAAATCTATTTGACATCAGATAGTTCTGTAATGTGATCCAAGTCCTTTGTCTACTGCATGAATAAAAGATTATACCATGTCTTGTGCATTCAAAATAACTCAGCAGTTTTGAAGTTTTAACAGTGCAGTAAGACATTTACTAATAAAAAATAGTTTGTCTTTGAAGAGAAATAACCACAAACAAGCTGTGACTTAGTGAAAAAAAAAATATAAGAAATATAATGAATGTAATTTTTATATTGCTGAAATGCACCTATTTCTATGATTGAATGTTTATGTGTGTTCAAACCTAAAACAACATTTGTGAATTTAACCTAAATGTAGTAAATAATATATAAAGTAAATAATAGCTTAGTATGGTTGGGAATGGCTTGTTACAGTATCTGTAGTAAATAAGAGCTCAATCAATTTTAGCCATTGTAATTATTGCTCTGTCTTTGCACCCGTTGTTCCTTCTTCCGGTATTTCTTTTTCCTAACTTGTCAAATCTGACTCCTCAGGGAAATACACCCATATATTACAACAGTCTTTGATTTTGTGAATCTTTCAGGATTTATTTCAGTGTATTATCTATTTTATTCTTTGAACCTGAAAATGGGTATTTGGGTAGTTGTGTCCTTAGGGTAGTATAAGAATTGAACTGGGCATATATACCCTTTCTATATCATGGCACCGATGGGAGATAAAGTAAGAAAATAAATGGATAAGCATACTTAAAGAAATGACAACATTTCATACGATAGGGCATTTTGGTCATGCTGAGCAGGAAGCCAATATATAGATAGGCCTCATGTACATTTCATAACACTTTTAAAATATTAGCTAAAATAACATTAACTGGTTATTGCATAGGAACAGAATTCTGTTGTAGGCTATTTTTAAATACATTCCCAGTAGCCTAAGCTTGAGAGAAATGATAATTTTCAAGGGCATATTTAAGATGAATCAAACCTTGGCAAAAATGAATTTTTATAAAACGCAATCATTTCTTTGATGAACCACTTTTTAACTTACAGTATGTGTCATAAACCTAAAAAAAGTTTCTTCATATTAGGAGAAAGCCACAGGATAAGAAAATGGAATCAAACCTAGGGAACATCAAATATTAGCTCTATGAAAAAAATAATATTGTAGGAAGAAATTAAGCTATATTAATTCCGAGACAGAGCTAAATCCCAATGAACTTTATTTTTTATTTTTAATTATAAAGGCCAAATCCATTATTGAGCAATACAAATATCATTAAAACTATATAACAGAAACTCATTATTTCTACCTTTAGATATACCTGTGCTAATATGACCTTGTGCTAATTCTCTGAGTTTTATAGTTTTCTTCTCCAAATCACATTCACTTTAAAATTTTTCTTTCATATTTGAGAGGGACTCAAATCCGTAGTTTATTAAGATAATATTTAAATTTAATTTTGAGTACATTTAATTTTGAATAAACTAAGAATATCAGTCCTCTAATTCAGACAAAAGGCATATATTAAACCCCTTTTCCAGCCATTCTCCACCTTAAGAGCATAGTGCTTGGCAGGGATTTCACTTCTGGAATCTCTGTCTTAGAGAGTTCAGAAAAATTTGACCTGGCTCACTTGAGTCGGTATCCTGATGCCCAGCAGTCTTAGGAAGTGTTTATATTATACCTCATCCTACTTCTTATAGAAATTTAAGAGACATAGTTGTCTGCTTTTACAAACCTCAAAACTCAAAAGCGCAGAGAGATTTTTAGCTAGAAAACATGGTTGTGGGCTAAAATGTAATACCAGATTATTGAATTAGATAGTGCAACTTATTTTAAATTAACCATAGCCTTAAGTATAGATCCCTAAATTAGTTGATATGCAAAAGCAGTTCTTTCACCCTCATTTTGATCAGTAATAATGAGAATAAAACATTTTTCCTGGTGGCAGACAGTAGAAGACACTTACTCTACTCTATCTGGACTAGCAGCTAGTAGCCTAGTCAAATAGTAACTAAAAGCAACACATTATAAAAAAATTAATGTTACATACCTTAAAAGTTTTTACTTGAAACATATGAATGTAAAATAAGTCTTAACTAAAAAAAAAGACATGTATACCTAAAATATTTTAAGTGAAAGCATATCAAAATAGAGTAGAATCTGTCTTAACTGACCTCATAATTTACTCACCATAGTTCTTTGGCACTCGATGAACAATGAACTAATTAATGATACCTAATATTGGTGAAATATGGGGTAAACAAAGGTAATATACTTTGAAATACCTGATAAAGTCAAGTTGCTGTAGTCCTAGCTGCTCAGGAGGCTGAGGCAGGAGAATCACTGGAACCCAGGAGGCAGAGGTTTCAGTGAGCTGAGATCAGGCCACTGTACACCAGCCTGGGTGATAGAGAGAGACTCTGTCTCAAAACAAAAATAAAAGTCAGCTTGCTTAAGATGTATTGCCAAATGAAGTATGGGTGAGACAATTATAAAAGTTCTGAAACTATTTGGAAGATAGTATTCTCTTTTGTCTTGAAAGAAATAAAAGCTCTAGTCCATTATGAATGATAATTTTCTAATGAAATTAATTCCTAACTAATAAGTTGATCTACATTTATACTGTTTCTTTGAAACAAGTGACAAGTGGAATTATTTTAGAGTTAAAGAAGCATGATTTCTCCAACTGATCCCTACAAGTTTCAAAAAATATTTCTGTATTTGGGTGGGGGCAGAGAGAGGGAGAAAGAGAGCATGATGGAGCAATTGGATCAAAATGTAAACAATTTATTCATGCTATGTGCTCTACCTAGACGTCTTATTCTCTTTGCCATGCTAACTCATGCATTCTGCAGCTCCGAGATTAAAGGTCAGCTTCCATAATCCCCTGATTTGGATGAATACCCCATTAGATATTCTCATAGCACACTGTATTTCACCTATGTGGTTTTTCAGATTTGCAAGTTAATTGATAAGTATACAATTATTGGTGTCTTATCTTTCCCTTTGCTAGATGGTAAATTCTATCAAAGAGTTACTCATTTCTCTATCCCGATACCCAATCCAATGGTAAGCTTTTAGCAAACTGGATTAAACAAAAGAATAAAGAGGGCAAATAGCTCTTCCTCATTCTAAGTAAAAAGTCAGGCTTAGGAATTTAATAAGACAATGGATGAAATATTTTCCTCACACTTCTGTATTCCTCCACCTCAAAACATGTATATCTCTCCTTTCCATTAAACATTTAAACAGTGTTGCTAACAAAAGGCAAAATGGACTGTTTATTCCCCATGTTTATGTATGCCTTGAGCAAAGATACATGATTAAGAATGGGCATATTGTCTATCTAGGGCTACATTACTGGATGGTGCAGCTAGATTTCGGGTTTTGTTAGGACAGAATAGGAAAGTAGCCAGTGCACATTACTGAAGGAATGGAGATGATTGAGAAGAAGAGAAAAAAAACAGGTGGCAGAAGATAGTATCTTGCTGTGATATAGCACAGAAGTTGAAAATCGTTGGACTGTATAACTGATTTTTTTGGGTTGCTTAGTAATTTTAAAATAATTAGATTTGATTTTAACATTTATAGTCAAGAAGGTTAGCATAAAAAAAATCACAACTTTTTTCTTGAAAAACTGATGGAAAATATTGAACTTGCATTTGTGTGCTCAGCAACAATTAGTGGAGCTGAGTGCCTGCCACTCACTTTTTACCAGCATATATCCTTCAGTTTGCCAGGTTTCCTAGCCTGCGTATTTTACTCATTTGTTTATTTGTCTGGCCCCTGTTGACATTTGAATTTATAAATCCTGCTACATAGGAATTTTAAAGAGCCACGAAAGTAGGAATATTTTGTGAGGTTAAACTTAGGTTAATCAAATTAGTATTTTACTGAGATCGATTTTAGAATTATTCTACATTTTTAAATGTCAATCTATATTTACTAATCAATGAGACATGTAATTAAAATTAGCTCTTTTTTTTTAACTGCATGTAGGCTTTACATCTGTCTTCAACTTGAAACCTATGGGATTTTAAATGCTCTTTTTTTTTTTACCCTGCTAAAAATGAACTATCGATTACAGAGTATTACTACAGTTCATTTTGTGGTGTTTGGAGACTTAGGGAAGTTTTCTATCACCTTGAGAAAATATGTAATTAAAAGTTGGTTGTTGACTGTATTATTAAACAAACCACTGTCTCTTTGGGAAGCAGAAGTCTAGAACTAAATTGGAAAGAAAGATGTCTGTAGGGAAATGGAAATTTGAACATTTAAGTAACATAAACTTTGATCTCACTTTCAGTTAAATAATAATCTCTTACATTTGATCAGTCCATATTTTTAAGTATTTTAAGACTTACTATTGCAATTTATCCTTGCAATAATTTAGATGTCTCAGAAAAGAATTATTATTACCAATTTACAAGTGGATAAAAATCTCAGGAAAGTTAAACACGGCCCAGGGTGCATAATCATGTATTTATGGAGCAAATCAGAGAATTCAGTTATTTCTAATACTATTTTCTAATATAATAGTTTATATTTGCCATTTATTCAGAATACAGCTTAAAAATACCTATAAGAATTATGCAACAGCCATATTTAAAAATATATGAAGGACACTTAAATTAAAAAAAAAACTAGTAGAAGATAAATAGATGTAATACATATTGAGATGTTTTGATTATTATACGTAAACACTATATTCGGTTTAGAGATTCCTAACAACCAAGGTAAAAAGAAGAAAAACACAGGTTATATATTTTTAAGTTTCATTTAAAGGAAAGCTTATAATAATACCTAGGGAGATAATTATTTTCTGAGAATTAATTACTAAGTGAAACATAATACATGGATGGCCGTATATTATATATTTTATAAATTGCAAAATTTCATACAAAATGTTATTATGGCTATTCACTTTTAAAATATATTCTTCAACATTTTGAAGAAGTAATATTGCTCTACTCTTTAAAATAATATTTAAACTGTTATATGTTTTTAGCAGAAGATGAAATGATACTGCACTTTCTAAAAATAATGTTAATATTTATTGAATACTTGCTGTATAATGAACTGCTCTAAGTAGCTTATATGTACTAAATCATGTAATCCTCACTATAATATCAAGTATAGTTATTTTTATTTTACCTTTTACTGAAGATGAAACGGAGGTGTAATGTAAAATAACTTGCCCAAGGTCACAGAGCTGGGATATTATTTCTCTATTAAGCCTAGGACAGTATAATGAACCATTCAAATCTATCAGTGGCTACATTACTTCAAGATAATTAATTTTATGTCCGTTGCTTAGTAGGTTAGCTGCAGCAGTTCATCTGATTTTGGCTGGACTAAACTGGCCGAACTGAGTGCTAAACTTCGGATTTGGTTCAGATCTGTTCCACATGTTTCTCATTTTGGGACCTAGGCAAAAATGGTGTTGATTTAAACGGGATGCTGTTCCCATGAATGGTTCTCTCAACAGGGCTAGCACCAACTTAATCTACGTCTAAAAGCCTCAGCTCATATTCAGTACCTGCATTCCATTGGCAAAACAGGCCACAGCTCAGCATCAGAGTGGCAAATTAGTATATACTCCTAAAGTTAAGCCATGACAAGTCTGGAAAAAAAGAAATTTTGAACAATATGGCACAGCAAGGACATAAATCTAGGCAATGAGGTTCCACAGCCAATACACTTTTTTTCCTGCACTCTGCTGTTTTTTATTGTATTATATTAATAGATTTACTTATATTGAACTATCCCTACATTTTGTAGTTAAATACTTCAATGACAGCTTACAGTATTCTTTTAATGTATTGTTGAATTCTATGCTAATATTTTTATACTTCCATATGTATATTCATAAGTGAGACTGGCCTGTGGTTTTGTTGTCTCTATTTTTCAAATTAGATTTCAGTATCATCAGGGTCATGTTTGCTGTGCAGAATAAATTTAATAGCTCCACATCTATTTATAATATTCCAGAGAAACAAAAGTGAATAGCTACTTAAAACAGAAAATGTATGTGACATTATTATGCAAATTGAGGATGGTAATACAAATATAAACAACCATAATTAAAAATAGCATTTAATATGTAAGCAGTCTAGGAGAGATTGTGCTGGATGTTAAATATGTTCTCATTGTTTTCTCCTAATTTAAATAATCCTTCTTATTTAATTACATTTTTCTGCCCAATTAATTTATAATTTTGTTCTTATGTTACCTTCCATATGCTGATCCCTGATCAGTTATTTAAAGTAAGATGTCTGTAATTATATTTTACATCTTCATTTTCTTTATCTATGAAACTGAAAAGTTGAATGATGAAGAATTGAACATCATCGTGTCTAATGTGTGTGCTTGTCTTTAACTGCAGCATTTTTGTATTATAACCAATCTTCTAAATCTTAAGATTTAGATTACATGTAGCCATAATGAAAACATTTGTCTGAGAGTCTGGAAAAAAGGCATTAAGGGAAAATTTATCACATTCACTCAATTATTTTTACTTTTTTAAGAAAGGCAGAACTGATGTAATGGAGCTGGGTCATACCAGCTCACAGGAGACTATTTATACATCCCTTACTAACATTGCAAGTAGTAATAATATGTTGGTAGCTTGAAATGGGCCATAGTGAGAGTAATTACATTCAGGAAATACAAAATACTAGAAGTCAGAGCTCCCCCGTTCACCCAAAGTCCTTAGGGAGCCTATTTACCAGCATATCACTGTTTCTATATCATGTTCCCAGGCTTTCAATTATATCTATTTTAAGTAGATATATATATATAAAAGCTTATTTTTTCATTTAATTTAAGTTTCTTTTATCTAAGAAATATATTCTCATTTACTCATCAGGCTATTGCACACATCCTATGTGCTTACTGTGCTAGGGACAAGAACATAGTTACAACTTGTTTTCTTATTTTCTACTAAATAGGGGCCACACAATATTTACTATGAACACACATAAAAGACACTCTGTTGTGTTAGTTAAATGAATGCTTTTACCAGTAACTTTAACCCCAACATAATCTCAGCTCCAAGTATCCAGTTTTCTAAGTTTTCTAATTACGACTTTTAATGTTTTCATTATCTCATTTCCCAAAATTATTTGATCCCATGCAAACCAATGACTCCTATCAGTTTCTCGTTGTCTCATGAAAACCCTCATGCCTTCATATCTCTGCTAATAAAATTTGGATTCTATGGTTTATAATTAGAATGGCAATCTTGCATAAGCCTAAGTTTTCTCTTTTAATCAATTTATTCAACTGCACTGACAACCTACAATTTAAATAAGTCAAATCCCCAGCCTTCTATAGTGTGTAGCTGGACTTGTCTAAAGAAAAGCACACAACTTTAAACGTATACCCATTAATAACAACAGGGCCCTTAATACTGCCTTAACTGTGCTCAAAGAGCTAAGGAAAATTATGAAGAAAGAACTTAAGAAAACAAGGAGAATGATGTATCACTAAATAGAGAATATCATCAGCATATAGAAATTATAAAAATGAACCAATAGAAATTCTGGAGCTGAAAAGTACAGTAAATAAAATGAAAAGTTTCCTATAAGGTTTTAATAACATATTTGAGCAGACCAAAAAAAAAAAAAAAAAAAAAAGAACCAGGAGAGTTGATAGAGCAATTGAAATTACCCCACCTGAAGAGAAGGAAACAAATAAAGAATTTTTTAAAATGGACAAAGACTAAGTGACATATGGGACACTACCTAGTGTGCCAACATAGAAATTATGGGAATCTAAGGAAGAGAAGAAAAAGGCAAGAGAAAATATTTGGTAAATTTCTAAGTTTGACATAAGACATTAACATACACGTCTAAAAAGCCCAATGGACTTAAAGTAGGATAAGCTTTAAAAGATCCAGATGAACATATTATAATCAACCTGTCAAAAGCCAAAGACAAGGCAGCAAGTCAGAAGTGATCCATCCTGTGTAGAAATCCTCAATAAGATAATAGCTAATTTCTCATCAGAAATCATTGTGGCTAGGAAGCATTGGATTGATTTATTTTGTCAACCAAAAATTCTATACCTGGGAAAACAATCTTTGAAAAATAAAGAATACATTAAGACATTTAAAGATAAACAAAGGCTTTGGTAGTTCACTACCAATACTTCTTTCCTACAAGAAATGATAGAAGGAGTCTTTCCCTGCGAAATGAAAACATGGTAGATAACAACTTTATGCCATAAGAAGAAATAAGAAGCACTGGTAACAATAACTAAATAGCTAAGCCAGTATTTATGTACGTGGAGTTTCTAATACTTCTTCTTTTTCTACATGACTTAAAAGAAAAATGCATACATTTGTCTTAATTGGCACTCAATGCAAAAAGATGTAGTATGTGACAATAATAATTTTAAAAGTAAGGACAGAGATGTGTAGTAGTGTTTATATACCATTGAATCTACATTATTATTATTTAAAGTAGGTTGTTATACAAGTAAGATATTAATTTCAGCCCTAAGGTAACTATTAAGAAAATATATAAAATATATAGAGAAAAGGAAAGGAGAATCAAAATGGTATGCTATAGAAATTTGGCTAAGTATTAAAAACAAAGCAATAACACAGAAATCATGGAATTAAAAAACAAAAACCAACAAACATATAAGCCATATAGGAAACAAACAGCTAAATGGCAGAGGTAAGTCCGCCTTTATCAGTACTTAGTTTAGATGTTCATGGCTTAAATTATCCAATCAAAACTTACAGATTGGAAGATTGAACAGAAAAAAAAAACAAGGTAATTCATTTGCACACTGTGTACGTGAGACTCACTTTATATATAAAGATATAATGAAGATAAAAGTAAAAATGTAGAAAAAGACATTCCACGTAAATAGTAATCAAAAGAGAGCTGAGGTACGAATACTAACATCAGACAAAATGAGCTTTAAGTAAAGAGTTTATAAGACAAACAAAAACTTACATATTAAAAACATTGCCAATACAGCAAGCAGATATAACAATTATAAATATATGTTGTACATGCTAAATGAGCAACAAATATATGCAGTAAAAATTGATAAAATTGAACGGAGAGATAGATGGTACTACCATAATATTAGGAGACTTCAATACCCCATTTTCACCAATAGATAGAGCAACCAGACATAAATCAAGAAAGAAACAGAGGACATGAACAAAAGTTTAAGCCACTTTGACTTACTAATACATGTAGAACACTGAACCCAGCAAAAAGAGAATGCATATTCTTCTCAGTGTTTATTTAACTTTCTCTAGGATCATATGTTGGACCAAAAAAAAAAGATCTTAACAAATATGAAAAGATTGAAATCTTACAAAGTATCTTTTTTGGCTACATGGAATAACACTAGAAATCAATAACAGAAGGAAAACAGGAAATTTTACAAGTAGTGGACATTAACAGCACGTCTTAAGCAACCAGTAAGTCGAAGAAGAAAACACAAGAGAAAACAAAACATACCAAAATTAAGAGAATATTCATCGCAATTATGCATTGGCTAAGTTATTTTAAAAAGTGGTAATGCAGGAATTGTGGAGTTAATTTGTCATATTGTGTTTTCTTTTTATTCATCACAATGCACATTATAACAAATAAAGAGAAAACACAGCATACCAAACTATCTTTATTCTTCGCAATGCATTCATCACATTATGTATTGTGATGAGTAAAGAGAAAACACAACATACCAAAAGTAATGAAATGCAGTAAACCTTGTGCACATTGAAAACATTATAGCTGTGGTCTAGGCATGGTGGCTCATGCCTGTAATTCCAGCACTTGGGAAACTGAGACGGGCAGATCACTTGAGGCCAGGAGTTGTAGAACAACCTGGCCAACATGGTGAAATCTGTCTCTACTAGAAATACAAATATTAGCCGGGCATAGTGGTGCATGACTGTGATTGCAGCTACTTGGGAGACTGAACCACAAGAACTGCTTAAACTTAGGAGGTGGAGGTGTAGTGAGCCAAGAACGTGCCACTTCCCTCCAGCCTGGGTGACAGAGCAAGACCTTGTCTCAAAAAAAAAAAAAAAAAAAAAAAAAGAAAAGAAAAAAATTTAAAAAGTATTGCTGTGAATACCTTCATTAAAAAAGAAGAAATGTATCAAATCAATACTTGGAGGCCAACATTTGGCCTCCTAGAACATATTAGAAAGTAAAGATTACCAGACAGATACCAACATTGGAAAGTACAAAGATTAGCAGACAAAGATACCAATACAAAAGTACAGACCAATATCCCTTCTGAGCATAGATACAGAAATTTTCAACAAAATGCTAACAAACTAAATCTGACATCACATTAAAAGTATTATACACACGGACCAATTGGACATCATCTCCAGAATGCAAGACTAATTCAAAAGAAGAAAATTAGTATATGTAACATACCACATCAATGGAATAAAAATACATCAGCATATCAATTGATGCATGAAATATATTTGATAAAATTTACATTCAGTTGGCTGTAAATGCATAGATTTATATGTGGGTTCTCTATTCTGTTCCATTGGTCCAATTTTCTGTTTTTATACCAGTATCAAGCTGATTTGGTTACTATAGATTTGTAGTATATTTTGAAATGAGGTAGTGCGATGCCTCCAGCTTTGTTCTTTAAGCCCAGGACTGATCTGGCTATTGAGTGTCTTCTGTGGTTCCGTACAAATCTTAGGATTTTTTTCCCCTGTTTCTGTGAATAATTATATTGGTATTTTCATACAAATCTATAAATTGTTTCGGGTAATATTGTCTTTTTAACATATTAGTTCTTCCACTCCATGAAAATGAAATATTCTTCCATTTTTTGTGTCCTCTTCAATTCTTTTCATTAGCATTTCATAGTTTTTCTTATATAGATCTCTCATTTCATTGGTTGAATTAGCTTCTAAGTATTTTATATTATTTGTAGCTATTGTAAGTAGAATTACTTTTTTATGTCTTTTCCAGATTACTGAATTCATATTGCCATCTTCAAATGCTACTGATTTTTGTATGTTGATTTTGTATCCTACAACTTTACTGAATTTGTTTATCTGTTCTGTTTTTTGATGTCATCATTAGGTTTTCTAAGTATAACATCAGATTGTCTGTAAGCATGGCTAATTTGACTTACTTCTTTCCCATTTGCTGCCCTTTCTTTCTTTCTTTTCTCTAATTACTCTGGCTGGGACTTCCAAAATTATGTTGAATAAAAGTCGTGAAAGTGGGCATTCTTGTCTTGTTCCAGACCTTAGAAGAAAGGCTTTCAATTTTTCCCCATTCAGTATGATGTTAGCTATGGGTTGGTCATGTAGGATCTTTATTATTTTAAGGTATATTTATTC
The DNA here is from genome assembly GCF_028885655.2 of Pongo abelii. Classification (NCBI taxonomy): domain Eukaryota; kingdom Metazoa; phylum Chordata; class Mammalia; order Primates; family Hominidae; genus Pongo; species Pongo abelii. The sequence continues at coordinate 26,987,671 of NC_071988.2, forward strand.
TATATCCAGTTTGTTAGGGTTTTTATCATCAAGGGATGTTGAACATTATTAATTTTTTTGCCACCTATTTAAATTATTATATGTTTTATGTTATTGGTTATGTTAATGTGATGTATCACATTTATTGATTTGTGTATGTCAAACCATCCTTGCATGTGTAGATGATTGGTCATGATGAATGATATTTTTAATGTGTGGTTGAATTCAGTTTACTAGTATTTTGCTGAGGATTTTTGCTTCTATATTCATCAGTGATATTGGCGTGTTGTTTTATCTTTTGTTGTATTCTTGTCAAGTTTTGATATCAGGGCAATACTGGCCTCATAGAATCAGTTTAGAAGTACTCAGATCTTTTCCAGTTTTTTTGAATAATTTGAGTAGGAACAGTATTAGTTCTTCTTAAATGTATGGTAGAATTTAGCATTGAAGTCATCAAGTCCAGGGCTTTTCTTTGATGAAAGACTTTTTATCACAGCTTTGATCTTGTTACTTGTTATTTGTTTATTAAAGTTTTCTATTTCTTCATGGTTCGATGTTGGTACGTTATATGTGTCCAGGAATTTCTTAATTTCTTCTAGGGTTTTCAATTTGTTAGCATACAGTTGTACATAATAATCTCTAAAGATTTTTTTTTGAAAAACCTGCTATTTCAGTTGTTATACATCCTTTTTTGTTTCTGATTTTATTTATTTGTTATGTTTTCTTATTTATTTAATTAATTTATTTATTTGAGACAGGATCTTAATCTGTCACCCAGGCTGGAGTGCATTCTACAGTGGTATAATCTCTGCTCACTACAACCTCTGCCTCTCAGGTTCAAATGATTCTTGTGCTTCAGTCTCCCAAGTAGCTGGGATTACAGGTGTGCACCATCACACCTGGCTAATTTTTGCGTTTTTGGTAGAGATGGGGTTTTGCCATGTTGGCCAGGCTGGTCTCCAACTCCTGGCCTCAAGTGATCCACCCACCTCAGCCTCCCAAAGTGCTGTGATTACAGGTGTGAACCACTGTGCCCAGGCTTTTTGTTACTTTGGAAGCCTTGCTAAATATTTGTCAATTTGGTTTATGTTTTCAAAAAAACCAACTTTTGTTTCATTGATGTTCCGTATTTTTTAGTTTCAATTTTATTTATTTATGTTCAGATTTTTCTTATTTCTTTCCTTCTACCAATTTTGGGTTGGGTTTGTTCTTGCTCTTCTTGTTCCTTGAGATGCATCATTAGGTTGTTCATTTGTCATCTTTTAACTTTTCTGATGTAGGTGTTTATTGCTATAAACTTCCCTCTTAGTACTATTTTTATTGTATTCCATAGATTTTCATATGTTGTATTTCCATTTTTATTTATTTCAATACATTTTTAAATTTTCTTCTTAATTTCTCCATTAAACCGTTGTTGATTCAGGAGCATGCTGTTTAATTTTCATGTGTCTTTGTATTTTCTAAGGTTCCTCTTGTTATTGATTTCCAGTTTTATTCCATTGTGGTTAGAAATACTTGAAACTCTTTCTATATATTTTTTAATTTCTTGAGACTTGTTTTCCAGCCTATGATATCATCTCGCTTGGAAAATGTTCCATGTGCTTATGAAAAGAATGTATATTCTTTAGCAGTTGGGTGAAATGTTTTATAAAAGTCAGTTAGGCCTGTGGTCCCAGCTACTCAGGAGGCTGAGGTGGATTGTTTCAGCTCAGGAATTTGAGGCAGCAGTGAGCTATGATCTTGCTACTGCACTCCAGCCTGGGTGACCAAGTGAGACTCTGTCTCTAAAGAAAAAAAAAAAAAAGTCAGCTAGACCTATTTGGTCCAGTGTGTATAGTGTGTAGCTGGACTCTGATATCTCTTTGTCATTTTTTTAAATATTATGTTTGTGCTAATCGTGGGGTGTTGAATTCCCTTTATATAAATTGTATTGCAGTGTATTTCTCCCTTTAAATCTATTGATGTTTGCTTCATATACTTGAGAGCACTCATGTTGGGTGCAAAGGTATTTATAATTATTATATCCTCTTACTAATTTGATCCTTTTATCATTATATAGTGACCTTCTTTCTCTGTTTTAACAGTCTGTCTATCTGTTTGTTTGTTTTACAGTCTTTTAACTTGGTCTGTTCTGTTTTGGTTTCCATTTGCATGAAATATCTTTTTCCACCATGCACAACCAGTCTGCCTGTCTTTATAGATGAAGTAGGTTTGTTGTAGGAAGCAAACAGTTCAGTCTTGTTTCTTAATCCATTCACACAGCTATGCCTTTTAATTGGAAAATTGAGTCCAATTAAATTTTTAAATTTTAATTTACGTTTAGTTAGTACTGATAAGGAAGGCCTTAGTGCTGTCATTTTGTGCCTTGTTTTCTGGCTGTTTTGTAACTCCTCTCCGTTGTTTTTGTTTTGTTTTGTTTTGTTTTTCTGTCTCACATTGTGGTTAAGGGATTTTCTCTGTTAGTATATTTTAATTGATTGCTTTTAATTTTTAGTGAACCTATTACATTGCATTGTGGTTACCATGAGGCTTTCAAAACACATTTTATACCAAGTTATTTAAAAGAAATGACAATTTATGTTAGAGCACATAGAAAAGAATAGAAAACAAAAAGCAAATGAAAAAAAAATCTCTATACTATAAATTCTCCCCCTCCTCTCAAATATGTTGACTTCATGTTGTCTCCATTTACATATTTTATATTGCCTATCTCTTAACAGGTTGCTGTACATATTATTGTTTTTGATAGAGTTTTCATTTGGGCTTTATATTAACATTGTGAATAGATAGCACACCACAATTATATTATTAGAGTATTCTTGGTTTGTTTTTGTATTTAATTTTACCAGTGGGTTTTATATCTTGGAGGTTTTTTTGAATGTTAGTGTTTTATTTTTCAGATTGAAGAACTCTCTCTACCTTTTCTTGTAAGATGAGTCCGATGGTGGTAAATTTCCCAACTATTGTCTAAAAAAGACTATATCTCTCCATATTTGAAGGATAGCTTTGCGGAATAGGAGTTTTTTTCTTTCTTCCAGAACTTTGAAAATGTCATGCTACTCCCTCCTGTCCTGTATGGTTTCTGTTGACAAGCCTGTTGCCAGACAAATTGGAGGTCATTTGTTATTTACTTCTTTTATCTTACTTCTTATAGAATCCTTTCTTCTTCCTTAACCTTTGAGAATTTGATTATTATGCACTGGTAGTAATCTTATTTGGCTCAAATCTGTTTTGTGTTTTCTGAACGTCCTTCAGTTGAATATTTATCTCTTTCTTAACTTTTGCAAAATTTTCTGTTATTATTTATTTGAATAAGCTTTCTATACCTTACTTTTGCTCAACTCCTTCTTGAACACTAATAATTCTTAAATTTTGACTTTTTTTCTTTTTCTTTTTTTTTTTAACCTAGCCATTAACCACCTACTATAGATCTGGTCTTTTGAGGTAATTTTTCTGTATCTTGTTTGCAATCTTTATGGCTTTTCATTTCTTTTTCTCTTCTGTTTTCAAATAACTTATATTTGAGCTTACTCATTCTTTCTTCCTCTTGATGCATTCTACTGTTGAGAGCCTTTGATTTTTTTCAGTTCAGCGAATATATTTCTCAGTTCCAAAATTTCTCTTTGTTTTTTTGTTATATCAGTCTCTGTGTTAAATGTCTCATAAATTTTTGAATTGCATTACTGTGTTATTTTGGAGGTCATTGATTTTCTTTAAAACTGCTGTATGAATTCTTGGTAAGAGAGTTCACATATTATTATTTTGTTAGGGTCAGTAACTAGTTCCTTGCTTTGTTCATTTGGGGAGGTGACAATTCACCATTTCTGTAGTTTTTTTGTGGATTTTCACCCACATTTGGCGTTAAAGGGTTATTTCTTTCTTTCAGTCTTCTCTGTCTGGCTTTTTTGTTTGTTTTTTTAATTAGATACAATTGCTTACTCTTTGTAATTTACCTATTGATCTTGTTTTTTCCCTACCAGCTCACTGCCTCTGTTTCAGCACTAGATGGTGCCTTAAGCCCAGGTTTGCTTTGGTTCTAGTAATCAGTGCCAAAGTGGGAGGTGCCAAAAGGATGCCCTGGAGTGCCAGAAAGCTTCCCAGGAGTTTGTGCCCAGGGAACCTGTGGAACAAACTTTCAACAGTGTGGTGCTACTGAACAGCTGTTCTGATTTGGCATCTTTTTCATCTAAATTACGGAGCAGAGTTTTTATAGCTGTGGATGGTCATCCCACCTCCCAGTTTGGTCTCTGGCAGTCCTAAGGAGTATTTATCCCTCCAGGCATTCTCAGTGCTTCCTATGGGTTGAGGCAGAAACATTTCTCCTGCCAGAGAACACAATATACTGGGGAAGTTGGTTGTCTGTCTCAATCTCACTTTTTCCTGTGTAGAAACTGTGAGTTGGGGAAATTTTCCACATGCTTTGTGCTGGGCACATTGCGGAGAAGTGCATTGTGAATATAGAAGTCTGAATGTCTTACCATCTGCTAGAGAGTTTTTTTTTTTTTTACTTCTCTGTGGCCACAGAAACTGACTCATTTTCATACCTGAGGTATGAGACATTGCTAATAATAATCTCAGTGCTGTATATTTGTTCTGGGTTTTCTGCGGGCCTGGGGAGTGAAGCCTGCTTTCTTCTATGCCACCATTTTGGACCATATTGAATTTCATGTGGCTCTGGGTAGCCATAACTGTTTTGAAAGAGAACAAAGTTAAGGACTCATGATTGTCAATTTCAAAACTTACTACAAAGCCACAGTAGTCAAACCAGTGTGGAACTGAGATAAGCATAGATATATAGACAAGTGGAATAGACTTCATAATACAGAAAGAAATTTAAAAATGATAGCCAATTGATTTTTGAGAAGGAAGCAAAGACCATGGGGAATGACCAACTCCCTCAAGAAACAGAGCTGCAAAACTGGATAAACGTATTCAAAAGAATGAGTTTGGACCCTACCTCATGCCATATAAAAATTTTAACTCAAAATAGATTAATATTTAAATTAATAATCTAAAACTGTAAGACACTTAAAGAAAATATAGAGGTAAATCTTCCTGACGTCAGGTTTGGCATGGATTCTTAGATTTGACACCGTAATCATGCACACAAAAAGTTAAAAATAAAAAGATAAACCTGACTTTTTAAAAGTTAAAACATTCATGCATTAAAAGATATTGCCAAGAAAGTGAAAATTCAACTTATGGCTTGGGGGAAATTTTGCAAATCATATGTGTGATAAGTATTGAATATCCAGAATCCATAAAATCTCTTATAACTCTAGCAAAAAACCTCAAACAACCCAATTCAAAAACAAGCAAACGATTTGAATAGATATTTCACCAAATAAGATATAAGTATCCAAGAAGTTCATGGAAAGATGTTCAACATCATTCACAATTAAGGAAATGCACTTGGGTGGCTATAACCAAAACAATGGAAAATAAATGTCGGTAAGGATGTGGAGGTTGGAAGTCTTATACATTGCTGATGGGAATGTAAAGGGTGCAACCATTGTGGAGAACAGTTATGTGGTTCCTCAAAGAGTTAAACATAGACTTATCATAGGACTCAGGAATTCTACTCCTAGGTATATGCCCAGGAGAAATAAAATATGTGTACATGCAGAAACTTGTCCATGAATGTTTATTGTCTCATATTCATAATAGCCTAAAATGGCAACAACCTAGATCTATATTATTAGACAAGTGGATAAACAAATTGTGGTACATATATACAATGAAATAATTATTCAGCCATAAACAGCAGCAAATTTTGATAATGACACAACTTGGGTGAGCCCTAAAAACAATATTCTAAGGGAAAAAAAACACACAAAGTTTGCACATTGTATGATTCCTTTTATATAAAATATTCAAAATAAGCAGATTTATAAAGACAGAAAAACAGATTAGCAGTTTCCAGAGAATACGTAAAGAGAGGATTTAGGATTGGCTAGTTTGTAGGTATAGGGTTCTACTCTAATGATGAAAGGTTATGAAACTATTGTTGCACAACCCTGTGAACGCATTAAGTGCTGCTGAATTATACACTTTAATACTTTAATCTGATTTTTTATAAGTTATGTAAATTTCACTTTGATTATTTAAAACAACCTTTTAAATGTAGTTCAGAATTGTCTTTCCCTAACTGCCCTTAAAATATCAAAGGAAATGAGTCCAAAATTCAGTCTCTCCAGTAACTTTTCTCCCAGGAACCTTCTCTTTTGTACTCAAAATTATCAATGTCTCAAAGAGCGAAGGAAAGAATCATTTTATCGTTGAAAATCCTATCATATTCCTAGGTGACATAGAGACAACACATTCTACCACTTATTTTCACCCTACACTGCCTCAGCGTACAAAAATTGTACTGTGGTGAAACTTGATAACCTACCTTTATCTGAAACTTTCCTTTATCTCAACCTTTTTCAGTCTTACTAAGATCTCTTACTACCCAGCTTAGCTTAGTGCTGATACTCCAGTATAACTATTAGGAAGAGAGCAATTTTTAGATGCGAAACATTGAGTAATAAGCCTTTTGCATCTGCACACACGTTTATCACGTTTATATATTTGTGAGTATGCAGTACTTTCCTACATTTTATGGTGTTATCAAATTAGGTTATATTATCACTTAAAATAACTCTATTTTAATGGTTTACAGGTATGTAAGCACTTCTATTAATTAAACTTTCTAAAACTTAAGGGAATTGAACTTACAAAACTTTCAATGTGCCTAGAAGTATGCCTTAGGAACTAACATGTTTTAAGACTTTGGCCACTTTATTTAGGAATTTTTGTTTGCAAACAAGACTAATTTAATATGCTTGGTTTAATAAATCAACTGTCTTCTGATTTACCCGTGTCAAGTAAAAAAACAGATATGCATTTTACCCCACTTGGATAGTTCTTCTTCAGGTTATGCTGGTTTACCCTTTGACTAGGATAGCATTGCATCTACTAGATCATTAAGTTCATAAAAATTGTAAATTTGTTCTCAACCAAATTAAAGCATTATTCTGACAACTCTATTTCAACAATCATATTTTGCAGTGGGTCAACTTGAGAATAGTTTTCAAGATCGTTAGGTAACTTAAAACTCTGAACATATGCCAAATTATGTTATTTAATGGATATTCATTGCATAACTGGATCATTTCTAAGCAAGAAAAATAATGAAGTATTAAACACAGAGCATAAATTTAAGTTTATATACTTTTGGCCTCATTTTTAATATTTTTACAGAGATAGACTGTATATATGTGTGTGTATATATATGTATATATATATACACACACATATATATATACACACACACACAATCATTTTGTACCTGAGAAGTTACACTATAAAGAATGTGGATGGCTATAAAAAAAAGTCCTAAGATGTATATTTATAGGTTTTGCTGGTCTAATTCAAAATGCTGGTGTATGACAGTTCAAAATTAACTACCTCTTAGTTTTCTTTGTGAAATTGAACTTACTGTGGTTAAAAGCTCTAATTACTATATATGAATTAGAGTATCATAGGAGCCATAATACAGAGAGGAACAATTTTGTATGGAAGGTATAAAATATGTGTCAAGAGAAAAGAAAGTATTACTGCCCTAAAGTAAATTGACTGTCCTAGAATGACAAAGAAGAAAGTGCAGGATAAAATCCGAATGCATATAGACAATTTTAGAAAGTCTGGAAAAAAGAAATTTCATTTGCCCCCACCAAAGCTGGCTATGTTTTGATGGGTTTAGCTTTAATATCAAATATTATATTCATGCAAAACTAAATTTAGTTTTCTCTCCATTAAAATGACAAAATTATCTTGGGATTTTTGGTTTGCTTTTAGTGAAAGTTTGCAAAAGATTTTTCTTTACCTTCTGAGTAATCTGCCTAGAAGGCAAAGATTCTATGCAATTGGAGAAATTTCAGATGGAGAGGATAATGTCTTCTCATGTTTAAAAAATCTAAGATTCTTTATAAGCATGTTACCTCTTATGTTTACTTAAAAAATATTTTACTGCCACCTAACTAGTCAAGTATGGTTTTTCTTAATAACTTATGATTTTATTAAATTGTTAGAATCTCCTGAATATTTTGTTATTTTGCCATCCCCGAATCAGATCATAAATGAGGATAGGGCCTCTGGAAAATTACAGATGATTTGTTATCTCACCTTGTAAAAAGAGACATGCTAAAATATTACCTTTGATGAGCTGAATGGAGGTACTGTCAAATCAGAACAGCTTAGGCTTCTTGAGGCAAAATCTAGAGAGTATGGGGAAGTGTTACTTATATAAATATTTAAGAAATTGCATAAAGTTTCCAGGGATTTGCTATTGCCTTCACTGTCAATTAAGTCTTTCAATTTACCAGAGTCCTGGTGCTGCTTTGCAGAAAATTAGATAATAGTAATACAGTGTTATACAACGTTTAGTTATTTTTTTCTTTTATTATTGTTATTATTATTATTATACTTCAGGTTTTATGGTACATGTGCGCAATGTGCAGGTAAGTTACATATGTATACATGTGCCATGCTGGTGCGCTGCACCCACCAACTCGTCATCTAGCATTAGGTATATCTCCCAATGCTATCCCTCCCCCCTCCCCCCACCCCACAACAGTCCCCAGAGTGTGATGTTCCCCTTCCTGTGTCCATGTGTTCTCATTGTTCAGTTCCCACCTATGAGTGAGAATATGCGGTGTTTGGTTTTTTGTTCTTGCGTTTAGTTATTTTTTAAAAAATGCAACCTTAATTTCAACTTTGCTTTTTTAATTTGCTTTTAGCATATTCTAGGCCGATGGTTTTCATTTGAGCATTCACATCACTTACCTATGGAGTTTAATTAAAATATAGATGTTTAGGACCTACTCCAAACTTAACAAATAGATTTACTTCATAGTCTTGATATGTTCTTGATACATTCCAATTATATGCTAGCTATATTCATAGTATATTGTATCTCAAACCAGATTTTTTTTTCACTAGGAAGTAAATTTTATTCAACTCCCAAAATCTCATGAGCACAAATATGTTCTAACCATAGCCTGCATATTTTCAAGATGGATATAAGCTTTTCCCTGAAAACAGGCTACTGCCAACACCAAAACTAAGATTCTCCACTTGAGTAATTTCTTTTCTCTTCCCATGCAGTAGAGGTATTCCACTGGTGAAGTTATTCAGGATATTCAATGAGTATTTCCATTTTCACAAAAACCGTACTGTACCTTACTCGCATAAATTCAGTAGAAAAAAAGAATGAGCAAATGACACTCTTCAAATCAAACTAGCTAAATTCTCTAAAGAATTCAACTTGTCTCAGCCCAAAGTCTTGCTTTTATCTCTGATGAGCCTGTGATTCTGCCCCTCTTTTCTGCATTGATTATCTCTTAAGAAATAACTATTAGCAGGCTAGTGAAGATCACTTACTCCTCTTGGATCTAGGGAGGCTTTAATACAATTAGATATTTTTAAATACTGGCAAGGTTTTGTTAAACACCTTCATACCAAACACAAACATGTGAATTATTTCTTTTGTCATGCATCTCACTACAATTTTTGCATGATCTTCTGGTTGGAAACATAGTCTTCTGCAAAGACACGGAAGAAGAAGCAATCTTGAATACAAGTGGAAGGGATCTAATTTGGTTCTCCTAACCAATATCTCCGGAAAACTACAAGGATTTCACTTTGGGTTTGTATCACACTGCCATTTTCCTTCTTTGTCTGCTCCTTGTCATATCCCTTCTTTTTTATTGACCTTTAACACATCCTTTCCTTATTATCCAGCATCCTAAGAAAACTTTTTCTCTTCTCTGTCCTCCTTCTCCTATACTTCCCACTATCCAAATAAAAGACAATCATTCTCCAGTGATTGCTACCACACTCAATCTCACAGATACGTCACCCCTGCACCGGCCCCAACCAAGCTCCCAGGTCTAACAACTGATTATCAACCATAGCCTTTTGCAGGTGCTAGCTGGATATTGACTCCTGACATAATGCTTCTCTTGAAACCTTCAAATTCATGACTCTACTTCCCCAAGATTAGATATTGGAAAAAAATAGGAGCACCTTTGTTCCTGGTAACCATCATTTTATCCTCTACCATTTTCAATCAGTTTTACAATGTTTTACAACGTTTTACCACTTTTCAATCAGTTTTACTTCTCAGTTCTTCAATAGACTCTGGCCTCCTGAGGCTAACCTCAGTAACTATTAATAATACCTACCCCCGGCCGGGTGCAGTGGCTCACATCTGTAATCCCAGCACTTTGGGAGGCCGAGGCAGGCGGATCATGAGGTCAAGAGATCAAGACCATCCTGGCCAACTTGGTGAAATCCCATCTCTACTAAAAATACAAAAATTAGCTGGGCATAGTGGTGAGCGCCTGTAGTCCCAGCTACTCAGGTTGCTGAGGCAGGAGAATCCCTTGAACCTGGGAGGCAGAGGTTGCAGTGAGCTGAGATCACACCACTGCACTCCAGCTTGGCAACAGAGTGAGACTCCATCTCAAAAAAAAAAAACCTACCCCCAATAATTATTGATAATACTAACACACGAATCATTGCCTATATCCCCCTAGGATATTAATTTTTATGTGATCTAGGTTGAAGTGCAGAAAATGATTTCCCGAAATATAGTGCTTTGTCATGCTAAGTACTTTTGAAAATTAAAAAGCTTCAGAAATAAGCTTCAAAATCAAGTCTCCTCTAACTTTGTCTTGTACCCCATCCCCAACAAAAGCAGGAATAAACTTCTTCTGAAATTGCCTTATATGACCCAGAAAACTTCTTACCAAAAGAATCACAGTTGCCCACTAACCACTCCCTAAATTCTTATTGTCTACAGCAGAAAGAAGATTGAGGAATGCAACCACACCTGAATGGACTTTGTCACAGATAATGCCTACCTCTGGGGACTCATTCAACTTTCAAAGAGAATCATTTCCAAGTTAATTTCTATCTACCTGGTACATTCATTCTTCCTCATAATCATTCACTGCCTCTTAAAAGAAGTATCTACATTCTCCATCTCCTCTCTTTTATGAAAAAGGGTATGTAAGCTTTGGGTCCCATTGTAGGGTTAAGGTAATCACGGTGATTCTCTGCCCCACCCCTTGTACATTAATAAATTTGTGTGCCTTTTCTCCTATTAATGGGCCTTTTGTCAATGATCTTCAGTGAACCTTCAGAGGGGGAAGAAGTTCTCCTTACGTCAGTAAACATACATCAGTCTTCCCCACACCATTTTTTGTGTGTGTCTTTAGAATTCTTCTCTAATATTTCCAAATATTCAGTCATGGATACAATTGTTGACCATGTACCTCTCTGGAGACTTTAATGATCACTTGAAAATGGATTGACAACAGGATAAGTGAAATAATTCCCTAAGGGGAATAACCTACTTTTTTTGTTGTATGCCCTGTAAGTCATTATACACATTATGGGAATTATACAGTTAGAAAATGTGGTTAAAAATCTCCTTACTTGTTTGGTTCCAGTTTTTGATACTACCAACTATAGTAACACTTGCCTTCTGACAAAAGAAAAATAGCTCAGAGCAGCCTGAGCTATGTGAGATATGTGAAATTTATCAGGCCCAGTTCAGGTGCAGTGGCTCACACCTGTAATCCCAGCACTTTGGGAGGCTGAGGCGGGCGGATCATGAGGTCAGGAGTTCAATACCAGTCTGGCCAATATGGTGAAACTCCATCTCTACTAAAAATGCAAAAATTAGCCAGGTGTGGTGGCATGCGCCTGTAGTCCCAGCTACTCTGGAGGTTGAGGCAGAAGAATTGCTTGAACCCGGGAGGCAGAGGTTGCAGTGAGCCGAGATTGTGCCACTGCACTCCAGCCTGGGTGACGGAGCAAGACTCCCTCTCAAAAAAAAAAAAAAAAAAAAAAAAAAATTATCAGGCCCAGAGAGCCAAGAGTATAGGACTTCAGTCACACACCCTCACAACTAATGCCCAGGGGCAATTGTTTACAAGCATTTTATTCCTGACTAGCTGCCTCACCGATTATCTTCAGGTTCCTAATGTAGGCACAATCAATATCTTACGTTATTTTAATGTAAATTCTTAAACAACTTAGAAACTGCTGCTTCTTTTTCTTTAAAAGCTGATTTGTAACTGTTGCTGCTGGAGTATTTATTCAGGTCAGCTGAATTTATGCTCCCAAGTTTGGCCCAAACTCTTTACTTATATTAATTTTGCCTTACCTTCTTCCTTTTCAGTAGAGACTTCCCATAAATGAATTGAACCACACTCAGGAATGCAGTTCTTATAATAATACTTTATTAATAAACTACTAACAGCAAACACCTCCATCAGATTGAATCAAATTACTCTTTTATTACTCTGGGGCACTATTTATTGCCAAAAGAGAGGAAATCGATTTCTCAAAGGTTCTTTGGAAAAATAGAAAAATATCACAAATGTATGACCTTCTGAGAGCAGCTTTTGCATCATTTAGGATTAATTTTAGTATTAATATTTAGTTGTCCTAAATTAGAGAACATTGAATGTTCAGCTTATCTCTAAAGCTTAATTATTGTAACTGAATACTGCTTTTCAGAAGCCAAATAAAATGCGACAAAAGCTTGCTAGCTCAAGATAAAAACCATGAAAACATATTTTTTATTTTTATTAAGCAAGTATTCATTTGATAAAGAGAAAAAATAATTTCTTTATTTTATTTTTATTCTTCCAGAACAATTGTGTGTTAAATTTACGTTTATAAATATGGCACAGAGACATCTTTAACAAATAATAGAATATACTTGAGAAACTACATTACACAGAGTAGAGAACTTTAGTTACAATCATATATAATGCTTAATCTAGCTTCTTTACATTTTATAATTTTGGAGAGCTTAAATGCTTGTATTTTAGCAGATATTAGAACTTTTTTTGAATTTCTATATATGTTATAAAACGTTAACCTGTTTAATCTTAATGTACTGGTTTATAACAGCTTTTAGGCAGAATTGATGTACCTATAATATTTCAACTTCCTTTTCTCTTCTGTTTAAGGACAGTGGTAATTCAACGGAGGTAGTTTTGTTGTAAAATATAACTGCCAGTGCTTGTCATTAGCACCTATTTCTATACTGAGGTTTACATTATTAAATTTTGAAATAAAATTATTTACTACTCTTTAAAAAAAAAGATACTTTTATCAATTATCCTTGTAAATTCTTTACAAATAGTCAAGTTATCAGTATTTTGCACACTGAGAACCTTGAAGCTTTGCAAGAATGTGCAAACTTCATTCAATAAGCCCCATGACCTTGTTTTCATTATTACCAGGTATTTCTCATTCTCTCTCTCTCTCTGCCCTCCTCCCACATACACTTTTAAATTTGTTTTTCCCCTTCTCCCTCTCTCTCTATTTTGTAGTTTCCCACTAGGGTATTTATAGATATATTAAGAAAAATGTTACCCCCTGCACCGAGATGAAGTCTTGCTCTGTCACCTAGACTGGAGTGCAGTGGTGAAATCTCGGCTCACTGCAACCTCCACCTCCCTGGTTCAAGCGATTTTCCTGCCTCGGCCTCCCAAGCAGCTGGGATTACAGGCACATACCACCACGCCTGGCTAATTTTTATATTCTTGGTAGAGACAGGGTTTCACCATGTTGACCAGGCTGGTCTCAAACTCTTGAACTCGTGATACGCCCACCTTGGCCTCCCAAAGTGCTGGGATTACAGGCCTGAGCCACCGTGCCCAGCCTGAAAAATGTTTTTTTCTAGGCAAAGAAAAGCATTCAAAATATTGTTGCAATTAATGGAATAATGTGACATTTAAAATTTTTTAAAAAACAAGGCAAAATAACTTATTTTTACCATTCTCACCTTCCAGGGTTCTATCATGTGACAATCCCCTCCAAAATCTATTCATTAGAGGCAATGCATTTGGGAATGTTACCAGCAGCAGCAAATCCATGTGGGTCTGCAGCAATCTCAGTTCTTGCTACCTCAGAGGAAAGAATTTGACCAAGGAGGAGACATAAAGCAAGAGGAGAGACTAAAGCAAGTTTTAGAGCAGGAATGAAAGTTTATTAAAAAGCTTTAGAACAGAACAGAAGGAAGGGAGGAAGGGGAGTACACTTGGAATAGGACTAAGCAGGCGACTTGAAAGACAAGTGCCCTGTTTGACGTTTGACTTAGGTTTTTATATGTCAGCATGCTTCCGGAGTCTTGCATTCCTTTTACCCTGATTCTTCCTTTGGGGTGGGCTCTCAGCATGCACAGTGGACTGCTAGTGCCTGAGAGGGGAGTACACAGAGTGTATACTGGAGTTGAATGCATGCTCCCTTGAGGTATTCTTCCCTTACCAGTCAGATATACCTAGAAAGTCATATACCAGTTGAACTCTCCGCCATTTTACCTCTGAATGCACACACTTGAGCCCACTCGTTCAACTCCTGAGATCTTATTGGGAAGCTGCTGATCACTAGTTTCAGGTTTTTTCTATTTATTGGGAGACTGACTTGCTCTGGTGCTGCCTGCCACCAATTATTATTTTAGAGAGACAGTTAACAACCACCTCACTATCACCTGGTATCAGTCACCTGACATTCCTTGTAGGGGGTCGGGAGAGCCCTCTTCTGTCCTGCTCATGCTTGTCTAGCTACCTCCTGTAACAGGAACAATTTGTCCATGAACGTCAAGTGTAAATCTGCCTTTAATTCATGAAAAGTTGTGGAACAACTACCCCTAGCCAAGGTCTGTAGTTGGCCCATTGTGGCAGAAGAGAAAAGCCCTGCACTGTTTCACTTAAACAACTCAAGATTTTATTAAGGGCCTAAGATAGCAGATAGGAGATAAACATTGCACCAATAACTTGAACTTGAATACTATTTCACTAAATAGTGAAAGGTGAATAATGCCAAATTGGGGTGAAGGAGAAATCTGTAGAGTGCAAAGTAGTAAATGCAGGATTAGCTACTATTCCTAGACCACAGGAGCATAAACAAAGAGGGAACTTAGAAAAGTAGAGAAGGCCTTGCCCCTAAAACTGATACTCAGAGCTCTGAGAAGATGGCATGGGTGTTACAGAAATATGTAACCTTCTGGTGAAAAACTTGCCAGACATTTCTCAAAAGAAGACATATGAATGACCAACAGACCTCTAAAAAATGCTCAATATCATTATCACCAGGGAAGTGCAAATTAAAACCACAAGGATGTATCACATTACAACTGCTAGAATGGCTACCATCAAAAAGACAAACAATAACAAGTGTTGACAAAGATACAGAGAAAAGGGGACCCAGTACACTGTCAGTGAGAATGCAAATTAGTACAGCCATTATGGAAAACAGTATGGGCATTCCTCAGAAATTTAAAAATAGAATTAACATATAATCCAGCAATTCTACTTCTGTGTATATATCCAAAGGAAATGAAATCAATATATTGAAGAGATATCTGCACTCCCACGGTCGTTGCGGCATTCACAATAGCCAAAATGGAATTAATTTGTGTCCATCAGTGTGTAAATGAATAGAGAAAATATGGTATACATACATAATGGAATACTATTCTGACTTAAAGCCAGAAGTAAATCCTGTCATTTGCAACAATGTGAATGAACCTGGAGGTCATTATGTTAAGGGAAATAAGCCAAGCACAGAAAGACAAGTACCACATGATCTCACTTATATGTGGAATCTAAAAAAAGTTGAGTTCGTAGAAACAGTGGAATGGCAGTTATCTTTGTCAAGGGGAAGGAGAGGAATAAGGAGGTGTGAGACCAAAACATCGGAAGTTTTAATTAGAAGAAATAAGTTCTGGAAATCTGTTGTGCACCACAATTACTATAGTTAATAATAATATATACTTGAAAATTGCTAAGAGAATTGATTTGAAATGTTCTCGTTATAAAACAATGATAAGTAGTGGGTAGCAAGTTGGACATGTTAATTAGATTGAGGTTATCATTCTGCAATGTATACATATACCAAAACATCACATTGTACACCACAAATGTATACAATTTTTAGCAATTAAAAAAAGACATATGTATAAAAGAAAGAACGAAAAATCTTGCCAGAGAACACAGAATTCAATTAAATGTCATAGGGTGTAGGCTGCAGATGGAATGCATGAGCAGTTAGCTGCTTAATAGTGGAAGGAAAGGGCTAAGATGAACCCTGAAAGTTGCTATTGTGATAGGGAGAAACTCATGAGACAAGCTCACGACCAAAGCCACAGGACACACACACATACACACACACACATGCACACAAACACACACACGTATCCTATCAAGTGGATGCTGTGCCAGAAACAACACACTGGAAGAAGGAAGGAAAGTCATTCCTGTTTTAGCTTAGGCATCCTTCTACCCACACTTGCACCCTTCTGGACGACATTTGAACATTTACACAACAATAAAACAACTGTATGTGTCCACCTAAAGAAAGGAAACTTCTTCATACTTTTAAGGTACTCATTCTCTCCCCTAATAAAGTTAAACTTGTCCCAGTATTATTGTACCCACTGTTAGTTATACAAATTTTTATTAAAATTTATTGAAAATCTCATTTAATATTGCATTACCTAAACATTATATTATAAAGGTAGCATCAAACTATTTACATAAAATAGCAAGGGAAAGATGTAGAAAGAAGGAAAAAATAGTTAATACATACAAGCTTCTATATATGCCAATGATTGAAATGAAATATGCAAAACTACTACTATCACTTTTGTAATTGGTCACAAGGTCATTGTGATATCTATGACTTGTTTCCAGTACCCATTCCGTATTTTCTTTGCTTTCAGCCAGAATCCCAGATTGTTTGGTTTCTTTCCGTCTTTCTTTTTGGTTACCGTAATTTTCTATTAGCCTTTATATTGAACATGGAATTAATAAGGAATACTCAAGAGAAAAATCTGCAGTCCAGATGGAATCACCTCTGTCCTCACTGCATAGCAGCAAACCATCTTTCCTTAGGTAATTAGCATCTATTATTCTAGCTTGGAGAATAGCCCCCTTTTTTTGCCTTTTGCTTCAGTGTTATTCTGAACCCATATTTCCCACACAGCAATCTCACCTTCACTTTAATGAAACCAATGTTTGTGCACTGGTGGAAACATTATCCCCTCTGAAACTAAGAATTCTAAAATATCAGAACTCAAAGGTGCCTAGACAGAAAATAATCATTCTGCCTGGGGATTATGAGGTACATCAGAGGGGGAAAAGACATCAACACTTCACCCCTTTATTCCAGGACTAATTTACTCTGTTCACAAGAATAAAATGTGTTGTGAGACCACACCTATAATGGTCTTTGATCAAAGCATAAAATGCATTTGTAAGACAGAATTCCATCAATTCAGAGGGTTGTCTTGTACTGTCATTGTACATGAGTGTTCAATAAGTACTTTGAATTTTCTGTTAGGACAGCCACTTTGGGTAGTGCGATATGAGATAAGTAAGACCAGTTTACTTATTGGGCATGAATACATTGCTGTAATTTCTTTACTGTGGAATGAATCAATTGCTCAGAAGAATGCTACACAGAATATCATGATGGTTGTAAAGTCCTTGGTGAGAGTAAAACTTTAATAAGGGGAAGTCTATTTTCTTAAGCCCATGCATAAGTTCTGTCCTGCTATTATTCATAAGCCCATTGAAAAGACTCTGGACTGGTTAGGGAAAGAGACACAAATATCCACAAGGTAAGTCATTTTGTCAACCCATGATTTATAGTAGATTTAGCAGTGGATGTCTTTTAGTGGATATTAACTTGAAACACAATATTTTCATCGTCTATGCACATTTTGAGAGATTCATCTTTTCTGGGATTCTTTTGCATCAGTCTTTCAAGCTTATTCCACTTCAGCCTGTGATCACCCAATCAAACCATCAGCAAGCATTCATGAGTCAATGTAGATCAAAAATTCTGGCCATTTTCTCAAAGTGGACCACAAATGTATAACTCTATGGTCTGCCCACTGGAAGAAATTTTCATCATTACTTTCCTTCAAAGTCAACATTAATTTGTATGGTAATGCAGCAGGCATGCACTTTTGGGTGGTACTGGAATGTCATAGAGAAAAATATCAAAAGCAAGCTTGGACATTTTATTCTACATTAAACTAATTGCAGGGAACTACTCCATGAGGTCAAAGATGCTGTGATTTTACTATTGGCAGTAACTCTATATACCATCACTATTTACTACAGGTACCTCATATATATGTATATGTAAACAGAGTATTGCTTGGTTCCCCTTGTTTTTGAGGTACGAAAAGATCACATCACACTATGTATGCTTTTCTGTGATTTGACTTTTTTCACTTAGCATTATGATAATGAGATGATACATGTTGCTGCTTGTCTTTATGTTTCAACCATTTTCACTAATATATGCTATTCCATTAAGTGCATATATGACAAATTATTTGTCCAGTTACTGTCAGTAAATATTACCTTAGTTTTTTCTGTTTATCTGCTCTGAAATTTCTTTTACATGTCTCCTGGTGCTTAAGGTTTATTTCTAATGTTATTGGAGAGTGCATTGTATATGGTGTCTGATTTATACATTTTTAAAATGTACTTTTATATATTTTACGCAAACACAGATATTTACATAAACTCATGAATACATGATGTTTTTCACAATTTAAAATAATAAAAAGGTACACTGCATGCTCAATCAATAAATAACCTCCATTTATAGTTGTGTTATAATAGATTCATTATGTTCTTCCTGTTGCCATATAATATGTGTATTTAAAAAGATATTTCTGTTATAAATAAATTATGTTGATAATATTTCTTTCCCACATAGTTGCTCAACCTAATTAGTGTTTGCGTTAATGCCAATAAGCCATTAATAAAATTGTATAGTCACAAGTTTAGGAAAGATTGGTAAATCTGAAAATAACAAGTGTCGGTGAAAACTTGAGCCAATGAGAATGCAAATACCTTGCTGGTGAGAGTGTAAGCTTGTATTCTTATGTTACAAAACAATTCAGCACTATAATGTGAAGATAAAAATTTACATACCTAAATAAAGGTACATATCCTACAAAAATCAGAGTTTCACAAACATTTTCTGTTACATGTGTACAAAAGCTGAAATTGCTGATTTATACCTTCTATTTATTGTTTCACTATGTAATGCCAATTGTTTTAGAAAGTGGGTAAAAACTTTCACTCTTAGGAATGCTCAATATCCTCTTGTATACCCAAACATTTACCATTATAAATCTGCTATACCTTATATAACATAAATGTTTATAAATATATCAATTGTAATTATGTATAAAACATTTTTACTTTGTATTTCCATGACTTAGCAGGGCTGCACGTTATTTTATACTTTGTGTTTCATTATTGTTTGCTGTTGTCTGAAATGGCTATCTGTTTCCTTTCCCTTTAAAAATATTTGTCTGTTGATGTGTAGTAATTCTTTACATCTTTTGAAAGTTAATTTCTTATCGGCTATAAGTCACATATGAAGTCCATCAGGGCTTTTCTTTCTGCTTTGGTGTTTATGACTTTTGATAACCAATAGTACTTAAATAATGATCCATTTAGCTCTTTATAGATTGCACTTCTGTATCTACTTAAATAAAATATTTTCATACTTTCTGTTTTAAAAAATCCTCAGCCGGGCACGGTGGCTCAGACCTGTAATCCCAGCACTTTGGGAGGCCAAGATGGGCGGCTCACGAGGTCAAGAGATGGAGACCAGTCTCACCAACATGGTGAAACCCTATCTCTACTAAAAATACAAAAATTAGCCGGGCGTGGTGGCGCGTGCCTGTAGTCCCAGCTACTCGGGAGGCTGAGGCACGAGAATCCCTTGAACCCGGGAGGCGGAAGTTGCGGTGAGCCGATATCCTGCCACTGCCCTTCAGCATGGGTGACAGAGCAAGACTCGCTCAAAAAAAAGAAAATCCTCTATATCGTCTTATTAAATATAACAGTTTACATGTGTATTTTAGTCGTTAGTCTACACATCTTATTGGTAAGTACAAGTCTATGCCCAGTAACTTTAATATCTTAAAAGCATGTTTATTTCATGTAGTTTTTTTAATTTTGTTTTTATAAATTTGAAAATTTAGTTTCTTTCTTTTTAAAATTTTCCTTTTACTAACTAGTTCTCTCTAGTCATTTTTTATTTTTATATGAGTTCATGCAGCTGTTTCTGAACTTTCTCTTTTTTTTTTTTTTTTTTTTTTTGAGACAGAGTCTGGCACTGTCGCCCAGGCTGGTGTGCAATGGCGCAATCAATCATGGCTCACTGCAACATCCATCTCCCAGGTTCAAGCAATTCTCCTCCCTCAGCCTCCCGAGTAGCTGGGATTACAGGTGCCTGCCACCATACCCTGCTAATTTTTTGTATTTTTAGTAAAGATAGGGGTTCACTATATTGGCCAAGCTGGCCTCGAACTACTACCTCGTGATCTGCCTGCCTCCGCCTCTCAAAGTGCTAGGATTACAGGCATGAGCCACCGCACCCGACCTAATTTTTTAAAGAATAAACTTTTTCATGAATGCATCTTTGTTCTACTGTCTTATTCTTTTAACTTTATTAAAATACTTTAGTATTTCATCCTTCTCTTTTTTATCTTTTTACTTTGAATTTTTGCTATATTTCATTATCTACTAGGTTAAGTATTTAGTGCCATGAATTTTCCACTTAACACTTCATTAATTAACTCCTAAAGAGCCTTCTGAGTCACAGTTTTCTCATCCTTATATCTGCAACTTCTTATATTTTCCTTTGGACAAAATATTGTTTAGTAAGAAATATATTTATTTTCTATTTAATCTTTCAAATGGAAGGTTTAAAAATATTTAATATTTTGTTGCATTGTATTTAAGGAATACTGAAAGTTATTATTTCCACTTTTAAAAATTAGTTGTCTTTACTTTCTGGTCCCATGTATCTGCTTGGTTAATTTTGGCCAACGTCCCATGCTCTCTTGAAAAGAAGGTGCTTTCTCTAGTATCAGTGTAGAGTGTGTAATAAATATATCAGAGTTTGAAAATATGTGGTATATGCATATATCATTATTTTACCTAATTGATAATGTTGTTCAGTTTCTCTATATTTTTAATATTATTCAATCTACTTGAATTGTACAGGATTGATCATTATTATTAGTTTATGTCTTTCTGTTATCCCCTATAATTTATTGTACACAAAATATGCAGCCTAGCTATTTCAACAGTCTATGCTGCTACTGTGATCCTTGCTAGAGATACTTTTGAATTGATTTTTGTGTTTGCTGGCAAGTAGTGCACAATTTTCCCCTTATTTATAACCAAGTGTGTTAAGCTCCATTTTTATTAAAAGTTTTGTCCTTTTCTTGTATGACAAATGTCTATGTATGTATGGGTCAGCTTCTAGGCCCTCTTTTCTATTGAATTGCTCAATATATCTCTTCTTCCAGAATGCACAGTAGTAAACACAATAGCTCTAAAACAATTAATTTGCTAATGTATTATAAATACCTTTTCTCTGTCTTATCTTTGTACTTTTCTGTAGTAATACAATATGAACTTGCAGCTCCTCCCTTCAACAAGCAGTGGCTATTTTCCACTTCCTGAATCTTGATGTGCTTATAGTTTGCATTGGCCACAGGAATACGGTGGAGGCAACACTGTGCTAGTCATGATCATCAGTGTTGTGTCTATTCTCTCCCTCTGGGAACACTGCGTTTGAAATGTGAAGGTATCCATGGTCACCTGCTGGGTGAAAGAGGCATGTGGTCCAGTAAAAACCATTGCTCCAACCAATAGTCAGCCATTTCTCTGTTGTTGATTAATTGACCTCAGATATATGAATAAGCTCAATTGAGATCAACTAATCGTTGCCAGATCAGCAAAACTCCCTAGTTGACACAAACTCGTAAGTAATACTACCTACTTGTTATTTTAACCCACTAAGTATGGTGGTGCATTTACCCAGCAATAATAGATTATTGATATAATATGTTAAAATTTGATATGGTATTAGTTATCAATATTTTGTTTTGTGCCTTGCACAATTTGTTTAGTTTTTTAAAAATACCATCTAAATAAAACATAAAATATTCCTTTATGTTTTCTAGAAGTTATGGCATTTGCCCTTCTCATTTAAGGTTTAAACCAGTTTGGCACATTTGTGTAAGACGTGACATAGGGCTTAATTCAATTTGTTTCAAATACAGGAATAATTTTCTTAGCAAAATTTAGTCACGATTTCTTCACTTATGTATAGTGCTATCTATTTCATATATTGAATCTCTCTGTAAGTTTTGACCTGTTTTGGGCTGTCTATTACATTCTATTGCCCTTTATTTCATTTTTTCTGTGCCAATAACCGTCCTACTATCACCTTTTTGTTCTTTTTTATGTGTATATTGCTTATTTTGGTTCATTTTATCATATACATAATTTGTAGGATTAGTTTGTCAAGTGCCTCAAAGAAATCCTGTTATCATTTTGATTGGAATTGCATTTCATGTAGAGAAATTGTCACTGTTCCAATAGATTTTTAACATCCAATAACAGCATATATATTTGTATCTGTTTCATGCTCAGTGTTTTTGATTTTTTTCTCATGAATATTTATGTCTGTTTAACATAAATTATATTCTGAAACACTTTCTCATTCATCATTAGTCTAACCAATCTTAAATTTTTCTTCAAAATATAATTTAATCCCATGTCCTAAAAGCATTTTTGGTCATCTACTTATTTAAATGCCCTCCACTTAAGGCTCTAGGTGCTGGTAACTTGTCTTTTTCATATCTATTCTTATTTCCCCCATGCTTCTGATCTGCATTTTAGAGAATCACATTTGAAAGGTTGGGTGCATTTTAGAGAACCAAATTTGAAAGAGAACCACAACTTTAAAGTTGGCTTTCAAGTAGGTCCAGCCAATGAGAACAGAGAGAAACAGGATATATTTCCCTCTCTTACTCTGCCACACCCAATCTTTCCAGCATGGGCTATGCCTCTTCTCTCTGTAACTCCAATTATTTCCTCCCATGGTCCAAATCTTATCAGGCCAGTTACCCCACACCTTCACTGCAGTTTCAGATCTCTTTAGGTGGCCCTGTATATTAGTCCATTCTGGCACTGCCATAAATAAATGCTTGAGACTGGGTAATTCATAAAGAAAAGAAGTTTAATTGGCTCACTGTACAGGAAACAGAGCAGCTTCTGCTCCTGGGGAGATCTCAGGGGACTTACAATCATGGTGGAAGGCAAAGGGGAGTCAGTACTTCCTATGGCTGGAACAAGAGAAAGAGAGAAGGGGGCAGGTGCTACACACTTTTAAACAACCAGAACTCATGGGAACTCAGTCACCATTGCCAAGACAATACCAAAAATGATGGTGCTAAACCATTAGAAACCACCCTTATGATCCAATCACCTTCCACCAGGCCCTATATTCAGCATTTGGGATTATATTTCAAACATGAGATTTGGGCAGGGACACAGATACAAACCATATCATTCTGCCCCAGCCCCTCTCAAACTTCATATCCTTCTCGCATTTCAAAATACAATCATACTTTCCCAATAAACTCCCAAAGTCTTAACTCATTCCAGCATTAACTCAAAAGTCCATGGTCCAAAATCTCCTTTAAGATAAGGCTAGTCCCTTCCACCTGTAAGCCTGGGAAATCAAAAATAAGTTAGTTACTTTCAAGATACAATGGGGGTGCAGGCATTGGGTAAACACTTCTGTTCCAAAAGGGAGAAATCTGTCAAAAGAAAGGGGCTATAGGCCCCATGCAAGTCTGAAAACCAGCAGGGCAGTCATTACACCTTCAAACTCCAAAATAATCTCTTTTGATTCCATGTCTCACACTCAGGGCACTCTGATGCAAGGGGTGAGCTCTCAAGGCCTTACAGAGTCCACCTCTTTGGCTTTGTAGGGTTCAGCCCCCACAGCTGCTCTCATGGGCTGGTGCTGAGTACCTGTCACTTTTCCAGGCACAGGGTGCAATCTGCCAGTGGATCTACCATTCCAAGTCTGGAGGACCCTCTTCTTACAGCTCCACTAAGCAGTTCCGCAGTGAGGCTTCTGCATGGAGATTCCAACCTTCTATTTCCCCTTTGCACTGCCCTAGTAGAGGTTCTCCAAGAGGGCTCTACCTCTGCAGCAGGCTTCTGCCTGGATATCCAGGATTTTCCATGCATCCTCTGAAATCTAAGTGTAGGCTCCCAAGCCACAACTCTTGCACTCTGTACACCCACAGGTTAAACACCACATGGAAGCCACCAAAGCTTAAAGCTTATACTCCCAGAAGCAGTGGTCCAAGCTGTACCTGGTCCCCTTTGAGCCATAGATGGAGCTGGAGTGACTGAAATGCAGGCAGCAGTGTCCTAAGACTGCACAGGGAAGTGAGGCCCTGGTCCCACCCCATGAATATATTCTCTCCTAGGCCTCTGGGCCTGTGATAGAAGGGGCTGCCACAGAGGTCTCTGAAATGCATTTGAGGCCTCTCCATTGCCTTGCGTATCAGCATATGACTTCCTTTTAGTTAAGCAAATTTCTGCAGTAGGCTTGAATTGCTTTCCTGGAAATGAGCTTTTCTTTTCCAACACATAACAATGCTGCAAATTTTCCAAACTTTTATATTCTGCTTCTCTTTTCAATATAAGTTCCAGTTTCAGTTCGTTTCTTTGCTCATGCATGTAAACATACATTGTTAGAAGCAGCCAGGCCACATTTTGAAGGCTTTGCTGCTTAGAAATTTCTTCTGTCAGTTACCCTTAATCAACAGTCTCAAGTTCAACATTCCACAAATCCCTAGGGCAGAGGCACAATGCACCCAGGATCTTTCTAAAGCAAAGCAAGAGTGACCTTTACTCCAGTTCCCAATAAGTTCCTTAACTCCATCTGAGTCCTCCATCTGAGTCCTTGACAGCCTGGCCTTCACTGTCGATATCACTATTAGCATTTTCCTCACAACTGTTCAACAAGTTTCTAGGAAGTTTCAAACTTTCCCTTATGTTCTTGTTTTCTTCTGAGCCCTCCACACCCTTTTTTTCTCTTTTTCTTTTTTTTTTTTTTTTTTTTTGAGATGGAGTCTTGTACTGTTGCCTGGGCTGGAGTACAGTGGCATGACCTCAGCTCACTGCAACCTCCATCTCCCAGGTTCAAGCAATTCTCCTGCCTCAGCCTCCTGAGTAGCTGGGATTACAGGTGCTCACCACTATGCCTGGCTAATTTTTTAATATTTTTATTAGAGATGGGGTTTCACTATGTTGGCCTGGCTAGTCTTGAACTCCTGACCTCATGGTCTGCCTGCCATGGCCTCGCAAAATGCTAGGATTACAGGCACGGGCCACTGTGTCCAGCCACCTCCACACTCTTCTAACCCTGCACATTGCCTAGTTTCAAAGTTGCTTCCACATTTTCAGGTATCTTTATAGTAATACCTCACTTTTGGTACCAATTTTCTTTAGTTCACACTGCTATAAAGAAATACCTGAGACTGGTACCAATTTCTGCATTAGTTCACATTGCTATAAAGAAATATCTGAGACTGGAAAATAAATTTCATCAGCTTATGGTTGTGCAGGCTTTATAGGAAGCATGGCTGCAAAGACTTCAGGAAACTTACAATCATGGCAGAAGGCAAAGGGGGAAGCCAGCTCTTCACAAAGCCAGAACAGGAGGAACAGAGATGAGGGACATGTTACACACTTTTCCAGATCTCATGAAAGCTCACTCACTATTGCCAAGACAATTCCAAGGGTGATGGCGCTAAACCATTAGAAATAGCCCACATGATCCAATCACCTCCTGCCAGGCACCATTACCAGCACTGAGGATTACATTTCAACATGAGTTTTGGGGAGGGACACAGATCCAGACCATATCACCCTGATTTCAGGGGTCTAGTAACACCATCTTTCTCCATGGTCCTTCCAGCCCCATTAAGAAATTGACTTCTTGATGCTTTTAATAGAAAGGTTACTTTGCTGAAACTATTGGCTTTTTGTTTTGTTAAATGGTGGAGTAATCAGTTATCTTTTTTTGAAAGACCTGAGTGATATCTGGGGTTTTATTCCCTGACTTACTTCCTCATACTTTGGGTAGACCTTTCACATCTTATACTATAATAAATGATTCGCTGGTTTAACCCCACACTAGACTGTCAGATGCTGAACAGAAAGTACCTACCTCATTTAATCATTTCTAAAAAACTGATACTTAGCAAAATATTTTGTACTTTATAATTAAATTTGTATACGAATGGTTGCAAGAACATTTTAAATTCCTCAGTAAGTAAAAAAAATTTTGAAACTATATCACCAGTCACCTTGTGAAGCACTATTCTTTACCCCCTCTGTAACATCTCATATGAAATTTAGAGTCAAGCTGTGCCAGTTTCCCTGTTTTCCCAACTCACTATTTGTAGTCTAGTTGTTCTGAATTATTGCTCCTGTTTTTCCTTTTCCTGGGACTTTTTTCTTTATCTGCTGATTAAATTTTATCTTTTAGTAATGAATCTCTTTGTCACTATTTAGACCTCTCATCTGGGAGTCTTTCGTAATAATTGTCTAGCCAATCAAACATTATTTTTACTAACATTTGTTAAAAGTTATTTTTCTTTCCTGCTTTTAATTTTCTTCTGTGCTTATATTTTAGTTTCCCCTTTTTAAAAATTGCATTCTTCTGGATTTTGTTAACTTTAATAATGTTATTTACAAATATTATAAGTATATTTATAAAGATGAATATATGTAATATTTATATATAATATAATCACACCACTTGCTTTTTGCTCTATATCATGCTGTTTGCTTTTTTCTATTTTTTCCTGACTTTTACTAAATTTATCAAATTTTCTTCCTTCTCTAACTGCTGTTAGAAAATTATATATTTTATTTTTAGTAACTTGAATTTCTTCTTAAATTTTTAATTCAGACAATTGACTTTGCACTCTTCTAGTTAGTATATTTCTTTTTATACTGGAACCACATAATGTATATGTGTTCATGAAGCTCATGAATCAGTTTGCAAACAAATGTCTACTATTAAAAATTGAGGGTAGGTGTTGATACAAAACCAAAGCCTGAAAATGACCTATAAATAATTTAAAACTCAACTTAATTTTGTTATAATTATTAGTAGTTTGCCTAACAGGGCTTATATATCTGATTTACTACTAGAAAAATGTGTTTCTTCTTCAAGGGCCTGCTTTCCTTAGGTAGCATTAGGTAGCGTAGGTTACATTATTTTCATGCAGAGAAATTGGTGAACTGCTCCACGCAGAAGTCCTCATTACAGGTTAAAAATATAAATTATAAACAGTATGATACAGGGCAACAAAGAACAGATGATGCTTAATGTTTTTCTCTCTGAAATTAAGACTAAGCAGTTATTTGTTTTGAAAACAGTGTTTAAATAACAGGGTTTCAATAATCTAAAATTTTAAGCAGACATAAAAGTGTTTCTATAAGGCATGAAGTGTTTCGAACATTTACTAAAAATATTAATGGTTTGTTGGCTTGATGCATCACTCAAATAATTTTAATGGGCTGAGGAATTATTTAGTCTTTTATTAGCCCAAGGTAAACTCAATAGATGCTTCCTATTCAGTACAAAAGCCTTTAAATATGAAGCTATTAATTTTTTTTCCTACTAACCAACTCTTTTTAAATGAGTTGTAAATGGGGCCTGGTGTCAACCACCAGGCCAGGCCTCTTTTTTTTATTTACTTGTTTATCCTAGCTTAGTTCATCTTTTATTTATCTTTTCAGATATTCAATTTAAGCTTTATTAGTTTTTCTCCACTTCTTTTCTATTTTTAATTTTATTGATTTATACTCTAAACCTTTATTATTTATTTTGTTCTCTTTGTTTTGGGTTTAAATTGTTCTTTATGTAGTTTCCTAAAGCAAAGTTTAGATTATTAATTATAAACATCTTTTTTGTATTTATACACTAAAGTTATAAATGTCTCCCTAAGCAGTGTTTTTGCTACATTCCACACATCTTGATAAATTTTACTTTCATTTACATTTCCATTTAGTTAAAATATTTTGAAATTTCTCTTGAATATTTTCCTTCATCGAATATTGAGAAATGTACTGATTAACCTCCAAATACTTTTGGTATTTTCAACTATCTTTCGGTTATTAATTTCTAGGCTAATTTTATTGTAGTCTGAAAACATAATTTATACAATTTCTGTTCTTTTAAATATTTGAAGGCATTTTTATGCCCTCGAATGTGGTCTATCCTTGTGAAGGTTGTATGTGAGCTTGAGAATATATGTTCTGTTTATGTTGGATGAAATATTCTACACGTATACATTAGATCAAATAATTAATGGTTCTTTTCAAGTCAACTATATTCTTATTAATTTCCTGCCTATCTACCTATGAATTTCTGACAACAGATATGAAATTTCCAACTACAATAGCATACTTATTTTCCTTGTAGTTCTATAAGAATTTGCCTCATCTATTTTGATCACTGTTGTCCAGTACATATAGGTTGAGGATTTCTACATGCTCTTGAAATATTTTTGTATATTCTTGGACCTCTCTATAATAATATAGTGATCATCTTTTTCCTAGGTAAAATTTCTTGTTCTGAAGTCTGCTTTGTCTGAAATTAATATGGCTGCTCCAGCTTTCTTCTGCATAGTCTTAGCATACATTGTCCCTTACATTTATCCTAACTGATTCTTTGCATTTAAAGTGGTTTTCTTGAAGATAAAATCTAGTTGCATCTTGTGGATTTTAACCCATTTTGATAATTTCTGTCTTTAATTGTAGAATTTATATCATTTTCATTTAAAGGGATTATTGATATTCTTGGCTTAACATCTACCATATTTATAATTGTTTTCTATTTGTTGCACTTGTTCTTTCTTTTTCCTTTTCCTCTTTTTTTTCTATATTTTCTGGTTTCATTAAATGATTTATATAATTTCATTTTATCCCCTCTTAGCATTTCAATTATACTTCCTTTAAAATTTGCAGTGGTTTCCCCAGAGTTTGAAATATACATTGACAATCTAAGTCCACATCGAACTAACACTCCACCATCTCACATGTCATGTATGCACCTTATAAACAGAGTGCTCTCAGTTTCACCCTGTAATCCTTGTTCATTGCTCTTCCTCATTTCTTTTTATTCATATGCTGCAAATTACAATATATATTTTACTTTTATTACTTTAAACAGTTATTTCAATCCATTAAGAATAAGAAGTTAAAAGATGTAGTTCATCATCATTCGTTCTTCAGTGTTCTTCACCTACTTATGTAGATCTGAATTATGATCTACATCATTTTCTTTCTCTCTGTAAACTCCTGTTAATATCTCTTGAATGGCTTGTCTGCTGGCCCAGAGTTTCCTTAGTTTTTGTTTGTTTGAGGGAGTATAACCCGTTCATGTTCATGTCACTGAATATAAAATCACTTATTTGTGTTTTGTTTTTTTCCTTTCAATACTTGAAGCATATCACTTTACTTTCTTGCTGACATGGTTTCTGATAAAAAGTTTGCTGTAATTCCTATTCTTATTACTTTATAGGTAGAGTGTGTTTGCCCTCCCTCTACTCTTTCACATTTTTTGTTTGTTTGTTTTTGTCCTTGGTTTCCTGCAGTTCAAATATAATACATCTATGTGCAGATTTCTTTTTTTTATATTTTGTTTGATATTCTCTGAGCTCCCTGAATGTGTGATTTGGCAAATCTCATTAATTTTAGAAAATTCTCAGCCATTGTCACTTCAAATATTTTTATCTATTTCACTCTATTTTTCTTCTACTTCTGTTATTCTAATTATGTATATGTTACAGCTTTTGAAATGTTCCCACGAATCTTGTAAATTCTGTTCCTTTAAAATTATTACTTTTTTTCTTTCTTTGCATTCTATTTTGAGAAGTTTTTGTTGAGGTATCTTCAAGCTCACTGATTCTTTACTTGGCAATGTCCAGTTTACTGATGAGTACCTCAAAACCTTTTCTTATTTCTCTTACATTGTTGTTACTTTTTCTTTTTTATTTCTTTTTAATAAAGGGAATTAAATTTAAAAGTTACTTTAAAATTTTTTTTATCATTCTGCTTGCATTACTATTTGCTCTTCCATATTATTTAGTGGAATGTTTTTGGAGGGGGTTTCTAATACAATTTTTTTTAATTTTTTAGAGCACTTTTAGGTTTACTGAAAAAATACAGAGGTTCCCTTATACTGTTTTTTATTAGAACTTTAATATATTAATTATTAATTATAGTTATTATAAATTCTCTGACATTTCCAAAATCTGTGTCATATGAGTATGATTCTGATGGTTACTTTATCTCTTCAGACTGTATTATAGTGTTTCTTGCTAGGTGCTGTTAAATAGAGCACCAGGTGCAAATGTTTTGAGAAGGCTTGCAGACTCATTTCTATCACTGGTATTGCAGTTAGGTGACACTAAGAGCTATATTATGTGAGTCATTGCTGTGGCAACAGAAATAGGCAGATATTCATGAATATCAAATTATTAGGAAAGATCTGTGCTAAGTTTAACATTTACATAGGATGTAATACATAAAAATTGTGTAATCAGAGATTGGAAGCTGCAGATTTTCAGTCCAGTTCCACTACATCCTAGCTGAAATATTGTTCAACAAATAGATACCCTGCCTTATTTAGTGGCTTATTGATTTTCTATTCTCAAGTCTTATCCTCTCTGCAACACTTATTGCTTTCTTTTAAAGGGTCTCCTTGGCTTACATGACCCCAATGTCTTTTTGTATTGGTAAAAGTTCAATTATGAAAACAGAAACTTCACTAAGTATTTGAAACACAGCAATTTTCTTACAACAAATAGATTAAAATGGTGATAGAAAAGCCAAAAGCCAACAGGAATAGAGAAGCAATGCAGAAATTAACAAAAGCCAAAACTGACCAGAAACTCCAAAATATTTTCTTGTGGTCCAGAAGCTTGAACTATACCAGCCAGGTGAGGCAGCTAGCATACCAGGAGGTAGTGGGGGTGAATGTAGTTGGTGTTGGATATGCTACCTGAGGCATTAGAGCTCAGAGAATCATCTTGAAGTGGTCAGACTACTTGCATAAACAGAGCCAAACAGGGCAGTACAAATAATTGATTTGAATGCAAAGATGCCCAACATCAGTACAATTTGACTTTACTGTCTTTTTCATTGGTTCCTCCTTCAAGTTGCAAGTCTTTGAAACTTTTCAGTCTTTTAATTATTTTGCAAGTCTTTTTAATTTGTTCCTCTTTCAAGTTGTTTCATTTGAGTGCTTCATAGGGGTTTTAGTCTCAGTCATCTTCTGGTCTGCCTCTTTATACTGTTTTTTTTTTTTGACATTACATCTATGCCCACTGTTTCAACCATCTCCAAATACTAATAACTTCTCAAATTATGTCTGAACTAAATATTTGATTGCTAAATTCTGGACATCATTCAAGGACCTCAAAATCAGTATGTTCAAAACTTCTTATGTTTTTCCTCTTAATCTGCTATGTCCTCCAGACTTAATTAAATATCTCTTCTGGATGTCCATTCTCTTTCCTCAATGCTTTTGCTCAAGTTCAAGATTAATCACTTTGCAAATTTGTCAATATTCTAGTCTCCTGACCTCCATTTTCTTAACCTTAAAATCTGTCTTTCAATTTATTTATTTACTCAAAGGTTAATCTTTTTAAATCCTGATTATGATGAGGCCACTCTATCAAATAAAATATTTTTTCACTCCTCCCTGTTTAGATATGGCTATAGCCTTATCTGTAACTTGTCATTAATTAGATTTTTATAAATACTCTTGTCAACAATATTGAAATATTTACATTTCTTCAAAAGTTGTGTTTTTATAAGTCCTTATATGTTTGTATTTGTTGTTTTCTCATTGTTCAAAATCTTTTTCCTTATTATTCATCTAGCTAATACCAGAATGTCTAGAAAGATAATTTTTATTTTTGAGACAGGATCTTGCTCTTTTGCTCAAGTTGGAATAGTACAGCAGCATGATCATAGCTCACTGAATTCCAGGTCTTAAGCAGTCCTCCCATCTGAGTCTCTGTAGTAGCTAGGATTAGCAATGAGCTAAATACAGACCAGAAGACACTAAGGAGAAAATGAACTATACTTCAAGAGCCCAAGCATATAACTGTATGGAAATATTGTATAATGTCATAACGGTACATACTTTTAAGTGCAACATGTTCTGTACCTGTTACAGACAACATTAAGAAAAAGAATTTCAGATGCTGGACAATCAATGGCTATCATAATATTTTTGTGTGAAGGATTGATGTGCTGCATTGAAGTTATGAAAGGATTTCTTCAAGTTGGAGGAGAGGATGAATTTTCCAATCTACTTACTTACACATTCAGTAATACTAAGAACCCATTATATGTCAAGTATATGTATAGATGGTTATTAAAATGGTCAAAAGAAGAGAAAGAGAATCTAAATTAAAAGAAGTTTCTAAATAATTGTAATGATTTGAAATAATTTATGTTTAATGATCAAGTTGGCATATAGAAAGCATGTCTAAATGCAACTGATACTTATCAATTACAAATAACAAATTTGTTTCTTTCCTCAGTACATATTTCTTTGCCAAAAGTTTCCACTTTTTCAATATTTATGCTACAGCTTTCATTATGCCATGAATTTTGTCAGTAATGTTCATTCACATATTAGAAGACAGATTTCAGCAGTGTTGGTCATTTTAAAAGCACTAACTACCCCACTCCACGGCATATTTCATGCTTCATTATTGTTCCTTGTGGAGCCCTGGAAAGCACTCTGACTTCAACTTTTGTGAGATTGGGCCCATTATATTATAATATGCACTCTGAAGGGCATCATAATGCAGCTCAGCCTTGCCCTTGTTTAGCATAAAGCATAGGCTAGCATATGAAAATGAGGTGCTTACAACAGAAACTGAAACTTTGTGTTCTAAGTGGTATACATTTGACTCCAAAGCTATGCATTAAATCACTGGAACTAGATTCAACTTGGACTTCTGCCTTCTTATTCTAATTACTCAATCATTCTACAATATATAATGTTAACTTCTTTGTTGTTAAAAATTAATAACTTTCAAAATGATTGTATGATCTGAAGGAAACAAAAATGTATATCAGAAGTAGCTCTGGTTAAATTATTTATCTGAAATTTGAAACTGTTAATACAACTCCTACGAAGCTATGCACCATTAAGGAAAGTATATTGAGCCATACAGAAAGAAATAGTAGCTTGGCATTTGGAGAGATGCCTGAAAGTAGGTATACATAATATGATTCCAAAGAAGCATCAATAAATAAGTAGCCTGATATATTATTCTAATGGTATTCACTTAGTTGGACATTTTTGTCTAGTCTTTTCAGTGGAGTGACATAGCTTGGGCCAGGGGAAAGATCCTCCCCATTTAAAATTTACCTACAATTAATTTCCTTCCCTCCTCTTCTATTCCTCCCTTCTTCCTTCCTTTCCTCCCTTCCTTTCGTCTTTCTTTCTTCTTTTCTTTCTTTCTCTTTCTTTCTTTTTCTTTCCTTTCCTTCCTTCTTTCTTTCTTTCTGTCTTTCTTTTTCTGTCTTTCTTTCTCTCTCTTTCTTTCTTTCTTTTCCTTCCTTCCTTCCTTCCTTTCTTTCTTTTACTTACAGAAAGATAATTCATTGAAATGTTAAGTAGATATAAAGTATTTTTATTGATAAGCTTACAATCTAGTTAAGTATACATGCAGAATGAAATAAGTATAATTGTAAAAATATTCACAGGATGTGATGAAGCTCAGTGTCCAGCATAGAGACCAAAAATGCCAGAAACTCCCTTTTCCAGCTTTGTGTGGATTTATGATATAGGCATGTTAACCACACCTAGCCAATGATGCTAGAGGAAATGACTCCTAAGAAACTATTGAAGATATTATTTTCTATAATAAATAAATTAAAAAAAATAGGAGGAAATGCTCCTTTTCTTTTCCCAGATATTACAGTGTCTACATGCAATGCCAGGCAGGAACTGGGACAGCCACCATATATCCTAAGAGAACACTCGGTCCTAAGGGACCAAGGCAAAATATTGAGGATAGTTGGGTAATAAAATGGAAAGAGTCAGGTTATTTATTACAGTTATTGAGTACCTGAACCGAACCAGGTATATACCTGCCCTAGTGTTCTTTTTATGTGGTAAAATGCTGATATGGTTTGGCTGTAACCCCACCCAAATCTCATCTTGAATTGTAGTTCCCATAATCCCCATGCATTATGGGAGGGACCCAGTGGCAGGTGATTGAATTGTGGAGGAAGTTTCCCCCATTCTATTCTCATGATAGTGAGTAAGTTCTCATGAGATCTGATGGTTTTATAAGGGGCTTCTCCCTTCGCTCAGCTCTCATTCTTCTCCCTGCCGCCATGTAAAGAAGGACATGTTTGCTTCTTCTTCTTGCTGTTTCCTCAGGCATCCCCAACCCTGCAGAATGGTGAGTCAATAAAAACTCTTTCCTTTATAAATTACCCAGTCTTGGGTATGTCTTAATTAGCAGTGTGAGAATGGACAAATATAGTAAATTGGTACTGGTAGAGTGGGGTGCTGCTATAAAGATGCCTGCAAATGTGGAAACAACATTGGAACTGGGTAACAGGCAGAGGTTGGAACAGTTTAGAGGGCACAGAAGAAGACAGGAAAATGTGGGAAAGTTTGAAACTTCCTAGAGACTTGTTGAATGGCTTTGATCAAAATGCTGATAGTGATATGGGCAATGAATTCCAGGCTGAGGTTGTCTCAGAAGGAGATGAATAACTTGTTGGGAACTGGAGCAAAGGTGACTCTTGTTATGCTTTAGCAAAGAGACTGGCAGCATTTTTGCCCCTGCCCTAGAGATCTGTGGACCTTTCAACTTGAGAGAGATGATTTAGGGTATCTGGCAGAAGAAATTTCTAAGCAGCAAAGCATTCAAGAGGAAGCACAGCATACAAGTTTGGAAAATTTGCAGCCTAATGATGCAATAGAAAAGAAAAACACATTTCCTGGAGAGAAATTCAAGCCTGCTGCAGAAATTTGCATAAATAATGAGGAGCTGAACGTTAATCACCAAGACAATGGGGAAAGCATCTTCAGGGTATGTCAGAAACCTTCTGTGGCAGCCCCTCCAATCACAGGCCTTGGATACCTAGGAGGAAAAAAAATGGTTTCCTGGGCCATGCTGCTTTTAGTAGTCTTCGGACTTGGTACCCTGTGTCCCAGCTATGGTTAAAAGGGGCCAAGGTACAGCTTAGTCCCTGCCTTCAGAGGGTGCAAGCCATAAGCCTTGGCAGCTTTCACAAGGTGTTGAGTCTCTGGGTGCACAGAAGTCAAGAATTGAGGTTTGGGGACTTCTGTCTAGATTTCAGAGGATGTATGTAAACACCTGGATATCCAGGAATAAGTTTGCTGCAGGGGCAGATCCCTCATGGAAATCTGTTCTAGGGCTGTGTGGAAGGGAAATGTGGGGTCAGAACCCCACACAGAATCCCCACTGGGGCACTGTCTAGTGGAGCTGTGAGAAGAGGGACATCATCCTGCAGATCCCAGAATGGTAGTTCCACCAACAGCTCTCACCATGTGCCTGGAAAAGCCACAGGCACTCAATGCCCATCCATGAAAGCAGCCAGGATGGGGGCTGTACCCTGCAAAGCCGCAGGGATGAGGCTGCCCAAGGCCATGGGAGCCCACCTCTTGCATCAGGGTGACCTGGACGTGAGACATGGAGTCAAAAGAGGTTACTTCAGAACTTTAAGATTTAATTACTGCCTCTTAGGATTTCAGACTTGCATGAGACTTGTAGCCCCTTTGTTTTGGCCAATTTCTCACATTTGGAAAGTGGGTATTTACCCAATGCCTGTACCTCCATTGAATATAGGAGGTAACTAACTTACTTTTGATTTTATGGGCTCGTAGGCAGAAGGGACTTGGCTTTTCTCAAATGAAACCTTGGACTTGGACATTTTGGTTAGTGCTAGAATGAGTTGAGAATTCGGGAGACTGTTGGAAAGATATGGTTGTGTTTTGAAATGTAAGGACATGAGATTTGGGAGGGGCCAGAGTGGAATAATATGGTTTGACTGTGACCTCACCCAAATCTTATCTTGAATTGTTCTCATAATCCCCATGTGTCATCAGAGGGACTCAGTGGGAAGTAAATGAATTATTGGGGCAGTTTCCTCCATGCTATTCTCTTGATAGTGAGTAAGTTCTTACGAGATCTGATAGTTTTACAAGGGTCTACCCCCCTTTGCTCAGCTCTCATTCTTTTCCTCCCTGATATCATGTGAAGAAGGACATGTTTGCTTCTTCTTCCACCATGATTGTAGGTTTCCTGGGGCCTTCCCAGCCATGTTAAACTGTGAGTCAATTACACCTCTTTTCTTTATAAATTACCCAGTCTTGTGTATGTTTTTATTAGCAGTGTGAGAATAGACTTATACAAATGCATTATAGCCCCTTTTAAGTCAGCTTTAATTGGTGTTTGATTATAACAGCTAAAAAGCCTCTGAACTTGTTTATTTTCAATGTCTTCAGAATTGTTGTCATCTATGGTCTGTTTTATCTTAACATTTGTTTTTAAGAGAAAACTTAAATATAAATTAAAATGGAAAATACAATTTTCTCTTGTCTTAAACGCAATACATTTTTAGATGTTATATGATACACTGAAATGCTTTTCTGCTACTTACATACTAAATGACCCTCTTACTACACCCTGTGGAAATCATATGCTTTCGTATTATAATTATTAACATAAAGTTTAATTTTTAGTAATAGGCCTGAGGTAGACAGAGCAAAAAACTAAGTTTCTGATTTTATTTCAGATTCTATAGCTCATTGAATATTGCATAAAATGCATGTTATTTACTGTATTAGATGGAAATGATTCTTGTTCTTAGTGGAGGAAGCACATGAAGTTCTGGCCCCAATTTTTATTACTAATTATCCCCTTATTTATAATAATACAGTTCAAGAAGTCTTTCTTATGAGTTTTAGTCCAAATTAATCCCCTTCTAAACATTTTTAAATATTCTACTGCTTTAATTGATATGGTTGACAACCCATTAGCCTGATTTATCTGAATTTTAATCACAAACTTTGTATTAATTTTATGAGTGGCTCTGTGTCATAGTTCATTTTTGTTGCTAAAACTGAACTCTCGAGATTTGGTAATTTGTAATGAACAGAAATGCATTTGGCTTATAGTTCTGTAGGATAGATAGTCCAAGATTGCAGGGCAGAATCTGTGTCATAATATGGCAGAACACATGGATGAGAGAGAGATAAAATGGGGCCAAACTCACTCTTTATAAAGAATTATCTCCCATAATAATAAACCCACTTCCAAGATATCAAACTCACTCCCAGAATAACAGCATTAATTCATTCATGAAAGTTGAGTCCTCATGACCCAATCAGCTCTTCAAGTTCACACTTCCCCATAATGCTGAATTGGGGATCAAATTTCCAATACATGAACACTGATGAACACATTCAAATTATAGCATTCCTCCCTTGGCCCCCCAAATTGATGACATTATCACATGCAAAATATATTTATTTCGTCCCAATTGACCCAAAAGTCCTAACTTTTTTCACTTTTAAGTAAAAAGTCCAAAGTCCAGAATTCCATCTAAATTAAATTAGACGGTAATTGAGTGAGACTCAAGGCACAATTCCTCCTGAGGAAAATTCTCGTCCAACTCTAAGCCTCTGAAATTTTTTTAAAACAAGTTATATGTTTCTGAAGTACAATGGTGGGACAGGTATAGAATAGATAATATCATTTCAAGTGGTAGTAATAGTCAAGAAGAAAGAAATAACTGGCCCCAGGTAAGTCCAAACCCAACAGTGCAGACAGCATTAAATCTTAAACCTCCAGAATAATCATTTATTTCGTGTGCTGCGCCCTGAACACTCTGAGTGGATTCAGCTCTCAATGACTCAGATAGCTCCACTCTTATGGCTTTGTTGGGCTTAAACCATGCCACAGTTCTCACCGGTTGGAGTGTCATTCCTGCAGTTCTCCAAGGCTGAAGTTGTAAACTGGTGTCCCTATAGATCTGGAATCTCTGAGGTGGCTTCACTGCCACAGTTCCGCTAGGTATTGTCCTAGTGGGAGTTCTCTGTGGTGGCTCCACCCTTATGACAAGTCTCTTCCTGGATCCCTACGCTGTCCAATACATCATTTGTCATCTAGGTGGAAAGTTCCATGGCCCCACAGCTCATACACTCTGCACATCTGTGTAATTAGCACCGTGTAGATGCTGCTGACGTTTATAGCCTGTACATTTTTAGAACAGCAACAGAGCCTGCTTGAGCCAAGGCTGGGGCAGCTGAAGAGTGATGTGTTGGAACATGGGAAATAGACACTTGAGTGGGCATTGAAAGGCAAATGCTGAAGTCCCAAAGCCATCTTTCTGGAAACCTTGACTTCTAGGTTCTAGATGGAAGGTGCAGCCTTGACGATCTCTGAAACATCTTCAGAGTATTTCTCCCATTGTCTTGATAACTAGTACCTAGCTCCCTTCTGTCAATATTAATCTCTTTAGAAAACTATGTCTTGGCCACATACTTGGTTTGTTATTCTAAAGACACCTTTTAACTCATTATATGGCCAGGCTGTGAATTTTCCAAATCTTTCCTTCTGCTTCTCTTTCAGTTATAAATTCTGTCTTTAAATCATTTTTCTACTCTTGCATCTTACTATATTCAATTAAAATTAGCCATGCATCTCCTGCAATATTTTCCTTAGATGTTTCTCCTGCCAGATATCCTAATTCATTGCTCTTAAATTTTGCCTTCCATAAAATCCTAAGTGAAAAACAAAGTTCGGACAGTTCTTTGCCATTTTATAAGAAGGATGACCTTTACTTCATTTTCCAATAAGATATTCTTCATTTCAGCCTGAAACCTTATTAGAATGGCTTTCGCTGTCCATGTTTCTACCAACATTCTGGTCACAACCAGTTAAGTAATCTCTAAGAAGTTCCGCACTTTCCTTACAGCTATTTTCTTCTTCTAACCCTCACCAGAATTACCCTTAATTCTCCATTGATAGCAATACAGGCTTTTTCCAGAATTCACTTCAAAAGTACTCCAGCCTTTACCATTTACCCAGCTCCAAAGCCACTTTCACATTTTCAGGTGTTATAATAACATCCCGCTCTCTGGTACCAGTTTCCTATCTGATTCTTTTTTCTTTTCTTTTTTTTTTTTTTTTTTGCTACTGATAACATAGTACTCATGACTAAGTAATTTGTAATGAACAGAAATTTATTTCGTTCATAGTTCTGGAGAATTCCAAGTCTGAGATTAAGAGATCATATCTGCTGAAGGCCTTCTTGCAGCCTCATAATATGGCAGAAGGCATCACATGCGTGGGAGAGAGAGAGGCAGGCACTGACTCATCATTTATAAGAACCTCTTGAGATAACAAATGGATTCCCACAATAATGGCATTAATTCATTCACGGGGGCAGAACTTTTATGATCAAATCACTTCTTAAATATCCCACCTCCTAATACTGCTGCAATGGGAATTAATTTTCTAACACATGAATTTTGGGGGACTCATGCAAACCATAGCACTATGAATAGGCTTCCTGGATTTTTATTTGTAAATTTAATCAATAAAAGTACTTACAGTAAACCAAATGTTATCCTAGATACTTGGCCTACCAAATGAACAAGAAATAGTTCTTTCTGTCAAATAATTTACCATGTTGTATACAGACAATATAGACAATCTAGGAATAAGTATGTGTTGAACTAAAATGCACTATAATAAATCAAATTGATGAAGCATATGAACCAAAAATTATTTACACCTCTTAAAGCAATTGAAGGGTTAAAAGTCATAATGCGTGATCTGATTCTCAAAGGGTAAGTAAAATTCCATTGGGCATAACAATGACAGCTGAGGGACAAGTGCATGTAGATGCGTATGTAATTGATGGGACTTAGCATTTCAGAAAAAAATTAATATGATAAAGTATAAGGTACTTGGAAAAATATTGAAAAGATAAATTCAGGACACACTATGAAGGGTCTTGCATGGCTTCATAAAGGAGCTTGATATTTATTCTGAAAGTAATGAAGACTACATGGGTAAGTTTAGGATTGAAGAGAGAGTAATAGTAATAACTATATCTCTATATCTGGAAAACCACCTACATCTGGAAATGTTATCCATTGACATGTTCTAGAAAGGAGATAAAGACAGAGTTTAACCGCAGCAGAATTGTTGTATTGGATAAGGCAAGAAATAATGAGACTTAGAACGAAGTTTAAAAGGCCTGTTACAGACCAGATGAGGGCTAGAATAGGCAAAGCTAAGAAAGTTATGTCTTCTTTATTTCTCAATCATGTTATATTCAGTCTGGCCCAGGTTAGCAGAGTGGCTCTGATCTATGAAGTCTTTTAGGGACCTGGGTGTCTTACGTATTGTTGTTCCACTATTCTTTACAGTGTAGTAATCATTGTTTGCATATTTGAAGCTGATTACATAAACAAAAGAAAAGTAGAATTTAAAGATTTGGAAAATTATCACCCTGGCCATATTGTAAAGAATGAGAAAATGTTTTCAGAAAAGAACATCAAGGCTATGGCCGAGTGTTTGGTGAGATTAGTACGGATAGAAGGAAGACGGATGTTATTCATCAAGAAAATAAAAGAATGACACTGGAGGCATTTGGGATCTCTCTGGGGCTGCCCCACCCATCACCATCCAGAATGCCAAGGGTTTGCTAGCAACACAATTTCAAGGCACTGCTCCTGTACTTTGGTACGAGACTTTTTGGTTGCCACAATTGTGGCTCAGATGAGCCCATGTGCTACTCAGGCCACTGCTCTGGAAGGCACAGGTGGTAAACCATGGCAGCATCAGGTATTGCCATCTCTAAGGTGAACAAACTGTAGGGAAATGAGTAACTTCATGCTGATTTAAAAGGATGTATTGGACAGTTGGGAGGTCCAGGCAGAGACTTACCCACTGGGGCACAGCCACCACTGAGACCACCCATTATGGCAATGCCTAGTGGAGCTGTGGGAGCAGAACCATCACAGCAAGTCCAGACCAGAAGGTCCACCAGTGTGCAACTCCAGCTTGAAGAGTCACAGGCATGACTGCCATGCCTGAGAATTGCTGTGTGGGCTACACTCAACAAAGCAATGAGAGTGAGTCTGTCCAGAGCCATGGGGGCCTAATCCTCACCCCAGTGTTTCCAGAAGGTGGTACATTGAGTCAAAGAGAATTGTTCTTAAGCTTTAAGATTTATTGTTGTTTGCCTTGTTGGGTTTTGGAATTACGTGAGATCTTTTACTTTTTTTTTTTTTTTTTTTACTTCTTTCCTATTTCTCCCTCTTGAAATGGAAATGTCTATATTATACCTATTCTGCCATTGTGTTTTAGAAACACATAACTTGTTTGATTTCACAGACTCACAGCCAGAGAGAAAGCTGTCTCAAGATGAATCACACCTCGAGTTTTTCATCTCTGAATTCGATGATATTTAGACAAGTCTTTGGACTTTAAACTTAAAAGTTGATGCTGGAATGGGTTAAGAATTTGGAAGCTATTGGGATGGAATAATTGTATTTTGCATGTGAGAAGAATATGAATTTGGGGAACCTGGGGGCAGAATGCTGTGCTATTAAGCATTCCGCTTATGATGATATTAAGAGATGGGGCTTTTAGAGGGTGATTAGGTCATGGGAGAATCGGCCCCCATGAATAGGATTAGTATGACTTGCAAAAGCAGCTTGAGGGAGGCCAGCTTGTCATTCACCATGTGACAACGTATAGAAATGCCACCTATGAGAAACAGGCCCTCACTAAGAACCAAATCTGTTGGTACCTTGATTTTGACGTTTAGCCTCCAGAACTGTGAAAAATAAGTTTCTATTAGGTATAAGTTACCCATCTAAGGTATTTTGGTAAAGTAGACCTGATAGACTTAGACAGCTTTTATATTTCAAACCAGCTAATTTCTATGTTTTTGTAGATAGTCCCCAAACTATTTCTACCTTTATACTCCTACAATGTCTTAAAACTTTTTTATGACTCATTTTGGAATTTGTGTAAAATGATGCATATATTGACTTCTGGTTTGTTAGCTTTTTGTTAGCATTTAATCTAGGAAAGAGTTCATCTGGTGTCTTTTCTATTTTTTTACTGCATAAGCTAATATTTATATTAGCTTATAAAGATTATTATTGTCTTATAACTGTGTACATATATACCTTTCAGGCTCTAACACATTCTAGTTCTTCCATCTGTGTCAGTGTCCTCATTCAGCTTGTAAAAGGGGAGTTCAGATCCTTAAGCAAGCACTTATGCTTGAAATTAAAAAAAAAAAACACTTTTTTTTCTTTTTTTTTTTTTGAGACAGAGTCTCACTCTGCCACCCAGACTGGAGTGTAGTGGTGTGATCTCGGCTTACTGCAACTTCCGCCTCCTGGGTTCAAGTGATTCTCCTGCCTCAGCCTCCCCAGTAGCTGGAATTACAGGCACACACCACCATGCCCGGCTAATTTTTTGTATTTTTAGTAGAGAGGGGTTTCACCATGTTGGCCAGGTTTGTGTTGAACTCCTGACCTCATGATCTGCCCACCTCAGCCTCCCAAAGTGCTGGGATTACAGGCTTGAGCCACTGTGCCAGGCCAAAAACCCCCCAATTTTTAATTACAATTAACTGTTTCAAATCTTCCCTGGATTTCTTTTAAATAGTCTTTGTTTCTTTTCTTTTGAGGCTGGTTATTAGGAAAGAGTTTTATTTGGATAACCGAATTAATGAGAGAGTTGGAATATATTTTTATTAGAAATGTATACAAAAGCTGGAATAAATAAGAAATGGGTGTAAAGTCTAGATTAGCAAAATGCTGATTACTGATAAATACATGCACAAGAAAAGAAATTCCTCTTAGGGCCAACATTCTTGCACTGGTAAAGACAAAACAAATTTAGAAGCCTAATAAACTATAGATAACACATTATAAAGTTGCATTTTCCACACAACAAACACTTAAAAATAATTGCACACACAAACACACCCATTAAATCACATGGCAGATGATTTGATAAGATTAATACCCCAGTGATTGCATTATCCATTTAGGTAACATAAATTATTGTTTATCATTTTTCTAGAACCAGTTAGATTACAATCTCTTTCAGATTAGTAATCTTTTGGGCTTAAATTGTATAACTTTAAAGAAGACCATATTTAGGGTGCTTTCCTAAATATGAATGCTGTGGTTAATATAAGACACAAGTTATGGTGGAAAAAAAAGTTTTAAAGGTACGCATTTTACCTCCACTTCTTGCCTTTTAGGATGGTTATGATTAAAAAAAAAAAGAAGAAGGAATATAACAAGTGTTGGTGAATTACTGGCGGAATGTAAAATGGTACAGCTGCTGGGGGAAAGCTTGGTGTTCTTCAAAATGTTAGAGAATTACCACATAATTTAGCAATTTTCTGCACATACCCCAAATAAAAATATATATACACGTACACAGAACTGAAAGCAGGGAGTAAAACAGATCCTTTGTATACTACTGTTCATATAAACTTTATTCAAATAGACAAATGATGAAAATAACAAAGTGTCCACCACAGATGACTGGATAGACAAAATGTGGTATATACATACAATTATATGTTATTCAGCCTTAAGATAGAATGACATTCTGATACAGGCTACAACATGGATGAACCTTGACATCATCAGACAAAGTGAAATAGATTAGTTGCAAAAGAGCTAATATGTATATTTCTACTTATATGAGGTACCTGAAATTGACAAATTCATAGAAACATAAAATATAATAGCAGTTACCAGGGGCTAGAGGAAAGGGAATACGGAGTTATTATTTAATGGATACAGGGTTTCTATTTGG
The DNA here is from genome assembly GCF_028885655.2 of Pongo abelii. Classification (NCBI taxonomy): domain Eukaryota; kingdom Metazoa; phylum Chordata; class Mammalia; order Primates; family Hominidae; genus Pongo; species Pongo abelii. The sequence goes on from NC_071988.2 coordinate 27,031,538, forward strand.
GTTGATAAAAAGTTCTAAAAATGGATATTGGCGATGGTTGTACAACATCGTGAATGTAAATAATGGAGCTGAATTATACACTTAAAGCTGTTTAAAATGGAATTGTCCATATAACAATAAAATGATAAAAGTTCATATTTCTTTTTCAAAAGAATATTTCTATAGTATGCAAATACAATTAAGAATGTAGTGATTATCTGTCATTATACAGCAGTTTAAAAATCTGAAGGGTACCTACTATATAAAATGTTACTTAAGGGCTGGGCGCAGTGGCTCACGCCTGTAATCCCAGCACTTTGGGAGGCTGAGGCAGGTGGATCACAAAGTCAGGAGTTCGAGACCATCCTGGCCAATATGGTGAAACCCCGTCTCTACTAAAAATACAAAATAAATTAGCTGGGCGTAGTGGTATGTGCCTCTAGTCCCAGCTACTCAGGAGGCTGAGGCAGGAGAATCACTTGAACCTGGGAGGCCTGAGTGACAGAGTGAGATTCCCTCTCCAAAAAAAAAAAAAGAAGTTGCTTAAAATTCTATTTAGTCACAAAAATCCATTGTAAACCTTTTATTTATACATACTTGCATAAAAATTGGTATTCTAAACGCATATCCATTTCCTTACAACCCATCCAAAAATATATTTAAAAATTTTCCTATTTTTCATGAAAGCTTTATTAATTTATTTGAGATGAAAACATTAAGATATTTTAATATCTTATTATACTTATTTTGAAGTTTACTTCCTGGATTGTAGTATTTCTTTCTTAGTATTATTTATCTTAGTTTAATGGAATGTCAAGAGATTTTTAACACCATGAAATAACTTTCTGTGGAGTCCTGTTGATACATTGTTATAATTTGCCTCACCCTGTCTATTCTGGGTCACATCATCAACTGGTCATTGAGAGCAGAAGAATACATCATCATCATTATTTTATTGCCTGGATAGATCAGTTTATTACTGTCCCAGATAAACCATTTTCTGCTTTTTTTTTCTTTTTATTATTATTATTATTATTATTATTATTATACTTTAGGCTCTATGGTACATGTGCGCAACGTGCAGGTAAGTTACATATGTATACATGTGCCATGCTGGTGAGCTGCACCCACCAACTCATCATCTAGCATTAGGTATATCTCCCAATGCTATCCCTCCCCCCTCCCCCCACCCCACAACAGTCCCCGAAGTGTGATGTTCCCCTTCCTGTGTCCATGTGTTCTCATTGTTCAATTCTGCTTTTTAAGCGTTGTCCACATAAAGGATTATAACCATGGAGAGGGGCAAAGAACATGATAAGAGTCCCATAATTAAAGGGCTTCTGACGGGGAGCCCTGGGGTATTCTGTTACCAGGATCAATTAGAATAACAAGTGATGCACAAAACTAGATCAGAAAAAAAAAAAATGGCCAAGAATGTAATAAGACAGAGAAACTTACCTATGAGAGTACCCAACTAGAAGGTCTGTAGCAGGAAGGACAGAGCTGTCGGAAATGGTCATCAATTGTCAGTATGAATTAGATAGCAATGGTAGTGATGTGAGGCTGGATGAAGCAACAGCTTAAGTCTCTTCAAGACCAGGCAGTGATAGATCCTTGAATGACCTATTAACTATGGTGGTGGCAAAGCCAAATTTATAACTACAGAAAGCAATATGGTTATACATAGCAAGAGTTATACATTTAGACCTAGGAATTCTATCTTAAGGGATTTATTCTGGGAAAGTAATTTGAGACAAGGAAACCAAATTTTCTTTTTAAATTATGTTAATGTCAGCACCATTAATTACAGTGAAACAAAATGAGAAATAGAAAAACATTTTGGTGGATTTTGGAACCTCAAAAAAATTGGGATATTATTTAGGACATAAATTCATAAAAGCAAAAGTTCAAAATTATTATTGTGGAAACCATATAGACATGTACAAAATGGTTAGCATAATATTAAGTGAATACAAGTATATTAAATGTTATTTTTGAGGCATTTTCTGCCACTTAACATGAGATGTTCTTACAAGGAACTAAAAACTTTAAAGCTGTGTTATAATATTGGCATATCTTTACAAATGTCTTTCATCTCACCTTGTAAATATGTGTGTGGATATAAGTATTTATTTTATGTGTATATATAAGTGTAAATAGTTTAACATATAAAATAATGTATAAAACATAAAATAGTCTTAATCATTTTATACATATGATAATCAAACCTATTTTCTTATAAAGTTTACACTCACAATTACAATGGATAACTTTTTCTAATTATAACAATGTATGATTTAGAATTAAGATTCCTTGTTACCGTATCTACAAGAAACTTCCAACCTAATTACAATTGCAACAAAAAAAAAAGATTCCTTGAAAATACATGGATAGTTTTCAGCAGTCATTGCTGACATAAAACAAATGGAACAGAGCACGTCATGTTATGGCCTTGGAGAAAACAACATAGGTTCACTTGCTTGACCCAGGAGCCTAGATTCCCTTGTTCTAGCCAGGCTCATCTGATATGTTCTAGGCAATTTTCTTACCTAGTATGTATAAGAGTATCTGAGGAACAAAGCCATCTATGGTTTTCAGTGATCTGTCTTCCAAATAGGTTGTGAAATAAAAGAAAGTTTGCACCTAAATTGCTTGAATCACCTGAAAATGTCATTTTTAATTGGATAGGAATTATGCAGTCAGGTGTGACAAGAAGGAAGGGGTTATCATGAGCTAATAAATGGACAGAAATGCAGCCTCATGCTTCTAATCCCTCCAGAGTGTTATCTCATGATTACCAAACACCCTACTTAGATATGCCTTATTAGTTTCTCTTTTGGATATCTTTATTCTTAGAAAACCATACTGTAGTGTGCTAGAATGTGATGATGTTAGCACTTTAAAATACGAGCAGCTGCTTCAGCTGAACTAGTCGTTCACAAAAATTAATCTGCCCTTTACATTAATCTGTGGACCAATCAAAATGTTTTCTTAATCCTAGGAGTTTAATAATGTAGTCTAAATCAGTCTGGTCCAGGTGCCTTGTGCTGCTTAAAGGAAAAGTAACAAGCAAATTTAATCTGAAGATTATTAAGTATTTTTGGCTGGTACTGGCTGGTATCACCTAGCAACTATAGAACATACTGAATAAATCTAACAAATAGCAACTCATCCTTCCTGTTACTGCAGATCAAATAATTTGGAGAAAGTAAGTATGCATACTAATAGCAGTAAAGAAGATAATGATAAGACACAAGAATTTTAGGAAAACAAAACCTTTGCAATAACAACTTGTGGCGACTGCTATTACTAGGATGATAGCTGGCTGAATAACGTTTATAAAAGCAGAAGTTCAAAAGACGGCTTGGAGGTTATACTCTATGATACAGATGCACGGTTTCAAAAACTGAAGAAATACTGTCTAGGCCAGAAGTAAATGAACTCGGTTAAGTAATCTACTGTCCAGGCATTGTAATTGGTCAGGTTTGCAGAGAGGGACAAAGCAAACAGCTTAAAATTTTGTCACGTAATTGGGTAAGTTATGGGCACATCATTTACATATCTTATCTTCATAACATTTTGCTAGATAGCAGTTTGTGCAAGTTCAAATTTCTAAGACTAATGAGAACGTTCCCTTTTGTAAGGTGAATGAGGAAAATGAGCGGGGTCTGGAAGGAAATCAATTACATTGGATACTCAGAACCAATTCTCCAGCATTATTCTGAATAGTAAAAGTTTAAAAGGAAGTTTATCTTTGAAAATAAAAATTGAGTCCCCTCTGCTTCCAGCCATGAAAGATTAACTGGTAACAAACCTGCCTCCCAATTGTAAACTTTTTAAAACTGGGGAAAAAAATGTTAAGAAATAATGTCGAGGTGTTGAACAGTAGATGGTAAAGAATTGTGATCTTTGGGAGAAGGACAATACAAAAAGTGAGCCCTATGATCAAACCCACAAGATGCCCAAGTTTCTATTTTGGAGAACTTTTCTGACAAAGAACAAGGAAGTGACACATTGGTCTCAACACGTTGAGAGAGTAGAGTTCAGAATTCTGCACGGAAGTGGCCAGAATTTGTGGGAGGAGATAACTGAAAAGAAGGGGCTGCAGGGAGGATACATCACAGAAGTTTGTGTGGACATTCAGCAAGGGTTCTTGGATAAGGGTCAAGGGGCATATGCACAGAGTAAAGTGTTAAGGGCTTAACAGAGATCACCTGTTGCAGAAAATGTGCAAAACTGGGAGACACTGAAGTGGTTATGATACAACCAGAAAGGAGAAATCTAGCAACCCCAGGTATTCAGCTGAGACCTTCAAAGAGCCATAATCTAGAGGTAAAGAAAATAACCAAGGGTAAGGACACACTCTAGTACTCAGTTCAAACTCTAAGTGGATATGAACTGACAGAGAACAAAACCAAGCCTGGTTACATCAGAAGATACCACCTCTAATTTAACTGCGCGCCGGAACAAAGTTGAATACCTCTTAAAACAAGAGGTCATAACTAATCCATGATGAACAGCATGCAATAGAAAACTAGTAGACATGGTCAAAATATTACCCATCACTAAAAGAGAAAACATTTAATAAAAGTGACATTACGATATCTGAGATTTTATAATTACCAGTGCCATGCTGGATCCCTATTAACCTCAAAGGGATAGCACCAATTTCAAGAGGCCAAAGAATAGATCCAGAGCTGGTAAATGAAACATAGGGTTTATTCAAGGGAACTTACTTACAAGCCTGTCTGGTAGCGGTAGGCTGGACAGGAGAATTGCCACTGCTTGCAAAAAGCCTGCAGTTTACATAGCGCCCTCACTTAACATACTACCTACTAGCAACCTCCACGTGACAATCCTCCTTTCTTAAGTTATTGCTGTCAATCACATCTGCCATATAGGGTATGCTTAGGTTATTGCTGTCAGGAGTATCCTCCACATAGGGTCATTCTCAGGGTATGCTTAAGTTTTTGCTGTCAGGTGGTTCTACCATACGACAATCTTTTTAGATTTTTAAAATCTAAAAAGGATTTTAAAGCAGATGTTATAAACTTGTTCAAGGACATAAAGAAAAATATGATAGAAATAAATAACACATGGAAAATTTCAAGTAAATAAATTCTACCTTTTGATGGGAAAATAGGAATTAATTTGCAAACACCTTAATCCAACATAGTCTACGTATAGTATGTCATTTTCTTTCTGTCTGCTTTTATTATTCTTTCCTTAACTTTGATTTTCAATAGTTTGACAATGATGTGCTTTGGTGTAGTTTCCTTTGTATTTATCCTGCCATGCTTATTCTTAACCCCAAGTTTGTAATCTGATTTTGTTCTTATTTCCACCCTGTTTTTTTAAAATCTCTCTATGAACACTTTTAGGATATTCTTTTTTAACTGCCTATTCTAAAATTTTATGATAGTATGTCCTTTAGCTATCATCCTGAGCATTTGTTGGAACCTTTTAATCTATAAATGCACAGTTCTGTGTTCTGAAAAAAAAAACATTGAATTGTTTATTCCTCCTCCATCTTTCATACGCTCATTCTGTAATTCCTGTTTTTCAGTTTCTATAACATCTGGGCACAGTCTGTACTTTTAAATAATTTTTGTTTTCTATTAATATGTTTGGTGTTTCTAATCTACTTTCTGAGAAAAGTCTTCAATTTTAACTTCAACCCTCAGTATTCTGATTTTTCAATTGATGTTAATACATATTAATTTCAAGGCACAGTTTTGTTCTCTTAATTTTTCTTTTAGAGATAACTCTTTGTTTTATGGATACAAACTATTGAAAAGCATGATTGACTATGCTTTAAAATGACTGTACCATAAGTTGCAGATCCCCACTTTTCTTCAAGATATTCTTTGGGGCTGGTTTTACTGGCTAGATAAAATTCTTCCAATGTCCTCCCTGGAAGACAAACTAGGCTGCCAGCCTGCTAAAATCAATAGGGAAATGGAAGAGGTAGGGGCTCTTACCATTTTCTGCTTTCAGAAAATTATCACTGATTCTAACTATTCCTGTTGTTTTCTAGTCCAGATTCCTGATGGTCCAAGATCTTCTCAGAATTGTAACTTCCAGGTTTCTTTCAGGGCAGCAAGAAAACAGTTTCATGGCTGCATTTGATGTTGTATTAGTTCAGGCTGCTGTAACAAAGTGGTATAGACTAGGTGACTTATAAACAACAGAAATTTATTTTTCACAGTTTTGGAGGCTGGAAATCTGAGATTAGAGTGCCATGTGGTTTGTTCTGCTGAGAGCCCTCTTCTGGGTAGCAGACTGCTGACATCTTATATCTTTACCTGGTAGAAAGGGCAAGCAAACTCCTTGAGACCTCATTTATAAGCTCACTAATTCCACCCATAAGTACTCTAAACTTATGACCTAATAACCTCTCAGAGACTCCACCACCTAATACCGTCTCATTGAAGGTTAGGATTTCAAGATATGAATTTTGGCAAGATACAAGCAATCAGTCGGTAACAGGTGACATAGTGCAACTTCAGGTCTAATTGCCTCTTGCCTGAATTGACAAACAGTGCTCCTAAATGCTTCAAGTGCATACCACATTTTAGAATTCCTGAACCTTTGTGCCGTTCTCAGGTCTACAGTGGGCTAGTCTGAGCTTCTTCCACTCTAAGCTTAAGTTCAGTTTTGCAAGTCTATGGATTTATATCAGCAGATGGCAAACCATGACATGACTGTTACCTATCTCTTTTGGTAAATAAAGTTATTAGAACATAGATGTGCTCTTTCATTGTTGTGTTGCCTATGGCTGCTTTCACACTACAATGACAAAACTGAGTAGTTATGACAGAGACTGTGTGGGCCACAGGCCAAATTATCTGAATCTTTACAGAAAGTATTTGCCAACCCCTGGTCTAGAGTGCTATTTACTTATGCATCCATATCATAGCCTCCAAAACTTCATTCCTAATGGTTCTTCTTACCTGCTATTTTTGATCTTGTGGATTCATTTTGTTAACCCTTTAATATTGTTTGTGCAGATTTCAGATTGGAGCAGAGTTAAGCGTGAGGGTCCAGTTCACCAATTGTAACTGAAGGCTCCAACCACTCTTCTTTGTCATCAACACCTAAATCACTTTATCAGGACAATTTGTTTTAGTGAACAGCAAAAGCAGGTCTGTCTCAATGCCAAACCACAAAGGATTTCCACATCCTTTTATCATTTTTGTTTCTATTAATGGGTATTAGATATTGATTAATATCTATTGATATCTCCTGGGCATTAAAGTTTTCCATGCTACTATAGATTTCACCATTTATAAAGGAAAGCAACATGAAACATTATAAGATGCTGATGCTAATTTTATATGCTCTCATCTAGCAATCATTTATGGAACATCATATATGCAGTTGCCATTGTGTTCAGTCTTATAACACTAAGAATAGCAGTATCAATAATAATTGTTATTATATAAAAGATACGTTCACTGCCCTTACAAAATGTAGCGTGGTAAGGAATATTGAAATTTTAAAAATATTTCAAATCACTGTGACACGATCTATTATAGAAGTAAGAACAGCTCAAATGTAGAGGATACTTGTCTGTGATCATCATACAAAGCTTCATATTGAATGATAAAATTTTGACACTCAGAGAAGAAAGAATATTCTTGCCAAGAGGCAAATATAAAACATAAGCATATTTTCTAGGACAAATATAAAATATAACAAATATAAAGAATAAGGTAAGTTTCAAAGTATTGGAACATACATTTCCACCATTATCTGTGCAATGTTTGGTAAGTTATTTAACCTCTTTAAGCTTTCGTTTTCAGAATTTAGTTTTTAGCTTTAAGAATTATGTGAAATAATGCACTTGATAGATTTAACAGAATTCCTGGCACATAACAAATGTTTAGCAAAGGTTAGTTGTTTAAGTTGTTGTTACAAATTATCCTGGGGCAGTAATATTTTAGCAATAATTAATATATAACAATATTTCAAGCACAATGGCACTGTTGGTGAGAGATGTTTTGGAAAGGAGTTTCTAATCATCCTGCAAATCACAGAATATAGAAAACGAATTACGTTTTTTTCAAACAAATCCAGCTGTGACTAATAAAGGATGACTCATAATTGGATTTTCTTGGATTTGAATTAGGATCACTGAATTCATGCTCATCCAAATTATTTCTACAATTTTTCTTAAAGATCAATAATCCAACATGCATACACACACACATGCATGCACACATACACGCGTGCACACACACACACACACACATACTAGATATATCTTGGCTAGCAACTTGGGTAGCATTACTTGAAGGGAATATATCAACATATTTTCCCCAACTGCTATGATAACTTATGTTTTCTTTCACTTCACTTGTATTTTTTATGAGAGAAAAAATTTTACAATATCACTTAGAATTGATTGTTAAAAAAGCAACATTGCAACATTTATTGATGTACAAGTAGGTGAAAATAAAAAATAATATGTGACATAATTTAGTATACCGTTACTTCAAATATTTTGTCTCCTATCTTATTATTCATTAATAGTGACTGCAGATCTGGCATACTTCTAGAATTTTGATTAGTATGATGTTTAGAGCTACGGTGTGCCTAGTTAAAAACAGTAAGTGAATGGTTCTTTTTTGATCGCTTTAATGCTTTAATAATCTACTGGAAGCATGCAGAATTTTGTTGTTGTTGTTGTTGTTTTTTCAGGACCGATGGAAACAATCACAGGCCCTTGAGATTGGAGCGTCTTTAATCTTGCACATTAGGTGCCCATGTTTTATATAGGCTCAATTATCCTTTGCAGTATAACCCTTGACCTAAATAGTCATTTACAGAAATGTTTTAAAGGATCCTCTCTGCAAGGTATTGGAATTATACATACTGATAATTTCCTTTGCAGAATTATTGTGACAAACACTTTTCTAAGCTTCCACTAATCTCTCTGAACATAGCACAGCATTTTACTCATATTTAAGATGAAATCTTGAACACATTCCATTTTATATAGGAGAAGTTTTAAGCCAATAGAAGGGCTCCAAACTGAGTAGATATTTAAAGATACTTAGTGTCAGTCATTGGAATGTAAACCACTGTAAGGAAAAGTTCTTTTGGCTGCGGTGAATGTCATATTGGAAGCAGACTCTGGGGCAAAGAATGCAGGACCTGTAGTGGCACCAGGCTTTCAGGATAGAAAGGGTCCAGGAATGCATAGGATTGGGCTGGGGAGACAAATAATTTCAATGTCTAGTCCCCCAAGAATAACTTAGAATCCTTGAGCAGGGGACTCATGAACTTGACAAGCTCATGCTCTGCAGACGCACGGGGAGGAGGTCATGTCCATTCGGCATTTGTGACACAGCTTTAGGGAAGTGCTCATAGTGATCAAAACAATGTAATGTCATAAAATTACTTGTTCAAAAAATTCACTTTATTTATCTTTGGAGGCCCTATTTCTGCTTAGTGTTGGAAAAATTGATCTTGCTAATTCAAGGTAGCTTATTCTAACCCAGGAATTTTTTTTCCACTCAAATGTGTAATTTATGTTTAGTCCTACCCAATTTAAATTTCCACCATCGAGCTTTCTCCACCTTTCTGATCTCTGAACAGCTCTATTGCAACAAAAACTTTCCCAGCTACTGTCAATCTAGTAGGATAGTGTTTGTGTGCGTGTGCATGTGTGGGTTTGTGTATGTGTGTGCACACATGTGTGCCTTAAAGGTATTCTTGACCTTGATCTCAGCTGATCATCAATCTTGTGATAACATTGAATAGAGCTGATTTTGAAATAACTGACTCTTTCACTTTGTCCTGTTCTTTTTGATGGCTCTCAGGTAATTGGCTTCCATCTGTATCATGGTGTCAGGAAACCCATGAAATTGCAGCTAACCAGTCCCTTACTCAAAGGCAGATGCCACTCACATCTCTGTACTGTGATGTTGTTATTCTACCAGTGAGTGTTGGCTTGGAAAGGTAGGCTGTGCTGCGTGGCCTTTGTTATGCCTGGAACTGCCTGTACCAGATCCCCTCCCTCTTTGCTGTCAGATTAACGTTGGCCACAGGAAAAACATAGGCACAGTTTGAAAGATAGAAGTGAATCAGCAACCATTTCTTCTGAAGCTGTTTTTGCAGCTAGATGCAGTAAAAGAGAGATAGGCCAAAAGACCGCTGCACAAGGTCCCCTTTTCTTGTTCTGAAAGTACATGGTTTCTCAGATTTACTAGTCTCCTTCCCTATCCTCCAACCCCCACCTCTCCTACACGTTTCAACCAGTCCTATAATAACTCAATATCCTATAGCACGGATAGTGACTCTACTCCATAACAAAGTCCTGACTGAGATAGGTTTTTGTTCACTGTTTTTCCTAAATGCCACCACTATGCCTGAGTTCAAGGAAAACATGAAGATTTTTCTACACTGTTGTTTGATTCCACACTCCCACATCTAGAAGCAGCAATCATAGGCAGATTGGCCAAATCCTGGATTTCTGGATGGATTGGATGTCGGTGATGGTCTGGACTTTTTCCCATCTCAACCTCAATGTCAGAAGGATGCCCTGCTAACCCTAGCATACTCATGGTTTTTGTGGGGGAGATTCAGGGAGCAGAAGCACTTCCAGTTCACTATCTCTACATTTCATATCATCTATAAAGGTTAATAATATTCATGCTATTCTTCTGGTACATAAACAATTCCCATTACCTTTGTATCACACCTGTTGTGATATCTTTTGAATTCTGAGACAAGATTTAGCATCTTTCTTCTGGCTGTCTTTCTGAAGATCACTGGGAAAATAAAATAAAATTAACCCCTGATGTGATGTCTTAATGCATTTCATATTTAGTCTGCACAAATTATGCCTTCACCTGTTCTAACTCAGGTGGTGAGTGTTGCTTAGTATAGGCTCTGGCTGTGATTTTAGTCACTCAAAGGCTGCGATAGTTTTCTCAGTGTAGGGGAAGCAGATTCTAAGAAGGTAGTGATAAATTGGCAAGGTGCCAGAGTACCAGATTAGTAGGTTGGGATCCAGGTTCAGATTTTACTCTGATATAACGGGGTCAACATCATTTCTGTGTAATAGGTTGAGATGAGAATATAGGGATTCCGAGTCTCTGAGACTGCAGGGATGCCAAGATGTCATCCATAATAAGCTTGACATAATGTGTGAGAAGAGCAACTTCTCAGTGTTCCACCGGATGCAGTTACAGCTTTTTATATATGTGCTCCCTCCCACCTCTTAGGTGGGAGACATACGTATATCCCTTCTGCATCAGGACAGACTGATGAAGGAAATGACATGAGTCTTGGACTGCAGGGTTGCTTTTCAAAGAGTAAAGCAAAGAAGCTGAGAAATGAGGCAGGGGCAGTACCTGCTCACTGGCCTGCTTTCACTTTGGTATTGTCAGTTATTCAACAGTAATGAATACTAAATGTTGGAAAGTATCATTTTTTTGTTCCACATTTTGTATACTCCTAAAATATCTCTCTTGTTTGTATTTCACTATCTTAACCCTTTGAAATAATTTAGGAATTGAGTATCTCCTCTTTATCTTTTACATTTAAATATCTTCATACTTTTTAAAACAATTTTTTACATGTTTTGAAATGTTAATCATCAGAATTCCTCATACTGTGCTCCAGAAATAGTTCAGACCTACCTGGCATCCCATCTATACCTGAGTCCTAAACTAAAAACTGAGGTAAACACCCTTCCCCAGCCACACCGAATCGTAAGAAAAGAATATTCTACATAGATAACTTCCCTTCTTTGTCCAAGAAACTTTATTTGCATGGCCAGTCCAGGAGAGGTGTTTTGTGGATACCTTGGCACTTTCTAGGGAAGATACTCATGATCTCTGTGTTGCTTATTCTGTACCCACTTGGACTGTCATCAACTTAAAATAATATAGAAAAAAATTGGCTACTGAATCCCTTTATTTGGGTCATTCCAAATTCAGCCACATCAATCCAGACAGGATGATTGCATCATAAGCAAACCTACCTGTTCAACAATCTATGATGTGAGTTTTGGATCTCTAGTAAAAATACATTTACAGATGCTCCTTGACTTATGATAGGGTTATGTCTGGGTAAACCCATCGTAACCTGAAAATATCATAAGTTGAACATGCATTTAATATACCTGACATACAGATCATCATAGCTTAGCTAAGCCTACCTTACACATGCTCAGAACACGTCCATTAGCTTATATTTGAGCAAAAGTATCTAACATAAAGCCTATTTTATAACAAAGTGTTGAATATCTCATATAATTTATTGAATACTGTACTGAATGTCTATAACTTTTGCACCATTATAAAGACAAAAATCATATGTCAAAACATTTAAGTTAGGAACCGTCTATATAAAGATGTCATAAGGAATAAAAATGGTTAACAGTAATTGTCAGACACTTTACATATGTTATCTCGGTATTCTAAGTGATTTTACAGAGGTGAATTACACACATATGAGTAAATTTACTGCCCATAAGTTTCACTAAAAGGCTAATGGCTATGTGAAGGTGTTTCACGATGTATCCAGGATTAGAAGCCTAAGCTATATGACTCCAGGTTTTGGCTCCTAACTCTGAACTTCACCGCATTTCTACATTGCTCGTTTCTGTTAGCTCCCACCTGGACAACCCATTATTGGTTTGTTAAGGCAAATACTTTTCATAAAACACTCAATAAAGAATCATAATGGTCCCTAGACCCCTGCTTTCTATGAGGACTTAGGTTTGCAACATCCATATACTGACTTTCTAGGGGTGGGAAGCCTTGTAACACATCTAGTTTGCTGCCTCACCCCAGTAAGAATGCAGCAAATGGGACTTTTTGAAGAAAGAGATAAGATCTTTGAAAATATAAAACGGTGGTTGCAAACAATTGATTTTTTGAAGCTCTGCATTTTGTGTTTCTACTAAATTTTTCGCTTAGGATAAAGAGAAGTGAATACTCTATGATGTGAGAAAATCACTGCCTAGTAGACCTGAGAAAAGGCATGGGAAATATCACTTGTAATTCGCTTCCATCCTGTGATATCAGTCTCCATCAAAACCAGCTCATGCCCTTGTGCTATAAAACCTTCTATGACACTATCAGACCAAAGTGGCTATTTTAATTTTCAATGTAATAGGGGGATTACTTACCCCACACGATCAGATACATAATAAAAGCTGCGAGAATCAGTGAAGCTTTGCAGCAATATGTACTGTTTTGGTGATATTTGTTTGTTGTATACTATCGACTTCAACAAAAATGTACAATTTCTAAAATGAGAAAAATATGGAGCAAATCCTTTAAAATGAAAGTAAGTCTAGTAGTGAGAAGGTGTTTGATGAAGTGAATTTCTATTTCATTCTAGGCTTCTCTAAGAGATTCAATCTGCTCATACAAATAAGGATATTGATACAAATGTTAACAATATCTGAAAGTTTATTTTTCATATTTAAGTGTCAATGTGCTAAATGTTTTACATATATTATATTTATTCTAACAACCTAATTAGGCCAATATTATACTTCTCATTTTATACATAAGGAAATCGTGGTTCAGAGTGGTTTACTAAATGCTCAATGTCGTAATGCTATTATAGGTCTGGTACCATTTAAAATCGCATCTATCTGATCCCAAAGATTATACTTTTAAATACTGTTTCTGTACTCTAAACTGAAAACAAGTAAAAGCTGCACTCTTAGTATTGGTTCTTGTTTTCCCTGAATTTATTTGAACTAACTCTTTCTACCCTATTTCCATTCCTTGTCTTAGCTGTTTTCCAACATCCCCATATTAATTTTATGTGTCAACTTGGCTAGGCCATGGGGTGCCCATATATTTCATCAAACATTATTCTAGGTTTTTCCATGAGGTTGTTTTTGGATGAAAATAACATTTAAGTTGTAGACAGAATAAAGCTGATTTCTCTTGCTAATGTAGATGGACCTCACTTAACCATTTGAAGGCCTGAATAAATAAAAGGTCTGCTTCAGTAGGAGGGAAGTTCTCCTGCTCGATTTCCTTTGAACTGAGACTTCAGTTTTATTGTTGTTTTTTCCCTGCCTTAAGACTCAAACTGCAACATTGGCTTCTCCTGGTCTTGAGCCCCCTGGCCTTCAAACTAGAACACCAACATTGAATTTCTTGGCTCTCAGGCCTTCAGACTCAGACTGACACCTAATCATCTGCTCTCCTGGGTCTCCAGCTTGCCAACTCACCCTGCCTCAATAATCATGTGAACCAATTCCTTATAGTATCATATGTCACAAAAGAAGTTTCGGTCCACAATGAACTGCATGTGTATCAGTGGTTCCGTAAGATTATATCATATTTTGACTCTATCTTTTCTATGTTTAGATATGTTTAGTATACAAATGCTTACTATTGTGTTACAGTTGCCTAAAGTATTCAGTACAGTCACATGCTGTACAGGTTTGTGGCATAGGAGCAATAGGCTGTACTATATTAGCCTAGGTGGATAGAAGGCTATACCATCTAAGTTTGGGGAAGTACACTCTAGGATGTTTGCACAATGACAAAATCATCTAACAACACATTTCTCAGAATGTATCCCTGTGGTTAAGTGACACATGACTATAATAAATCTTTCTCTCTCTTGTCCCTCTCTTCCTTTCTCTTTTTCTCTCTCTCTCTCAATAGGTAGATAGATAGTATTGGCTATTTTTCTCTGGGGAAATCTGACTGATACACCATGTGACCCAGAATCTCAATTCATAGAAATATTGTTGATGCTTGTATCCTATTTGGACACATTGCTCTGGCTCTGTGTTGGCACTTCTATTCAAAGGAATCTTGTAAACACTTTAAGAAGTTGAAATAAATAGGGAGGGGATAAAATTAGGCTGTGTTTCAAAAGGCAGAGTGTCATGTTCAGAAACTCAGAGGCAGTCATAGAACTCAAGAACACAGTAACAGGATAAAACCTTTGCCAAAATAGGTTGTTGGGAATATAAGACCTCATGCCCAAAATAGGAACAGTTTTACACTGTTGGTGGGAGTGTAAATTTGTTCAACCATTGTGGAAGACAGTGTGGTGATTCCTCAAGGATCTAAAACCAGAAATACCATTTGGCCCAGCAATCCCATTACTGGGTATATACCCAAAGAATTATAAATCGTTCTACTATAAAGACACATGCACATGTATGTTTATTGCAGCACTATTCACAATAGCAAAGACTTGGGACAAACCCAAATGCCCATCAATGATAGACTGGATAAAGAAAATGTGGCACATATACATAAAACGGAATATTATGCAGCCATACAAAAGAATGAACTCATGTCCTTTGCAGCAAACTAACATGGGAACAGAAAACCAAACACCAAATGCTCTCATTCATAAGTGGTAGTTGAACAATGACAACACATGGACACAGGTAGGGGAACATCACACACCGGGGCCTGTGGGGGGTTGGGGGCAAGGGGAGGGAGAGCATTAGGACAAATAGGTAATGCATGTGGGGCTTAAAACCTAGATGATGGGTTGATGGATGCAGCAAAGCACCATGGGACATGTATACCTAAGTAACAAGCCTGCACATTCTGCACATGTATCCCAGAACTTAAAGTAGAATAAAAAAATGGAAAAATCTAAAGATTGTTCATCTTCTATTTTTTTATCATTTTGTTGTTTCTATTTTACCATGCAGCAGATGTTCTTAACATCAAGGAGCTTGGAAGTCATAGTACAATGTTTTGGGAAATATCTCTATGACCTATTCATTATATTTATATCCAGATCTTTAATTCTCTATGTCTATTTCATTGCCTACTTCTTGAGTTTTAATCTGCTTAAGTTCTTTGAATCAATGCATTGCATGAATTCCTCGGTCTTCTAGTACACGATCTCTGGTTTCGTATAATGCATCCCTTCCAAATTTCTCTATGTTCACCTTCATCCTAGACTTCTAGATCTGCAGTGAGAATATTAAGTCTTTTTGTTTAGAACCAGGATTAAGATCATGCCTTCTCCAAGATTTTTAACCTAATTTTACCCTCAGAGTCGTGGCATTACCCTTAGGAAAGAAAAACAAAAGCTTAAATATATATCCTATTTGACCTATCAGTTTTAATCTTTGCATATGCCAATAGAAGAAGAGATATATTAATAGATACTAGTGAACTTAAAAAAATACTATGGAAAAGGCTTTTTATTCACAGGCTTGGAAAACCCAGACCAGTCATATACATTAATCCTATCCTGTGGTTCCACTAAATGAAGGTATGGTATACTCAGGAATCCAAAAGTATCTCAACTCATTTATGAGTTGGATTCTCAACAGAATTATGAACAGATTATGAATAAATCTGTTGGATTCTCAACAGAATCCAACTCATAAATCTCCCATGAGTGATTTAATTCAGAAGAATGACACCAAGGTATCTTTATGAAGATTTCTTACATACTTCTTTTTATTGCTCTAATCGCTCTCTTTAATTCAACATTTGCATATTTGCAATACAGATGGCAATGCTGATACATCTAAAAGAGTACTACTTTATTCAGCTAAAGTCTTTATCTTTAGTGTTGATTCAGCAAAAAATACCCCCATTTCCCCAAATGTTTCATCCAGAAGTCTAGGGTTGATTTTCTCTATTTTTCCCACTGAACTCTAATTCCTCCAAAAGTAATGGGCTACTTTTTATTTCAAAAATCGATCTGAAGTTTATTTACTCTTTCTCCAGGAAATCTACTCCATTATAATTTTATTATGTTACATCTGGTCTAGTGCAGTAGCCGTCTAATTATTCTTTCTACTTTTGTATTCTTATAATTTATTCTTCAAGGACAAACTAGAATATATTAACATTTAAGTAAAATTAAGCTACTCCTTGGCTTACAACATTCCACTGGATTTGTATTAGAGTCTTATTGCTACTGTAATGATGTACCACAAAATCATTGATTTAAAACAAAACAAATTCATTATCTAACAGTTCTGGAGATCTGAATTCCAAAATAAATCTCACTGGGCTAGAATTTAGGTGTCAGCTAAGCTGCATTGCTTCTGGAGACTCTAGGGAGAATATGTTCTTGCTTTTTCCAGCTTTTAGAGGCTGCTTGGACCGTTTCCATCTTCAAAGCCAACAGTGGAACAGCAAGTCTTTCGCCGTCTACATCATCTGACACTCACTCTTCTGCCTTCTGCTTCCGTTATTGAGGAACCCTATGATTATGCTGAGCTTATTCCTATTTTAAGGTTAGCTGGTTGGCAACCTTAATTCCACTTGATCATGTAAAATAACACATTCACAGGTTGCAGATTAGGATGTAAACATTTTTGGGCTGTTATACTGCCTCCCACAGGCTTTTCAAAAAAATAAAAAATCCAAAAGACTTTTCAAGTTCCAAATTTCCCTACTGCTTGGCCCCTACCCAACTCTCGATCTCCATCACAGACAGCCCTCTCCCTTTGCTCACTGGGCTCTGGTCACACTAACCTTTAGTGACATTCTGATCCAAACAAGTGTCATCTGGCAGAGGAACTTTGCCCTTGCTGTTCCTTTGTGTGAAAGGTTCTGTCACCAGACACTCACAGGCCTGGCTTATTCTTGTCATTTAGTCCATTTCCCCAAGAGAGGCTTGGGAGGCTTTTCTGCCCACTCCAGATAAAACAGTTCCAACTACTACACTCTTAAGTTACTATGGTTTATTCCCTTCATAGAACTTATCACCAGCCGAATTGCCTTATTTGTTTTCTTGTTTAATGTCTTTTCAACCCACTAGAAAGACACATGTGAATATGCATCTCATCTGCTGTTTTAACAACTTTTACCTCCAGAGTTTACAACAGTGCCTTGCTTGTAAATTTTCAAGGCATGTTTGATGAATGGATGATTGAATAATTTTATGAATAAATTTTAAATGAATCTCCAAAATAATCATGCACTATTTTTTTTCTATGAGGAGAAGGATTTACCAGTCTATTTTCCTTCTCCACAGAGCTAGCCATTATTTTAAAAGGAAGAAACCTTCAATTCTTTGCTCCCTCTGGGGTACCATGCATCAATCCTCTGAGGGTATTTTTAGCCCACAACAAAGTTGTCTTTATTCTGCAGTTCCTTAATCCCTTTTTCTTCTGATACTCTGGGAAACAAAAAAGTAGCTGCTCTCAGAGGAATGGGCTAGAGAATTACATTAATTCAGAAAGCAAGAGATTTACCATGTGGTTCTGTGATCTAAATGGAATGAGAAGGTCACACTGTACCTATTCTTAAATTGCATCATTTGCTTCTCCCATTGTTACTTGCATTTTATGCATACTCTTACTTGTGCCAGTTAGCTACAAATTTGGGATTGTAGTCAGTCCACTGCTGCTCCAGATAAATCTGAGGCAAAATCTACTGCATTAGCTCTAATAGAGTCCTTTGCAAGCTTGACCTAACCTGGTCAGGATCTGTTCTGATTGAATTGTAAAGCCTGTTATGTCTCTTGCTGTACATTTCTCTTTTTGCTAAAGTCTTCATGTTTAGTCGGATATACTCATTCCTTCCAAGATCCTGGCCATCTCAGCCCTACCATCTGCCTACCCTTTGAGGTGTTTGGGATTTAACAAAAAATGAACTACTTCTCTTGCCCATGTGAGTAAATGTTTTATGTGATTGAAGAATTTGATGTGGGCAAAGGCCATCTATTTTGTTGTTGTTGTTGTTCAGCAGTACATATTTTGTATATAGCAGGTACTTGTGCTCAATTAATGTTAACTTAATTAATTTATTTATGTCTTTAACACTTAGGGTCTTGCCAGACTTTAGAAGGGATAAAAATAATTCATGTTTATATGTTTAAAAGGAGAAAACCCACTTGAATTGGTTACTAACCAGATATTTTACTCCAAACTGTACATAAGGTACCGACTTTTAATTTTGTTCATATTGTTAAAAATAAATATCCTACTTGCTGCCATGTTTGTCATAAGGCAAACATCCTACAGGAATTTCCATTTACTTCTTTACTTGTAAGAAGAGTATGAATATGAAAGCTATATTTTATTGTTTCAGGTAGAACCCTGGCAAGACATACTACAAGCTTGCCTACAGTACTCATTTTTGCATTAATCTCAATTTTACTGGGACAGATTCCATTGTATTGGAAACTCTCTAAGGAATTTGAAGTCTGGGTCAATTCTCTGTTATATACTTGAGTGCAGTATATGATATTATATAGTCCTACTGTCCAAGGAGCTCAAAGCACTGGATAAATATCATCCTGTTGATCGTATTCACTTTCCTGAACAGTACCTGGCAAGCAGTGGTATCACCATTTAGCAGTGAGATGAAGCTATGGGAACTAAAACACAGAGGGATTTGAAAGACCAGTAAGAAGGACAAAAATACCTCAGTCACAGAGTTTAGGTAAAAGCTTTCCTGAGTCCTTGAAATATACCTTTTCTCTCAATTATGTTATTTCTTTAGCTCTAATTCTTAAAGACTCAGTTCTTTTGAAACTTATTTATTTTGATTTTTTAAAAATATAAACATTTATTTTAAGTAATGTTTTTGATTACAAGCCTGGAAAATATATCATTATTCCTCTTGACATACAACTTCTCTGTGAAATTCATCTAGTTTTGCCCTTTCTTCTTATGATTCATTAAGAATCAGAGTAATGTCTCTTAAAATAACTTCAGAAATCATTGCATCAACTCCTGATGCTACTGAAAAGAAAGGTAAAGTCCAAGGTAAGTATGAGATTTGCCCACAGTCACATTGTTTGATAAAAGCAAGGAAAATGCTGGATTCAAGGCTTTCTGCCTTGAATGATTGTATCACTATAAAATACTCCAGAAACAGCAGGAAGGAATTATATGTAAAGGCCATCATCAACTGTAGGGCAGGGGGAAGATATTTCTGACTACCTCTTTTTTTTTTTTTTCAGTGTGGGTTTTGTTGTTGCTATTATGTTCTTTTTCCACCTTTGTATTCTTATTATCTAGCATAAGTCTTGAATGAATGAATGATACATTATTCTTATGACAAAAGATGCTAATGTAGATATATTAACATCATTAATGGCTTCAGACATCTTAAAATAGACACTGTATGACTGCGGTTTAGGTTATTCAAAACTACTTTAATTATTGCAAAGTGTTTCATTGAAATATGCTATCTCTTAACTTCTTGGTATTATCTCAATCAATCATGGGTCATTCCATGGAATTAATAGGGGAATACTTAAGACTTTAACAGAGCAAATAATGCTTTAACTACCTTATCCAAATGTCTTAATACAGATAAAAGCAGATTATGAAATGCATCTGTAGCATCTTTGAAGATTTTTAAATAATAGGCATAGAATAATGAGTGTTTTTTTTTTGTTTTCACCAATATTATGTTTAATCAATTCCTTACTACCCGAGGGACAGATGATTCAAACAACTTTTTCTGTATATTGCCATTGAAACTGAGAGTACAGATCATTGATATTCTTGTGAATGACACAAATATTGCCAAATTTCTGACCATAGACAGAACCTAATGTTAAAACAATGACATGAACATGCCTATTTCAATAATTCTTACAGCAACATTCACAATTTCCTTATCTCTTTTTATTTTTTAAAATATTTAATTACTTGAAGGATAAGAGAGGGTCTCTTCCAAAAATTTCAATACCTGTGAGCTTAACATTATAGAAAATAGTAATGTGAGTATATGTATTGATGGTACTAAATCTAGTTAGGTAACAAATATATTTGTGGTAGTAGATCTAGTGAATTAATAAGTCTAATACATTTCACCTTTACCTTCATTTGTATTGTGTCACTTTAAGCTGTTACATCTAGGCTCAACTTCTGGAACAGGTTTGTTTATATTTCTGCTTATGTTCTCTCACTTTATCACACAATTCTCTATATAGTGGTTAAATAATTTCTCTCCAATACAAATATAAACATGTCATTTTCATGCTTAACATTTTTAGTAGCATTCCTGTTGTTAAATGATTTTTAACATGGATATGGGATAAAATGACTGCCCATCACCACATAGGGTTAAAATTAATGCCAAATATTTTATCATGGTGTGAAATTACACTTTCATCTGTCCTCTGCCTCACACTCAGTCTCTAGTCTCACCACTCTACTTTATATGTTTTTCTCCAGAAATAAAAACATCTTTACAGTTCTCTAAAAACAAAAATCACATTGTCTATGACTCCCTACTAGAAAATTCTCTCTGCTTGGAATGTTCTTTCCAGTAATGTCTAGTGGGATGAATTATCCATTTTCCCCTCAAGCACTGTGACTCAGTGAAGGCTTTATCTACCTCTGAGGCTTCAATACTTTCATCAGATATGCACTTTAAAAATTTTTTCCTGTTTATTTAGTAAGAATTCAGAAAAGGCTGATTATGTACTTTAATCGCTGTGCTTGCACACCATGCTGAAGTTGTTTGTATACATAACATTCTCCTTCATTAGCATGTGAGATTCTGGAACAGAATCCGTCTCATATCAACTTCTGACATTCTGGGACATAGCTCAGTGCTTGGCAACTAAAAGGATCCTCAGATATAGATACTAAGTAAACCAAATTAATACATGTCGAATATGTGAAATTAGTACATATGACAAGAATTTCATGGACATGGTAATTTTAATTTCAAGACATTTCTAGATGTGGTGATTGTTAGGTTTTGAAGGGAAGGCGAGGGTTAAAGAAAGACACAAAGAAAAAGACAGAGAGAGAGAGAGAAACAGCAATTGCAGGCGTTTATGTCCAGCATAAACCTACAGAGGTGGGGGACCAGCTTAAAGCCAGTGCCTACTGCTGCTTACAGGCTGGTGTGCTTAATAGGTATGAGCAGGAGGGGTCTGGGCAGTATGTCTTGCTGCCCGGCAGGATATTGATAAGATGTCCCTATGATCAGGCAGTTTGGCCCTTTTTTCGGTGGGATGTGATAGGATGTTCTTTGAATCTTTGCCCAACAGGATATGATAGGGACGTTCCTTTGGTTGGACCATTGCCCAGCAGAGTATGATGAGAAAGTCAGCTGGTTGGGCAGGATATTTCTTGATGGCCCAAAACCCCGTGGAATGTTTCACTTTGACCAAGGTCTGCGAAATGCTCGGGGGCTTACAAAATGGTAAAGTTTGGACTAACAGTAATAAGGGTTTACTGTCATTTTATTATTAAATCAAAATAAATGCAAAGTTCACAACTCACTAGGAAATGCCTTCATAGTGGATTGTTGCTGCTGAGTGATCCCTAACCAGTGACGGATTACGCAAATCTCAAATGAGGCTTTGCCCTGGGTTTTAGAGGAATTAGATACTTTTTACACTATGCTATAAATGCCTACCTTCATTTTATGTCTCCAGAGGGCATTTGTGTAAAACATGCTGGTTAGTTGCCCTTACCAAAAAGTGAGTATGTATGTGTATATATATATACATATATATATATATATTTGAGCCTGGATTGTATTCAAACGTGATAAATGAAAAAAGCAACTTTCTCTTATTACTATTTTTGTCAGTATCAATAAATTTTCTAACTACTGTCATACATTCTAATTTAAAAGCACGTGTTCCTCCCAAAGAGGAGAACTGAGAATGAAAGGCAAGCTTTAAATGTAGACAGGTTTACTCTTAGAATTACTGCTGAGTATATAGAAAAATGAAATGCCTTTAAAAAGTTCAGCAAACGTCTGATAAGAAATAAAGAGGTCAGAAAATAGTTTCTCCTGATAAGCTTACATTTTATACATATTTCATAGGGAAATAAATTCCCTGGATATTTTTAAAAAATAACCAACATGCATTACTTAAAATTAGTTTCCCATAATTGATGACTTTTCAAAATGTAACTGATGGACTTCCCTATTACTGAATAAAATTAGCAAAATCCCTAAAATAAAAACTGCAAAAACAAATAAAAATGATGATCTCTTCCTATCCCCATCTCTGTCTCTCTCTCTTCATATATACAGATGGGTGTCAGTGTGTGTGTGTGTGTGTGTGTGTGAGAGAGAGAGAGAGAGAGAGAGAGAGAGAGAAGAGATAATATTTTTGAAGATGAGCTTGCATGGAAGACAGCTTGCAAAATTCAGATTCTTCTAATATTGTCTTTGCTGTGAAAGAAGATGGAAAGCACATGAGTATCTTACATTCTTGCAAGGAAGATACAAATTTGGCACTTCATGTCTCTTTCTGTTTTCAGAGATTTATCTGGAAAGGAATGGAAGATGTGTGCATAAGAGATGATGGATTGAGTTATTGTATGTAAAAGGTCACATTTAGGTTCCTCTAGGCTCAAGTACAGGTTTCTGTTACATATGTATGTTCCGTTTTCCTATATCTTCGAAACACACTTATTGAGTCATTTATATGGACCAGACACCGTTGAAACAAATATAAGTAAAAATCAGCCTCATCCAAAACAGCCTCTTAGTTTATTGGAGGAGAGAATGAGTACCTTATACATTTGAAGTGTTATGGTGAAAATTTGAACAAGTTCACTTGGAACACAGAAAAAAGGTACCTAATGATGCTCTCAGATGCTGTAATCAAGAGAAGAGGATCAAAAAACTGATGTTGGGTGCTTGATTTAGGCTACTGAAGCAATGGAACACCATTGTAGAAAAAGTCAATGTAGTATGCAAAGAGATGGAATAGAGTAAGAGTGGCATATTCAGAAAAATACTCTTTTATTTGAAGTGACAGAAGACTCTTATATCTTTAGGATGATGGTAGAAGGCAGAACTAGAATTAAAGACAATTAGGTAAAGATAGTTCCTTGGATAGACAGCATGGCAGGAACTGTGAAGAATAATGACTGAAACAGTCATGAGACAGAGGCCTGGCCATGCAAGACTGTGTGCCATGATAAATTACTTCAGATTATCCTGTAGGTGAACACAACCATGAACGAATAACTAGCAAAGGAACACCATAATCAGGTTTATATTTTGGCATATTAACCATACTGAGATTGGACTAACATACTGAGATTGGACTCATAACCATACTGCATACTGAGACGGGACTAACAGAGAATATCAGAGTCATGAAACCAATTTGGAAGCTACTGCACTGGTTGCAGCAGGAGATTATCAAGATTTGGATTAAAGAAGTGAGGGTGACAATAAATAAAAAGGGGTTAATTTGACATGCATGTAGAAATTCATTGTACATAGAACTCAATGCATGTATGCAGGGAGTAGGTGAAGAGAAAGGAGTTGTATCTACTTTTTTTTGTTTTTATTTTAGTAACTGGGTAGAAGATGTGGTAGAAAGTGTAGTAGAGATAGTAAGTTTAAGATAATTATCAATGCTCCCAGTGCTGCCATTTCTGAGTCTATAGAACTGTTATTTAGGTTAGAGTGCTGTCAATTAGTACATATTTGTAAGTATTAAGCATATTTATTAACACTACAGAGGTACTTACATTGTTCCAGAGGAGGGTTTAGAACAGTTAATTAATTTTTTATTATTGTTGCAAATAACAGCTTTGAGAATCAAATAAATCTATGACTCTTACATCCAAAATTTTGCATTCAATATCAGGAGAGTCACATACTTCTGAGAATATTTGTTGGCCCTAGGTTAAGAATCTCTTGAGTTTCACGAAGAGGAGAAACATTAATGAAGCTCTTAGGGAAATACTCAGTAAGCCATTAAAAACATTGATTTTAGTGTTGGCTGTAAATGTTTTCTGTGATAAGTTCATCTCTGTTGGATATTTCTTTTAAGGAATAAATCAATCATTAACTTCATGAATTAATGAATTAGTATATATATCCTAATCTCTCAATGTATAAAATATAACTTTTTAAAGAGAAAACCATGAAAAATTATTCTCTAAGTCAGGAGATTGTTTTTATTTTGTCACAAATTATAAGATCTTCAAGAAAATTTAGAGTGTTACTTGCCTGAAGCCTAAACTATGTTTTTAAAAAGCCCATATAAATAGTACTACTATCTGATGCTTAATTAAGCCCTTTGGCATGACCACCGCCAAGCTCCATGCCAATATAAAACAATTTATTCCCAAGCTAAAAATAGCTCTGACTAAATTGAAATTGACAGACAATGAACCAGTGGTTAGGCAAGTTTAGTGAATACCATGCCCCAATTTTGTTAATGAAGGTATACATCATGCACCAGTTTGTACATTATTTGTTAAGCCAGGAATGATGCCAATTTATATAGCCTGTGCCAAGATCTATAATTTAGTCACTAAAGAGCCGACACATGCTGGAGACATCATAATGTGGGGAATCCTGAGCCTTGGAATAGAACTGGTCCAAGAAGAATTCCCACCAGTTTCTGAGTTTTCTCATCCCCTTCACCCCCCTTAATTAGACCATTAAAGTCTAATTATCTTAATTAAAATAACGTTTCCAAAATACCACATATTGAACACACACTAGGCGAGGGACAAGATAGGAACTGGGAGTAGAAATCACTAGGTGAAATTCTTCCTACTATTTGGTTTATTTCAAACTGAGAGTTGTCTCTTTCCACAGTTACATTTTTCTCTTTTTTTTTTGATAAAATATCTCTTCCAATAAAAATGCAAAGATCAATAAGTAAGAGAAGACATGATTAACAGTTAAAAAAAAAGCACTTTTAATTTTACATAGTAAAAGTCCAGAGGAATGTAGTTTCTTTTTTTTATTATTTATTTATTTTATTATTATTATACTTTAAGTTTTAGGGTACATGTGCACAATGTGCAGGTTGGTTACATACGTATACATGTGCCATGTTGGTGCGCTGCACCCATTAACTCGTCATTTAGCATTAGGTATATCTCCTAAAGCTATCCCTCCCCCCTCCCCCCGCCCCACAACAGTCCCCAGAGTGTGATGTTCCCCTTCCTGTGTCCATGTGTTCTCATTGTTCAATTCCCACCTATGAGTGAGAATATGCGGTGTTTGGTTTTTTGTTCTTGCGATAGTTTACTGAGAATGATGATTTCCAATTTCATCCATGTCCCTACAAAGGACATGAACTCATCATTTTTTATGGCTGCATAGTATTCCATGGTGTATATGTGCCACATTTTCTTAATCCAGTCTATCATTGTTCAACATTTGGATTGGTTCCAAGTCTTTGCTATTGTGAATAGTACTGCAATAAACATACATGTGCATGTGTCTTTATAGCAGCATGATTTATAGTCCTTTGGGTATAGACCCAGTAATGGGATGGCTGGGTCAAATGGAATTTCTAGTTCTAGATCCCTGAGGAATCGCCACACTGACTTCCACAAGGGTTGAACTAGTTTACAGTCCCACCAACAGTGTCAAAGTGTTTCTCCACATCCTCTCCAGCACCTGTTGTTTCCTGACTTTTTAATGATTGCCATTCTAACTGGTGTGAGATGGTATCTCATTGTGGTTTTGATTTGCATTTCTCTGATGGCCAGTGATGGTGAGCATTTTTTCTTGTGTCTTTTGGCTGCATAAATGTCTTCTTTTGAGAAGTGTCTGTTCATGTCCTTCGCCCACTTTTTGATGGGGTTGTTTTTTTCTTGTAAATTTGTTGGAGTTCATTGTAGATTCTGGATATTAGCCCTTTGTCAGATGAGTAGGTTGCGAAAATTTTCTCCCATTTTGTAGGTTGCCTGTTCACTCTGATGGTAGTTTCTTTTGCTGTGCAGAAGCTCTTTAGTTTAATTAGATCCCATTTGTCAATTTTGGCTTTTGTTGCCATTGCTTTTGGTGTTTTATACACGAAGTCCTTGCCCATGCCTGTGTCCTGAATGCTAATGCCTAGGTTTTCTTCTAGGGTTTTTATGGTTTTAGGTCTAACGTTTAAGTCTTTAATCCATCTTGAATTGATTTTTGTATAAGGTGTAAGGAAGGTAGTTTCAAAGGTAGTTCAAGAGCTCAAAGACATCATCAAGCTGGGGGTTCTCACATTACTGCTGTACCATATTCATTATGTTGATTTCCCTTTCTTAGATTACTTGTCCCCTGATCAAAGGATGGCTATACCAGATCCAGGAGTGGTCATGACTTTCAAAAGTAGGAGGCACTAACACCTGTTGCAAATCAAATATTCTTGACATGAATAAAATATAACATTTTAAACTAATTTTATTTAAGCTTAAAAGTACATACTTTTCATAGCATTTATTGCTCTGTTATATTTTAATCCAATTCATGCATTCAATTATATGATACAGTATGAGCTGAAGCAATAATTTGTAGATCTACATCATTATTTTTAATTAGGGAGCATTCATCTAGCAGAAAGAGAATATTCACATGTATAGGCAAGCAACCCACAGCATATGCAAATTCAAGCTAAAAAATACTGAGACGTGTAGCTACATAATACATACTTATTCTGAAAATAATGTAATACATACTTAAGCTTGATTCCCTTGCTTTTACTCCTAGGGACTTTAGTGGGGATATTTACACTTAACCTACCAATTGCGTTCAAGGACCCTTTGGGTATTTTGTGTTATTCTCAGAAATAACATTATGCTACTTTGTCATCACTACAAATGTTCATTTATTATTTGTGATAAAAATCAGTAAAATTTGAATAAGAATTTCACTCATACTACTTAATCATCCTATTCCTAGTAAGATTTAGTAAGTCCATCTAATGTTGGTTGCTGTAAACATTAATCATAAACCTCATATCATATTATTACACAAGGGAGAATAAAGCTTGCCAGTCACATTTACATAGACAAGAAGAACTGATACAAATTTTTAATTGCTGAGAAAAAAATGATTTGATATAGAAGCTTAATCCAGAAAGCAGGAGTGATCATTATTTTAAGCTGTATAATCAAATAGCTTTGAACTGTTCTAGTTGGGTGAATTTGGGAAAGTTACTTAAGTTTTCTATGTCCCAACTTTCCTGTCAGATAATGGGGAATATATCCTAATAATATTTTTGTAATTATTACAGTAGTTAATAGTCATGAGATGCTGAGAACAGAAGCTGGAACTGGGCAGGCCCATGGCAACTCTTAGGCATTACTCACTGGCTCTTTAGCCATATCATTTTGCTACTAGAGGTAAGAAGACCTTGGTCTTGCATACATTTTTTTTGATCCCAGGTCCAATATGTGTAAAATGTGAGTAATAATTCCTGCACTTTCCACTCCAGTGAGTTATGTTGAAAAGCAAATACAATAATGGATCCGGGAGTCAAGTGTCATCAAAAGAGTAGCTTTATAGCAAGACAGAGCTGGTGTCAAATCCTTGTTATGGGATTATTTCTTCAAGGAGCGTCTTGAATGAGATTGTTAACATACGAATCTAATCTTACAATTTTGCCTATAGAACCTTTTAATTTCCTTTCCATTATCCTTGGAATGAAATCAATAATTCTCTAATTGATAGGTAAGGCCCATATAATGTGACCCCTTTCAATATTTTATTACATGTCATGCCATTTCCTATCACCTGCTAGACTCCAGCCCCATCCACTGCCTTTCTTTGATTTCCTTCTCCTTGCCAGAAATGTCTCCACATTGAGGTTTTTACACTAGTTTCCTCACTTGAATTGTAATTTTTCTTCCATATAGTTCAGCTTTTTGACTTTTATTTACATTCAAGGTCTCTTCTTAATTGTCACTTTCTCAGTTATTCCTTCTTTAATCTCCTAAACTGAATTAGTTACTGTTTTGATTTCTCATAGTACAATTTATTTTGCTTCATAACATATCACAGTATGTAATTCCATATTGTTTGAATGAATATTTGCTTGTCGCTCTCTTCTGCTCACTCACCATGCTTATTTAGACAGCAGCTCTATCCCCAGGTTCCAACACAATAGACTCCTAATAAATAGTATAGTACTGAAAGAATTTGCATTATCCCTTGAACCTTATTGTCCTCATTGGAAAAGATGAATATTAGTAATACTTACCTTGAAAACAATGTGTTTTTATATTGAAGATAATGTGTGTGCAATACATTTCCTTTAAGCTATCAAAAAAATAAATATCATTAAGAAGCAATTGTATAAGATACAATGCATTTTAAAATAATGTGGTTCTTTGTTGTTGTTGCTGTTGTTCTTTTGAAATGGGTGAGATCAACAAAGGAAACAGAAACATGACTATTCCCCCATGGTACAGATTTAAAATAGATTTTATTGCGGTGGGGGTGAATTTACAAGCAGTGACGTCATAGCACGCATATGATCCCCTAAGTTATTATTGACACAAAGAGGGGTGCTCAGGCCACACTGGATACAACATGGAGAGAGTTTCAGTTGTGAATAAAATTCTACATATTCATGGGAGGTCAGGGATAATCTAGGCAACCGGGCATTGTGGGAATTCTTTGGTGAAGGAAGTGGCCTTGTTAGAATGAGGAACCTTCAGAGCCCAGTGGCTGGTATCAGTCTCTTTTTCTTTTGAGTTAATTCAGCTGAGCTAGTTTTTGCAAAGTGAGATGGTTAATATTAGGTGTCAACTGGGTTGGACTGAAGGATGCCTAGATGGCTGGTAAAGTATTGTTTCTGAGAGTGTCCGTGAGGGTGTTGCCAGAGGAGACTGATATTTGAGTCAGTGGACAAGGAGAGGAAGACCCACCCTCAATGGGTGTGGGCACTATCCAATCAGCATAAGAAAGTGGGATAACCTTGCTTGCTGAGTCTTCTGGCTGGCTCCTTCCTCCCATGCTGCGTGCTTCCCTCCACTCCTCTTGCCCTTGTACATTAGACTCCAGGTTCGTAGGCTTTTGAACTCTGGGACTTGCACCAGTGGCTTCCTGGGAACTCTTGGGCCTTTGGCCACAGACTGATGGCTAGACTGTTGGCTTCCCTGGTTTGAGGCTATCAGACTCAAACTGAGCCACTACCATCTTCTCTCTTCCCCAGCTTGCAGTCTGCCTATTGTGAGACTTCACCTTGTGATCCTGTGAGCCAATTCTGCCTAATAAAGATATCTGCATCTAGCCTACTTGTTCTGTCCCTCTGGAAAACCCTGACGAATACCCGAAGGTACCAAAAGTGTGGAGAAAATGAACTATCAGTGGCCTTCAGATTTGACTCTCATCATTGAGAACATAATTCCGAATTCTCTGTGGCTAAGATTCTGGATTATTATTCGTGGTGCTGAACATATCTTCAGTGCTTCCCCTTTGTCTCTACTACCTGGTCATCCAGAGATCTTTCTGCAAATCACTTTGTTTTATTTCTTTTTTCCATTGCTAATATCAAATGCCATATTTAGCCTGAGAAAGATGATGCTCAATAAATGTTTACTCAGTAAAACAATTATGACTCATTCAGGGAGGAAGTAAATTCTAATGATTGCGTTCTGGAGTGAGTGGGACAGCTCAGAGTTCTGATGCCAGCCATGTGTTTTCTGGCTGTTTGACCGTGGACAATTAAGTTTCATTTTCTTCATTGAAAAGCATCATAATGGTGCCCAATTCTTAGAATGGAAGGGGAAATCAATAGAAAAATAGATTTTTTTAAATGCCTAATCATATTCCTGACATATAAGTAAAAATAAATTAAAGCCCTCACTGTTAGAATTTACTCTTCTATTAACAATTCTTAGGTATTAGTCTAGTTGAAAGATGTGTGTATGGTTTGAGATATGAGAGAGATGGTGTGTGGCAAAGATAAAGGGGTTCTGGGAATGTTGATGAGGAAGGGGAGCACATTGGAAAGGAAAGAACAGAGAGAGCCCAGACACTGAGACTACAAGGACAGAATTTTTGGAATTGACTCAGTAATTAGTACTGTGGATTCTGAAAATATGTCACCAAATGGATGTGCTTTGTATTTAATAAGCCAGAAATGTCTCTTCTCTGCTATTAATGCCAAGCTACTCTGGTGGAAAGATTGTGAAATTGGATGATTTTTAATAACTTTACACACAAATCCTGATTACATTTCTCAGATCATTTTACCAATTCCTTCCTCTCCTTGATGTGTGCTAAGAAAATGTTTATTGCTTATGTTAAACTTATAAAAAAAGGAACAGCCCCAAGTGATAAGTAAAGCAGTTTAGTCACACAGGTCTGTAGTTTTCCAGTCTCATAATTATTTTACCTGTGTCAGTATTCCTTGTTTTTGTATTATGGTGGTTAAAAACATAGTTTCTGGAGTTAGTCACTTTTTGGGCTGTTAGGCAAAGCCTGACCTCTCTAAACATGTGTTCGCTCCATAGTAAAATATGAATGATAAAAGCACGATCACATTGGTTTGTAGTGAGGCTCAAACTAGATAATGTCTGTGAAGAGACTGGCACTCAGCACATAAATAATTTTGGCTTTATGATTATCACTAGAGTAACAACCTGTGAAATTCTTTCATATTTATCATTTGATTGATTGTTAAGAAAATACTTTGAGGTAAATGTAACTCATATTACTTATAGAAATATGAATTATATATTTATAGAGAAAGAAACTGAGGCTTATGAAAATTTATCTTACTCTTACCCTTGTTTGCAGGAGATGGCAGAACTGAGAATTGGCCAGGCATAAATATCAAGAATCTATGCTTTTTCTACTTTAATATTAAGTGTGTGCGTATGTGTGCACATGCGCATGTGTGTTTTACATGCTTTATATACCTGAAACATTGAGTTAGTCATTGGCAAGTCTGTTAGTGGAAAGTATGAAGTATAACATGTTAATGATTTGGTTCAGTTCCATCAACCTTTATTGAGCATCTAGTGTAAGTAATGGAAGAAATATCTGAATAATAAAATCTTTGACCAAAAAATTCATATTCTATGTTGGGAGACAATCATTTATAACCTAGACTGATAAGCACAATATGAGTACATCAGACAAATTGGCAAATGGAAAAAAGATGTTGACTCTGCCAGGGATGGGGTAAGATGAAATGAATGATTTCTGAGAACAGTTATGGAGAAGGTGACCTGAGGCAATGCTTTAAAGACGGGCAGAGTTTCTTACATGGGAGGTCATCCAAGAAAATGAGAAATATTGCTAAGAAATGGAAGTGAAAGGAACATTATTTTGAAAACATTAAGAAACTCAGTATTACCAGAATTGATACGTAGACATTTGGCAGGATGGTAAGTAGGAGTTAGATAAGTATGAGACCAAAATATACAAAGATTTTTTTTTTTACTGAAATGCAAGTAAGATCCACTAAGAAATTCTGGATATTCCCAGTGCAGAAGGGATACATTTTCTCCTCTCTGTCTCAGAAATTATCAAATTAGAAATCCTGATTATAATCTCAAGGCACTAGGTCGCTGATGTTGGGTAATTCCAAGAGCAGAAGGTCAGAGATCATGCCTTATGATCAGAAAGTCTGTCTCTGATTTACTACACAAGGATAATCCACCTTGTTTTACTTCTTCAGGATCATTTAGGGAACTAATGGTGCAATGTCAAGCATATAGATGTGGTTGATAGAAAAATACGCAACTGGTTAGTGAGCTCTCACAGAGAGAGTTAAATGGAATGTTTATGATTTCATTTGTAGCTAGCAGAATCTTGGGAGTTTGTGAAATCCCTTTCAGAGCCTCAATTTAATAAAAGTCATCTAATTAAAAACCTACTAAACAATACTTTTTAAAGCTATTTCTTGAGCTTAATTGAATGTATGCCTTTACTTTTCAAAGTTTTCCCAGTTGACTTAAAATGCAGAGAAAACAGCTTTTATTGTGACAAAATCTAATAAGAAGTCAGGTATGTTTCAGTTTATTGAGAAAATTAAACATATAGGCAACTTGAAAATACAAGCTTATAACCATACTGAAACTAATCATCAATAAATATTTCATAACAGCCTTTCAAATTAAGCAATGTTGAGACTCAGAGACTCAGTCTCTTGGGATTTTGAATTTGATAGAGTCATTTTTGGACCATAAAAATTTCAGTTCTATACCTACAAGGACTTCACATATACATCTGCTCTTACATACTGCTTACTGAATATATCTGACTTCTTCAGTAGATAATTCTGAGACAAAGCATCCCTTGTCTGACAAACAGTGCTGCAACTCTATTCATTAATACTTTTTTATGTTTACAAAGGGATTACTGGCATGACAATAAGGCTCATTATTTTCAGAAGCTTGTGACTATGCGGGAGAATTTATATGTACTTCTGTGTGATGAAGAATTGGACGCAGTCTCCTTGGAAGCTGTGCACCAACAAAAGATGAAGAATAGACAAGCCCTCTCTTCATCAGGTAACAAATCTGGCATCTGATCACAATTGATGGCTTATCATCTACAAGGAACCATGCCAATACTGTGTTAAAAGTTTTAACAAAATTAACTTAAAATCACTCTCAATATGTATTTTTTCATAATACTGAGCATATACAGTTTATTCACAGCCATACAAGATGAAATTGTTGCATGGAGACAGGACTATGCTCTAAGACCATTTTTGCTCCATGGCAAGTTTCTGGAAAATGGTTGAGACTACAATCACATTGTATATTTGATTGATTTGGAAATCTTCCCTGGAAATAACAATCATTTATTGAAAAATAATAATGCCCATACAGGAACTTATTTTGTGAGTCTTACCTCTCAGGCTTTTTGGCTCATCATCAAACCATTCTTCTACCAGACTATACAATTAGGCATGTGCTGTATTGATGGACAGTCTATACAGTACATGAACACAGTAGATGTAAACACTGTGCTTGAAGGCTCAGCTACTATGTCATATGACATGAATAAAAGCATTTAATGGGCATTGAGAATGTTTTTTCCTGTCTTCAGTTTTCAGCATATCTCCCGAGTCTTCTTTCAGCTTCTCTACCTGGATTCCTGCTTCAGTTTTTGGGCTCTGAGAATTTCTCACTCTGTCTCGTTTTTTGTTTGTTTGTTTGTTTCCTCTTCATTCTAGCCATGCATTTAAAAAAATGACATAAACATATTTTATGCAGAATCCTTATGTATTTTGTAGTTTATTTTGTTGCTGTGGGGTTTTTACAGGGTATACAATTTCCATGTTTTCATGAATTAAATCGTCACCTACTTTTAGCATATGAATAAAACTTTGGGGCTCAAAATGCAATTATAGCATTTTTTAATCATAACATAGATTTGAACATATGCATTTAAATATTATAAGCTCATATGTAAACTACCAAGATAGTTTAAAAAGTAAGCACAGTATAAGACTGAAATCAATATCATCAATATCATAATATAATTTATATTGCTTTTACCTAACATACCTAACTGATAATTATTAGAAGAAATTTGCCTTTTAAATTCTCAAGACTGTGAGAGAGAAAAAAATCATTTTAATGAAACATACAAAGCACGTTCATTATAAGACACAAGTGAAAAGCAACGTATTTTTGGGAAGATTTAAAATGAGACAGAAAACAGAGATAGAAAAAGAAACGTGTGCTTAGGCCTCATGCATGAGGTTTTTCCTTAAGATTTAAGTTTTACTTGAGATATTAGAAATATTTTCTCAAAAATTACTATACCATCAATCAATGTAATGCATCTGATTAACAGTTTGATTTTTAAAAATCATATGATCATTTCAATAAATTTTTAAATAAACTTCAATAATAGTACATGATGAAAATATTAGTAAATTGGGATTAGGAAGAAAATTTTATTTGGAAAAGTACATATTTTTAAAGACTATAACCAAAACCACGCTTGATTTTGGAATATTGAAAAGTTTTTCTTTAAATTCACTACTAAGAAAAATTTGTTCCATATGCCTATTTCTATTTTTCTTTGAACTGGAAACCCTGAACATCTCATTAAGGCAACATAAGTAAATAAATTTGTAGAGATTAATAAAAAACAATAAATGTTATTATAATTTTAGATGATACTATTGTGTATAGAAAATTTAAAAACAATCAATAGATACTACTAATTTTATAAGAGTTTTATAAGAGTGCTGAAAACAAAATAATTACAGAAAAATAAGTTGGACCAACCAAAAATCTTGGTCAAAATTTTAAAGAAATAATTTATATATCATAAAAGGCAAAAAATATATATGAAAATATATGATAAGTGGAAACAGTTAATAATTGTCCAGCTTGAAATGCATTGCAGAATTGAATTAATCTATTGATATACAACATATGGATAGAAAAATTCAATATTGTAAAAACATCAAGTCCCTTTAAATTGATTTATAGTTTTAATTTAATCCCAATCAATACCACACGTATTTTAGGGGAAAGCTAATACTAAAATTTATGTGAAATTAATTGAGAGAGGTCAATCATTGCCAAGATACTCTGTTAGGGAAAGACTATCGATAGAAGACTTGTTCAAAGAAATATCGTTATTTATTATAAAACTATATAAATTCTGACAAAATAGCACCAATAGGTGCAGGAACAGACAATAGAGAACCTGAAAATTAACCGCATCTATACAGACGCTTAACGTATAAAATGAATCACTGAAATCAGAAATCAGAATCTTTTCAATAATTGTTGGTACAATGATTAGGCATCCAGAAAGGGAAACAAAAGAAATTTGATTCCCACTCAAATTCATTCCAAGGGGACTAAACACCTAATAAAGTTTTAGAAGATAGAGTGTGAGAGTATCTTTGTGACCTCAAGCTGAGTGAAGTTTTCTGAAAACCCAAATATGCTACCAATGAAGGATAAGATTAATAAACTCAAATACATTAAAATTGAGAATATCAGCTTACAAAAGATTTCATATATATTTTTTTTAAAGGCAGCCATCTTGGAGAACATGTTTCTAATATCAATCAATAGGAAATATCCAGAACATCCAAACAAAAACATTGGACAAACTATTTAAATATTTACTTCACAAAGGGATGTATCCAAATGGCCAATTCATGTGTGTAAAGATGTCAAACTCATTGCTAGTTGCAGAAATGCACCTTATATGACAATTGTTTACCTCTTTAAACATCCAAAATATTAGCAAGAATAAAATACTGTGTTTGTAAATACTATGTGCTGGCAAATAGAAGATAAGGAAACTCTCTTCTCTCCCATCTATCACTGATGAGGAAAAAAATTAATTCAAGCACTTTGAGAAATAGATAAGCATTATCCAGTGAAATTGAACACATGAATACTGTATTAATCATAAGTTAGGGTCCTGGATATAAGCTAGAGAGAAAGCTGTGTTCATGTACGAAAATGGTACATGGTAACAGTCTTAATAAAAGTAATAAAAAGGAAACAAAAATATTTTGATAGCAAAACAGAGAAATAAATTATCATATATTAATACAATTGAATACTACCTATCATTGAAAATGAATGAAATGTATTTATCAATACATATTGATGTTAATCTCTAAAACATTTAAAGAACAATGGTGATCACCAAAGAATAGACAGTCAGATTCCAATATACCTCACTAAAGATTTTATTTATATGAGCATATATTTTTAGGTGCAAATAAAGACAACAAAGTAAATTATAAATATAAAATTACAGATCATTAACTTAGGCAGAAGGAAAGACTTTAAGACTACTGAGATATACAAGATGTTGCAAGTATTTATAACATAATTTTTCTTGAGCTGAATGTGGATATTCAGGGATTTGCTCTGTTTTTTAATAAAATATCTTACTGATATGTTATACAGTACATATTTGTTTTATGATAGAAAAATTCAAAAGTGTATTTAAAAAGAATATTTTAAAAAATTAGGTTTGTGTGAATGTTATAGCTATTTTTAAAGCTAATAAAATTAGCATAATCATTTACATATCAACATGAATAGAATTTAGTTATTTTAAAAGGCTGAACACTGTTGTTTTGACATTGCAGTTTTCCTTTCTTATTCTTTACTGCCTATTTGCCATAAAACACTGTTTGGAGTAAACTCATCCCCTTATTTTTTTTCCACTCTCCCATAACATTCTGATCTATTTTCCTTATGTACTTTTAAGCTTTCCAAAGGAATTTTCCATTGTATTTTTAAAATCATAGTAGAATGGCCTTTAGAAGAATTATACTTGCCTTTCCCTTTGCGAATGACCATATCATGTTTTTCTCATTTCATCAGGAAAAGTGTTATTTTTGGCAATCAAATTTTGACATTGTATCCTTAAAAAAAAAACCCCACTAAACATGCCATCTTTTGATTATGTGTACAATATTCAGAATGCTGTTGCTGTAATCTAATAAATTAGAATTGGTACTTTTAAATTGAATTATGTCAAGGATGTCTTTTCAAATACTTTTGTTTCTTAAAAACATCTGTCTGCCTATTTACCTTCTTAACCATCCATGTTGAAAAAGAGAATATTTAATCCCTCTGAGGTGAACCCTGGGGACCCTGAACTGGTTTTCAAGTTTATAGTCAGAGGCTACATTCATGTGCTTTTATCTTTCTGACTGTTTTCTTTGCCCTCTACAAAGTGCTTAGAGCATGGTTTTCTACATTTTCTGTTTTTTTTTTTTTAGACGGAGTCTAGCTCTGTCACCCAGACTGGAGTGCAGAGGCGCAATCTCGGCTCACTGCAAGCTCCGCCTCCCGGGTTCAAGCGATTCTCCTGCCTCAGCCTCCGGAGTAGCTGGAATTACAGGCGTGCGCCACCACACCTGGCTAATTTTTGTGTTTTTACTAGAGACGGGGTTTCACTGTGTTGGCCAGGCTGATCTCGAACTCCTGACCTCGTGATCTGCCTGCCTGGGCCTCCCAAAGTGCTGGGATTACAGGTGTGAGCGACGCACCTGGCCTCTGTCTTCTTAATCTATTATTGAGGTGCTGTTAGACAACAGGAGCAAGAATTGTTTTGCTAAAAACCCTTTAAAAAAATAATGCTAATTTATTGATGGCTTAAACTGGTGAAGAGAGTTACTAATGCCAACATATTTGGAACACTTGTCAAAGACGAACATTTTGAAAAGTTATTTTGTTTCCATATATTAAAGACCCATAAGATTCTCAAATGCAGTTCTTGAGAACCAATTGCCAGCTGAAGAAAAACATTAATTGAAGTCAAGGGAAGATGGATACGAGTTTGCACTTCCTCATTCTTAAATAATTAAGAAGCTTGTTCTAGAATGTGGTTGTTATGTAGATGGAAGGGCCTAACTCAAATCTTTTAATGTTAAGAGAAAATAATCCATATCAGATGACCTCAAGCTGGAGACTGGAGAATGCTGGAGGTCTCTGAGACACTTTCAACTGTTCTGAAAGGTCAAAACCATTTTTATAATAATATTTTCAAATTTGCATTCTTCAATCCCATTCTTTCACAAGGGTGAAGTAGAACTTTTCAGATGCTAAATAGCATGTAATATCACAATAGATTGAATGCACAAACAGCTTATGAGAATCCAGCTGTCGTTTATTGTCAGACATTAAAGACAGTTACAAAAAGAGAAAATGATGCCACTCGTAATTTTTTATTTTGGAAAATATGCTTGTTTTCACAAAAATAGAATCAGTGTGTTAACTAATAGGCGATTTGTTTGCTCATATTAAATGGAATAAAAAACATTTCATATTTTCATTTTTAATTTCACATAATGTAAATAAAAATATAAATCCCACTTAAAACCAAAGCATTTTGGGGTGCTCAGGAAGTTTTTAGAGCATAAATGGATATTTATACCCAAAAGTTTGAGAACTTCTAATCTTAAATTATTTTGTGAGCTTTTTTTTAAGATTATATTGAATTATAAGATGATTTACTCTCACAATATAGTTTATAATTTTTCCGGTTGTACAAACCATCTTATTTCTTAGTTTGCCTGAAACACAATGAGTTAGAGTAATGGCGATAGATTTCTAAGCAATTTGAACAAAATAGAATGATTACATTTTATCCAAAGTATTCCCTTATTAATTTATAGTATTTGATAAAATTTTATTCTATTTTTAAGAAAAGACTAGAATTAGGAAACTGATTTTAATATTTTAATTCTTTACAGTAATAAGTATAAATTATTTACAGGGAAAATTAATTTTTAATATGG
This sequence comes from Pongo abelii, assembly GCF_028885655.2. Taxonomy (NCBI): domain Eukaryota; kingdom Metazoa; phylum Chordata; class Mammalia; order Primates; family Hominidae; genus Pongo; species Pongo abelii. The sequence continues at coordinate 27,070,385 of NC_071988.2, forward strand.
TTTTGAAATTTGTTTTTTAAATTGGAAGCAAGATTTATATCGACAATAATAAAATCAAACTTTTTTCTTTAAATTTTACAGGGATTTGTTTTAAATTTGTGTTTGTGCAAAGAAAAATATCTCTTTCCAAATATACAGTTCTAGATCTCAATTAATTTTATATATGTATATACTGCATAACCAACACCAAGATCAAGATGTAAAATATTTTCAAGAATATCCCATTTGACCAGTTTTAAGCAAACTGTTTTCCAAGAGATTTCACTCATTTGTATTCCCACCTGCAATCTAGTTGTTCTATGTCCTTTGCAACCTTTGACATTGTCAAGCTTTTAAATTGCAGCCATCCGAATGTGTATGTGTCACGGTATCTTGTAGTTATTTTAACTTTCATTTCAGACGTGATTACTGCTCTTCAGCCTCTTTCTGTATCATTATGGACCATCTGAATATCTATTTTGTGAAATGCTCCTTCAAACGTTTTACTCATTCATCAACTATATTCTCTATATTATGTGTAGACGTTACTTGTAGTCTATGTGCTTTATAAATCTTCTTTCCTGATCTCTGACTTCTATAAACATAACGTTTTATTGTAATCAGAACAAAATAATGAATATGTACTTTGCTGCATAGTGATTTTTGTATCCTTCAGAAAATCTTTGACAACTGTAACATCAAAATGCATTTTAGTATGTTTTTTGCTGTAACATCATTTTATATGTTACAGTAGTTCTATGATGAATCTCAAATAAATTATTTTGTATTTTGTGAGGAAGAATATGAGACTCATTTATTTTTCCACATGGATATGCACTTGATCTGCCGTCATTTATTTCAAAGAGCATTCTTTCCAGAATGGCCCCTTTTAGTTAAATCAGGTGGCTACAATGCATGGTTTTGCATCTGAACTGTTTATTCTGATCAATGATGCTCTGATTTTTTTCAGAATTCTCAGAAATTATGTCTTTGAATTGCAGTTTTAGAACATTTACATTTAATGTATATATTAAATGTCAATTGTGTTTAAATCTACCATTCTCATATTGGATTTCTCTCTGTTCTTTTTTATCTGTTTATTTCTCCTTTTATATTTTCATTGTTCTTTTGGATTAATTGCATTTTTTTTAGCATTTCATCTTATCTACACTATACTTTTATTAGACATACTTCTTTTTTAATTTATTGCTCTCGAATTTACAGTATTCATCTTTATCAGTCTATTTTCAATAATGTTATATCACTTCACATATAATGTAAGAATCATACAATATTCTCCCTCTGTTTTTAGCCATTATTGTCATGTATTTTGGCTCTAAATAATAATATTTAAAATAAAATTATACATTAGATAAAAGGCTTTATATATTTTACTTAACATATTTTCCACCTATGGCGCTCTTCATTCTTTTGTTAAAACCTAAATTTCTGTCAACCTGTAGACCTTTTTTTCACATTCTTAAAGGGCAGGTACGGTGCCATCAAATTCTCTTAGCTTTCATCTTTCTGAACATGTCTTTATTTTGCCTTGATTTTTGAAGCATATTTTCTTTGGGTATAAAAATATGAAATATCTCAGTTTCCAACAGGACCACTTACTCTATTTCATTTTTTTATCCTGTTTAGCACATGTCTAGTAATACTTAGTCCTTGGTTGTCTATCCATATCTAAGTGTGAGACAATAAAAAATGAAGCAAAACCAGGAAAAACAAATATTTATATATGTATATTTTATAAATAATTTACACTTAAAATATATATTTGTTACATATGTCATTCTAACTCTAAGGCTGCCACTTTTAACTCAGGATGGTCTGATGAGAAGTCAGCTGCCAAGCAGGAAAATCACCTAATGGAAAATAAAAATATCTTTCCCTTGGAGACGTCTCCATTTCTTCACTTGATCTTAGCTAAAAGGCTGAGAATTGATTCAATTTCTTAAATTAAACACAAACTAATAGATTCTTTGCCTGGAAGGCAGAAAACAGGATTCCAGACATTTCACAAATGTACATAGAATTATTATAAATATATTATTTGTTTTTAGTACCAAATGGTAATTGCATCTTTCAGCATACTCAGCACGTCTGAGTTTTCAAATATTTTGGGTATTGTGGAAGTAGTTGGCTTTCTTCTGGAGATATTTGAATAATTTTCCAGACTATTAGTCCCAAATTCAATGAATAAGCATCTACGCCAGTAACATATTTTAGTGGTACACACACACTCTCTCTCTCTATATGTACATACATATATATACACCCACATACATATGTATATATAAAATACATGTATATTATATGTAATATATTTATTTTTATATCAGTTAATACTTCTCTGTTCATAATATATTATTATTTATAAATTATTCATAGATGGCAGGAAACAATTTATATATGTCTCTTACTTATAGATTATAGTAGAAATATTTTACATTATATTATTAGTATATTAGTATAGGTATCATTGGGATGCTTAAATAATTTATACATGTATATTATTTATGTTATAGTAGAAATATTTTGTAGTATATTATTAGCATAATTCCACATAAAACAAAAGCTTTTAATGATGTCAGTTTCTGATTATGATGATCTAACTCCCTGTAGCCTGTTTAAATCATCATTTTAAAAATCCTTATAATGTGGTTTAGTTTTCAACATAAAAGTAGGAAAAAAATACATGCTGCCTTATTTAATTTATTTACATTAGTAATGTAGCTTCATTTCTGGACATTTAAAGATAAATGTCTATTTTGTGATGGTAATTATACTGAAAATTACTTAACTGAATCCATAGATCTAGCTGTCCAAGTATTGTTAAGTTGCAAAGCCCAGGCTCCTGACACTGTGGTATGCTCACTCAGGTTTGAAGATGCAGCTCTGGAATGCAATTCCCTTATTCTAACCTCCTCATTTACCACCCACCCATATGGTCCCTGTTGTCAAAAAGTATAGACAGTGCCAGGTGCTGTGGCTCAGGCCTGTAATCCCAGCACTTTGGGAGGCCGAGGCAGGTGGTTCACGAGGTCAGGAGTTAGAGACCAGACTGGCCAACATGGTGAAACCCCGTCTCTACTAAAAACCCAAAAATTAGTTGGGGCTGGTGGTGGGCACCTGTAATCCCAGCTACTTGGGAGGCTGAGTCAGGAGAATCCTTTGAACCCGGGAGAAAGAGGTTGAAGTGAGCCAAGATCATGCCATTGTACTCCAGCCTGGGAGACAGGGTGAGACTCTGTCTCAAAAAAAAAAGAAAAAAAAAGTATGGACAGGTCTCATTTTCTAATGGCTCCCTTCTAGTTCAATAGGTTGTAATGCTTTATTATTAATAAGTTATTATCATTTAAAATGGTTCCCTGTAAAGAAAAAAGAGGAGCGTTAACTTGCTCTGTTGAGCTAAGGACTTGAGTAGTATAATGTATAATCTTTCTAATTTGCTAGACAGAAGTAATTATATTGTATCACGTTTTAATTTGCATTGTGGTTACAAATAAAGTGAACATTTAATACCTTACTAAAGTGATTTTTTGATGACAATATTTAGAAGATTATTGATTACTGAAATTTAGCTTTAAAAATTATGTTTGATTGGCTGGGCGCGGTGGCTCACGCCTATAATCCCAGCAATTTGGAAGGCCGAGGCAGCAGATCACAAGGTCAGGAGATCGAGACCATCCTGGCTAACACGGTGAAACCCCATCTCTACTAAAAATACAAAAAAAAATCAGCGGGGTGTCGTGGCGGGCGCCTGTAGTCCCAGCTACTTGGGAGGCTCAGGCAGGAGAATGGCGTGAACCTGAGCGGTGGAGCTTGGAGTGAGGTAAGATCCTGCCACTGCACTCCAGCCTGGGAGACAGAGCGAGACTCCAACTCAAAAAAAAAAAAAAAAAAAAAATTGTCTTTGATTGTGGCAGGCATACTCTATATTTCATGTAATGTATGCATCCCTCAAAATTATTTCAGATAACTTTTTATAGACCACTATTTGTATTGTTGATGAAAATATATATTTTCCTTATTCTACATTTTTAGTTTTTAAAAACTATCATGTATTATTTAATTTGACATATAGTTTACTTGGACTAATGCCATCAGCTAACAAAATCAATAAACAATGGAACTCATTGGGCATAAATCAACTTAATTAAGTTATACATCTGTTATTAAATATTGAAAGGCATTTTATTCTCTTGTTGAGTATAGATATGGCCCTAATTAACCATTATAAAACTTATACATACCTATAGAAAAAGAACATTCAAAATATAAATAAAAAATAGCCCCTGTGATTTTTTTCTGTTTTCCAGGGTTCATATTTTAAATTCTATTACTTTAGTGAAAAAATGCTAGCCAAACATCTTTATAGTATTTGTAAAAATGTAAATATCAGAGAATAAACAAAGCTCATTTCTCTGGTCAACTTTTACTACTTGGACTTTTTTTTCAGGATCATAATTCATTGTTAAACTTCATGTAAACTGATTAGCATATTTTATTTAATTATGTATTATCCATGCTTCTCTTTGCTAATTGAGTGGTTTTCGAATTATGTTTGTAAAATAATGTAAAATGTTGCCATGAGAATAATAGTAACTATGAAACTCACTTCCTTGTAAAAGTAAATTTAAATAATGAATTCATATAACTACTGGTAGAATATGCTACAAAAGAGAACTTGTGTATTTATTTACATTTGTGAAAACAAAGTGTACTCATAGAAGCTGCTAACAGAGCACCCTTGGAGATTGCATGTTCACTCTAGAGTCTGTTAGATTTGCCCTGCATGAAAGTCTAAGATCTTTTCAAAAAATTGTTATTGTAATAAGCCTCTTAAAATGAGATTTACTCTATTAACCGATTTTTAAATGTACAATACAGTGTCATTATCCATAGGCTAAACGTTGCATAGCAAATCTCTAGAACGTACTTATGATGCATAACTAAAATTTTATAATACCAACAGAAAACAAACAAAAAATTACCAATCAAGGAATAATGTTGTTATTACACATTAAAATGAAAGTTTTCTATGTGACATTGAACAAATCAGTTCAAATATTTGAGATTCAATTTGCTTATTAGCCAAATAAGAAGACTTAGTGTGATTATCTTTAAGTACCATTCCACTCTCACTCTCCTTGATTCCAATTGATAAGAACAAGAATTAGGATGGGTTGAGCCTTTGACTTTGGAAAATAGCATTGCTCTCATGCTTTGGAATGCATTTACAAACTTTAAGAGTCCTCACTACAGTTACTGCTAACAACGAATAGGCTACTTCTGACTTCAGCATAGATTCCTGAAGGTTGTAGAGTGGTCAAGAGAGGCAAGTATGTTGTTGAGGAATATAATATAATTCTTCCCTCCCTCTACTTATTGACAAATACTCACCAAATGCATGCCCATGTCATATAAACTTGCACACTCTAGAGTCCTTTAGAGAGATGTTAGTAGAAACAGTCAAATTGCAGCTTAAATATGTCAATAAATGTATATTTTAGAAAGCTTAGGAAGAAATTCAACTAGAAGTTAAACATAAGGTCTTTTGTTGGTGCTCTCTTCTAAGCCATCCTATGTTCTTATTTTCAATCATATGGTTCTTAAGCAAATTATGTCCTAGATTATACCCAATTGTATGTGGATAAAACATATCATCTTACTTTTATTACTAGAATAGACAGAAAATCATTTTATTTAAAGTGATACAATTTTTTTTTTCTGGTCATAGCATTAAAAAGTAAATAATAAAATGATATAAATTTTGATGATCTGGCCCAAGATCAATGAACACTAAACTAAAATATTAAAACCATTTTTTAAAGGAAAATAACTCAGTGTGTAAATAGAAAAGGATTAAGTAAGCATAGAAAGAAATATAAACTGTGTTCTGTTACACAATTACATTAATTACAGAAATAATATAGAAGCCTGAAAATGTCATTTTTTTAATGTCCAGTGAAATAAATCAATTGAAAAATTGTAGGTGCTATGATTTTTATTGGATACACGTATGGGAATTTTGACAAGATATAGAGAATAGAAAAATGATAGCAGTTGATTCTTGAAGGATAGTGGGTAAAGTATTTCTAGATTAAAATTCTAAAATTATTTTATTGTTCTGCTAAGAAGTTATGCACCAAGGTATGAAAAAAAGTATTTTCATGAACAAAATTAGGATAGTATAAAACGTCTCCTAAGACTATACAGCCAGGAAAATTTCAGAGACATGTTTCAAACTTAGTTCTGTGTTTCGCACATGTACACTGTCAGTTACACCAAAATGTCCATCCTTATATTCATTTCCTCTATATTAATGATGAGAGAGTTAGAGTGACATATCGGTTCATCCTACATTGTGATCATTAACATTGGTTTTATATTTGAACATGTGAAGTTTATATTGGTTATAAATAATTAACATTGTAATTATTAAAGTTAATTCACTTCCATCTTATTCTATGAGCATCATAAAATTAATATAAAGGCTACAACTATAGAGATGACAAGTTAACCACATAGGAAAAGAAACTAAATTTGGAAAATACATAAATTAGGGAAATATAAAACCAGAATTTAAAATTCTTTGGTCAGGTAGAAAATTGAAAAAATTTATAACTCTGAAATGTAGTGGGATTAAATATAACATTGCATACTTATTTAAAGGAGGTAATAGTCCTTAAATAAAAGTGTAGTCATCTAGGTTTTCATGTAAAAAATACTACAAATTATTATAATCAAATATAAGGCTGGATATTAAAACATATGGTTAATTGAAACAGTACTAGTAAAACTAAATTTCCAATATAATGCTTTCTCACTGTGATTTGCAACACAACTCATTATTGGGGTCCATGTCAGAAGAACTACTCTTCTCTATAAATTATAATATACCATCTAAGAATTCAGGTCTTTTTAGTTAATAATCATTTAATTGCCTTAGTGAACCACTGTTACTGAAGAAAGCAAATAATTCTCCTTAACTTTGATGAAGACTAAACAAAAAACCATAAATTGAATTCTGCGTTTAGAGGTTACTATATTCAGATAATACATAGAATAATATGCTCAACTCACTTTGGTATAAATTCGTAAGCTGCATTTTCGAGACAAAGATAAAACAAACACAATTAGAAATTGATAAGCCGTGTTACACAAAAATAATGAAGAAAATGGGCTCCTTATTTTGGAAAATATATGAGCCAAATTTAAGTGTGCAATGTTGTAAAGTAGAAGAGAATATGAATTTACTCTTTGCCTGTTTGCAGGGGAAGAGTAAGACTAGACGAAATTTACCTCTATTTTTAAAAAAATATAATAAAATTAAAATTGAAGTAGAAAGCCTCTGAAAGTATTAACCTCTTACCACTGGATTGTTCATCTGGGGCTTCCTGACCATCTATCGGGGAACGTGATTCTTGTTCCAACAGACTATCTCATGTTTTCTACCTGATGTCTCCAAAACTCTGAATCATTGTCAAACAGTTATGCAATTTCATGCATATATCAGGTAGAACAGACATAGAAGTGCTTCAGGTTTGAAAATAAAGCAAGGACGTTGATTTGGCTTGTTTGAAAGTTGTTTTAGTTTGTGCAGATAAGCAGTGTACAGACTCTAAAAGAAGATAATAATCATTGTCAGGAAATGTGTCTCCAGACTTTAGGCTTGCATGCATCAGAAGCAATGCTGAAGCTGAGAAATTTGGGGCATATAGTTAATTGTTCATCATACTTGCAGAGATCTGATTTGGGGACATCTTGCTTTTTGTATCAATGGTCAAGTTATAGCTAAAAACAAAACAAAAGTAAATTAAGCTAAATAAAGTAACACTAGCTTAACAGTTAATCATTATAAGGTAATAATTATGTCATGTTTCTAAGTTTTGAAAGTTTTGCTTTGCTAGAACTAAAATCTCAGCTACAATCAAATCCCTAGAAATTTGGCTATTAAAATCAATTTACCATCTTGCCAATGAATGTGTTTGAATACATGCATTTTACTGAAGAGAGAATTTTAAGGAAATCTATGGTCAAAAATTATAAACCAGAGCAGATACTCACACACAAGCACTCAAACAAAACCCTTGGTCAGTTGAATAAATAGATCAACAATTGGTTAAAGGCTACATGCTTATTATATTCTCCTTACGTAAAAGACTGTTAAAGATCTTCACATAAGTCATTTTAGAAAGAATCATGAGTTTGAGTTCTCTTATCTTTTAAATAAAACATTAATGCTAATCTTATCAGTAGTTGTGAAGATTAAATAGTTTACACAAATTCTCATGGTCAGCAAGTGTTAAAATTAGGACTTCATTATACATGATCTCATAGATAACTCCTCACACCTGGGGGAATCTTTTAAGAAATAAACATTGCTGCAGGAACTGACGTGCATAGATAGGATACTTTAAAGATGGGCACACTACCAGGACGATTACAAATAGAGATCACTCTGAAATAGTCTCCAAAAAGAGATAGCATTTTGCCAGTATAGTTTCAGAGATATATGCCATAGAGTAGAATACCTAAGTTCTATGCTAAATATTTTTAGTTGTAGTTAGTGAATCAGCTTTGCATGATAGGTTTACTTTAGCTAAAAAATAATGGCGAACAGGTAGAACATAGTACATAATCAATCTCCTGGGCAGGACAGGCAGTAGAATTATTAAGCTGGAGATAACATCAGAAAAAAAAGGTTCCATTTGCAGTGCTAATATGCTCTTGCATTAATAAACAATGATTTCAGGGAAATGGTGAGCAACTGAATGTCCAAGGTTAAATGGCTGGGAAATACAGCAGTGGGCAGAATGAAACATGAGAGAGGCCTTGAGCAATCTTCACAACTCTGTGGTGTTTGGCATCAGGGGATCCATTAAAGGAGGAACAGAGTCTCTATATATTCCCACCAAATGTCCAAATACTGAAATCAGATCTCTTGCCTTGGAGCAGGAAGGAATGCTTGCTAGAATTTTTGGCAGAGTTTTGTAGCATGGACGAAGACAACACAATGGATAGGGAGATGAGTTGTTTAACATACAATAGGATTTCCTGATACCATCCTAAAGGCAATAGGCCCTTGGAACTTATTAGCCAATTAGGAGTTTTCTGGATGCCAAGTTTTAATGCCATGGCTGGCCCTCCATGGTGCTTTATGCAAAATCCCACTGATTTGGTTTGGGGAACTAAGAACTTAATTGCACTAAGACTATTGATAGAGAGATCTGTTAAACTGGCTGTGGCAAAACAAAACAAAAGGCAAGAAATGCAGAAGACTGAAGGTTGGTGTCCAATTCCAATATGCTATGCCTCTAGAATCCTAAATGTCTAGAAGTTGTCTTTCAAAAATGTTCATACATCTATGTATGTCTACATAGATGTATACATTAAATGACCACATCGCCTACGAGTAGTTGAACTAAATTTTCTTCCAGGAGTCTTAAAGCTATATAGAAAAAAGTAACAATCAATTTTATTTTCAATCTTTTGAATAGTATTTCAAAACTGCTAATTATTCTTGTTTTTTACTATAAATGTATGGTAGCTTAGGTATAGTTTGGACTATTCTGGGAGCTTAACTCCCCATAGCTGCTGTTTATATGACAAATGTCATTCAGAATTTCTAACAAGCAATTTAAAACTGAAGGCATTGCTTTTTTTTTTTTTTTTTTTTGGTGGGTTCTCTATAAGCAGTATTACACATTTTAGTATTACATTCAAAGTTGTTGCTAAGGTATTGCCACTAGCATTCTTTCTGTCTTTGTCAGAAGATATCGGAATAAATCTTAAGGCAAAATGAGAATGGAGCAAAGTAGCAACTGGACATGTTAGCAGAAAGCAATGTCATAAAAATAGAATGGTGTAATTCATGTTTCATGAAAGCTGACTCTTCTACAGGGATTGTCTCACTCCTAGCTTATATACTGTACTATTTTACTAGAACCAGACATGATGGCATTATGTCAACATGTAATTAAGAAGGTGATTAAAATCAGTTTGGATTAGGCCAGAATTGTGACTTGAGAATTAATGGGTAAGTATCTTTTAAGAATGGTGATACATTGCAGAAGAAGGTTAATTGTTGGAAGAAAAAGTAAAAACGAACTCGCCCTACTTTCATATTTGTCAATTTTCTACTTGCTCACATTTTCCTCCTAAGATAGCTGAGTCAAGAGAAAAATGAGTCATTTTTTTTCCTGCTAAAATGCAAGATATTACATCAGGAAATGTTAAAATGAGTTTAAATCAACAAGGTTTTAAAAATCAAATTGACTCATTTTTAAAGTGAGTTAAAATGAAAACGAGTTATCATCAGAGGTAGGCTGAATTGGGTCACGTTAATAAAATGGAAAGAGCATGAACAATCTGATGAAGCTTGGCAGTTTCATCATCACAAACATTCCCTGCTGAGATAATGAACTTGACAATAACTCTTCTTATTCTTAAGATATGATAGCACAAAGCTATTGTACAAAATCTCAGAATGTGGGCAATTCATGCTGACTACAGAATCATTTTCCATAGAGACTAAGAGAGCCTGTGATTGATACATTTTCATAGTGACTCCTTCATGTTCATATAGGAATGCTAAGAATAAAACTGGCCTGGTTCTACTTATAATATTTAGGTGATGCTGTTAGTGATCTCAAGTAATAGTAGGCAATTTGCTGAAGTTGGTTATTTGAATTAATTTACCTAAGTGTTGAAAATAACAGTGAAAATATCAACAGGAAAAGTTTGATTCAAAATGAGTAGTTCAACGAGACTTCTGTTCATCCTACTTTTAAGCAGAGCTTAAAGTTTATCCAAATATTTCTCACGTCTAAATTATTTTGCATCACAGTCCTTATCACCACCACCTTCCATCATCAGCCCAAGAGAACTTCTCATAAGCAGATAAACATGTTAGATGCAATCCTGTGTGTTAGTTTCTATCCCAAGATATTTTTCATCTTTTTTTATGTAAGAAAATGTCCTAAGTCTATCTAGAAAATCTATATTGAATATAGAAGTCATGATAATCTCGAAGAAAGTTAAGCCTATGTAATCTACTAAAAGAAGTATTAGTTGCCATTGGTTAAATACTCTGCTTGTCAGAGAGTTAACTTTCAAATCTTGTTAAACCCAAATATTTAGAAGCCTTTAGGGACTTTGGGGTAGTGGGGAAACCATAGGACCCCAGAGGATCTGTCCGCCGGTAGCAGAGTTGGAGAGTCATAACTAATGATCTCAGGTATATGTTAATCGTCCTCAGAAATCTGCAGTGACAAGGATTGATTGAAAAGAATGAGCAACCTATACAGTAAGATATTCTTAATCGCTCTAGCACACGACTATGGTTGAGAAATAGCTGTATTAACCATCCTGTTCAACCAGGATACAGAACAAAACTAAAATTGACAAGTTCTCCAGCAATGACCCTTGGGGATTGTGCTTTCATACAATGTTGCTTTCATATTTGAAGTTCTCTGCAATAGTTTGAGAGACTGCTACATGCTCCCAGAAGGATACACAGTAATATCTGTGAGTTGTGTTTCCCACTTAGAAAAAAAACAAGCAGGAGCTAGACGTCTTTTGAGAAGTGCTTTACCAAATCCTTAAATAGATACTTTTTTAAAAAGTCTGTATCTTTAATTCTATACCTGGTGTTTCCCATTACTTCCAGCATTGCTTCTACTGTTTCGTAATGTTCCTAGTAGACAGGGCTACCTCAGAAGGCAACCAATTGAGAAGGAAAATGAGTGTTTAAAGTCAATCTTTTGCTTGATTTCCCAAACCATACCACCTAACACAGTGTTATGTTCCTTGTGTCTCCACATATGTTAAGGTATTATTATATAGAGTCACAAAAATCCTTACCTCTCACGAGTGGTGAATCAGGAGTGTCAAATGTATTTGTTTTGCATAATTCTCTAAACAGTTCCCGCAAAGGACTATCAAGTGTTCTCCATGCTATCAAAAATTGAGTCCTTAGCATTTTGGGGTCAATCATATTAACCATCCAACTCCAGAAACCCAAAAACCAATGAAATAACTTCATCCTTTATATTATGTTCCTCTAGAACTACTTCTGGTACCAAAATCTGTATTAGTCAGGGTTCTCTAGAGGACAGAACTAATAGGATAGATGTGTATAAAAAGGGGAGTTTAGTAAGCAGTATTAACTCACACGATCACAAGGTCCCACAATAGGTTGTCTGCAAGCTGAGTAACAAGGAAGCCAGTTCAAGTCTCAAAGCTGAAGAATGGGGAGTCCAGTGTTCGAGGGCAGGAAATATTCAGCATGGGAGAAAGATGTAGGCTAAGAGGCTACGGGTTGATTTGCCTCTCCAAGCCCACTGATTCAAATGTTAATCTTTTTTGGCAACACCCTCACAGACACACCCACGATCAACACTTTGCATCCTTCAATCCAATCAAGTTGACAATTAGTATTAACCATCACACTAACACAATGTACATGCTATGTAAAGAGTAGCTATGATGAATCTGTATTATTTTTATTGTTGTATTGTTGTGTATTATTTTATTTTTTGAATATTTTCTATTCATGATTGGTTGAAGTCATGGATGCAGTATCCACAGATGCAGAGGGTGGACTGTGCCCCTCAACTGCCTTAACCCTACTCTTTCCAATGAGTTAAAATGTTTTCAGAATTTTGTTTAGGTACACATTAATTGTGAGAAGAAAAATTCAATATATTGATATTATTTATATATTTGTGTTTTGCTTGATATAATTAGATCTTTCTTTTTTTAAATTTTATTATTATTATTATACTTTAGGTTTTATGGTACATGTGCGCAATGTGCAGGTTAGTTACATATGTATACATGTGCCATGCTGGTGCGCTGCACCCACTAACTCATCATCTAGCATTAGGTATATCTCCCAATGCTATCCCTCCCCCCTCCCCCCACCCCACAACAGTCCCCAAAGTGTGATGTTCCCCTTCCTGTGTCCATGTGTTCTCATTGTTCAGTTCCCAACTATGAGTGAGAATATGCGGTGTTTGGTTTTTTGTTCTTGCGATAGTTTACTGAGAATGATGATTTCCAATTTCATCCATGTCCCTACAAAGGGCATGAACTCATCATTTTTTATGGCTGCATAGTATTCCATGGTGTATGTGTGCCACATTCTCTTAATCCAGTCTATAATTGTTGGACATTTGGGTTGGTTCCAAGTCTCTGCTATTGTGAATAATGCCGCAATAAACATACATGTGCATGTGTCTTTATAGCAGCATGATTTATAGTCCTTTGGGTATAGACCCAGTAATGGGATGGCTGGGTCAAATGGAATTTCTAGTTCTAGATCCCTGAGGAATTGCCACACTGACTTCCACAATGGTTGAACTAGTTTACAGTCCCACCAACAGTGCAAAAGTGTTCCTATTTCTCCACATCCTCTCCAGCATCTGTTGTTTCCTGACTTTTTAATGATTGCCATTCTAACTGATGTGAGATGGTATCCCATTGTGGTTTTGATTTGCATTTCTCTGATGGCCAGTGATGGTGAGCATTTTTTCATGTGTTTTTTGGCTGCATAAATGTCTTCTTTTGAGAAGTGTCTGTTCATGTCCTTCACCCACTTTTCGATGGGGTTGTTTGTTTTTTTCTTGTAAATTTGAGTTCATTGTAGATTCTGGATATTAGCCCTTTGTGAGATGAGTAGGTTGTAAAAATGTTCTCCCATTTTGTAGGTTTCCTGCTCACTCTGATGGTAGTTTCTTTTGCTGTGCAGAAGCTCTTGAGTTTAATTAGATCCCATTTGTCAATTTTGGCTTTTGTTGCCATTGCTTTTGGTGTTTTAGACATGAAGTCCTCGCCCATGCCTATGTCCTGAATGGTAATGCCTAGGTTTTCTTCTAGGGTTTTTATGGTTTTAGGTCTAACATTTAAGTCTTTAATCCATCTTGAATTGATTTTTGTATAAGGCGTAAGGAAGGGATCCAGTTTCAGCTTTCTACATGCGGCTAGCCAGTTTTCCCAGCACCATTTATTAAATAGGGAATCCTTTCCCCATTGCTTGTTTTTCTCAGCTTTGTCAAAGATCAGATAGTTGTAGATATATGGTGTTATTTCTGAGGGCTCTGTTCTGTTCCATTGATCTATGTCTCTGTTTTGGTACCAGTACCATGCTGTTTTGGTTACTGTAGCCTTGTAGTATAGTTTGAAGTCAGGTAGTGTGATGCCTCCAGCTTTGTTCTTTTGGCTTAGGATTGACTTGGCGATGCGGGCTCTTTTTTGGTTCCATATGAACTTTAAAGTAGTTTTTTCCAATTTTGTGAAGAAAGTCATTGGTAGCTTGATGGGGATGGCATTGAATCTGTAAATTACCTTGGGCAGTATGGCCATTTTCATGATATTGATTCTTCCTACCCATGAGCATGGAATGTTCTTCCATTAGTTTGTATCCTCTTTTATTTCCTTGAGCAGTAGTTTGTAATTCTCCTTAAAGAGGTCCTTCGCATCCCTTGTAAGTTGGATTCCTATGTATTTTATTCTCTTTGAAGCAATTGTGAATGGGAGTTCACTCATGATTTGGCTTTCTGTTTGTCTGTTATTGGTGTATAAGAATGCTTGTGATTTTTGTACATTGATTTTGTATCCTGAGACTTTGCTGAAGGAAGCACTAAACATGGAAAGGCACAACTGGTACCAGCCACTGCAAAATCATGCCAAAATGTAAAGACCATCGAGACTAGGAAGAGACTGCATCAACTAATGAGCAAAATAACCAGCTAACATCATAATGACAGGATCAAATTCACACATAACAATATTAACTTTAAATGTAAATGGACTAAATGCTTCAATTAAAAGACACAGACTGGCAAATTGGATAAAGAGTCAAGACCCATCACTGTGCTGCATTCAGGAAACCAATCTCACGTGCAGAGACCCACATAGGCTCAAAATAAAGGGATGGAGGAAGATCTACCAAACAAATGGAAAACAAAAAAAGACAGGGGTTGCAATCCTAGTCTCTGATAAAACAGACTTTAAACCAACAAAGATCAAAAGAGACAAAGAAGGCCATTACATAATGGTAAAGGGATCAATTCAACAATAAGAGGTAACTATCCTAAATATATATGCACCCAATACAGGAGCACTCAGATTCATAAAGCAAGTCCTGAGTGACCTACAAAGAGACTTAGACTCCCACACATTAATAATGGGAGACTTTAACACCCCACTGTCAACATTAGACAGATCAACGAGACAGAAAGTCAACAAGGATACCCAGGAATTGAACTCAGCTCTGCACCAAGCGGACCTAATAGACATCTACAGAACTCTCCACCCCAAATCAACAGAATATACATTTTTTTCAGCACCACACCACACCTATTCCAAAACTGACCACATACTTGAAAGTAAAGCTGTCCTCAGCAAATGTAAAAGAAGAGAAATCATAACTATCTCTCAGATCACAGTGCAATCAAGCTAGAACTCAGGATTAAGAATCTCACTCAAAAGTGCTCAACTACATGGAAACTGAACAACCTGCTCCTGAATGACTACTGGGTACATAATGAAATGAAGGCAGAAATAAAGATGTTCTTTGAAACCAACGAGAACAAAGACACAACATACCAGAATCTCTGGGATGCATTCAAAGCAGTGTGTAGAGGGAAATTTATAGCACTAAATGCCCATAAGAGAAAGCAGGAAAGATCCAAAATTGACACCCTAACATCACAATTAAAAGAACTAGAAAAGCAAGAACAAACACATTCAAAAGCTAGCAGAAGGCAAGAAATAACTAAAATCAGAGCAGAATTGAAGGAAATAGAGACACAAAAAACGCTTCAAAAAATTAATGAATCCAGGAGCTGGTTTTTTGAAAGGATCAACAAAATTGATAGACCGCTAGAAAGATTAATAAAGAAAAAAAGAGAGAAGAATCAAATAGATGCAATAAAAAATGATAAAGGGGATATCACCACCGATCCCACAGAAATACAAACTACCATCAGAGAATACTACAAACACCTCTATGCAAATAAACTAGAAAATCTAGAAGAAATGGATAAATTCCATAACATATACACCCTCCCAAGACTAAACCAGGAAGAAGTTGAATCTCTGAGTTGACCAATAACAGGAGCTGAAATTGTGGCAATAATCAATAGCTTACCAACCAAAAAGAGTCCAGGACCAGATGGATTCACAGCCGAATTCTACCAGAGGTACAGGGAGGAACTGGTACCATTCCTTCTGAAACTATTCCAATCAATAGAAAAAGAGGGAATCCTCCCTAACTCATTTTATGAGACCAGCATCATCCTGATACCAAAGCCAGGCAGAGACACAACCAAAAAGGAGAATTTTAGACCAATATCCTTGATGAACATTGATGCAAAAATCCTCAATAAAATACTGGCAAACAGAATCCAGCAGCACATCAAAAAGCTTATCCACCATGATCAAGTGGGCTTCATCCCTGGAATGCAAGACTGGTTCAATATACACAAATCAATAAATGTAATCCAGCATATAAACAGAACCAAAGACAAAAACCACATGATTATCTCAATAGATGCAGAAAAGGCCTTTGACAAAATTCAACAACCCTTCATGCTAAAAGATCTTTCTTAATTGAGCAGAATTTTCCTAGGATGGATGGGAAAGGAACTTTCAATTTGGATTTCAGCCCAAATACAAACACTGCTTTAAATAGACAACAAATATTAGTGTTAAATAGAAGCGCACTGAGAACAGCAATAAAATCTTATAGGAAACCTAACTTTGAATTATTCTCCCAGACACAAACTCTTCAAATACATAATTAAAAGTGTGATAGTATTTGTGGATTAACTAGTGACTATTGCAGGCAAATGTATTACTTTAGTGTGGTCATTAAAGTGATGGCATAGATATTACATATCCTAAATTATTTTAAGTGTAATTGCATATTATAATTACAGATACTTAAAAAAACACTGATAAGCAAATCAGTCTGCTAAAGACAGACCTTCTTTAAAAATGTAGCTACCCAAACTCATTTTACTTCTTTCTTCTCTGTCAAACGAATATCTTTAAATGAGCAAGAATAGAACACATATTATTAATAAAGAATTAAAATCCATAATTATTTAGAATATAGGACAACTCTAGTTGCTTAACATCAGTTTAAATATCTTGGTCTCACACAGATTAATGGAACAGAATAGAGAGCCCAGGAATAAAGCTGCACGCCTACAACCATTTGATTTTTAACAAACTTTATGTAGATAAGCAAAGAATAATAAACTCGATATTAAATAAATGTTGCTGGGATAACAGGCCATCCATATGCAGAGGAAAGAAAATGGACTCTTACCTATCACGGTACACAAAAATTAACTCAAGATATTTTACAGACTTAAATATAAGACCTCAAAATATACAAATCCTAGAAGAAAACCTATAAAATACTATTCTGAATATCAATGTTGGAAAAGAATTTATGGCTAAATCCTCCAAAGCAATTGCAACAAAACAAAAATTAATAAGCGAGACCTAATTAAATGAAAGGGCTTCTGCACAGCAAGAGAAACAGGAAAGTAAACAGACAACCTACAGAATGGGAGGAAATATTCACAAAGTATGCATCTGACAAAGGTCTAATATCCAGAATGTACAAGGAACTTCAACCAACCAACAAGCATGTTTTTAATTATATAAAGAATTTCAAAAGGGAACTTGCTGATAAGGGGGGGGTAGAAAAGATGGGGATAAAAGGGAAGAAAAAATATGCCTTTGAAGATAAAGAGCTGCAGTCAGATTACAGAGGGTAGCCTTTTAAAATACCAGAGACAGAGAAAGGAATCCGAGAGGCCCCAAGGAATCAAGTACAAGAACCTTCAGGTAAATAAAGGCAGCAGGTAACAGGCACTTAGTACTGAGGTATCTGGCAGACATATTGAAAAGAAGAGAGCACAGCTCAGACAGAAAAGTGGGAACAAGGATTGGAGTAAAGAAGAAATTTCAGATATTCTGTTACAAGGATAATGGGGTAACAACATACTTAAGAGAGTAGCACGGTGTCCATTTGAGTGTCGGTATAAAGGAATACCTGAGACTGGGTTATTTATAAAGAGAAAAGTTTTAATTGAGTCACTATTCTGCAGGTTGTAGAGAAAGAATGTTACCAGCATCTGCTTCTGGTGAGGGCATCAGCAAGCTTTACAATCATGGCAAAACGCAGAGGGGGAGCCAGTGTATTATATGGTGAGAACAAGAGCAAGAGAGAGATGGAGGAAGGGACCACACTCTTTTAAACAACCAGAACTTGCGTGAATTACCAGAATCATCCCTGGTGCTAGGTCATTGACGAGGGATCTGCAATCATGATCCAATCACCTCCCACCAGGCCTCACCTCCAACACCGGGAATTACGTTTCAACACGATATTTGGAGGGGACAAACATCCAAACTATTTCACAGAGAAACCACTGTTTTCTGTAAGAATACTGCCTAAAGTGCCTAAAGTTAAGTTTGTGTGTTTGTTTGGTTGTTTGGTTGGTTGGTTGGTTTTTGAGTTAATATTTGGATATGACAGTTTTTTACCTATGAAGAAATATTTTTTTTTTTTTTGAGACGGAATCTCGCCCTCTCGCCCAGGCTGGAGTGCAGTGGCACGATCTCAGCTCACTGCAAGCTCTGCCTCCCGGGTTCATGCCATTCTCCTGCCTCAGCCTCCCGAGTAGCTGGGACTACAGGCGCCCGCCACCACACTTGGCTAACTTTTTGTTTTTTTAGTAGAGACGGGATTTCACCATGTTAGCCAGGATGGTCTTGATCTCCTGACCTCGTGATCCACCCACCTCTGCCTCCCAAAATGCTGGGATTACAGGCTTGAGCCACCATGCCCGGCCTGAAAAAAGATATTAAAGGAGGTAGTGGGAAGTCGGGACTCTGAGATGAACTCATTTTGCTTCTCCTCTTAAGGATAGCATCTTTCAAAATCAATCTGCTCCATCAACCCAAGGCACAGGCTTTATTCCATAGTCTTCGTGGATTTAGAACTTGGTCCAATGTCCAGGGATGGGTTAAGAATATCAAGTGGAGAAAACGGCCCTGTAGACTGAGAGATGTGTTCTGGAGAAAGAGGTGCACAAATGAGAGCTGATATGTTTGAAAGATTTTAGGAGGAAAAGCAGGAGGATAGAAATTAATGCTGGAGGTGGTCCTTGAAAGGGGGTTACAGGGTGGAGAGGAAGCTCATGGAACTGGAACTACAAACAGGCACTAAGATGGTTAAGTGAGAATGAGATAAAGAGGATCCAGATAAGAGAGGAGAGAAATGAATGGGAGGTAAATAATTGGTGCCATGGGAAATATGAGGACTCAGGTATTATTCCAGGAGAAATAATTTAATGTAAGAAACTGGTTGAATGAGTATTAGAAAAATTAAAATGCAAAAAGTGAACCTAGAGTTGTTACACTCCTAAGGTTGTTATCAGAAAGTAGCTAACGTCCCTAGGAATGAAGAATCAAGTGGACATTTTAGAGTTATTAGAAAGAGAAGTTTGAAAAAGGACCCTGTGGAGTTGGGCACCAAATCTTTGAGAAGGTGTTGCTGCCAAACAGATGCTGGTATTTTAGAAACAAGAAAAAGGATCGTTGTAACGCTAAAACTGAACCTCTGAGGAGAAAGTGAAAATGGCTGATGCTGGCATCTCTGGGGAGACACAAAGAGGCCAGTTCTGAGGTGTTGAATGAAACTTTTGGTTTCAGTGGAACCCAATTGCTACTGACAACATGAAAGCCCATTGTTAGGATGACCCAAGAACTCAGGAAAACAGAAACAATTATTTCACATCCTCCCGAATTCCAATAGTCTGTAGCTCATTCTATGGGCGAAACTTAACAGGACGCTATCTGGCAAAGGTGAAGGGTAAGTTTTAGAGTCCTGGCCCTAGTTGCACACAAGTGCACACACATACACACACACACACACACACACTGGATTGAAGAATGAGACTAAATTTGGAACTGAGGGACAAAACCTTAATAGCATGTGGAAATGTCAACCTTGAGACATTACACAATTGCTTTCTTGAAATTTCTGTTCTCAGTCCTTTCCTCTTCAGAATTTCTTAAGTGACTTAAATAACAACACAATTAATATTATGACTATATGTAAATCAAATATGGCAGTTTTTCTTGTCATGGTAATTGACAATAAGGGTTTATAGACATCGTCAATGGAAGTAAAATAGCCTAAAGTTTTATTAATTAGAGATGTAAAGAGCAAATATAAAATCCAAAGTTGGTCTAAAGTTGGAAAGAAAATTCAGGACTGGGCCGAGCGCGGTGGCTCACGCCTGTAATTTCAGCACTTTGGTAGGCTGAGGCCAGTGGATCATGAAGTCAGGAGATCGAGACCATCCTAGCTAACATGGTGAAACCTCGTCTCTACTAAAAATACAAAAATTAGCTGGGTGTGGTGGCACGTGCCTTTAGTCCCAGCTACTCTGGGAGGTTGAGGTAGGAGAATCGCTTGAACCTGGGAGGCAGAGGTTGCAGTGAGCCAAGACCGCACCACTGCACTCCAGCCTGGGTGACAGGGCAAGACTGTCTCAAAAAAAAAAAAAAAAAAAAAGAAAAAAGAAAAGAAAATTCAGAGCTGTAAATTGTATAAAAGCCAATATAGTAAAGAGACTGTCAGAAAACCTTACATAATCCTACCTTTTACTAAGGGGTTCCTTAGCGATATGATTATGGCCGCTAATATGTATGAAGTATATTTTATGTGCCAAGCACTACGTCAAGTGCTTTATAGGCATTATTTCTTTAAAAACACACTCACAAACTCTCTGAGGTAAATTCAGTTAGCATTTCTATTCGATCTATGAGGGAATGGAAGCTTAGAATGGATAATTTATTTTTTTAATTTCCAACTTCTATTTTAAGTTCAGGAGTACATGTGCAGGATGTACAGGTTTGTTACACAGGAAAACGTGCGCTGTGATGGTTTGCTGCTCAGATCATCCTATCACCTAGGCATTAAGTCCAGCATCCATTAGCTGTTCTTCCTGATGCTCTCCCTCCTCCCAACCTCCACCCTCCGACAGGCCCCAGTGTGTGTTGTTCCCCACCATGTGTCCATGTGTTCTAAGATGGAGCTGGAAGCCATTATCCTTAGAATGGATAAATCTTTACAATGGATTTGCCTAAGCTTCACAATAAGTGCTGGGAAGATTCAAATCCAGTTTTATGCCAAACCCTTAATCAGTGTGCTGTTACTCGTGATACACAGAATAATGACCCTCCAATTATGTCCTTGTCCTAATTCTCAGAACCTGTGAATTTGTTACCCCACATTTCAATAGGAACTTTGCAGATGTGATCAAGGATCTTAAGGTGTAATGATTACCCTGGATTATGCAAGTGAATCTAATGTAATCACAGGGGTCCCAATAAGTGAAACAAGAAGGCAAGAAAGTTGGGGATGAAGATGTCAAGACTGAAGCAGAGTTCAGAGTAATTTGGTGTAAGAAAGAGTCACCTGCCTATTGCTGGCTTTGAAGATGGAAGACGACTAGAAGCTAAGAAATGTAGACAGCCTCTGAAAGGTAGAGAAGGCGAGGAGGCAGATTCTTATCTACAGTCTCCAAGGAAGTACAGTCGTTCTGATGCCTTGATTTTAGCCCAGTGATATCCATTTTAGAATTCTGATTTCCACAATTTTAAGGTAATATATTTGTGTTTTCAAAGTCTTCAAGTTTTCCATAATTTGTTATAGCTGCAATGGGAAACTAAACAGAAACTTTTTACCATGGAACAGATGACCATTCCATTCTTCTTTTCCAACAGATGAAAACTGGCATTCACCTATCTGCATGTCTCTTTAAAAAAAAAAAAAAAAAAAAAGACAAATTGAGAGGACCCAGAGAAGACAGAAAATAAGTTGTTGTTGGTTCGCTTAGGGAGCTTGGTTCTTCTCTCTCACACTGCACATATGTTGGCAAATCCTGTCCTCTGATTCTCAAATCTGGAATCAATGTCTCACTACTTCTTCTTAATCCATCTGATACCACCATAAGTTTTCCACTGGATCGTCATGGTAGCTTCCCAAATATTCACCTTGAATCCTACCACATACCTTCCCCCTTTAGCTTCACTTCAATTCAGTAGCCAAAGTTATCTTGTTGAAATTAAAATAATCAACTGTCTTTCCATTTATACAAGTACATTTTTATGTCTTTTATGACTGGTAGTTTATATGTAGCCTATTTTTTTGTAGATTTATTTCTTAAATAATCATTCTACTAAAATTAGGTTTGAAAGATAACTTTTTAGATATTTATGGTCCATGCACATCTTTTGATTCATTTCCTCATTGATAATATTATGTACCAAGTTCGTCATTTACCTACTTTCATAACATTGCTTTCTTTTTTTACTCAAAATATATAAAACTATGATGCAGAAATCTTTATTTTTTAAATAATAATGAATGGAATTTATCTTTATTTAATACTTTTTTATTAAAGCAGTAAAATGTCCAGGCTTTGGTATAATTTACAAAACTTCCAATGTCTAATTGTGCTTCCTTTTCCTGTTACTAAAACTTCATAGCCTGTTCTAAAAAGAAAACTACATTAAACCCTAAGCTGTTCCTTCTGTTTTTTTACTCATATATCTTAATGATATAATCATGTTACTATTTCTTTAGGTTTTATGTGTACCTATTATTTACAGAATTCCCACTATTAAAGGTGAGAATTTTTCTCTTTTAAGTGCCTCATTCAGGTAGGCATGTCTTAGTACAGGTGTGAAAACACACACACACACACACACACACACACACACACAGAGAAATACATAAATTTCTCCTGCTTTCATCTCTCAGTAATGGTGAAATACTCTGTATTTTCCTAATTATTGACTTAATATGATTTATCATTCATATTACCATCTTGAAATATACTATATTTCATCCTCTTTTTTGAATCTTGCTTGCTTTGTTTTCTATTGAGTAAATAATTACCTTGTGTTTATCCTGTCAATTTTTTACATGCTTTTACCAATTGAACCCCTATTAAATTCAGAACCACAAATCACTCCTTAGCATATCAAGCATATCAAGTATCTTATCCTTTTCATATTAATTTTCTAGGAGATCTCCCAACAACAACAACAACAAAATGTTCCCATGCTGTAATTTGGACTGGTTGGTTTTTCTGGCCTACAAATCAGAGCTATCTGGAGATTTTCCCTCATCAACTTCCAGGAACTTTATAAAATTTTATAACATGCAGAGCAATTCCTAAATATGCTATAGCTTTTATAAAATATGAATTTGAAATATTTGTATGTATATGTTAACAATATTCAATAAGGAAACAAAAAAAGAAACCTGATAATATTGTTTGTCTCCAGGAATGGAAGGAAGATTGAGGCAACTTTTCAATGGAATTTTTTTGTACATTTAAATTTTGAACCATGTTATGATATTCCCTGTTCAAAAAATTTAAATAGTAGGCTTTGTAAACTTAATGAAATTAATATTTTTATGTATTATGAGCTATTTTCAAATCTGAGGCCTAGTATGACAACCATGTAATAATTTAATTATATATACATTTGCCAGCCAGCACACATATAAACATCAAGCATTTGAATCCTTGTCCTGAATTCTTTCAACAGCTCTCTATTTTAATAATATGTAACAAAGAAAGGTGACAACAGTAAGTTTCAGAAATGAAAGGTGATGCCAACTACAGCTGATGCCACAGAAATCAAAAGGATTATAAGAGACTACTATGAAAAACTATACACCAAAAATATTGGATGACCTCAAAGAAACAGATAAATTCCTAGAAACATAAAACTTACTAAATCAGGAAGAAATAGAAAATTTGCACAGACCCGTGAAGGGATTAAAGAGATTTAATTTGTATCAAAAATCTCCCAACAAAGAAAATCCCAGAACCAGATGTCTTCGCTGAAGAATTCCACCAACTTTAAAAAAAAAGAATTAACACCAATCCTTCTCAAACTCTTTCAAAATATTAAAAAAGAAACACTTCGGAACACATTTATGAGGCCAGCATTGCCCTGATTACCCTAATATAAAAGCCAAGCAAAGATACTACTAGAAAAGGAAATTACTGGCCAATGTCCCTGTTTAATACCGACACAAAAATTCTCAACGAAATACTAGCAAACTGAATAGGATCATATATCACCATCAAGTGCGATTTCTCTGTGGGTTGCAAAAATGATTCAACATATGCAAATCAATAAATATGCCACGTTATAACAGAACAAAGGATAAAAAATCAAATCATCATATCAATATATGAGACAAAAGCATTCGACAACATACAAGTACTTTTATGATAAAAACACTCAGTGAACTAGAGATAAAAGGAAATGATCTCAACACAATAAAGCCCATATATAGAAAGCCCACAGCTAACAGACTACTAAACAGTAAAAGACGGAAAGCTTTTCCTCTCAGAGAAGAAACAGACATATGTCCAGTCTTAAAACTTCTATGGTACTAGAAATATTAGTTATAACAGTTAGATTAGAAAAAGAAATGGAAGACCTTCAAATCAAAAAGGAAGAAATAAAATAGTCTATTCCCAGATGACATGGTCTCATATGTATACAACCTTAAGGATTCCACAGAAAAGGTTGGAAGTGATAAAATGAATTTTAAAAGTTGCAGAATATAAAATCAACATACAAAATAAGTAGCATTTCTATATACTAACAATGCATAATCAAAAAAAGGAAATTAAGAAAACAATTCCCGATGGCCAAATAGGAACAGCTGCAGTCTACAGCTCCCAGCATGAGCAATGCAGAAGATGGGAGATTTCTGCATTTCCAACTGAGCAAACGGCACACCAGGAGATTATCCTACCCCTAGCTCTGAGGGTCCTATGCCCATGGAGTCTCACTCATTGCTAGCACAGCAGTCTGAGATCAAACTGCAAAGTGGCAGCAAGGCTGGGGGAGGGGCGCCCGCCATTGCCAAGGCTTGAGTAGGTAAACAAAGCGGCCCTGAAGCTGGAACTGTGTGGAGCCCATCTCAGCTCAAGGAGGCCTGCCTGCCACTATAGACTCCACCTAAAGATGAGGAAAAAACAGAGCAGAAAAACTGGAAACTCTAAAAATCAGAGCGCCTCTCCTCCTCCAAAGGAACGCAGCTCCTCACCAGCAACGGAACAAAGTTGGACCGAGAATAACTTTGATGAGTTGAGAGAAGAAGGCTTCAGATGATCAAACTACTCCGAGCTAAAGGAGGAAGTTCGAACCCAACACAAAGAAGTTAAAAACCTTGAAAAACATTTAGATGAATGGCTAACTAGAATAACCAATGCAGAGAAGTCCTTAAAGGACCTGATGGAGCTAAAAACCATGGCAGGAGAACTACATGATGAATGCACAAGCCTCAGTAGCCGATTCAATCAACTAGAAGAAAGGGTATCAGCAATGGAAGATCAAATGAATGAAATGAAGCAAGAAGAGAAGTTTAGAGAAAAAAGAATAAAAAGAAATGAACAAAGCATCCAAGAAATATGGGACTATGTGAAAAGACCAAATCTACATCTTATTGGTGTACCTGAAAGTGAGGGGGAGAATGGAACCAAGTTGGAAAACACTCTGCAGGATATTATCCAGAGAATTTCCCCAACCTAGCAAGGCAGGCCAATATTCAAATTCAGGAAATACAGAGAACGCCACAAAGATACTCCTCGAGAAGAGCAGCTCCAAGATGCGTAATTGTCAGATTCACCAAAGTTGAAATGAAGGAAAAAATGTTAAGGGCAGCCAGAGAGAAAGGTCGGGTTACCCACAAAGGGAAGCCAATCAGACTAACAGCAGATCTCTCAGCAGAAACTCTACAAGCCAGAAGAGAGTGAAGGCCAATATTCAACATTCTTAAAGAAAAGAATTTTCAACCCAGAATTTCATATCCAGCCAAACTAAGCTTCATAAGTGAAGGAGAAATAAAATCCTTTACAGAGAAGCAAATGCTGAGAGATTTTGTCACCACCAGGCCTGCCCTACAAGAGCTCCTGAAGGAAGCACTAAACATGGAAAGGAACAACTGGTACTAGCCACTGCAAAAACATGCCAAATTTTAAAGACCATCGAGGCTAGAAAGAAACTGCATCAACTGACAAGCAAAATAACCAGCTAACATCATAATGACAGGATCAAATTCACACATGACAATGTTAATGTTAAATGTAAATGGGCTGAATGCTCCAATTAAAAGACACAGACTGGCAAATTGGATAAAGACTCAAGACCCATCACTGTGCTGCATTCAGGAAACCCATCTCATGTGCAGAGACACACATAGGCTCAAAATAAAAGGATGGAGGAAGATCTACCAAACAAATGGAAAACAAAAAAAGGCAGGGGTTGCAATCCTAGTCTCTGATAAAACAGACTTTAAACCAACAAAGATCAAAAGAGACAAAGAAGGCCATTACATAATGGTAAAGGGATCGATTCAACAAGAAGAGCTAACTATCCTAAATATATATGCACCCAATACAGGAGCAGCCAGATTCATAAAGCAAATCCTTAGAGACCTAC
This sequence comes from Pongo abelii, assembly GCF_028885655.2. Lineage (NCBI taxonomy): Eukaryota > Metazoa > Chordata > Mammalia > Primates > Hominidae > Pongo > Pongo abelii. The sequence goes on from NC_071988.2 coordinate 27,096,950, forward strand.
AAAGTGACTTAGACTCCCACACAATAATAATGGGAGACTTTAACACCCCACTGTCAACATTAGACAGATCAACGAGACAGAAAATCAACAAGGATACTCAGGAATTGAACTCAGCTCTGCACCAAGCAGACCTAATAGACATCTATAGAACACTCCACCCAAAATCAACAGAATATACATTCTTTTCAGCACCACACCACACCTATTCCAAAATTGACCACATACTTGGAAGCAAAGCATTCCTCAGCAAATGTAAAAGAACAGAAATTATAACAAACTGTCTCTCAGACCACAGTGCAATCAAACTACAACTCAGGATTAAGAAACTGACTCAAAACCACTCAACTACATGGAAACTGAACAACCTGCTTCTGAATGACTACTGGGTACATAACAAAATGAAGACAGAAATAAAGATGTTCTTTGAAACCAACGAGAACAAAGACACAACATACCAGAATCTCTGGGACACATTCAAAGCAGTGTGTTGAGGGAAATTTATAGCACTAAATGCCCACAAGAGAAAGCAGGAAACATCTAAAATTGACACCTTAATATCAAAATTAAAAGAACTAGAGAATCAAGAGCAAAGACATTCAAAAGCTAGCAGAAGGTAAGAAATAACTAAGATCAGAGCAGAACTGAAGGAAACAGAGACACAAAAACCCTTCAAAAAATCAATGAATCCAGGAGCTGGTTTTTTGAAAAGCTTAACAAAATTGATAGACCACTAGCAGGACTAATAAAGAAGAAAAGAGAGAAGAATCAAATAGATGCAATAAAAAATGATAAAGGGGATATCACCACCAATCCCACAGAAATACAAACTACCATCAGAGAATACTATAAACACCTCTATGCAAATAAACTAGAAAATCTAGAAGAAATGGATAAATTCCTGGACACATACACACTCCTAAGACTAAACCAGGAAGAAGTTGAATCTCTGAATAGACCAATAACAGGCTCTGAAATTGAGGCAATAATTAATAGCTTACCAACCAAAAAAAGTCCAGGACCAGATGGATTCACAGCTGAATTCTACCAGAGGTACAAGGAGGAGCTAGTACCACTCCTTCTGAAACTATTCCAATCAATAGAAAAAGAGGGAATCCTCCCTAACTCATTTTATGAGGCCAGCATCATCCTGATACCAAAGCCTGGCAGAGACACAACAATAAAAGAGAATTTCAGACCAATATCCCTGATGAATATTGATGCAAAAATCCTCAATAAAATACTGGCAAACAGAATCCAGCAGCATATCAAAAAGCTTATCCACCCATGATCAAGTGGGCTTCATCCCTGGGATGCAAGGCTGGTTCAACATACGCAAATCAATAAATGTAATCCAGCATATAAACAGAACCAAAGACAAAAACCACAGGATTATCTCAATAGATGCAGAACAGGCCTTCAACAAAATTCAACAACCCTTCATGCTAAAAACTCTTAATAAACTAGATATTGATGGGATGCATCTCAAAATAATAAGAGCTATCTATGGCAAACCCACAGCCAATATCATACTGAATGCGCAAAAACTGGAAGCTTTCCTTTTGAAAACTGGCACAAGACAGGGATGCCCTCTCTCACCACTCCTATTCAACATAGTGTTGGAAGTTCTGGCCAGGGCAATCAGGCAGGAGAAGGAAATCAAGGGTATTCAATTAGGAAAAGAGGAAGTCAAATTGTCCCTGTTTGCAGATAACATGATTGTATATCTAGAAAACCCCATCGTCTCAGCCCAAAATCTCCTTAAGCTGATACTCAATTTCAGCAAAGTCTCGGGATACAAAATCAGTGTGCAAAAATCACAAGCATTCTTATACATCAATAACAGACAAACAGAGAGCCAAATCATGAGTGAACTCCCATTCACAATTGCTTCAAAGAGAATAAAATACCTAGGAATCCAATTTACAAGGGATGCGAAGGACCTCTTCAAGGAGAACTGCAAACCACTGCTCAAGGAAATAAAAGAGGATACAAACAAATGGAAGAACATTCCATGCTCATGGGTAGGAAGAATCAATATCGTGAAAATGGCCATCCTGCCCAAGGTAATTTATAGATTCAATGCCATCCCCATCAAGCTACCAATGACTTTCTTCACAAAATTGGAAAAAACTACTTTAAAGTTCATATGGAACCAAAAAAGGGCCCGCATTGCCAAGTCAATCCTAAGCCAAAATGTATAAGAATGCTTGTGATTTTTGCACACTGATTTTGTATCCCAAGACTTTGCTGAAATTGAGTATCAGCTTAAGGAGATTTTGGGCTGAGATGATGGGGTTTTCTAGATATACAATCATGTTATCTGCAAACAGGGACAATTTGACTTCCTCTTTTCCTAAGCTGGAGGCATCACACTACCTGACTACAAACTATACTACAAGGCTACAGTAACCAAAACAGCATGGTACTGGTACCAAAACAGAGATATAGACCAATGGAACAGAACAGAGCCCTCAGAAATAATGCCACATATCTACAACTATCTGATCTTTGACAAAGCTGAGAAAAACAAGCAATGGGGAAAGGATTCCCTATTTAATAAATGGTGCTGGAAAAATGGCTAGCTATACATAGAAAGCTGAAACTGGATCCCTTCCTTACACCTTATACAAAAATCAATTCAAGATGGATTAAAGACTTAAACGTTAGACCTAAAACCATAAAAACCCTAGAAGAAAACCTAGGCAATACCTTTCAGGACATAGGCATGTGCAAGGACTTCATGTCTAAAACACCAAAAGCAATGGCAACAGAAGCCAAAATTGACAAATGGGATCTAATTAAACTAAAGAGCTTCTGCACAGCAAAAGAAACTACCATCAGAGTGAACAGGAAACCTAAAGAATGGGAGAAAATTTTTGCCATCTACTCATCTGACAAAGGGCAAATATCCAGAATCTACAAAAACTTAAACAAATTTACAAGAAAAATAAAACAACCCCATCAAAAAGTGGGTGAAGGATATGAACAGACACTTCTCAAAAGAAGACATTCATTCAGCCAAAAGACACATGAAAAAATGCTCATCATCACTGGCCATCAGAGAAATGCAAATCAAAACCACAATGAGATACCATCTCACACCAGTTAGAATGGCGTTCATTAAAAAGTCAGGAAACAACAGGTGCTGGAGAGGATGTGGAGAAATAGGAACACTTTTACACCGTTGGTGGGACTGTAAACTAGTTCAACCATTGTGGAAGTCAGTGTGGCGATTCCTCAGGGATCTAGAACTAGAAATACCATTTGACCCAGCCATCCCATTACTGGGTATGTACCCAAAGGACTATAAATCATGCTGCTGTGAAGACATATGTACACGTATGTTTATTGCGGCACTATTCACAACAGCAAAGACTTGGAACCAACCCAAATGTCCATCAATGATAGAGTGGATTAAGAAAATGTGGCACATATACACCATGGAATACTATGCAGCCATCAAAAATGATGAGTTCATGTCCTTTGTAGGGACATGGATGAAGCTGGAAACCATCATTCTCAGCAAACTATCGCAAGGACAAAAAACCAAACACCGTATGTTCTCACTCATAGGTGGGAATTGAACAATGAGAACACTTGGACAAAGGAAGGGGAACATCACACACTGGGGCCTGTTGTGGGGTGGGGAGAGGGGAGAGGGATAGCATTAGGAGATATACCTAATGTTAAATGATGAGTTAATGGGTGCAGCACACCAACATGGCACATGTATACATATATAACAAACCTGCATGTTGTGCACATGTACCCTAAAATTTAAAAGTATAAAAAAAAAAAAGAAAAGAAAACAACACCAATTAAAATAAAAAAGCTTAAAATGCTTAGGAATAAGCTTATCCAAGGAGGCAAAGAATGTACACTAAAAACTATAAAACATTTCTGAAGGAAATTATAGACACAAATATATGCAAAGACATCTTATGTTCACAGATTGAATATTTCATATTTTAAAATGTCTACCCTAACCAAAGCAATCTGCATATTCAATGCAAATCCTGTTTAAATCCCAATTTTGCAGAATAAAAAAACCCAAATCTAAAATTGAAATGGAACCACAAAAGACTCCACATTGCCAAAACAATGTTGAAGAAGAAGAAAAATGCTGAATGTCTCACAGTTTCTGACTTCAAAATATATTATAAAGCTAAAGTAATCAAGATAGTATGGTAGATCAATGGAACAGAATAGATATCCAAGAATTAATTATACGCATAGGTGGACTACACGGTAGAGAAAGGATCGGCTCTTCAACAAATGTTATTGGGAAAAATGATTATTCACATGCAAAATAATGAAATCAAACCATTATCTTACACCACACACAGAAATTAACTTAAAATGGATTAATGACTTAAACGGAGACTGGAAACTATAAAACTCCTCGAAGAAAATACAGAGAAAAATGCTCAACATCAGTAATCATCAGGGAAATGCAAATTAAACCACAATGTGATTTCATCTCACACCTGTTAGAATGGCTATTATAAAAAAGACAAAATACAACAAATGTTGGCAAGGATATGAGAAAAGGAAACCCTGTACATCATTTGTAGAAATGTAAATTAGTATAGCCACTATGGAAAACAGTGTGAAGTTTGCTCAGAAAACTAAAAATAGATCTACCACAAGACCCAGCAATTGTACTTCTGGTTATATATCCAAAAGAAAGAAAATCAATATGTTAAAAAATATTTTCACTCCCATGTTTATTGAAGCATTATTAAAAACAGCGAACATATGAAATCAGCCTAAGTGCCCATCCATGAATAAATCCATGCAGAAAATGTGGTATATATACACAATAGAATACTATTATGCCTTAAAAATGAAGGTAATCCAGTCATTCTGTGACAGCATGAATTAACCTGTAGAGCATTATGATAAGTAAAATAGGTCAGATACATAGACAAATACTGCATGATCTCACTTATATGCAGAATTTTTAACAGTTGAACTTACCAGAGCAGAGAAAAGAATGGTGGTAACCAGGGCCTGATGGGGAGCTGACGGGAAAAGGGAGATGTTGGTTAAAGGGTACAAAGTTTCAGTTGGACAGGCAGGATAAGTTCTGGAGACCTATCGTACAGCATGGTGGCTATAGTTAATAATAAAGGATTGCATGTTTTTAAATTGCTAAGAGAGCAGAGTTTAAATGTTTTCACCACAACAAAAACCACGTGAGGCATGAATATGTTAATTAGCTTGATTTGCTCATTTCACAATGTGTATATATATCAAATATCATCTACGCAATAAATATACAATTTTTGTCAATTAAAAATAAATTTAAAAAATAAAGATGTATTTTAAAATGCAGATGTATTTTAAAATGTGCAATAAATATAAAATTTTTGTCAAATCAAAAATAAATTTAAAAAATAAAGATGTTTTTAAAAGTGTAGTATATGTATATGTGTGCATATATGTGAATATGTGTGTATATATGTGTGTATATATGGCATTTTAACCATATGTGTGTATATATGTATGGAGCATGTATACATATATGTACATAGCATATATGCACAGTACATATCTTTACACAACACACACATACAATAAAATATTCAGCCTTAGAAAATAAGTAAATCGTGTCAATAATACATGGAAAAATCTTGAGGACAAATACTTATTTCACTATGCTAAGTAAAATAAGCCAGTCACAGAAGGACATATACTGCATGATTCTACTTGTATGAAGTGACTGAAGTAGTCAAATTTATAGACACAGAAAGTAGACTTGCCAGGGGCTGAATGGAAGGAGAAATGGAATAGTTGATATTCAATGGGTATAGAGTTTCAGTTACACAAGATAAAAAGTTCTAGAGATCTAGAACATTGTATAACAATGTACATTTAGTTAATGGCACTTTATTGTACACTTAAAATGTGTTAAGAAGTTATATGTTGTTACATGTATTTTACCAAAATTAAAAAGAAAACAATTAACTAAAAACTTCTGTTCTCTAAAAGACAGTTATAAGAATAAAATAGAAAGCCACAGATTAAGATACTTGTAAATCATATGTCTGATAAAAGATATGTATTCAGAAAACATAAAGAAGTCTGAAAACAATATAAAAACAAACAGCCTATTCCATAAAAAGGACAAAGAGTATGAAGAGTTTTTTTCAAAGAAGATATAAAGATGGTAAATAGCACATGAAAATACGTCAATGTCCTTAGTCATTAAGGAAATGCAAATTGAAATCCTAAGTAGACATCAATATACATCCATTAGAATGACTAACATAAAAAAAAACCTGACAATAACAGGTAATAGTAAGGGTACAGAATACCTGGAGTTCTCATTCATTGTGTGCAGGCTTGCAAATTGCTCAACTTAAAAAAACAATTGGGTAGTTTCTTATAAACATACATTTACTATTATTACCCAGCAATCTCACTCCTATGCATTTACCCAAAAGAAATAAAATATATTGTCACACAAAAACCCATACAGAAATGTTTATAACAACTTTCTTCATAATTGCTCCACAATGGAAATAATCTAGATGCCCTTCAATTGGTAAATGGATGAACACATTGTAGTATAACCATGCAATGAAATACTACTCAACAGTGAAACGTAATTAACTGCTCATACAAAAGCAAATGTAAATGAGTCTCAGTTGCATTATGCTGAATGACAGAAGCCAGAATCAAAAGGCAGAATGTCTTTATTGCCAATTAAATGACATTCTGCAAAAAAGCAAAATTATAATGATTACCAGTTTGCAAGAGTTTGAAGGTGAGGGGCAGGACTGACTCCAAAAAAACAGCATGAGAAAATTTTGGAAGGTGATCAAACTGTTCTATATCTTGCTTGTTGTAGGGGTTATAAGACTGTGCATTTGTCAAATTTCATAGAACTGTACACCCAAAAAGATAAATATTAGTAAACATAAATTTAAAATAATTTTTTAAAATTAAAAATCATAGCATATGAAGAAATGCAGCCTCTGTACATCAGTTTTGTCTTCTTTTTTATTTCAACTGCTCAAACACTGCATCCCTCCATACAAGCATAATCTGTATAGTCACACATGACTGTATTTGTTACTTCAGTTTTTCAATTCCAGTGACCTTTTAATGTTTTTTTTTTTTCTTTCCATGGGTCACCTCCTTTTCTTTTACAGAGTAGTATATTTTTTACGAATTATTTTATGTTATTTCATCCAAAGCTTCCCTCCACCTTCCAGGCCAATCAACATGCCTTTCCTGTGGACTGCCATACATCCTATATGCATTTTCTTTGTGCTGTTCATTTTAATAAATTACCATTGCTTACTTTTGGGAATACTCATCATACTAAAGCAATTTATTACCAATGCCTTACCTAATGTCTGAAAGAGAAAAGGCATTTGAAAGAAATATTTCAAATGAACAAAAATGAATAGAGTGTCATTATTAGAAGAAATTAGATATATACCAAATTGCCATTTTTGTCTTTAAAAATTTCATAATACAGGCATATAATATGTTAATATTTCCTAACTCCTAATTCTAGGGCCTACCTATCTGAAACACATTTATTTTCTTTTTTTTTTCTCTAAGGCAGAGATCAGGAAAGTGTATTATCTGCTCTAAGATAAATAGATTATTTTTGTGGCTTCGGAAATGTCTAATTCAGAGATACACTTCTAAATCCAATCTAAAGTTTAACTCAATGAAATATTTTTGAGATTTTGGAGTTCTACCACACAATAAGGCTAGCACACAAATAACTACTTCTGCAACTTTAAATTACTTTATATATTTATTGAAAAACTTGGCAGGGTTCATAGATAAATTTTCAATCTTCATTTTGTATATATCTGACAATACCCCCAGACTACAGAATTTCAGCGGAAGGTATTAGGCCCCCACATATCTTGGTTGGAAGTGACGTTTCTTAATCACTTCTGCTTTTTAAAACACCCGTACTAGGTAACTGAAGTTATAATCCAAGGACAACATTAAAAAGAAGATACAATGTTCTTCACTTCCCAATGTGCTTGCAAATTAATCAACATATTCAACTTGAACTTGATGGCCAAGAATCATGGCTTAGCCATGTATAATTAGTTTATAATAACAGAAGTGATAATCTGTTTAATATCTTAACATTTCGATATATGAGTTTTTAAAAATTGGTTTAAGTATTATCTTCTAACACAGATGTTTGTGTGTGTGTGTGTGTGTGTGTGTGTGTGCATGCACATTGGATGGAATGAGAGATGTATGCGGGGGTATGTCATAAGACATTGGACTATTTAACTTCAGTGAACATTCAAAAAAATCATGATTTTATTCTAAGAAAATACTTGTTGAAAATAAGAGTCAATTATGCTAAACATAGTAGGGAGATAGCTAAAACTTAATCTTTATAGTTTAATTTTGCTAAACATTGAGCATTCTTTAGTTTTAATTCCGAAAAGATATTTACTTTTTCTTGTGTCCAGTTGTACCATCCTAATGCTAAAATCTGAATAGAGAACACATTTACCAGTCTTATGTTTTAACACTTTCATATATTTTCTCTATTAAAAACAAATATGCAAACAAGGCCTTGCCCTGCCCTGCCTTCCCTTCCCTTCCCTTCCCTTCCCTGTCTTGTCTTGTCTTGTCTTGTCTTGTCTTTCCTTTCCTTTCTTTCCCTTTCCTCCCTTTCCCCTTCTCCTTCCCCTTCCCCTTCCCCTTCCCCTTCCCCTTCCCTTCTCTTTTCTTTTCTTTTTTATTTTCCTTTCCTTTCTTTTCTTTTCTTTTTCAGTATCTGGCTCTGTCACCCAGGCAGGAGTGCAATGGCAGGACCATGGCTCACTGTAGCCTCAACCTCCTGGGTGCCATTTATTCTCCTGCCTCAGCCTCATGAGTAGCTGGGACTACAGGTGTGCACCACCACACCTGACTAATTTTCATACTTTTTGTAGAGATACGGTCTCACTGTGTTGCCCAGGCTGGTCTGGAACACCTGGGCTTGAGCAATCCTCCTGCTTTAGCCTCCCAAAGTGCTGGGATTACAGGCATGAACAATCTACTGTTCTCAGTCACTGATGGACAGTGAGAAGAGCAAGTATTAGCATAAACATGAAAGCAGATCCAAATGGACAGGAGCTGATAGAAGCTGTCAGTCCACTATGTTCTTCTAGTAGTTCTCTTGATGGAAATTACAGCAGCACACCCACATGGCCATCACAGTTCACCTCTTGTTATACTTAGTTCTACTTCTCCATCTATACTTGGCAGCAGCTACATCATGGTTCTCTAAGATGGAATTTAGCAAAGCAAAGTTAGTGAGTTCAATTGTAGCCATCATCCTTGCAGTTGCTCTTGGGAACACACCTGTTACTCATACACTTTGTCTCTTAATGGACACTCTACATTCTCTGTATATCTAAATCCTCACCTTCAGCTATCGTGTCCTCAGGTTTTGGTGTCTTATGTGGTAGTGTAAATGAAACCTATACTCCAGGTGGTAAGGCCCTTTGGCAATCATTCTTCTAAGGTCAAGTTGCTTTATATGTCCAGAATGTATGCAAAAAGGCTCAAGTAAATCAGCTAGTGTCCACAAGTATTTCTTCATGTCTTCACTGTGTAAAACAGCCCAAAGTCCTCTGGCTGAGTAGGGTCAATTACCCCAGTCAGGATGGTGACTTCTTGTCTGATGGCTGCAGAATAAAATGCTCTGACAAAAAGCAGCAGTTTATAGTTAAATGGAACTATTACGATGTCCACATCAAGAATGTACCTATTTGGGGGATAAATAGCTTCAGTTCTGAAGATCCCAAACATGGAGGGACAAAAAGCACAAAATTCCTAGGGGTTATTGGGTATCAGTGAAAGAAGGGCCACTCCTGTTTGTAATCTTACATTCCTGGACCTATCTATTCTTTTTATTATGGACATAATGCCATAGAGAGATCTCTGATTTGATGCATGTACTGCATCCTGAAGGGTGGAATTTCTTCTTTACAGAATGTTATCTCAATGCTGCTACTTCAGCTGTAACTTTTGTAGGTAATTCCAAAAGTGTATGAGACTAGGTGTGTTGGCATGATACAGCATGTGACATAGCTGGTGGAACCCATGGTTATGGGACCACTGCTGTGCCTCCTTCACTATGAAAATTCTTCATGGTTACTAGCCATGTCTTGTCATATGGGAGTTTATACCAATGTATCAGGTATAGCGTAAACCTCCAGATAATTGACTGGCTGAGGTTGTTTGGGTAGAAAATGTAAGTTCATATATTAAATATCCCTACAGCTATGAGAATGAACTGTTGGCCTTTCTAAGACGGAAGTGATGTGATGTAATCTACTTTCCACCAAAGGGCTGGTTGGTCTCCTTAAACTATAATTCAGTATCAGGAATTCAGAATTATGCAGCATTCTCAGTATTATGGGGAATTGCACTACTTGTTCATGAAGTTTGCCTGTCCTCTCTGGTCCATTCAACTTCAACGCCTCTGGTGGTATTATGAATGGAATTACGTAATCCCCCAAAAATACATATATTGGAGTCAGCTCCTCAATAGCTGTGAATATGATCTTATTTGAAAGTGGGGCATTTGTGGATGTAGTCAAGTTAAGATGAAATCTTCAGGGTGGAATCTAATCAAATATGACTGGTGCCCTTATAAGAAGGGGGAAACACCATGTGAAGATAGAGACACAGTGAGAATGTATGTGATGACAGGGACAGAAATTGGAATGACGTAGCAGAAAGCCAAGTAAAACCATCAATTGATGGCTACCACAAGAAGCTAGGATGCAGAAAGAAAGAATTCTCCTCTATGGTTTTAAGAGAGAGCGTGGCCTTGCTGTCACGTTGATTTTCAATTTCTAACACTGGAATCTAGGAGGAAATACACTTCTATTGTTTTCAGGCACCTAGTTTGTGGTATTTTGTTATGGCACACTAGAAAACTAATATAGGTGGCTTTATAGAATATCAATTTGGCTCAGCTGAACTATGTTTCTTCCAATAGCCTTGCCTGTATATTTCCAGTTAGGATGAACAACAAGAAATATTGTACAAGCTTTGTAGGTGAAAGCAAAGCAACCGCCATTATAATTCCATGGTCAGGAAAAATTTTTTTTTTAGCACATATACTTTGTCATCTATCTGCTAGCTTACTTCATTGGTTACCTAGGCATAAGCAGGTTTGCAACAACAGTTGGCTTTCTATATCCATGAGTTCTACATCCATGGATTCAACCAACCACAGATGAAAAGTATTCTGTGAAAAAAAAACAAAACAGAATGGTTATGTTTGCACTAAACATGTACAAACTTTTTTTCTTATCACTATTCCGTAAACAAGACAGTGTAATGAATATTTACATAACATTTATATTGTACTAGGTATTATAGATAATCTAGAGATTATTCCAACTATATGGAAGGATGTACATAGGTTATATGCAAATACTGCATTATTTGTATAAGGGACTTGAGCATCTTTGGATTCTGGTATCTGTGAGATATCCTGGAATGAATTCCCTTTAGGTGTGAAGGGATGATGGTACTGTACCTTTTCGTGCAGCTTTGTGATGGTTAATATTAGGTATCAACTTGACTGGATTGAAGGATGCTGATATGGTTTGGCTGTGTCGCCACCTAAATCTCATCTCGAGTGGTATTCCTCATAATTCCCACATGTCATGAGAAAGACCTGGTGGGAGGTAATTAAATCATGGGGGGCAGTTAACCTCATGCTGTTCTTCACAAGCATTATAGTCCATTTGGGCTGCCATAGCACAGTAATGTAGACTGAGTGGCTTTATTAACGATAGGTTACTCACAGTTCTAGAGCTGGGATATCCAAGATCAGAGTGCCAGCATGTTGTTTATAGAGATTAGGTGACCTATGCATTTTTGGCTCAAATGATTCTTACAGTAAGACTAGTGGATATCCAGGCCCACTCTATGACTATTGCTTAGTCAGTTATACAAAATATGAATAAACTTTTTCAGCTATTGGCACTGCTATAGGTTCCTTGAGTCATATAGTAGAGCTATTATGGTAGAAAAGGCCACAAAGAAGCCACTATAACTATAGCTACACGCAAATGTGGCAAGCCAAAGGCAACTCTAAATTCCTTGGGAAACTGCAAAGATTAGTGCCATAAACATAGCCTGAAAGATAAAGGGTGGTGACTCCTACTAATCTCCATTCACTTCACTTATTTGGTCTGTGCAGAAGATACATAGATCTTGGGGAATGAAAATAGATTATTGTACATTTTATCAATGATGACTAATTGCAGCTGCTTTTCTAAATGTACTGTAATTGCGGGAGCAAATCTATGCATTCCTTCGTACCTGGTGTGTCCTTATTAAGCTGGACACTGCATTTTTCTCCATACCTATTAATAAAAATCATCAAAAGCAGTTTTATTTCTGTTAAAAGGACTAGCATTTGGCTCCCTTGCTCTACTTTAGCATTATGTCAACTCTCCAGCCTATGTCACGTCCTAGGCCGTAGAGACCTTGATTGATTTTCTAGTTTACTAGCCCAAGAACAAAAGAAGGCTTGTCAATAGATTCAGGCTGCCATGCAAGCTGCTCTACCATTTGGGCCATGTGAGTTAACAGACCTGATGTTGCTTGAGATGTAAGTTGCAAATAGGCTGCTTTATGGAGGCTTTGACGGGGAGTTATAGATGGATCACAGGGGAAAGGTTTAGAATTTGGGAGCTAAGCAATACTATCTTCTACTCTATGCCTAACCACTCTTCTTTTGAAAAATAGCCTTTGTCTTGTTATCAGGCCTCAGTAGAGACCAAATGCTTTATCATAGGTTATCAAGTCAATATGTGACCTGAACTGCCCATCAGAAACTGGGTATTGTCTGACTCCTCAACCTGTAAAGTTGGGCATTCACAGCAGTGCTCCATAAATTGAAAGTAGCATATATGAGATCAGCTTTAAGCATGTCCTGAAGGCACAAGTGAATGAGGAAGTAACACAAATCCACACTTCATATACTCCTGCTGCACTGGCTTCTCTTTCTCAATCCACACATATATGTTGATCAGTTGGTTGAGGAAGAAAAACTCAAGCTTGGTTTCCAGATGGTTCTGCACAATATGTAGGCACCATGCAAAGATGGACAGTTTGAGTACGATTGCACCAATCCAGGATGACCCTGAAAAGCAATGCTGATGGTAAATTCTCCTAACGAATAGAAATTCAAGTAGCACAGCTGGTTATTCATTCTGGCGGGAAGGAGGGGTGACCACAGCTATGGATCCTCACAAGTTTATGGGGTGTGGCCTTGCAATTTCAAGCATCTAACAAAGAAATCAGAAACTACAGAGGTTTGTTTCTAGTTATTATAATTTAATAAAATCGCTACTCCTATGTTATTTCTCCATGTTTACTATTTAGTGAACTTCTGTATGTTTTGGAAGTTTATAAGTTAGTGTTTTCAAGAATTGAAAGGATGAGTAGAAAATCTCAATTTATAGCCAGATTTGCATTAGAGTTGAGGAACCCTGAGAAATATTTCAGGTTTTGGTAGCTAATGAACAGCAACATAATAATAATAAGGAGAAGAAAAAGCAGACACAGGTGGAGAAGGAAAAGAGTAGGAGGAGAACGACATTACCAGATTGTTGAATCTCAGTCCGCTAGGGTATAAATGTGAAAAGATTATAGTTGTCTTGTTGCTCTCAAGTGTACTCTGTTAAATCTTTCATCCTTATGAAGTTACAGGAACTCTTCATACTTGAGACAGATTCCATCACCTTTCCCCTTTTTTGGCTTTTAAATTTTAGTTCAGTCAATTTTTAGACTTGAATCACCTGTCAGATCCAAAGTTCTCCTCCTCCTTCATCCCGAGGAGGTCTAATATCTCAGAGTAAATGGTCTTCTCTCTCGCATTTCTCCATTTCTTTTTCATATTTCTTATTCTCTCAGTTTCTATATTTTTAGAGCACTTTATACCAGTATATTTCATGCTAGCCACAAAGGGAAGCTGGGAAAAAAAGAGAAAGAAGAAGAGATTTGCCTCTAAACATTCTGCTATCTTCACCTATAGGATGACTAGTTACAACTTGCTTTTCTCTATGCATTAGCTGTCTGTCCATCTGTCTATCTATCTATCTATCTATCTATCTATCTATCTTCCATCTATCCATGCATCCATCCACCCATCCATCCATCCATCCATCCATCCATCCATCCATCCATCCATCCATCATCTAATCTATCTGTATGTTCATGGAAAACTAAGATTATAAATGAGGTGATTGAAATTTTTACAGCACTTATGCAGTCTTAACATATCTTTCTAAGACCCTTTTTGGGATATTAATACAGTTGAACTTGTAGCACTCTATGAATACTTAGTGTTCTAGGACTATTTCAAAAGCATGGTGATGATTAAGCCCCTTGTATGTTGCATTATATGGATAAAAAGAAATAGCTATCAATATGGTTGCAGTAGACATTAAAGATAATTTAGACAAGAGAAATAAAGTGATTCAACCAAATTAACCATGAACTGAGACTAGAATTCTCTCTTGTTTCCTATATCAATTTGTAAAATATGAATTAATCTGTGGTAGAAAGTATTAGTTTTTTTTTGGTTTTTTTTTTGGTTTTTTTTGATACGGAGTCTTGCTCTGTCACCCAGGCTGGAGTGTAGTGGCACGATCTCTGCTCACTGCAAGCTCCGCCTCCTGGGTTCACACCATTCTGCTGCCTCAGTCTCCCGAGTAGCTGGGACTACAGGCACCCACCACCACGCCCAGCTAATTTTTTTTGTATTTTTAGTATACATAGGGTTTCACTGTGTTAGCCAGGATGGTCTCGATCTCCTGACCTCATGATCTACACACCTCGGCCTCCCATAGTGCTGAGATTACAGGTGTGAGCCACCGTGCCCAACCTAGATTTTTTATTCACACTTATAAACTACATGGGTATAGACCTTGGCTATTTCATGTGTTGTATGTAAGAAGTGCAATAAAAATAAATAAATGTTTCCTAGCATTTGTACCATATGCATCCTAAAGACAAAATATCATTAAGTCAGAAAAAGAGAGTTTAACTGAAGATATTATCAGAAAATCTCTAGAGTTGACAGATGAGACCAAAACAAAGCCTAGATAAGAAATCTCAGCAAATGGAGTCAGGGCCTCAAACACCATTCTCTCTCTTTCTGTGTCTCTCAACTTCCTTGGCTATCTGTCTTTTTCTCTTCAATCATGACTTTATTCTAGCCATGGTTAAAATGACTACTTCAGCAAGACTTCTTTACAAGAGAGTGATCAGAGCCCCACAACCAGAATGAGAAGGGATTATAGAATTATTAAGGCAAACTTCAGTGCCTGCACAATAAAATGAGAAGAAAGGACACAAATAGATTTACATTGGGCATATTCCTATCCATCAGCTATTTACAATGGCTGTGATGGTGGGGTGAGGCAGTCAGAAAGTGGGTTGCTTTCAGGCCTCTTCACTTTTCTAGAGTAATGATGAATCATTTCTGAAAGTGGCTGAGGTTGAAAACTTATGGCCTCTGGACAGAATGATCATTGTGAGCTAAATAGGTACTCCCGACCTCGCCCATTCGAGTTTACTATATCTAATTAAAACAATGTACTGGATAAAAGAATGCTCAAGGTAATCAATAAGGATAGGCTTCCAACACCATGGACCACTGCTAGTGTCTTAGTTGCAAGAAAGGGGCAATTTCACTGAGAAGTTTTCTTCATTTGATTCTGAAAAGGTCATTGGTGTTTACATTCCAAATAAATTCACAAAGTAATATGAAAATGCTTAGAGATTTTGAGTTGTATGAATGGTTTTAAATATTATTGCAGAGCACAACAACACAGCTGACAGAGAAGCCTCAGCCCCCCCCCCTGCTTGGCACAGCTACATTTATTACATGCCACATTAGGAATAAAAGAGAAAGTTTGATATTAAATTATCAAAAATAAGGGATCATCTCTTTTTCTCACATTGCTGCACATTTTTAGCTCACGAGTCTCGGTAAATAGGTGGTCAACTCTTCTGAGATAAGTACGGTATTATCTTGGCAAATAAAATATATCATTAAAAATGAACAAAATTTAATTTTACATTCAAGGTTTTAAGATAAATAGATTAATAGCATTAAATTTATGTATGTTTTAAAATTAATCAGTAATTTTTATGCCATATTACATGTGTGGCTTCTGAAGAAATATTTTACCCTCATTTAATTTTTCAGCTTGCCCTGATACCTCTGGTTGAAGTCACCATCATCTCTCACCCATATTATTGCAATAACCTCCTAACTGGGCTCTTCGCCTGCACTCTTGCCACCCTTTAATCTATCCTTAATAGAGTAGCTAAAATGAACTGGTAAAATCATACATCAGATTATGTCAGTTGCATGCTCAAAACGCTCCAGTGATGACCCATTTCACTCAGTGTAAATGACAAAAACTGTACAATGGATTAGAAAATCCTATACAATCTGAATTCCATGATCTGTCTGAGCTCACCTCATATCACTGTCCCAATCACAGACTGTACTGCACCCACGCTAGCTTCCATGGTGCTCCAGGAACACTCCAGAGCGACTCCTGCTTCAGAATCTTTGCTCTATGTTTAAAGTTTCTAAGATTTGTTTGTCTTGCTCTCCCTCACCTCCCATTTCTTCAGGTCTTTACTCAAACATCAACTTCTCTGTGAGGCACTCCATATCAACCATTTTTAAATGTGAAGCCGTCTGCAACAGGTCCAGTGTTTCCAATCCCCTTTTCTTGCTTGATTATTTTCACATCACTTAACTTTTTCTAACATGGATGGATAAATAAATCAATAAGGTGATGGCAAATTTTATGTGTCAAACTGACTGTCTCATGGGATGTCCAGATATTTGATTAAACATTATTTTAGGTATATCTGTGAGGGTGTTTTTAGGTTTAATTAACATTTACATAGGTAGACCTAGTAAAGGAGACTAGCTTCCCAAATGTGGGTGGGCCTCATCTAATTAGTTGAAGGTCTGCATAGAAAAAAATGGCTGACTCATACCCAAATAAGAGATAATTTATTTTGCACAACAGCCTTCGAATGGGGATATTGACTTTTTCCTGCCTTTAGACCTGAACTGAAATATCAGCTGTTTCTGAGTTTTGAGCCTGTGAGCTTTAGCACTAGAACGATACCGTCAGCTTTCCTGGGTCTGCAGATAGCCAATTCACCCTGAAGTTCTTGGGATTTGTTGGCATTCATAATCACAAGAGCCAATTCCTTATCATAAATTTATATCTACATATTTATATATATGTACATACGTATAAATCTACTTTATATATACACATATGTACACATAAATCTCTTTATATAGGTACATACACACATATACATATATACATCCCATTGCTTATGTGTCTCTGGAAAACTAACATAGATAACTAGATAGACAGACATATATGATTGATAGACATGAATATATGAATGTACATGTATATATACATACAGTGTATTTATTAATTTTTTATCTCACCCTTCCACTAAAATGTAAGTTCCATTGATGCATGAATTTTTGTTTTCCTTGTTCATTGTTGTATTCCCATTGCATTGTATAAATGTACATAAATGAATGTTCATGAATATAATCTAAATATTAGCACCTTCAAGGCTAAAAGCACTAAAATAAAATTTTAAACAAACTGCAATCATTCATCATTTTCACCCAATTCTAGCAAAACCAGCTGTGTGGAAAATTAAAAAAAAAACAAAACTGAGGATACATATTCGGTAGGGGAAAATGTTTATATGGTCACTTCAATAATTTTGGTCATTTTTGCCACTAATCTCCATCACAAAATGGCATATGTAGTTAATTACCTAAATCTGGGTTTCTGATGCAGCTGAAAAGAAGTAAAGTAAAATGCCATAAGCAATTCTAATGGATCACACAGTCATAGTAAAGGAGGGGAAACCAAATATAGTTGTTTATGTAATAATATAATTATGTAATAGTCAATATTTCAGACTTAAATTAATCATTTCAGAGCAGCATTGACATCATTCACTAAAGCTGCAAACCATTATATCATTATTAAAGATTTCTATTTTGACTCAACAATTAGATTATGTATTATTTAGAGGGAAAGACCTGTTTGTACAACTTTGCACATAGTAGGGCCTCAACAAGTTTACATTAAAATTGTAATGAGCTTGATAATAAATGCAAATCCTGTGCCAACAAGTCAAACCTACCCCCTGCTTAAAATTCTAGTTTTTTTTTCTGCCAAAGAAAGTAAAAATTACTCAGATTCATAGCCAATGCCCTTTTCAGCTCGTCTTCAATTACATTCCATATCTCTTATAATTCCCCTTTATTTTCCTAATGCAACAACAAAATTAAATGCTTCTTGCTTCCTGAGGATAATTTCTTTGTGCCATCTCAGTATCTTTGTCCATACTATCCTGTTCACACACACACAAAAAATGAAAAATAAAAAATCCCTTTCTATTACTTCTGGAATAATCTCTGATAATATATGACTATAGCAAAAACTATATTCTCTATGTTTCCTAATCTTCTCAATAAAACTGTCCTCCCTCCTTCTTTAATAATCCAAAAAATTATAATATTTTTAAAGCTGATTACAATGCAGCTGTAAGAAACAGTCACTTAGGACTTCAACTTCTTAAGAATCTATATTTTGAAACTTCAGTATCAAATTGGGTGCCCAGTTGAACTAAGGAGATGATAGATTTATCTCAAGACTTGAAGAATATTTCCAAAGTAATTTTTAAACAATTGTTTTTCTATAGCTCAGATGGACATTTTTAACATATATCAGGTGATTCAGAAAGTAAATAAATGTTTACAAATGCATTACAAATTAATGTTTAATACCAAACAAAATATAAGCAGGACTATGTTAATGCTTCTAATGTATCTCCTTTTCTTATTATTTTCCTTTCTAATGAGGTTCTTTTTTTCCTTAATATTATAACATATACCACTGTATCAGTTCATTCTCATGCTACTCTGATGAAATACCCAAGACTAGGTAATTTATAAAGGAAAGAGGTTTAAATGACCCATGGTTCCACATGGCTGGGGAGGCCTCAGGAAACTTACAATCATGGTGGAAGGCAAAGGAGAAACAGGCACCTTCTTCACAGGGTGGCGGGATGGAGTGAGTGCAAGCAGGGGAAATGCCAGATGCTTATAAAACCATCAGATCTCCTGAGACTCACTCACTATCATGAGAACAACATGGGGGAAAAGACCCCCATGATCCAAATAACTCCAGCTGGTCGTGCCCTTGACACCTGGTGATTATGGGGATTAAAATTCAAGATAGGATTTTGGGCAGGCTCACAGCCAATCCATATCAACCACAGTGCAATAAATGTTTATGCTTTGGGCTGTCTTACTAGATGATAAGCTGGTTGAAGCCAAGCACTGTATTTTTTTCCTTGCTGTATACCAAACATCTGGCATAGTTCACAGCATATAGCAATTTTTTGGGTTGAAATCCATGACATTAAAAATATTGACATGGTTCTCAGGTAAGAAATAAAAACAAAATACTGATGTGAAATCAGATGTGTCATTGAGTCCTAGTTACCTCACTCCATATTTGTGTTATTTTTCCCAAATGCTAATTTTATTAGGTATTTCATTAGTTTTTTTATTAGTAGTGTTAGTTATCTTGCTGAGACACCAATTTTCAGCTTATTCGTATGCAAAACGAGAGAAACAAAAGCAAATAATGTAGAAGATTATTGTAAGAATTCAAATGCTCATCACAGTGTTTAGACACAGCAGGTACTCAAGGATACCTTAGTTGTGAGTGAGTGCATGCGTTGGAAATTGTAGAATCTGAACAGACAATCTAGATTCAAGTGCCAGCCATCACACTAGCTGGTGACATTGGACAATTTTCTTAACCTTTGTGAGTCATCTATAAACATTGAATATGAATTATTACAATGATTCATATTTTAGAGAGTTATTCTGATAATCATGTTAGATAGAGATGCACTTAAAATTGTTATTGGCTCTCGTAAGTAAACACTGTATAAATATTTACCAGTATTATTGACCTAAAAATTGTGATTTCGGGCTTTGATTTTTTATGTCATTTCCAATACATGTCAATAGATTTTCTTTATTTTTCTATGTACTTTTTAATCTATGCCAAAATGTTGAAATGTAAGCATACATCCTCCACAGCCTTAGTACTGTCTCTTACATTCTGGACTATTGCTTGCCACAGTCTCCCAAATGGCCTCCCAATCTCTTATGTTCTTTCTTTCTAACCCATCCTCTACCTTTGTCCTTAGATAATCTCTCTGATTGTGCCAATCCCATCCTTAAAGTGCCTCAACAACCCTCTTTCATAGATTTCTTGGCACAGGACACACAAACCTATGATCTGGTCCTCCCTTTCCCTAATCCCATTATCTGCTCCCTCCATTCCCTACCTATAATTCTTACTACGTTGAATTTTGCATATGTTATTTCTTCTACTTGAAATTCCTTTTGCCTGCTTAGTTCCTACTTAGCCTTCAAGACTCAACACAAATGGCATTTACCTGCCACTCCCTCCCCAGCATTTTCCTACCACTCCACCCCAGTTAAGCAACCTGCTCCCTTCTGTGATTTAACACTTAGAATAGACCACCAACTTTTATATTCATGTTTGTTTTGTCTGCCTCTCCTAATCTGGGAGCTACCCAACAGCAAGTGGAAAGCCTTAATTTTCTTTGCATCTGCAATACCTTCCTAAATGCCAATTGTGAATAGCCTTTCACTGGAAGAAAGATGGGATAGTGCTTAAAATTATGAAACACATATTAAATAAAAACAAATGACTATCTTTTTCTAAAATGCTGTATCATCCATCATAAATCCATTGTGAATGGCATAGATACAGTCAGGCCTCTGAGCCCAAGCTAAGCCATCATATCCTCTGTGACCTGCATGTATACATCCAGGTGGCCTGTTCCTGACTTAGCTGATGACATTCCACCACAAAAGAAGTGAAAATGGCCTGTTCCTGCCTTAACTGATGACATTACCTTGTGAAATTCCTTCTCCTGGCTCATCCTGGCTCAAAAACTCCCCCACTGAGCACCTTGTGACCCCCCACCCCTGCCAGCCAGAGAACAACCCCCTTTGACTGTAATTTTCCTTTACCTACCGAAATCCTATAAAACAGCCCCACCTGTATCTCCCTTCACTGACTCCTTTTTTGGACTCAGCCTGCCTGCACTCAGGTGAAATAAACAGCCTTGTTGCTCACACAAAGCCTGTTTTGTGGTCTCTTCACACGGACTCAAGTGAAATTTGGTGCTGTGACTTGGATCGGGGGACCTCCCTTGGGAGATCAATACCCTGTCCTCCTGCTCTTTGCTCCATGAGAAAGATCCACCTGTGATCTCTGGTCCTCAGACCAACCAGCCCAAGGAACATCTAACCAATTTTAAATCGGGTAAGCGGCCACTTTTTACTCTCTTCTCCAACCTCTCTCACTATCCCTCCACCTCTTTCTCCTTTCAACCTCGGCCCCACACGTCAATCTCTCCCTTCTCTTAATTTCAGTTCCTTTCCTTTTCTGGTAGGGACAAAGGAGAAGCGTTTTATCCATGGACTCAAAACTCCAGCGCTGGTCACGGACTCGGGAAGATAGTCTTCCCTTGGTGTTTAATCATGTGGGGACGCCTGCCTGATTATTCACCCACATTTCATTTGTGTCTGTTCACCACAGGGATGCCTGCCTTGGTCATTCATCCACATTCCGTTGGTGGCAAGTCAATTGTGCGGATGCCTGCTTTGGCTGCTCACCCACATTGCAGCCCAGGGCTGCACACCTACCCCTTCTCTCCCTGTCTCTACTCTCTCTTTTCTCTCCACTTTTCTTGGGGGCAAGCACCCCCCACCCCTTCTTTCCATGTCCCCACCCCTTCTCTACTTACCTGGGGGGCTAGCACCCCCCACCCCTCCTCTCCATGTCTCTACCATTCTCTTTAAACTTGCCTCCTTCACTATAGGCAGACTTTCACCCTCCATTCCTCCTTCTTCTCCCTTAGTCTGTGTTCTCAAGAACTTAAAACCTCTTCAACTCATACTTGACCTAAAACCTAAATGCCTTATTTTCTTCTGCAATGCCACTTGACCCCAATACAAACTGGACAGTGGTTCCAAATAGCCAGAAAATGGCACTTTCAATTTTTCCATCCTACAAGGTCTAAATAATTCTAGTCATAAAATGGGCAAACGGTCTGAGGTGCCTGATGTCCAGGCATTCTTTTATACATCAGTCCCTCCCTAGCCTCTGTTCCCAATGCAACTGGTCCCAAATCTTCCTTCTTTCCCTCCTGCCTGTGCCCCCAAGCATCACTGAGTTTTTCCTCTTTCCAATCTTCCTTTTCTGCCATCTCCCCTCCTCCCCAGGCTTCTCATCGTCAGGCCGAGCTAGGTCTCAATTCTTCCTCAGCCTCCATTCCCCAACCCTATAATCCTTTTATCACTTCCCCTACTCACACTGGGTCTTACCGTTTTGTTCCGAGACTAGCCCTCCCCCACCTGCCTCGCAATTGCCTCTTAAAAAGGTGGCTGGAGCTAAAGGCGTAGTCAAGGTTAATGCTCCTTTTTCTTTATCTCAGATCAGTTAGTGTTTAGGCTCTTCTTCATCAAATACAAAAACCCAGCCCAGTTCATGGCCCATTTGGCGGCAACCCTTAGATCCTTTACAGCCATAGACCCTGAAGGGTCAGAAGGCCGTCGCATTCTAAATATGCATTTTATCACCCAGTCAGCTCCTGACATTAGAAATAAAGCTCCAAAAATTAAATTCTGGCCCTCAAACCCCACAACAGGACTTAATTAACCTCACCTTCAAGGTGTACAATAATAGAATAGAGGCAGCCAAGTAGCAATGTATTTCTGAGTTGCAATTCCTTGCCTCCACTGTGAGACAAACCCCAGCCACATCTCCAGCACACAAGAACTTCTGAACCCCTGAACTGCAGCAGCCAGACATTCCTCCAGGACTGCCAACACCAGGATCTTGCTTCAAGTGCTGGAAATCTGGCCACTGGGGCAAGGAATGCCCACAGCCCAGGATTCCTCCTAAGCCGTGTCCCATCTGTGTGGGACCTCACTGAAAATTGCACTGTTCAACTCACCTGGCAGCCACTTCCAGAGCCCCTGGAACTCTGGCCCAAGGCTCTCTGACTGACTCCTTCCCAGATCTTCTCAGCTTAGCTGCTGAAGACTGACACTGCCTGATCACCTCAGAAGCCTCCTGGGCCATCACAGATGCCAAGCTTTGGGAAATTCTTACAGTGGAGGGTAAGTCCGTCCCCTTCTTAATCAACACGGAGGCTACCCACTCCACATTACCTTCTTTTCAAGGGCCTGTTTCCCTTGCCTCCATAACCATTGTGGGTATTGACAGCCAGGCTTCTAAACCTCTTAAAACTCCCCAACTCTGGTGCCAACTTGGACAACATTCTTTTATGCACTCCTTTTTAGTTATCCCCACATGCCCACATGCCCAGCTCCCTTATTAGGTTGAGACATTTTAACTAAATTATCTGCTTCCCTGACTATTCCTGGGCTACAACCACACCTCACTGCTACCTTTTCCTGAAGTTCAAAGCCTCCTTCACATCCTCCCCTTGTATCTCCCCACCTTATCTCACAAGTATGGGATACCTCTAGTCCCTCCTTGGTGACCAAACATGCATCTCTTACTATCTCATTAAAACCTAATCACCCTTACCCTGCTCAATGCCAATATCCCATCCCACAGCATGCTTTAAAAGGATCAAAGCCTGTTATCACTCGCCTGTTACAGCATGGCCTTTTAAAGCCCATAAACTCTCCTTATAATTACCCCATTTTACCTCTCCAAAAACTGGACAAGTCTTACAGGTTAGTTCAGGATCTGTGCCTTATCAACCAAATTGTTTTGCCTATCCACCCCATGGTGCCAAACCCACATACTCTCCTATCCTCAACACCTCCCTTCACAACCCATTACTCTGTTCTGGATCTCAAACATGCTTTCTTTACTATTCCTTTGCAACCTTCATCCCAGCCTCTCTTTGCTTTCACTTGGACTGACCCTGACACCCATCAGGCTCAGCAAATTACCTGGGCTGTACTGCTGCAAGTCTTCACAGACAGCCCCCATTACTTCAGTCAAGCCCAAATTTCTTCCTCATCTGTTACCTATCTTGAAATAATTCTCGTGAAAACACATGTGCTCTCCCTACTGATCATATCCGGCTAATCTCCCAAACCCCAATCCCTTCTACAAAACAACAACTCCTTTCCTTCCTAGGCATGGTTAGTGCAGTCAGAATTCTTACATGAGAGCCAGGACCACACCCTGTAACCTTTGTGTCCAAACAACTTGACCTTACTGTTTTAGCCTAGCCCTAATGTCTGCGTGCAGTGGCTGCCGCTGCTTTAATACTTTTAGAGGCCCTCAAAATCACAAACTATGCTCAACTCACTCTCTACAGTTCTCATAACTTCCAAAATCTATTTTCTTCCTCCCACCTGATGCATATACTTTCTGCTCCCCGGCTCCTTCAGCTGTACTCACTCTTTGTTGAGTCTCCCACAATTACCATTGTTCCTGGCCTGGACTTCAATCCGGCCTTCCACATTATTCTGGATACCACACCTGACCCCCATGACTGTATCTCTCTGATCCACCTGACATTCACTCCATTTCCCCATATGTCCTTCTTTCCTGTTCCTCACCCTGCACACACTTGGTTTATTGATGGCAGTTCCACCAGGCCTAATCGCCACTCACCAGCAAAGGCAGGCTATGCTATAGTATCTTCCACATCTATCATTGAGGCTACTGCTCTGCCCCCTCCACTACCTCTCAACAAGTCAAACTCATTGCCTGTACTGACTCTAAATATGCCTTCCATATCTTGCACCACCATGCTGTTATATGGGCAGAAAGAAATTTCCTCACTATGCAAGGGTCCTCCATCATTAATGCCTTTTTTAATAAAAACTCTTCTCAAAGCCACTTTACTTCCAAAGGAAGCTGGAGTCATTCATTGCAAGGGCCGTCAAAAGGCCTCAGATCCCATCACTCAGGACAATGCTTATGCTGATAAGGTAGCTAAAAAGCAGCTAGCGTTCCAACTTCTGTCCCTCATGGCAGTTTTTCTCCTTCTCATCTGGCCACTCTCACCTGCTTCCCCACTAAAACTTCCACCTATCAGTCTCCTCCCACACAAGGCAAATGGTTCTTAGACCAAGAAAAACATCTCCTTCCAGCCTCACAGGCCCATTCTATTTTATCATCATTTCATAACCTCTTCCACGTAGGTTACAAGCTGCTAGCCTGTCTCTCAGAACCTCTCATTTCCTTTCCATCGTGGACATCTGTCCTCAAGGAAATCACTTCCTAGTGTTCCATCTGCTATTCTACTACTCCTCAGGGATTGTTCAGGCCCCTTCCCTTCCCTACACATCAAGTTTGGGGATTTGCCCCCTCCCAGGACTAGCAAATTGACTTTACTCACATGCCTTGAGTCAGGAAACTAAAATACCTCTTGGTCTAGGTAAAGACTTTCACTGGATGGGTAGAGGCCTTTCCCACAGGGTCTGAGAAGGCCACCATGGTCATTTCTTCCTTTCTCTCAGACATAATTCCTTGGTTTGGCCTTCCTACCTCTATACAGTCTGATAATGGACAGGCCTTTATTAGTCAAATCACCCAAGCAGTTTCTGAGGCTCTTGGTATTCAATGAACTAATGGTCTTTAAAAAACACACCTCACCAAGCTCAGCCTCCAACTTAAAAAGGACTGGAAAATATTTTTCCCACTTTCCCTTCTCAGAATTCGGGCCTGTCCTTGGAATGCTACAGGTTACAGCCCATTTGAGCTCCTGTATGGACACTCCTTTTTATTAGGCCCCAGTCTCATTTCAGACACCAGCCCAGCTTGAACTGCACCCCAGAAAGTTGGATAGAGCCTAAAAACTCACCAACCAAGCAAGTAATTGTGCTGAACCCTCTTGGGCACTCTCTAATTGGATGTCCTGGGTCCTCCCAATTGTTAGTCCTTTAATACCTGTTTTTCTCCTTCTCTTATTCCATTTAGTTTTTCAATTCATACAAAACCATATCCAGGCCATCACCAATAATTCTATACAACAAAAGTTACTTCTAACAACCCCACAATATCACCCTTTACCACAAAATCTTCCTTCGGCTTAATCTCTCTCACTCTAGGTTCCCACACTGCCCCTAATCCCACTCGAAGCAGCCCTAAGAAACATCTCCCATTATCTCTCCACACCACCCCCAAAATTTTTGCTGCCCCAACACTTTACCACTATTTCATTTTATTTTTTTCTTATTAATATAAGAAGACAGGAATGTCAGGCCTCTGAGCCCAAGCTAAGCCATCATATCCCCTGTGACCTGCAGGTGTACGTCCAGATGGCCTGTTCCTGCCTTAACTGATGACATTCCACCACAAAAGAAGTGAAAATGGCCTGTTCCTGCCTTAACTGATGACATTACCTTGTGAAATTCCTTCTCCTGGCACATCCTGGCTCAAAAGCTCCCCTACTGAGCACATTGTGACCCCCACCCCTGCCAGCCAGAGAAAAACCCCCTTTGACTGTAATTTTCCTTTACCTACCCAAATCTTATAAAATGGCCTCACCCCTATCTCCCTTCGCTGACTCTCTTTTCTGACTCAGCCCGCCTACACTCAGGTGAAATAAACAGCCTTGTTGCTCACACAAATCCTGTTTGGTGGTCTCTTCACATGGACTTGAGTGAATGATACTTCATTTTAACTTTTTTTCCCATAGTTTCTGAGGGATGGGCTTTACTTCAGTGGTACATAGATTTTACAATTTGATGCAAATATATACAGACTCCCTGGTGTAAAGAAATTATCTGTCAGTGATATTTTAATATGAAATGAAATATTCACATAACATTAAAGAAATAAAACCATGAATCAAATTCTATTAATAAGGCTCATGGGAATCTGAGAGTATTTCTGTTTTATGCCAAAAGGCAACTGGTCAATTCACTGAATCTGTTGAAAGTTCAGATAAACTGTTTCTTCCTTGATAGTATAAATATCCTGTGATACAGAGAAAAAAAAAATGACCAGCCTTGATTTAGAGAATCTGACCAGAATCCATGTCTTCAAGCAAATAATTGCTTAATGTAATCCAGTACCCTGTCATAGAAGGAGGTAATATGCTGTAGAATACAATTGCTTTTTTAAAGGTGCTCGACACTTTCCCCAAATCATAAATTACAGCTGTCATCTTACTTACAAAAGAGCTTTCTAGAAGCAATGAATCTTGATGATAATTACCTGCCTATCCCATTTAATTAATCATGCAAAATACAACTGGCTTTGAAGGAAAATGGACCTATGTTGAAATCAGTCTCCTGTAGGAACTGGTTGTATAACCTTGGATAAACTGGTTTTTCCAGGCCTCAATGACCATGTGCTTATGAGTAAAATGGGCATAAAAATAACACCCTCAACCAATTGTGGGAAATATGAAGTGAGTTTTATACTATCGAGAACTTGTTTAGTTGCACTGATAGAAAATCTCAGTATATAGGGTAAAAGAGTGTTGGCTAACGCATGAGTTATTGAAATGGCAATGACCAAATTGAGCTAAGCACCAATCCCTGAACAATATGCCATGGTGGCTAGCAAAATGGGTCTGTTTATTTTCTATGCCTGAGTTACATATCTTCTATATCACCAGGGTTTATCCAGAGAGGCATAACTTCATAACTACTAGGATATAATTCATCAGAGTTTAGGGATTTGACTTTGCACAATTCTTACAGTGAATGAAGCAATCTTTATAAAGCTGTTGTCTTTCTATCAGATGCTGGGGCTTGAAATCCACAGGGCAAGTAGTGAGGAGGTAAGATGAATGTACAGAGAAGGCAGAAACACACATGAACTGGGAGCCCAGGAGGAGGGACTGAAACTCTTGTCAGTCCTTCTTGCCTCTGGTGTTTGGGATATGGGTATGCTGTAGAAGCCAGGGGTCTTTCTCACTGAGATAAACACTGAGACACACACACACACACACACACACACACACACACACACACACACACACGAGTGCCAGTGTTAGAAAAACTGAAGGAGAATTCAGCAAAAAGCTGAGCAGTTTTAAGTCCAATGCTATTCACTAGGTGAATCAGCAAATAAGCAATAATGTGTACTAGTTACAAAATGGCTGCTGCTTCATTTTTGCCTTCCGAATCTCTCAAGAATCATGCATGTAGCCACCACAACTGGAAATATTCAGGAAAGATAATTCTGGGAAATGTAGTTTACCCTAGTCAAGCTGACACATTGCAAAGCCTCCATACTGCCTTAGAGCTAGGATGCAAATCAGCTCCATCTTTGGAGGATAGAGAATGAGACTCAGAGAGAATAGGTAATGTGGATATGAATGTGAGAAAGCAAGGACATCTCCACTGATCTTTTAAAATTGTTCAAGTTTGGGCCTATAACATGGTAAGCACTCAATATTTGTTTTAAAAAAATAACAAAAAAGGCCAGAATGAAACCATTGATTTAGAAACTTTTAGACAATCTAAAATGTATTTGAAAAAGAATATCATCTACAAACTTATGGGCTTCTTTGCTGTAAGAAATGCTGGTCATTGCCATGCAGATATTACTGTATCATTACTGTAAACTTTTCAGCGATCCTACTCTAATCCATGTTTTTTTTTTCTGGTTCATCATGTGATTTTCTTCATATGATACAAAGCTTAGCCTCTTGGGATGAAATATAAGACATGAAATAAAGGATCACACTGAGGTTATTCTTCTCAAATCTCCTGGATACTATGGATAAGCAAAGACAATAAGCAATTTTCATAAAATGCTCTGTCCTCTGAATTCCTTCAAGAAAACTCGCATTTCATTTAATGGAAACCTTCTTCATAACCATCCTCCTCCAATGAAAGCAGTCATTTGAGACATTAGTGCATGTGTAGGTTCATTATGAAACCCAAACACTTCCATTAGATAAAAGACCTAAAATGATCATGAAAAATGTTCTTTTTCTTCCAAATTGCTCTAAATCAAACACTCAGTAGTACAATATGTTTTAGGTTAATTAGTCTAATCCAGTTTTAATTAAACTGATGTTTCCATGCCAACAAATGGTTTTTAAATTGTTGAAATCTTGATGTTTTGGAATATGACTAAAATTAATTACCTAAGAGCATTTGACTCAATTTTTGGAACCGTGTAATGCACTTTTAGCATCAATATAGCAATGATTTTAATAATGGCAACAAATTATGATTAAAAACTTTGACAAAATGTTCTAGATGGTTTCCATTAATTTCCACATTTTTTAAATGTATTTTTTATGATGCACATATACTACTCAGATTAAATATAATTTAACAACAACAACAACAGAAAAAAATTAGTTACAGAGACACCAACACAGGCACACACATGTCAACTCACTATTAGCCCTAAATAAGCCCCATTTCCAGATGTTCAAAGTCTATTTCCTGGTAATATTTGTCTGTGTCTGTACATTCAACTGGAATATTAAGATCAATAACAAAATATGTGGTTTTGGCCTAATTTTAAAATTTCAATTCTCCCACTGAGCTGCTTAAAACCAAAGAAAAATTCTCAATATGAGATAAGGAAAATCATGACTCACCAATGCTAGGAATAGTGATATACCAGCTGAATAAAAATTGTATTTACATTTAAGAATTTAATTTTTATATTTGCATTGCTTTTTCTTGGAATCGCCTAATTTTTGCCAGGACCAAGTTGGTAAATAAAAATTATCTTACTTATTTCAACAGAGATCATTTAATACAGGGAACTTGTTACATAGGTATTAGAGACCTGAATACATAAAGGGAACCTTGAGTAACTCAGAGATAATAATTGCAGGAACTAGCTCTCATCTCTAGGGCTGGAGAAGAAAAGAATGAAATTAGGATTAAGTGAACATTAGAAGCTCAGATGAGGGTCCCCACATAGCTGGGGCTCAAAACTCAGAGAAAACAGTGTCACCTGGCTGCTGTTAGTACCTCCGAGAGGATGATACGTACTTGGTTCTGGAAGATGCTAGAGGCTGAAACCAAATGACAATGCTTTAGCAAATGGCTGCCGCTGGGCTGAAAGGTTGCTTCTCATAGGGAACCTCACCAGAATCAGAGCACAAAACAAGAGAACATCCCTTCTTGCCTTTGCCTTCTTTTCAGTCTCCTCTCTGCCTTCTATTGCCTAAATCTAATTATTTACAGCTAGTTAAAACTAATCTAATGTAAATCTGATGTAAATCTAATGATTTACCACTAGTTAAAATGAAACAAACAAACAAAAATATGGTTTGTATAGTGTCAGCCATAGCATCAGAGTGATGGCATATGTAATTAAAGGATGAATTTGAAGCAGTAAAATGACAGGGAAATGACCAGCATATTTAAATCATAATTTCATTTTCTTAGCTGGTCTGTTAGCTTATCTCTTGCATTAAATGCTTCTGTATTCTTCCTAGACGTTTCCAGTTTGCTTACAATTGTGATATCCTTCTAATTTTCCACTTTACATTGAAGTCCTTGGTCTTTCTCATCAAATCAGTGTTTCATAGGCCACCCTTATATTCATCAGGTGTTTCTATACATAAAGGTATTCCAGTATTTTCTATCTTGGAACTGCTGCCTATCTCAAATTCTAAAATACAACTGAACTCCCCCAGTTTAAATGATGAGACAGGGAAAGCAGATTTACAGAGGAAAACATCATGACATTTATACTTATCAGAAATCAGGAATGAGGAGCAAAAAAATAATATTGAACACAAACTATGGGTGAGGCATGATTGCTAGGTTACCTCTGATTTGACGAGCTATGTGACAAAACATTTAAATTAAAATTTAATTAACATTTAATTTAAAATTTAAATATCTTCAATTTTAACATGAAGGAAATAGTACACATACTGCTTAAGGAGAATTATGAAAGTTAAGTAAAATCGAAGTGTAGAACTATGTTGTAAACACAAGGAACCCAATAGAAGTGATAGGTGCACAAAAGCTTCTGTAGAATTGGTAGTCAATCTGAAACAATTAACACAGAGTTACTCGCCTGGAAAAAAAAAACCCAGCTGATTGTCAAATCAATGCCTGGAATTTAGCATATCTGCTATTGTGACTTTCAGTTTGACTTTTATATTTAAGGTCACACTTTCTTTGTGGTAACTTTGATGTGTGGCCTACTTCAATTTACAAAGCCACATAGCTTCACATTTTAGCGCAGTTTCAGTCCAGATGATGATGACCTACCCTTAGAGGTGTTGTCCAGGAAATCTTGAAGTGAATTTCGCACATACTGTAAGAATCTACTTAACTTAGATTTCTCCAAGCATACCATGAGAATTAGGTGAGAGTTCACCTGGCCATTTTTACCTGATAGAGAAATAAACATTCAAATAATATCTGATTTGTTAATATTGATTGTGATTTTTAGAGGAGAAAAAAACCTAGTAGATATTGATGGGAGGAGAATAAGGGATTAATAGAAGGGAAGAAATAAAATAGCGTAGCTTAATAATAGAATCTTTCCTTGGCGTTTTTTATAAACCATTGTAGATGGCAACTTCCAGAATAAGAAGTCCTGAGACATTTTTCATGAAGCCTAATGATATTTAATAGTTATTTGGGAAGAAAGATAAACTTCAACAAGGTACAAGTTGCACACTTGTCCCTAAGTTCTGTGTCAGAGCAATAATGTTAACTTCTGTAGTTATAATAATTAAATGGTCAGGATAAAGAAGAAATCCAGAGAACTTGATTTTAGGGGGAAAAAAACAAAAAAAAAAACACTTTCTCTCCACATTGCAATTTTTAAGTGCTAAAATGGAGATAGCCACATGAAGGCACTTGGCATGGGTCACTAGTAAAGCATGCTCACAAGAAAAGATAAGATTAATGTGCTTACTTAAGAGAAGCCTCTCATCTGCAGTGGGCCTGAATATTAATGAACCTTCAGCTTTGCTTTCTTCGTGGGAATATGTTTGCTTGAACAGTTAATTCCACCAGAAATGTAACTTGCATCCTGATTGGTGAGACACTAAAGCGCTAAGTCAGGGCCATTGCTCTCAATGGAAGCCTTGTCTAAAAAGAAACCACAAAATAGGACAGTGAATATTTGAGTGGGGCTTATGTATAACCACTTCAGGAATAAGCTGACACATGCCCACAATAAAATTCAGAGTCAAAAATAGAGTCAGATCAGCATTATGCTAAGTCAAATCACTGCAGTGAAATGAGAATAAATAACAATGTGTTTGGAACAAGATGACTTTAGGGAATCATGGTTTTAGTGAATTGCTCCAGATCACAAAGGCATTTTCATATCATAAATTATGAAATTTAAATCAAAATATAAGAGCATATAGAAGTAGAAAAATAATATCTCATATATGAAACACTATGAATTTCCTTATTTTGATTATACAAAAACAAGATTATATTTGAATTTAATTGGTGACCTACATATTACCATATCAAAAAAGCCAACTGACTGCTATATCTATTTACTGAGGGAAAAATAAATTAAAATATACTTAATATATTTCCTGTATAAGCCTTTTATAATTGAGAAAAAAAGTATTTTTTTCTCTAGACCTTTATAAAACAAACAAACAAAAAACAACCACAAATACTTATGTGGTAAGAGGTATAGAGAGTTTCTTGGACAATTAAAGTATAAGAGTAAAAATTACCTTAGAAACTGCATGGATCAACTCTGGTTTGAACCAGTCCTTGCAAAAATATACTCCAAAGAATGTTAGGACTAAAAGGTGCTTTAAATGCGCACATACACACTGAAGATGTTTAGGATTTATATTTTATCTCCCCTTCATAGAGACTTAAAAATGAAAATTAACATTTAGTCCCCGTAAATTCCTAGATTAAAGAAATGTTTAATTTTTTAAATTAATTCAGCATTCCAATTTTGCAATGAAAATATTTTTCTCTTAACATGTATTAATATCTGTATTTTTAGTACTAAATGTCATACCTGTTAAGAAAAACCAGTTTAACTATTTAGGAGATGGAGTTCTCTAGACACTCCTGGAAAACCTCGCAAGTAGTGGTCTTACATGATCATCTGGAAGCCCATCTCATGAATTCATTTATTTATTTATTTTAACTTTTATTTTAAGTTGAGGGGTACATGTGCAGATTTGTTACATAGGTAAACTTGTGTTATGGGAGTTTGTTCATCTCTTGATTTTATAGCCACTCTCCTCATTTTAAATTTACTTCATTTAGTTTTCCACAGGTTGAGAAATAATGTACTTTTCTCCCAATTTTATATTCCTCTATATACTTCCTACCCCTTCATAGTCAGATACATGGTAATAAAAATGCTCATAGAAATCATCTTAAAAATTTATGATCAGGCCGGGTGTGGTGGCTGACGCATTTAATCCTAGCACTTTGGGAGGCTGAGGTGGGTGGATAACTTGAGGTCAGGAGTTAGACACCAGCCTGGCCAATATAGTGAAACCCTGTCTCTACTACTACTACTACTACTAATAATAAAAAATAGCCATGTATGGTAGTGTGTGCCTGTAATCCCAGCTACTCAGGAGGCTGAGGTAGGAGAATCGCTTGAACCCAGGAGGAGGAGGTTGCAGTGAGCCAAGATTGCGACACTGTACTCCAGCCTAGGCAGCAGAGTGAGACTCCATCTCAAATAATAATAATAACAATAACTTATGAGCACTTTTAATTGAAAGTTGTATTGAGATAATCTAATAAGAAATGACACAGAATAATCCTACATGTATTTTACCTATATACATTTTGTAAAACTATGATGTAATTCCACAACTAGGGTATTTTTATCCACAAAATCCTTCAATGTATTCATATTTCCTTATTTTTTGTACTCATATGTATGCATTTAGTTCTATACAACTTTATTAAATGTGTAGGTTCAAGCATTTGCTACTATGGTCATGATATTGAAGAGTTCCATTGCCATGAGACCCTTCCTTTTGTCCTTTCATAATCACATCCACCTCTATCCAGCCCTTCCAAATTGTGTGTATGAAATATTTGACCATTTTTATTGTGAGTAGTTGCAAGATATGCACCTACTTCAGAATTTTTATCATTCATCATTTGAAGAATATCTAGACTGATGCCAGATTTGGGCCATTATAAATGCAACTTCTTTGAATAGTGTACAAATATATGTGTTAAAAATATTTTGATTTCTCTAGCATAAATGCTAATGATAATCACTCTTTTCCTTTTCTTTTTCCTTTCCCCTCCCCTTCCTTTCCCTCCCCTCCCCTTGCCTTGCCTTCTCCTCCCCTCCCCTCTCCTCTTCTTTCTTTTCCTTTCTTTTTCTTTTCCCCACCACTCCCCTCCCCTTCCCTTCCCTTTTTTTCCCTTTCTTCCTCCCTTCCCTCGTTTCTTTCTTTTTTATTAATAAACTGCTGACAGATTTTGTTTTTTCTCAGAATGACTATAACGTTTTCCATTCCCATCAGCATTGCATGAAGGACTTAGTTTGTGCAGATCCCTGCCATAATGTGTTACTGCCACACTTTTGTTGTTGTTGTTATTCTGTTGGTAGGTAGGGATATCTCATTGTGTCTCTAATTTGCACTTTCCTAATGGCTAATGATTTCCAACATCTCTTCATGTGCTTATTTTTGACATCTGTATATTGTCTTTAGTAAAATGTGTGGTCATGTTCTTTGCCCCCTCATTTGTTATTTTGTTTAATTGATATATTTACTCTTGAGTTTTAAAAGTTCTTTGTATATTCTAGATATATCCTGTGATAAATAAGTATTTTCCAAATATTTTCTCCCTGTGTGTAGTTGTATTTTCATCCTCTTGGTATGGGCTTTTACATAGCAAATTTTATTTTTGATGAGATCCAATTTATGAATTTTTTATGGACTGTGTCTTTGGTGTCAACTCTCACAACCGTTTGACTAATGCTAGGTTCTAAAGATTGTCTCCTATGATTTTTCCAACACTTTATACCTATACATTTTAAATTCAATATTATTATCAATTTTGAGTTGATTTTCATATAAAGTTTGATGTGTAAGTAAAGGTTGATGTCAAGGTTTTTTGTTTATGGATGTCCAATTACCTTGGCATCACATGATGAAAAATCTCTTCTTCCTTATTTGAATTACTTTTGCACTTATGTCAAAAATCAATTGGGCATATTCCTGTGGGTCTATTTCTAGGATCTGTATTGTGTCTCACCGACCAATGTACTTATTTCTCTGGTAATACTATAATGGTTTGATTACTGTAGGTCTCTAGTAAGCTCTAAGATAAGATAAAATAATTCCTCTCATTTTATTCTTCTTTGTAAAGGTAGTTTTAAATACTTTAAGGCCTGTGCTTTTGCATGTAAATTTTAGAATAAGCTTGTGGAGGTCTACAAAATAATCTACCTGAGATATTAAACTATAGATCATTTTTAAGAATATTGATGTCTTTTTTGTTTTCATTCATAAATACACCATGTCTGTCCATTTACTTAGGTTTTCTTTGATTTTATTCACCAGCATTTTCTAATTTTTAGCACAAAAATCCTATACATGTTTTGGCAAATACATTACCTATGTATTTCATTTTCCTTAGAGTAGTATTTTATGGTTTTGTGTTTTAGTTTCATTTTCCAAGTGCCCCTCGTCAGTAAGTAGAAATGTAATCAATTTTAGTGTGCTGACCTTATATTCTGCAAATTTTCTGAGCTCATTTATTATTTTAAAAATTTATTTTGTGTATTTTGTTTTACATGCTTTTGGATTTTTACATAGACATTGATAATGTCATCTGCAAAGAGACAGTTTACTCCTTTCTAATCAGTATGCTGTTTTCTCGACTTGCCTTATTGCAGAAGTTAGAAGTTTCAGTATTATGTGAACCAGAGTGGTAAGAGCAGACACACTGGCCTTGTTCTTGATCTTAGGGGAAAATGTTAATTTTTTTAACCACTAGGTAAAGTGTTACTTGGCACATATTTGTAGGTAGCCTTTATCAATTTGAGGAAATTTCCCTATAATCATAACTTACTGAGAATAGTTATCATAATAGGTATTGAATTTTGTTAAATGTGTTTACTGAATTAATTGATGTTTGTTTTTTAGCTTGTTGACACTGATGTGAAATAGATTGATTTTCAAATACTGAAGCATTCTTGTATTTCTAGCATGGTTATGTTATCCATGTAACAAAATTGCACTTGTATCTCTTATAGTTACACAAAAATTAAATTTCTATTTATATATTGCTGAATTATATTTACTAATATTTTGTTAACAAAGTTTGTGTCTCAATTCTTGATAAATATTTTTCTGTAGTTTTATTTTATTTTTTGTACTCCTTTGATTTGGGTATCAGTGTAATCCTAGCTTCATATACTGAATTGAGAAATATTTCTTCCCTACTATTCCACTCTTCATTAATTGTTAGATTGAGTTTGCCAATGAAGCTCACTTGGTTAGAGATTTGTTTTTTGTAAAATTATAAATACAATGATTGTAAGAGTTATAGGAATATATAATGATTCACAGTAGCCCCTTATCATTCTTTTAGTGACTGCAGTATCCGTAGTGAATCCCCTGTATAATTTCAAATTTTGGTAATTTGCCTCTTTATGTCTCATCTATTTCTCAATGTTTAGTCAGTGTTGCTCAAATGTTATCAATTTTATTGATTTTTTGAAGAAATAACTTTTTGTTTTATTGTTTTTCTCTATTACTTTTCCAGTTTTAATTACATTGATCTGCCCTATCCTTGTTTATTCCTTTAATCTGTTTAATTTGGTTTCATTTTACTCTTCTTTTTCTACTTTGGATGTTAAGTTAGATTATTGATTTGACTTTTTTTCTAATTTCTAGTTGATTATTTGTTCTGTAATTTTTTTCCTCGGGACAGATTTGGCTGCATTTCATATGCCTTTATAAGTTGTGTTTTCAATTTCATTTTATTTCTCTGTATTTTTTATTTCCTTTGAGACTTTCTTACCTACAGAATATTTAGTGTGTTTAATTTCCACAAGTTTAGAAATTTTCCTGTTTTCTTCAAGTTACTGACTTTTATTTTGATCCTATTATGACCAGGGAACATGCTGTATATGTATAATTTCAATTCTTTTAAATTTGTTGAATTTTGTTTTAGGTTTCAGATACAACTTATTTTAGGAAATGGTCTACATGTATGTGAAAAAAAGGTATATTATGCTGTTTCAGGTGGATGAATCTACATATGTCCGTTGGATTCAACTTGTTGATTGTGTAGTTCAGTTCTTCCATATCTTGCTGATTTTCTTTTTTTTCCCCTTTGGTTGCTAAGAGAGGGGTGTTGAAGTCCCCAGCTATAACTTGGTTTGTCTACTTTTCTTTCATCATTTTGATGAGTTTAATTGTCGTATTTTGAGGCTCTGTTATTAGTTGTTTAAATATGTAGGATCATTAGGTCTTCCTGGTGTACCTATTTTATCTTTATGTAATGTCTCCCTTTGTTGCTAGTCATTTCTTTACTGTGTACTCGACTTCATCAGATATTAAATATAACCACTCCTACTATTTCTGGATTCATGTTTTCATGGTATGTTTTTCCCATCCTTGCTTTCAACCTGCTTATATTATTAAATTTGAAATGTATTTCTTTTTAGCAACACATAATTGTACCCTCCCCTTTTTTGTTATTAACTTTCATAATCTCTGACTTTTAATTGGAATATTTAGATCATTTACATTTAAGGTAACTGATATGTTAGTACTCGAGTGTGCCATTTGATCATTTTTGCTTTCTATTTCAGTCCTCTGTTCATATTTCACTGTTTCTTATTTCTTGCCTTCTTGCAGTTTAACTTGAATACTTTAAAGATCTCATCTTGATTTATTTATAATGTTTTTGAGTGCATGTCTTTGAAATTTTTATATTTGTTGCTCTGGGTATTATAGTATATGTTTGTGACTTGTAATGGTCTACTGGTATCAGCATTTTATTACTTTGAGTGAAGTGTGGAAACATCGCTTTTATTTGGGTAACTTTGCCTTCCCACCTTTTAAATTCCATTTTCTTGAGTATGAGATGGTGTTATTTTTTTTTAATCATCAGGTATGTGTTACAAAACTCATGAAGAGAAAGATAGACCTATGTATTCACAGGTCTGCTCTTTTCCTTACTCTTCTCACCCGATTCTCCAAACATTTTATACATATTAAGTATTATGATTTAGGGACATTCCTGTGCAGAAATAAATAATTGGCATACATTATCTCATTATCCTTCTATCAGTACTTCTCTGAAGTAATACATATGAAGCACATAAAACGGTGTCTAACACATAGAGATTAGTAAATGTCTGTCTCCAGGTTTAGCTTCTGTTTACTATTTGACCTTCTTTACCACGTTTGATTTTATACATTTTATATCACCAACATTAAGCCATGTTCTAATATACAATTATGTCATACTTTTCAATGTGATGTTTATATAAATTGTTTTTATATTCTACAAATATTTTCCCATCTGACAATTTGTTGCTCATCTTTCAAGATGATTTCATGTGTGACACTATTTGTCTTAATATAGGTAGTACCTCTCAGAGCAATCCACATCAGGCGATAGAGTGAAGCAGATGTAACAGAAGTTTAATCATTTCATTTTACTGTGAGACAGCTCTGATGGGCAATACTAGAACTTCCCATTGGGTTGATTAATGATTTGTTGATGCTGCAAAGAATTTTGATTTCTTGATGTTACGAATTTTGATTTCTTGATGTTACAAATTTTGTTTTCTTTTCCTACCTTTTATAGATGTTGATCTCTAATAAACATCTTGCACCCCTAACAACTTCTGTTTCCAGAGGGGCCAAACTGTGACAAAGAATGTCATAAATGCAGCTAAGTGATTTGCATTTTACACAGGGAAACCAGGTGTGCAAACAACTAGAACATCAGAAAATTCAGCAATCCAGAATTCCAGTTTTTCAGAAAAGGGCAATAGCAGGGCCAAGTAAGCATGATGAGTACATGAGGGCTCAGGAATCAAACCAGGTTCTAAAGCCTAAACATAATCTCTACAATCTCCCAGGTAGTAAGATTCCAATATGTTTCACCTATCCTCTGATGATAGTAAAGTTTGTAGGATAAGAATAGACAAAAAATTTTTAAAAAATCAAATCTACCTAAAAACGAGCATTTAGATGGAAAGTATAGTTAACTATGAACTGTCTGGCAAAAAAAAATAAATTACAAATACAAATATAAATAAGCAATTGATGATGCTTAACTCGACTGATGAGTCTGCCTATGGTGAGTATGCCTGTCTTTGGATGAGGACAATTGAGGTCAGACAGGAATGGGCACTAAAGAATAATAAATATTTTTTTCAGTCTATTTGAAAATGACATTTTATAAAATGTTAGTTTTTTTTTTTTTTTTTTTTTTTTTTTCCTTAAGCAACATAAATTTATTTTCTCACCGTACTGGAGGCTGAAAGTCCAATGTCAAGGTCTGGAAATTATGGTTTCTTCTGAGGCCTCTCTCTTTGACTTGCAAATGGGTGCCTTCTCATGGCCTGACATCGTCCTTCTCTCTGTGCATACATACCCTGGTATCTCTTTGTGTGTCTGAATTTTCCCTTTTTTAAGTACACAAATCAGATTGAGTTAGGGACCCACCCTATCAACCTGATTTTAATTTAATCACCTCTTTAAAAGTCCTATCTACAAATACAGTCACATTCTGGAATACTGAGGGTTCGGGCTTCAACATATGAAATTAGGTGAGATGCAATTCAACTCATAACACAATCTATTTAGAGATCACTTTTCTTCCATCCCTCTTGGTTACTGGAAATTAGACTTTAGCTAGAATACACAACACACAACACAAGAAGTAATACAAAATACGTCTTTTCATGTTTTAGTAATATATCAGGATTTTCTGATCAATAACCGCATTATTTTAATGAATGTAGAAACAACAAATACAATATAACCTTAATGTTAGTGATGAGAACTATTCCAGATTAGACCACTCAATTGATATATGATGTGTTATAATATAAAATGTGTTATGAATACCTTTATTTATCTAACTTTGTAATTTACCAATGCCAATTTACACAATGAAAGCCATTTGTAGAAGAAAATGCCATTCTAAGTCAAAGGTTTAGGAATTATAACATTCGATGCTAGCAAACAGATTTTATTCAATACTAGCAAAATAGCTGCTGATCAATACTTTTTTTAACTTTTAAGTTCAGGGGTACATGTGCAGGTTTATTACATAAGTAAACTTTTGTTATGAGGGTTTGTTGTACAGATTATTTCGTCATTGAGGTATTAGACCTAGTACTCATGAGTTATTTTTCCTAATCCTCTCCCTTGTCCTATTCTCCAAAATGTCCTAGTGTGTATGGTTCCCCTCTATGTGTTCATGTGTTCTCATCATTTAGCTCCCATTTATAAGTGAGAACATATGGTATTTGGTTTTCTGTCCCTGCATTAGTTTACGAAGGATAATGGCCTCCAGCTCCATCCATGTCCCTGCAAATGACATAATCTTGTTCTTTTTTATGGCTACATAGTATTCCATCATGTATATGTACCACATTTTCTTTATCCAGCCTATCATTAGCGGACATTTATGTTGATTCTATGTCTTTGCTATTGTGAATAGTGCTGCAATGAACATACATGTGCATGTGTCTTTATAATACAACAATTTATATTCCTTCAGGTATGTACCCAGTAATGGGATTGCTGGGTTGAATGGTACTTCTGTCTTTAGGTCTTTGAGGAATCATCACACTTTCAAATGGCTGAACTAATTTACACTCCTACCAATAGTGTATAATTGTTCCTTTATCTCCACAACCTCTCCAGCATTTGTTATTTTTTGACTTTTTAATAGCCATTCTGACTTCTGAAGAGATATTATCTCATGATGGTTTTGATTTGCATTTCCCTAATAATCAATGATGTTGAGCTTTTCCTCATATGATTGTTGGCTGTATTTAGGTCTTCTCTTAAGAAATGTCTGTGTGTATTTATTGCACACTTTTTAATGGGGATGCTTTTGTTGCGATTGCTTTTGGCATCTTCGTCATGAAATCTTTTTCCATGCCTATGTCCTGAATGGCTCATGGATAGGAAGAATCCATATTGTTATAACGGCCATACTGCCCAAAGAAAATTATAGATTCAATGCTATTATTTTTAAACTACCACTGACATTCTTCACAGAACTAGAAAAAACTGTTTTAAAATTAATATGGGACCAAAAAAGAGCTCAAATAGCCAAGGCAATACTAAGCAAAAAGAACAAAACTGGAGGCATCATGCTAATCAACTTCAAACTGTACTACGTGGCTACAGTAACCATGTAGATCACTATCTGATTTTCAACAAACCTGACAAAAACAAGCAATAGGAAAAGGATTCCATATTCACTAAATGGGGCTGAGATAACTGGCTAGCAATATGCAGAAGATTGAAATGACCCTTCCCTTCATCACATACAAAAATTAACTCAGGATGGATTAAAGGCTTAAATGTACAACCCAAAAGTATAAAATGTTAATCAGCACATTGATTGCATATATGGGAAGAAATAAGATGCAATTTTAATCACCATGTTGTTAAGGTAGCATTTTGGATAAAGAGGAAGAAAAATGCACTAATGTTTAAAATAAGTGCAAAATGAAATAGACTTTAGCATTTGTTTGGAATAGATGTAAGGGAAGAAGAAGCATCATATATTGGAGTTATAAAACAAAAATAGGAAAGTTAATGATGAGAGATGTCATGAAATAGAGAAGTGGATGAAATCACTTGCTGTAAGTGTTTAAAGCA
The DNA here is from genome assembly GCF_028885655.2 of Pongo abelii. Taxonomy (NCBI): domain Eukaryota; kingdom Metazoa; phylum Chordata; class Mammalia; order Primates; family Hominidae; genus Pongo; species Pongo abelii. The sequence continues at coordinate 27,138,890 of NC_071988.2, forward strand.
TATATGTTATTTTTTTTTATTTCAATAGGTTTCCGGGAAGCAGGTGGTGTTTACTTACATGAACAAGTACTCTAGTGGTGATTTCTGAGATTATGGTGCCCCCATCACCCAAGCAGTGTACACTGTACCCAATGTGTAGTCTTTTACCCCTCACCACCCCCTACCCTTTCCCCTTAGTTCCCAGATTCCAACATATCATTTTTATGCCTTTGCATCCTCATAACTTAGCTCATACTTATGAGTGAGAACATATGATGTTCGGTTTTCCATTCCTAAGTTACTTCACTTAGAACAATAGTCTCCAATTCCATCTTGGTTGCTTTGAATGCCATTATTACATTCCTTTTTATGACTGAGCAGTATTCCATGGTGTGTGTGTGTGTGTGCATATATATATATATATATATATATATATATCTTTATCCATTTGTTGATTGATGGGCATTTGGGCTGGTTCCACATTTTTGCAATTGCAAATTGTACTGCTATAAACATGCATGGCAAGTATCTTTTTGTATAATGACTTATTTCCCTCTGGGTAGATACCTAGGAGTAAGATTGCTAGATCAAAAGGTAGATCTTTTTTTAATTCTTATAGGAATCTCCACACCCTGTTTTCCATAGTGATCATACTAGTTTACATTTTCAGCAACAGTGTAAAAGTGTTCCCTTTTCACCACATCAACACATCTATTTTTTTTTAACTTTTTGATTATGGCAATTATTGCAGGGGTGGGGTGGTATCACATTGTGGTTTTGATTTGCATTTCCCTGATAATTAGTGATTTTGAACATATTTCCACGTTCTTGTTGGCCATTTGTATATCTTCTTTTGAGAATTGTCTATTCATGTACTTAGGCCATTTTTTGATAGGATTGATTGCTTTTTCTTGCTGATTTGAGTTTGTTGTAGATTCTGGATATTAGTCCTTTGTCAAATGTATAGATTGCAAAGATTTTCTCCCACTCTGTGGGTTGTCTGTTAACTCTGCTGACTATTTCTTTTACTGTGCAAAAGCTTTTTAGTTTAATTAGCGCCCATCTATTTATCTTTGTTTTTGTTGCATTTGCTTTGGGTTCTTGGTCATGAAGTCTTTGCCTAAGCCAATGTCTAGAAGGGTTTTTCCAATGTTATCTTCTAGAATCTTCATGGTTTCAGGTCTTAGATTTAAGTCTTTGATCCACCTTGAGTTGATTTTTGTATAAGGTGAGAGACAAAGATCCAGTTTCATTCGCCTACGTGTGGCTAGCCAATTATCCCGTCACTATTTTTTGAATAGGGTGTCCTTCCCCCACTTTGTGTTTTGGTTTGCCTTATCGAAGATCAGCTAGCTGTAAGTATGTGGCTTTATTTTGGGGTACTCTATTCCATTTCATTGGTTTATGTGCCAATTTTTATGCCAGTATTGTGCTGTTTGGGTGACTATGGATTTATAGTATAGTTTGAAGTTGAGGAATGTGATGTCTCCAAATTTGTTCCTTTTGCTTAGTCTTGCTATGGCTATCTGGGCTATTTTTTTGGTTCCATATGAATTTTGGTTTTTTTTTCCTAGTTCTGTGAAGAATGATGGTGGTATTTCAATTGGAACTGCACTGAATTTGTGGATTCCTTTGGCAGTATGATCATTTTCACAATATTGATTTTGCCCATCCATGAGCATGGGATGTGTTTCCATTTGTTTGTGTTGTCTGTGATTTCTTTCAGCATTGTTTTGTAGTTTTCCTTGTAGAGGTCTTTTACGTCCTTAGTTAGGTATATTCCTAAGGTTTTTTTTTTTGTTTTGTTTTGTTTTGTTTTTTCTGCAGTTATTGTGAAAGGGGTTGATTTCTTGGTTTGATTCTCAGCTTGGTCGCTGTTGATGTACAGCAAAGCTACTGATTTATGTACATAAGTTTTGTATCCTGCAACTTTGCTGAATTTGTTTATCAGTTCTAGTACCTTTTTTAATGAGTCTTTAGGGTTTTCTATGTTTATAATTATATAATCAGCAAACAGCGACAGGTTGACTTCCTCTTTAATGATTTGAATGCTCTTTCTTTCTTTCTCTTATATGATTTCTCTGGCTAGGACTTCTAGTACTACATTGAAGAGAAGTGGTGAAAGAAGGCATCCTTGACCTGTTCCAGTTCTCACGGGGAATGCTTTCAATTTTTCCCCATTCAGTATATTGTTGGCAGTGGGTTTGTCATAGATGACTTTTATTACCTTAAGGTATGTTTCTTCTATGCTGATTTTGCTGAGGGTTTTAATCATAAAGGGATGCTGGATTTTGTCAGATGCTTTTTCTGTATTTATTGAGATGATCATGTGCTTTTTATTTTTAATTCTGTTTATATGGTATATCACATTTATTTACTTTTGTATGTTAACATCCCTTCATCCCTAGTATGAAACCCACTTGATCATGGTGGACGATCGTTGATATGCTATTGGATTTGTTTCACTAGCATTTTGTTGAGGATTTTTACATCTGTCTTCATTAGGAATATTTGTTTGTAGCTTTCTTTTTTTGTTATGTCCTTCCCTGCTTTTGGTACTAGGGTGATACTGGCTTCATAGAATGATTTAAGAAGGATTCCCTCTTTTGCTATCTTTTGGAATAGTATCAATAGGATTGGTGACAATTCTTCTTTGAATGCTGGATAGAATTCCGCTGTGACTCTTTCTAGTCCTGGACATTATTTCATTGGCAATTTTTTTATTACCATTTCAATCTCACGGTTTGTTACTGATCTGTTCAGAGATTCTATATCTTCCTGGCTTAATCTAGGAGGGTTTTATATTTCCAGGAATTTATCCATCTCTCTAGGCTTTCTGGTTTATACATGTAAAGTTGTTTATAGTAGCCTTGAGTAATCTTTTGTATTTCTGTGGTTTTAGTTGTAATATCACCCATTTCATTTGTAAATGAGCTTATTTGGATCTTCTCTTCTTTTTCCGTTTGTTAATCTTGCTATTGTTCTATCAATTTTATTTATCTTTTCAAAGAACCAGCTTTTTGCTTCAATTATCTTTTTTATTTCAATTCCATTTAGTTGTGTTTAGGTCTCTGTTATTTCTTTTCTTCTACGGAGTTTGGATTTGGACTGTTCTTGTTTCTGCAGTTCCATGAGGTGTGACCTTAGATTGTCTGTCTGTGGTATTTCAGACTTTTTGATGTAGGCATTTTATGCTATGAACTTTCCTCTTAGCTCCATTGTTGCTGAATCCCAGAGGTTTTGATAGTTTGTGTCACTATTGTCATTCAGTTCAAATAATTTTCAAATTTTCATCTTGATTTCATTGTTGACCCATTGATCGTTCAAGAGCAGGTTATTTAATTTCCATGTATTTGCATGGTTTTCAGGATTCCTTTTGGAGCTGATTTCCAATTTTATTCCACTGTGGTCTGAGAGAATACTTGACATAATTTCGATTTTCTTGAATTCACTGAGACTTGTTTTGCAGCCTCTCAGAAAGTCCATCTTGGAGTATGTCCTATGTGCTAATGAATAGAATGTATACTCTGCAGTTGTTGGGTAGAATGTTCTGTAAATATCTGCTAAGTCTATTTGTTGAGGGGCATAGTTTAAGTCCATTGTTTCTTTGTTGACTTTCTGTCTTGATGGCCTGTCTAGTGCAGTCACTGGAGTATTAAAGTCTCCAACTATTATTGTGTTGCCATCTATCTCATTTCTTAGGTCCAGTAATAATTGTTTTATAAATTTTGGAATTCCAGTATTAGGTGCATATATATTTAGAATTGTGGAATTTTTCTGTTAGTCATTTTATCATGATGTAATATTCCTCTTTGTCTTTTTTAACTGTTGCTGCTTTAGAGTTTGTTATGTCTGATAGATGAATAGTTACTCCTGCTCACTTTTGGTGTCTATTTGCATGGAATACTTTTTTTCCACCAGTTTACCTTAGGTATATGTGAGTCCTTACGTGTTAGGTGAGTCTCCTGAAGACAGCAGAAACTTGGTTGGTGAATTCTTATCCATTTTGCCATTCTTTATCTTTTAAGTGAAACATTTAGGCCATTTACATTCAATGTTAGTATTGAGATGTGAGGTATTATTCTATTCATCATGCTATTTGTTGCCTAAATACCTCATATTTTTTAAAAAAATTAATTGTGTTATTGCTATATAGGTCCATTGAGATTTATGCTTTAAGGAGGTTCTATTTTGGTGTATCTTTAGGATTTGTTTCAAGAATTAGAACTCTTTTTAGTAGCTCTCACAGTGCTGGCTTGGTAGTGGCAGATTCTCTTAGCATTTGTTTGTCTGGAAAAGACTGTATCTTTCCCTCATTTATGAAGCTTAGTTCTGCTGGATACAAAATTATTGGCTGATGATTGTTTTGTTTAAGTAGGCTCAAAATAGGACCCCAATCTTTTCTGGTTTGGAGGGTTTCTGCTGAGACATCTGCTGTTAATCTGATAGGTTTTCCTTTATAGGTTACCTAATGCTTTTGTCTCACAGCTCTTAAGATTCTTTCCTTCGTCTTGACTTTAGGTAACCTGATGATTATGTGCCTAGGCAATGATCTTTTTGTGATGAATTTCTCAGGTGTTCTTTGAGCTTCTTGTATTTGAATGCCTAGATCTCTAACAAGGCTGGGGAAGTTTTCCTCACTTATTCCCTCAAATACGTTTTCCAAACTCTTAGATTAATCTTCTTCAGGAACTCCAATTTTTCTTCGGTTTGGTCATTTAACATAATCTCAAACTTCTTGGAGGCTTTGCTCACATTGTTTTTATTTTTTGTCTTTTCTGGATTGGGTTAATGTGAAAGCTTTGTCTTTGAGTTCTGAAACTTTTTCCTCTGTTTGTTTGATTCTATTGCTGAGACTTGCAGTGCATTTTGCAATTCTCTTAGTGTGTCCTTGATTTCCAGAGTTGTGATTGTTTTTTGTTTATGCTATCTATTTCACTGAAGAATTCCTCTTTCAAGTCAGTTTTTGATTTCTTTAAGTTGGACTTCACCTTTCTCATGTGCCTCCTTGATTAGCTTAAGTATTGACCTTCTGACTTCTTTTTCTGAAAATTCAGGGATTCCTTCTTTGTTTGGATTCATTGCTGGTGGGCTGGTATAATAACCTTGTTTTGTCCCATTACCAGAATTGTTTTTCTGGTTCTTTCTTATTTGGGTAGACTACGTCAGAGGGAAGATATGGGATTCAAGGGCTCCTGTTCAGATTCTTTTGTCCCATGTGGTGCTCCCTTGATGTGATATTCTCCCCATTCCTCTAGGAATGGGGCTCCCTGGAAGCCAAACTGTAGTGATTGCTTTTATCTTTCTGGGTCTAGCCACCCAGTGGAGCTACCAGGCTCCAAGCTGGTACTGGGGAGTGTCTGCAAGGAGTCCTATGATATGATCCGTCTTCAGGTCTTGCAGCTGTGGATACCAGCACCAGCTCCCATGGTGGTAGCAGAGGAGTGAAGTGGACTCCGTGAGGGTCCTTGATTGTGTTTTTGTTTAATGTGCTGGTTTTGTGTTGGTTAGCCTCAGCCAGGAGGTGGTGCTTTTAAGAGCTCATCAGCTATGGTCCTACTGGGAAGATGCAAATTTGCCCTAGGGAAACCTGGTTAAGTATTCAGGTTTCTCAGGCGGTGGACAGGGCCATAGAACCCTCAAGAGATTACGACCTTTGTCTTCAGCTACCAGAGTGGGTAGAGAAAGACCACCAAATGAGTGCTGGGATGGGCATGCCTGAGCTCAGCCTCTTTTTGAGTGGGGCTTTCTGCAGCTCCTATGGGAGATGGGGGTGTGGTTCCCAGTCCAGTGGAGTTATATTCCCAGGGGCAGTATGGTTGTCTCAGCTGAGTCACACAGGTCACCAGAGAAGTGGGAGAAAGCCACAGTCACAGGCCTTACCCTGCTCCCACGCAGCCCACCGTCCTAAAGGGTGGTCTCACTCCCACCATGCCCCTCGTTTCAACAGCACTGAATCTATTTCCAGTCAGCCAGTGACCAGGCCTGAGTACTTGCCCCAGACTATAAGCCTCCCCATTGAGAAAGCAAGCCAACTCACAGTTTTTTGGTGTCTCAGGGAGCCTTGTCCCTTCAAAGGGTCTGTGGATTCTCTTGGTTTTCCTTGTGTGTTCCTGAGGTAGTTCTTGTAGCAAAAGTTCATGATGTGAGTCTCTACATGCTGCTCTGTCCATCTGAGCAGGAGCTGCAAGCTAGTCCTGCCTCCTATCTGCCATCTTCTCACTCACTCCATACATATTATTTTTAACTCATCTCTGAAGGATGTAGCCCAGAGTCCTGAATGTATTAAGTACTCAACAAATAAATATATGTGTTATAATAACATTGATACATCCAAGCTGAGATATCTAGTTGAAGGTTTAATATATGGTTGTTATTAATGTAATATATTAGCAGTTTGAGCTAGAAGTAGACAGAAGTAGTTGCTCATGTCATTACAGAGATAACTGCTTCTTTCACTTTTTCTCCTCTTGCCTTTCCTCCTTTTCTTTTCCTTGTGTTTTCCCACTCCTTTTCTTCCTTCTTCTTCTTTTATTTTAGAGATAGAACTAAAATAATGAAGACCAGAACTAGACAAGTTATCAAGACGTACTCATTCCTTTGTTGATAAAAAGAATCTGTGCATGAGACAGTGATACATCAGAGAGAGAAAAACATTAAGCACTGAGAGGGGACAAACTGATGGATTCCACGGCAAAGTTTCCTGACACAATTCACCTCCAGAAATGTTAATGTTACTTAGTAGAAAAAAATTAAAATCTCCATGTTTAAAAATAAAGATTCAACTTAAATGACCCTATTAACCATGAAGAAATTGTCTTTAAAATGGAAATGTATTAACGTCTGTGAGGTCTAGAGAATACCTGGGGCCTATATAATATAAGTCAGAATTTCTTAACATTATAAACCAAGATTAGTTATTAAAAGTATGTTTTATCTTTTTACCCTGACAAATATGTCAATAGAAGTCTTGAAACTGGGCACAAGTGTAGACAGATGGCCACTCAGAAATGGTGATGCAAGGACAGCTGGTTTGCACCTCCTGGCTTAAGATTCCACCTACCTTCTCTTCTTACTCCCAATTTCTGCAGTTACACACTTCGACCCACATTCCAAGTTTCTGTCACAACCTCAGAGAAACAACCATCCCCTGGCCACTCTTGCTATCCATGAGGCTACCACGTTCATGGTGTGCCCTTAGGCGAAGGGAGCTTGAGATAATGCCCACTGAATTACTGGAAGGAGGCTTAAGGCTATTTAGACCAGACATGCAAGATCCTGGGCATTTAGAACAAGCAAGGTTTAGGGGTGGGGTGCATAAAGGTTCTGAGTGAACAAGGACCCTTGGTTCCATGGCCTGCTAACTGTGTGGTAAGTAGGAGCATGGCTAAAATAGGGCCAGAGTGGGGTTCTTTTGTCTGAGTCTATGGGCAGCCTATGTGCCAATATACAAGTAAGATCTATACCACAGTTTGACTCTGTTATCCTATATACAGAATTTAGTTAGTGAATAAAATCTTTCTTCTTCTACATTCAAAAGCTTTGAATACAACTAGAACATAGAATATAATGTTTTTAAGAAGTAAATGTGTGCCCAGTTCCTTTGGCAAAATTTTGGGCCAGCTCAGCCCCTGTTCCCAGTGGGAATTATACAGATCTATTGAGAAAGTTCTCTAAACCATCTGGAGTGTTACAATGGCATTTACTTTCCTCTAATTTGCTCTCAGTGTGCCACTCAACTTTTTCTGTTCTCGAAGGACATCCCTGAGTTTTAAATTGGCTGTTTTCTTTATTTGTTATCAAAGACTAACATTAAGACAACACAGAAAATAATGTTGCATTTCAAAGCAACAGCTGTGCTGGTTTCAACAGTTCTTTATTAAAAGTCTCTAAGTTGTGTACCACATTGACTTTTTAACTTTCAGAGAACAACACCAATTTTTATCCACTTCACCAGATTTTTAATGAGCAGTTTCTCCCCTGATGTCTGTGTCAGAGGGTGGAGAGGTATGGTTTTTCGTTTCCAGCTGTTTCAATTTAGGAGATAATCATTATTTTGTGTACTCTAACATCACTAATCTGATTAGGGAAAATTCTGACACAAGAAGTGGCTGAGTTGACACTGATTTTTAAACGACATTGATAATTACTCTAGATTGATAAACCTCATCTGTTTCAACAACAGATGCTTTCCACTAGAAGTCCCACACCATAATTTATCTTCATTTTTCCTGCTGTATTTTTTACCCATCATCCTGTACATTCTGGAGCGTGTAGGAATAAACAATCTCCTACAGAACAAAGGGAAGAACAGCAGATTCAAATCTGAATCAAGTCATCAAAGGCCCTTAGACTGCACAGTGATGCAAAGCTGCACAAATCATCAGTCTAAATCTATCAACACTTTCATGCTGTTTCCTCAATAGGAATAATTGGATGATTTATATTTCCTGCTGACTTTTCAACATGATTGTCAGTGCACAAAACAAATCGGTTTTAATAAGAACTTTTACATGAGCATACAGAAATGGAATGATGAGAGACGTAAATGAAGGTTTTAATAAGTGTATTGATAGAGCTGTACCAAAAAATATTCAAATAATTAGGATGATTAAGCAATAACGAACATCCTACTTATTACCTTAACCTATTTCTAAATGTCTAATGAACTTATTAATAAATAGCATACTGTCTTTAGAATAATGAGTCCCTTCTTTTTTCACCAGTGCTGAAATGTTACACTGATGATAGTGAAAACTAATCATACATGAAAAGGTTAAAATGCAGACCCCACACATTCATCTAAAATGCAGGTTTTATTATAAAATAAGTCCTTAATAGATTACACTTTACTAAAATATGTGGTTTTCATTATTTTTTAAAATTTTGTTCTGGAACATATTTTGAAAAGAATAGCAAATTGTAATAGCTACAAAACTAATTGTTGTTTCATTTTGGGGAGCGGATTGATGGAATTATGTAATGTTTGAATTGAATAACTTTGATTTTTTTTTATGAAGGTTGCAAATGCTGACATAAATATACTGACAAATAGAATTTATAATATTATGTTTTAACTACACAACATTGTCATGGAGCGGAGAGATTGGGGTCACCTGCATAGAGCCTTATCTATGACTAGGAGAGAGTGGTTGCAGTGAAGTCATATAAATGAAAAAAAATAAGTGAGGGTTGTGAAGTGGTTGGGTCAAATTGAGGAACCCTTTGAAAGCCAGATAAAACTTAATATTATGCTTCATTCTGTGCATAATATTGTTAGTAAATAGTGAGAAAAAATGTCAAAAATGTCTGCTCAGTACTTTTAGAGTAAGATTGACAAGATAAAATGAAATCACTGAGGCTTTATTTGGTAAGGTTTATTTTCTGTATCTTTTAATATAAAACGGTTTAGTTAATAGAGTTGACCCTTGAACAATGTGTGGTTTAGGCCTGCTGAACTTCTGTGAAGTTGAAAATCTGCATATAACTTTTGAGTTCCAAAAAACATAACCACTAACAGCCTACTGTTGACCAGAAGCCTTACTGATAACATAAACAATCAATTAACTCATATTTTGTATGTTACATGTGTTATATGCTGTATTCTGACAGTACATTAAGCTAGAGAGAAGAAAGTGTTACTAAGAAAATCATAAGAAAGAAAGAATATATTTACTATTTATTAAGTGGAAATGGATCATTATAAATGTCTTCATCCTCACTGTCTCCATATGAATAGGCTGAGGAGGGGTTGGTCTTGCTGGCTTAGGGTGGGCAGAGGCAGAAGAAAATTCACATAAAAGTGGACCAGCGGCCAGGCGCGGTGGCTCATGCCTGTAATCCCAGCACTTTGGGAGGCCGAGGTGGGCCAATCACAAGGTCAGGAGATCGAGACCACCCTGGCAAAACATGGTGAAACCCTTTCTCTACTAAAAAGTATTAAAAAATTAGCTGGGCGTGGTGGCAGGCACCTGTAGTTCCAGCTAATTGGGACTCATTCTCCTGCCTCAGCAGGAGAATGGTGTGAACCCGGGAGGCGGAGCTTGCGGTGAGTGGAGATAGTGCCACCTCACTCCAGCCTGGGCGACAGACAAAAAAAAAAAAAAAAAAGTGGACCAGTACAGTTCAAATCCTGGTTGTTCAAAGGTCAACTGTACGTTGTTTCGTTTTAATTATTTAAAACCTCATGTTATTAGCAGATAAAAAGGATGGTAATGGGGTACAGAAGTTTGAGGATTTTTCTATTATTACTGGAATATAGAATTTTTTATATTACTATATTATTAGGTAATTTTTCTGTATTACTATATTTTATATTATCTATATTATAGACACCACATGTAATAATATATATCATTAAATTATTTGTAAAATTACTTTTTAAATATTCTTATTTAATAAGATGCAAATTATTGCATTAATATATTAGTTTCTTATTGTGACATTTTAAATTTAAATGGAAAAATACAGTTTGTCAGATACTACGAGCAGGGGCTCACCAATGAAATTTTAAGATCACGTCTCAATTTAAATTGGACAGTAAAAGAAAAAAACGATCTCCTCCTTACTATAAAAAGTTTTAACTTCTGAAAATAAAGTTCTGAACTTACTAATAGTTTGAACCCAGCCCTAGCACAGAGAGTGTGGTGAGGTATAGCTTTTGCTGCCTCCTCTCTTCCTTTGTGCATCTCTGAAACTTCAGTAGAGGCAAGAGACTGTGATCATAGCCAGGATGTGCAATCCGGAGTGGACGGTATTAAAAGGATTTTTAGGAACAGAAGAGAAGTTGGCTTAACTGCCTGCAGGATCCTCAAACAAGCCAACATTTTTAAACCAAACTTTCATTGAACTTATTATTTGCACAGCCCTCACCAATAAATGTACCAGGTAGAAAGAAAAGGAGGTTATTAAAATGAACAAGGGTCAAATGATCAAAAAACAAATGAATACTAATGTGTAAGCTAATATTTCATATTTCATATATATCTATATATCTCCCCATATAGGTATACATATATACATGATATATATGTGTGCATGTGAGTAAGAATATATATAAATATAATACTGTACATACATGCTATATATATGTATATGGCATTAAATATTACATCTTTATATCTGTTTTATATATACTACATATATATTTATATGTACTTATATAGGACATATAAAAAATATAAAGTTTTGGAAAAGATACAAAGCAAACTAATAAGATGGTTACTTTGGAGAAGATGGGGGATGGCGATGGTATTTATAATTGTCAACAAATGAGACCTTAGATATTGTATTTTAAACATTTTTCCAAAACATGTACTCATGTTCTATTTTTGTAACTTAGTAATTTTAACAATGATTTGTGCCATATGAGCAACATGAGTTTCAATCAGCAGTTGAGTTTCCAACAAGCTCATACACAATGGCTTTCTTGCTTTGATGTGATAGTAGAGCCAAGAAAAACTAAAAGCAGATACTGTGCTCTACTATTTTCACCATTGCCCTGTGATTGCCCAAACATATTTTTTCTTTGGCAAAGATCTTCCAGTCTCACGTGACCTCTGTCTGCTGTGCCTTAGTAGCAACTCATTGGATTACCACAGCTTCCTTATAGCTTTTGCCGGCTGACAGCAGGAAATGCTAATATCACTTTAGCCAGTTTACCAAAAATTGTATTCATTCATTTGCATTCCATTTATTTTGCTGAGCTCAGGTCAGAATCTATAGGAATGTAAGAGACAGAATATTAAAATGTAAATAAAACACTAATCCATTATGGCAAAGCTGTTTCAACCTTTAAGAAAAAAAGACATCCTTTTTGTTCTTAATATGAATAATTAAGAAATGTGTCTAATTTTATTTTTTGTTACATATTTGTTCTGCTTTTCATTTGTTAAATCTACTTAATGTATCTATGGGGTAAAATGTACTAACTAGCAATATTTTTATCAAATGCTTATAATATACTGCATACCATGAGGGAATTTAGAACTAAATTATTAGGCGCCTGACCTTAAGGAGTATATTAGCAAATTAGAGAAGTAAGATACATGCCTGGACAAATTTGAATATGACATAGGAGGGACTGTGAGAGCTCACAGAGAGAAAGATACTGTCTTGAGTAATGAAGAAACTCTTGCTTTAATTGGGATTAAATGATATCATGAAGCAAAACTCTGCAGTAAGGGTGCTTATAACTTAATTAGAAACATGATACATATATGTATACAGTATGCATTTATACACAGACATGAATATTAAAGTCATTCCTATACATGCACACAATATACATATGCATATAACAATATGTATATAATATACATTTATATACAGGGAATGACTTCAATATTCTATGGCATGAGACACAAACTTATTTCCATCTTTTGTGCGTGATGTTTAGGGTCACATCATTATTACCCTACTTTTACCTGCTCCATCTAGTGTAAGTATTTTGGTCACAATTCTTACAAAATAAACATTCTTTAAAAATAAAGAAGAGGAAAAACTAGTATGTTTGTGAAAGATTTTCCAAACCAACCAAATAAATACACCCACAAGTAACAACAAAAACAAAATTAATAGAAGTAAAAATTAAAAGAAGAGGCCTAAAAGAGTAATGTTTTTTAAGCCAAATTTTAGATTAAAAAAAATAAATCAGAAGAGAGTCCATTTTCATGGGGGCTAAGATAGTAGACGGAAACAAGACCTTCATGTATACTCTATGACATTTAAAAAACAGTGATTAATTGTTTTCAGAAAAGCCTCAGCTGGGTCAAAATTTTCTCTTCAAATTAGAAAATGTTAGTGAAATTTGGAAAGGCTTAAGGTGTAATATGATCAGCTTATATACCACTAGACAGAAATAGGATTTGAAAGAAAATTTGGAGCTCAAATAAATATACAAAGACCTCCAAATTTGTCTTCATAAATATAAATATATGTCATATAAACGTACCGAGAAGCTATGACATACTAAGACTGAGAAATAAGAAGAGTGTGGCCAGACAGTGAAGAGTATTAAAAGCTGGGAAGATTGTGGGAGGAATTTGGAATTCTGTAATAGTTTAAAAGTTTGTAGGTTAGATTGACATAACAAAAAACTATATGAGTAACGGTATTGAATTGTATTGGGAAGGTTTTTAATGTTAACTCATATTCTTGCTCTCTCATTCTCATTTGGACAACCATATGCATATTTTCATATTAACAGACAAGTGTGATGAATATCAAATTAGAAAATAACCTCTGTTTATGGACCTTAGGTTTCCTGGAAGTGCATTCACCTTGCACAGTAGTCAGACAATCACAGTGTGCATGGCTAGGAAGGAGAGGAACTCCTAATGCAATCCTGGATCATGAGGCAGCTGCTGAAATTGAGCAAGATCATAAACTGATCCTAGATACACCCTATTTCCTCTCAAGACTGCTTGGTGAAATGCAACTAGTATTATCACCATTTTGAATTTTCATGACTTGAAAGCCTTTAATGTTAATAAAGTTCAAGGAAAACTTCTGATTTTTAAAATATTAAAGACTCGGGCTTAAATTTATAGCATCTGCATGATGAAGCTTTTGGGAGTTCTCCAAACCTCCCCTCTTTGAAAGCAGAAATGTAGTTTAGATAGTGACGCTCTTTGTTGGGAAGCCCTAGTAAATATCCTTCAGGGAATGAAATGATGAGGGCTTGAATGGAGAGAAAGGGCTGAGAAAATATTCTAATGTACAAAAATGTAAGATATTTTCTTGTGTAATAATTCCCATTTTTAAACAATTGAACACCATTAATAATGGCTTTTTGAGAGGCTATTTATACCAGATGCTGTATAGCTCATTTATATGTATGATCTTCTATTTTTATAACATGGACTATTAATTTTGTTCAACCCTGGGCAACCACAAGGTGCTGTACATTTATTTACAGATATGAGAAATCAGAATTTTTTGTATTTTAGAGAACTAAACCAAAAGAGTCCATAAATTGTAAGAATACCATCAGCAATAGAAAAACAATAATTTATTCTCATCCACCAATATCAATGCAACACATTATTTCATATGAAATTTCCTAAAATTTCAATAGTGCCAGGTATTTTTAATCATATATTCAGTATGACTTATTTAAATGATGTACTTAATTTTCATTTTTATTTTCAGAATTTGCAGTTTGTGAAGGTAAGGACTCCTTCTATCTTGCCTAGAGGTAACATTATATCCATAGGGACTAACACATTTATTTTCACATAATAAATACTCAGCAATTCCTGAGTAAAACGATGCTGAAAAAATGGCCAGTAATTGTACAACCAGATAGCTGCAGAATGAAAGAGATACAGAATTCCAGAACTCCAACAAAGATGACTCAGGAATAATCTAATTGTTGAAAGAGTAGATAGCATGCTAATTTGATCAGCAGTTATATTCATCATGGTAGGAGAAAGAGTGCAAACAGAAGGCAACAGTCAGAGTCAGGCTCCAACCTGAGCTGGGGTCCTAGGGGAGCTGGTAGATGGGTGGCGGGTAACTGAAAGTACACTCAAGGGACCATAGGCAGTTGTGATATGGTTTTACTTTCTTTCTCTTCATCAGCCTTTGTTTCAGCTGCCCGCTCTGGCTGCAGCCCCGCTCTGCACCAGCTCCACCTCTCCTGCTGCCCCCATGCCTGCAGCTGCTCTCCCTAGCATGCTTGTAGCTTTCTGACTCCCCGCTGCTTGTCTGACTGCAAGGCAGCTGGTGGCTGTCTTACAGAGTCAGCATGAAGTTATATTACTCACAGACAACAGTGGCTCAAAGCCAGGTGATGGGCCCACCCATAACATGGTTACAGAACTGTGATTATATAATGCACAGGACTGTGCACCTGTGCTCCAATCACACTATGTCATGCTGCATTGGAATGTTTACCTGGGCCTACTCTTGACTGAAGCACATCCATTTTCTTTACGCTCCACTCCCTAGGCTGAGGGAGTCGTTCTAGTGGGGAGATGTGCCCACAGGGCAGAACCTTAGACCCATAAGCTACAGTACTAATACAGGGAGCAACAACTCACTACTAACTAGTCCTATTCATTATAGATGCTATGGGTCAGCCAGGGGCCTCTGTGCTGAACAAAGGTACCACACCTTTTCAACTCCCCAATGTTTCCTTTGGGTTCTGTATCTGTGTTTGTTACTGGGGAGCCTATAATAGGCCACACAACATACATGTCCCCCGGAGGAGGGTTCTTTCCCTGGCTGTTCCCTTACAAACGGTCAATCACAGAGGCCATATATTAAATACCCAAGGAGTGACATGTAAATTATACTGTAGGCCTTTCCCGCAGGAGGCTATGATGGCCAACCGCCTGCAGTGGGGCCTTGGAGGGTCCATGGCCAAAGCTAGGTTTTTTGTTTCCCTGCCTTTGTTGGTGTTGAGGCAGGCAACAACAGGTTACCATTTATATTAGTCAGGGTTCTCTAGAGGGACAGAACTCATGGAATAAAGGTGAGTTTATTAAGTATTAACTCACATGATTACAAGGTCCCACAATATGCTGGAGAGCCAGTCTGAGCTCCAAAACTCAAGAACTTGGGAGTCCAATGTTCGAGGGCAGGAAGCACCCATCATGGGAGAAAGATGTAGGCTGGGAGGCTAGACTAGTCTCTCTTTTCACATTTTTCTGCCTGCTTATATTCTAGCCATGCTGGCAGCTGATTAGACTGTGCCTACGCAGGTTAAGGGTGGGTCTGCCTTTCCCAGCCCACTGACTCAAATGTTAATCTCCTTTGGCAACACCCTCACAGAAACACACAGGATCAACACTTTGCATCCTTCAATCCAATCCAATTGACACTCAGTATTAACCATCACACTGTTCATCACCATTACTGGTCGGAGGAGGTCATCCTTCCTCCCATAGGTCTTGCCCATGGCCTGGCATCACATGGGCTGATGACCAACTAGCTAATTCTGTAACTTCTAGGTAGTTAACCACAAGGTTAAGCCTTGATACACTGCCCAGCTGTCGGTGCAGATTTACCATAGGTGTCTCCTCCTTGGTGATCACCATTCATATCACTCTGAGTTCAGCCCATTGACTATGTTGCCCACACCCAATATTAAACTGCATGATGTCAGTACTAGCCTGGACCACGTTAGTCCAGCACCCCGGCTGGACCCATCTGTATACCATGCCCCATTGGGGCTGGCTTGGGGGTGCCATTCTTTAAACAGTGATGAGGGTCTAAGGGTGCCTCAGCTGACCCATGGCCTTATCTTGCATTAGGATTACAGATCCCAAGATTTCTTGTAATTCTGCTGCTAAGGGGCTTGTACTCAGGGTACTACACTGTTCAAAGTAGGCACCACCCTTTGCTAAAGTGGATGTTTGTACCATACCAGTCCAGGGGGTTGTTACCCATAAATGTACCCACCCCACTAATGGGTAAGTCACCTGCATGTTGACTGTAGCCCATCCTGTCATGCTCTCACGAGTCGGATGGGTGGCATATGCAGCTGCTAAGTGCTTCTTTATTGATGCATACTGGAGCTTGGGGCTAAAAGACTACTAGTGTTCTAAAGCTCTCCGTGTGCTGCCATAGGCCCCAGCCAAACCCATCTGTGGTCACGTGCACATCAAGTTCAAATGGGCACCCTTGGTCAATCATTTGTAGGGCCTGTGCTTGCTGAATAGTCTACTTGGCTGCCAGAAAGGCTGTCTTAGCCTTATCATCCCAATCCCAGATAGTCTCCCTTTTTGTCAACAGATACAAGGGTTTTATTATTTGAGCCAAAAGGGGCACACATGCCTGCCAATACCCCAGGAGGCCCACAAAGGTTTGCAACTGCCTCACCGTGGTGGTCCGGGGATATGCCTGAATTTTGTCTGTGATGGCCTCTGGTATGGCTTTTCATCTTACATGACAAGATAACTCTCAAGAATTCAGCAGTCAATCCAGGCCCTCATTCCTTGGATTCATTGATAGCCTAACCTCATGCTGCCAAATGTTGTCACAAGAGGGCTACTGATGCTTTTAAATCTGCAAGAGATTCAGAAGTTAACATAGTATCATCAATATAATGGAATAGGTGGATTCCCTTTGGACATTTCCAGGGAGCTCAATCTATGATAGCGAGACCATGACATATGGTGGGGCTATGCACACAGCCCTGTGGCAACACTGTGAAAGTCCATTGTGGCCTCTTCCATGAGAAGGCAAACTGTTTCTGGCTCTCTGGAGCAATGTCAATGGAAAATAATGCATTAGCCAAGTCCACTGTATAGTGGTACTGTCCCAATTCCGTTGTCAAGCAGTCTATGAAATCCATGATAGGTGTGGCAGAGCTGCCAAGCCATGTAAAATATCCATACCCAGAATGTACTCTGGTATGGGACAGACATATGCAGTGTATAACTATGGAGCCAAGCGGCTGATGCCGAGGTGCAGAGATACAGGCTTCACTTTCACTGACCAGCCTCCATAGCCATCTATGTATGCAGCTGTGCCCAGAAATTTATCCAGGTTCCCATAGACGAGTCTACAATTACCTCAGCAAGTTCCCTAATTAAACACAAAAGGCTCTATTCTTCTGCTCATTTGCAAGTAATCCATGAGCTGGAGCATTCAGGTGGGACTGGGTCTAGCAGCTAACCCTACCCCCTTATGGACATTTTTCAGAATTGCTGCTCCGGGGATAATTGCCTCCGCAGTTGGGCAGAACAGGAAATACTGTCAGCTCCTTAGTTCCAGAGGCCAAGCAACCAGGGAGGTAGGGGCTCCCCAGGAGGCTGCTGACATTGTTTACCTAATTCCCACAACTCAGTTGGGATATAGGCACTATATGAAGTGTGCTCTGCCATGGTAAGGATCCCTGGGCCTCCCCCTGGCGCTGTTCATGCCCTATTTTCTGGTGGAACACTGGACAAGCCTGAAAAGGAGGTTCTTCCTCCTCTGTATCAGACTGAGTGGATGTCCCTTACCTGTGCTGCATCCCACAGGGACTGAGTGTGCACGTCCCGTAGTGTAGTCAGAAATGCCCATCCGACTCTGCCAGGAAAGGCCCACTTCTGCTCAGTGTTCTGTGCTTCCAGGTACTTCAGCACCTTTTCCATACTTACGAGGGACCTGTCCACTGCCGCCCATGTTTCCACTGGAGGCCATACGAGCAGCATGGCCACATAGCTGGCCCGGGATCATTGGGCCGAGGGCTCACTCACCTCAGAATCCTACCGACTATGCCAAGTATCGGGTTCCAGCCCAAGCTGGGATCTGAGGAGAGCTGGTGGACAGGTGGTGGGTAGCTGAAAGAGCATCTGAGGGACCATAGGCAGTTGAGATATGGTTTTATTTTCTCTCTCTTCATCAGCCTTTGTCTCACCTGCCCGCTCTAGCTACAGCCCCTCTCAGTGACAGCTCCACGGCTCCTGCCACCCCCATGTCTGCAACTGTGCTCCCTGGCACTTGCCGCTTTCTGTCTTCCCACCCTTGTCTGCCTGCAAGGCAGCTGGCAACTCTCTTGCAGAGTCAGCAGTGCAGTTATATTACTCACAGAAAATAGTGGCTCAAAGCCAGGTGATGAGCCCACCCATAATGTGGTTACATAACTGTGATTATATAATGCATGGGATTGTGTACCTGCACTCCAATCCTGCTGTGTCATACTGCTCCAGAAGTTTACCTCAGCCTACTCTTGACTGAAGCACATCCATTTTCCTTATAGTCCATCCAGGTAAAATAGGAAAGGGCAACTCCAGATGTTGAAGGCAACAGTGCTATGCTGACTGACTGTACTGTTGGGCTGCATGACTTTCCACCTGCCCATGAACCAGGTCTATTTGTCTTCATGGCTGCATCAGGCTACTAGAGCCTAGAGCTCTGACATTTGAAACATAAGAGTAACACCTCTGATCAGGATTAAGTCTATCAGTAAGCTTTTTGATAATCTGAATTCCAACATAATTTTCTTGCAAAGAGAAAATATGCCAAACAGGCTGATGCAAATGTCCAGTTGATTTGACATTTTATTAATATTTCCTTCTTTAACTTCATAAATTGGAATGTCTAGTTTTTCAGTCTTATTAGTTTTGTGAAGATGCCATATTGCTGAAAGATAATGAAACCAGGTTCCTAAAATTCACGGCTGAGTGTACAAGCCCAGTTTGGTGAGAATTAGGCAAATACAATATCACTTAGCAGGCTTCTTGCCCCGACCTGTGACATGAGGCCACATAGCACAATGATCAATGTAGCATTAATAAGAAGCTGTAAAAACTGTTCCTTTAGAGGCAGTTATTTGCTGATTGTGACAAAAATGTAGCTTTGCATTGTAATGGGTTTAAAAGCCATTTCTAGTTTTAATAGCATGCAATGCATCAAGATGCAAAAATCATCACATCACGTAGATATGTCTCTATGAAGCCAAAACTACAAATAAGAAAGTGAGTAAATTTCATGAAAGAGTCAATGGAATTGAAATGTTTGGCATTTGTTTGTCTTTTTGAAGAAGCTCAAATTTGCAAGTGGAGAAAATGTTTTTAAAAATTTAAAATATTTTACACAATCATTGTTTAGTGCCACAGACCCCAAAATGTATCAGAGTTCAAGCCAAATAAAATTAAAAGTTACTTTTGACCATTACACTGTGTAAATCCCATGGTTTTTTTTTAATCAGAAAGATGATGTATTCAGTTATAAAAATGTCAGCCTTCTATGGATAGTTTCTGCTAATACCTTGAACACAATTTTTTTTCTGTTGGTTTTCTCTCTGTGTCCATTTGATTTTGCCCTTTTGGCAATTACAAATTTCTTGAAAGAGGCTGTATAAGAATGATGCCAGCCACTGACCTTATCATCAGATAGATGACTCTCACTTCTGTTCTTCCACAAATTGGGCAAGGTGAGTTATTATTTCCTTTGCAAGAGAGACTTAACCTTGTATATTACACAGGCTGCTTTCATCAGGAGAAGCCTCAGCCCTAGTTGATCTGTGGAATGCTGATGATTCATTTCATCTTTCATGGGGAACACCTCTTGCAATCACAGCTCAGATGTTTCTTGCTATTTTCTTGAAATTGCTGACTGTTAAGCATTCTGGTAGGGCTTATTGACATATCACCTGTGTATTTTGGGAAGTGAAAAGCAGCAAGTGAAAGGCAAATGCAATGAAGGCATATTTTAGATGGTGACACCTGGTTCCTAAATCATCTGATTTATAGGCCAATAGCTAATGAGTGATAAAGTGGGTGATCAGGTGGGACTGTTCTGTGTTTAGAAGACTGAAATGATGAGATTGTTTCACAATGGGTCTGGCTAAATGGATATTTGGTAAGACAAAATTTACAATCATATCATTAACACTTGGGACTTTTGGCTGGGACTGGATTAGCCCAGGCTGCTGAGAAAGTGCCAAGCTAGGAGCTGGCCATTCTCTATCCTCCACAGCAGGCTCCCTTTTAATAACTGTATGTTTATGGTGTAGGCTAGTGTTTATTATTTGAATTCCTGTTAAACATCAGTCATGTCCAGGTTGAATGTTTATGTTACAAAAAGGCCGAGCCAAATCATCTCAGTTTCATTATCTGTAAATTAGGAAAATTAATCAATAAAATAGGTAGGTGATACCACATGTAGTTATCGGGACAGAGAAGAGTGTGTAGTTTGCAGTAATTTCTGAGTAAAGTTTAACTATGACCACAAAAATGATAATGATGATGAAAAAGATACAGATGATAAAATGACATATGTAACAAAATCTTGAAATTCTTATATCTCTGCTGGTTTTTAATACTCAAAAACACTACCAGACTTTTTACATTAACATGTAATTCTCAAATCTTCACTACTCAAGATAATATGAAAATTTCAAAGAGTCTCAACTAGATATAATACTACATTGGGTTTCATGGGGATAGGCAGAGGGGGCAAAAATAACATAGCTTACCTGGCCACCTGGGTATTTAATGTAATATTAAGCTTAGAAACTTTTCTCTAAGCAGAAAATTAGGAGAGATATAGACCCTGTTGAGTAATTAAACACAGGTACTACTTCAAAGAAGAATTTATCCATGTAACAATTATCTATTGGGAACAAGATTCTTGCATTAATGAAACTTACATTCTGGTGGGAGGACAATGAGAAGCTACTAAATCTATAGATACATGATATTACTTACGGAGATAAGAGATACTGAGAAAAACAATGTTAAGAAAATAGGTGCTGCTGGTCTAGGAGGCAGGTAGTTGTTACCTTATGTTGGGTCTTAATGAATCACTGAGAAGAAAACATGAGCAGTTCATTGAAGGAAGAAGGAAATGAGCCACATAGCATTTTCTGAAAAGATCATTTCAGTTAGAGACCATAGCAAGTACCAATGCTCTGAGGCACTTCAGAGGTGGAGATAGTTTAGGGTGTTTCAGAAATGAGGAACGAGTGTGAGCGAAAATAAATGAACAAGGCTGGGAGCAATAGGAGATAATGGCAGATGGGTGGGTGGATAGAGACTAATTTATGTAGGATAATTCGTGAATTAAATGAGAAACTGCTGATGGATTTTGTGCAAAGGAATGAATTTATCTAACTTGCAGTTTTAAAGAAGTGCTTTGGTGCTGTGTTAGGAATAGACTATGGGGAAGAACGTAAGTACACTGGCAGGGAACGCCTTTAGAAGTCCGCCACACAAGCCTAACCAAATATTGGTGCTTTCTTAAACCACAGTAGCAGTGAAAGTATTGGAAATGGCTAGATTCTTTTTTAAAAAAACACCTTATTGAGGTATTGAGGTATGATCAGCATACAAATAGCTGTACAATTTACACAACTTGATGAGTTTGGAGATAAGTGTATACTGGTAAAACTATCATCATAGGCTATACCATAAACATATCCATCACCTCCAAAAGTTTTTTTTCACCCTCTTAATATATTGTTGTTATTGTGATAAGATCACATAAGATCTATTCTTTCAGCAGAATTTTAAGTATACAATATATTTTTAACTATAGGCACTATGTTGTATGGTAGACTCCTAGGATTTATTCACCTTGTATCACTGGAAGAGGCTTAATTCTAAATGTATTTGGAAGTCTGAGCTAAAAATGGTTATGAATTGAATACATGATAGAAGGAAGAGATAAGTCTCAGGGGCTTTGGGAGGAGAAATTTAGAAGGATGTAACTGCCTTTGGGGAAAATGCAGGACAAACAATTTTGGCAACAGTGGAGGTAAGAATAGGGAATCAGCAAAAGACACTGAGATGAAACACTAACCAAGAGAGAATGAGACTCCCAATACCAAATGTGGAAAATATTTCAAGCAGAAAAGTACCAAGTGTACCAACTGATGCTGTTACATCAAGAAAAGTGAAGAATGACGTGTGACCATTTGGTTTAGCATAAAAGTCTCTGGTCACCTTAAATGAATTAGTGTTGATAAAAGCCTCATCAGAGTGGGGGACAATGCAAGAATTGCTTTTCTTTCCTTGAGTACCTTTCCACAGACACTTCGGTGTGAAAAATTTGTCACATCAAGGCCACTAAGCTCAAAGAGAGGTCTTTGCTGTTACAGGCTCATGCTGATTCTTTTTCTTGAACCATGTGGATCCCATTAGAGTACAAAAGCTCTCCCAGAGTCTTAGTGACTGGCAAGCATGATTACTTTTTTTTTCTGTTCTTCTGGTGAACTAGGCTTAGCTAGCCCTTTGAATAATAGGAATATAATGGATTTCATTGAATTAAACTTAATAAAGCAGTTTTTGCGTGAGTACTCATTATATCTGCTGGCACTCAGTAACCTGTCTATCATTGTTTAAGCCATGCACACACAGGTTGGAAGCTGGAAATGTGATAATAAATTTTATATCAACTGACCTAGTATTCAATATACATGAGACATCATCATCATCATCTCCTTTAGGAACTTGTTCTGTAATCTAACAAAATTAGTTTACATGACAACGTCTCGTCAAGCCATTTTTAAGGGTGAATTACGTTATTTTAGTTATGTTATTTTACCGTTGGCCTCTCTACACCTCTATTTGAAAGTCAGAAAATCAGATGGCCTTTGCAAACTTAGCAGAACCTAAAGTAACTCCCGGTTTTCTCTGTTAAACCTGCTTCTCCTGGAGTTTCCCTGTTTTCTGCTAGTGACAACTCCCTTCTTATAGGTACTAACGCCAAAATATTTACAGTCACTTTGAAATCCTTTCTTTCTCTTACACCCCATTTCCAATTCATCCACAAATTCTGTTTTTCTGACCTTGATATTATAACCAAATCCAATGACTTCCAACCACTTCCACTGCTAATGTCCTGGTCTAAGCCACCATTAATTTTCATCTAGATGACTGAAGTAGCTTCTTCATTCCTTTTGCCTTTCTATACTTGTTCCCTACCTACATGCTATAGTCCAGAGAGCGGCCAAAGGAGTCTTTTGAATGTATATAATGATGTCCCTCCTCTGATCTGAGTACTAAAATAGTTCTCAAGTTATTTCAGTGTCCTACACTTACATTATTGGTCCTCCCATCCTCATTTGTATAACTTAACTTCTACTACTTTCTCTCTCACTCACTGGATTTTGTCCAGCTGCCCTCCTTGTTCTTCCTTGGGTTTATGCAGAATTATTCTGTCTTAAGACTTTTCATTGACTGTACCATCCATCTGCAAACATTTCTCCCCAAGATCTTCAAAATTCCCTACCTTCAAGTCCTTATGCATATTACCTTCCCTAGCATGCTTATCCTAAGCACCCATTTAAACTATATGTGCAGATATAAAATTCACCACGGAGAGTCCTAATGCCTCCTAGTCTAGTCTGGTTTTTTTTTTTTGCTATTGTACATGACACTTGTATAGTAATGTTCTCTATAACTTATATATTTATTTATATTTTCTGTATAAAAATAATTTCTATATCCCCTTGCTAGAATATAAGCTCTATGAGAGGAAAATGTTATTAAGTGAAGATTCAAAAGCACCTGGATCTGTACGGCCCATAGTAGGAGCTTAGTAAATATTTGTTAAATACACTGATGAAAAAATCAACCATTTAACCTCAAAACAATCATATACATATAGCTATATATATATACAGCTATTGCCATCTTACAGGTAAAAAATCTAGTGATAAAGAGCTTTAAAATGCCTGAATTAATATAGCTAGCAAGAGATTGGATTTTAATGTAAAAAGAAGAATTTTAGTGCTAGTTTGAGAATCAACAGTCGACTAAGTATTCAAGTTAATACTCTTAAGAACTATACTTTCTCCCTCCAACTGTATGTTAATATTGTGGAATAGTATTTATTTTGAGATTAACAAATATAACTTTATATGTGCAGACATAAAGAGACAGCCCTGTCATGTATTAAGTTTAAGAAAAAATCAAAACCAAATTGAAGAACAAGTTCTATAGTATATCATATTTTAAAATGTATGTGTATGTATATATGTTTATACTCATATATGTTGTCCACCCCTGTATTTATTATATACATGTACAAAACCTTATCATGAAAAGTAGGATATAATACTGAAAAAGGAAAGTTTTAGGGTAATCTGTTATTCTTGAATGTTTTGCAACCAGCATTTGTTACATTATAATTTAAATAATTTAAAAATTGATAGATAACAACTATAACAACAGAATCCCCATAAATACTAAACATAAGTCTATATAAAAATCAATTTTTCTTGTCCCCACTGAGTTTCATGATATCTTTGTTCACTCCAAAACAGAGACCTATCCTTGAGGATGGTAATTGGATAAGTTCATCTGGTCCTCTAGGGAAGTAAAATGGTGCAGGAATCTTTATTACTCCTTATAAATATCATTACATTTTAATTTCAAAATGCTTTTTTCAACAAAATCCCAAAAGGCCTATGGAAGATGCTGATAGTGTTTCCTTCTTTTAAATGTGATTTAGTTTTCAAACTTAATCCCCTTGATCCTCCAACGATGGCCCTCTGAACATGACTAGTAATGTGGCATGATTTCAACAGCAAGAGCAGGGGTTTCCAATAGCGAGAGAGAGCTAGGGCAGAGCATATTTGAATTCTTTATGGGACATCATTCTTTGATGAACCCTTGAGGGTACACATTTCTTATTAAGAATAAATGTTCTAATATGTTAAATGAGTAAGGAAAATTAACATTGTCCTAATTTATTCATCCTCAAATTTAGGATTAAATGTGCTTTATATCAATTTATTCATCCTCAAATTTAGGATTAAATGTGCTTTATATAAATTATAAGTTATTATTCTTACACGTCTGAGTAGAGCTAGCTTTCTGTATACACAGTAACTGATTTGTTTCCTTCAGATCATTTGCAAAATTCAAATATATCTTTTTGAATCTTTAGAAGTGGCAAACAAAAACTCAACTCTTCTGGGATTTTTTTTGCTTAAATATTTTCCTGGTGATAATTCTTCTACACCTATTTATATTTAACATATACTGTATACATACCTGCATCATTCTCTCTCTATATAAATTTAATCACTTATATGTGCATAGCAATTTAATTGTATCACTTTTTTTCACAGTATGTCTTTTTTTTTTTTTTTTTTTTTGAGACGGAGTCTCACTTTGTCATTCAGGCTGGAGTGCAGTGGCGCGATCTCGGCTCGCTGCAACCTCTGCCTCCTGGGTTCAAGTGATTCTCCTGCCTCAGCCTCCCGAGTAGCTGGGTCTACCGGCACACGTCACCATGCCCAGCTAATTTTTGTATTTTTTATAGAGACAGGGTTTCACCATGTTGGCCAGGATGGTCTCGATCTCTCAACCTGGTGACCCACCTGCCTCGGTCTCCCAAAGTGCTGGGATTACAGGCGCAGTATGTCTTTTAAAAAATCATAAGCAGCAAAGTGAAAGCAGTGAGCTAACTGAAGAGGAGCAAATGTGTTATCCACAGTGCTTTCTGATATAGACAGAGGTATGGAAGAGTGAGCTTATGCTATAAGCATGTTTCCTAGACAATGGAAAAGAGAAGATAAATACACTCTGATTGGATCAAATGAAACAACATAAAAGTTGAACGGACACAGGAGTTTTCAGAGCCATCCTGTAATACCTGTTGTGATAATATCCTAAAAACTTTAAATTCCATTTTTAAATTTATATTTTCTCATTATCACTTCTTAAAACCAGGTAATTATTTTTTCATTTAGTGTCATCAACTCTTGCCTGAATTGGCCATCTAAGAGCCTTTCAGGGCCAAGGTCATTACAATATTTCTAAACAAGAAGTAATTTCCCATGAAGTCTCCAAGGTGTTAGATTTCAAACCAATACATATATTATGGTATTTGGAGCTCTTTGATTTTCATTTATGCATATCCCAGTCAGCATATGATCACAGCTGGAAAAATAAGTTTGAGTAATGGAATAAAGGAGATGCCAAAGCAATAGTTCTTAGAATGGAGGCCACTAATCTAATTGCCACGGACGAATGATTATAAGGTCCTGTAGCCCTGTTACTTGGAGCTACCTTTTAAACCACAAATATGAATATAACATTTTAAAAATATGACCAGACTGAAGAGTGTTAAATTTACAATTTCCGGAAGGAATATTCTGGGACTTCCAGCAGCTCAAAGTGATCCCTCAAAACTTTAGCTTGTTAAGTTCAACATGCAGGATGTGGTAGACGGAGATGTTTACTCCAGTTCCTCACCTATAGAAAGAATATTATCATAGTCATCATCCTCTGTGTCATCATCCTCATCATCATTGTCATCATCATCATCATCACTATTTTCATTATCGTTCCTGTCTAATACTGTGTGATTTATTGAGACATTTGATGTGAAGGCTTTTAGCATATACCCTGGCAGGTAGCAATCATATACAAATATTCTAAGTAAATTCTAAATATATTTAGTAAAGTAAAAAAATATATTTTTGAGATCTTGGCTCTTCCAGTTGTTACTTAAAACAAAATAGTAAGAAAGTTGTATAATCTTGGTAAGTCTCAGGTTTGCCCTTGTAAAATGAGGATTATAGTGTCTATTTCTAGGTTTGCAACAGCATAGGTATCAAATTTAAATAGCCTGTATAACACTTAACAAATAACTTGACATATAGTGCAAGCTAAAAGATTGAATTCAACTTTAGCAATCCAAGAATATTCTCATAAAGCAGGTGGTCAAGGCTATGTACATTGAGCTTTTAAGAAGCAATCATTCTCTGTGACTAAAAGTTGATGGATATATGTTTTTGTTCTCCCTATTCTCCCCTTTGTTTATGTCTGACAGAATCCTGCCCTATAAAACCATTATAGACAAGTAAATTTATCAAATTTGTATGAGAAACATCCCCTTAAACAATACATCTTAGGCAAATGTTTTAAAATCCAGTGAAGGAAGAGTCTAAGGTAATTTATATTTGTTACATTTCTATATATCTTTAGATCTTTAATACACAACTCCCATCCTTTTTTGGGTCATCCACATGTTACATTTGTGTTAAAAGAAACAATTCTCACTGAAAAGAAATAAAGTGGAAAAAGTAAGAATTTTGGAGCCAGGATGACTCTGTTTCTAATACCTGCGTTTCTAATACCTGCATTGATTGCTACTTATAGGTGTGAGGCTTGGGCAAGTTATTTGACTTCTTAGTTTCCTCATCTATCATAGATAGATAATGGTGCCAGTACTGTAAGGTTCTTACAAGGATTAAATATCATATATGTAGAATGCCTAATAGATACTCATTAAACTGAAGCTTTCATAACCCTCTACTAGAATTTTATGCCAAATGTACCCCAGTCTGCATTTGTTACTCATTCTTTTCCATCGATAAAATTCTTTAGGAAAAATTTTTTAAGACAATTCCTTCAGAGACGTTTTCAAGATGAGTTTGTCATGTGATTTTCACCTTCACTCAGTTCCCTTTTTCATTCTCCCTCTAGAATGGGAGACTATGATAAATGAATGACTGGGTCTATGGCCTTGACATTAGACACCACACTTGAAAGGAGTATTTCAAAGTTTCTGCCTTCTAAACTAAATGGAAACAATATAAGCTACTTTCCTTCTACAACCATCATATCTAGGCCTCGGTATTTAGAAGTTTCTGCATTTCAGAAACAATGGTGATTTTTTTTTTTTTTTTTTTTTTTTAGTTGTTTTATTTTTATTTTTTTGAGACAGGGTCTCATTCTATCACCCAGGCTGGTGTGCAGTGGCACGAACATGGCTCACTGCAGCCTCAACCCCCTGGGCTTATCAGAAAGATCTGAGCTCCTCCTCTCCAGGCCTTCCCTTGCTCTGGTCTACCTTGTCTTTAGGCTGTTCTTTCTCTGTATCCACCCCACCCCTATCCAGAAAAGACCTTCTCTTCCTTCAGATCTAGGTTCACCTCAGAAAAAATGCTTCTTCCTTGTCTTGATTTAGAAAATTTACCTTCATATTATCTGAAGTCTCTCCTGCAGGATAATCATCACAGGGGTAATTATTCTGTTGACTTTCTTTCTGGTGAAATGTCCATGAGAGCTGGGATGAGTACTTATGTTGTTCAGTGTATCATGCAAGCATAGACACAGTACCAGATACACCTCAATCATTTAATGAATATTTTTTGAATAAACAAAGACAGCAATGGAGAAAGGATGAGCTAGAAATGCCAGTGAGGTACCTATATCTTAGGTGTTATATAATTCTTTTTGTTACTTTGTTTTCCTTTAATTGTGATATAGTTGCACTGGTAATTATTTTCCTGTTCTCATAAAACAAAACAAAATAACTAAAAAGCCATTTAAAATACATCCTAGTAAAATTACAACTGAAATGTAATTGAGTAAAAATAAAATTTACTTATGTAAGTCGTAGAGTTTTAGTTTTTATCCTCAAGGTCAATTTCTTAATCTCTCTGGAAATTTATTAATTTCATTAAAAGATATAAAGAAAATGACACCTGCAAAGACCAATTTAACTACTTTTAACTCTTGTTCTCTTTTTAGTTCAGCCATATGCTGTGTGATTTGGGACATGTTATTTAATCTGTCTGTGTTATGGAAATATGTATAATCTATCCAAATGAATAGAAAGAAAACTGTGTGATTTGGGGCATGTTATTTAATCTCTCTGTGATGAAATCCTTGCCTAAAAGTTAGAGAAAAATTAGAACTAAGCTCACAGAGATTTTAAGAAGCTAAAATGAGTCAATATATGTAAATCACTTAGAATATTATTATTGTTAGTTTTTTGAAAAAACTTGAACAGTATTTGGTGCTATGCCTTCTTCAATTTTTAGAGATGCCACTTGAATCATCAAAGGACAACTATCTTGTCATTTTACCTCTCTATTTAGTAGAAACACCTATTAAATGAGTTAGCATTCACTTTTTAATAACTAATTTGCTCAAGGTGGTTTCAACACTGCTTGTATCTAATTTTTTGAACCATAGGTAAACTTAAAACTCAACAGAAGTTTAGCTCTGTATTATAGATAAAATTGAAATGGTAATAAATATCAAATACTCTTATTGAGTTGATTGGTTAGTTCAATAAATATTACCTCCTTCTTTACAGTGGGAATAAATTAGGCACGTAATGAGCTTTCATGAACAGTTCAGTTTTCCAAACAGCAACCCTATAGATGGAAAACTTCTTCCCATGGTATCCAAAAATCACACTGGAGTGTGGAACATTTGGAAACAACAGCTGTACCACTCGGCAGGATATACCCAAAATGCTAATTCAGGGGAGTCTAATGAAGGTTTATAACACAAGATTTATTCTTAGATATGAAGGTTGAACTTAAGGACCTAAATAGAAGCAGTGTGATGTTGGCAATTGCTGGATACCTTCACCCCTTTTACTACTTGTTCACCTAAAGGAGCAATGCAGCATAGAAATATGAAATCTGGCACCTGGAGTGAGCAGCAGAGGTGGAAGTTTCCTCTACGTGGAGGAAAGCAATCCCTGTCCAAACTGCACCCTGGCAAAAAAGAGAGGAAAGAAAAAATTCTTGCTTTCTCTGCAGCTCATCAATTTTCTACTGCTGCCTCCAAGCTCAAACTGGGGATGGAGGAGTTAGGACGTGGGGGGTAATGAAACCCATAATTCAGTCTCCCGTGGCCCAGAGCAAGGTAGTGAAGAAAGCGTAAGTGAAGCATCTGAGGGAAAATGGAGATTAGTTAGCCCAGTGGCCTTAGGGAAAATTTGGTAATTTTAAGGTACCATCATCTTAGTCTAAATGAGTTTGGTTATTTTGTTTTGCTTACAATTAGATTTGTATAATCAGTCAAAATGAATAGAAAGAAAATGTATATATCTGTCATCTATCTAAGCTAATTAATTTGTATGACACACCGTTTTTGAGTAAAAATAACACAGGAATAATGTTATCTCCTGGTAAGCTGAAACTACTTGCTAATGAAACTCAATTTTTTTCTGGTCAGGTTAAGATTTTAGACATACTTGCCATATTACCCAAGGAGAACACTATTTTAGAATATTGTTTTTCCCTTGTGCTGATAAATGTTTACTTCACTGTGCTTTTGGTATTAATATAGTAGTATTTGTTACAAACATTTATGTTGTGATTGTGTACAGTATTACCCTTAATTTTTCAGGGTACATTTTGTATTTTATATGCAAACCTTTTCATAATTGATTGGTGCTCAGGACTATCAATGTTTAACTCCAGAACATTCTAAGACATAGATAGTAAGTACCTACGTATTTTCATGGTGATCTTGCCTAATTCTAATGTACTGTAAGATAATCAAGTTCATATAATTTGTCTTTGGGATTTCATAACAAAGCCATTTCAGATAATAAAACAGAATTCAAATAAATTGAATATTGGCTTGCAAAATAAGCTCAAGGTTTGTTATCACATCACATATATTATAGACATAATAAAATATTGACAGATAATAAATATCCATATTTTACAGATATATATATATATTCATCCTGGATTTTTTTCTTAAAGTAGATATCACAGCCTAAACTTTCATGGTTGTAGAGAATGGTAAAAACGTAGCACGTTATGTGTGCAGTTCTCAAACATTTTCGTTTCCTTTATATTTTTAAAAATTATTGAATGCTCTCAAAACGTTTTTTGCTTATGTAGGTTAAATATATTAATATTTTTGTGTTAGAAGTTAAAATGGAAAAACATTTAAATATATATTTTTAAATGATAATAAATGGGCATATTAGTGTTTTAAACATATTTCATGTTAAAATAATATTTCACAAAACAGAAACAATAAATTGATGATAACAGTGGTATTGTTTTACATTTTTGCAAATATCTTTATTATCTAATTTTGATAGTAACACACATGAATTTTGACATGCAGTTCTCCATTCTGTTGCAATATACTGTTTTGGTTGAAATGTATAAAGAAAATCTGGCCTCACTCAGATAATGCAATGGAAAAATGCAGAACCTTTTGGACCTACATAAAGGCTTTTAAGGACCTTCAAAGTGTCCTGGGACCACACTCTGAGCTTTAGGCCATTTCTGTCAATAGAAATAGTCAATAGAGAACAATGATACTGGTAATGGGCTGATTCCCTACTCCTATTCTGCTGGTTCAGAAAGAACAAAAATGTTATAAAACATTTATGATTATTGTATCGTTTAATAATCACACAGCTCTACAAGGTGGGTACAATGATGCCCAATTGATAGGTGATGAACTGGAGGCATACAGAGTAACATGTCTGAAACCACAATTACTAAGACAATAATCAGGGATTTGAGTCATGCCTATTTGATTCCAAAGCCCAAGCTCTTTTCACTATACCATTTTAAGGGAATTTTTTTTATATTATCAGCTTTTTCGGTTAGGACTACCTGAGAAGGGACAGTGTCACCTGTCAGTTGTGTTTTAACTTTAATATATGACTTTCCTTATATAATAATAGGAGTTGCGTTGCCTATATGCATTTTGTTTCATCATCATTATTGTTCGTTGTAATTTTTTAATATTGCTTCAAAAGAATACTTTACACTACCTGAGTAATAACAGGTTTGTCTTTGGTGAGCACAAAGCTATTTTTATCCTTAGTTTTTTTTTTTAAATTCTTACATACAATATAATAGTACCCCTAATCTGCAGTTTTGCTTTCCACGGTTTCAGTTGCCTGAGGTCAACTGGGGTTAAAATTATTAAATGGAAATTACAGAAATAAACAATTCATAAGCTTTAAATTGTGTGCCATTCTGAGTAGCTGATAAAAATTTCTGTTATTGCACTCTGTCCTGCTCAGAGCATGAATCATTTCTTTTTCCAACATATCCATACTATATGCACTATCAACCCATTAATTACTTAGTAGCACTCTCAGTTATTAGATTAAAAAAAATGTATATAGGGTTTGGTACTATTTGTGGTTTCTGGCACCCACTGATAAGGGAGGACTATTGTATATGTACTTCATTTCATTCAATATGTTATACGTATACAGAAATTAAAAATAAGCTTTTCTCCTTCTGTATTGACAGGCAATATCGTCAGTATCTCCCTCAACTCACAGCCCTGACCTCCTACCTGATTAACTATTGCAAAATCCTGAATTTTCTTAATAGTATAGCTTGAAATATACTGATATAGGTGTCTACTTTTCTTAACTTAAAAAGTGGGTATCTCCTCTTTCCATGGGCATGAAAATAATAATCATAGTTTTGAGAATAAAGGGAATTGGTCAAAGTCCTTAGTTTCATTTTAGTGATACTCTTCCCTAAAATATCTTCCTTTGTGACTTTTCCCATAAATGTTCTGTGATATAACTACCTATGCATTCCTGACAATTGACTATTTCCCCACTAAAATACAAATACCCATGAGGTTATGAAGGGGTTAATTATTATTGATCATAATTCACTATCATTAAAGCAATTATTAGATTTAAAAAAAATAGCTATGTAGATCAGGAGTTAGAAAAAAATAGTAGTCAGTATGTATTTCTGCTAAGGAGTACAGAATAAAATGTAGACATTTGGGTTTCTCTGGATAAAATGTCATATGCTTGGAAAGAAGCACAACAAAAGTACTAGCTTTGAATGGGCAGTGGGAACCCATGAAAGAAAGAAAGGTTTATTTAATAATATGATCTATCTTGTCTTGACTCTTATTAAGGCTTTACTTTGTTCCTATTAGAAATGTGTTTAAAACTTAATGAAAGCAGTCAACCGTAATTTAAGTACAGTTTAAACCCCACATGTGGTTTTATATTTTACCTGTGGGAAGTTCAGGGGTAGAGAGTCAAAGGCTATGACAGCAGCTGAAAGATATCATCAACAGTTTTGACTGTTTTCTCTTGCTTTTCTCTCATCCTTGATGTGTTTTTATATCTTTAAAATCAAAAGATAACTGCTTAGTCTCCATATTTCACATTCTCATTCTAGGCAAGAGAAAAGTCATAAATTCCATATCCTTTTTTGTAAGAAATTTACCTTTTATTTGAGAAGGAATCCCTTCCTACAAAACATCCATTCATATCTCACTGACAAGAGATACAATAAGCTCATACCACACTGAAATGTAGCTAGGAAAAATGAATACTCATTTTTTAGTTCTTCTGAAAGACGAAGGCAAGGGAGAAGGTGGTGAACCATCATTTTTATTCATTCATTTTCACATGTTTATTAAGTGCGTATGGTGTTTCTGGAAGCTTTCTAGGCATAGATAGTACAGTATATTATACCAGAAAATACAAAAATTCTCATTTTAGAACTTACATTTTAGTATCAGAATGCTGCTGGCCTAGTAAAATGTGTTAGAGAGAAGTCCCTCATCCTTTTTTTTTTTTTTTTTTTTGGAATAATTTCAGTAGGATTGGTACCAGCTCTTCTTTGTATGTCTGCTAGAATACAACTGTGAATCTGTCACTTCCAGGGCTCTTTAGTTGGGAGGCTTTTTATTGTTGATTCAGTTTTGAAATTCATTATTTGTCTGGCCAGGCCTGTTTCAATCTTGGGGGACTTTTTGTATTTCTTTGTGGTTAATAGTAATGTCATCTTTGTCATTTCTGATTGTGTTTATTTTGATCTTCTCCTTTTTCTCTTTATTCCTTTAGCTAAAGCTCTATCGATCTTCTTTATTCTCTCAAAGAACCAACTTATGTTTTCATTCATCTTTTGGATGGATTTTTGCATCTCAATTTCATTCAACTCTGATTTCAGTTAGTTCTTTTCTTCTGCTAGCTTTCTGGTTGTTTTGCTCTTGTTTTTCAAGTTCCTCTTGTTGTGATGCTAGGTTTTAATTTGAGATCTTTCAAACTTTTTGATATAGGCATATACCGCTGTAAAGCTTTCTCTTAATACTGTGTAAGCTGTGTCCCAGAGATTCTGGCATGTTGTGTCTTTATTATCATTAGTTTCAAATAATTTTCTTGATTTCTGCCTTAATGTCTTTATTTACCCAGAAGCCACTCAGGAGTAGGTTGTTTAATTTACATGTAATTGTATGGTTTTGAGCAATTTTCTTAGCATTGATTTATATAGTTTTTGTGCTCTTGTCCAAGAATGTAGTTGGTATGATTTCATTTTTTGTATTTTTTCTGATAATTGTCTTATGGCCAAGTGTGTGGCTGATCTTAGAATATGTGCTGTTTGCAGATAATAAGAATGTATATTCTATTGTTTTTGGTTACAGTGTTCTGCAGATGTCTCTTAGGTCCATTTGGACAAGAGTTGAGTTTATGTACCAAAAAACTGTTAGTTATGTGCCTCAATGATCTACTACTCAGTGGAATGTTTAAGTCTCCTGCTATTATTGTTGATAATTTAAGTCTCTTCATAGGTCTCTGAGAACTTTTCTTATTTTAATACCAAAACCTGGCAAAGACAGAAAAGAGAAAACTTTCAGCCAATACTCCTGATGTACATAGACACAAAAATCCTCAACAAAAATACTAGGAAGCCGAACCCAATAGCATACCAGAAAGCTAATCCATAATCCCAAAGTCTATGGGATACAGGGAAAGCCATAGAAAGAGGAAGATTTATAGCTGTAAGTGCCTACCTAAAAAAAGCTGCAAATAAATAACCTAATGATGCATCTTAAATAATTAGATAAGCAAGAGCAAATTAAACGCAAAATTAGTAGGCAAAAGGAAATAATAACAATAATAATAATAATAATCAGTGCAGAAATAAAGGAATTTGAAATAAAGAACGTGATAAAAGATCTGTGAAACAAAACGTTGATTTTTTTTAAAGTTTAACAACATTGACAAACCTTTAGCAAGACTAACTAAGAAAAAAAGAGAAAAGACCCAAATAAAATCAGAGATGAAAAATAAAACATCACAACTGATGGTTCAACAATTTAAAGGAAAATTACTGGCCGCTATGAGCAACTATACACCAATAAATTGGAAAATCTAGGAGAAATGAAAAAAATTGTTAGACACATACAACCTACCAAGATTGAACCATGAAAAAAATCCAAAACATAAATAGACAAATAACAAGTAACAAGATTGAAGTAATAATAGTCACCTTGTAAAGAAAAGTCCAGCACCAAATGGCTTCACTGCTGAATTCTACCAAACATTTAAAGAATTAATAGCATTTCTACTGAAACTATTTTGAAAAATATAGAGGGAATACTTCTAAACTCATTCTATGAGGCCAGTATTACCCTGACATCAAAATCAAAAACACATACAATAAGAAAACTATCGTCAAATTTATCTGATGAATATTGATGTGAAAAGCCTCAGTAAACCATTAAAAAACTGAATTCAACAATACATTAAAAAGATCATTGGTCATAACCATCTGGTATTTATCCCAGAAATGCAAGGATGGCTCAACATCTACAAATCAGTACATGTGAGGAGTCACATTACCTGACCTCAGATTATACTACATGGCTATAGTAATCAAAATGGCATGTACTGGCATAGAAATAGACACATAGGTCAATGAAACATAATAGAAAACCCAGAAACAAAGCCAAACACATACACTGAACTCGTTTTTGACAAAGGTGCCAAGAACATAGTAAATGGTGCTGGGAAAACTGAATATTCTTATAAAAAAGAATAAAATTTGATCTTCATCCCTTATTTTATACAAAAATCAAATCAAAATGTATTAAAGACTTCCATATAAGACGTCAAACTATGAAACTACTACAAGAAAATAGGAAACCTCTCCAGGATATAGGTCTGAGCAAAAATTTTTGGGGGCAATACACCACAAGCACAGACAGCCAAAGCATAAATGGACAAATTTGAATACATCAAATTAAAATGCTTTCACACAGCAAAGGAAACAATGAACAAAGTGAAGAGACAAACTACAGAATGTAAGAGAATATTTGCCAATGACTCATCTGACAAGAGATTAGTAGAAAGAATATATAAGAAGTACCAATACTCTGTAGGGCAAAAATCTAATAATCTGATCAGAAAACAGGGAAAAGGTTTGAATAGACATTTCTCAAAAGAAGGCATACAAATGGCAAATAGGCACGTGAAAAAGTGGTCAACATCATTGATCATCAGAGAAATGCAAATCAAAACTACAATAAGTTATCATTTCAACTCAGTTAACATGGCTTTTATCCAAGTGAGGCAATAACAAATGCTAGCAAGAATGTGGGGCAAAAGATACCCTCTTGTACTGTTGGTGGAAATGTAAATTAGTAGAACCACTATAGGAAACGTTTGTATGTTCCTCAAAAAACTAAAAATAGAGCTGTAATATCAGGAATCCCACTACTGAGTACATATTCAAAAGAAAGAAAATTAATATATCAAAGCACTGTTTACAATAGCCAAGACTTGTAAGCAACCTAGGTGTCCATCAACAGACAAATGGATACAGAAAAAGTGATACTTAAACACAATGGAGCTATTCAGCCATAAAAAAATAAAATGAGTTTCTGTAATTTGCAACAACATAGATGAAATGGGAGGTCATTATATTAAATGAAATGAGCCAGACACAGAAAGGCAAACATCACATATTCTCATTTGTTTATGAGGTCCAATAATCAAAATAATTGAACTCATGGAAATAGAGAGTATAAACATGATTACTGGAGCCTCGGAAGGGTAGTAGGTGGGTGGGGAGTAGGTAGGGATGGTTAATGGGTACAAAAAAGTAGAATGAATAACACATATTATTTGATAGCACAACAGGGAGACAATAGTCAATGATAATTTAATTGTACATTTTGATATAACTAAAGTAGTATAACTGGATTGTTTGTAACAGGAAAGATAAATGCTTGTGGGAATGGATACCCAATTTTCCATGCTGTGGTTATTACATTTTGCATACCTGTACCAAAATATCATGTACCCTATAAATACATGCACTTATATGTACCCACCAAAGTTTTTTTGAAAAAGCTAATCCACCGTGATGAAATACACCTTTTTCTGGAGATGCAAGGTTGGTGCAGAATATGCAAATCAATAAATCACATAAGCAGAAGTAAAAGGAAAAAACACATTATCTCAATAGACACAGAAAAGACTTCTGCTGAAATTCAACATCCCTTCATGTTAAAAACCCTCAACAAACTAGGAATGAAATTAACATACTTCAAAATAATGAAAGCCTTCTATGATAAGCCAACATCATACTTAACAGGCAAAAGCTGAAAGCATTTCTCTTGAGAACTGAAACAAACAAGGATGCTTACTCCCACTACCCCTATTCAACATAGAACTGGAAGTCTGTATTAGTCCATTCTCAAACTACTATAAAGAAATATCTGAGACTGAGTAATTTGTAAAGAAAAGAGGTTTAGTTAGCTCATGATTCACCAGGCTATACAGGAAGCAAGGCAGCCTCAGCTTTTAGGGAGGCCTCAGGGAAATTACAATCATGGTGGAAGGAAAACAGAAATGAGGCACTTCACATGGCTGGAGCAATAGGAAGAGAGAGGGTGGAGGTGTAATACACTTTTAAACAAACAGATGTCTCAATTACTCACTCAGTCACTATAACAAGAACAAAACCAACAGGATGGTGCTAAACCATTCATGAAGGATCCATGCCTGTGATTCAATCACCTCGCACAAGGCCCCACCTCCAACAGTGGGGATTACAATTTAACATGAGATTTGAGCAGGGACACAGATCCAAACTATTATTCCACCCTGTGGCCCCTCTCAAATCTCCTCTCCTTCTCACATTGCAAAAGACAATCATGCCTTCTCAACAGTCCCCCAAAATCTTTTTTTTTTTTTTTTTTTTTTGTGATGGAGTTTTACTCTTGTTGCCCAGGCTGGAATGCAATGGCATGATCTCAGCTCACCACAACCTCCACCTCCCAGATTCAAGTGATTCTCCTGCCTCAGCCTCCTGAGTAGCTAGGATTATAGGTATGCACCACCATGCCTGGCTAATTTTGTATATATACATATATTTTTTTTAGTAGACATGGGATTTCTCCATGTTGGTCAGGCTGGTCTTGAACTCCTGACCTCAAGTGATCCGACCACCTCAGCCTCCCAAAGTGCTGGGATTAAAGGCATGAGCCACCACGCCCAGCAAAATTTTAACTCATTTCAGCATTAACTCAAAAGTCCAAAGTCCAAAGTATCATCTAAGACAGGCTACTTCCTTCCAACTATGAGCCTATAAAATAAAAAACAAATTAGTTACTTTTAAGACAGAATGAAGGTACAAGCATTGGGTAAACATTCTTATTTCAAAAGGGATAAATTGGCCAAACCAAAAGGGCTACAGGCCTTGTACAAGTCTAAAACCCAGCAGGGCAGTCATTAAATATTAAAGTTCCAAAATAGTCTCCTTTGACTGGTTGTGCCACATCCAGGACACCCTGATGGAAGGTGTAGGCTCCCAAGAACTTGGACAGCTTCACCCTTGTGGCTTTGCATGGTTTGGCTCCCACAGCTTCTCTTAGGGGCAAATGCTGAGTGCCTGTGGCTTTTCCAGGCAAAGTGTGTAAGTTGCTGGTGGATTTACCATTCTGGGGGCTGAAGGACAGTGGCCCTCTTCTCACAATTTCAGTAGGCAGTGTCCCAGTGGGGACTCCGTATGGGAGGTCCAACCCCACATTTACCCTCCACACTTTTCTACTAGAGGTTCTCCATGAGGGCTCTGCCCCTACAGCAAGCTGTTTTCTGGACATCCAGGCTTTTCAGTACATCCTCTGAAATTTAGGTGGAGGCTTCCAAGCCTCAACTCTTGTACTCTGTGTACCCACAGGCTGAACACCACATGGAAGCCATCAAGGTTTATGGCTTGCACCCTCTGGAGCAGCAGCCTGAGCTGTACCTGGGCTCCTTTGAGCCACAGCTGAAGCTAGAGTGGCTGGTTTGCAGGGAGCAGTGTCCTGAGGCTGCTCAGGGCATCAGTGCTCTAGGCCTGGTCCAGGATACCGTTCTTCTCTCCTAGGCCTCCAGACCTGTGATGGGAGGTGCTGCCATGAAGGTCTCTGAAATGCCTTTCAGATCTTTTCCCTATTGTCTTAGCTATTAGTACTTGCCTTCCATTTAGTTATGCAAATTTCTGCAGTCCATTCGAATTCCTCCCATGAAAATGGGATTTTCTTTTCTACCATATGGCCATCCTGCAAATTTTCCAAACTCTTAAGCTCTGCTTCTGTTTTAAATATAAGTTCCAGTTTTAGGTAATTTCTTTGATCATGCAAATGAGTGTAGGTTGTTAGAAGCTGCAAGGTCAGTCTTGAACACTGCTGTTTAGAATTTTCTTCTACTACATATCCTAAATAATCTCTCAAGTTCAAAGCTCCACAGATCCCTAGAGTAGGGGTACAATGCAGTCAAGCTCTTTGCTAGAGCATAACATAAGTGACCTTCACTCCAATTTTTAATAAGTTTCTCATTTCCATCAGGGACCTCTTCAGCCTGGATTTCACTCTCCATATCACTATCAGCATTTTGGTCACAATCATCCAACAAGTCTCTAGGAAGTTCCAAATGTTCATCAAATTGTTCTAATCTCTGCCCATTAACCAGTTCCAAAGCTGCTTCCACATTTTCAGGTATCTTTAAAGCAATGCCCCACTCCTCAGTACCAATTTTCTGTATTAGGTTGTTCTCACACTGCTATAAAGAAATACCTGAAACTGGGTAGTTTGTAAAGGAGAGGTTTAAGTGGCTCATGGTTCTGCAGGATGTATAGGAAGCCTGGTGGCATCAGCTTTGGGGGAGGCTTCAGGGAACTTACGATTGTGATGGAAAGCAAAGGAGATCAAGACACTTAACATGGCCAGAGTGGAAGGGAGAGAGAGAGTGGGGAGGTGCTACGCACTTTTAAACAACCAGATCTCACAATAACTCACTCTTTATCACAAGAACAGCACCAAGGGGATGGGGCTAAACAGTTCAGGAAGGAGCCATTCCCACCAGGCCCCACATCCAACATTGGGGATTCCAATTTGACCTGAGATTTGGGCAGGGACACAGATCCAAATCATATAAAAGTCCTAGCCAAAGTCATCAGGCAAGAGAAAGAAATAAAAATCATGCAAATAGAAAGGGCAGAAATCAAACTATCTCTCTTCACAGGCAATATGATTTTCCTTTTTTAAACGGAGTTTCACTCTGTAACCCTGGCTGGAGTGTAGTGGTGTGATTCGGCTCACTGCAGCCTCCGCCCCCCAGGTTCAAGTGATTCTCCTGCCTCAGACTCCTGAGTAGCTTGGATTATACGCGCCCACCACCATACCTGACTAATTTATGTATTTTTAGTAGAGACAGGGTTTCACCATTTTGGCCAGGCTGGTCTCGAACTCCTAACCTCAGGGATCCACCCACCTCAACCATCCAAAGAGCTGGGATTACAGGCATGAGTCACCGCACCCGGCGGCAATATGATTTTATACCTAGAACACCACAAGTCTCTGCACCAAAGGCTGCTAGAACTGATAAACATTTCAGCGTTTCAGGGAACAAAATAAATGTGCAAAAATCAGTAGCATTTCAATTCAACAATAACATCCAAGCAGAGAACTAAATCAAGCACACAATCCTATTCACAATAGTTATAAAACACATACTTGGGAATATAGCTACTCAGGGAAGTTAAAAATTTCTCAAATCAGAATTAAACAACACTGCTGAAAGAAATCAGAGACAACATAAATAAAATTTAAAAAGCATTCCAGGCACAGTGGCTCATGCCTATAATCCCAGAACTTTGGGAGGCTGAGGCATGTGGACCTCTTGAGGTCAGGGATTAACAACATCAACCTGGCTAACATAGTGAAACCCCATCTCTATGAAAAATGCAAAAATCAGCTGGGTGTGGTGGCACCCGTAATCAAAGCTACTTGGGAGGCTGAGGCAAGAGAATCACTTGAACCCGGGAGGCAGAGGTTGCAGTGAGCCAAGATCGTGCCACCACAGTGCAGCCTGGGTGACAGAACAAGACTCTGTAAAAAAAAAAAAAAAAAAAAAAAAAGCATTCCATGGATAGGAAGAATCAACATTGTTAAAATGGCCAAAGCAATTTACAGATTAAATGCTATTGCTATCAAACAGCCAATGTCATTTTTCATATAATTAGAAAAAAAAACTATGCTAAAATTTATACTGAAACAAAAAAAGCCAGAATAGCTAAATAATCCTAGGCAAAAGAACAGAACAAAGCCAGAGGCATCACACTACCTGACTTCAAACTATGCTACATGACTACATTAACCAAAACAGCATGATTCTGCTACAAAACAAACACACCAGACCAAGAGAATAAAATAGAAAACCCAGAAATAAGGCCACACACTTACAACTATCTGATCTTCAACAAACCTGACAAAAACCAGCAATGGGGAAAAGACTCCCTATTCAATAAATGGTGCTGGGAAAACTGGCTACCCATATGCAGAAGACTGAAACTGGATCCCTTCCTATCATCATATATAAAAATCAACTCAAGATAATTAAAGACTTAAATGTAAGACCTAAAACTATAAAAACTCTAGAAGAAAACCAGGAAATACTCTTCTGGATATAAGCCTTGGAAAAGATTTTATGACAGTCTCCAAAAGCAATTTCGACAAAAATAAAAACAGACCAGTGGGAACTAATTAAACTAAAAAGCTTCTGCAAAACCAAAGAAACTGTCAACAGAGTAAACAGACAACCTACAGAATGGGAGGAAATATTTGCAAAGTATGCATCCAACAAAGGTCTAATGACCCGAATTTGTATGTAACTTAAATAAATCAACAAACAATTCCTTTAAAAAATGGGCAAAGGGCATAAGTAGATATTTTTCAAAAGAAGACATACACATGGCCAACAAGTGAATGAAAACATACTCAATATTACTAATCATTAGAAAAATGCAGTCAAACCCTCAACAAGATTCCATATCATACCAGTCAGAATGGCTATTATTAAAAAGACAAAAAATAGGGCCGGGTACGGTGGCTCACGCCTGTAATCCCAGCACTTTGACAGGTCAAAGCGGGGGAATCACTAGGTCAGGAGATCAAAACCATCCTGGCTAACACGGTGAAACCCCGTCTCTACTAAAAATACAAAAAAAGTTAGCCGGGGCGTGGTGGTGGGCCCCTGTAGTCCCGGCTACTCGGGAGGCTGAGGCAGGAAAATGACGGGAACCCGGGAGGCAGAGCTTGCAGTGAGCCGAGATCACACCACTGCACTCCAGCCTGGGCAACAGAGCGAGACTCCGTCTCAAAAAAAAAAAAAAACTCAAAAAATAAAACATATTGGTGACGCTGTGGCAAAAAGGGAATTTTTATACACTGTTGGTGGGAATGTAAATTAGTTTAGTTGCTGTGGAAAGCAGTTTAGACCTCTCTCAAGGAAATTAAAATAGAATGACTATTTGACCCAGCAATGTCATTAATGGGTATATAACCAAAAGAATGTATATGATTTTACCAAAAAGACACATACAGTTTTATGTTCATCACAGCACTATTCACAATAGCAAAGACATGGAGTCAACCTAACTGCCCATCAACAGTGTACTAAATGAAGAAAATGTGGTATCTGTACACCATGGAATATTATGCAGCCATGAAAAGAAACAAAATCCTGTCCATTGCAGCAAACATAAATGCACCTGGAGACCACTATCCTAAGCAAACTAGTATAGGAGCAGAAAACCAAGTGCTGCATGTTCTCACTTATAAGAGGGAGCTAAACATTGATTACACATGGACACAAAGATGGGAATACTAGACATTGGGGCCTATTTGGGGATGTGGGAGAAAGGTGAGGGTACAAAAAAAACCCTACCTATTGAGTACTATGCTCACTACCTGGGTGATGAAATCATTTGTACACCAATCCCCCGTGACACACAATTTACTCATGTAGCAAACCTGCACATGTTCCCCTGAACCTAAAATAAAAGCTCTAAAGGGAAAAAAAATCATTTTAACTTTGTGAGACAGGCTTTTAAACAAGTCAAACAGTTAAAATGGTGGTTAACAATAATTGCTATGGAGGATAAATTGAGCTTTAAAATGGAATCTAGATAGCCAAGAGGAAGGATGTCGTTTCAAAGACGGTGAGGATGATTGACCTTCATAAAATAGCATCCGGATAGAAACTTGGAAAAGTTCAAAAACAAAGCCATTTGGATTTCTGAGGTAAGAGTGTTTCAGTTAGAAGAAATGGTAAATCAGAATTCTCAGGCAGGATGTCCCTGGTTTATTTAATGATGGAGATGAGCAGAGAGGAGTGAGATAGCAGAAAGGTGATGGGAGACGTAGAATAGAGGGATTCGTAGGTTATTGTTAGAAGTTTAGCCTTTTCTGTGAAATGGCAAATCATTGGAGTGGGTTGTGGGGCTTTGGGGAGCTTGAAAAGAGTTATCTTTCATACTGTGCTATACAACATTAAGACTATATTTGAAATAAGTTACTTATCATGTAATACTTTCATTGTTTCATTAGGTATACACAGTAAAATGATAAAATACATAGATGAGGGAGATGTCTTTGTTCTCCTTTTTGCAGAGAGGAAATAAAGCTCAGGAAACATATGACACTTATCAAAAATTAGATAGTGACAGAGCTGGGACCCAGAGCCAACTGTTGTCCATCCTAATCTAAAGAGATTTCCACTATACCTCACAACCATAAAGATAGATTCTTTATGGCAGGGTTTTCTTCTTTTTAGGACAGAAAAATATTCGTGTATATATATATGTATTACATATATACACGTTTTATTTATCCATTCATGGACACAGGCTGTTTTCATATCTTGGTGCTTACGAATCATGCTGCAACGAACATGGGAGTGCAGATGCATCTTTGAGATAGAGATCTCTGGCCAGGGCTACTGTCTGTGTAGAGTTTGCAAGATCTCACCATGTCCTTGGATGTTATGGCTTCCTTCCACCTCCAAAACATATGCATGCTAGGTTGAATGATGTGCCTAAATTGTCCAAATAACAGTGTACATGTATGTATGAATGTGTCCTGTGATAAAATAGTATTCTGTCCATGGTTGGCTCTACTTTGTACACTGAGGTGCTGGGATAGTATGTGGCCACCTGCAACCTTGAACTGCAATGAATGTCTTGAAAAATGAATGAATCAATGAATACAAATTATTGTAAAATAAAAAGTGGTGAAGCATATGATAGTCATACAAATGTACAGTAATAAATGATGTGGTACAATTGCTCATCTCACCCACCATCTTTATTATTTTTGAACTGTGTGGTGGTTAGAGGTGCTCCTTAAATTTACACTTTACAAACATTTATTTCTTAATTCAACCTACCACCACTATGACTACCATCTCTTACTGATTCACCAACATTGGAGACATAATTATTTTGTTTTTATTAATCTATCTTAAATATGTGTATACCTTACAGTTATTTCAATGTTTAGTATCAGAAGTGTTTAGGGTCTTTATTTAGAACTTCGACAATGTATTTGTGAATAGAAATAGGCTGTAGGAAGTAACTCTTGGGTAG
This sequence comes from Pongo abelii, assembly GCF_028885655.2. Classification (NCBI taxonomy): domain Eukaryota; kingdom Metazoa; phylum Chordata; class Mammalia; order Primates; family Hominidae; genus Pongo; species Pongo abelii. Next base: position 27,183,729 of record NC_071988.2, read on the forward strand.
ATCAATTAACCTATAGTAAAATCGGTTTTGTTACACTTCAATTAAAGTCACAATTTTCAGGAAACTATTGATGATATTACATGAGGACTTGTAATATTTTGCTGAGGATTTTTTCATGTATATATAGGTCTGTAATTTTTGTTCTTTAGTAGTGTTCTTGTCTGGCTTTTGTATCTGGGTTATGCTAGCCATTTAAAATGAGTTTGGAAGCATTTCCCACTCTTTATTTTTCAGGAAAGTTCTAGAAGGATGGATATTAATTATTTAAATGTTTGGTAAAATTCACCAGCAAAACTATCAAAATCCAGACTTCTCTTTGTTGGAAGATTTTTTCCATTACTGATTCAACCTCCATACCCATTATTGGTCTATTTAGAGTTTTAATTACTTCTTGATTTAGTCTCAGTAGGTTGTTTGCTTCTAGGAATTTATCTGTTTCTCCTAGACTTTCCAGTTTGTTGATTTATGATAGGTCATAGTTTTCTCTCCTGATCCTTCGCATTTTTATGGTGTCAGTTCTAATATATTCTCTTCCATATTTAATTTTATTTATTGAGTCTTTACTCTTTTTATACTTAGTCTAGCTAAAGGTTTTTAAATTTTGTCTGTCTTTACAAAAACCCTACTCTTAGTTTCTTTGCTTCTGCTATTGATATTTTAAAGTCAATATTTTGCTTATTTCTGCTTTAAGCTTTGTTATATTCTTCCTTCTGCTAACTTTGAGTTAAGTTTCCTCTCCTTCTAGTTCCTTGATGTTTAAAATTAGGTTGTTCATTTTAGATCTTTATTTTTTCTTATTGTAGCTGCTTATCCAATAAACTTCCCTTGTAGAACAGTTTTTGCTGCAGCACATAATATTTGGTATGTTTTGCTTTAAATTTTGTTTGTTTCAAGGTATTTTCTATTTTTGTTTTGAGTTATTTTATAACTTTTTATATTTTTAATTTTGGGGGGTCAATGGGTATATATATTTATGGGGTACATTAAATGTTTTAATACAGGCGTGCAATATGAAATAATCACATTATGGTGAATGGGACATTTATCACTGCAAGCATATATCCTTTGTGTTACAAACAATCCAATTACACTTTTTTAGTTATTTTTAAATGTACAATTAAGTTATTATTAACTATAGTCACCCTGTTGTGCTATCAAGTAGCAGTCTTATTCATTCTTTCTATTTATTTTGTACCTATTAATTATCCCCACATCCCCTGCAGCCCTCCACTACCCTTCCCAGCCTCTGGTAACCATCATTCTACTCTCTATCTCCATGAGTCCAGTTGTTTTGACTTGTAGATCCCACAGATAAGTGAGAACATGTGCTCTTTGTGTTTCTGCAATGGCTTATTTCACTTAACATAATGATCTCCAGTTACATTTATGCAGCTGCAAATGACAGGATCTCATTCTTCTTTACGGCTGAATAGTACTCCATTGTATATATGTACCACATTTTCTTTATCCATTCATCTGCTGGTGGCCACAGGTTGCTTCCAAATATTAGCAATTGTGAATGATGCTACAACAAACATGGGAGTGCAGATATATCTTCAATATATTGATTTCCTCTTTTATGAGGTGTACACCCAGCAGTGGGACAGCTGGTCGTATGTTAGCTCTACATTTAATATTTTGAAGAAACTCCAAACTGTTCTCCATAGTGTTGCTTCTAATTTACATTTCCACCAAAAGTATATGAGGGTTCCCTTTTCTCCACATCCTTGCCAGCATGTGTTAGTACCTGTCTTTTGAATATAAGTCATTTTAACTGGGGTGAGATGATATCTCATTGTAGCTTTGATTTGATTTTCTCTGATTATCAATGATGTTGAGCACCTTTTCATATGCCTGTTTGCCATTCATATATCTTCCTTTGAGAAATATCTGTTCAAATAATTTGCCAAACTTTTGATTAAATTATTAAAATTTTCCCCATAGAGTTGTTTGAATATATTCTGGTTATTAGTTCCTTGTCAGACAGGTCATTTGCAAATATTTTCTCTCATTGTGTGGGTTGTCTCTTTACTTTGTTGATAGTTTCCTTTGCTGCGCAGAAGCTTTTAAACTTGATATATAATCCCATTTGTCTATTTTTGCTATGGTTGCCTGTGCTTGTAGGATATTTCTCAAGAAATTTCTGCCCAGATCAATGTCCTGGAGATTTCCTCAATGTTTTCTTGTAGTACTTCCATAGTTTGAGGTCTTAGATTTAAAGCTTTAATCCATTTTGATTTTATTTTCATATAAAGTGAGAGATAGGGACCTAGTTTCACTCTACTGCGTATGGATATTCAGTTTTCCCAGTACTGTTTATTGAAGAGACTATCTTTTCCTCAAGGTATGTTTTTGGCAACATTGTCAAAAATAAGTTCACTTTAAGTGTGTGGACTTGTTTCTGGGTTCTCTGTTCTGTTGGTCTAGGTGTATGTTTTTATGCCTGTGCTATGCTGTTTTGGTTACTATAGCTCTGTGGTATAATTTGAAGGCAGGTAATGTTATTTCTCCAGTTTTGTACTTGTTGCATAGGATATCTTTGACTATTCTGGGTCTTTTGTGGTTCCATATACATTTTAGGATTGTTATGTCTATTTCTGTGGTATTTTGATAGGGATTGCATTGAATTTACAGATTGCTTTGGGTAGTATGGACATTTTAACAACATTGATTATCTCAGTTCAAGAACATGGAATATCTTTCCACTTTTTGATGTCCTCTTCAGTTTATTTCATCAGTGTTTGATAGTTTTTATAATAGAGATCTTTCACTTTTTTGGTTAATTCCTAGGTATTTAATTTTATTTCTCACTATTGTAAATGAAATTACTTATTTGATCTCTTTTTCACATTGTTCACTGTTTGCTACTGATTTTTGGATGTTGATTTGTATCCTGTGACTTTATTGAATTTGTTTATCAGTTCTCACTTTTTTTACAGTCTTTAGGTTTTACCAAGTACAGGATTAGATCATCCGCAAACAATGATAATTTGGATTCTTCCATTCAAATTTGCATGTGCTTTATTTCTTTCTCTTTTCTGATTGCTGTAGCGAGGACTCTTAGTACTATGTTGAATAACAGTAGTGAAAGTAGCCATCCTTGTCATGTTCTAGATCTTAGAGGAGACTTTCATTTTTCTTTGTTTCTTTTTTTTTTTTTTTCCAGATGGAGTCTCACTCTGTCGCCCAGGCCGGAGTGCAGTGACGCGATCTCGGCTCACTGCAACCTCCGCCTCCCGGGTTCAAGCAATTCTCCTGCCTCAGTCTCCCAAGTAGTTGGGACTATAGGCATGTGCCACTACGCCCAGCTATATTTTTTGTATTTTTTAGTAGAGATGGAGTTTCACCATGTTGGTCAGGAGGGTCTTGATCTCTTGACCTTGTGATCCACCCGCCTGGGCCTCCCAAAGTGCTGGGATTACACGCATGAGCCACAGCCCCCAGCCAAGACTTTCATTTTTTTTCCCATGTAGTCTGATACTAGATGTGGGTCTGTTGTATACACTTTTTATTGTGTTGAATAATGTTCCTTCTACATCCAATATTTTGAGGTTTTATTCATGAATGGATGTTGAATTTTATCAAGTGACTTTTCAGCATCAATTGAAAGGATTATATGTTTCATATCCTTAATTCTGTTGGTGTGATGTATTACATTAGTTGATTTGCATATGTTGAAACATCCTTGCATCCAAGGGATAAATCACACTTGGTCATAATGAATGATCTGTTTAATGTATTGTTGAATTCAGTTTGCTAGTATTTTGGTGCAGATTTTGGCATCAATATTCCTCTGATATTTTTTCTTTTGGATACGTTTTTTGTTTGGTTTTGGTATCAGGGTAATACTCACCTTGTAGAATGAATCTGAAAGTATTCCTTCTTCTTCTATTTTTTGGAATAGTTTTAGTGGGATTCATATTATTTCTTCTTTAAAAGTTTGGTATAATTGATTAATAATAATTAAGCTATCCAGGCTTTACTGAGAGACATTTTATTATGGCTTCAATCTCATTACTTGCTAATTGTCTGTCCAAGTTTTGGATTTCTTCCTGGTTTAATCTTAGTAAGTTGTATGCATCTAAAACTTTGTCCATTTTCTCCAGATTTTCCAATTTATTTGTATATACTTGCTCTCTGTAGCTACTAATGAACCTTTGAATTTTTGCAGTATCAGTGGTAATGTCTTTTTAAAAATCTGTGACTTTATTTGAATCTTCTCTTTTTTTTAGTCTGGCTAAAGGGTTGTCAGTTTTGTTTAACTTTTTTAAAAAACAACTTTTTGTTTCATTGATCTTTTGTTTTCTTCATTTCAAGTGAATTTATTTCAGCAGTGATCTTTATTATTTTTCTTTTACTAATTTTGTGTTTGATTTGCTCTTGCTTTTCTAATTCTTTAATATGCATCATTACATAGTTTATTTGCATTTTTCTTCTTTTTTGATCTAGGCACTTACAGCTATAAACTTCCCTTTTAGTATTACCTGTGCTATTTTGGTATATTGTTTTTCCATTACCATTTGGTTCAAGAAATTTTTTCCCTCTGCTTTTCTGAAGTAGAATGAGTTTTACCCCATAGCCACCACAGCTGGTAATGCTGAGTTTCACTTGAAGCCAGCAAGTCTCAGAGGCTCATCCAAGGCTCTCAATGTAGTACCTGACTATTGCTGTTGGTTTTTCAGGGCCCCAAGACTCTTCTGTTAGTAGGTGTTGAATGCTGCCAGGACTGGGTACTTCCCTTCAAGCAACAGATTCCATTCTGGTCCAAGGTTTGTCTAGAAATGTCTTCTGAGAGCTAGGGCCTGGGCTGGTCCTTATGACTCTGAGCAGTGCCCTATCCTGCTATGGCTGAGCTAGTACCCAAGATGCAAAACAAAGTCCTTCCCACTCTTCCATCTCCCCTCTTCAAGCAGAAGGAAGGGGTCTTTTCTGGAGTCATGATCTATGTAACTTGTGCTTAAGGGAGGGGTGATGCCAGCACTCCCTTAGCCACCCTGGCTAGTTTATCAGTAGGTCATGTACCCCCTTGTCCACTGTCACTGGGCCTAGCAGAGCTAGGACTGACCTAAAATATGTAGCCCTTATGGCCTAGACTGCTTTTCAAGTTTACTTGCAGATACAAAGCACTGTAGCCCTCGATGACTAAGTTTGCGGCTCTGAAGTTCAGACTGCTGAGGTCAGCATTTCCCCACTGGCTAGGGCTGGTTTAAATGATCTTTCTGTGGGCAGGCATCAGCTGAGTTTGGTCCACTTTTTCTTTCTATTCTAACAGGATATAGTACTGAGTTCAGTGCCTCACAACTGCTATGTTCTCCCTCCCCCAGCACCCAGAGATGCTCTCTGCACCATGATGCTGCTGTGGAAAGAGGGGGAAGGAGTTGCGTCAGGGATTTAAGACTGTTTTTTTCTATATCTTTAGTGTCTCTTTTAGCAATATAACATGAAAACCAGATACTATTCAAATGAGGGCTCACCTGATTTTTGGTTCTTATGAAGGTGTTTTTTCCATGTAGATAATTGTTTACTTGGTGTCCTTGTGGGACAGACAATTGGTGGCGCCTTCTCTTCTGCCATCTTGCTCCACCTCCACTTCCTTCTGATTTCTTCTTTGATGCATTACTTGTATTGAAGTATGTTGTTTAATTTCCACATATTTGTAAATTTTCAAGTTTGCTTTCTATTATTGATTTCTACTGTCATACAATTTTGATCAGCAAAGATACTTGATATAATTTCAATCTTCTTAAATTTAAAACTTGTTTTGTGGCCCATCATATGCTCTATCCTGGACAATGTCCTATGTCCACTTGAGAAGAATGTGTATTCTGCTGGGTATCTTTTATGTATGTCAGTTAGGTCTATTTGATCTAAACTGCAATTCAAGTCTAGTGTTTCGTTGTTAATTTTCTGTTTGTAAATGTATTCATTATTTAAAGTGAAGCATTATAGTCTACAATTATTTTACTGTTATTTACTTCCCCCTTAATATCTATTAATATCTGCTTTATCTAATTAGGTATTAAACTGTTGAATGCATGTAAGTTTATAATTTTTATATTTTCTTAATGAATGGAGTGCTTTATCATTATATAATGACTTTTAGTCTCATTACAATATTTGACTCAAAATCTATTTTGTCTAATAGAAATATAGATACCCTTGGTTTCTTTTGATTTTCACTTGCATTAAATATATATATGTTTCATTTCTTCACTTTTAGTATATGTGTGTCCTTAAAGCTGAAGCTCTAGGAAGCATACAGCTTGGTTATATTTTTTAATTTATTCAGTCACTCTGTGTCTTTTTATGATAGAATTTAATACATTTACATTGAAAGTAAATATTGATGAGTAAAAATTTACTATTGACCTTTTGTTACTAGTTTTATGGCTATTTTTTAGATTCTTTGGTTTTTATTTTTTCTTCCTTTTTCGCTCTTTTCCTTTGTAAATCTATGATTTTTTTTTGCTGGTATATTTTTATTCTTTTCTTTTTATCTTTTGTATATCTTATACAGTCTTTTGCTTATGGTTACCATGAGACTCCATAAAATATCCTATTGTTATAATCATATAAATATCCTATTTGAAATTGATAAAAACCTAACTTCAATCACATAGTAAAACTACATTTTTATTCCTTCCCTCTGCAATTTTATGTTTTCAATGTCACAGTTTATATCTCTTCATATTGTAAATTATTTTAGTAATAATCATTTTAATACTTTTGGCAGTTAACATTTACTGGCATTATAAGTGATTCACATGCCAGCCACCATTATAGTATTAGGGTAATCTGAATTTAACTGTCTACCTGTCTTTGCCAGTAAGTTTTATACTTTGATCTGTTTCCACGTTAGTAGTTAGCATCCTTTCATTTTAGCTTGAATAATTCTCTTTAGCATTTATTGGAAATCAGGTCTAGTGGTTATGAACGTCCTCAGCTTTTATCTGGGAAAGTATTTTTCTCTCTTTTTCTGAAGGACAGAAAAATTTGTCAGGTTAAGTATTGTTTGTTGTGACTTCTATTTTTATTTTTTTAGTTTTCAAACTTTGACTATATTGTCTCACTCTCTGCTGGCCTATAAGGTTTTTGCTGTGAATTCTGAATGATCTGATTGGTAGCTTTATGGAGGTTTCCCTGTATGTGAGGAAACTCTTTTCTAATGCTGCTTTCAAAATTCTCATTGTTGTTACTATTGTTATAACAGTTTGATTATACTGTATATTGGTGATTTGTGTTTGTGTGTGTGCATTTGTGTGTGTGTATTTGTGTGTGTGTGTGTGTGTTGGGCAGGGGGGAGTTTAACATGATTGGAGAATTGTGAACTTCAAGTACCACGATGTACATATCTTTCCCAGGTTTTGGAAGTTTTTAGCCATTTTTTTAAATAATCGTTTTGCCCCTTTCTCCTTCTTTCTTTGTCTTCTGGGATTCTTATGATGTGCAGTTTACCCCTACCAGTGGTGCACCATAAATATCCTAGGCTTTCTTCATTCTTTCTTATTCTCTGTCTCTCTCTCTCTTGCTTGCACTTTTTTTTTTTTTTCTAACTGGATATTTTCAAATAACTCCACAGATTTTTTCTTCTGCTCAGTCAAGTCTGTTTTTGATGCTCTCTTACTTTTTCATACCGTCTATTGTATTCCTCAGCTCTATAATTTTTGTTTGTATTTTTATTTCTATATCTTCATTGAACTTATAATTCTCTTTGTGTAAAGTTTTCCAGATTCTTCTTGAGTTGTTTGTCTGTGTTCTGTTGTGATTCACTGAGCTTCAGACAATTATTTTGAATCTTTTGTGAAGCAATTTGAAGATTTACATTTCTTTGGCAATGGTTACTGAAATATAATTGTATCTTTTGTTGGTGTCATGTTGCCTTGATACTTCATGTTCTTTGAAGAGTTGTCTTTCTGTCTCCTCATTTGAAGGAATCTCATCTTCTAGGCTTTACTGACTGGCTTTCAGAAAGAAACATCAGAGAAACGTCTTTACCAATCAGCCCAGCTAGAGAATCTGTGGCTCTCAGATGTTCTCTGTGATGTTCACTCATACACTTCTTGCTCCTTCTTAGGAGGAAGGATTCTTAATATTGTTCTCTTTCTCCCAATCCCACAAAGCCAGACTCAGTGCAGAGACTCACATTCATTTTCCCTAGGTTAGTGCCCTGAAATACTCTCAGTTATGTGCCTTTTCCCAATACTACAAGGTAATACTAACTGCAAGAAGTTTGCACTCCCCACACAAGGGGGTGTGTTTGAGGAGCTGGTCAAGGAGTAGGGGGACGCATAAGCTACATAAATCATTTAGGGTATGTTTGGTTAGTAGTGTGAGACCTCCCAAGAGATCCATAAGTGGGCTTCCTGACAGAGCAGTTGGTAGGATCTGTGGCTTCTGTTCCCTGATCCCAGCCTCTCCCAACCACTCAGCTGTGCTGATCACCTAATTTATCTGGGTGAGAATAGAAAGAAATGAGTATTGGGGGCAGTGTCCCACATGGCTGAAGGAGTTGGGCACTCACTATACTTTCACTCTCCTCTGTGGGAGAAATCTCAGGTTGAGGGAGTCTCTCCTGGAATTGAGCTGTACCACCTTAGAGAAGGGGTGACCCAGATAAAATGAAGTTGTTATTCATACCCTCCTCAGTACATCTGGTCTCAGTCTTTTTTGGTTGTTGTTCCAATGATGTGCTGTAACTTCTTTGCTGGACCTCTAGACTCTCTCAAAGTAACTCTCATTCATAGTATTAGTTGTCAAAATTGATGCTTCTAAAGGTAAGTGATTGTAGAGAGCTCCTATTGTACCATATTGCTGATATCACCTTAATTTTATTTCTTGATCCATACTTTGAAAGTTTTCTTTCTGGAATTTCATACACACTGTGCTAGCAACCACTGAAGCTAATGTGATTTTGTTGAGCTAACCTTTATCTTCTTTTTTAATATAAAATTATCTGTGTGAGTGAAAATATATAGAACAATCTCTTCACATTGTCATGAATTGAAACTTCAAGGAAAATATCATTAATGACCCTCTCTAAGGCAGCCAGATAAAAAGTAACCTCTGTTCACACTTTTTCCCAGCTTCAGAATACAAAAAGTCTGTCTCATAACACCCTCTGAATTTCAGGCCACACACACAAATGGAAACAAGTGTTAAGGACATGGAACACTTTTTGCCAAGTACCAACACTCCTGCACAACTGATAATTTTGATGCCATCTTTTTTTTTTCTTCTTTTATGTGGCAAACTGGCTGCTTTAACATTAAATTTGTTTTCACCCACAACTTTCAAAAGATATTTTGATTGAAATAGCTAATAGATATTGAGGCCAGGTTTTTAAAATTATTTTACTTATTATGAAAGTCATATATGATTATTAAAAGTTATTTGAAAAACTCAGAAATGTATTTTTTCCCATCAGCATTAGAAAATGTTATGTTTGGATGCTTGCAACACACACACACACACACACACACACACACACACACACACACATTTTAAAGATACTTTAGGATATCTTAATTTTTTCATTTTTTCCCATCCAAATAATGTATCATAAATGTTTCCACACATAATTTATTGGATTTAAAAAACATGATTTTAAAATATTGTTGTAATATTTAACTATGTACCACTATCAATTAATAATATTATTACTGAGAATTTTGGAAATATACTAGTAGAAAGCAAATTATTTTGAATATTGTATCTTCAATTCTAAATTGCCTTCCAGTTAACTTCTCCAAAATGAAGTCTATGAGAATCCTTCTTTCACTATATCCTTGCCTCTAGTATTGAATAGTGTCATTGCAGCTGGCTTTGATCTTCATGCCTGATGGCTGCAGAACAGTTAGTTGCTTTATTTAAAATCTCATTTACATTTTAGGTGAGTCAAAAGACAAAGGGGAAGGGGAAACATATCTATTAGCTGAGTCTTCCCACAATGCATGCATTTTTTTTTCCTTCTCATCCTCAACAGAATTTTGTGTCTATTTGTAAAGAAAAGGGAAGATTGGGTGTTGAGTAGGCAACTGGAAGTGTCTGCTAGATATTGACTGCACAAAATGAATTCACATCTCAGCTCTGAAATTTGTCAGCTCTGTTTTCATCTGTTTAATCTCAGCTTCTTCATCCGCCAAATAAGGCAAATAGTAGTACCAATATCTCATGATTTTAAAGACAGTTAGGAGGCTGAGGCAGGAGGATTGCTTAAGCTCAAAAAGTTGAGACCAGGCTGGGCAACATAGTGAGAGCAAAACCATGTCTCTTAAAAAAAAATAAGTAAAATAAAATATTAATTTTACAAATTATTATAAATATTTCTTGGTCATGCATTTAACATTTTGTAGACAGCCATGAAATGTTAGCAATTATAACAAAAATTATTATTATTTTGCTGGTCTGGAGATTTTTAGATATATGATTTTTAAAATAGGAATAATATTATTGAATGTATTTTATGTTTTATCACTATTATTAGGAATATTCATTATGTCTTCTAATTGGTTGTAGGTAGAAAACATAGGAAGACAATTGACTTGTATATTTCTTTATGAATTGCCGATTCTAAAATATTTCTATTTTCTACATATTTAATGTCTTGCTCCTCTGTCTTTAAATTTTATAACTTTTTTTATCTTTTATTATTATTATTTTGGCTATTTTTTGGCTAATTTTTCTAGGACAATGTTATAATTATGTAGATGAACTTTTGATCTTCCTTCCATATGTATGAGAATGCCAATATATTTTGTCATTAGGTAAAATGATTGCTATTAATTTTGAATAAATCAATTTTAATCATATTAAAGATCATGTTTAATCACTTCAATTAGGAATAAGTGTTTAATTAAATAAAATTTCTTAACACCAATTTATCTGCTAGTTTTGTGTATTATTTGTTACATCATCTCACATCGAATACATTTTTCAGTCCTAGAATAAATATTATTCAGCCTTTGTCCTTTAATTTATTCCTACATATGTGATTTAATGGGCCTTTCAGAAGATGCAATACTATTTAAAATATCTATAATATTATCGCTCAGGATATAGTAAATGCTTACTGTGTAGCCAGCACAAAATATAAAATATACATTATTTCATTTAATCCTCAGGGCATTTCTACTAAAAAATAAGTACCTCTATCTAGCAGATGCTCAAACTGATGTTTTAGAAGTTACATAATTTGATATGGTCAGCATTGGCAAAAGGGAGAACTGGGATTTTACCCATATCATTCTGCCACCAAAGTTCATGTTTGTAAACACTGGGCTACATTTTATTTTATTGATCACAACAGTAGCTCTCTGAATCATTAGAGGTTTACATGTGTTGAAGATATATTATTTATTCATTCTCTCTTGCAAAGGTATAGACCTCTAAGGCCCTTTAGGACTTTGTAACATTTGAGTAGTTAGTACTTGACTAAGCCTTTATTGCATTTTCCCTTTATATGTGTAGACAGATGCATAATGTAAAATGTATACTTAATTAAATTTTATTCTTTTAATTTTAGTAATGAAATACATTAGAGCTATGAATTAACTTGTAAATAACTCTTTGCTTACACCAAAGAATTTCAGTACATGTTATTTTCCTGTTATATTATGTTTGACTTAAGAGGAATTAAGAAGAGGGAGAGATAAATTTTGTTTCATTTTCAAATAATTTAGTTTTTTTTAATATCCCACCTTTATTTTTTGTTACATTAAACACAGATATTATAATCTACATTTTTTTTTAATCAGGGGATTAATTCAGTTTTAGTTTGTGGCTAAATTTGCAATGGGTAATTGACAAGTGTATTTTTCTGAAAAAATACAGTCCTTAATGATATATTTTCAATAAAGATTATAAAACAAATTCCAATTCAAGAGACCAATAATATTGAATTAAATTATTGAATTTATTGAAATTATTGAAATTAAACCAAGGAATATAGAAGTGAAGTATTAATAAAGACCAAAGTTTGTATTCAATAACTAGAAATCAAAAATACCGTTTTAATTTATGCATTGATGCCAAACATAAATTTAGTAAAATGAACACAAATATGATAAAGCCAATTAAGAGGGAAAAATGCAACTATATAATTGGCAAAATAAACACCATTCCAATTATGAGATGATTTTAAAATGTAAGAGAATAATATACAGAAATTCACACTAATTAAATTGAATACTTTTATAAATAAATATATTTTTAAAAATTTAAACAGTAAAAACTGACAAAAGAAGAGATGGTTAACTAGATTAAAACAACCAAATATAGTGAATTTTAACAACAATCAAAATTCTAGACATAAAAATAAGTAAGTACTGGGCATAATTTTGGATAACATCTATAAAATTGAGAATACCTACAATAAGTATGTTAGATGAAAACTTCTAAATCCAGTTCATTAAGCCAACATGATTCTAATACAAAAATATCTTAATATTCCTGTAGAGTAAATCACAAATCAGGAAAAAAAGCGATAGTATATAACATACATTATTAGTTACAATTTTTGTATGTTTTTGATAATATAGGAATGTGATTCTTGACAATTTAAGAACAATAAGCTTTTAAGTATAAGATAATACAGGATATCAATTTTTTTTGGAGGATCTGATTATTCTGGAAAAACACAAAAGAATGTAGAAATAGATTATTGGCCCTTCTGAAAGCAAACATTTCACATTAACCAGGCAAGGAAAACTTTATTCAAGAAGACTGTAATAGAGGAGAGAAGCCAGAGGCAGTCTAAGCTCAATTCAGCTGAGCACAAAGGACTGAGGAGTTAAGAGCCGGGCCAGCTACCTGTGTTTGCTAACCGGCCTTACCGAAAGGAAAAGTAAACTTTCTCAGATCTTCATCATCAGTGGTAGTTTTACAAATTAGAGCAGGGAAATAAAATAAAGTTAGGCTCCTATCCTGATACAGGAACAGGAAGAGAGGGGTGAGAGGGATACTATTTTCTTTGATGCTTGCATTACAAAGAGATGGTTTCTAGGTCTTTGAGAAAGATATTTTTGGAAAGTAACACCCTCAAAAAGTTTTAAAAGTATTTACATCTCCCGTGGCTCATGCCTGTAATCCCAGAACTGTGGGAGGCCGAGGCGTTGTGGATCATTTGAGGTCAGGAGTTCGAGACCAGTCTGGCCAACATGGTGAAAGCTTGTCTCTACTAAAAATACAAAAAATTAGCCAGGCGTAGTGGTGCACACCTGTAGTCCCAGCTACTCAGGAGGCTGAGGTAGGAGAATCCCTTGAACCTGGGAGGCAGAGGTTGCAGTTAGCCGAGATCACCCACTGCACTCCAGCCTGGGTGACAGGGTGAGATTCTACCTCAAAAAAAAAATAATAATAATACACACACACACACACACACACACACACACATCTCAGTGGGGCAGGAAAAAAGAATTTACAATAACTTTTCAGAAAAAGGAGATTAGGATATATAGTCAGAAAGAAGACTGTCTGAAGTTTTGTCAGGCTGAGAGACGCACTAAGCTTGTATTGGTCACTCCATACAAGAATATAAATAGACATGGCTTATATATTTGATAAAATAGAAAATATAACAACATGACAGAAAAAGTTTCTTTCACAATAACAGAAGACAAAAGATAGAAATAAACTACATAAGACTTTACACGAAGCTTTTATACAGAAATTTTGTAAGAAGACTAAATATGTTGAGAAAGAATTTCAAATTAGTCTTACTTAAAATAATTTGTCCTAAATCCATGGAAGGGAAAACCCAACAGTGTATAAATTGCATAAAGCTCAAAAAAGTAATAGAAAGAAAGTTAAAATTTCAATGAGATTCAGGCTTGGCAACTGGCTTAATAATACAAATGTTTACTTTATAAAACAAATAGGTAAAATGAACCATACATATTTTGAATAAGGATGTAATTAAAATGTGATTTGTTCTTCCAGTTTTGAAAAAATATTAATAAAATTGCTATGATTGAAATACTACTTTAAACACAGAGAGACAGATAAGTAGAGCAGATCAGAAAGTCCTGAAACATATCAATATTTATATAGGACTTTTGTATGTGATAAAAATGGCATTGGAAGTTTGTGAAAAAACAGGTTATTACATTAGAGGCATTGTGATGGCTGGTGATCTGCCTTACACTTATTGAGGCCTTTCAGAATAATAAAGAAATTCAGCATAGTTGTTACATCCAAGTCTTCTCCAAAGTCATATTGAGGTCTGAGAGACTCGGCTTAATATATAACTGAAACGCGAGATCGCGCCACTGCAGTCCAGCCTGGGCGACAGAGCGAGACTCTGTGTCAAAAAAAAATATATATATATATATATATATACACACATATATATATATATATACACACACACATATATATATAACTGAAACGATGTCTTTACAAGTCTCACTTTCTTTGTAAAATTGGGCATAAAAATAGTTCTTAACTCATTAGATTATTTTAAATATTAAATTAATATATGTTATTTGCCACTTATATTCTATGCTTGACTAGCAAGCATTAAATATAATTTTCTTTTTTCTTTTTTATTTTTATTTGATTATTTAATTAGTTATTTATTTATTTTGAGAGAGAGTCTCGCTCTGTTGCCAGGCTGGAGTGCAGTGGTGCGATCTCGGCTCACTGCAACCTCCGCCTCCCGCGTTCAGGTGATTCTCCTGCCTCAGCCTCCAGAGTAGCTGGGATTACAGGTGTCTGCCACCACACCCAGCTAATTTTTGTATTTTTAGTAGAGATGACCTCTCAACATGTTGGCCAGCTACTCTGGAGGCTGAGGCAGAAGAATCATTTGAACCCAGGAGACGGAGGCTGCAGTGAGCCGAGATCGCACCACTGCACTCCAGCCTGGGCAACAGAGTGACTCTGTCCAAAAAACAAAACAAACAAACAAAAAAAGAAAGTAATATGATATAATGTATATTTTTTAAAAGATCTTTCTATAGAGAATGAATTATTAGGAGTGCATTAGAAGCAGAGAAGCCATTAAGAAATGATGGTGTTTGACAACGGTGGCAAAGAGAAACAGAAAGAAACTTCATGAAGAAGTCTGAGAGTGGCCTTATTTCCTTGTGACGTGTGTTTTAATGTTGTTGTTGTCGTTTGAGTTTCTGGTTATTGTCATTTTTATTGTTTGTAATATTTTTCTGAGTACCTCTATTGCATTGGGAAGTAGTTGGCTTAAATATCTGATGCAGAATATGTAGAAAACTGGGTAGAACTACGATGGGCACAATACATTTGAAGATTTGAAAGGTTGGAGAAAAAAATAAAGACAGAAAAGGCAGATGGTTTATGTGGTACAAGGGAAAGAACTTGAATCTCTAATGGGATTCTTGGGTTTCTAGACCTTTGGAGGAAATTGTCATATTTGTGTACTTAAGAGATTTATGATATATGTTCCATTGATTGTATACATTGACTGGAAAATAAGCTAAAGAAGTAGAAAAATGGAATGTAAAAATACTGACATATAAAAATGGAAACAGATTTTTACCTCATTGAGAAAGTCAATTCAATAAATATATATTTAGTATGTACAATTTAGAAATCAGTCTGCTTGGAATTACAAAATAGATGCTTGTTCATTTGACTTGGTTGTATTGAATAGAAGTAAATTGACTAAAATTGCACAAGGAGTAACTAATGTGATAGTCATTATGTCAACAATAGGAAGAAAGATGTATGAATTTCAGAAGAGTTTACTGGATGAGAGTAACAGAATGCCAGCCTGAATATGGCAGACGTGAACAGGTGTGCACAAAAGTATCAGAAAATACTTTTTGATCTTGTCTGAGTCAGATATAAGAAAATAGCAAAGAAATATCAACAAAGCCTTAAAAGCTAGAATAGCTAGTATATTAATTTAAATTTTTCCTCTTTTAATAAAAAGAAAAAGATTATTCATGTGTTGAATAACCAGGAGACAAATAACAAATTAGAATTTTTTAAAGTTGGTTAAATCTAGTTCTAGAGGCACAAGCTTATATTGATGCACAACATAAATGAATTACTCTCAGGCCCTGGCAATTGAGTATGCAATAATTATAGCATAATGAGATAATGAAGAGACTCTGTCAGGCTTTTTTTTAAGCAGAGAGGCTTGAGGATACAAATATTTGAAAACAGAGAATACCAATTAGTTTTCATGCTGCCCTATTAGTAGGACAGAGAGTTATATTTTGTTAATTCTGCAGTGAAATGAAAGCAGGAGGGAAACAAAATGCAACTCACATTATGGTGCTGGTGTTCAACAAGTCATGGCCATTATGTGCTGGAAACATAGTAATTGAAAATCAGATTTCCTTGCCAGCAAAAGCAACCTCTGAACTACTGTTGCACAAGTGATACACAGGATGGGGTCTTAGTCCGATTCCTATATTCTCTCTGTTTGCTCGGAATTTGGATCCCAAATGTGACATTTATCAGTACTTAAGAATATCTTAACATCATTTTAGGTTAATTATCGTTATATTTATGTCCTAGCTATTTGACTTCTACCAGGCCTGGAAGGGTCGATTAAACTGTACTCAAATTTATACTGCTTTGTAGGTGTCCAGTAAAATTAACATTGTAAGTAGCTGTGCTCTAAGGTTAATTTGTTCTGTAAAATTACCCATATTTCTCCAGGGCATTCATTAGTGAAATAAAACAGAGAACTAATCTAGATGCAGAAGGATTATTGTTTTTGCCATGCAGTTATTTTTGAAAAAATTCCAGTTGAGATTACCTCCCAGGGATTGAACAAACAAAGCAGATTATGACAAATCTCAGCTCATATATAGCTTGCAAAAGCCACAGATGAAATTCCTGAGAATTGCAAGCCAATACAAACATTTGGAGGCTACTTGCTGCAGTAATGTATTGAAGAGTTTTTCAATGACATTTTGATGTTTCATAGGTATCTCAAACACATATTATTCAGAAATAAGCTTAATATTCTGCTGTAACGCTGGGCACATTTCAACAATTCAAATGCATTTCCAAACATTATTTGGCCTTTTGAGACTGAAAATAACATAGTTCCTATAGGAAACAAAGGATATTATGTATTTAAAACACACAGACATGCACACACACAAATAAAAAATAAAAATTAGCTTGAAAAAGGTAATACTTTGACATTTTTAAATAGATGTATAATCCATTTTGCTAATTTCCTATGTTTTCTTTGCTTTTTGTCGTCATGTATATTTATATTAGTTTTATCACAGAAGATCAGGCTGTAGAGATTATCACAGAGTAAAATATAGAAGATCTCAGCTCTCATCCATACTCTTCCTTCTTCAAAGGTAATAGGTTGTAATTTGCTGTAAAATTTTCTACTCTTTGTTCTGTTTATTTGCTTGCATGTACTGTATATATATATATTTACATTTTTTTCCATATTTGGATTAAGTCATGATTTTTTATTCCTATAATTTGATTTTTTAATAAAATTTTGATTTGGGAGAATTTCTTGAAGGAGACTAGGGTAGGTCATTCACAGAAGAGAAGAAAGTGTTTAATGGCCACTGTTTCAACAGTAGAAGTTTATTGACCATTCCAGGAGCTGAGATTAAGGTAGAAAACTCTTTAATTTTTCTATGCTATGTAAATTTTAAAACAATATAAATATTAAGAATATGCATATTTATAAACTGTCTTTTCACCCAACATTATGTCAGCATTTTCCCATGTCATTACACTTTAATTTTAAAGTTTTTGTGTTGGTTTGTTACATGTATTCACCACAATTTACTTAAATATTACATTTTTACATAATTCTAACTTTGGAAATTTCATTTTTTCTATTAATATATAATGCTGTAATTAATATGATTGAGCATAAATCTTTTTTTCTCAGCTAAGATCAATATCTTAGCAGAGCTTCTCACAAGTGAAGTACTAATTTAAAACTGTTAATACTTTCGGAGTAGTTGTTGCTTTCATTTAAACTGAGGTTAAATAGAAAACCATTTTATTAAAGCCTCAGAGTGATATTATGAGTGATTGTGGTTGGTTAATGATACAAAAGCCTCTTAACTGCTTTGTTTTAAATGCTCCAACTGGTAAGATTTTCATAAACCCACTTCATTAATGCTGGTTTCCTCTTATGGCTACCAAACTTATGTCCATGGAACTGCTCTGTCTCTGTACACACTGGTAATTACAGTTTCTCAAGAAACTATTTATTTAGAATACTTACAGCCTGTTTAGCTTAAGGAAAAGTAAAGCAAATATCTCTAAAATATTATATGGAAATTAAATCACCTAATCTGTTGACAAGGTTGAAAACTTTGCTTGGTCTACCACTCCTAAAAGCTCATATATGTATGCTTATATATGCCCAAATCTGAAATTGTACTGAATTTAGCTAGGGTTCCATAGCAGATTGAATTCATAGGAAGGAGATGTTGTAACTCACAGAAGTGAAAAGAGAGCTGAAGAAATAGAGCTGGACAATTTTGGAAAATTCCGTTGACTTCTCCAAGCAGCTGCCATTAATACAACTCAGTTCCAGCAGTTCCCTGTTTTTGATATCTCTAAGTCCAAATTACACATGCCCAATAATGAGGATCCAGTTCACCTACTCATGATCCATGTTCCAGGACAAAAATTTCAAAGGACACGTAGCCACTGAGGATACAACTCTGTGTGTTCAGTGGGACAGAAGAATTATCATGAGCAGGCCACATCCTAATTGTCCTAATTGGTATCATCAACAGCTGCTAAGAATCTTGATAGTTATTCGTGAATATTTACTAGATACACTATGTAAGTGAGAAAACAAGTTTAGAGCCTGGTATTAGGGAATTTGTTAGATTTGTCTTTTGAAAGCAACAGGAACTTGACGTGCTGTCTAAAATTGGGAAGTATATAACAAGAAAGTTTTCTGTTTGGGTCCTAGCTTCGAGCAAGCTTAGGGTCAAATAAAGATTACCATTTATTGTTAACATATTTGCTTTTTGCTGTAGGTTCTAGTCTTAATTTTTTAAATATATCTTTTTCATTCATCACGTAGGTCACTGTAAATTGCTACAAATCCTGTGTCATGGTTCGGAAATATAAATAAGTAATAGAAATTAATTTTTGTAAGATTATATAAATTATGACTAGTGTTAAACTCCAGGTTTGTGGCTCAAAATATAGCTTCATGTGCATTTAACCATCACTCTTATTAAAACTCAAAACACCCCAAGTCATTTTAAATTTCTATTCCATTGTTTAACCTATAGCTTGCTTTCTTTCGCTTCTCAGATTATTTTATTAATAATGGTAATTTTAGACTGATAATTTTTAAATTCTCTTGCTTATTTATTCTATTATTATATAACTTTAAACACAGTTGATTCCAATGCAGCTGAAGCATTTGCCTGGAATTGGGGCAGATAAAATCTATAAATCATAATTTATATTGTCAAGAAAACCTAGTTCACTGTGTTTTAATAATTATTTTTTACTAAGAAGTAAAAGCCAGATTGATTTTGACAGTTTTTATAAGGATGATAATATCAGAAACTTATAAGATGATTATTATATATATATATATATTTCACAGAAGATAGATATATATGTATATATCTACATAGATGGATATAGATAAATGAAAAGTTCTACAGTTAGAAAATCATTGGTTATCTCTAATAAAGGTGTGAAGAGAGAAGTTCAAATAACTATAATAAGGTAAAAAATATATATTACATTTTTACCTGGCATCAGAATTTTGTTAGGTAGTAGGCTGTCTTTTTTTAAAAAAAGTAAGTATCTTGCCAACCCCCCTTGAATCTGGATATTGAGATCCAAAAGATATTATTTGGAAATCAATTAAAAAATAGAAAGATAGCCTAAGAACCATAAATTTGAGGTTAGAGAACCTGGAGAAAGAGGAATGGGAATGGGATTAGATTAATTAAACTATGGATATGGCTTGAATTTAAAGTCTAGAGACCTGGGGAACATGATCAGGAAAGAAATTTCCACTAGCAGTTTGGTCAAAAGACTTTTATGAACAGGACATTTCTTAATATTTTATTTTGAAGTGTGTTACTGTAATATAAATGTGCCCTTCCTCCAACTTCTGCAAAACATTTTTTTTTTTTTTGAGACAGTCTCTCACTCTGTAAGCCAGGCTGGAATGCAGTGGTAATCTTGACTTACTGCAATATCTGCCTTCTTGGCTCAAGCCCAGCCCCCAAAGTAGCTGGGACCACAGGCATGCACCACCACTCCTGGCTAATTTTTTAATTTTTTTGTAGAGATGAGGTTTCACCATGTTGCCCAGGATAGCATTCTTAAATTCTACTGTATGCATTGGTTTTATTTCAAAAATATGTGCATATTTTTATTTTATTTTTGAGTGTGGGGACATCAAGCAAAATAAGCTATATATCACTCTTGAAACAGCACTGAATAGAGAGAAAAGACCATCTGCAGAATCAGAGACACATATGAGATCAAAATTTGGGTAGTTGTAAGTAGAAAAGGCGTGATTGTTTCAACAGGATGATTTAAATGGATTAGGTTTAAATATGAGAGAATAAGGTAAACTCATCTGACATTTTGAATTCATTACCGAAACACACAAAATAACCTAAGTACAAAGAGTTTAAAAAATGGTAGGATATAGAGTTGATAGATAATTCAAGGCAGAAATAGATCAAGCATTTGGTCATTTTCAAGAGGGTACTTGAAGATGATTTAGAATTCTTCAAAGTGAAGAAGGGAAAATATATTCCAGAAAGAAAAATGTGTTAAAAAGATGATTGGATTCCTTTGGCTTCAATATGCTTATACAATGTCTCTGGAAGAAGTAATCTTAGAGTCACACTGGTAAGATGAAAAATGTTTTGATTATAGATAATACAGAAAACTCCTGTCGGTGGCAGAATGAATCCTGAAATTGTGAGAGAAACATCCATCTTACGGATATACTATCACTTTTATCCAGACTTGATAGGGCTCCAAAGTGAGATATCTTTTGAGTATTTTATATGTTTTATCATCTAGATGACTTGGCTATTGGTTAGAACTGTAGATATAGATATATAATGTTTTTATTTGTAATTAACAAACTTGCATATATTTATGGAATTGAATTATTAAATCAAACTAATGTATCAAAAGAATAGTAGATGATTTATAAGATCCATTCTCCTCTCTCATCACTTATTAAAGAGGGGCCATGTAAACATTTGTAGAGGTATGTGTAACTTTTACAAGAAATAGATCTTTGAAAGTGCTCACCATATAGTTCGTATTAAAATCTGTGTGGATTGATGAGACCACATAGAATACAGTGGTGCAGATAAAAATCAAAAAGGTCATAGAAAAAAGTCTGAGTCACTTAAAAATTTGAAGATTTTTACATCCTGATATTTTGGAAGCATGAGTGTGGAATAGAATTTGGTCAGACTCACCTCAACCCATATATTTGGAATCAAATTCATAGGTGCGTTATGTGTCCCTTCATTTATTTGTATTTCATATATATTTGTATATGTTTATATTTCATTTATTTATATTTCCCTCATTTCTTCTTCTTCTCTCCTTTTTGTGCTCTACTGATGGAGGTATATACGTCATAACTTTATTAACTTCCAACTCAGTATTCACAATTTGGGGAGAGGGTTATCTTTGTATGTATAAACTTATAAATTTTCTACAAAACAAAAGGAGTTGGTAGAGCTTGGAATAGACAGTCATGGGTGCATGAGATGTGTGATGGTTAATACTGAGTGTCAACTTGATTGGATTGAAGGGTGCAAAGTATTGTTCCTGGGTGTGTCTGTGAAGGTGTTGTCAAGTGACTTAACATTTGAGTCGGTGGACCGTGAAAGGCAGACCCACCCTCAATCTGAGTATCATCATCATCTAATCAGCTTCTAGCATGACCAGAATAAAAGCAGGCAGAAGAACATGGAAAGACTAGACTGGTTTAGTCTTCTGGCCTACATCTTTCTCCCGTGGTGGATGCTTCCTGCCCTCGAATATCTGACTCCAAGTTCTTCAGTTTTGGGACTTGGACTGGCTTCCTTACAGATAGGCCAGCTTACAGATGGCCTATTGTGGGACCTCACCTTGTGATCATGTGAGTCAATACTACTTAATAAACTCCCTCTTAGAAATACATCTATCCTATTAGTTCTGTCCCTCTAGAGAACCCTGCCAAATACAGATTTATGTAAATTTTCTGTAAGTTCAAGCTTGCTGTATATAAAACAAATCTTAGAGTATTATGAATATTGTCATTGACAATAATTTTTCATTTCTACTTTTTGGCTAAAAGAATTTATTAAGTAATTCACTCACACTCACAAAATCTATTAATCAATTAGCAAATTACACATTTTTAAAATTCTGCCATAACATATCTGGTACATTGGTTATATAGGGTAAAAATTGATCTTATAGTTTTTATGCCTCAAATCAAATATAAATTTGCTTCATGTTCTTCTGATAGTTATACTCAGCAAAGTCTTTTTATAATAGAAAATATAGGCATGAATGTGAAGAGTAGCATTGATATTACTGCACTAAAAATTCATTATTATTATTTTTCTTATGCAAATTAGTTGTCTAGTTGCAGAGCTTTTCACATGAAGATGGTATTCAATTCTTTCACTATTTATAGATACAAACCATACAACTTAACAATTAAATTCTGTCAGGTATTATTTTCACAATATTTCACCTGCGAGTCTCTCTCTCCTCAGTCAGATTTTATGCTTACCAAGGGCAAGACCATTTTTATAGTAATTTTGTATTCCCACTGAATCTGTGATAATGTTTTGTGCACAGAATATCATCTAAAATAATTGATTGGCTCATATTTTATTATCATATGTACCCACAATTTTATTCTTGATTTTATATGACTGGTTTGGCGAGGTATTAAAAGGTCATAATTATGAACAAACTAAGAATGTAAACAAGTCAAAACAAATAGATTTAGACTAATTTTTATTATTTGATCTATTTAAACAAATTATAAATGTAATTACTTTTATTTGCACACTGCAACAAGTATATGTGCATATCTCTGTGTTTGCATATTTAATATTTATTTGGAGAGAAAAAGAGAATGTATTCAAACTGAAAATTTAACCCAAATCAAAGTTTGGTGACATTTTTAAGTTATATTATACATGTTATGAAAGAAGTAATTTGAGAAAAATGCTTGTCATTTTCAATAGTTTATTTTCCTAATATTATTTGACATTACTTTCCAGTAGATACAGAGACATGTTCAGCACAGTCTTGACCATTCAGAGCATATTATTTAGTAGGAACAAGGCAGGTGCAAATATCTATAAAGTAACCAAACCCGTGCCAGATTACTTAAAACCAGATGTATTTGTAATGTGACCATATATACAACTAAAATGATAATGGCTAGAAAATATTTCAATGATAAAAGTAAAATCACAGTACTGAGTTAAGAGCAAGTTGAAGTCCCTTTTATAGGTGAACGGTAGAAATCCTAACTCTTATCCTAACACTAATCCTAACTAACACTCTGTTAAGTCTAAAATTTGAACTAGCTCTTAAATGATGGCTATCATATATAGCTGAAGATTTCAAGGAGAAAAACCATTCCAGATGGAGATCAGCTTGAAAAAGCATGATAGTAAAATAGTACGGTGAGTTTGAGAACTGGCAATATGGTCTGTTTGTATATGTTTTCTGATCTGTTACAGCACATTTAGCAGTTGTTTTTCTGTTTGTTTGTTATTCCCTAACCCATAAAAGATGTAAAAATGGACTAAACTAGTGCCTGTTTCTATCCTACACCCACTTCCCATATTGCACTTCAACATGTGTTTCATTTCTCTGGTTTATTTTGTGATCACTTCTAGTTTTCTCTCTGTCTAACCCCCTG
The DNA here is from genome assembly GCF_028885655.2 of Pongo abelii. NCBI lineage: Eukaryota > Metazoa > Chordata > Mammalia > Primates > Hominidae > Pongo > Pongo abelii. The sequence goes on from NC_071988.2 coordinate 27,207,601, forward strand.
ATTTTGGTACATCTGTTGGAGCATCTGTCTAGCTTTTCATTGAATCTTCTCTAAAAAGGATATACCCCATCACTTCCCTTGCCCCAAGCACCACTACCTCTCATGCCTGTTTATGACTTCATGCCTGGTCCAGCTCTCAAGTTAGGGTGATCAGCAAGAGGGCAGGTACTGTCAGAAATAAAAGCTGAGTTCATATCATAGAGGAGATGATATCAATTAGCACCTTACATAATTTTCATTTTATTTGCCTCATATTTCTAATTGTATTATTTTAACATCTAACACATTGTTCCTTTCATTTATTAAAATGTCCTGAAAAAATTAAATCTATGAATTATTAAAGACATATTTTAATTTGTTTCAATATCCAAATAAAGCATAGTATTTATTAAACTGCAATAGGAAGCCAGTGAATATTTTTTAAAGTGCAGTGAGATGCCACTGTGAAGCTGTTCAGTAGTGAAGCTGTACGATTGTAAAAGTGCTTTATGAAAATAACATCTGGCCATAAAATCTAATCTCCTATATAACAATATAATTGTTTTATTGTTAATGTAATAATGTAGCATTTTTGAAAATAAAGTTCTTTGTTCAATTTTTAAATTGAGTGCTCTGATTTATATACCACATTCATGTATATTTGCTTTGTTCCTTCCATTTGTTTAACATGTATAATAAGACTTTGTGTTTTAAAATACAGAAGACAAGGCAGATAGTTTCTAAAGGTAAGTATACATATGCATTTTTAAAACGACAAGATTCAAAGCCTGGAGCTACAAATGCTGCTAAATAAAATTGAGAATTCAATGGCTGGGCTTAACAGAAGATTAGATAAAGCTGAGGTTACTAAAAGAGAAACAACCACATTGTTAAACAGTAAAAAAGCTTAAGAATAGAGCCCCAGTAAAGAAAAAGAATGGAGCAGAAACATTTTTAAAAAGATATTGGCTAAAATTTTTCAAAACTAATTTAAGGTTTTAGGCCAGACACTCAAGAAACATTACTTAGACTAAATAAGATAAATACAAAGAAAATCACATCATAGCATACTAAAATAAAACCAATACCAGCCTCCCAAATAAAGGAGAAAAAATATTTTAAAAACAACCAGAAAAAAATACAACTGTTTCCTTTCAAAGTAGCAATAATAAAACGATAGAAGACTCATTAAATTAAACACTAAAGCTCAGAAGCAAATGAAATGATTTCTTCAAAAAGCTGGAAAAAAAATCTTTCAATTCAGAATTCTACTCAAAGAAAGCAGCCTTAGAAAATAATCATACAATTAAAACATTTTCAGAAAAATAACTGAGAGAATCTGTCACCATCACTAAAGAAAACACTAAATAATTTTTTTAACTTTCTTTTTGTCCTTTTTTATTGTACTTTAAGTTCTAGGGTATATGTGCACAACGTGCAGGTTTGTTACATATGTATACATGTGCCATGTTGGTGTGCTGCACCCATTAACTCATCATTTACATTAGGTATATCTCCCCCGTCCTCCCACCCTACAACAGGCCCCGGTGTGTGATGTTCCCCTTCCTGTGTCCAAGTGTTCTCATTGTTCAATTCCCACCTATGAGTGAGAACATGCAGTGTTTGGTTATTTGTCCTTGCGATAGTTTGCTGAGAATGATGCTTTTTCCAGCTTCATCCATGTCCCTACAAAGGGCATGAACTCATTCTTATTTATGGCTGCATAGTATTCCATGGTGTATATGTGCCACATTTTCTTAATCTAGTCTATGTTTGATGGACATTTGGGTTGGCTCCAAGTCTTTGCTATTGTGAATAGCACCGTAATAAACATACTTGTGCATGTGTCTTTATAGCAGCATGATTTATAATCCTTTGGGTATATACCCAGTAATGGGATGGCTGGGTCAAATGGTTCTCATAAATAATTTTATTTTATAAGAAAAAAGTAATCCCAGAAGGCAACTCAGGGAATTAGGGATGAATTTAAAAAGCAATGAAAAATATAATTATGTATATTAGTAACAGTTATATGATTGAGTAAAAATTGGTCTCTGAGTGTACTGCATATATAGAAGTAAATAATCAGCAAACAATAAAGTAGCAAGGTAAATGGAGTTAAAGTGTTTTAATAGGAAATAATCAAATTATTACTTTATATTAAACTATGATAAGTAAAGGATACTATTATAATTTTTTCGATGTCCATTGAAATAATAGTTAAGTATTAATAGAGGGAAAATAATAAAAATATAATCTAGGCATTAGGAAGAGGGAATAAAAATAAACATAGTGATTTGAAACCAAAAGAAAAGTGAGGATATACTGGGAAAGACCAGGCAGTGAGGGGCTGGTGTAGAAAATCCCATGGCAGAGTGCAAAAGGGTGGGCCTTTATTTCCTCAGATTGGGGGAAGTATGGTTCTATGTTGATCCATTTTTCATGAAAATTTTACTTAAATATTCTAGTCTGCCTCTACCAAGGTAAGAGTAGTCTCAAGGGAGTTACATGAATCTTGTGTACAGACATTTGAATTCACTTATAGGAGATGAGTGGAGGACTGCTTGTGTGGCCCATTTCATCATCTCTGGTGCTTTGATTTGCTTTTTACTTTTGTCTATAAAGATATGAACTAAAAAAATATGAATATAGAAAGCTCTCTGTTTTGCTAGCATTTTAGAGGAGTGGGTATAAGATGTGGCTTCCAACTACAGCACCTTCCAGAGTGTTTGTTGCTTGAAATGATTTAGGTATTTCTGATAGAACTGCCAACTGCCATGACTTTTTCTTTGGAAAAGATGTTAGCATTATGCACAAAGAAAAATCTTCATAGCTTCTGACATGGTAACATCACTTCTACAAACATTCCATAACAAAATACAATTTTGAAAATTAAACCTGTGTTCTACTAAACCTGTGTTATTAAACCTGTGTTATTAAACCTGTGTTCTATTATGTTCTATTATTATGAAGTCTAATATGATTTTTAAAATATGGTAATAAAAAACAACAACAAAAGAAAGCCCAGGACCAAATGGAGTCACAACTAAGTTTTATGACCCATACAAAGAAGAACTAATGTCAATCCTCCCAAAAGTGCTCCAGAAAATCAAGGAGGAGAGACTTCTTTCTAACTTCTTATATAAAAAGGCCAGTATCACCTTGATACCAAAGCCAGACAAGGAGACACACACAAGATAAAACTACACATCAAAATACCTGACAAACAGAGATACAAACATCCTCAGCAAAATACTAGCAAACCAAATCAAAAAGTAAACCAAAAAGATACTACTCCATGATCAAATGGGTTTTACCAGGGATGCCAGGATTGTTCAACATATGCAACTTAACAAATGCTATACACCACATAAACAGAATTAAGGACAAAAAGTATGATTATCACAATAGACGCAGAAAAAGTATTTGATAAAATTCATGATAAAAATCCTCAACAAATTAGGCAGACAAGAGACATACCTCAAAATTGTAAAGGCCATATATGACAAAGCCATAGCCAATATCATACTAAATTAGGAAAAGTTGAAAGCAGCCACTCTAAAAACTGGAACAACACAAGGATGCCCACTTTTACCGTTCCTTTTCAACATAGTACTGGAAATTCTAGCCAGAGCATTCAGGCAAGAGAAAGAAATAGAAGGCATCCACATTGAAAAAGAAGAAGTCAAGTTTTCGCTGTACACTGATGATATAATCTCATATCTACAAAAGATACAAGAAGACTAATCCACCAAAAAAATCTCAAGTTTTATAAGTGACTTCACTAAAGTTTCTGGATATAAAATCAACATCCAAAAATTAGTGGCATTTCTATATACCAATAACAATCTAGAGGAGAACCAAATCAAGAAGGTAATCCCATTTGCAACAGTGACTAAATTAAAAAAAAAAAAAACTTAGCTAATATATTTAAACAAGGAGGTGAGATATCTCCACACACACACACACACACACACACACACACACACACACACACACACAAAAACCCTACTAAAACTGTAGATGACACAAACCTCCCTCCTGGTAATTAGAATAATTAATATTGGTAAAAATGATCATACTTCTTAAAGCATTAGACAGAGTCAATGCAATCCCTGTCAAAATACTAACACCATTTTTCACAGAATTAGAGTAAACAATCCCCAAATTCACATGGAACCATAAAAGAGCCTGAATAGTTAAAACAATCCTAAGCAAACTCTGGAAGCATCACAGAATCTGACTTCAAATATACTACAAAGCTGTAATGACCAAAACAGTATGATACCAGTATAAAAACAGACACATAGATGAATGGAACATAATAGAGAATCCAGAAATAAAGCTATTTATCTACAGCCAATGGATCTTTGACAAAATTGAGAAGAAATGCACTGGGGAAAAGACACCCTTGTCATTAAATGATGCTGGGAAAATTGGATAGGCATAATGCAGAAGAATAAAACTGAGCTATATAAAAAAATCAACTTATGATGGATTAAAAACTTATATATAAGTCGTAAAACTATAAAAATATTAGAAGAAAAGCTAGGCTAAACTCTCTGGACACTGATCTAGGCAAAGAATTCAGGACTAAGACCTCAAAAACAAAAGCAATAATAAAAAAATAGGCAAGTCTTAAACTGAACAGCTTCTGCAAAGCAAAAGAAACAATCAACAGTGAAAAGACAATGTGCAGAATGTAAGAAAATATTTGCAAACTATGTATCTTATAGGGGACTAATATCCAGAATCTACAAGGAACTCAAATAACAACAAAAACAGAATGAAAACAAATACCCGTTAAAAGACAGGCCAAGAACATAAGTAGATGTTTTGCAAAAGAAGACATGTAAACGGCTAACAAGCATGTGAAAAAAATGTTAACATCACTAATCATCAGAGAAATACAAATTAAAATCACAATGAGATATCTTCTTACACCAGTTAGAATAGTTACCGATAGAAATGTTATAAATAATGCCTCCTTTAATTTCTTCTATCCTTTATAGGAATATTGAAAGCACTAAATGACATAATATATACAAAGCGCAGAGCACAATATTAAATTGCCTAAGAACAAAAAAAGAAAAAAGAATAGTTATGTTGGCAAGGATGTGAAGAAAAAGGAACTCTTATACATTATTGATGGAAATGTAAATTGGTACAACTTCTACATAAAGCAGTATGCAGATTTTTTTCAAAGATTAAAAATAGTACTACCATTTGGTCCGGAAATCCCACTACCGGTATCCATGTAAAGAAAAAAAATTATTATATCAAAAAACTCTCTAAACTTGTATGTTTATTGCAGCAGTACTCACAACAGGAAAGACATGGAACCAACCCTCATGTCCATTACCAGATGATTCAACAAAGAAAATGTTGTGTGTGTGTGTGTGTGTGTATATATATGGAATATTTTTATTCCATATAAATATACAATGAAATAGTATTCACACATAAAAAATAAAATCATGTGTTTGCAGCAACATGGATGGAATTGGAAGCCATTATCTTGAGTGAAACCAGTCAGACACAGAAAGACACATGTAGCATGTTCTCATTTACAAATGCCAATTAAAGTTGTACACATGAATATGAAGTCGGAATGACAGACAAAGGAGGCTCACGGGAGTGAGGCAATGGGAGGAAGTAGATGATGGTAAATTACTTAATGGGTACAATATTTTATTCAACTGATGAATACACCAAAATCCCTGACTTTACCACTATCCCATCAATCCATGTGACAAAATTACACTTGTACCCCATACATTTATAGCAATAGAAAAGTGCATAAAAATAAAGTTGCACAGGTACTACGATCATAGCTATGCAAATACATGTAAAGATTAGAAGAAAAATTAGCAACATGTGTCAATACATGTGACAATAGTATCTTTATGTAGACATTATTAAAATGAGTGATTTTATATCTTGTCCTGCTAGTCATTATTTCTATTTTGAGTATTCATTATACGTTTATGGACAAACACACAGTAAATGTTATTCAGCTTTAAATTCCCCTTGGAAAATTGCAGGTAAATATACATATATTATCATATTAAATAAATTATATATTTTATATTTATATATTTGTATATGTTAAATATTAATTAGAACATTATATATTATATATAAATATATATTACATATATAAATTGTATGTATAGTTAGTCAATTTGACATACGCCTAAGACTTGGGGTTCCAATATAAGGTCTGTGTTTGAAGCTGGCTTCTCATTTCAAGCACTCTGAGACTTTAGATAAATTATTTTAACCTTGAATCTTAGTTTCCTTATGTGAAAATTCCTGTTATAATAATGCCTACTTTAATTCCTCCTATCCTTCTTAGGAATATTGAAAATACTAAATGGCATAATATAGATAAAGCACAGAGCAAAATATTAAGTTGCCTAAGAACAAAACCAAAACAAAATTTGCCAGTAAAGTGGTCAATAACTCGATGATAATAGGTAATCATGCTTCCAACATGATGAAAAACATATTAAATTGCCTGAATCAAAGTTTTTTTTTGTTTTGGTTTTGTTTCTCGAGACAGATTCTCACTCTGTCACCCAGGTTGGAGTGCAGTGGCATGATCTCGACTCACTGGAGTCTCCGCCTCCCGGGTTCAAGGGATTCTTCTGCCTCAGCCTCCCGAGTTACTGGAACTACAAGCACATGCCACTCTGCCAGGCTAATTTTTGTATTTTTAGTAGAGTCAGGGTTTCACCATGTTGGCCAGGCTGGTCTCGAACTCCTGACCTCAGGTGATCCACTGGCCTCGGTCTCCCAAAGTGCTGGGATTACAGGTGTGAGCCACAACACCTGGCCCAAAGTTTTTAACCAGTAGAAAAACAAATATATAACTCCTTACATTTTAGACCTAATCTAAACTGAATAAATAAAAGAGCAAATGTTGTTATTAGAAAATATAACTATCCATCTGGGTAAAAAATGAATGTTGGAATAATGATAATAATAATAATAGAAAGTAATTCAAAATTCACCGCTCTAGGTCACGTCCTCTACCATGAAACTAGAGCCATGTGATCGACTATGAAATGTAGCTCAAGAAAACATGTAACAATTCTTTCTCATAAACTTCTAATTTAGTGGGTACTGTTGAGCAAAACTCTGGTTTGGAGATGTCAAGTAGGCTTTAATAGAGAAATCTAAGTTCTTTGAATTTTCTGTTTCATGTTGTAACTCCATATCTAATCATTTAAACATTTATGTTTTATAAAGAGTCTTTTGATCTGATTATGCCTACATGGCTGAATTCTCTTACAAAACACAGAAGGTGATTTGCAACTCTTCTCTTAGTGTGCAAAGGGGAACTCAGTGGAGTTGGAGGGGGGATGCATGGAACAGAGGGGCAGGTGAACTAGACAGAAATCCAGGAATCCAGAGAGAAAAATCTATCTCAATTTGCAGTTTAGATTGACCTTTCAAGTAAGAATTGCCTTTAAAGAAATGTTCTTGTGTCAAAATGCTTTAAAACAACTATTTTAAACCAATGGTCCCCATCCTGTGCACTGGGGACACCTAGGGACAGGAATTTATTTCTAGAATTTTTTCTTCTTTCTTTTTTTCTCTTTTTTTTTTTTTTTTTTTTTTTTTTTTTTTTAGACGGAGTCTCGCTCTGTTGCCTAAGCTGGAGTGCAGTGGCGCAATCTTGGCTTACTGCAAACTCAGCCTCTTGGGTTCAAGGGATTCTCCTGCCTCAGCCTCCTGGGTCGCTGGGACTACAGGCCTGCACCACCACGCCCGGCTAATTTTTGTAGTTTACCATGTTGGCCAGGCTGGTCTCCAACACCTAACGTCAAGTGATGCACCTGCCTCAGCCTCTCAAAGTGCTGGGATTACAGGCATGAGCTACCACGCCCGGCCTCTAGGGGTTTTTAAACTATGTGCACACTAAGGATTGCCTGAAGACTAAAGTAAAAGTCACATGGTCTACACATGTGTAATATATTTTTCAAATATTTACATGTGATATTATGTTAAATAAAACATTCATTTATGTAAATTTGGGTCAATGAATATTTTCCCAATTCACAGATGAAAAAGCATAACTATTAGCAAGTGAGAGTTGGTAAACCTTGAATTGTTTCTTTTTTGGTGAGAGGAGAAGATATAGATTTTATATACATGGATATATATTGAAAAATTTGAGAATAGTAGGTCAATTATTTTTACAGAGCCATAAAATGTGTTGACTTTTAGATGTCATTGATTATCCAAATATACTTTCCAGTGCTTTACTGCTTTAGCTTTTAGGAATAACCAATATTTTACTGCTGAATTACAATTACAAAATATAGTTGATAAAGTAATCATTTCCTTGAAAGGGGAAAAAGTGTACTGAGTACTGTTGAGAAAAACTCTGATTTTGGAATGTCAACTAGGATTTAACAGAGAAATCTGTGTTCTTTGAATTTTCTGTTCAATGTTGTAATTCCATATCTAATCATTTAAACATTTATATCTACGTATTGAGAGCCTACTATTTCAAAATAAGTACTTTATAGTAAGTTGGTATCTGAAGATAGTATTAGTTTCAATAGGCTTTTTTGAAAATGTATTGTTATCTTTGTGATGAGAGGAGGGCAATGAGGTGGTGTGTGTCTGTGTTATGTAGTTGGGAGAAGTGAATATTATTTAGTTTGCCAGGTTTTAAATTACTAGCTGAGGTTAATATATATTTCTACTCATGTTTCTCTCTCCTAACATATGCAGAAAATCATACATATATTCACATACCCACTCCCACCAACTTTAGTACCTCTTAATGTGCCCCAAGGTCACAGATGAATCAAACACTGTAAAGGAATCTTTTAGAAAATACTGATGAAAGCACACCAAACTAGTTAGAAAACTAAGAATATTAAAAGTTTAAAGTGGATGAAAGGGGAATAAAGGAAGACCTTTTGATCTGGTTTGGGCCTGTAATCAAAGATACGAGAAATGTACATCAAGACAGGGACCAAAGGAGAAGTTAATCTTTTTATCCAGAAGGCTCACTTCCACTCTCTTGCCTTCATTTCGTGCTTTCTTGAATAGTCAGTGCTCTTATTATGCATCCTTAACGTAGTACCCCTTCACCTGGGGCAAATCATAATCTGGGCTGTAACTTTCAAGGGAATGTCCCATGTTTAAGTCTATGAAAGCTTTTCTGGTTTTGCAAATGTACTTACAAATCTACTGCAGGAAGTATCAAATATAAAACAAATGGCTAGAACAGTCTCTTAGCCTTGAGTTCATCCTGAATGTTTGTCTTTTATGATCTAACTTTTTACCAAATATAGCCAGGGGATACTTCTTTGGCATCTTACAGTATAAAGTCATAAAGTCAGAGAGATGATCAAGCCAGTTTCTCTCTAGTGTGTAATTTAAAGGTTTAAAAGATAGTGGAAGACTGAAGCAACATACTATTTATCTTCCAGTCTAGTATATGCTATGAAACAGAAAGTCCAGCCTTCATTAGAGTGAATGTTATAAAGTTTCATAGATTTCTACCTCTTTCAAATTAAACATATAAATGATACTTGTTTATTTTTTCAAGTTTTAATATTTCAACCTGAATATTATTTGGGCACTTTTTCATTATAAAGTGAACTTCAAACAAAATAATTAATTTCAGTTCACATGTCTAAAAAAATGGGTATAATGAATTCCTATTTTGTGATTTGACAGGAAGTTCTTTCCAAAGAACTTTAATGGCATTAGAAAATAAAATAATGAGATTTTAAAATAAATGAAAATTATTCCAAATTGATATACACTAATTGATTATACTGCAACACAGTGTAAAACACTTTTTCCCCTTACGGGAAACAATTATTTTATCAACTATATTTTGTAATTATAATTCAGCAGTAAAATATTCTTTATTCTTAAAAGCTAAAGTAATAAAACACCAGAAAGTATATTTGGATAATCAATAGCCTCTAGAGGTCAACACATTTTATGGTTCTGTAAAAATAATTGACTTACTATCATCAAATTTTTCAAATCATTATGTTTTCTACATACAGTCTGTACTTTAAGAAACATTTTAAAAGAAATTGTTACATATCTCTTTTCATAAAAAGTTATTTCTTTATAGGTAAAAGATTATTTTTAATTGCTCCTTTCTTTTAAATGTGAAAATACAGTAATTTAAAAATCAAAAGTTTAGAAATATATATTGCTTTTTTAAGAAAATCATTCATTTCTTGGATTAATACAAAGCACAAAGAAGCCTTAATTTTTAAGGATAATAAATAAGCTATAACAAAAGAAAGTTAGTTTTTGACCAGATAATAAAGTATTTGAATAAACAATACTGTATTAAGAGAGATAAGCTTTTAGACAAATCAAACTTTCTCTGGAACTAAAAGTCATTTTTTCAGGATTCATGTATGGAATGATGCTGTGAGAAGATTCCCAGAGAAACAACAAAAAATGTTAAAACTTATTTTAAGTAACCATTTAAACTTTCTGGGAGTCTGTTCCAGATGGCTGAATAGGAACAGCTCCGGTCTGCAGCTCCCAGTGTGATCGACGCAGAAGATGGGTGATTTCTGCATTTCCAACTGAGGTACCTGGTTCATCTCATTGCTACTGGTTGGAAAGTGGGTGCAGCCCATGGAGGGTGAGCTTAAACAGGACGGGACATCACCTCACCCGGGAAGTGCAAGGGGTTGGGGGATTTCCCTTTCCTAACCAAGGGAAGCCATGACAGACTGTACCAGGAAAATCAGGACCTTGACACCTAAACACTGTGCTTTTCCAATGGTCTTAGCAAACGGCACACCAGGAGACTATATCCCATGCCTGGCTCAGTGGGTACCATGCCCACGGAGCCTTGCTCACTGCTAGTCTGAGATCTAACTGTGAGGAGGCAAGCCTGGTTCGGGGAGGGGTGTCCACCATTGCTGAAGCTAGAGTAGGTAAATAAAGCGGCCAGAAAACTCCAACTGGGTGGAGCCCACCACAGCTCAACTAGGCCCGACTGCCTCTGTAGACTCCACCTCTTGGGGCAGGGAAAAGCTGAACAAAAGGCAGCAGAAACTTCTGCAGACTTAAACGTCCCTGTCAAACAGCTCTAAAGAGAGCAGTGGTTCTCCCAGCAGGGTGTTTGAGCTCTGAGAACAGACAGACTGCCTCCTTAAGTGGGTCCCTGACCCCTCTGTAGCCTAACTTGGAGACACCTCCCAGTAGGGGCTGACTGACACCTCATACAGCCAGGTGCCCCTCTGAGATGAAGCTTCCAGAGGAAGGATCAGGCAGCAATATTTGCAGTTCTGCAGTATTTGCTGTTCTTCAGCCTCCGCTGGTGATAACCAGGCAAACAGTGTCTGGAGTGGACCTCCAGCAAACTCCAACAGACCTGCAGCTGAGGGACCTGACTGTTAAAAGGAAAACGAACAAACAGAAAGGAATAGCGTCAACATCAACAAAAAGGACATCCACACCAAAACCCCATCTGTAGGTGACCATCATCAAAGACCAAAGGTAGATAAAACCACAAAGATGGGGAGAACCAGAGCAGAAAAGCTGAAAATTCTTTTTTTTTTTTTTTTTTTTTTGAGATGGAGTCTCGATCTGTTGCCCAGGCTGAAGTGTGGTGGTGAGATCTCAGCTCACTGCAAGCTCTGCTCCCAGGTTCACACCATTCTCCTGCCTCAGCCTCCCAAGTAGGTGGGACTACAGGCACCCACCACCACGCCCAGCTAATTTTTTTGTATTTTTAATAGACACAGGGTTTCACCATGTTAGCCAGGATGGTCTGGAGCTCCTGACCTCATGATCCTCCTGCCTTGGCCTCCCAAAGTGCTGGGATTACAGGCATGACCCACTGTGCCCAGAAAAAAAGCTGAAAATTCTAAAAACCAGAGCGCCTCTTCTCCGCCAAAGGATTGCAGCTCCTCACCAGCAACAGAGCAAAGCTGGATGGATAATGACTTTGACGAGTTGGCAGAAGTAGGCTTCAGAAAGTTGGTAATAACAAAATTCTCTGAGCTAAAGGAGGATGTTCAAATCCATTGCAAGGAAGCTAAAAACCTTGAAAAAAGATTAGACAAATGGCTAACTATAATAAATAGTGTAGAGAAGAACTTAAATGACCTGATGGAGCTGAAAACCATGGCACGAGAACGAGGTGATGCATACATAAGCTTCAGTAGTTGATTCGATCAAGTGAAAGAAAGGGTATCAGTGATTGAAGATCAAATTAATGAAATGAAGCAAGAAGATTAGAGAAAAAAAGAGTAAAAAGAAATGAACAAAGCCTCCAACAAATACGGGACTATGTGCAAAGACCAAATCTATGTTTGATTGGTGTACCTGAGAGTCATGGGGAGAATGGAACGAAGCTGGAAAACACTCTTCAGGATATTATCCAGGAGAACTTCCCCAACCTAGCAAGGCAGGCCAACATTCAAATTCAGGAAATACAGAGAACACCACAAAGATACTCCTCAAGAAGAGCAATGCCAAGACACATAATTGTCAGTTTCACCAAGATTGAAATGAAGGAAAAAATGCTAAGGGCAGCCAGAGAGAAAGGTCGGGTTACCCACAAAGGGAAGCCCATCAGACTAACAGCAGCTTTCTCGGCAGAAACCCTACAAGCCAGAAGAGAGTGGGGGCCAATATTCAATATTCTTAGAGAAAAGAATTTTCGACCCAGAATTTCATATCCAGCCAAACTAAGCTTCATAAGTGAAGGAGAAATAAAATCCTTTACAGACAAGCAAATGCTGAGAGATTTTGCCACCACCAGGCCTGCCTTATTAGAGCTCCTGAAGGAAGCACTAAACATGGAAAGGAACAATCGGTACCAGCCACTGCAAAAACATGCCAAATTGTAAAGACTATCAATGCTAGGAAGAAATGGCATCAACTAAAGGGCAAAATAACTAGCTAACATGATAATGACACAATCAAATTCACAATTACAATATTAATCTTAAATGTAAATGGGCTAAATGTCCAAATTAAAAGACACAGACTGGCAAATTGGATAAAGAGTCAAGACCCATCAGTGTGCTGTATTCAGACCTATCTCACGTGCAGAGACACATATAGACTCAAAATAAAGGGATGGAGAAAGATCTACCAAGCAAATGGAAAGCAAAAAAAAAAGCAGGGGTTGCAATCTTAGTCTCTGATAAAACACACTTTAAACCAACAAAGATCAGAAGAGACAAAGAAGGCCATTACATAGTGGCAAAGGGATCAAGTCAAAAAGAAGAGCTAAGTATCCTAAATATATATGCACCCAATACAGGAGCACATAGATTCATAAAGCAAGTCCTTGGAGACCTAAGAAGAGACAGACTCCCATACAATAATAATGGGAGACACCCCACTGTCAATATTAGACAGATCAATGAGACAGAAGGTTAACAAGGATATCCAGGACTTGAACACAGCTCTGCACCAAGCAGACCTAATAGACATCTACAAAACTCTCAACCCCAAATCAACAGAATATACATTCTTCTCAGTACCACATCGCACTTATTCCAAAATTGACCACATAGTTGGAAATAAAGCACTCCTCAGCAAATGTAAATAAGAAAAATCACAACAAACTGTCTCTCAGACCACAACACAATCAAATTAGAAGTCAGGATTAAGAAACTCACTCAAGGCCAGGTGAGGTGGCTCATGCCTGTAATCCCAGCACTTTAGGAGGCCAAGGTGGGCAGATCATGAGGTCAGTAGATTGAGACCATCCTGGCTAACATGGTGAAATCCCATCTCTACTAAAAGTAAAAAAATATATAGCCAGGCATGGTGGGGGATGCCTGTAGTCCCAGCTACTTGGGAGGCTGAGGTGGAAGAATGGCACGAACCTGGGAGGTGGAGCTTTCAGTGAGCCGAGATTGTGCCACTGCACTCCAGCCTGGGCAACAGAGCGAGACTCTGTCTTAAAAAAAAAAAAAAAAAAAAAAAAAAGTAACTCACTCAAAACCACACAACTATATGGAAACTGAACAACCTGCTCCTGAATGACTACTGGATAAATAATGAAATGAAGGCAGAAATAAAGATGTTCTTTGAAACCAATGAGAACAAAGACACAATGTACCAGAATCTCTGGGACACATTTAAAGCAGTGTGTTGAGGGAAATTTATAGCACTAAATGCCCACAAGAGAAAGCAGGAAATATCTAAAATCGACAACACTAACATCACAATTAAAAGAACTAGAGAAGTAAGAGCAAATAAATTCAAAAGCTAGCAGAAGGCAAGAAATAACTAAGATCAGAGCAGAACTGAAGGAGATAGAGACAGAAAAATCCCTTCAACAAATCTATGAATCCAGGAGCTGATTTTTTTGGTCAACCACATTGATAGACCACTAGCAAGACTAATAAAGAAGAAAAGAGAGAAGAATCAAATAGATGCAATAAAAAATGATAAAGGGGATATCACCACCAATCCTACAGAAATACAAACTACCATCAGAGAATACTATAAACACCTCTATGCAAATAAACTAGAAAATCTAGAAAAAATGGATAAATTCCTGGACACATACACCCTCCCAAGACTAAACCAGGAAGCAGTTGAATAACTGGATAGATCAATAATAGGCTCTGAAATTGAGGCAATAATTAGTAGCCTATCAACCAAAAAAAGTCCAGGAGCAGACGGATTCAGAGCCGAATTCTACCAGAGGTACAAAGAGGAGCTGGTGCCATTCCTTCTTAAACTATTCCAATCAATAGAAAAAGAGGGAATCTTCCCTAACTGATTTTATGAAGCCAGCATCATCCTGATACCAAAGCCTGGCAGAGACACAACAAATAAAGAGAATTTTAGACCCACATCCCTGATGAACATTGATGCAAAAATTCTCAGTAAAATACTGCGAAACCAAATCCAGCAGCACATCAAAAAGCAAATCCATCAAGATCAAGTTGACTTCATCCCTGGGATGCAAGGCTGGTTCAACATATGCAAATCCATAAATGTAATCCATCACATAAACAGAACCAAAGACAAAAACTGCATGATTATCTCAACAGATGCAGAAAAGGCCTTCAACAAAATTAAACAACCCTTCATGCTAAAAACTCTCAACAAACTAGGTATTGATGGAATGTATCTCAAAATAATAAGAGCTATTTATGGCAAACCCACAGCCAGTATCATACTGAATGGGCAAAAACTGGAAACATTCCCTTTGAAAACTGGCACAAGACAGGGATGCCCTCTCTCACCACTCCTATTCAACATAGTGTTGGAAGTTCTGGCCAGGGCAATCATGGAAGATGAAGAAATGAAGGGTATTCAATTAGGAGAAGAGGAATTCAAATTGTCTCTGTTTGCAGATGACATGATTTTATGTTTAGAAAACCCCATCGTATCAGCCCCAAATTTCTTTAAGCTGATATGCAACTTCAGCAATCTCAGGATACAAAATGAATGTGGAAAAATCACAAGCATTCTTATACACAAATAACAGACAATCAGAGAGCCAATTCATGAGTGAACTCCCATTCACAATTGCTACAAAGACAGTAAAATACCTAGGAACCCAACTTACAAGGGATGTGAAGAACCTCTTCAAGGAGAACTACAAACCACTGCTCAATGAAATAAAAGAGGACACAAACAAATGGAAGAGCATTCAGTGCTCACAGATAGGAAGAAATAATATCATGAAAATGGCCATACTGCTCAAGGTAATTTATAGATTCAATGCCATCTCTATCAAGCTACCAATGACTTTCTTCACAGAATTGGAAAAAAACTACTTTAAAGTTCATATGGAATCAAAAAAGAGCCCACATTGCCAAGTCAATCCTAAGCCAAAAGAACAAAGCTGGAGGCATCACACTACCTGACTTCAAACTATACTACAAGGCTACAGTAACCAAAACAGCATGGTACTACTACCAAAACAGAGATATAGACCAATGGAACAGAACAGACCCCTCAGAAATAACACCACACATCTACAACCATTTGATCTTTGACAAACCTGACAAAAACAAGCAATGGAGAAAGGTTTCCCTATTTAATAAATAGTGCTGGGAAAACTGGCTAGCCATATGTAGAAAGCTGAAACTGGATCCCTTCCTTATACCTTATACAAAAATTAATTCAAGATGGATTAAACACTTAAATGTTAGACCTAAAACCATACAAACCCTGCAAGAAAACCTAGGCAACACCATTCAGGACATAGGCATGGGCAAAGACTTCATGACTAAACCACTAAAAGCAATGGCAACAAACGCCAAAATTGACAAGTGGGATCTAACTAAACTCAAGGGCTTCTGCACAGCAAAAGAAACTACCATCAGAGTGAACAGGCAACCTATGGAATGGGAGAAAGTTTTTGCAATCTACCCATCTGACAAAGGGCTAATATTCGGAATCTACAAAGAACTGAAACAAATCTACAGGAAAAAATCAAACAACCCCATCAAAAATTGGGCAAAGGATATGAACAGACACTTCTTAAAAGAAGACATTTATTCTGCCAACAGACACATGAAAAAATGCTCTTCATCACTGGTCATCAGAGAAATGCAAATCAAAACCACATTGAGATACCATCTCACACCAGTTAGAATGGTGATCATTAAAAAGTCAGGAAACAGCGGGTGCTGGAGAAGATGAGGAGAAATAGGAATGCTTTTGCACTGTTGGGAGTGTAAATTAGTTCAACCATTGTGGAAGACAGTGTGGTGATTCCTCAAGGATCTAGAACTAGAAATACCATTTGATCCAGCGATCCCATTACTGGGTATAAAACCTAAGTATTATAAATCATGATACTAAAGTAAATCAAGATACTAGAAGACACATGTATGTTTATTGTGGCACTATTCACAAAAGCAAAGAGTTGGAACCAACCCAAATGTCCATCAATGATAGACTGTATTAAGAAAATGTGGCATACATACATCATGGAATACTATGCAGCCATAAAAAAGGATGAGTTTATGTCCTTTGTAGCAACATGGATGAAGCTGGAAACCATCATTCTGAGCAAACTATCACAAGGACAGAAAACCAAACACCACATGTTCTCACTTATAGGTATGAATTGAACAATGAGAACACTTGGACACAGGGTGGGGAACACCACACACCGGGGCCTGTCGTGGGGTGGGGAGAGGGGGGAGGGATAGCATTAGGAGATATACCAAATGTAAACAACGAGTTAGTCCGTGCAGCAAACCAACACGGCACATGTATACATATGTAACAAACTTGCACATCGTGCACATGTACCCTAGAACTTAAAGTATAATAAAATAAAAAAATGGAAATTATCTTAATGATATGCAGAAAATGAAGACATATTTGTGAAAGAGAATCTACTAAATCTCAGTGGTAAGAACAGGGAGAGTCCCTGGCATGAGTCACAACACACCCCCTTATTTATCCCATCTGCAACTCAGCATGATGGAAATTCCCCTGTGAAGGGCAGGTATAGCCCATATGATAGGGATTCCTCTTCCTAGAGTGCAAGAAAGAGAAGTCATCTGCATTTTTTATGCCTCCTTCACAGCTCTGTATAAGAAAGGCTACAGTCCAGGAAAGTGTGGTCAGACTATCAGGGGCTTTCTCCTCTACCCAGCACCCATTCATGGTATGGAGGCCTTACCCCAGGGATGGCAGGCCAAAAACACTGGGGCTCAGATTATCCTCACCTCAACTCACTCACAGGGATAAGGATTCACACTGGAAGAGAAAAGCCAAGAAATCGAGAGGCTACTGCCCCTTTCCAATATCCTGGAAATAAAGTGAGTGTGTCATTCTGAGGATAAGCAGGCCACTGTCATAGATATGAGTCCAGAGAACATGGCCAGACATGTTGCCAAGGGAAAGAGGACATTAAAACACAGATATTGGTAACTATATCTATGGAAACTAGCTTTATTTGGGAAAAATGTACGAAGAAGTTCAAGCATAAGAGTACTTCCCAAAAGAGTAGAGACTTTTGTGGGTTGTGAGCAATTAGGAGGAGGCCAGCGGCCCTGTGACAGCCACCATCAAAGCCTGACAGTTTACCAGTGTTAAAAGAAAACCTTAGGCGAGTTCAATTGAACACAGTATAATTGAGCAAAGAATGATTCATAAATTGGGCAGCCTCTTGAACAAGAGTTGGCTCAGAGAGACTAGCACAACAACCTGTTGGAAGATTTATAGACAGAAAAAGGGAAGTGACTACAGAGAATGGAAGTGAAGTACAGAAATGGTTGATTGGTTATAACTAAGCATTTGTCTTATCTAAACAGGATTTGAAGAGGTGGCCACTGTATTAGTCCATTCTCACACTGCTAATAAAGACATAGCCAAGACTGGATAATTTATAAAGAAAATAGGTTTAATTGACTCACAGTATAATATTGCTGGGGAGACCTCAGGAAGCTTACAATCTTGGCAGAAGGGAAAGCTCACATGTTGTTCTTCACATGGAGCAGCAAAGAGAAGTGCAGAGCAAAAGGGAGAAAAACCCTTACAAAATTATCAGATATTGTGAGAACTTACTCAGTATCATGAAAAGAAAAGCATGGGAGTAACCACCACCATGATTCAATTACCTCTCACCAGGTCCTTCCCACAACACATGAGGATTATGGGAACTAAAATTCAAGATGATATTTGAATGGGGACACAGCCAAACCATATCATTCCACCCTGGACCCTCCAAAATCTCATGCCCTCACATTTCAAAATCAATCATGCCTTCCCAGCAGTCCCTCAAAGCCTTAGCTCATTCCAGTACTAACTCAAAAGACCAAGTCCAAAGTCTCATCTTAGACAAGGCAAGTCTTTTCTGCCTATGAGCCTATAAAATCAAAAGCAACTGGTTACTTATTAGATACAATGGGGATACAGGCATTGGGTAAATACAGCCATTCCAAATGGGAGAAATTGACCAAAATAAGTAGCTATAGGCCCCATGAAAGTCCATAATCCAATAGGGCAATAGTTAAAACTTAAAGTTCCAAAAGGATCTCTTTTGTCTCCATGTCTCACATCCAGGGCATGCTGATGCAAGAGGTGAATTTCCATGGCCTTTGGCAGCTCTGTTCCTGTGGTTTTGCAGGATACAGCCCCACTCCTGGCTACTTTCATGGGCTGGCATTGAGTGTCTGCAGCTTTTCCAGGGACACAGTGCAGGCTGTCAGTGGATTTGCCATTCTGGTGTCTGGAGGATGGTGGCCCTCTTTTTATAGCTCTACTAGGCAGTCTCCCAGTGAGGACTCAGTGTAGGGGCTCTGACTCCACATTTCCCTTCCGCACTGCCTTATTAGGGTTTCTTCATGAGGGCTCTGCCCCTGCAGCAGACTTCTGCCTGGACATCCAGGCTTTTACATACAACCTCTGAAATCTAGGCAGAGGTCCACAAACCTCAATCCTTGACTTCTTCATATCCACATGCCCAATACCAGGTGGAAGCTGCCAAGGCTTGGAGCTTGCACTCTCTGAACCCACAGCCTGAACTGTATGTTGGCCCCTTTTAGCCATGGCTGGAGCAATTTGGTAGAGGAGCACCAAGTCCCAAGGCTGCACACAGCAGGGCAGGCCCTGGACCCAGCCCAGGAAACCATTTTTCCCTCCTGGGCCTATGGGCCTGTGATGGGAGTGGCTGCTATCAAGGTCTAGGACATGCCCTGGAGACATTTTCCCCATTGTCTTAGTGATTAACATTCAGCTCCTCATTACTTCTGTAAATTTCTGCAGCCAGCTTGAACTTCTCTGCAGAAAATGGAGTTTTCTTTTCTATCACATCATCAGGCTGCAAACTTTCCAAACTTTTATGTCCTGCTTCCACTTCAATGGTTTGCCACTTAGAAATGTCTTCCACCAGATACCCTAAATCATCTCTCTCAATTTAAAAGTTCCATAGATGTCTGGGGCAGGGGCAAAATGCCACTAGTCTCTTTGCATAAGAGCAACATTTACTCCAGTTCCCCTTCTCCATCTGAAACCCCCTTAGCCTGGACTTCATTGTTCATATCACTATCAGTATTTCAGTCAAAGCTATTCAACAAGTTTCTAGGAGGTTCCAAATTTTCCCCATTTTCCTGTCTTCTTCTGAGCGCTTCAAACTGGTTCAACCTCTTCCTGTAACCCAGTTGCAAAGTAGCTTCCACATTTTCAGGTATCTTTACAGCAGCACCCCACTCTACTGGTACCAATTTTAGTCCATTCTTACACTGCTAATAAAGACACCCAAGACTGGATAATTTATAAAGAAAAGAGGTTTAATTGACCCACAATTCAGTATGACTGGGGAGGCCTCAGGAAACTTGCAATCACAGCAGAAGGGGAAGCTAATACGTCCTTCCTCGCATGGGGACAGGAAGGAGAAGTACAGAGCAAAAGGGAGAAAAGCCCCTTATAAAACCAGCAGATCTCCTGAGAACTCACTCACTGTCACAAGAAGAGCACCATGAGAGTAGCCCCCCACCATGATTCAGTTACCTCCCACTGGGTCCCTCTCAAAACACATGGGCATTATGGGAACTACAATTCAAGATGAGATTTGGGTGGGGACACAGCCAAACCATACCAGGTCCTTTTAATTGGCCAAAACTCAGTGATTGGCATAAGAGTAGCTTACGGTGTGTTTACACCTCCATTTACATTATAGCTCACTATGTACAGAGAAACCTTTTGGGCAAGATTAAAATATGTAAGGAGGCAACTGTAAGTTCAGCTTGATTTTACAGAAGAGAAAATCAGGAAACCAAGATGGTTAAGAACCCTCTGGGGTCCTAATGAACTTCAAAGACTGTTCTCAAAAACTCCCCCTGTAAAGGGACCCACATGTAACTGCAGCTCAATATATGTTCCAAGACATTGTTAAAAACAACAGAGGAATCATTGGGCAAATATCAGAGCTTGACATCTGAGTATGAGACCTGAAAAGGCAGATAGCTGCAAAGCGAGATTAGGGAAAGAGACAAAGAGAGCCCTCTAAAAACCAGTCATCCTAGGGTAACTAAGTGAATCCTAAGACTGCACTTTCTGAGGAGCAATACCAAATAGTTCACACTGCAGGGAAAATAGACTTCACTAAAATACTTCAGCCAAGTTACTAAAGAAATAAGCAACAACAACAATAACAAGCCTTGAGGTAGAATTGGGGCAGAGGGGAGGTATCCATAGTTGCAACAGTATGTTATCTAAAATACTCAGTTTTCACAAAAAATTATAAGACAGGAAAAGAAACAAGACAGTGTGACCTATACATAGAAAAATAAGCAGGCAACAGTACTGCCTGTGACATGTCTATGGTGTTTGACATAATAGAAAACAATTTCAAGGTAGCTATGATTTCAATGAAATGAAAAACCCATGAATAAAGAAGAAAAGGAAAATATGATGACAAAGTCTCACCAGTATAGAATATTAATAAAGAGGTAGAAACTATAATAAAGAACCAAATAGAAATTGACTTTAAAAGTACAATGATTGAAATGAAGAAGTTCACTGGAGAGACTCAACAATACATTTCACTACCAGCAGAAACAACCAGCATAGTTTAAGATATATCTATGCAATGTAAAGAACGGAGGGGAAAACAACTGAAAGAAAATAAACAGAGCCTTAGAGAAACGTGACTGTACTAGGCACGCCAACATACACATAACAGGAGGACCAGAAAGAGAAGAGAGAAATAAATAGACTGTACTAGTTTCCTATTGCTCTTGTAACAAATTACCATAAACTTAGGGGCTTTAAACAACATACATTTGTAATTTTACAGTTCTGGAGGTTAGAAGTCTAAAATCCATCTTTTGGAACTAAATTCAAGGTGTCATCAGGGCTGGAGGCTCTATGAGAGAATCTGTTTTTTTGTTTGTTTGTTTGTTTGTTTGTTTTTGCATTTTCCAGATTCTAAAGGTTGCTGCGTGGCTTGGCTCATGGCTCCAATTACATCCCCAACTAGGCTATTGTCTCATTTGTTCACTTACCTGAAACAAATAGAGAGTTTATAAATGACAAGAACTCTTCTAGATGCTGGAGTACTGTGATAGGTTAACTACGTCATTGATTTTTTGTCATTCTTTCCAAAATAATGCATAGCTATACAAAAAAAATTATCATGCTGCATATCACAATTTATTAAAATAATCAAACAAATGAAAAAGATAATTGTGCTACATATGGTTAAAATACAAACTTAATATAGTGTTATGTAGAAATCAGAGTGGTAGGTCAAAGAGGGGAATTATGAACTCTAAATCAATCAAGTGTGGAACAAAAAAATAGGACAAAGAATAATCCAGAGAAAAAGATAAAATTTCTTAGGACCTTGAATGATAAGTAGGACTTTTCAAAAGCTAAAACCTGGACAAAGTAATTTTTAGAAAGGAGAATGTTATTCACAAATTTAAAACAAATTGTTATTAATTAATTAATTATTAATATTATTAATAAACAATAAAATTATTTATTAATAATATTAAATTATAACGAGAAAGTATGGTAGATAAATCTGCTGATGTTTAACAGTTTTAATGCTAAGTTATGTAGTTAAATTTAATACAATTATACTTCATTTCTAAGAGCAAATGAGGGTCAATTCTCAGACATATTCTACACATGTCTTCATAATCTTCATTATTAACATTATATTAATGCACATTTTGTGGCTTTTTTTCCTCCTCTACTTTACTTTCTCTTCTTTTTCACTTCTGTTCAGTGGGTTCCCCATCAAAATGTATTACCTGCATTTAAATCCTTACCTTAGGTAGGCTTTTGAGATAACCAAAATTAAGAGAGATCATACTGGAAGTAAGTAGTCTTTCAGATAAGTGCTTTAGGGTGGTATTCTAGTGTAAAAATGTTTACTTGTTGGATTGCATCAAAGACACCATTGCCAACGGTATGTGGAGTGATGGTAACTCCTGGTAGGCTGTAGCATCATTATTATTAAATAACTCTTTGGTGAGTCAGAAGGCTCAAAGAGATGGTCATTTAGAGTGAATGCTTTACATGAAACCAGAGTACCCATTACATGTCTAAGTTCCCAGATGACAGTCTCTTAACTAGGGAAATTAAAAACACACTACTAAGATTGAAACCAGCGTATCTGAGTAGCTACATTATTGTTTATGGCTAAGATTTACAGTGGTACATCTTACATAAAATTAGTGTCCAGGCTACTGTTAATAGGTGTGTAAAACTGTATTTCCCAATGATGGCTACAGGTAGACAGGTAAAATATAAAGATACAGATATTCTACATATTTATAAATAGAGATAGATATATACCCCAGCTTATGTATTATTCCTACATATTTTGCTGACACGTCTTCCACTGAGAATACTATCTTTGCTTCCACTACCCTCCTTAAAACTAGAAGAAAAAAAGAAATAGACAAATTTTTCAAGTATAATTGGAAACTTCAACACCTACATTTCAGCAACTAATAGAATTACTACACAAAAATTGTGTAAGAATATAGACCATCTGAACAACATATGCTACCAACATGATCTAATTGACTTATATAGAATACTCTACCTAACAACACAATGCACTTTTTTTCAAGTTCCCATGAAACATACACCAAGAAAAAAAACATTATTCTATCTTGAGCCACAAAAAATGTAAACAAATGTACTTCTAAATAATCCATGGATTAAAGTGGAAGACTCAAAGGAGATTTTTAGCAACTGAACTAAAATGAAATTGCACCGTATCACAATGTGCGGGATGCAACAAAACAGGGCTGATTGGAATGCATTGCATTAAATTATTGTGTTAAAAATCAGAAAAGATCACAAAGCAATAAGCTGTTTCTAACTCATGAACTACGAATAAAAGCAAAATGAACCCAAAGCAAGAAAGAAGGATAAAAGATAAGAACAAGATCTGTGAAACTGAAAATAGGAAATATTAGAGTAATAAAACAACATTAATATATCCTCATAAGAAAAAAGAGCTAGTATCTAGAATATATAAAGAAAATTCAACAGTGAAAAAAGGCAAACTAAATAGAAAATGGGCAAAAGTCATGAATAGAGATTTTGCCAAAGTCACATAAACAGATGAAAATATGTTCAACATCATCACCCGTCAGGGAAGTATGAATAAAAACCACATGAGATCACTATACACTTATCAGAATGGCTGTTTAAAAAAAATGGTGATAGCAAAAAATTTTGGTGAGGATTTAAAGAAACTGAATCACTCATACATTGCTACTATAGCCACTCTAGAAACCAACCAGTTTGGTGTTCCCTATGAAACTAAGTTTTCAATTCCTGTCAGACCTAGCAATTGCACTCCTGGGCATTTATCCTCCAAAAAATGATAAATTATGTTGACACAAAAACTTGTATATGAATGTTTATAGCAGCTTTATTTGTAGCAACTAAACCTTAGAATCAACCTAGATATCTTTCAATAAGTGGAACATACATACCATGGAATGCTACTTGGCAAAATAAAGTAACTAGTCTAATGAGGCACTCAACAATTAGAATAAATCCCCTAGGAATTACAGTGAGTGATAAAGGCAAATCTAAAAGCATTATATACTGTATGATTCCACTGATGTACATTTTCAGGTAGCATTACAAAAATGACAAAATTTTAGAAATAGAGGAGAGAGTGGTTAGAGATGGAGAAGGAGAGAGATGGGTGTGGTTGTGAAAAGCATAATTTGAAGTATCCTGGTTGTGTTGAGTCGGTTTCGAATCTTTATTGTGACGGTAGATACAAGAACCTGCACAGGTGATAAAATTACATAGAACTTAATACACACACACAAACACACACACACAAATGAGTGCAAGTAAAACTGAGGAAATCTGAATAAAATCAGTGGATCACGCTAATGGCATTATCCTAGTTGTGATATTACAATATGGTTCTGCAAAATGTTACCATTAACAGAGGGCATAGTATACACATTATATCTCAGTGTTATTTCTTACAACTGCATGGAATTGAACAATTATCTAAAAGAAAAATTTGAAAAACCCAAAATAACACAGAGAAGGCTGTGATTGTCACAACCAACAAAATAAAGCAGAGGTGATGCTATTTGACTTCAGAGGCTGGATCTCTCTCTCTCTCTTTCTCTCTTCCTCTACACATACATTTGGAGCTCTGAGATACCCTGTAAAAAGTTTAACTTCCCTGAAACTGCCATACTGGGAAGACCAAGAGAAACAAGAAAACACCTGAAGAGTCCCAGCCATTCTATTTTTTTAGCTGTTTGAGCCTTTCAATCCTCAGTGGCAGGTATGAGTCATGAAGTTATTATCTTCTCTGAGGACAACTCTCAACCAATAGGAGGTGGAGCCTTGTGGATACATGCACCGTTCTTTCCAGTACCTAATGAAATAATTCTGACCTGCATGTACAAAGTGGAATTTCCACAACTGTAATGTTAATATATGCTATACCAGCTTTTATCTTTCCCTCTTTCTTCCTATCTTCCTCACTTTTTTCTGTTCTATCATTTCTGTTTCCTTGGTTTAACTTTCAGATAATCTAACTATTTCTAATTCTTTTTCTTCAAGTCTGATTTTTTAATAATTAAAACTCAAATCAAGACATCTTCAGGGGAATGAAAGAGTAAATTGCATTTTATACAGGGTGATATTTCAGCAAAGGACCAAACAGGTTGGTCAAGTCCTGAAGGAGACAAGGAAGAAAACTATGCAGATGACTCAGAGCACAGCATTCCAGGTAGACAAATGTGCAAGTATTAGCAGGTACAAATACTCAGAGGTAGGAGGTTGACAAAAAGTCCAAGAAGAGAATGGTTGGGTTAGAATCTGTAGGATTCGATTTTTATGATATGAGGTTGGTATTAGAGACAAGGAATCACGGCGCCATGAGAGGGTGCTATGGATTATTGTCAGGATTTTGGTTCTTACTAAGATTAAGATAATAACATGTTAGTAAGTACTAAAGAGGAAATGATAGGATGTAATTTATACTGTTTTTAAAGTAACATATGGCTACTTTGTGAAGAAAAGAATAATGAAAAACAAATGCATTCGTGGGAAAAATTGGGAAGAGACTTTAAAAATCAAGCTGGAAATATGATGAGAGGGGCTGGAATCAAGTTTGTAGCAGAATCATTTTGGACAAATATCATTAGAAATGGTAAATTTGGAATGGGAACATAATATAAAGAGACCATGCAAGCATTATTCTGCACTTTTGAGGTGAGTAAATAGAATTGAGTTGGCAATTACTAAAATGGGAGACTTGTTTAATCTGTAGGTTAAACAAGTTTACAAGGCATGATTAGACATATTAATTTGGAGATATCTATTATATATTCAAATGAAGTGCCTGATAGGCAGTTGAAGATATAAACCTGGAATTCTGGGAAGTAGCCAAAGTTGGGTGTACACCTATTCAAATTTTCAGATTATAGAATAAATAAAAGTCATGAGTGGGCAAACTTGTACTGAGAAGAAATGCTGGAAACAAGGAAAAGTCTAAGAACTGAGTTCTAATCTTCTTCAACATAAAGAAAATGTTACGGAGGATAAGAAAAATGGTGCAACTGAGGTTGAGAAGCAGTGAGTGAGATAAGGAAAAAAAGCAGATAGACGAGTCTCTTTCTATAACAGTAAAAAACATATTTTAAGAAGCACTAATGAAATCTGTCTAAATCTACTGAGACATCATGTAAGACAGTTTACTACTAAATTTAGCATTGTGGAAATCATCATTAGGGACCTTTTCCAATATTGATGGAAAGGTGGGGAAGGGTACACCTGATTACAATGGTTTTAAATAGAAAACAATTGAAACTGGCAAGTTCAAACAACTCTGCAGAAATCTGCTGAAAATCTAAGGTGAATAAATTGCATTTCCAGTATCCTCTTTCTCCAAGAAATCATATGTTAGAGGATTTATTATAACTTTCAATTTACAAAAGAGGAGACTGAGGCTTTGGCAAATTAATTTATTGAAGTTCCTGAGAGAATATATCTGTAGGTTCTACTACTTGCTTAATGTGGTTTAAACATATTTCTAGATAAATTCCATGCAGATTGCAATTTTATTGCTGCTATTTCATTTATATGTCTCTCTATCTTCACCTTTTCCTCTGACTTTCTATGACTTTCTTTTAGTGCAAAGCTCTAAAAATTGGATTCAGTAAGGTTTAAAAGAGTGTGGGGCAGTGTATTTCATTGTAATCAGAAAAACACCTTGCACTGTTAGATAATTAGCGATTGATCATTCATTCATTCTTATACATAATCCCTATGCATTATCTGATTTCACTTTAGTAAAAACTATAACAATTGTTTTGTGCTGCTCCTTTCCTATGTACAACATCGAGAGGATTACTTTAGATCTTTCATGCATTTGTGTACTGAGTTGCTTATTATTACAATAACATAAAACATTCATGAGACTGTGCTGAGCCTAAAAACAAGGACAAGTCTTAAAGTTTTAAGATTCTAAGTATTTGAACTTTAAACAAGCCTTAAAAGTTCTAAGTATTAGGTCAAGTGAAACAATACCAGTTTGCCCAAAGCACGAAGAGAAGGAAACAAGACCATCTCTTATAAGAAACTGATAAGCTGGAAGAATGGACAGAGACACTGATAAGGATGATTCATTTTCTTGATTATTCAGATTTTAGGTAAATTTATGATTCATAGACAATATTTGGAAATATGAGAATTTTCCTGTTTTGCAGCAGAACACTTTTCTGTTGGATATCCATTCATTCAGCAAACATTTATTGTGCTCTTGTGACTCATATATTCTTTCATTCAACAAATATTTATTGATTGCCTACTATATGCCAAGTGTTGTGCTAGACATAAAAGAGAAAACAATAAAAAGTCAGATACAGTCTGTCATCATGGACTTAAACCATAGTGCTAGGAAAGACATTGAAGTATTTAGTTATAGAACGGGAAATTTAGTACACTAAATGAAGCCTAATCATATTAATCAGTTTTCTTTGTTTTTGTTCTTTAGGTATGTTATTCCAGAGCACCAGGAAGAAGTTTCTGTAAAAGTGAAGATACCTCACAGACTGGTGTCTGTTATTAAACGCAAAGAGTGACACAATGACAGAGGACTGGTCTTCTGTTCTCTTTCTACAAAACTTTACCTTATTTACTCAGTGCTAATTCAACAGCAGGTGTGTGATTGCATGTGATTTGACCTACCATTTTTGTCATTTATCATTTGTCACGGGTCCATTTTGAAGCATCTATTTGCTTGTCTGCAGGTAATTTGCGATTTGTCAAAAACATTAGGAGCAGTTGACACAAATCATGTGTTGCCTTTGTATTTATTGGAGCTGTGATCCTTTCTGTTTGTTTTTATTTAAAATACATCTGTGGAGTCACACAAGAAGGTCAAGATCAGTGTAGGGAATTGATCACACTGATTAATTTCAAACTTTAAGGAGATAAGTGGATTCATATAAATATACACTTGATAGTTGACTCAATTATAGCATGTCATTCTCCATAGTGCAATAAGTACTTTTAAGTACTTAATTCTAGCATCAGACTATATGAGATTACTCTCCAGCTCTATCATTCACTAAAAGAAGAAAACAATATACATATCTATATATCTCTATTTCTATCTATCTATCTCTATCTATCTATCTCTATCTATCTATCTATCTATCTCCATCTATCTATCTATCTATCTATCTATCTATCTATATATATATATATATATATATATAGACAGAGAGAGAGAGAAGGAACAAATGCTCTTGAAAACTTGAGACATTTGCTATCCAAGGAACAACAATCTACGTTTGGGGAGCAAATGGCAGATACACTGCTTCCCACTAAGCTACCAAAAGGCACAGCTTTCAGAATCATCAATAACAGATAAAGTCCACTTTTTATTTAAAAAAATGAGATAACTTTCCCAAAAGGTGGGTTTCCTGGGCCTGAGTTATTTTACAGCAGAAGCCAGTGGAAGAAACAAATATGGCCTACGACTGAAAACGTCTACTCACAAGTGGTATGTCAATAAAATTCTTTACTTTAAGGCAAGAATGATAGGAAAACAACAATAATAAGAACAATAGCACCTATATATTATATATAGTGTGTGTATGCGTGTGTATATATACGTATATACATATGTGTATACATATATACATATATATACACGCACACATATATATATCACACATTCATCACATTTATTCTCACAACCTAAGAATCTTGAATTAGATGTTATTACTAATTCTCTCTCGAAGAAAGTGAAGGACACAGAGATTAAATAGTATATTCTAAGATATACCTTTAGTATTTAATTTCTCTCTGGTGTTTCCCTATACTTTCAGCAAGGTTCAGTAGATTTTTGAAACAGTCATACATTCTACTTGAGTTCTTACTTTCTCTACCTCATGTAGGTCTAGTATTGTTTCCAATATCTGTTTGCTTTTCTTCTTTTAAGTTTTCATTTCTAAGACATTAATTTTTTAACATTCTACTTTAGACAATGTAGCTGATTCCCTCATGGTGAGTTATATGAAATGTATGCTTTTTGAGTCATGTGCTTAAATTTAAGAAAACATACCAAGGTGTATTATCTTTCTCCCATTGCTATGAAGAAATACCTGAGACTGGGTATACAAAAGAAAGAGGTTTAATTGGCTCATGGCTCTGTAGGGTGTACAGGAAGCATGATGCTGGCATCTGTTTGGCTTCTGGGTTGGTCTCAGGAAACTTACGATCATGGTGGAAGGTGAAGGGGTATCAAGGCATCTCACATGGTAGAAACTAGAGTAAGAGAGAGAGTGGGGAGCTGCTCCACACTTTTAAACAAACAGATCTTTTGAGAACTCCATCAGGAGAATAGCACCAAGGAGACGGTGCTAAACCAATTATGAGAAACCCCTGCCCATGATCAGATCATCTCCCAACTCCAACAATGGGGATTACAATTGGAGATGAGATTTGGGTGGGGACACAGAACCAAACCATATCAGGAGGCAAAACAATTAGACACATTCAATTCTATATAACAACAACATTTTAAAATAAAAAACCGAGTTGCAAGAAAGTAAAAGACAGCTTCAGCATACTAAAACAAAACACAATTTGAACTTGAAGATGGTGAACTAAACACAATAGAAGAAGGAGATAAGGTTTTTGGGTATACAACGAAGAGAGTTGAAACTGAGCTGTGTTATTAAGCCAGGCTAATGTTCTACCCTTCTAATAAAAGTAATAGCTAGAAAAATATATGTATATAAATTGCTCACTGACAAAAGCAGACAGCAATGAATCTTGTCTGCTTAGCCTGTCACTGAACGGAATGCTCTTTCTGACTGTGAATATATTCAAATGTTTCTGGTCTTTGCCGTGTTAGGTCCCTCGGTCAGCTGCTTCCTTGTGGCTGCATTGTCACATTTTCTGCATCATTTCTGCTGGTCCCAGTTGCTTTGGGCTACAAGTACATGCAATTTGGAGTTGATGTTTCTATTGTCTCCTGGCTTAGCTCTAAAGATTTTATTCTCCTCATCCTTCTGCATACATTCCAAGTGGAAAGGTGGGAAGAATCAGAACTAAGTTACTGATCTGTAATTACCAAATAGAATGACCCCATATCAGGATTTTCAAAGATAACTAACCCAGCCTTTTGTCCAGAGTGTTGTATAGCCAGAAATCAAATTCCTCTCTAATCTTGTTTTCATTTTTCCATCTGCCCCTTTAATACTGTCTCCTTTGTCATACTACTTGTTTGGTTTTTTTGTTTGTTGATTTGTTTGCCTAACTTTGCTGTTCCCCAAACATGTTTTGTGTTACTTTTTGCTCCACATTCAGAAGTCAGGTCAACACCTTACACTGGTTTATGTATCAAAACCTAAAGGCCAGAGCTCTACTTGTTAAAGAAAAGATTTGGGAGAATAAATACTTAAAAACTGATCAAAAGGGTACAGCTTAAAATCTGTAAGAACACTCATGCCAGATGTACCTAATTGTATTATTAATAGGAATAGTGGAATGACGTTTACCAGTGCTCCCTAACCTTTGCAATTCGTGTAACACTGATAAGACTTGTACAGCTATGCCCAGATACCTCCAGAGGTAAACTGACCATCACCTAGCATGCATGTGTTTTCTGTGGGCACACTGGAAGTCCCCAGAACAATATTTGAGAATCTCTGCCACGGAATAAATAAATTTGGAGTTCAGTGATGTGTTTTTGTGATATTAGTTATCTCCTAATACTTATAATTAATTCATATATTCAAAGTGTTTTCAGCAAGTGACTTAAGAGTGGCCTTTAAAATTTTCAACGTTAACCTGACATTTTTCTTTCTGTGAATAGTTTATAAAGAATAAAATAGATCTTTTGTACAAATTTGAAGGTTAGGGAGAGGTAGTCTCACAAAACCGTTAAAAAATCTCATAATGAAACTTTACAAATAATTTGCACTGAAAATAAAGCAAGTTAGAATATAGATATGTAAATTATGCCATTCAGTAGGCATTTGCTAATCACTAAGAGATTGGCAAGTTCACTGCCTCGTGGAATTTGCATGCTAATTAGGGAGAACAGAAAATGTTCAAATAAAATAATACACAGCACATATTAAATAATGATAGTATTACGCACATCACAGTCTCCCAAAATTGTTTTATGAAGTTGGAGAAGATTTTCTATTTTCAATATTAATGATGTCCTATTATTTTTATTCTTTGTTTTATATCTTGGCCTTTTAAGCAGTACATTTTCAATTGCTAAATGAGTTAATTTGACTTTTTGAAAACTCTCGGATCAAGGAAAACTTTATTTCTAGCTTATATCTGAAGTATTTCCTTTTCGTTCTGAAAGATCTTTTCTGTTTTCTTTTCTTTTCATTTTTATTAAGGTTAGTGTTAGCTGTTGAAGTCCTGTCTCTTGAATCTATTTGTTGTATAACTATCTTATCTTTTTCATAGCTAATTCGAGATAAGCAAAGAACCAGTTTCCAGAGCTTTCACTGGAAAAACCCTGAATTGACCCTTGAAAAAAAATATGTCTTACTTTGTATTAGAGCTCTAGCTTGAGAGAGAGAACAAGAAAGAGTGCTATATGCAATCAATTCTTGCAACATTTCCAGAATAATCACGTTCAGATATGAAATGGATTCAGAGTTATTTGTTCTTTGTCAATAAACTAGTCAATAAAAGATGCAAGTCCTGAAATATAGAATTACGTGTTGCTTCCAACTTCTAGAAGCCAGGAAACCAAATATCATATGTTGTTCAATTCCAGCCATATGTCCATATGAAAGAAAAACACAGATTTGCAGTTTTATATCTTTAACAATGTGATGACTATAAAAGGACTTATAAAGAACTTAGAGAATAGCTACTTATAGAGGCCTCCTTGCTATTTTGCCAACTATAGAGTTATTACCAAGAAATATGAAAATTGGAAACTTATTATTGAAGGGCAGCTTTTTTCCTTCAACTGTGGTTCACTTAGGATAGATATAGACATACTATATATTACATATATATATATAAGAACAAGTTAATGCATGTGGAAATTATTATATAGAGTAATGAAAAGAAAAATTAAGTAATAAAAGGTCAGATTAGCATGCCAAGAGAAGAGCAGGTCTCTTAAATTTATTATTTTTCATAACTTAAATTGATCTTTAATGTTTTTGATGATGAAATTAGTGTGTATTATTACAGAAATCTGAATAATTTAGAAAATCTATCTGAAAAATTAAAATTAGTCTCTATTCCAGAGTTAATGTATTTTTCTTTGCTATGTGCACATGTGTTAACATGTGACTATATATGTAAATTAGGCATTGCCATATTTACCAACATATTGTAGGTACCTTTCTTTTTACGTTCAAATATTATCTGCAATTATTACACGCGTCTAACAATTTATCTTATAAATAATGATATTTTATTTTTGCAGTTTTCTATGGCCAAGATTTTAATTCTTTCTAATACTTTCATTATCTTAAATAACTATAGTAATTATGTTTATGTATTTATGGTTACCATGAGCGAGAAAATTTTAAAATGTAGGATAACTGGGAAAAATTACCTTTTTTAAAAACTATGTTTGATGTAAACTGACAAAATTATTTCAAGAAATGCAATAATATGACATCATTCTACGCTTGCGGCAGCAGCAAAGAGAATTATTTATTTCTTCTTGCACCTGCTATTGTGGAAACCTTATCCAATGTTTCAATGTTTGCAAATTGGATTGGGGAAATATCTCTCGGCATTTGTATGTCTTCTTTATACATTGCCTATTCATACTTTTTCCCAGTTTTATGAGTTTCTTTCTCTTTTTTAAATTTATTATTCTTTTTAATATTAGGTATATTGAGCCAGATATGCATATATGGAGTTAATGTTCAATTTGTGATAGCTTTTATGTTTCAATTTTATATACTGTTTTGTAACGTGCACATTTAAACATCTATGTGATCAAATGTTGTGAAATTTTTTTTTAGGCATTGTGCAAAAAACTTCCTCTGTAATATATAATAAATGTATACCTATATTTTTTGGCTAATTCTCATGTTGCTTGTTTTTGAGACAGTAGTTGTTATTTTATTTAAAACAGAAAACCATGTCCACGTATCATTTGATCAGTGTTGCACCTTGTTACACAACCTTGAAATACCATCATTTTGTTTAAAATGAATCAGTACACATAAACAGAGTTATACACACACACACACACACACATGCACACACACACAAACACAGAGTTTTTGTCAGGTTCTATTTTGTTTAAAAACTGCCTATGTATTCTTTACAGAATAACATAGTTTAATATAATTTTATATCAAGATAACACAAATCCCTCGTTACTTACTTATTTTTATAATTTTTCTGATAATTCTGATATAAATTTTTTCTCAAATGTGTCTGAATATAATTTGGCCTGTTTATAGTAAGACATTCAAATTTTTATTGGTGTGTTGAATTAAGAAATTAGCTTGTGAACATTTTATACCTTATAGAGGTTTCTCTAGACAGTCTACTATGATTACTTTTAAAAATAAGAAGGTATATATTAAAGATGATCAAATGATTCTGTAGCATCTGTAAAGATGACCTAGTTTTTTGCTCTTTTACTTTGATCTATTAATATAATGAAGACTATTACTAATATTGTCTAATGTATATAAATTAGACAATTTAATATTTTGACAAAATTATATAGAAATATTTCTTTTTTCTTTTCTTTTTTGAGATGGAGTCTCACTCTGTTGCTAGGCTGGAGTGCAGTGGCACAATGTCAGCTCACTGCAACCTCCGACTCCCTGGTTCAAGCGATTCTCCTGCCTCAGCCTCCCGAGTAGCTGGGATTACAGGCACGCACCCTCACGCCCAGCTAATTTTTGAATTTTTAGTAGAGACGGGGTTTCATCATGTTGGCCAGGATGGTCTCCATCTCCTGACCTCGTGTTCTGCCCCCCTCTGCCTCCCAAAGTGCTGGAATTACAGGCGTAAGCCACTATGCCAGGCCAAAATTATTTCTTAATAGCATTATTCATATTAAATAAAGAAAACACCTTTATCATATATTTATCTTTCATAATGTTCAGGTTTCAGCTTTGTCCCGTGCAATAGTTGTCTAAATGAGAGCCCTCCCCAATCAAAAATGGTAATCCCCACCACTCCAAGAAATTAGCCTTCATGATAAGGGCCAGGCCTTTCAGAAAACCCACATGTCATTTTTTTTTTCCTCATTGTAACCTCTTAGCAGCATTCCAGGGTAAATTAATTTTCCACTAAGCTTCATTTAGCTAATTTGACTCCAACTTCACAGAACAATATTTTTATTCAATCTTCTCTTACTTGCTCCCCTCATCAACATCAGTTCTAATTGTTAGAATGTAAAAGGTTTCTTTTTTATATTCTTTTTTTTTTCTCTTTTTTGGGGGGGGGACAGAGTTTCGTTCTTGTTGTCCAGGCTGGAGTGCAATGGCATGATCTCAGCTCACTGCAACCTCTGTCTCCCAGGTTCAAGCAATTCTCCTGCCTCAGCTTCCCGAGTAGCTGAGATTACAGGTGTGCACCACCATGCCCAGCTAATTTTTGTATTTTTAGTAGAAATGGGGTTTTACCATGTTGGCCAGTCTGGTCTTGACCTTCTGACCTCAAGTGATCCTCCAGCCTTGGCCTTCCACAATGCTGGGATTACAGGCCTGAGCCACCATTACCGGCCTCTTTTTTTTATTCTTCTGCATTTTCAATGATTTTATCTGGTCTAGAGGTTTCATATACTGATATCTTTCTAGTTTATTTCTGAACCCTTGAACTCTACCCTGAGTTTCAGAGGCACAAATTATTACACTATTATTTTAAGATATCATTGTATTATACTTAACACTGGTTTTATTTAGATATTTTTAAAACTTTATATTTTTACTGTTGACTGCATTTCTCCATGCTAATATTTTCATGCAAAACGTTTAGCATGTGTTGTATTGAGAATATATTAATTTAATAAAACAAGTTGATTTATTCTTCTCTTTTTTTCTGTGCTCTGTAACAATGTAAGTAGTGTAGGATTGGCCAGGTGCAGTGGCTCATGCTTGTAATCCCAGCACTTTGGGATGCCAAGGCAGGTGGATCACAAGATCAGGAGTTCAAGACCAGCCTGGCCAAGACGGTGAAACCCCGCCTCTACTAAAAATACAAAAAAAAAAAAATAGGCACGATGCAGGCGCCTGTAATCCTAGCTACTTGGGAGGCTGAGGCAGGGGAATTGCTTGAACTCGGAGGGCGGAGGTTACAGTGAACTGAGATTGCACCACTGCACTCCAGCCTGGGCGACAGAGTGAGACTCTGTCTCAAAAAAAAAAAAAAAAAAAAAAAAAAACTCTCTGACAGTGAGTTCAAGGTGGACTGATATAAAAGATAAACATCATTTCAGGTAAGAGTTTCAATTGGCCTGAACATTGGCATAGGTCAGATAAGGAAGAGCTCTAATTTCAAAAATAATAAATCCATAGCATTTAATAGAGTAACTGTGTGCCAGGCACTGCTCTACATGCTTTATCTGCATTATCCCATTTTGCCCAATTCTGTGAGGACTATTATTATTTTTGCCATTTCCTAGATGAGCAGAAATAGGCATAGCCATTTAGGTCATGTGTCCCAGGCCCCGTAATGAATAAATAGAAGATCTAGGATTTGAATCCAATTAAGTCACCCCAGAGACCCAAGTTTTATGACTATTAATTACAGCTTCCCAATATATGTAGGCGGGAGAAGAGAATGTGCAAACAATAGGTACAGGAGAGAGGACTGTTCAATTATTCAGAAATATTAATGGAACGTTTTTGCTATGCTAGCACAAAAAGTCTAGACTTGTAAGCCTGTGCTTCTGGGAAGATGGTGGAACAAATCATGAGAACATGGGATTTGGTATTAATAGAAGATGCATTACATTTTCAATCATGGTTCTTGGGCTATTCGGGAGGAGATATCAATCAAATTGTTAGGTGGACTATTGTGCTTTCAGGAAAGAAGTACATCCAGAGGATGTAGAGGATAGAGAAAAGTATCATCATATGAACCTATAGTTGAAGTTGTGGACACAGATGAATTTCCAGTGAAAAAAATGTTTAGGCTTATGTGAAAAATTAAACCAAAGCAGCATTCCTAGCAAACAGAGACATGTAAAGAGAATTGCAGTAATAGTAACCCATTAGGCCGAACATTATAAAGTTAGACTGAAATACGTTGATAAATAAGACACAGAAACAAATAATAAGGGAATAAAAGCACCATTTTGTTTGGGAGTAGCATTCTAAGATTACAACTAAAATTACACATTAGATATGGCAAACAGCAAAGATATCCTGGGTGATCTTGGCAAAATAATTTCAAAGGTATTGCTTTAGAAAGCTGAAGAATCATTTAATTGGTGTAAGAAAATAAATGACACTGAGGATGAGAAGCTGTTATAAAAATTATTTCCAGAATCTTTTCTTAAAGAAAAAAAAAACGAGTTGGTGAAAAGGCTAGAGGGGGCTATGCACCAGAGATAAGGTTTTGGGTTTGATTATGTCTGTGTGTTTTTTTTTTTTTTTTTAAGAAGAAAAATATTGAGGGTGGGGTTTGCCAGCTGAACTTATGAGCAGGAGCCAATGGTGTTTTAAGAATCTGCTTTTAATGTCATTTTATTGCTCCTTTTGAATGATACATTATTATTTGCATATTTCTCAGATGCATATTTTGCTGGGTTGGTTTTTAACTGACCCCAATCCATTTACAATCCATCACACATGCAGAGACATAGACATCTACTTGTGTGCACACACAGCACAAAAACAAAAAAACCAAACAAGCAAGAAACTATCATACATGATTTCACTTATGAATCTATATGCCAGTACTAAAATGATTACTAGGTGATTGATCATTATTCAATATATATTCATGAAGTTCCTAGAGTGTCTCTTGGAGGTGACAAGAAGAAAATTGTGGGCAAGAAACACAAATCTCTACTCTTTTACCTTTACATTCTATTTGGAGAACAGAGAATAAAGAAATAAATAGATAAAGTTAAATAGAATAATAAGTAATTACAGGAGCCATGAAGAAAATTTAACAAGGTCAACAGGATACAGAGTAATGAGAAGGGAAGGTACTTTTATGAGGGTTAAGAGTAGGTGACCATGAGCATGGGACTGACTGTCCTAAGCAAAGGGTCACCAAGGGCAAGGCACAGAGGGGCTTTGTGAAAAGGACAGGATGAGTGTGACCTGAGAGTATGAGAATCCTGAGGATCTATGAGCAAAGAAGTTAAATGGTTAGCTAGGGACCACTCTGCAAATTCTCACAGCCAATGGTAAGGAATTTATTTTATTCTAGTTGCAATCAAATACAAAAAGAGTGCAAATCAGAGGAGAGCCTTAATAATTACATATTGTATTTGATTTTGTGGATGCTATAGATGTATATTAGACATTTGAATGTATAATAGGTATAGTTTTGCATTCTTGTAAATGAGAATGTTAATAAGAAGTATTATCAGAACAAATAATAATTTAAACCTGATTTACTTTTTGTTATCTTATGGAAAGTGAAACAGAGTTGCATTAATTTGGGTAGAATTAGGGAGCTTTTCTACTTCATATGCTTACCACGTTGTTTTCACATCGGTCATTTAAATCATCCATGTATGAGACTGAGGTCAACTCCTAACAAAATTAGAGTCATCCACAGCACAACCGGAGCTCAGACAATTCTTTCAATGCTATCATTGAAAATGTTTTTTAAAGGATATTCAAAGAACTAAAAAGAGTTATTTTGCTATTTTTCTCTTAATTTTCATAAGGCTCTGTAATAATTGAAGAATAGCTCAGAACTTAGAAAAAAGGTAAGATAATACTGGATTTAACAAGGTGAAAGTCTCTTTAGAGACTCCAAAATCTTGAAAAGGGTTTCCTTAGTTTTTGCTTTTATTGTGACTACATTAGGTGCAGAACTGCCCAGTAGTGGCATCCTACAACACTATAAAAATCCTATTTTTGGCCAGGCATGGTGGCTCATGCCTGTAATCCCAGCACTTTGGGAGGCCGAGGCAGGCAGATCACAAGGTCAGGAGGCACGGTGGCTCATACCTGTAATCCCAGCACTTTGGGAGGCCGAGGCGGGCGGATCACAAGGTCAGGATATCGAGACCATCCTGGCTGACACGGTGAAACCCCGTCTTTACTAAAAATACAAAAATTAGCCGGGCACGGTGGCAGGTGCCTGTAATCCCAGCTAGTTGGGAGGCTGAGGCAGGAGAATCGCTTGTACCCAGGGGGGTGGAGGTTGCAGCGAGCTGAGATCACGGTACTGCACTCCAGCCTGGGTGACAGAGTCAGACTGTCTGAAAAAAAAAAAAAAAATCCTATTTTTTTTTCTGCTTGTGACTAATACTCTTTGAAAAACATTTTAAGATACACAGTGTGTGAGTTGCTATATAAAAATAAACGACATTGCATTATGGGCACTTTTGCTTTTGATGTATTATACAGTGCTTCCAAGATGTTCTAATGAATAGCAGATGAGGTGTGTCTCATAACAAATAGGTTAGTGTATATTCTCTTTTGAACTCTATTTTCAACCTCTATTAATCCTAATGTGAGTTATGTCTTCTATGTGGGCTTTAAATATATCAGCCACTGTAAAAATTACATGCAATGAAAATCAGCATTTGATGATGAAAATATTTTGTATAATACAAGAGATAAGCAATGGGAATGGACTCTTGAAGTAATTATTATATGCCAAAATCTAGTTTTTTCTTTCTTGTTTTGAGCAACACTTTCCTTTAAACCCCTTGTTAGAAGATTAACATAAAGATTTTTTTTGTGATAGCTCTAAAAAGCTGAAGTTATAATTGAATTATTTTCTTTAAAATGGTTGACATGACATTAATAATTTATCCTTCTCTCTCATTCATCTCCAATATACCACACAGGTAAATGGCTTTGAACAGGTTTGGGACTGAACAGACACTGTAGTCCAGTTTAACTTATCAGAAAGATGTAATTAAAATTTTTTTTACTAAAATTATCTGATATGCTTTTCATGTCATAGACAGATTCTTAGTGACAGGATGGAAATGCCTGCTTGCGCCAATTTATTTTCTCTCCTAGTTTGCTATATTACCTGAAATTCTCTTCATTAAAATCTCTTTTTTGATCAAAGCATTGTGCCTCTAGATGGCTCCTTTAAAGTAAGGTTAATGCAAAATCTCAATTCATTATTTAATCTGTTACATGATATCAAATACCAAAAGTAAGAAGCAGAAATTTAGACACACCTCCAAGGCAATGAAACTCAGAAAAAAAATACTTTGTGATAAGAAAAAGGGAAAAGATGGATTATGAAGGTGAAAGCAGGACAAGGTAGGTAAGAAGTAAGGGTGTGGGAAGGGGTAGACCCAGGTATGACATTGCCATCACATTCTTAGACAGCAAAGGACTAATGTCTTTTTTTTATATATTTTCTATTCAGGTAAGCATAGTTACTCTGAGGATGTAAGGCATTTGGTGTATGTGCAGGTATTGTGTATGTGTGGGTGACAAACTTTGCCCATCCTGTAACATTTCTTCCTTTTCCATCTGAAGAAATGATGTTTGCTTATGCAAGTATTTGCCCTTTGCCCCAAATAGAAGACAATGAACTATTATATTTAGAAAAATACAGTGGAATTATCATAGCCAAGTCTTCAAAATGAGGTTGTGGACCCTTAAGCACACATGAAATCTCAGGGACAAAGATTATGTTAGGACAGGGCTTTTTGATCTCGGTCCTGTTGATATTTTGGGCCAGATTATTCTTTGTTGTAGGTGACTGTCTTGTGCATTGGAAATGTAGCAACAGGCTGCTCTCACCAGACAGCAGTAGCACCCCCATCCAAGCTCCAACACCCAGAATTGCCTCCCTATGATCCCTCACATGCCCTGGAAGGGAGACAAAATTGTTTCTCTTCTAGAATCAGTAGTTTAGAAAAATCAACTTCCAGATGTTTCACTTCTACATGAAGTGTTTCTTTCAACAGATATGTCTGAGAATGTGGGGTGTGAATAAAGCATCCTTTAATAAGGCAACACAAACGTATAGCTGAGCTTCGTGACTCAAGCACATTTCTGATAATTTTGAAGTTTGATGTTAGAAATGGTATTTTAATCTGTGTTGAGATGTCCTGAACTGCAAAATGAGTGACATGAATAATGGCAGTTTTCATTACACAAATGTACATTTTCCTTTGGCCATTCTAAGGAGAAAAAGAAGGAAGGAAGGAAGGAGGGAAGGAAGGAAGGAAGGAGGGAAGGAAGGAAGGAAGGAGGGAAGGAAGGAAGGAAGGAGGGAAGGAAGGAAGAAAGGAAAGAAGGAAGGAAGAAAGTAAAGAAGGAAGGAAGGAAGAAAGGGAGGGAGGGAAGGGAGGGAGGGAGGAAGGAAGGAAACAAGGAAGGAAGAAAGGAAGAAAGGGAGGGAGGGAAGGGAGGGAGGGAGGAAGGAAGGAAGGAAGGGGCATTGCTCTTCTGGAAAACAAACAAACAAAAAATCCAGAAAGACTGATGGTAAATCTATTGAAGGCAGTGATACATTGTTTTATTGATAAAATAAAATAACTATGTGTAAGTCATAACAAATCTATCTAGTCATCTTTAAATTATACATTAGATGTGATTTTCTTTAAATTGCAATGGGATAACCTTTTTTAAAAATTATTTTATGTGATCTTAAAGCAAAAGTTAAGGACTGTTGGATTAGTTATTTTGGATCTTGCCAGCAATTCCATCTCTTTAGAATATACACAAAAACACACAGGATTAAAAAAATTATTTTGTAGTCAATTTAGATGAAACAAGAAATTTCAGTGCT
This sequence comes from Pongo abelii, assembly GCF_028885655.2. Taxonomy (NCBI): domain Eukaryota; kingdom Metazoa; phylum Chordata; class Mammalia; order Primates; family Hominidae; genus Pongo; species Pongo abelii. The sequence goes on from NC_071988.2 coordinate 27,248,920, forward strand.
TTAATTTGATTGTGTTTATTTTTGTATGCCTTATCTACAGAAAATTTCCTTACTCCAAGTTTACTTACTGTTAGAGTACATGAAATACTTGCTAGTTGATATAGCATCTGTCTGAGCCTGAAAACTCTTGTCAGAGTTGATCCAGTAAAATGTCTTAAATTTAAATGTAAGATTTAGAAATGGGTAAGAAATAATTATTTTTTGTGGGTCAATTTCTCAAGCATCTTTCTAAAAATGTTGAAAGGTATAAACAATTGTTTTCTGACATGCTCAACAACAGTTGGAAACTGCTTTTACAGTGTTGCAAAAGTTTGATGTATTATGTTTCCCAAATTTACCAAGAACAAGATCTTATTAATCAGACTTGATTTTGAATAGCTTTGCTACGTTTTAAAAGAATGTTTTCTTCTGAGCCATCAACATTTTCAATAAGTAAACTTGTATTTTATTTTTGGATCTTCTAATAAACCGTAAGGAAAAACAAGGAGAACGAGATTCTTGTAAAATTGTGGATTTACAGAATGGTTATCTTTAGGCATGTTTTTGATTGACCACGACTATCATTTAGTTAACTGTAATGAAAAGAAGAAAAATAGCCTAGGATTTGATAACTCGGTATGATTATAAGAATTCAGAATTAAGTGAAGATTGTGTATCAGTCTCTAGTTTTTTTTTCTTTTGTTTGTTTGGTTTTTTTTTGTTTGTTTGTTTGAGATGGAGTCTCACTTTGGTGCCCAGGCTGGAGTGCAGTGGCATGATCTCAGCTCCCTTCAACCTCTACCTCCTGGGTTCAAGCGATTCTTCTGCCTCAGCCTCCCGAGTAGCTGGGACTACAGGCACGAGCCACTATACCTGGCTAATTTTTGTATTTTTAGTAGAGACAGGGTTTCACCATATTGGCCAGGCTGGTCTTGAGCTCCTGACCTCAGGTGATCTGCCCACCTCAGCCTCCCAAAGTGCTGGGATTACAGGGGTGTGCCAATATGCCCAACCAGCAGTCTCTAGTTCTTTAAAATTTAATGTTTCTTTTGCATATGTGACTTTTTCAAGACATATAATGCCATTGTCCGCTGAAGCTGGTGAAAGGAAAGCCTTCTTTTTGGATATTATTTAGAAAGGCATGTGTCAACCTACTCTCCTGGCAATCAGATTTGCTTTCATCAAACATCAATGCTTTGTTTGAATATGTTCCTGAAAATAAACAGTACTGTGTTGGAAACTCTATTACTAGATATCATTTTCAAATAAAGGTTATTCTTTCTCTAAAGAAAGAATATATACTGCTGAACATAAATTCAAACATAACAGTTATGAATTAGAATACCTTGAAAAATGAAAATGAAGAATTTAATTCTGAATTTTATCACAAAAATAAGAGTTAGTATTGAGCTTTGCAAAAGGACCGTTTCGGCACACATTGGCATATGACTCACCTCTTCTGACTAATGTTAGAATTCGTTCATCCCTTAAAATACTGCTTTCTGCTAATTGGGCAAAAAAGTTTGTAATAATTGAATGTAACATTTTTAAGGGACCCTACGTATCTAGAGTCCCAAAGATATTACAGTTTATCATAAATCCTGATCTTGAAGTTGTAATCATTTGAATTTCTGTGTGTATGTATTCAATCTTAAGCTCTCAAAAGTAGCTTTGTCATGACAAACTGTTACTAGATCACATACTGTGTTTTCTCATCTAAAATGATTACCCTATGTGAAATCAGGCTTTGACAGTTGTATTCCTTTTTGTTCTGTCAAGAGGAATGCTTTCTCATTTACTGAAGAAGAAAATAATATTCTCTAATTCCTGAAAGGAATTGTGTTTCCTAGAACTTGATTATTAATCATAATTTTAGAATTTTCTAGCACCTGCAGCTGAATAATTTTCACTGCTAGCCCACTGTGAATGGAAAATAGACATTTCTGAACAATAATCTATGTTACATCCTAATGTTAGTTCCCAACTTACATTGGTTCAATTTAGAACTTTTCTACTTGACAAATGGTAAGAAAGCAATACACATTCAGTATGCTTCTCAATTTACCATGCGGTTATGTCTGAATAAACCTATATGTTAAAAACATACTTTTGACTTGTTATTTTCAACAGAGAATGAGTTTATTGGGGCACAACCCCATAGTAAGTCAAGGAGCACCTGTGTAGTGTCACAACTTGCACATTTCTTAGTGACTGAAAGCACTGACTTTTTGGGGACTGCAAATTGTCCAATTTGAGCTTTTGGTCCTGGAATTATGATGAATTTAATGATGAATCAGACCTATATTTGTGCTCAAGTAGCTTTGAATCTGGTTAGTATAACAAAAGGATCAATACCAGGGCCCAGAACTTGCTTAAAGGTTTTAATAATTCTGAAAAATACAAACACATACACACACACACACACACACACAATTACTTTTAGCTTATTATAGAAAAGAAGAATTGTTTGCGGAAAAAAAAACCATCATACATTGTGGAGGAATCTGAATTCAAACTGAATTTAGAGGTGAATAGAGTAGTTCATCATGGAAAAAAGTAAAAGGGGTAAGTTCTGCAACAAGCAACAGCATGAACAAAAAAACAAAAAAAGGAAATTACTATCATATACATCAAAGAATAAATAGGTCAAGAAAAGTTTATAAAATATATATTATGACAATAATACTCTATGGGTACAGTTATAACTGTCAAAAAATACATAATAATGTGTATTGCCTAATTGAGCACAACTTATTATCTATATCCGTTTATGTTTCCCATGTATTAAAAAATTATGTTTTATTGATAATTGTTGGGTTGTGCCATATGAGAAAGATCATTAGATATCAGATTAAATTTATGTACTAATATGCAGAAATCTTCATGTGGCATAAAAAATTTAACACATGAAAGCATACAGCAGCTGATCATTGTACTGAAAATTGTCTCCTGTTCAATGGCCTATTTCTTACATGTTAGACAATACAGTGCAGTAAAGCTATATTCCTTTAAGAACATAAACTCAGGATTATAATGATTTCATCAATTTTCAAAGATCCTAATCAGTTTATATTAAAAATTTCTCTGCTTTTTCAGTAACATATAAAAAGTCTTGGACAATTTAGTCTTCCTCTTGCTGTCTTAGCATGTAGCTGCCAGCCACAGTATTTTATAAATAAAACATTTCAATAAATACTCCATAAAAAAGGCATTTCCTCATGAATATGTGCATTCAGGCTGGAATCTTGTTTTAATAACTATCCATTGTTGAAAGTCACTTACTCTTACAATGCAATTGTTGACATAAAGTAGATATAACTTCTATCTTATCTTGGGTATGTAAGTAACACATACACTCTCCTTTTACAGTAACTTTCTGTAAGGCCTATCAGTCCCAAGAAATTGATAAAACGTGAAAGATTTTATATTATTTGTAATGAGAGCTCTGAGCAGCGACGTTTTTCTTTTCTGATAGTTCTGTTCACTAATTTGATTTTTCAGATTAACTGCCAAATAACTTCCACATAAATAAATCATTCTGTAATGACCTTGAATATGTCCATTGAGATGAGACATATTTTTATTATTATGAATATTTATGTACAAGATCACATGTTTATATTTCCGCAACATGGCCTAAATTTAGATACTTCAAAAAAATCAAAAAGGGAATCATAATCCCAAGATTAAAATATTAAACCTCATGAAGTTAATCTTTTACATTTTATATATGCAGAGTATTTTGAACCCTTGAAAACTAACTGTATCATGCTATCTGGCATGGGTTTCCATTTCAATTTATATTTTTAAATATTGATGTGGAATTCAGTGGAGAAATAGAACTCTATTCCTGAAATATAATATCATTATTCTACATAAATGAGATTGGTAATCATATGGCTATATATACACGTATACAATCTTTTGACTTCTGTTAAACAAATTTGCTAAGTGGCAAATAGCATATATCTATGACTTCACTTATTTTTTTTTCATCTTGGTTATATATATGTGTGTGTGTGTGTGTGTGTATGTGTATATATATGTGTGTGTGTACACGTATATATGTGTGTGTGTGTGTGTATATATATATATATATATATACTCTTTTTGACTCCATTAAATAAAGCTGCTAAGTGGCAAATGGCATGTATCTATGGCTTCACTTTTTTTTTGTTCAATCTTTCAAATCTAAATATGCAGTCCAAAGTTCAGATTTTTTTTGCTTATTTTTATGAAACTTTAGACTCCTAGAGGACAAAGACCATGGGTTTTATCCTTATACTAAAAGTCCTATCATAATACTTGCAAAATGGAAGTACTAAATTAATGAGTTGTTTAAATAATTTACATCAGATAATAGTCAAGAGCAAAATACAATATTGCAGCAAAATACAATATTGCAACAAAATACTACATATTTCTAAATACACAATTTATCAGATAGGGTATACACATTATTAAGTTAAATATTTTAAAATGTTTACATAGATAATTATATACACACACATATACATATATATGTCCCAAGAAAATATTGACAAATAAATAGATATTACTTGAATTGTAAAATAGTTTAGTAATTGATATAACAAGACTTTTTAACAAAGTATGAACATAGATATTTTGAATTGCACAGTTGTCATATCAGATCGTTTAATCAATTGCAGAGCTCATTATTTAATAATTAGAGAACACCTATGCTTTCAAAGTTCTGGAACACATATATTTTATCAAATACTAGACTCCAGTGAGGCATCAGAAAACTATTACAATTTTCAAATCAAATAATTTGATATAAACACAATAATATTAAATAGCATTGACAAAAATTTACCCTAAATGTAATGGAGAAAATATTTGAAGAAATAATGAAGATAAAATTACCATAAATAAGGGTGAAAGAGCTAAAGTAACATTGAAAGGGCACATGATGTGCCAAAGAGATCAGTAAAGACTTGGATCTAGATATAAGTGACATTTAAATAGATACGAAAGAAGGGTAAAATAATTTTTAAATAAAAATTTCCCAGGCACACAAAACATCATTTGAAAAAAAAAAATAAACAGATCTTCATCAGTGTTTTTCTTTTAACCACACTATGAGATATAAGAAGATAATTGAGTGGCATTTGTTAAGTATTAAAGAAATGGTACTTAGAATTTAGAATCTTCTTTTTTTGAGACAGAGTTTCACTCTTGTTGCCCAAGCTGGAGTGCAATAGCACGATCTCAGCTCACTGTAACCCCGCCTCCTGGGTTCTAGTGATTCTCCTGCCTCAGCCTCCCGAGTAGCTGGGATTACAGGCACGTGCCACCACGCCTGGCTAACTTTTTTGTGTTTTTAGTAGAGACTGGGTTTCACCATGTTGGCTAGGCTGGTCTCGAACTCCTGACCTCAGGTGATCCACCAGTCTCGGACTCCCAAACTGCTGGGATTATAGGCGTGAGCCACTGTGCCTGGCCCTAGAATCTTCTATTTAGCCATAAAATCAAATCCAATAGTATTCCAATAGTATTTTGGGAGAGGGGGTGATGTCAACCAGGGTGAAGTGCAGTGGTGAGATCATGGCTCACAGCAGCTTCAGGGTTCAAGCAATCCTCCTACCTTAGCCCCTGGAGTAACTAGGAATACAGGTACAGCCGCCATGCTCAGCTGATATTAATTTTTTTTTTTTGTAGAGACAGGGTCTCACTATGTTGCCTAGGCTGGTTTCAAACTTCTGGAGATCCTCCTGCCTTGGCTTCTCAAAGTTGTGAGATTACAGGCATGAGCCAGGAGGCTGGCTCAATAGTATTTAAAAGGGTAAAGTATCTGTTAAGATAGCAGAGTAGGAAGCACCAGTAAACTGTTTCCCTACTAGAGAACAATCTCACTGGTGATATCTAACCAATATAACTATTTTGCAGCCATAGAGTGTGCTGAATACTTGCAAAAGAAGACTTGGATCACAAATGATGATTTAAGTTTGGTCATTTCAAGCCTGAGCAGAGTAGTGAGAGGTGACAGCATGCTGGCAGCCCTTGCAGCCCTTGCTCGCTCTGGGCACCTCCTCTGCCTGGGCTCCCACTTTGGTGGCACTTGAGGAGCCCTTCAGCCCACCGATGCACTGTGGGAGCCCCTTTCTGGGCTGACCAAGGTCAGAGCCGGCTCCCTCAGCTCGCAGGGAAGTGTGGAGGGAGAGGCGAGAGCGGGAACCGGGGCTGTGCGCAGTGCTTGCGGGCCAGCTGGAGTTCCCAGTGGGCGTGGGCTTGGCGGGCACCGCACCTGGAGTGGCTGGCCAGCCCTGCCGGCCCCAGGCAATGAGGGCTTAGCACCCAGGCCAGCGGCTGTGGAGGGTGTGCTGGGTCCCCCAGCGGTGCTGGCCCACAGGTGCTGTGCTCGATTTCTCACCAGGCCTTAGCTGTCTCCCTGCAGGGCAGGGCTTGGGACCTGCAGCCCACCATGCCTGAGCCTCACCCACTCCTTGGGCTCCTGTGTGGCCCAAGCCTCCCCGACAAGCGCCGCCCCCTGCTCCACGGCACCCAGTCCCATCGACCACCCAAGGGCTGAGGAATGCGGGCACACGGCAGGGCTGGCAGGCAGCTCCACCTGCGGCCCAGGTGCAGGATCCACTGGGTGAAGCCAGCTGGGCTCCTGAGTCTGGTGGGGGACTTGGAGAAACTTTATGTCTAGCTAGGGGATTGTAAATACACCAATCAGCACTCTGTATCTAGCTCAAGGTTTGTAAACACACCAATCAGCACCCTGTGTCTAGCTCAGGGTTTGTGAATGCACCAATTGACACTCTGTATCTAGCTACTCTGGTGGGGACTTGGAGAACCTTTATGTGGACACTCTGTATCTAGCTAATCTAGTGGGGATGTGGAGAACCTTTGTGTCTAGCTCAGGGATTGTAAAGGCACCAGTCAGCACCCTGTCAAAACAGACCACTGGGCTCTCTGTAAAATGGACCAATCAGCAGGATGTGGGTGGGGCCAGATAAGAGAATAAAAGCAGGCTGCCAAGCCAGCAGTGGCAACCCGCTGGGGTCCCCTTGCACACTATGGAAGCTTTGTTCTTTCGCTTTTTGCAATAAATCTTGCTGCTGCTCACTCTTTGGGTCCACACTGCCTTTACGAGCTGTAACACTCACCGCGAACATCTGCAGCTTCACTCCTGAAGCCATCGAGACCACGAACCCACCGGGAGGAACGAACAACTCCAGATGCACCACCTTAAGAGCTGTAACACTCACCCCAAAGGTCTGCAGTTTCACTCCTGAGCCAGCGAGACCATGAACCCACCAGAAGGAAGATACTGAGCACATCTGAATGTCAGAAGGAACAAACTCCGGACACGCCGCCTTTAAGAACTGTAACACTCACCGCGAGGGTCTGCAGCTTCATTCTTGAAGTCAGTGAGACCAAGAACCCACCAATTCCAGACGCAGTAGCATCTACATACCTTCTCCTATCTCAGCCTTGAGGCAGGCAACTATAAGTGTATTCCTGGAGCAGCTTGCACATAACTCCTGGGAGCATGGGTGGACCAAAAAGACTCTCCCTTCTCAATACGAGGGGTCATTACCGATTGCTGCTTCTGATGAGAGAGGTACAGACAAAGATGCAAAAGCCATTGTTGTTGCACCTCGCCTATTATTACAAGCCTGTCCCCCTCTAGCTGAAGCGACTTCCAGGGAATTTAAAGGGCTGGTGCTTCTTTATTGTCCTGTTTCGTTTTTCTCTTTTTCCTCTTTCAAGGGCCAGGCATTGAAGATTATGACATTTAAAAAGTATCACATAGGGCCATGTGCGGTGGCTCATGCCTGTTATCCCGGCACTTTGGAAGGCCAAGGCAGGCGGATCACCTGAGGTCAGGAGTTCGAGACCAGCCTGGCCAATATGTTGAAACCCTGACTCTACTAACAATACAAAAATTAGCAGACGTGGTGGCATGGCGGAGGTTGCAGTGAGCCGAGATTGCGCCACTGCACTCCAGCCTGGGTGACAGAGCAAGACTCCATCTTAAAAAAAAAAAAAAAGTATCACATATATATATTTGTCCAGTTTAAGTCGTCTTGGTCTCCAGGAGACAGAGGTTGCAGTGAGCAGAGATCGTGCCACTGCACTCCAGCCTGGCTGACAGAGCGAGACTCTGTCTCAAACAAACAAAAAAAGGAAAAAAAAATGAGAGACATTATAACGTCATCTGGCATGCCTAGGGGAAGGAAGAAGCTCAGAAAAGACATGAGAACATCTTATGCTTCATCTCAGACTCATCCTCAGTACAGAGACAGCTTACAACAATCAAAAATGAAAAGCAAAAACAAAAATACAACAAACCCTAGGAAAAAAAGGAAAACCTGATTTCCAGAGTTACCATATGCAATGGGCTGCAAGTTTATGTCCTCCCAAAATTTGTATGTTAAAATTATACACTTGAAAGTGATGGTATTAGGAGGTAGAATGTGTGGGAGGTGATTGGATTATAAGGGGGGAGCCCTCATGAATGAGATTAGTGGCCTTAAAAGAGGCCCCACACAGCTCATTCATCTCTTCAATGATATGAGAACACAGTGAAGAAGTGCCATCTATGAACCAAAAACCAAGCGCTCATCAGATCTTCTGGCATCTTGATCTTAGGCTTCCTAGCATCTAAAACTATGAAAGATTGTGATGGTTAATATTATGTGTCAACTTGATTGTTGTGAGAGATGCTTACATGGCTGATGAAATATTGGTTTTGAGTATGTTTGTGAGGGTGCTGCCAGAGGAGACTGACATTTGAGTCAGTGGACTGAGGAAGACCCACCCTCACTGTGGGTGGGCAGCATCAAATTGGGGTAATAGTGCAGCTGAAACAAAGCATGCAGAAGAAGGGCATATAAGCAGCAGAGTCTCCTCCCTCCCTCTCTCTCTTCCCATGCCAGACACTTGCTTTCTCTCCTCCTGCTCTTGGATATCAGACTCCAGAATTTTGGCCTTTGGACTCTGAGGCTTGCACCAGTGGCTTTCCAGGGAGTTTCGGGCCTTAGGCCTCAGACTGAGGGCTGCGCTGTTGGCTTCCATGTGGTTTTTTTTGTTTTTTTTGTTTTTTTTTTTGAGACAGAGTCTCGCTCTGTTGGCCAGGCTGGAGTACAGTGGCACGATCTCCGCTCACTGCAACCTCCGTCTCCCGGGCTCAAGCAAATCTCCTGCCTCAGCCTCCCGAGTGGCTGGGATTACAAGCGTGTGCCACCACGCCAGGCTAATTTTTGTATTTCTATTTTTTATTTTATTTATTTACTTATTTATGTATTTATTTTTTTGAGACGGAGTCTTACTCTGTCGCCCAGGCTGGAGTGCAGTGGTGCGATCTTGGCTCACTGCAAGCTCCACCTCCCGGGTTCACGCCATTCTGCTGCCTCAGCCTCCCAAGTAGCTAGGACTACAGGTGCCTGCCACCACACCTGGCTAATTTTTTGTATTTTTAGTAGAGACGGGGTTTCTCCGTGTTAGCCAGGATGGTCTCGGTCTCCTGACCTCATGATCTGCCTACCTCGGCCTCCCAAAGTGCTGGGATTACAGGTGTGAAACACCATGCCTGGCCTCATTTTTGTATTTTTAGTAGAGATGAGATTTCACCATGTTGGCCAGGCTGGTCTCGAACTCCTGACATCAGGTAATCCACCCACCTTGGCCTCGCAAAGTGCTGGGATTACAGACTTGTTTCTTCATTCTTCAGCTGTTTACTGTTACTTCTACCAAAACTTCTTTATATGTATTTTCTGAGTCTACTAAAAGGGTAGTTACATTGTATCTGGAATTGGTGGGTTCTTGGTCTCACTGACTTCAAGAATGAAGCCTCAAACCCTCCCGGTGAGTGTTACAGTTCTAAAAGATGGTGTGTCCGAAGTTTGTTCCTTCTGATGTTTGGACGTGTTTGGAGTTTCTTCCTTCTTGTGGGTTCGTGGTCTCGCTGGCTTCAGGAGTGAAGCTGCAGACCTTCCCGGTGAGTGTTACAGCTCTTAAGGTGGTGTGTCTGGAGTTGTTTGTTCCTCCCGGTGCATTCCTGGTCTCACTGGCCTCAGGAGTGAAGCTACAGACCTTGGCGGTGTTACAGCTCATAAAGGAAGGGTGGATCCAAAGAGTGAGCAGCAGCAAGATTTATTGCAAAGAGCAAAGGAACAAAGCTTCCACAGGGTGGAAGAGGACCAGAGCAGTTGCCACTGCTGGCTTGGCAGCCTGCTTTTATTCCCTTATCTGGCCCTACCCACATCCTGCTGATTGTTCCATTTTACAGAGAGCTGATTGGTCTGTCTTACAGAGAGCTGATTGGCCCGTTTTGACAGGGTGCTGATTGGTGCATTTACAATCCCTGAGCTAGACACAGGGTGCTGATTGGTGTGTTTACAAACCTTGAGCTAGACACAGAGTGTTGATTGGTGCATATACAGTCCTCCAGCTAGACATAAAAGTTCTCCAAGTCCCCACTCCACTCAGGAGCCCAGCTGGCTTCACCTAGTGGATCCGGTACCCTGGCCACAGGTGGAGCTGCCCGCCAGTCCCGTGCCCTGCGACCGCACTCCTCAGCCCTTGGACGATTGATGCTACAGGGCGCCATGGAGCCAGGGGCGGCGCCCGTCGGAGAGGCTCGGGAGGCGCAGGAGCCCACGGTGCCGGGGAGGCTCAGGCATGGCGGGCTGCAGCTCCCGAGCCCTGCCCCGCGGGGAGGCAGCTGAGGCCTGGCGAGAATTCCACTGCAGCGCTGGCGGGCCGGCACTGCTGGCGGACCTGGCGCATCCTCCGCAGCTGCTGGCCCGGGTGCTAAGCCGCTCACTTCCTGGGGCCCGCGGCTCCGGCCAGCCGCTCTGAGTGCTGGGCCCGCCGAGCCCACGCCCACCCGGAACTCGCGATGGCCCGCAAGCGCCGCGCGCAGCTCCGGTTCCCACCCGCGCCTCTCCCTCCACACGTCTCTGCAAGCTCAGGGAGCCGGCTCCAGCCTCAGCCAGCCCAGAAAGTGGCTCCCACAGTGCAGCGGCGGCGGGCCGAAGGGCTGCTCAAGCGCGGCCAGAGTGGGCGCCGAGGTCAAGGAGGCGCGGAGAGCCAGCGAGGACTGTGAGTGCTGCCAGCGTTGTCGCCTCTCAATATGACTTAGGTATGTAGGAGAAAACAGAAAATTGTGAGGGCAAAAATTAGTTCAATTAGTTTATTTTCTAGCACTTTCATTCCTTAAGACCTAAGTGGCATTTTTATTAAAAACAAACAAAACGAAACAAACCCATCTATCTCTCTTTCCTTGATACTTCCTCTCTCATACATACACTTTACCCCAACACCTTAGGCAAGGTTGGTGGATAGGCTAGTCCCAGAAATACTCTAATTTCTAAGAAATAAACTAAATTCTGCCTCTGACATTCCATTGCCCCTGTGGTTTTAATTAGGTGTGAATTCTCCTATGCTCACTTTGAAACACGCCTCAGGATCTTAGGGAGATGGCAGGCAGATGGGTATTAATGTAGGGTAATATTTCTCACTTCACAGTGCCCATACATTTATTGTCATTAAAATAGTGTCATTCAAATGAGGCAGCTGAAGTTGAAAAATGAATGCAAAGTTCATCATTGTTCTGAGGATCTGAGCTTTGGTGAAGAAGCTGAATTAGAGGCAGCACTTGAGCTCTGCTTATGTGAAATGTATAGATGTACTGATCACTCAGTAGTGAAACCCTTGAGGCATTGACAGGAGGACAAAGTCTCTAAGACTATATGAAAGTCATGGGGATGAAAACACCTGCCTCTCCTGCTTTACCAGGCTGTGGGGAGAATGAGGGAAATAATGTGTGTGAAGTGGCCTGTGTGTCTAGAAGGAAACGTGTAGGTGCTTTGTTAGCGCTGTGTACGATAATCGGTTAATTCCCCAGAACCCTGTAGAGTCCTGGAATCCCTGTAATAAATTTATTTTTTCCATCTCAGGTTTTTCTTTTTCCCTGGTGCCCAGGTTAAAGAGAAATTGATGTCTTCCAACTTATGTTTAGCTTCTATTTTTCTGCATTGAGGATTTGAATTCAGAAAACATTTCAGGATCTGTAGAACTGTACATTGATGTTAGGTTTAAACATTCAACAACCTCACAATATTTAGGTTTTATGAGCTATGGTCAAGTTAACTAAATTTGCTTGATAGAATTTCTGAGAAGAAAAAAAATACACAGATTTATGATTTGGTAAGACTTTCCTCAAAGTGTCTGTCTCCTTGGAAATGCAAGTGTTACTGACCTAGTGGAACTGTTTTGTACTAGCTCAGCTTGGGAATATCCCCCATATTTCTATTCTCTATTCTTTATGACTTCCTTCCAACTTGAGCTGTGAAAAAGTGAGGGGGACTGGAGCCATTTTGGAGAAGTATTATAGAATAGAATGAGTCAAATATCTAGAGAACAAAGTTTGATTAACTCAAAGCTGAAGCCCTGGCTCCCGCAGTCTCATACTCCATAGCAATAAGTTCTCCTCGTCCAGAGGCCTAAGCATCTGTTTCCAAATCTCATACGCTTTCCTGGATAGATTCATCAAGTCAAACCTTAAGTTGCTTGACTTTTTTCTGCACCATCCCCTAATTTATGTTAAGCTTAAAAATTAGAGCCATTAAATAGCAAAACAAACAAATGCAACAATAAGAACAGAACATTATGCCCTGGTCTGTGGAGCTCAATTTAAACTTCAAAAATCTAAAACTTCAAAAAGACTTTTGCTGGAGGGTTACTAGAAAGAACATCATTCAAGATGTTGCCACATGCTGCCATTCTGTCACTTTGGTGTTATTTATGGATTGTATCTAATAAACTTTTAGCTTCCTTTCAGCTTTTCCTGAGTCGAGATGAAACTTCACCATTATCATTATTGAGAATATGTAAACAATATTTAGATATCTAAATGTTACATTTCCGTTTACAAAACCAAGCACTGAGACAGAACTTCTCAACCTGCTTTGATTTATATCAAAGGGAACACTGTGTGTGTGTGTGTGTGTGTGTGTGTGTGTGTGTATGTGTGTTTTCACACAAAAGCTGGTAGTGAGAGGAGCAAGAGTTTTCAGGAAGAAACATGGCTGGAAAAAGTAAAAAAAAAATTCAGTGAATTGAAAGTGTATAATAAAAAATTCTAAAATTGAATTTTAGAATGGCTTTCTTTTTTCTCTCACCTCTTCCTCCCTCCTTTCCTTCTCCCCAGTCTCACCAAAAGCACTGTTGAGGTTCTTTGCCCAATTCACAATTGGGTTACTTGTTTCCTTGCTTTTGAGTTGTTTGAGTTCTTTACATTTTTTAGATATTAGAACTGTATCAGATGTATAGTTTTCCTTTTTTCTTTTTGTTCTTCAGACTCCGTAATTTTTATTGTACTATTTTCAACTTTGTTGATTTTTTTCTTCTACCAGTGCAAAATAATTCTAAATAACATGTAAATACTCTGCCCTCAAGGTGGTGGCACGTTACTCCCCATTCTTAAAAGTGTGGACTACCAAAAGTGATTCTTTCCGGACAGTACATTTTGGAAATGAGCAGCAAACTACTTCACCCTGGAGAAACTTGACAGACACCAACTGAGCAAGGTCATCACTATCAACATCAGTGGTGTTTAGCTGTGTGGATACAATGTGCTTCCTTGTTAGAATGTGAAGAGAAGGGCAATTTACTTCTGTGGTTTTCCTTCCAAAAGCCCACTACCCTAGTCTAATCATGAAAAAAAAAGAGGCAAATTCCAGTGGATGAATAGTCCACAAAATATCTGACCTATAATCCTCAAAATTGTCACAGTCATCAAAAACAAGAAAAGCCTAAAAACCATCATAGTTAGAGGTGCCTAAGAGACAGGATAACTATCTGTAATGTGGTATCCTACATGGCAATGGTCCCCAAGCTTTGTGGCACCAGGGACCAGTTTTGTTAAAGGCATTTTTTTTTTCCATGAACTAGGGGTAGGGGGATGGTTTCAGGATGAAACTGCTCCACCTCAGATCATCAGGCATTAGATTTTCATAAGGAGTGTGCACAACCTTCGTCCCTCACCTGCACAGTTTACAGTAGGGTTCCTACTCCTATGGGAATCTAATGCTGCTGCTGATCAGACAGGAGGTGCTCAGGCAGTAATGCTTGCTAACCTGCTGCTCAGCTGCTGTGCGGCTGGCTCCTAACAGGCCACAGACTGGTACTGGTCCATGGCCCAGGGCTTGGGGAACCCTGCTATCTTGGATCTTGAAGAAGTCAAAGGACATTAGTAGAAAACTGAGGAATTGTGAATAAAGTGTAGACTTCAGTTAATTATGATGCATAAATATCAATTCATTAGTTGTAACAAATATATCACACTAATGGAAAGATATTAATAAGTAAAACTGGTTGTGTGATATGTGAAAACTCCCTATACTGGTATCACACTAATTCTGTAAATTTAAAACTGCTCTAAAATAAAAAAGTTTTTAAAGAAACAAGGAAAATCCTAAAGATTCCATAAAACTAATAGAACTAGTAAACAAATTTAGCAGTTTGCAAGATACAAAATCAATATGCAAAAATCAGTTGCTTTTCTATACACTAACAATAAAAAATCAGAGAATAAAATTTAAAAAAATTATTTACAGTACCATCAAAGAAAATAAAATACTTAGGAATAAACTTAACCAAGAAGGCGAAAGACAGCCAGGTGCGGTGGCCCTTGCCTGTAATCCCAGCAGTTTGGGAGGCTGAGGCGGGTGGATCACATGTGGTCAGGAGTTAGAGACCAGCCTGACCAAAATGAAGAAACCCTGTCTCTACTAAAATTACAAAATTAGCCGGGTGTGGTTGTGCATGCCTGTAATCCCAGCTACTCGGGAGGCTGAGGCAGGAAAATAGCTTGAACCGGGGAGGCGGAAGTTGTGGTGAGCTGAAGTTGTGCCATTGCACTCCAGCCTGGGCAACAAGAGCAAAACTCCAAAAAAAAAGGAGAAAGACTTGTACACTGAAAACTACTAAATATTGATGAAAAAATTAAAGAAGCCACCAATAAATGAAAATTATCTGTGTCCATAGATTGGAAGCCACCAATAAATGAAAATTATCTGTGTCCATAGATTGGAAGACTTAATATTGTTAAAATGTAAATTCCACTCAAAGCTACCTACAGATTCAATACAATCCCTATCAAAAATCTAATGACAACAAGCCCCAGATAATATTATATTCAGTGGTGAGAAGGTGAAAGACTGTTAACTGAAATCAAGAGTAAGACAAGGATGCTCACTCTCATCATTTCTTTTAACATAATACTGGAAGTCCTACCTAGTAAAATTAGGCAAGAAAAAGAAATGAAATATATTCTAATAGAATAGGAGGAGGTTTAATGGCTTCTGTTTGTTAATGACATGATTTTAAATTTAAAACCCTAAAAAGTCACCAAAAAAACACTGTAATTGTAAAACATAGTATAAAGCCATTGTAATCAAAACAGCATGATACTTGCATAAAAATAGACACATTGACCAAAAAAATAGGATAAAGAATGCAGAAATCAACCTATCCACTTATGGCCAATTAGATTTTGCCAAAGATACCATGAAGGCAATATGAAGAAAGGATGTTCTCTTTGATAAATGATACAGAAGCTTTTTAGTTTAATTATGTTCCATTTATGTACTTTTGTTTTTGTTGCTTCCAATTTTAAGGTCTTTGTCCTGAATTCTTTGCCTAGACCAATGTTTAGAAGAGTTTTGCCTATGGTTTCTTCTAGTATTTTAATAGTTTCGGGTCTTACATTGAAGTCTTTAATCCATCTGGCATTAAATTTTGCATATGGTGAGAGATAGGAGTCTAGTTTTATTCTTCTGCTTATGGCTATTTTAGTTTTCCCAGCACCATTACTTAAAAGGGTGACCCTCCCCCAGTGTTTGCTTTTATCAACTTTTTCAAAGATCAGTTGGCTATGGATATGTGGCATTATTTCTGTGTTCTCTATTCTGTTTCATTGATCTAGGTATCTATTTTTATAATAGTAAAAATAGACTGTATGCTATGGTCATTCATAAAAAAATTTAAATGATGTATATATAATTCAGCAGTTCCACTTCAGGTATGTAATCAAAAGAATTGAAAGCAAGGTCTTAACAAGATGCAGGCATGCAATGGAGACACTGTGGGCTCAGTTCTAGATCACCACAATAAAGTAAATATTGTAATAAAGTAAGTCACACAATTATTTTGATTTCCCAGTGAATATAAAATTTGTCTTTACACTATACCATAGCTTGTTTAAATGTGTAATAGAATTGTGTCTAAAAATGTACATACCTTCATTAAAAATATAAAATAAATTTTATCCAAATTTTTTAAATAGAAATTGAAAATAAATTATGGCTAAAGAATGCTAACAATCATCTGAGCCTTCAGAAAGTTGTGATCTTTTTGCTGGTAGAGGGTTTTGCCTTTGCCTTGATGTTGGTGTCTGCTGGCTGATCAGGGTGGTGGTTGCTGATGATTGGGATGGCTTTGGGAATTTCTTAAAATAAGGCAATAATGAATTTTGCCACATCTATTCACTCTTTCACAAAATATTTCTCTGTAGCTGTGATTCTATTTGGTAGCACTTAACCTGGAGTAGAGCTTCTTTCACATTGGAGTCCTGACTTTATCAAAAAAAGTTTATGTAATATTCTAAGTCCTTCATTGTCATTTCAAAAACTCACAGCATCTTCACCAGGAGTAGATTTCATCTCAAGAAACCACTTTCGTTACTCATCAGAAGAAGCAGCTCCTCATCCATAAAAATTTTATCATGACATTGTAGCAAATCAGTCACATGTGCAGGCTCCATTTCCTGTTCTTTTGATTTTTTTAAATTACATCTGCAGTTACTTCCTCCCCTGAAGTCTTCAATCCCTAAATGTCGTCTATGAGGCTTGGAATCAACTTCTTTCAAACTTCTGTTAATATTATTTTGACGACCATCCATGAGTCATGAATGTTCTTTATTGAATCTGGAATGCTAAATTCTTTCCAAACAGTTTTCAATTTATTTTGCCCAGATCCATTACAGGAATCACTCTCTATCACAGCTATAGCCTTACAAAATATATTTTGTAAATGATATAACTTGAAAGTCAAAATTCTTAATCCATGGGCTACAGAATGGATGTTGTGTTAGCAGGCATAAAACTAACATTAATCTCATTGTACATTTCCATTAGAGCCCTTGGGTGACCAGGTTCATTGTCAATGGGAACTAATGAGCAGTAGGTCTCAACAGTGGGCTTAAAATATTCAGTAAACCATGCTGTAAACAGATGCATTTTCATCCAGGCTTTGTTTTCTCATTTACGCAGCCAACAGAAAGTAGATTTAGTATAATTCTTAAGAACTCTAGAATTTTGAGAACGGTAAATATGCATTGGCTTCAACTTAAAAAGCACAGGATGCATTAGTCCCTACCAAGGAAATTAGCCTATTCTCTGAAGCTTTGAAACCAGACAATGACTTTCCACTCAAGCTGTTAAAGTCTTAGATGGCACCTTTTTTCTATATAAGGCACTTTCATCAACATTGAAAATTTGTTGTTTTGTGGGACTTTCATCAATAATCTTAATTAAACCTCTTGGATAACTTGCTGCAGCTTCTACTTCAGCACTTTCTGCTTCAGTTTGCACTTTTATGTTATGGAAGTGGCTTCTTTTCTTAAATCTCATAAACCAGTGTCTGCTAGTTTCCAACTTTTCTCCTGCAGTTTCCTCACTTCTCTCAGCCTTCACAGAATTGAAGAGAGTTAAGACTTTGCTCTGGATTAGGCTCTGAATTAAAGGAATGGTCTTGCCTGCTTAATCTTCTATACAGACTACAAAAACTTTCCCCACATCAGCAATAAGGCTGTTTGCTTTCTTATCATTTGTGTGCTCACTGGAATAGCATTTTAAATTTTCTTCAATAACTTTTCCTTAGCATTCATAACTTGGCTAACTCTTAGCTGCAAGAGGCCTACCTTTCAGCCTAACTCAGTTTTTGACATGCCTTCCTCACTAAGCTTATTTCTAGCTACACACACACACACACACACACACAATCATATTTTTTATATATATATATATAAATAAATATAATCATGGAGTAAAAGTGCAATTTTACTATATTGATATATTGCATGATGGTCAAGTCTTCAATGTATCCATCACTGGAGCGATGCACATTTTACTCAACTAACAACCTCCCATCTTCCACTCTTCTCCCACCCCCAAACCTCTGAGTCTCAATTGTCCCTCATTCCATACTTTCCATGTGTATGCATTATTAAGCGTGCATTTATAAGTTAGACATGCCCTATTTGACATTTTGATTCTGAGTCATTTTACTTAAGATAATGGCCTCCAGTTCCATCCATGTTACTGCAAGAGGCATGATTCCATTTTTTAAGGTAGAATATATTCCATTGTCTATATATACCATGGTTTTTAAAATCCATTCATTCATTAATGACCCTGAGGTTGATTCCGAGTACTTGCTATTGTGAATAGTGCTGCAATAAACATATGAGTGCAAGTATATTTTTAATATAATATATATTTTTTCTTTTTGGTAGATACCTAGTAGTGAGCTTTCTGGATCAAAATGGTAGTTCTATTTTTAGTTCTTTGTAAAATCTCAATACACTTTTCCATACAGTTGTATTAATTTACATTCACAGCAACAGTGTATAAGTGTTCCTTTCCTCTACATCCTCTCCTACATCTGTTATTTTTTGACTTTTTAGTAATAGCCATTCTGATTGATGTAGGTGGTATATCTCATTGATTTTAAATTGCATTTCTCTGATGATTAGTGATGTTGAATATTTTTTCATATGCTTCTTGGCCATTTGATTTATATTGAGAGACTTGAAACTCTTCCTTTCATCTGAACACTTAGAAGGCATTGTAAGGTTATTTATTGGCCTAACTTCAATATTACTGTGTCTCAGAAAATAGGGAGGCTTGAAGAGAGGGAGAGAGACTGGGAATGGTTGGTTGACAGTAATAAAAAAGCTTGAAATATTATAAAAATTACCAAATGTGACACAGTAACAGGAATTAAGCATATGCTATTGGAAAAATGAATAGACTTGCTTGGCTCAGGGTTACCATAAAACCTCAGTTTGTAAAAATATAAGCAATATCTTTGAAACAAAATATAACAATGCACAATAAAATAAGGTATGCCTGTATTTGTATACTCATGTTCATAGTAGCATTTTTCACAATAGCCGAAATGTGGAAGTGTTCACTGGCAGATGAAAACATAAACAAGAATATGATATGTACATACAGTTAGATACAATTCAGCCTTAAGAAAAGGAAGGAAATTCTGACATATGCTAAAATATAGATAAAGGTTGATGACACTATGCCAAGTGAAATAAGTCAGTCATATAAAGATAAAGGCTGTATGATTCCACTTATATGTGGTTACTTAAAGTAGTCAAAATCAAAGAGACAGAAAACAGAATGGTGGTTTCTAGGGTTTTGGGGCAGGCAGGTAATGGAGGAGTTATCATTTAATGGGCATAGAGTTTGGGCTTCGAAAGATAAAAATAATTATGTTAATGGATGGTTATGATAGTTGTACAATAATATGAATGTACTTAATGTCATTAAACTATACACTTAAAAGTGAAATAAGGGCCGGGCATGATGGCTCGTGCCTGTAATCCCAACACTTTGGGAGGTCGAGGCCGATAAATCACTTGAGGTCAGGAGTTCAAGACCAGCCTGGCCAACGTGGTGAAACCCCGTCTCTACTAAAAATTCAAAAATTAGCCTGGCATGGTGGTGCACACCTGTAATCCCAGCTACTTCAGAGGTTCAAAGAGAATCCCTTGAACCCAGGAGGCAGAGGTTGTGGCAAGCTGAGATCATGCCACTGAAGTCCAGCCTGGGCAACAAAGCAAGACTCCATCTCAAAAAAAAGAAAAAAAACAAAGAAAGAAAAAAAGCAATAAGATAGCACATTTTATGTACATTTTATGTTATGTTTATTTTACAACAATAAAAGCTGAAAAGGAAGATTAAATACCATGACTATGTTTATTTCGTCTCATACATACAAAGAAGTTCAATCTATAAATTTAATTATCACATTAACAGATAAAATAAAATCTCCAGATAGTTATTTAAACAGATGCAAAGTATGTATTTGAAACATTTTATCATAAATTTG
Organism: Pongo abelii; assembly: GCF_028885655.2. Taxonomy (NCBI): domain Eukaryota; kingdom Metazoa; phylum Chordata; class Mammalia; order Primates; family Hominidae; genus Pongo; species Pongo abelii. The sequence continues at coordinate 27,269,068 of NC_071988.2, forward strand.
TGATTAAAATGCTCAGTATATTAAAACATAGGAAAGTGTGTTTCTGTATCTAATATATTTTTAAAAAAGCAATATGTATTATTCTAAATGTGTAAATGTAGAGAGATTTTCATTTAAAATAAAAAACACAACACAAGGAAGCACATTTTCACAATTTCAAATAATACATATTTTGGAAGCCCTAGCATGCACAATAATATGATGAAAAGAATTTGATGCAGGGGGATTTAAAATAAAGAAATAAAACTGCCATGTTTGTAAAATATATGACTATTTACTTAGAAAACTATTTAGACACATTATTACATATTATTGTAAAGTTTATCTAGAAAGCAGAACATAAGGACAATATAGAAAGTTCAAATGCATATCTTTATATCAGCAACCACCAACCAAAAATTATTTAAAATAAAATCTCGTTTAAAAAAACATTAGACAATATAAGTAAATAAACATAAATTTTTTTCTAGTGTCATAGTAAATATTGCTTAGTCCTTCCCCCCCACCCCACTGGGTAGTTTATATACTACCCTATAGGTCATGCCAAAAATGAATAAAAGTTTAGATGCCAAAATGTTTATGAAACTGCTGTCTAAATACTGATTGATTGCACAATTTAAATAAAAGTTTTCCTTAGTTAAAAAAGAAAAAAAAAACATAAATTTAACAAAAAGAGTGCTAGACTTTCTAAGAAGTGCAATTAAGGTTTATTAAAACATATAACACCTAAATTAATGGAGAAGTTTTTTCCATTTTTGGGTAATATACCATTTAGAGACTGTTAGTTATTTTGAAATGTACCTACAAATTACAAATAAAAATGATGTGTAAACACTAATTTGTTTTATAAGATCAGTGTTTCTCTGATGTAACAACTTCACAAAGACATTGAAAAAAAGATAAATTATAAACTAATATTTCTCATAAATACAGGCACTTTAAATTTAATTCAGTAATATATCTCAGGAGTTTAAAGCTAGTTAACATTTCAAGACCAGTTAGAGTATTTAACACATGAGCTGTATGAAGGAGTAAACCGTATAATCAACTCAACTCAATAATCATCCATTCATGACAAAATTTATAAGTTAATTACAGTTAGGATGGTATTTCTTCAATCAAATAAAAAGCAACTATGATAAATTCTACAAGTAATGTCATTTTAATTGTGAAATATTGACTATTTTTTCTCTAGTTTGAGAAAAATGCAGATGCCACCTTTCACAACTTCCATTCAGCATTAAAATGGATTTCCCAGCCAGTGAAAGAGGGCAAGAAAAACAAATAAAAAGCATAAAGATTAGAAAAGAGTAAGTCAAACTGTCTGTATTCTCAAACAAGATTCTGTTGAAGGTATAAAAATATTAAGTAATTCACCAAAACAAATCTCTTCTAGTTCTAAAAAGTGAATATTGCCACCTCTGAGGACATGGAGTATCCATTTTAGAGTCAATTATATTTCTACATAGTAGCACCAAAAAAGTATAAAATTAAATAAAAATATCTATTTCCAATAGCATTAAAAAGCCTGAAATACTTAGGAAGGAACTTAACAGCAGGCAAAGCAAGATATCTATTTTGGAAATTATAAAACATTGCTGAGAGTAATTAAAGAAAAAATAAATGAAGAAATATAGCTATCTAAAAAGACTGAAATTGTGAATGTTTTTTAAATGATAAATATCCAAAATTGATTTATAGAAACAACAAAATCTACCGCATAATCTCAGCAGGCTTTTTGTAGTGAATGACAAGATTATTCTAAAATTAAAAATACAAGATACTTAGATTAATCAAAATAATCTTGAATAAGTACAAATTAATTCGAAGACTCACATTATCAGATTTAACAGCTTACAATGAAGCTACAGGCACCGTGGCAGTGTCATGAATAGACAAATCAATGGAACAGAAATGATAGTGGAGATGTAAACTAATGCTTGTAAGTTCAATTGATTTTTAAATGAAAGTTCCAAAGCAATTCAATGGGAAATACAAAGATTTTTTTAACAAATGGTGCTGGAACAAATGGATATCCATGTAGAAAAAATAATCAACCCTGTTTTATATATAACAACACACACAAGCTTAATTCAAAATAAATCATGAGCTAAATTTACAAACTGAAATCATAAAGGTTAAAAGAAAATAAGTGGCGCAAAACTTATCAGAGGGTAAGGAAAATTTTCTTAGGCAGAATAAAACAATTATAAAAGAAAACAATGATAAATTACGTTTTATCAATATTAAAACAATTCTGATCATCAATAGGCACTGCTAAGAAAATTAATAAGTGAACCACAGCCAGGAACGTATGTGTGATAAAAGACATATCCAGAATGTATTTTTTAAAAATCTTATAACTCAAGAGTTAAAGTACAAAGAGTCCAATAAATAATTGGGCAAATGGCTTGAACAAACACTCTTAAAACAAAAATATACAAATAACTCAAAAGCTTAGGGAAAAGTATATATCATTAGCCAAGAGGGAAATACAAATTATATCCACAGAATAACTTTATGTGTTCACCTTAATGACCAAGATTTTAAATAAACTATCAATATCAAATATGGGCAAGGGTGTGGAACAATGGGAATTCTCATATATTGCTTATGTTAATGTGAAATAGAGCAACTGAAAAGGTTTGGCTGTGTCCTCACCCAAATCTCACCTTGATTTGTAGTTTCCATAATCCCCACATGTGGTGGGAGGGACCCAGTGGGATGTAATTGAATCATGGAGGTGACTTCTCCCATGGTATTCTTGTGATAGTGAGCAGGATCTCACAAGATCTCATGGTTTTATAATGGGCTTCCCCCTTCACTTGACATTCATTCTTCTCCTTCCAGCCGCCATGTGAAGAAGGACGCGTTTGCTTCCTCTTTTGCCACAATTGTAAGTTTCCTGAGTCCTCACCAGCCCTGTGAAACCGTGAGTCAGTTAAACTTCTTTTCTTTATCAATTACTCAGTCTCAGGCAGCTCCTTTTTAATTCCAATAATCACTTTATTTTTTTAATTTCATCTTTTAATCCTCAAAACACTTTTACGTATTAGAGTCAACCTCTTAAGTAGCATTTCTTAAGTTACTCTGGTACAGGTGGTATTTGTTTACATGAGTAAGTTCTTTAGTGGTGATTTGTTAGATTTTTGGTGTACCCATCATAAAAAGGAGCCCACATAGCCAAAGCAAGACTAAGCAAAAAAACAAATTTGAAGGCATCACACTACTTGATTTCAAACTCTATTATAAGGTCATAGTGTCACCAAAACAGCATGGTACTGGTCTAAAAATGGCACATAGACCAATGGAACACTATAGGGAACACAGATATAAACCCAAATACTTACAGCCAACTGATCTGTGACAAAGCAAGGAAAAACATAAAGTCGGGGGAGGACCCCCTTTTCAATAACTGGTGCTGGGATAATTGGCAAGCCACATGTAGGAGAACAAAACTGGATCCTCATCTCTCACCTTACACAAAAATCAACTCAAGATGGATTAAAGACTTAAACTAAGAACTGAAACTATAAAAATTCTAGAAGATAACATTGGAAAAACCCTTCTAGACATTGGTTTAGGCAAGGATTTCATGACAAGAACCCAAAAGCAAATGCAATAAAATCAAAGATAAATGACTGCGACCTAATTAAACTAAAGAGCTTTTGCATGGCAAAAGGAACAGTCAACAGGGTAAACAGACAACCCACAGAGTGGGAGAAAATCTTCATAATCTATACATCTGACAAAGGACAAATAACCAGAATCTACAATGAACTCAAATCAGTAAGAAAAATACAAACAATCCCATCAAAAAGTGGACTAAGGACATGGATAGACAATTCTGAAAAGAAGATACACAAATGGCCAACAAACATATAAAACAATGTTCAACATTGGGCAGTTCTTTATAGCAGCATGAGAATGGACTAATACAACGACTATTCCATAAAATGCTTGGCCGTTTCCTATAAAGTTGAACATACAGTTGAACATATAAAAAAAGTAAATAAATGAATAAATAAATAAAACCCTTCCCTACCCTTTGACCTAGCAATTATATTCCTCAGGATTTATCCAAGAAATATTAAAATATGTCTACAAAAGGCCGGGCTCAGTGGCTAACACCTGTAATCCCAGCTCTTTGGGAGGCTGAGGCGGGTGGACCACGAGGTCAGGAGTTTGAGACCAGCCTGGCCGATATGGTGAAATTCCATCTTTACTAAAAATACAAAAATTAGCCAGGTGTAGTGGCATGTGCCTGTATTCCCAGCTACTTGGGACGCTGAGGCAGAATAATTGCTTGAACCCAGGAGGCGGAGATTGCAGTGAGCCGAGATTGTGCCATTGCACTACTGCTGTAAATAATACAAAATTCAATCTACAGCAGGATAGATACACACTGTGCATCAAATTCATACAATGAAACACTACTCATCAATAAAAAGAAGAAAAACTGATTTCTTTACTATTTATAAATCTCATAGATATTTTGATGAACAAAATAAGCCAAAGACAAGGAAGTACATATGATAAGATTTCCCTTATATGAAGTTCTAAAGTATTCAAAACTAATTTATGGTGAAAAGATAATCTAACTGTGGTTGCCTAGGGTTTGCGGGGGTATAGGGAGATATAATTTACTCCTATGACAAATGAGAGAGTTCTTTGGTTTGAAGGAAATTTTCTATATCTTATTATTGTTATTCATTGCTTGAGTATATTCACTTGTTAAAACTCAATAAACTCAGTGAATTTCAATATATGTAAAGAAGTAGACAGGTAGTAGTAAACTCTAGTTAATATATTGAAAATAGTGAAATCCATGTTTCTCACTGTTGAGACAGTTTCAGTATTGGAAAGGGGAAAACTAATATGTACTATGTGATGTTGGATTGAAAATATCAATATTTATTTACATCATATATATTTGTGTGTGTGTGTGTGTGTGACAGAGAGAGAGAAAGAGAGACAGAGAGAAAGAGAGAGAGGGAGAGAGAGAAGGGAGAAAGAAGAAGAGGAAAGGCAGGAGAGAAAAAAGAGAATAAGCACACTCAGCATTCATATTTAAATACCATTTCCCACTAAAAGGATCCATGGCTTAATGGAGAAATGGTTACTATTTTCAGGGCTAGAAAAGAGCAATATAAGCCTGGAGCATCTTGTTGCATTGAGGAAGATGAGCTCAAAGAATTAGGGAAATATGTCAAAATGCACAAGTCAGTTTGACAGGGCTCCCTCTTGTCATATTCAAAGTAAATATTGAAAGGGTTAGATTGAAATAACTCAATAAAGTAATAAATCATAAACCCATACTCATAGAAGTAAATAAATGAATAAATAAATAAAGCCCTTCCCTACACTAGAGGGCCAAATCTTAAGCATAGCAGAAATGATATATTTGAAATTACCAATGGATGCTAAACTTACAGGGTAGATGTTGATTGGAAAAGAAATTGTTTCAAAGTATCTCCAAAAGTCTACTCATTAACTTCAAAGGAAAAAGTGTAATAATGTCATTCAATAATGTAGGTACTACCACCTGAACCAAAATAACAAATATAGCATAATCAAATTTGGGACAAACAAAATTGTGTCTAATAAGAAACTCAGAGAAAGACAAAACATCATTAGTTCTGTTAATCTAATCATGAGGAGGCATCGGACAGACCTAAGTTGGGAGACAGTCTACAAAATAACTAGGTCTGTCCTCTTAAAAAATGTTAAACTCAATACATAGAAAGAAAGACCGAAATATGACAATTAAATACAATATGCAATTGTGGAATTTGTTTCTGGAAAAGGAAAACAAATAGCTATAAAATACATTATTATGAAACTTCATTGAATGTAGTATTGTCTGTAGATGGGATAATTTCCTTATTTTTCCTAGTATTTAAAATTTATCTGTGGTTTTGTTAGAAACTGTTTAATTTCTTAAGAAATATGAACTAAATTATTTAAGGTTAAAGAATCAGAATACTTTCAACTTACTATAAGATACATACAAAATCCTGTATGTATAAAATTAATACAGTATAAGATACATACAAAATCCTGTATGTATAAAATTAATATACAGATATGTAAATGGTCTAAAATGAAACAAGTGTTGCATTTGGATAAAGGGTATATAAGACTTCCTGACACAATTCTAGCAACTTTCCTGTAAATTTGAAGCTATTTCAAAATATAAACTATGCCCCCTGTGATGGTTAATATTAAGTATCAACTTGATTGAAGAATTCAAAGTACTGTTCCCGGGTGTGTCTGTGAGGGTGTTGCCAAAGGAGATTAACATTTGAATTAGTGGGCTGGGAGAGGCAGACCCACCCTCAATCCAGTTGGGCACCATATAATCAATCAGCTGCCGGCCCAGCTAGAATAAAGCAGGCAAAAGAACATGAAAGGACTGGACTTGCTGGTTCTTTTGGCCTTCATTTTTCTCCTGTGCTGGATGCTTCCTGCCATCGAACATCAGACTCCAAGTTCTTCAGCTTTTGGACTCTTGGACTTACATCAATGGTTTGCCAGGGGCTCTTCAGCCTTTGACCACAGACTGAAGGCTTCACTGTCGGCTTCCCTACTTTTGAGGTTTTGGGACGCAAACTAATCCACCACTGGCTTCCTTGCTCTTCACCTTGCAGACAACCTACCGTGGGACTTCATCTTGTGATGGTGTGAGTTAATATTCCTTAATAAACTCCCTTTTATTCCTTAATAAACTCCCTTTCATATATACAAGTTTCCTATTATTTCTGATACCTAGAGAAACCCAGACTAATACTCCCCCTCCAAAAAAAGAAAAAAAAAAACCTAGTATAATCTCAGATCCCCTTCCCCACTCCACAGTCAAGGAGGGTGTTCTCCCATCTCCTACCTCCTCACCCTTGACAGCATACTTGAGAATTATTCTCTTGCCTAGGTAAAACAGTATCTGTAGATCGGGAGACATAGACCTGACTTATCATAGGTAGCATAGTGTAAACTGGAAATAAATGAGAGTTTACTTGATGAAGATGGAGACTCCATAATCATTTCATTCATACCAGCCTTCTTCCTCATTTTGCTTTCAAAATGCTAGCATATAGGTGGAAGGGTGAATCTAGTCTCTCTTCACCAGAATCAAAATTTAAGAATTGGTGATTGTAGAGATCTCTGACATAATACCAAGGTTTTGTTCACATTGGAGCACTGTAAGGCTGAGTAACACCTTTCTTCAGCCTTTTCCATCTCAATTAGTAACAACCGCATTATTGAAGTTTCACCTGCCCAAACCTCGAGCAACATCATTGACTCTTTTCTTTCCCCACCACACACATCATCCATCAGTAGATCCTCTGAGCTTCAGGCTTTTTCAACTTTTGTCTTTTTGGAATGCATTGCTTTTCCTCAGTTATTCCTTTCCCCATCCAAAAAAAAATGGATGTACCTTCATCTATTCTGCATTTTTACTTAGCAATTTTTACCTTATAACTTACAATATGAAATTTTTATTTCTTATGTTTAAGGTATGTCCCTCTCATTTAATTTAAGCTACAAAGAGTCAGGAGTGTTTTTACTTAACTGTTAATTAATGTATCTTGAGTGCATTGAATAATTCTGTTGACACAGTAAACACTTAGTATTTGTGGAATAAATGTTTCTTTTCTCCACAATTCTAATTTAAGTAACACCTATTCCATTTGAATCTAAATTATTAGATTCACTGAAAAATAAGGTTTTAGTAAGATGTTTATACTTGGAGTAATATTTTGGGCTTTAAACTATTGCTGTTATTTATTTAGCATTTTTGTATTTGTTAATCTTTGTTCCAAAATGTTTACAATTAATCTTCCAAACAACTTTACATTATCTTAACAATTTTACGTATGAAACAAATCTAGGCTCTTAGACGTTAAGCAAATTGCCCAAGGACACAAAGTCAAGAAAGTAATAACTTTTTAAAACTTTTTGTATGAATACAATTTACATACATAAAACTGGAGAATCATAAGTATAAAGCTAGATTAATTGTTGTGAAATAAATATACTCATCGAGCACAACCTAAGACAAGAAAAACAATTGGATAAAAAACTGCTACTGTGATTCCTTGTTTACAATCTCTACTTCTCTACTCTCCAAAGACGACCACTATCTCTTAGCACTGTGGATACTTTTCCATATTTTTGAAATTTATATAAATGAAATCAGATATTATATATTGTTTTGTGCCTTGATGATTTCATTTAACACTATATTTGTAATCACTGACTAATACTCTAATTGTATTGCTATACAACAGGTTGTTTATTCATTCACCTATTGAAGAAAATCTCAGATGCTTTCAGATTTTGGAATTACGAATAAAGCGCTTAAATATTTGCATGCAGGTTTTAGTGTGAACCTGTTTTTAATAATTGGGTAAATACATAAGACTGTAAATGCTGGATTAAATGGTTTAGCTTTTTAAAAAGCTGCTATACTGTGTTCTAAAGTGGCTAAATCACTTTGCATTGCAAACAGCAATGCAGGTGAATTCCATTTTTCTGCATCACCTGCAGCAATTGATATTAGTTCAAATTTTAGTCATTCTAAATGATACGTAGTGTTATCGCATAGTTGCCTTAATTTGCATTTTCCTCTAAACAAATAATATTGAGCATCTTTCATATGCTTATTTGCAAAAATGTGTTTTCTTAGAAAGGGTCTCTGTTCAGATTATTTGCCTCTTAAAATTGTCCTGGTGCCTTTTCTTTTAGAATGCTATTAATTATTGAATCAATTTTAACAGGCACTAAGTTTTTAATAGATTAATTATTACTTACTATTTTGTGTAAGTTTTGGTAGTTTGTGTCTTTCAAGAAATAACTACATACATTTCATCTAATTTATGAGAATTGTGGACATAGGTTTATTCATAGTATTCTTTTATTATTATTTTAATGAACATTTATAGGATATGTTTAATGTCTATGGACCACTCTTTCATTTCAAATATTTTCAATTTATTTATTCTCTCTTTTCATTCTGGATTAGCTTGGCTAGAGCTTCCTTAATTTTATTGTTCTTTTCAAATAATCAATAAATTGTATTTATTGATTTTCTCTATAGTTTTCCTATTTGCAGTTTTCTTCAATTCTTCCCTGATTTTTATTAGTTCTTTTCTTCTGCTTGAGTTCAGCTATAATTACTTTTCTTTCTCTGGAACTTATATGATGGAAGCTTAGACTATTATGTTTAGATTTTTTTTCTTTTCTAACATACGCATTTAATGTTAATTTCTCACTAAACACATCTTTCATTGCAGCCAACAAATTTTGGTAAGTTATAGTTCTATTCTGATTTAGTTTGAAATATTTTAATTTCTCTTGACATTTCTTTTATGAATAATATTTAGAAGTGTGTCACTTAACTTCCAAATATTTGGAAATTTTGAGCTATTCTTCTCATTGATTTTTTGTTGTTGTTTAATTACACTCTGCTCTAAAAATGGATATTGTATAATTTTAAAATATATTTTATATGTTTTATGGCATCAGTGTGGTCTATCTCAATTATCTATCATGTGATACTGAGAAAAATAAGTATTCAGCTGTGATAAGACAGAATATTTTATAAATGTCAATTAGATCGAGTAGATCAGCAGTTCTGTTCAGATCACTTATATCTTTACTAATTTTTTTGCCTGCTTGATCCATCAGTTATTAAAAGAGTGGTATTTATCTACAACTATAATCATGAATGTGTCTATTTCTCTTGGTAGTTCTGTCAGATATTGCCTCACATATTTTGATACTGTTTTTATTGGCATACACATTAAGCAGTATTATGCCTTCCTTAAGAACTGGCCTTTTAACATTATGTAGTCTCCCTCCTTGTCTCTAATAATAGTCTTTATTCTAGAGTCTACTTTGAAATTAATATAGCTACTCCAACTTTGTTTTTATTAGCAAGCACCACATGTTTTTCTCCATTCCACTGTATTTAACCTATCTGAGTCTTTATAAAAGTGGGTGTCTTGTACAAAATGTATAGTTAGGTTTCTATTTAAGTCCACTTCATGGTCCTTGGCTATTAATGTCTCCCATTTTTGGTGTATTTAGACCATTCACATTTGAAATGATTATTACTGTATTTAAATTAGTATATATTATTTTTGTAATTGTTTTCTTTTTTCATTTTTGAAGTCTTTATTTCTTTAATTACAAAAACTTCACCTACTCATATAAATCCAAAACTACAAAAGCTTATAGAGTCTTCCTCGACTCCAACCCCTCACCTCACACCCTTGATATAACGGTTTGATTTGTATACTTTCAAGTGATTTTTCTGTGATGTACCAACAAATAACATCGTGGTGGGGCTTATTGTTTGTACAAGATTACACCACGAGTCTGCAACTTAATTTTTTACTTAGTAATAAGTCCTGGATTCATACAGATAGATCTTTTCTGTTCCTTTTAATACATGCGTAATAGTCCTGAGCATGGATATACTATGTCTTTTTAAAAAATCCCTGATTGATTGATTTAGGTTGCTTTCAATATTTTTGGAATTGCAAAAAATTCTGCAATAAATATATTTGAACACATAGTGTGCACAGTGACATGGATGTTTCCAAATAAGATGTCTAGAAATGGAGATGCTAGGCATCTCATTTGAGTATGTACATGTTATGCTCTGGTAGATCCTTTGCTCAACGGTTGCACCAATTTCCCCTCACACCAGCAATGGATATGCATGTTCATTTCTCCACATCTTTTCCTGAACTCCATGTTATCATCTCTATGGTTTTTGTCAGTCTGATGGACTAAAAAAAAAATTTTTATGGTAGCATCTTGTTGTTTTTGTTTGCATTTTTAAAATTTTTGGTAAGATTAAATCTCTCTTTATATGGTCCTTGGCTATTAATGTCTCCCATTTTCAACATCTCTAATTATTAAAAAATTATTCTTGCTGTTGATTCTATATCTTACTTTCTGTACATTCTACTTATTGATCTCAGTTATGTTTCTGAACTCAAATGAGGTAGGTCTGCTCTAACCTCTAAATGGCAGTTCAAATATTTGGAGAGTTCTACCAAATGTCCTTCTAGCCTGCCCGTCTTTAGGCTAACATCCTTAACTCCTCTCTCCTTAGGAGTGATTTTGAAATAGTTTGAAATTCTAAGTTCTGCCCTCTGGAATACCCTGGTTATCAATGTCCCCTTTTAAAACATTTCTTCAGAACTAATTACAGAACAACAGCATATATGTTCTGATAAGTGCTGGGTACAATAGAAACTATCATTTTTTATTATAATAATATAAGTTTAAGTTTGGAATCCATTTTACTTGAGTATATAGTCAATTAAACAAAAAAGGTATATTTTTGCATGGTTGACTTTAAAATCGCAGTTCTTTCTTTTCCTATTATGCAGTGGATGTTTTTCAGCTTTGGTACACGTTTTTGTATTTACTCCACTCATGCAATCATCTACTGTTTTTGGATCTTTGTTGGGGCCAATGGATTATTTATTTTTTAGTTATTTTGTGTAGCATATTAGTGACTCCTACCATTTTATCTTTTGTAGCTTTAATAGGCAAATTTTTATTTTAAATAAAGTAAGCAGAAAAAGGCCAAACGTAATCTTCCTTCAAAATCTGCACGTATCCAGCCTCCTCCACATCCTTTGGATTTGGTCATGGAAGTAGCTCATTCTTATTCTCAGCCCACATTTCTTCATTTAGGCCAGACAGAAATATGGTATGACCTTTTTGGAATGTGATCTAAATAAGCTTAATTTCTGATTTCACTCTCATACCCCAGTCCAATAACTGCCAAACAAAGAAAATAAACCTAATTGAACATAGCTTTCATTGTAATGAAACTGTGCTAGGTCTCTAGTTACCATGACTTTCTATCTCTTTAAAGGGTTATATTAAGTTTTAAAAAAAATTTTTAATTTTTTTTATTTCAATGCGTTTTTGGGGAACAGGTGGTATTTGATTAGATGAGTAACTTTTTTAGTGGTAATTTCTGAGATTTTGGTGCATCCATCACCAGAGCAGTGTACCTGTACCCAATGTGTAGCCTTTTAACATTCTATGCAGGAAAATTTACCAGTGATTTTTTTTTTCAATTACTCTTTGAGAAAGTTTTTATTTCTTCCTTACATTTGAAGAAGAATTTTGCTGGAGGTAGAATTCCAGTTTGGTGAATTGTTTTTCCAACACTCTAAATATCTTACTCCAGTTTCTTCTTGTTCACCTGGTTTCTGACAAGATGGCCAACATATCCTTATTCCTCTATAGGTAAGATGCTCCCCATACCCCAGCCTTTTCTATGATTTTATCTTTGTCTTTGGTTTTCTGAAGTTTGAATATGATGTAATTAGGGTGTTTTTTATTAGTTTGGTTTAGATATTTTACAATTTATTTTATGAATGTTCTCTGAATTTTCTAGATCTGTGGTTTTGGATCTATCATTAGATTTGGAACATTCTGAGCCATTATTACTTCAAATACTACTTTTGCTCCATTCTTTCTTTATCTCTTCTTCAGTATTTCAAATGTGTATGCAAAAGATTTGAAATGGTCCCATTGTTTTTGAATTTTTTTGTCTTTGAATTTAAAACTTTCTATTGAACTATCCTCAAGCTAATTTTTCACTCAACCATGTGTTCTAATAATGAGCCCATCAAAGTCAATCTTCATTTCTATTTTAGTGCTTTTGATTTGTAGCATTTAAAAAAATTTTCTTACAGTTTCTATTTTTCTCTTTAAAGCATCCATCTGTTTTTTCATGCTGTCTACTTTTACCATTAAATCCCTTAACATACTAACCACAGTTGTTCTAAATTCCCTGTCTGATAATTATAGCAATTTTCTCATATCTTAATCTAGTTTTGATGATTGCCTTTTCTCTTCAGATTGTTTTTTCTTGCTTTTTTTGTCGTGTCATTCAATTTTTGGTAAAAGTCAGATATGTTGAATTGAGTAATTGGAATGAGGTAAATACACCTTTACTGTGAGCATTTCTGTTAATTTGATTGTGAGTTGAAATATTTAATGTTTGTTGCAGCCATGGGCACTAGAGGCTTTGAATTATTTTAGTGTGCTTGCTTTTGTTTCTCCTCTTGAATTTGGACTTCCCTAAGTACTTTGCCTTAGAGAGGTACTGTGTTATAAAGCTTAGATGAAGCTCACAGATAGTATCCAAGAGCTCTGTCGGTGGTATTCTTGCACCCAACCCCACACAGAGGATGGAAGCTCTACCCAAGTCATGGCAGGCTTAGGGTACTTGGCTGGGTTGAGTTTAAAATCATAAAAGGTCAAAGCTGTCTTCCATACTGAGTCAGTTCCTGGGTGGGATCACAAGACCAGTTGAGACAGTTTCTTGATATCGATTACAGGTCCATGGGATATACATATTATATATAAATATATAAACATATATATTTATATGTATAAATTTATGTTATATAATATATAAATTTTTATATATAATTATATATAAATATAAATTACATTTATATTTTATAATATATGATATATATTTTTATATTATATATCAAGTGATTTTGATGTAGGTGCTATAAATATTTATATGTATTTATATATATATATACATATTTATATATAAATATTAAAATATTAAATATTTAAATATATAAACATATATTTAAATATATATTATATATTTATTATATATAAATTATATATTTATTATATATAATATATAATAATACTATATAAATATATATATTTATATATGTGTATGTGTGTACATATCTCCAATGCTGTAGCTTTGTTCTCCCTGCCCCCTACTGCCATATCTGATACCACCATGCTAAACCTATTTTCTTGATTATCACATTCCTTATTACTATAATTTTTCTTCCTTAGATGATACAAGCAGAGTCTAAGAGGTTGGTACAGAAGAGAGCTCTTTTCTCAGCTAAAGCAAGGCTCTTGCACAATGTTTTCCTCTGTAGGGTAGGTCTTTGTTATGGAGAACAAAAGCTTTGGATATAATTCACAATTATTCCAGTTTTCCTCCTTTTGCCAAGGCCAAGAAAGCATCAGATTTCTCTTTTATTATTGCCTACCTTTCATTCTGCAGAAAATCTCTGAGCCAGTACTATGAGTCCTGGGCAAACCAGCAGTCTTTCATATTCTTGCCTGGCATATCTGGTATGGAGCATCTGCCTTCTGAGCTAGCTGGATAAGGGCAATTGGGGCCCAAGAACTCTGAGTCTTCCATGACTCAGGTAGAATTTTCCATCCTATGTGTAGCACTGGGTGGAAGAAGAAAGCCTCTGAACTGTTAGCTGTACTCATGAGGAATTTAGCCTGTAAAATTCAGAGTTTAAGGAGATTGAGAATACTGGTGGCCTTCCCCAACCTCCCTTCACCCTCAGTAAGAGAAGTTAATTGTAATCACCCAATTGGTTCTTCTTGCCTGCTGCACAGATAAAGCTAATTCACTGAGATAGCAGTATTGCGGTAGAGAAAAAATTTAATGATTGCAGAGCTAGCCAAAGGGAAGAAAACAGTTTATTACTCAAATCAGCCTCCCTGAAAGCTTGGAGGCTAGTTTTTCAAGGATAGTGTGGAAGGCAGGGTGTTTAGGAATGGAGAATGTTGATTAGTTGGGTTGAGGATGAAACCATAGAAGGTCAAAGCTGTTTTTTGGTGCTGAGTCAGTTCCTGGGTGGGGTCACAAGACCAGTTGATCCAGTTTCTTGGTATGGGTTACTGGTCCAGGTGGTGCCACTTGGTCTATCAGAATGCAAGGTCTGAAAAATACCTCAAATACTAATCAGGATTTTTAATATTAATGTTATCTATAGGAGCAATTGGCGAGGTTATGAATCTTGTAATCCTTGGTTACGTTACTCCTGAGCAATAATTTTAATTTTGTAGCTAATTGCTAGTTTTACAAAGGTAGCTTCAGTCCACAAGAAAGTAAGGGGGTTAGTTTTGAGAAGGAGCTGTTATCATCTTTGTTTTAAAGTTATACTATAAACAAACTTTCACCCATAGTTAGCTTGGCATATGCCCAGGAATGAACAAGGGCAGCTTAGAGGTTAGAAACAAGATGGAATAAGTCAGATTTATTTTGCTATCATAATTTTTTATGTCAGATTTTCCTCACTGTCATAATTTTTGCAAAGGCTATTATATAATCATTGATTGGTAGCTGAGAAGAAAGGGAGCCCAGTTTTTTTTACCATATGCTCCTGGAGTGGAATGTAATTCAAGTTGAACTGGAAACAGGAAAGAGTGGAAGTGGATTGTTGCTCAAATGCTAAAGACTTCTAGTGTTCTTAACATGCTTCAGTATATTTTCTTGAAGTAATTATTCTGAATTTGCTGTATGCTCTTAGCACATATCCAAGGGTCATAAGATGATATTTTAAATATTTTTTTACTAATTTGGCTTATTTTGCTGTGGAGTGGTTCCATGGAGCTCCTGCCATTCTAAAAGTGAAACTCCTAAATTTATTTTTATACTATTCATATTGAATATAGTAAGTATACTTTATTACAGCAAGGAAGTCTGGTGATAGCGTGGCATAGAAATATGAGCACTGGCCTTGAAGCCACACACTGTTGGGTTTGACACGCAGCTCTGTCATTACCATCTGAGCAGACTAAGGCAAATTACTTTAGTCTCTCTGAACATCAATTTCCATAACTGACATAGAAAAATTAAAACATTCTTTTAAGGTTGTTGTAAGATATTGATGAGACAAAGTATACATGCAAAATGCCTTGCTCAGAAATGTCATTAGTGTTCGATTAATATTATTAGTGGATTAATAATTTAATAATTTTATCATATCAGAATCTTTTCTACTTCCTTACATACAGATAATTATAGTTTTATATGGCTTTATCCTCTTCTTTTTAGGTATGTTTGTGTGTGTATGTGTGTGTGTGTGTGTATGTATATTTTATGTATTTAAATATATATATATGGATATATGGAAAAAATAACTTTTATTTGAAGAATCTGAACACTTTAAACTTCTTGGATCCAGAGAGACATTAAAACGAGACAGCAATCACATGCTATGTCCCCTCTTTTTAGCTATATATTGTTCTATTGAAACTGCTTGGTACTGCCACAACTAGCTATGAACTAAAATAATAATGCTGCAAGATGGGACTCTGTAATTTGAATATTTAAGCACGTCAAGTGATTTTGATGCAGGTGCTATAAGAAACATTTTGAAATGTCTAGAAACATTAGGGTTCTAATGATGGTGACTGAAATCCTGGAAAGGCTTCTGAGAAGGACTTGGAGGTATTTCAAACAAATTTTGAATATGGAACAGGTACTGTCTGTTTCAGTATTTCCCTACTGAAAACATTTTTAGAGTTTAAATACCCTGCCAAATGTTTCCAATGCTTCTACATACTTTGCACTTAAAATTCTTAATAGAAGATACTTAATTTGCTTATATAGAGTGGAAAAGTGGTGGATGGAAAGAAATGTAAAATAGTTCTGCATTCAGTGTTATCCCATAAACAAAGGTAAAATGGAGCAAATTAAAGTTTGGGGTTAGAAAGCTTTAAAAATTCAGATATACTTTGTACAGGGTGCAGATGAATAATTTAAGTTTATTAAAGTGGTTCTGCTTTAAAAATGTGTCATTTTGAAGAACATTTTTAATCAATAGTTTATTAAAACAATATTCTACTGGATATATTTTATCTCTGGAATTTAAATGTTAATGTGACACATTAATCTGTACTATAATACCAATTATAATAAAACACTCCACATAAGGCATTTTCTTACTTTATTATGTCCTATTTCATGAGATAATTTCTCATATCTTCAGATGTTTAAAGCACTATAAGTATAAAGTGAATGCTACTCCAAACTATGTAAAAAGTGTGGCATCCATAGCCATTGATGTCCCTAGTTTTACGGTTGTGTCTGTGATTGCAACAAAAAGAAATTACATGGTAGTTTGATGTTTAGTGCAATGTATATTTTTGTTAATTTTAACATCCCCTGTGAGAAGCCTCCAGAAAATTAGAGTGGAAAGCTATGATGATTCCGATTATTTTTAAGCTGTACGTTCTCTCTTAGAGTAAGAAAGAAGAAATACATTTACACATAACACAGACACCTACACAGCACACACAAACAGCATGCATTAGTAATTTGGGACACTTTTTGCAAGTTAAATATTTTGTTTTGTTTTTCAAAGAGTAACCCAATCCAGTTTGAACAACTCAAAGTACTCATTTAGAAAAAAAAAAATGGGTGGCAAATAAAGACAATTTAGAATACATGAAAACTGAGTGTGGATTAAACAAAGAACAGATATGTGGGAGACCTGTAATGTTGGGCTGCTATCCATTAATATTCAAGGGAAGTAATAATGTGGCCTTCCAGGAACAGAGACATACAAATCTTGGTCCTGCTCCTAACTCTTGCTGCTTCTGCTGTTGATATAGCAATATTGTTAATAACAGCCAATAAATTTTAATGCCTTTTTTTTGGAAAAGACTCATTTTGTTTCCTCTTTTAAATTGATCCCCCAAATTGATCTTTCTCACACACACACACACACACACAGACAATCACACATCCTATATCACCATTCTTTAACTTGTACTCATTTTCTAAATCTTTAATGATTGGAACAACGCTTCCAGAAACCTTCCGTTACTACCTAAAACTATATTAGATCCTTAGTGATGGGTTTGGCAGCACGATACTCATACTCCATCATAGCACATATGTGCCTATTATTTGTTTTCTCCACAAGATCATAAAAACTGGATGACAGAGGCTATAGCAAGTTGTCTGGCATATCTGTGGAGCTCAGTAGTTTGTAATTAAATGGAACTCTACACAACAACTACATGAGGCATGTTTTACTCACCATTGATCATAGAAGCAAGGCATGGGCCCAAGTTCACTCAACGAATATGTAAAGGGGGAAGTCCCTGAAAACAAACCTGGTGGTTCTAAATGAAGTTTTCTTTGCCAGTACAGAGGCTGGCCTTTTGAATAGGCACAGATCTGTCTCTCAGTATCTCATTAGAACTTCCTTACATTTACACTGAAATGTCCACTCTTAGAATTCCAGTTCCCGGATTTTTTTTTACTTCACTCACTTTTCATTGATTGAGGATTGATTGATTTTTAATATCATGTGTCTTTCATGGGAACTAGCTGGTTTGCTTTTAAATTTTATGGACTTCTCTTTTAGAAATGCAGGTGTTCCTAAATTCATGGTGCATTACCATCATTGATTCACTCAGCAACATCCTGTATTCATGTATTCTCTTTAATCTCCATCACCCATTCCCTTTATTCCCCCATCCTAAAAACAATCATCTTGTATATTTATATATTTAATGCATTTTGTCATAAATGTGTAATTTGTTTTGTGTTAACTCATATATAAATACATTATTCTCTATTAAAGGTCTCATATGTTGCTTATTTTTTTCATTCAGCAAAAAGCTTTTAAGATCTATCTATTTAGACCATACATATCGATTCTTTTCCACCTGTTGTATAGAACTCCATGATCTATTCTACCATGTTTTACCAGTTTGCTCCCCTAGTGGTGACACAAGCAGATTATCACCCCTCCACGGCCAATAACACTGCAACTAATATCCTTGAGCATTTATTAAGGATATGTTCTCAAAAGCAGAACTTTTAGACTACAGATAGGCACATACTAAATTTGATGTTCATTTTGCAGAACATTTTTAATCAATAGTTTATTAAAACAATACTTGATATACTTTATTTCTGGAATTCTAAATTTTAATATGACAAAAATTAATCTGTATTATAATACCAATTATAATAAAATACTCCCCATGAGGCATTGTCTTACTTTATTATGTGCTATTCCACAAGACAATTTCCTGTATCTTCTGATATAAGAGCCAGATTCCTTTTGAGGATGTGACAATGTCTGTACCATTTTATAATTCTAACAGCAGAATAACTACAGTACATTCTGCCATTTGGAAAAAGAAGAGTGGTAAACTGGTCTACAGAAAATCAAATATTGGCCAGGCGTGGTGACTCACGCCCGTAATCCCAGCACTTTGGGAGACTGCGGTGGGCAGATCACGAGGTCAGGAGATCGAGACCATCCTGGCTAACAAGGTGAAACTCCGTCTTTACTAAAAATACAAAAAATTATCCAGGCATGGTGGCACGCACCTGTAGTCTCAGCTACTCGGGAGGCTGAGGCAGGAG
The DNA here is from genome assembly GCF_028885655.2 of Pongo abelii. Taxonomy (NCBI): domain Eukaryota; kingdom Metazoa; phylum Chordata; class Mammalia; order Primates; family Hominidae; genus Pongo; species Pongo abelii. The sequence continues at coordinate 27,288,287 of NC_071988.2, forward strand.
AATGGCGTGAACCCGGGAGGTGGAGCTTGCAATGAGCTGACACCGCACTACTGCACTCCAGCCCAGGCGACAGAGCAAAACTCTGTCCCCAAAAAAAAAAGAAAATCAAGTATTATGGGCAGATGTTGCAAATATCCCATTCCATAGGGAAGGGAAATGCTGGATTAAGCCCTGATTCTGCTTCCTGAGAGAAATAAGTATTCCATTGAACTCTGTAACCTCTTGCTCCATCTTCTGGAAGATTTCTCTGCATCCTTTAATCTACTCAGAGAATATCCAATTAAGTCAACATTTGGGCATCCAACAGTTATTTTTATTCTCATACAGTGGGCTGGGTTAAATCTTCAACCGTGACTAACTTGGAGTTGACAATGCTTGGAGTTATGATTTCTTTGGTAGTACAAATCTCTTACAAGCTTAGTTGGCTTCTAGATATTTGATTCCTGTCAGCTCCATTGCAAATATCCACATCTGCAAATATCCAGACATTCTTCTTATATTTCATCTATTTCTCTGTTTGCCTGCCCCCAGGCTTCTGCTCTCTCTCAACTAAATCATGGGCAACTTGGCCACATAAGTAGGAGAACAGCCACACTTTCACTCTGCTTTCTGAGCTGTTTTGTCTAATTGGAAGAATCTATTGGATGCCAACTTAGTTTATTAAAGGATCTTATCAATGGTTGTGCAATCCAAACTTTTTTTAGTAATATTCGCTGGATGACTAGTTTGAATTTGTTTTTTTATGTCCAAGATCTGTTTTATTCCATTTCTTAGTGTTTGAGATAAAGAGGCAGTTGCCTTTCCAATCCAAAATATCCCTGAATTTCTGAATTCTGCTTCTTTTCTTGCCTGCTTTAAAGTAACCAGTCCTTTTCTGAGCTCAGCTTCTTGTAACACCCAGCCACAATGAACATTAAGTGCTTCCAGCGTTCTTTTCTGCAACCTGTTCCCTCAAGCTACAAGTTAATTAAGGTGACAATTTTATCAAATGTTTCACCAATACAGGACTTGCATCAACATCCTTCCAGGCTCTGATAACAGTTTTCTCTTTGTCCATTTCTTGTTTCCTAAGCCAATACCACATGGCTATACTAAGCCATAACCAATGACAGTGACTAAAAAACAATAATGTTAATTTCTTGATCATGTTATATATTCATAGTGAATCCACTAGAGGCTGTGCTCTATGTCCTTATTCCACATTTGAAATGGCAAGAGCAGCCACTACCTAGACCATTACTAATGGTGGTAGCAGAAGAAAACAAATCTAGGGTCTTGTTCCAGCAATTAAATGTCTGGCCTAGAAGTGACACTTTCTACTTCCTCACAATGTATTGGCTAAAACAAATTCCATGGTCTCACCTGTTCAGAGAACCAGAAAGGCAATGGATCCACGTGTTTATAAGGTGGAGAATTGAGATAAAGTAATTGGTGAACAATCTACTACAATTATAAAGTAAGATTTTCTTAGGAATTTTAAGATGGCTTAACTATAAAAATCTATCAGCATATAAGACAGGATTCTGTATAGAACATAGAAGGCTCTCTGCATTCTGTATTAGGTCATTCTTGCACTGCAATACAGAAATACCTGAGACTGGGTAATTTAGAGGAAAAGAGATTTAATTGGCTTACAGTTATGCAGGGTGTACAGGAAGCATAGTGGCATCTGGTTTTGTGGAGGCCTCAGAAAACTTTTATTCAAGGTGGAAGGTGAAGTGGAAGTTTGCCTTTGCCACATAGTCAAAGCAGGAAAAAGAGAGAGAGCAGGGGCGAGGGGGAGATGCCACACACTTTTAAATAATTGGGTCTCACAATAACTCACTATCATAAAGACAGCACCAAACCATTAGGGATCTGCCCCCATGATCCAAATACCTCCCACCAGGCCCCACTTCCAGCATTGGGGATTGCAGTTCAACATGATATTTAGGCAGGGACAAATATGCAAGCTTTATCAATTCCAAATATAAAGTTGCTGGAAACTAAAAGCTAATACAATTTTTGAAACGTCTGATGGAGTAAAGAACAGAGGAGTTTCCACCAAAAGTCACAGCCCACATGATGAAGTCAGGTAATTTTTAAAATAATTTACCTGAGACCTGCTGCTGCAAATCTAAAGAATCACTGGCAATCTCTTCTACTTTACTCAAATGCCATTAAGAAGCACCTAATTCTCAATAATCTCTCCTGAAAGCTGCTTTAAATACCACATTTATGCATTGTATGTTTGCAAATATCTACTCAGAACAATACCTCTGTCTTCTTATGCTTTTGACATCTCCTGTGAAGTCCATCCACAGGCAGCCTTTAACCTACAACACAAGCTAGATGAAGGAGATTCTGGGAAATAACAGATTCTAATTACTCCTTTGTGAGGCAGAAAGATATCTTAGAAGGGACTAATGTTACGCTTTGTTGACAACAAGCAATTCAGCATGTACGTAAAAGTATATGATCATATGACTAGATAGAGAAAAAGCATTTGATGAATACCAGCATTCATTCATAATATAAAAAAGAAAAACACCTTAGCCATAAACAATAAAGAAATATCATAGGTGAATTCTATTTATCAGAAAGCCATCAAAAACATCATTCTTAATGGTTAAAAAGTAGAAGCCCTCACATTAAAATAAGAAACAAGAGAGGGATATCTACTGTCATAACAATTCAACATTTTACCCAATAGCCTTAACATTCATGCCTTCATGGGTGAATGCTCTAGTCTAAATATCTGTCCCCCCTAGGGGTTGTTAGTTATCCTAGTTAACGTTTTCGCTTGGATGATTGGTGACCATCTCACATTGAACTTGTAAAATAGAACTTTTGACTTGCCTCTAACCCTTTTTCTCCCATTGCTCTGGTTCTCTATTGCTGTATAATAAGCCATGCCAATAGCTGTAAGCACACTTATTGATTGACTGATTATTTCATGGTTTTGTGATTCAGATTACTAGTCTCAGCTGAGTGTTTTTGCTCAGGAACTCCCATGTGGTTGCAGTCATAGTGTCTGGGGTAAGAGATATTTGAAATATCACCATAGGTATACTTTTAAAACCCTGGCCATCTTTAAGTTTACATTATTCATTTCATCTCATACTTGTAAGTTTGTTGCTCTGATTACAATTATAATTGGCAATTTAATACGCATTTCTAAAACTATTATTTAATTATTAATAAATGAGTAACAAGTTTATGATTTGTTATGTTTGTACTGTCATTGATAAAGTAATATCAAATATTTCATTTCTCTTTGCACTATTATAATATCATGACCAATAATTTGTCATTTGTGTCAAGATAATAACTTTTTTCTTAACATATTCAGAAAGTGATACCATATAGACATATCTTTGAGACATATGTACATATATTTTAATATAAATTTAATGAACAATCCTTACGAAGTGAGCAAAAGAAAGTAAGGTATCATTCATAATCACAGGACATGCTAATGTAAAATACTAAATTTTAGTGCATTTTCTTCCAGGAAAAGTATGCATGTCTGTCTCTGTGATGAGATACATAATTTTAAAAATTACAATAACATTTGACAGTTTGTATTATGTTCTCATTTTAATAAATTTTATATTTTATTATGTGATAATTTGTTCTAAAGAATGCATAAAATTACATTGTACTACTGCAGTTCTTTTATTTTGGTGTTATTTACTCAACTATTTCTTTAATAATGGACATGGTTCCTGATCCCATGGTTTTGCTACCATTAATAATGCTACAATTCACATTGTCATGCATAATTCATTGTGAGCATTTCTGATTATTTCCTTAGGATATATTTCTAAAAATGGAATAATTGGGTCAAAGTGTATGGGTATTTTAATGATCTGGATAAACATTGCCAAGTTGCCCTCCAGAAAGTTTACATGCATTTGTATTCCCACAAGCAGTATATCAGACTATCCATTTGCATTTCTTTAATTATAAGTCATGTTGAGTATTTTAACACATTCATTAATGGTTTTAGTTTTTGAGTTTTCTGTATGGGTGAAGTTGGACCAGCTGGTGATTTACTCGTTGTCTATTTTTCTTATTTATTTAGTTAAGATTTTAATTTTCTGAGTGATATTTATAGCAAATTGATTTCCAGTTGCCATTTGGCTGTTAATATTATTAATATTTTAAAGTTGTAATACTTTAATATACATTTTTTCAAATTTTCACATTTTTTCTGTTTTACTTTTACCTTCCTGTGACTTATAATTATTTCCATATCATGATATTATGTATTTAGTTACATTTTTTGTTCATTTTTATGTTGTTAATTTTTATTTTATCAAATTAACATATATTTCATTTTATATTAACTTTCTCTGTAACTTACTATTGGTGATATTATTATTATTATTATTATTATTTTGAAATGGATTCTCACTCTGTCAGGCAGACTGGAGAGGAGTGGCCCAATCTCGGCACACTGCAGCCTCTGCTGCCTGGGTTCAATGACCCTTCTTTGAAACATTGATATGATTTATCAAGACATTAAGGGTTTTTCTATGGATCCTTATCAGAGACACATTTATAATTGTATCTGTGCCAGTTAGGGGTGAACATGGAAGGAAAAATATCAAATATAAAGTTTAAAAAGTTGAAAATATAACTTCTATTATTAATTCACCAAATATATCTTAAGTATCAGCTTCCTACTTTCATCTTGCAAACTACTTGTTGGAAGTTAGGCTCCATATTTGAAACATTTTTAAACTTAACTTAGGAGATTACTGATTCTTCTTGACAGACAAAGTTGATTTTGACAAAAAGTGAACATTGTAAAAATCTCCAATATAGATCCGATTTTGAATTACTTAAATGTAGAATATTATGATTGTAGTCCATTGCTTGTATTTCCCATAATATTATAATATCTAGATGACATCATATTGCATTTCTTCCTTCTCCTCAACCAGATATTGGCTAATAGCTTCCTTCAGACCTTTTCTTTACAGTCACATAGAAAATTCTTTAGACATGACTGGTGCCTAGCAATGACTTTAATTTACTCATAACATAAAATGATGATGATTATTCAGCAACTGACAGATTAAGGAGAGAGACATAAACTTAATGAACTAGACTTATTTTACATTAAAATTTGAAAGTATTTTTAAAGATTTGCCTTTAAAAAGGGTATTTTTGAAAAGGCTTTTCATACTTTTAATCCATCATCTTCATTGTTTTACCATGGTCTATGACTTACCTAGCATTAGCAATTGATCTGCACATATTGTTTTTTTTCATCATAACCACCCACATATTTACATTTTTATAGTAAGACTATGATAATCTGGACATCCCAATGAGACTAAAGTTAAGCAAAACTTATCTAAGCTACATTTTGCCCCAACTCTTTTTGTTTTTCTGATACTCTAGTCTTACCACTGAATATTAACCCTGTTTGAGTTTTTAGTTTCTGGTTTCTCCCTGATTCACATACGCATCTGACTACAAAGTTTATTGCCTGCTCATTTTTCTGCTCTCTAATTCTCTGGCATCTGATTCTTAATTTTGAAAACATATAGATGTTTATGTGGTATGACTCTAAATTTCAACTTGTATCCCCTTATGTCAAAATGCTAGAAATATGTTCTTGTTAATGTCTCTGTGAAAAAAAAATACCAGTGAAACTGCAATATATTCTGGGCCTAACACCTATCTGAGGCTTAATTCATTAGATGGTTTATCAGTTGTTCACTGAAAGAAGAAACTTGAGTTAATTACTTATAGAGGGTTAAATGTTGAGAAATATATGAAGGAATGAAGCAGAGAATGGGACCTCACAGCTCTTTACTGGGCATACCCGGCCTGTTACCTTTTATAAGGTAAAGAACTATAAGGAGGGAAAGAAGGGTAGCCCTCCATGCATTTAAACACATAAACATCCATCTAATGAAGAAGTTGAGTGAATGATCTAAAGATAATTTCTGTTTAACAGCCAATTTATGAGGATATGGGAGAGTCACTGATAAATTTCTCTCACATCATAGATAGAATATTTTCACATCCTACTTCTGTGAAGACTGAACTTAGAGATATTTAAATCAAGTAAAAGTGGCACTGGAACCTAGAGCTTTAGATTATTTTTTCATGTGTGTGCATCTTTATAACTTACTCAAAATTAAAATGAATTTTACTTGTAAAAATATAAAGTATAAGGTGAAATAGTTTATGCAATATAAATAATTCCAAAGGGAAGAATGATCTCCTTCCTACATATGTAAAGCAATCCGTGTTGTCCGTGTCTAAATTTGCCTAGACATCCGGTATGTCAAAAACTTTTGGATAAAATTTGAACATTTTCCCACATACAATAGTATTCTGTGTCAAACCACCGTGCCAGAAAGCTGGCATAGAGTAGGGCCCCTTTTGCAATAGGAGAGCTGCAAACTGCCACCAAGGCTTCTCTTCATCAAGGTGTATGATTTGGCAGATAGCTCACTAATTGGGCTTTATAGAGATTACTGTCTTCAGAGCTGCCAACTGATTGTGCTGTTTCATTCTCAAATATAATGGGAATGTCACAGCATTTGATATTACCTGCCAACTCTCAGATAATTCCATGGACTCTGAAATAGACATGTATCTAAAGCAATCTGGACACAAACATCTAGTATTTTATGAAAACAGTATGCAAAAGTTTATCATTGTTTATTTTTTAATAACTCGCAGAAATAAAAATAAGCCTCTTGCCTCCTAGGCACATTATGGAAATAGAGTAACTGTAGAAAGGCACATTGATCTCAGAAGAAGTTAATTTAATTTGAGTTTATAAAATTATTTTGATATCTAGGTACCACTATCTTTTGCAATTTTTCAAGTTTACAAACTTTTAATAAAAAGTGCATGCTTCTTTGAATTTTGTATCTACTCTCATTTTATAGGATCTGAAAGGTCTATGAAACTGTTTAAAAATTCCATTCCACCTCTGAAAATGACACGGAAATAGAAATTTTTTGATAACTATGTTCAAATCCATTTTTCTGTGTTAAACATGGTGTTGAGTCTATAGCTTTATCTATGGCAATAAAATCATTGCAGGAGAATATTCATTATTAGCTCCATTGGTCTTATTTCCTCCTAAATAATCATCAGGTAAGAGAAGAACTACTGAGATATTTCACCTTCTTTTAATGAAACATATTACTGATTTTAACATACATCACTTATTAAGGCAGACGCTAATAATCTCATGAGAAAGAAAGACTGAATATACTGCAAATAAGCCCAATGTTAGAGCCAAAAATAAACCTAGAAATAGGTTTGCTCACCCTCTCATTTAAAAAAAAAAATGAGGCTGCCACAGTAGTTCTCTATGTTAGGAAAGCGGGTCAATAATCCTTCTGAAATGCTATTTCACACAGAGGGGGTGGCGAGTGAAAACGTTATGTTTTCATTGTAAGAGAAATACAACAGCATCTTGAAGACTCGGGAAACAAGTACAGACAGTCCCTGACTTACACACCCACTGTAAAACTGAGGCACATCTGGCCTTAATGGTAGTTTGACTTTTTTTTTATCTTTACAGTTTAATTTATGATATTTTCTTTCTATCTATCTATCTATCTATCATCTATCTATCTATCTATCTATCTATCTATCTATCTATCTATCTATCTATCTATCTAAGGCAGTATCTCACTCTGTTGCCGAGGCTGGAGTGCAGTGGTGCAATCTCGGCTCACTGCAACCTTCATCTCCCAGGTTCAAGCAATTCTCTGGCCTCAGCCTCCGGAGTAGCTGGGATCACAGGCATGTGCCATCACGCCTGGCAAATATTTTTATTTTTAGTAGAGATGGGGTTTCACCATGTTGGCCAGGCTGGTCTCGAATTCCTGTCCCCAAGTCAGCCTCCAAAAGTGCTGGGATTACAGGTGTGAGCCACTGCACCCAGCCTAATTCATGATATTTTTGATGTATAATGAGTTTACTAGGACACAAACCCATTGTAAGTTGAGAAGCACTTGTATATGCCTTAAAATAATCTAATGCAAGATAAACAAAATAATATCCAAGTAAATAGGCCAAATATTTATCAAACCTCTTTTTGTCTTCCCAGAAAAATGCACAGTCATGTAAAAGATAATTTTTGCTCAGTTTTGCTGGGTTCACAGATGCCTACTTATTCCTCCAAATTCTTGTACCCTAACTTATTATTAGTCTTTCATTACATTATTTATTTCAGGCTGCACACTAATTTAAACAAAAATTTGATGGTATTCTATTGTGGCATGCTGTCATGAAAGGTATGTTTTCACTATTACAGACTGGTTAAACTGAGAAAGAAAATGTTGAAAGGAAGTTAAGCATCTTGATGAGTAAGGGATAACACAGCATATCAAAACATAAAAATATTCTCAACAAGAGTATAAACAAATTGACCAATGGAGCATAACAGGGAGCCCGGAAGCCATCCAAAGACACAAAAACTGGATTTAAGACATGTAGCAGCCTTCCAATTCCATTTCCGCCCCCAGCCCCCCGCTGAATAATTATTATTTAGAAGTTTCTTCATTGAATAGTTGTTCTTTCCTACTGATATGCCATACTACCTGTCCTATATCAGATATCTATATATGTGTGCATCTATTTCTGGGCTCTCTTTCTGTTCCATTGATCAGTTTGTCTATCTTTCTACCAATACCACACTATATTACTTACTCTAACTTCAAGAGGCAACTTGTACTTGGTATTACATCTCTTTTTTTTTTTTAATCTTTTCCCAACCTAACTTAGCTGTGTACTTTTTCTTACAAAATTTTTATCAATTTGTTAAATGCCATAAAAATTGTTTTTGATATTCATTAGAGATGTTTTGTTGCTCCATTGGAGTGTTCTATGAACAATTGGGAAAATTGACATTATTTAATATTAAGCCTTTTAAACATGGGATGTCTCCATTTTCTTAGGTGCTCTTGAGTGCCCTTTGTTGCAGTTTCATTACTGACTCTAAACACACTTGGAATATCATTTGATAAATTTATTCCCAAATAAAGCATAGTAGTATTGCTATTGTAAATTATGTCATATAGTCTGTGATTCAAATGTTTTTTCAAAATATGTGATGTTCAGAAATAAATTTGACTTTTAAAATTTTATATCCAGGGAACTTTGTAAAATCCTCAGTTATAATACATTTATAGTAAATTATCCATATATCTGTGAGTCCATGTGAAAAATCATTCATGACAAATACTGAAAGTTTCAGTTTCCTCTTTTCATTTCCTATGCATGCGTTGCACTCTGTTTTCCTATTAGCTCTGTAAAACCTCCAGTGAAAAACTGAATAGAAGATAGAGAGTATTTTAGTATTACTTATTCACCTTTTTAATGGGAATGTTGATAACATTTAACCACTTGTTTATTAATATTTTCAGTTGTATAGTTACTATTTCTTAAATTAAATGTTTCCTTTTATTCATTCAATAAAAAGTTAATTTGTCTTCTATGTATGAGGAACTATTCTTGGTGCCTGAGATATATCAATAAACAGAATAGGTTAAAATCCCTTTCCTTATGAAATTGACATTGTAGAGTTCCTTGTTCAGGAATAGTCTTTGTTTCTTTGTTTTGTTTTTCTTAATTATTATTTTATATGAAATTGTATCAAAACCATTTTCTGTATCTATAAGAGGAATCACATTTTTCTTTTTTAATCTCTTAATGGAATTGACACTTTAAAATATAATATTCAAACCTTATTGAATATATAAGAGAATCCTAACTTAGTAAATATTGATATTTAAAAAAATACATTCCAGACTTCAATTTACTAATACAGTAAGATTAAGAAAATGATACAAACAGTTCTATACAGCTAGCTGGCAGAGAGTTTCAGAAGAATTTTCCTGAATCATTTAAGTACAGATCCAAATTCATTGGTATTATATGACAGTGGTTTTATAATGAGGTTTAAATATGTGATGAATACATATATAATTTTGTCATTTAGAAATGACAAACTCCTGGACTTCCAAGACGATAGCAGAGATTTCAGAAATATCGTAGTTCATTAAGGCTTGTATTATTGGCCCAATCAAGAGCTACTGGGCTGGGAAATGTCTATATACATAAGGATCTAAACTCTGCACTCCTGCTCCTTAAAATAGGATTTTATGCCTCTACTTCAGAAGTCCATTCCCTCTCTGCATTTTCCTCCCGCTCCTTAACAGATACACTTTTAATTTATTCATGAAGATAGGAACTGACTGTAGGATGACTGTAACTCACCCATTGGTTTGTTTTCTAATTTGTGTTATTGAAGTTTTACCAAATTTATTTAGGAGGCTTGCTTCTATATTCATGTTTCAAGTAAGCCTGTAATTATCATTCATCGCACTTTCTTTTTGAGTATTGGTAATAGGGATTATTTTATTCCGAAAGAATGAGATGTAGAGTGTTTATTCCTTTTTTTTTGAAAAATTTAGTATAAGATCACATTGATTTCTGTCTTGAAAATTTGAATTCAGTATCCTCTAAAACTTGAAATTGTTGTTTTCTTTGTAAAAATATATTAAAATATGGTTTCAGTTTATTTAACAAGTATAGCAACATTATTCAGTACTTTCATTTCTGTTGGAGTAAGATTTAACAAATTAGACCATCTTATAAATACTTTTATTTCAATCTAATTTATCAAATGTATTGCCATAAATTATTAATAATATTCTCCTATCATTCTTATAATATCTCCTGTAGTTATGATTTTCTTTTTATTTACAACTCTATTGACATGTGAATTCTTTTCTCTTTTTCTTGGTTCATGTTTACAGAGATTGGTCTATTGTTTTTTATCTCACCGAAAAATAAACTTCTGTCTCTATTAATTTCTTATGTTCTTTCTAAATTTTATATTTCATTGATTCATAATTTTATTTTTATTTATTTTTTATAAAATTATTATTTTTATCTCTTTCATGCGACCACCAACCTCCATTCTATTCTCTTAGCCAGAAACTTGAAGTTATCTATGATTCTTCTTAATGGACCCTCCATATGCATATTTTAATCTCATAAATGTACTTCAAATCCATATACTACTGTCCGTCATCCTAAAAGGAGCACCATAAATGTGGCTTCTATGCACTGAGTTATCTTTTTGCATTCATTTTATTAACTTTTTTCATTCATTTTATTAACTTTTTTTCAAGCTTTTACACTTCTCCTAACAAATAAACCTTTTCTTCATAGCATTTATGCTAGTTGTAATTTCTTATTCTTTTGTGAGTTATTTAAACAATGCTCTCTCACTAGACTTAAATCTTTAGGTGACACTGGGACCCTGTCTATCATATCACCAATATGATTGCATATCTGGATAATCAATAGATATATTTTAAATACATAAACACATTAAAACATGGGCAAATAAACATGGCTACCACATAAAATTGTAGGAACTGAGATTTTGACTCTACAAAGTACATTTTATTTCAGATCAGTAGAAAATTGCTGCGTTTGGGAAGTAGTTTCTTAGCCAGTGGATAAAAATATCATACAGAAGATTCAAGAGCCAGACAAGAATTAAACAGGTGTCTTTTATGATTCTTCCAATTTGAAGGTATTAGGATTAGCATCAAGTAAAAAAAAAAATTCTAAAGGGAAAGGAAATAGAAACATTTACTGATGAGAGAATTTTTATTCATTATATTCAGGGCACTTGATATGGTGAATCTTTTATCATCTAATTAGTAAAGTAATTGTACCCAGTTTATATGTGTTGAGTGAAAATGTGAAATCCCTTACTGCAAGTTATTAATTTAAAATGCTGTTTTATTTTCTTACTTATTCAAGTGTTATGATCATTAGGTTGATGACAAGTGATAAACTGTTTACATGGCCTATATGGTTTTGCTGTATATTCTTCTCCAAAAAAAGAAAACAAAAATTACCATTAGAAGTGTCAGAACTGACACAACCAGAGAACTAGACACAACTTACTTGAATAATGAGCAGGCAGTATTTTTATTTGGTTATATTGGTACTATTGGTAATATTGGATTTATCCTCAGGGTGCAGGGTTAAAAAATGAAGTTAAAAAAAAAAGAGTCACCATAGAGTTTATGTTGAAGAGTGGAATTGATGGATAATGTTTAGAAAATCTCAAGATGGTTGTTTTGGTTTCAGGTTTTATGTCACAGCCTTTGGGAAGAATCTTTAAAACTCTCATAGGCAACATGCTGCAAGTGAAGTACACTCCTCTGCTTTAAAATATTATGAATGAAATGTTTTCGTCAGGTTGTTTCTCTAAGAAAAATCAATCAACACTTTTATTAATGCAGATCAGGCTATTTCCACACTAGGGTTTGCAAAAATTGTTACTTAAGGTACTTTTTTTTTTTTTTTATTGTTACTGCTTCATTTGAAATAACATAGATTGGCTCTTCAGAGATCTGTGAGAGCACTCTCCATGCCAAATGTCTGGTCCCTGGAACTAGGGAACAAACAGACGAACACAGCAACAAAATTCATGAAAAGAAATGAATAGTGTATTTTATTATACTATATTATTATTATATTATTGAGTCAGGATCTTCCCTTTTCGCCCAGGCTGGAGTACAGTGGTGAAATGATGGCTCCTTGCAGCCTCAAACTCCTGGGCTCAAGCAATCCTCTCACCTCAGCTTCCTGAGTAGCTGGGGCTATAGATGCACACCACCAGGCTTGGCTGAAGAGTGTATTCTATTTTATCTTATTTTATTTTTTCTTCATTTAGGTTCAAGGGGTACATGTGCAGGTTTCTTAAATGGGTAAACTGCATACCACTGAGGCTTGATGTATGAATGATTTCATCACCTAAGTAATGAGCAGAGTACCTGATAGGTAGTCTTCCATTCCATTCTCCTCTCCCTTCTTCCCCTCTCAAGCAGTCCTCAATGTCTGTTGTTCCCATCTTTGTGTCCGTGTGTATTTAATGATTAGCTCCCACATATAAGTGAGAACATGTGATATTTAGTTTTCTCTTCCTGTGTTAGTTCACTCAGGCTAATGGCCTCCAGCCACACCCATGTTGCTACAAAGTAGGACATGATTTGATTAATTTTTATGGCTGCCTAGTATTCTGCAGTGCCATTTGTACCACATTTTCTTTATCCTCTCCAGTGTTAATAGGCATCTTGGTTGATTCCATAGCTTTACTCTTGTAAATAGCACTGCAATGAACACACGAGTGCATGTGTTTTTTTGGTAGAACAATTTATTCTCCTTTGAATGTATACCCAATAGTGGAAAAGAGCTTTTGCACAACAAAGGAAGCTATTAACAGAGTAAACAGACAACCTTAAGAATAGGCGAACATATTCATGAGCTATTCACCTGACAAAGGTCTAACACCCAGTATCTATAAGGAACTTAAACAAATCAGCAAACAAAAAAACAAATAAGGCCATTAAAAATGGGCAAAGAACATGAACAGACACTTCTTAAAAGAGGACATGGGGAGGAGCCAAGATGGCCGAATAGGAACAGCTCCGGTCTACAGCTCCCAGCATGAGCGACGCAGAAGATGGGTGATTTCTGCATTTCCATCTGAAGTACTGGGTTCATCTCACTAGGGAGTGCCAGACAGTGGGCGCAGGTCAGTGGGTGTGCGCACCATCGAGCCGAAGAAGGGCGAGGCATTGCCTCACTCCGGAAGTGCAACGGGTCAGGGAGTTCCCTTTCCTGGTCAAAGAAAGGGGTGACAGACGGCACCTGGAAAATCGGGTCACTCTCACCTGAATACTGCACTTTTCCGATGGGCTTAAAAAACGGCGCACCAGGAGATTATATCCTGCACCTGGCTCAGAGGGTCCTATGCCCACGGAGTCTTGCTGATTGCTAGCACAGCAGTCTGAGATCAAACTGCAAGGTGGCAGCGAGGCTGGCGGAGGGGTGCCCACCATTGCCCAGGCTTCCTTAGGTAAACAAAGCAGCTGGGAAGCTCGAACTGGGTGGAGCCCACCACAGCTCAAGGAGGCCTGCCTGCCTCTGTAGGCTCCACCTCTGGGGGCAGGGCACAGACAAACAAAAAGACAGCAGTAACCTCTGCAGACTTTAATGTCCCTGTCTGACAGCTTTGAAGAGAGCAGTGGTTCTCCCAGCATGCAGCTGGAGATCGGAGAAAGGGCAGACTGCCTCCTCAAGTGGGTCCCTGACCCCTGACCCATGAGCAGCCTAACTGGGAGGCACCTCACACTGTACTCCAACAGACCTGCAGCTGAGGGTCCTGTCTGTTAGAAGGAAAACTAACAAACAGAAAGGACATCCACACCAAAAACCCATCTGTACATCACCATCATCAAAGACCAAAAGTAGATAAAACCACAAAGATGGGGAAAAAACAGAGCAGAAAAACTGGAAACTCTGAAAAGCAGAGCGCCTCTCCTCCTCCAAAGGAACGCAGTTCCTCACCAGCAACGGAACAAAGCTGGACGGAGAATGACTTTGACGAGCTGAGAGAAGAAGGCGTCAGACGATCAAATTACTCTGAGCTACGGGAGGATATTCAAACCAAAGGCAAAGAAGTTGAAAACTTTGAAAAAAATTTAGAAGAATGTATAACTAGAATAACCAATACAGAGAAGTGCTTAAAGAAGCTGATGGAGCTGAAAACCAAGGCTGGAGAACTACATGAAGAATGCAGAAGCCTCAGAAGCCGATGCGATCAAATGGAAGAAAGGGTATCAGCGATGGAAGATGAAATGAATGAAATGAAGCGAGAAGGGAAGTTTAGAGAAAAAAGAATAAAAAGAAACGAGCAAAGCCTCCAAGAAATATGGGACTATGTGAAAAGACCAAATCTACGTCTGATTGGTGTACCTGAAAGTGACGGGGAGAATGGAAACAAGTTGGAAAACACTCTGCAGGATATTATCCAGGAGAACTTCCCCAATCTAGCAAGGCAGGCCAACATTCAGATTCAGGAAATACAGAGAATGCCACAAAGATACTCCTCGAGAAGAGCAAGTACAAGACATATAATTGTCAGATTCACCAAAGTTGAAATGAAGAAAAAATGTTAAGGGCAGCCAGAGAGAAAGGTCGGGTTACCCACAAAGGGAAGCCCATCAGACTAACAGCGGATCTCTCGGCAGAAACTCTACAAGCCAGAAGAGAGTGGGGGCCAATATTCAACATTCTTAAAGAAAAGAATTTTCAACCCAGAATTTCATATCCAGCCAAACTAAGCTTCATAAGTGAAGGAGAAATAAAATCCTTTACAGACAAGCAAATGCTGAGAGATTTTGTTACCACCAGGCCTGCCCTAAAAGAGCTTCTGAAGGAAGCACTAAACATGGAAAGGAACAACCAGTACCAGCCGCTACAAAATCATGCCAAAATGTAAAGACCATCGAGACTAGGAAGAGACTGCATCAACTAACGAGCAAAATAACCAGCTAACATCATAATGACAGATCAAATTCACACATAACAATATTAACTTTAAATGTAAATGGACTAAATGCTCCAATTAAAAGACACAGACTGGCAAATTGGATAAAGAGTCATGACCCATCACTGTGCTGTATTCAAGAAACCCATCTCACGTGCAGAGACACACATAGGCTCAAAATAAAAGGATGGAGGAAGATCTACCAAGCAAATGGAAAGCAAAAAAGACAGGGGTTGCAATCCTAGTCTCTGATAAAATAGACTTTAAACCAACAAAGATCAAAAGAGACAAAGAAGACCATTACATAATGGTGAAGGGACCAATTCAACAAGAAGAGCTAACTATCCTAAATATATATGCACCCAATACAGGAGCACCCAGATTCATAAAGCAAGGCCTGAGTGACCTACACAGAGACTTAGACTCCCACACATTAATAATGGGAGACTTTAATACCCCACTGTCAACATTAGACAGATCAACGAGACAGAAAGTCAACAAGGATACCCAGGAATTGAACTCAGCTCTGCACCAAGAGGACCTAATAGACATCTACAGAACTCTCCACCCCAAATCAACAGAATATACATTTTTTTCAGCACCACACCACACCTATTCCAAAATTGACCACATAGTTGGAAGTAAAGCTCTCCTCAGCAAATGTAAAAGAACAGAATTACAACAAACTATCTCTCAGATCACAGTGCAATCAAGCTAGAACTCAGGATTAAGAAACTCACTCAAAACTGCTCAACTACATGGAAACTGAAAAACCTGCTCCTGAATGACTACTGGGTACATAACGAAATGAAGGCAGAAATAAAGATGTTCTTTGAAACCAACGAGAACCAAGACACAACATACCAGAATCTCTGGGATGCATTCAAAGCAGTGTGTAGAGGGAAATTTATAGCACTAAATGCCCACAAGAGAAAGCAGGAAAGATCCAAAATTGACACCCTAACATCACAATTAAAAGAACTAGAAAAGCAAGAGCAAACACATTCAAAAGCTGGCAGAAGGCAAGAAATAACTAAAATCAGAGCAGAACTGAAGGAAATAGAGACACAAAAAACCCTTCAAAAAATTAATGAATCCAGGAGCTGGTTTTTTGAAAGGATAAACAAAATTGATAGACCACTAGCAAGACTAATAAAGAAAAAAAGAGAGAAGAATCAAATAGATGCAATAAAAAATGATGAAGGGGATATCACCACCAATCCCACAGAAATACAAACTACCATCAGAGAATATTACAAACACCTCCATGCAAATAAACTAGAAAATCTAGAAGAAATGGATAAATTCCTCGACACATACACTCTCTGAAGACTAAACCAGGAAGAAGTTGAATCTCTGAATAGACCAATAACAGGAGCTGAAATTGTGGCAATAATCAATAGCTTACCAACCAAAAAGAGTCCAGGACCAGATGGATTCACAGCTGAATTCTACCAGAGGTACAAGGAGGAACTGGTACCATTCCTTCTGAAACTATTCCAATCAATAGAAAAAGAGGGAATCCTCCCTAACTCATTTGATGAGGCCAGCATCATCCTGATACCAAAGCCAGGCAGAGACACAACCAAAAAAGAGAATTTTAGACCAATATCCTTGATGAACTTTGATGCAAAAATCCTCAATAAAATACTGGCAAACCGAATCCAGCAGCACATCAAAAAGCTTATCCACCATGATCAACTGGGCTTCATCCCTGGGATGCAAGGCTGGTTCAATATACGCAAATCAATAAATGTAATCTGGCATATAAACAGAACCAAAGACAAACCACATGATTATCTCAATAGATGCAGAAAAGGCCTTTGACAAAATTCAACAACTCTTCATGCTAAAAACTCTTAATAAATTAGGTATTGATGAGATGTATCTCAAAATAATAAGAGCTATCTATGACAAACCCACAGCCAATATCATATTGAATGGGCAAAAACTGGAAGCATTCCCTTTGAAAACTGGCACAAGACAGGGATGCCCTCTCTCAGCACTCCTATTCAACATAGTGTTGGAAGTTCTGGCCAGGGCAATTAGGCAGGAGAAGGAAATCAAGGGTATTCAATTAGGAAAAGAGGAAGTCAAATTGTCCCTGTTTGCAGATGACATGATTGTATATCTAGAAAACCCCATTGTCTCAGCCCAAAATCTCCTTAAGCTGATAAGCAACTTCAGCAAAGTCTCAGGATACAAAATCAATGTACAAAAATCACAAGCATTCTTATACACCAACAACAGACAAACAGAGAGCCAAATCATGAGTGAACTCCCATTCACAATTGCTTCAAAGAGAATAAAATACCTAGGAATCCAACTTACAAGGGATGTGAAGGACCTCTTCAAGGAGAACTACAAACCACTGCTCAAGGAAATAAAAGAGGACACAAACAAATGGAAGAAGATTCCATGCTCATGGTTAGGAAGAATCAATATCGTGAAAATGGCCATCCTGCCCAAGGTAATTTATAGATTCAATGCCATCCCCATCAAGCTACCACTGACTTTCTTCACAGAATTGGAAAAAACTACTTTAAAGTTCACATGGAACCAAAAAAGAGCCTGCATCGCCAAGTCAATCCTAAGCCAAAAGAACAAAGCTGGAGGCATCACACTACCTGACTTCAAACTATACTACAAGGCTACAGTAACCAAAACAGCATGGTACTGATACCAAAACAGAGATATAGATCCATGGAACAGAACAGAGCCCTCAAAAATAACGCCGCATATCTACAACTATCTGATCTTTGACAAAGCTGAGAAAAACAAGCAATGGGGAAAGGATTCCCTATTTAATAAATGGTGCTGGGAAAACTGGCTGGCCATATGTAGAAAGCTGAAACTGGATCCCTTCCTTACACCTTATACAAAAATCAATTCAAGATGGATTAAAGACTTAAACGTTAGACCTAAAACCATAAAAACCCTAGAAGAAAACCTAGGCATTAACATTCAGGACATAGGCATGGGCAAGGACTTCATGTCTAAAACACCAAAAGCAATGGCAACAAAAGCCAAAATTGACAAATGGGATCTAATTAAACTCAAGAGCTTCTGCACAGCAAAAGAAACTACCATCAGAGTGAACAGGCAACCTACAAAATGGGAGAACATTTTCGCAACCTACTCATCTGACAAAGGGCTAATATCCAGAATCTACAATGAACTCCAACAAATTTACAAGAAAAAAACAAACAACCCCATCAAAAAGTGGGTGAAGGACATGAACAGACACTTCTCAAAAGAAGACATTTATGCAGCCAAAAAACACATGGAAAAATGCTCACCATCACTGGCCATCAGAGAAATGCAAATCAAAACCACAATGGGATACCATCTCACACCAGTTAGAATGGCAATCATTAAACAATCAGGAAACAACAGGTGCTGGAGAGGATATGGAGAAATAGGAACACTTTTACACTGTTGGTGGGACTGTAAACTAGTTCAACCATTGTGGAAGTCAGTGTGGTGATTCCTCAGGGATCTAGAACTAGAAATACCATTTGACCCAGCCATCCCATTACTGGGTATATACCCAAAGGACTGTAAATCATGCTGCTATAAAGACATATGCACACATATGTTTATTGCGGCATTATTAACAATAGCAAAGACTTGGAACCCACCCAAATGTCCAACAATGATAGACTGGATTAAGAAAATGTGGCACATATACACCATGGAATACTATGCAGCCATAAAAAAGGATGAGTTCATGTCCTTTGTAGGGACATGGATGAAATTGGAAATCATCATTCTCAGTAAACTATCGCAAGAACAAAAAACCAAACATGGCATGTTCTCACTCATAGGTGGGAATTGAACAATGAGAACACATGGACACAGGAAGGGGAACATCACACTCTGGGGACTGTTGTGGGGTGGAGGGAGGCCGGAGGGATAGCATTGGGAGTTATACCTAAAGTATAATAATAATAAATAAAAATAAGAAAAAAAAGAAGACATACATGCAGATAACAAATATATAAAAATATTAATCACTAATCATCAGAGAAATGCAAATCAGAACCACAATGAGATACCATCTCACACTGGTCAGAATGTCTACTATTAGAAAGTCAAAAAACGACAGATGCTGGGAAGATTGCAGGGAAAAGGAAACACCACTTATACGCTGCTGATGTTCAGCCACCGTGGAAAGCAGTGTGGTGGAGACTTTTCAAAGAACTTAAAACATATCTACCATTTGCCCCAAGAGTGTATTTTATATAATCATATGACAGGCAGATTGTAAGCTAGTTGGTTCATTGAATAACCAATGACACTTTTTTTAGCTGAAGAGAATTTGACTTAATTTTGTGAAGACAATTCAAGTTTTATTTTTCATGTAGACATTACTCTTTCAACAGGAGACACTGTCTGTGGAATTTGAGCTCTAAGTCATAGATGAATCATGGAGTCTCTATAATTTTATTTAGTGAGCTATTGACTTTCTGGTAGTCCACACCACAGATAATTCCAGGAAACTAATTCCACTGGCCACTGCCCTTATTGGAAATATGATCTAGAGAAAAGGAGACAGGTAAACAATTACAATAACATTCATCTTGCAGGAAAAGAGAAGGACACTCAACAAAAAGCGAATGCTGTGAAGTCAGAAGAGTAGTCTATTTTGTCAGATAGCTCCTTAAGGGACTGGTTCAATGGGAATGTGAGATTAAAAAATAAATATATCCTAGATATTATTTTATGTTTCAGTCTAAATATGAGCATTGGGTTTTTATTTACTTGATGAATCTACATCAGTAGGGAAATTAGTTGTAAGTATCAAAATATATTTTTCAAATTGTTTAATGTTTGAATATTTTACCACAATGTAAATGCAATGAGAAAACAGATGGGAAATACTATATTTTATATCCCCAGTGTCTCATATACATTTTTGACAAAGATTAAATAAATGAATGAAGGCTAAGTACCTAATATTTAACAGAAACATTATGGATCAAAATGTTCCAGTCAACAAAAGCATATAATTATGTGGTAATTGCAATTTTTGGTTCATTCATTTGTGAGTCACTAATATGTTATTTTGTGCATACTTTGTTACCAGTAAATAAATCTATAAATAATAGGAATATTTAGCTGTCTTCTCATAAAGAAAGAAAAAGTACTTATGAATGCAGTCTATTATAGTTACTTCGAAAAGTGACTTTCTCTGGCTTGGTGGCTAGAAAAAACAAATTTTGTTATTATAAATCTAATGATAATAGCTTATATTTTCAGCATAATCACATCTGGATATGTCTATCATCTTAATTTAATGCTCAAACAACTATAATAATTTGGTAATATCATGATTGCCATGTGATAGATGATAAAACTGAGATACAGATGGTTTAATGAAATTATTAATGGTCAACTAGCTATTTAGTGACTAAACTAGGATTTTCACACAGAGTGATGGATTCCAAAATGTCTGTACTTTGCATTATTGTATTAGATAGACTTCTAATTAAAGTAATAATGATGATTATAATGATAACATTTATTATTTACCATTTGTGTAGTATCCTGCAAATAGCTAAATATTTTTCATACACTTTATTATAATTAAAACACGAAACTCTTAGGATTGTGTTACTCTTTATTATCCCCAATTTAATAATGAAGGTACTAAAGTGTAGTGTGTTTACATTTACAAGAATCTGGTAAGTTTCAAAAACCAGAAATTAAATCTGGTTTAGTTCATGCCAGTATCACTTTTATTTAATAAAATATGAGTGAAAATATTCTCAAAACTACAGAAAATACTCCGTTTTATTTTCAAATCGAGTGCTGAATGAAATAAATCTACCTTGGTAAATGCCCTGCTTGATATAAACAGAAGAATCATTGCTTTTTAAAAATGAAATGCATACAGTATTGCGAGGATGGGTATTACATACTTCGGTTCCTGCCATTTGTTATATCTCTACACACACACACTTGCACACACATATACACACACATACACACACACACACAGTCTGGGGAGTGTATGTCTAGGTCAGGAACATATATATGAAGCACACAATTTAGTTTTCTACTCACTCCTATAAAAATTACAATTCATGTATTTGTATTAGCCAGGAAGAATAAGAAATATATTTGTTTTCTAATTTAGGTTTTGATGGAGTAAGGAAAGCTTAATTAATGTGAAAGATTAATAAAATGATGGGACAGAACATAAAACCAAAGAGTTTATCTTAAAAAATACTACAAGTTTTCTCATTTTAACTCTTCTAATGCCTTAATCAACTTACAACACCTTAGATTTTGTTACAAGTCAATCTGTTCTATTTTCAGAAGGCTTTAATTGTTACATTTAAATGTATGATGCATTTAAATCTTGATTCCTATAACTTCCAGACTTTGATGTAATTCTTCCCTCTGGGATAACATAGATTAAGGTCATTCCCTCTTCTATAACTATCATCTTGAAACTTAGATATTCCTCTTGAATTAAATACTCCCAGCTTTTCAGTCATTAATTTCAGCCCTCATCTTTACTTCTCCTTACTGTCCAGGGATTCTATGACTTTACTCTATTGATCCCAGAATTTTAATTCTACGCTATGGTCACACTCTTGGTTACTCATAAACCATAGCAGGTGAATAATACCTCAAGTATGGCAAAACCAACTGGCAAGAGATATCAAAGACGGTGGGGCAGAGGGCAGATCCCTGAATTGTGCTATAAAACTACAATCCCCAGAGCAACACTGTAGAATGTTTAAAAATGTCCACAATTCCTTGCAGTTCCTTCATTAAGGGGGTCTCTTTTCCTCCTCCTTAAATTGAGGATGGCATTGGGACAGCAACAATATATGATTTCCAAACCTGGTCTTCAATAGCCTTATGTATTTCCATTCTTGCTCTTGGGATTCCCGTCTAGAACCCAGCTGAGCTGAAAAGTACTAAGCTAAGATGGCAGGTGTGGAAATGGCAGATTAAGACAAGAAGCCAAAAAGAGTAACAGTTAAGCCTTTAATCACTTTTTGCAATAGTATAGGCAAGAAGCTAAATCTGACAAGGTGCCAACTCTCCCAGGTGCCTGAAGGAATGGCATACAGGTGGAGGATCTGGGAGTTCTGAAGACTACACTTCTGATGCATGAGTAAGCCAAGCCTGGCCAAGATCAACAGAACATTCCAGCTAAGACCAAGCCAAACAGTCAACCCATAGAATAATAAATTAAACAACTATTTGCAGTTTTAGTCTACTCAGTTTAGGTTAAGTTTGCTTTGTTACACACATGCACACAAAGTTAACTGACAGGTATTTACAAAAACCCTTGAAATACGAACTGTTAACATAGTCGAAACCACCCAATCATACTGTTTACTGGACCTTATTTTCTTGGTTTTATATTCCCAAAGCTATTTTAAAATCAGTGCTGCATGCCTGTCATATGCTTTTTTCTTAGATTTCTATTATTACTTACTTCAGCATTGCTTAAGACACCTTCTTCTTCTTCTTTTTTTTGGGGGGGAGGGGGGTACCAAGTCTCACTCTGTCACCCAGGCTGGAGTGCAGTGGCACGATCTCAGCTCACTGTAACCTCCGCTTCCTGGGTTCAAGCGATTCTTCTGCCTCAGACTCCTGAGTAGCTGGGACTACAGGTGCGTGTCACCAAGCCCAGCTAATTTTTGTATTTTTAGTAAAGAAGGGGTTTCACCATATTGGCCAGGCTGGTCTCGAACTCCTGACCTTGTGATCCGCCTGCCTCAGCCTCCCAAAGTGCTGTGATTACAGGTGTGAGCCACTGCACCCGGCCAAGACACCTTCTTAATTCTGCTGTTTGTGTCTCATATTTAATTTCTGCAACTTTTCCCACCATTCAAATGTTTTGCCCTCCTTGTCCCAGAGAAGGAGAAAAAACTAAACAGTCAAATGTTATACAATATGCATTTCCAGAGCCATAGCATATTGGCCCAAATTTTCATAAACACATAATATTTTATACTCTTACATATCAAAGATGAAAAAAGAACACAAATTGATTTACAGTTGTTTGGAAAAATGACATTCACTTTCTTAGAATGAGGAAACTGAGGTCCAGAAAGAAAAGAGACAGGCTAAATCTTTGAAACTAGTAAGTGGCAAAACTGTGATTTAAACCTTGTTTTTCTGAGTGTGAGCTATCCACACTCTCAGAACTTCAGATTCTGATAGGGGGACATGTTCCATGATAAATTGTTGTGTCTCCCTACACTGTGGGTTGTGGAAAGGCATGACAGAAATGACATGGAATTCAGTGGAAATAAAAGTTCACACATTACTCTATTGATAACCCATTGTTCTGAATGTACCTACTAGTTGTAAAAATTTGGGGCAATCTGTGTAGAATAATGTCTGCAGATTGTTTGGACTGAATTTTTGTTTCAGTACTGATTTTCAATGTAATTATAGGCCAGTTATTTGCCTTCCTATACTTTAGATATTTAAATTTGTAAATTGAAGGTGATTTTACTTCCAGTCTCATAAAGTTATTGTGATGATATATGTAGAGATAATGCTGCAAGGCAGTGTTAAATGTTTACTATCATCCTTCCTGCACTTTCTACTTGCACTGTCCTGAATAGGCTCTACGGTTCTTGAGGGCAGGGACGCCCTTTTGTTAGTTTTAAATCCCCAGGACTCCTATCAGATATTATATGCTCAATAAATATTTGTGAAAAAAATTTAAAGATGCATGGTAGGAAAATGCATAGAAAAATAAGTGAAGGAAAGAAGGATGAGAAGGAGGGAAGGAACCATAGATGAAAGGGAGGGAGAGGGAGCGAGAGAGGAAGAAAGTCAGGAAAAGGGGAATTGTGAGTCCAGAACGTCTTTGTGAGAAGTATCAACGTGTTTATTAAAGTTCTTAAAGTCAGAGCACACAAAAGTATTGCAAACCATTGATGAAGTAATTGAAGATAAAGAATTCCATATGTTAGTAGATGCTCACAATTGCTGTTACATAAGCATTTGGACTTAGTAATGGGAGTAAGAAAGGGTAGATAACATCCTCTTAGCTTTGGTTTGGAAGCAGCACATGAAGCTGTGTGTATTGGAGTGACTTACAAGGAAAGATGATTACAAGGTCAGGGAGAGTTAAATCGTTCACTTCTACAAATATTCTTATCTGCCTCCTTACCCAGTTTACATTCCATGGCCAATCATTATAATCACTTTCGCCTGCACAACAACTACACCTCTCAGTTTTGACAGGAATGATTTATTTCATTAATTTTCATGCAATCACATCTTAGTTTGAAGATTCTATTATTTCTATTTCAGAATTTATGCTATTTATTATTTACTGCTTCTTTCTTTCAAATTCATTTGCCATCTTTTAAAAATGTTTATGTTTAATTTGCATGGGTACATATATAGTAGATATATATATTTATGGAGTACACAGGATGTTTTAATACAGGGATGCAATGCATAATAATATCATGAAGAATGGGGTATCCACCCCCTCAATTATTTAGCCTTTGTATTACAAACAATTCAGTTAACCTCTTAGTTATTTTATAGTGTACAATTAAGTTATTATTAACTACAGTTATCCTCTTTTGTTATCAAGTACTAGGTCTTATTTGTTTTTTTCTATTTTTTTGTACCCATTCACTGCTCCCAACACCCTGCCGCTCCCACTGTACTATCATTCCCAGCCCCTGGTACAATCCTTCTACTCTCTATGTACATAAGTTCAATTGTTTTGATTTGTAGACCCCACACATAGGGGAGAATATGTGATGTTTGCCTTTCTGTGCCTGCCTTATTTCATTTAACATAATCATCTCAAGTTCCATCTGTCTTTTTGCAAATGACAGTATCTCCTTCTTTTTTCTGAATGAATAGTACTCCATTGTATATAGGTACCACATTTTCTTTATCCATTCATCTGTTGATTGACACTAAGGTTGCTTCTAAATCTCGGCTGTTGTGGACAGAGCTATGACAAACACGGGAGTGTAGATATCCCTTTCTTTTGTGTATAAATCAAGCAGTGGGATTACTGGATCTTATGGTTGCACGATTTTTAGTTTTTTGAGTAATATTTTCTCCCACTCTGTGGGTTATCTCTTCACTTTGTTGATTTTTATTTTTGTTGTGCATAAGATTTTTAACTTGGTGCAATCCCATTTGTCTATTTTTGCTTTGGTGGCCTGTGCTTAAGGGGTATGACTCAGGAATTTTTTTGCAAAGACCAGTGTCCTGGAGATTTTCCCCAGTGTTTTCTTGTAGTAGTTTTATAGTCTGAGGTCTCAGATTGAAGTTTTTAACGTATTTTGATTTGATTTTTTTTTTTTTTTTTTTTTTGAGACAGAGTCTCACTCTGTCGCCCAGGCTGGAGTGCAGTGGCACATCTCAGCTCACTGCAAGCTCCACCTCCTGGGTTCACACCATTCTCCTGCCTCAGCCTCCCGAGTAACTGGGACTACACGCATGTGCCACGACGCCCAGCTAATTTTTTCTATCTTTTGTAAAGACGGGGTTTCACCGTGTTAGCCAGGATGATCTCAATCTCCTGACCTCGTGATCCGCCCGCCTCGGCCTCCCAAAGTGCTGGGAGATTTGATTTTTGTATATGGTGAGAGACAGAGGTCTAGTTTCATTCTTCTGCTTGTGGATATCCAGTTTTCCCAGCAACAGATATTAAAGAGACTGTCTTTTCCCCAGTGTATGTCTTTGGAACCTTTGTGGAAAATCAGTTCACTGCAGGTGTGCAGACTTGTTTCTGGGTTCTCTCTTCTGTCCCTGGGTCTGAGTCTGCTTTTATGCCAGTACCATGTTCTTTTGATTACTGTAGCTCTGTAGTATAATTTGAAGTCAGGTAATGTGATTCCTCCAGTTTTGTACATTTTGCTTAGGATAGTTTTGGCTTTTCTGGGTCTTTTGTGGTTCTATAATAATTTTAGAATTGTTTTTTCTTTGAAGAATATCAATAGTATTTTTATAGGGATTGCATCAAATCTGTAGATTGCTTTGGGCAGTATGGACATTTTAACAATATTGATTCTTTCAGTGCATGACCTGGAATATCTTTCCAATTTTTGGTTTGTTTTTCAATTTTTTTCATTAGTATTTGATAGTTTTCATAATAGAGATCTTCCACTCTTTAATTCCTAGGTATTTAATTTTATTTGTCACTATTGTAAATAAAATTACTTTTTTGTTTCTGTTGATCTCCTGTATCACATTGAAAAGTTGTATATGTTGAACTATTCTTGCATCTCATGGATGAATCCCACTTGGTCATGATGATGTATTATCTTTTTAATGTATTATTGAATTTGATTTGCTAGTATTTTCTTGAGGATTTTTGCCCCAATATTCATCAGAGATATTGGCCTGTAGTTATTTTTTAATATGTTTGGTCTGGTTTTGGTACCAGGATAGTACTGGCCTCATAGAATGAATTTGAAAGTATTCCCGCCTCCTCTATTTTTTGGAGTAGTTTGAGTAGGATCAATATTAGTTGTTTTTTAATTGCTTGGTAGAATTCAACAGTGAAACCACTGGAACGTGGGCTTTTCTTTAAAAGAAGACATTTTATTGTGGCTTCACTCTCATTACATGTTACCGGTCTGTTCAGGTTTTGGATATCTTCCTGGGTCAATTTTGTAGGTTGTATATGTCTAGGAATTTGCCTATTTCTTCTAGATTTTCCAATTTATTAGCATATAGTTGCTCACAGTAGCCACTAATGGTCATTTGAATTTCTGTAGTATCAGTTGTAATGTATCTGTTTTCTTCTCTGATTTTATTTGGGTCTTTTCTCCTTTTTTCTTAGTCTGGCTAAAGTTTTGTCAATTTTGTTTAACTTTTAAAAAAAGCACAACTTTTTCTTTTGTTGATCTTTTGTATTGTTTTCTTCATTTCAAAGTTGTTTAGGTTGTTTACTTGAAGTTTTTCTTTTTTTTTATGTAGGCACTTAAAAATTTTTTCCTCTTCATACTACTTTTAGTTTATCCTATATTTTTGGTATGGTTGTGTTCCCATTATCATTTGTTTCAACTTTTCTAACATTTTCTTCTTAATTTCTTCATTGACCCACTGGTTATTCTGGAGCATATTGTTTAATTTTTTTTTATTTTCATAGTTTCAAAAATTCCTGTTGTTACTAATTTCTAGTTTTATTCCATGGTGCTCAGAAAAGATGCTAGATATTATTTCATTTTTGACTGTTTTAAGACTTATTTAGTGACTTAGCATATAATTTATGTTTCAGAGTCATCCTTGTGCTGAGGTTAAGGATGTGTATTCTCCAGTTCTTGGATGAAATGTTTTGTAAATATCTATTAGATCCATTTGGTCTGTACTGCATATTAAGTCCAATGTTTCTCTGTTGATTTCCTGTGTGCAAGATCTTCCAATGCTGAAAGGGGGGTGTTGAAATTTCCAGCTTTTATTGTATTGAGGCCCAAATATCTCTTTAGCTCTAATAATATTTGTTTTATGTATCTGGGAGCTCCACTCTTGGGTGCATATATATTTAAAATTGCTATATCCTCTTGATTTAATTGACTTTTTTATCATTATATACTAACCTTTGTTTCTTCTTACAGTTTTTGTCTGGATATCTACTTGTCTTATATAAGAATAGCTGCTCCTGGTTCTGCTCCTTATTGGTTTCCATTGGCATGGAATATTTTTTTTCATCCCCTTATTTTCAGTCTATCTGTGTCTTAATAGGTGATTTGTATTTCTTGTAGGGAACAAATCAATGGATATTTCTTATTTTTATCCATTCAGCCACTCTATGTCTGTTGATAGAAAGTTTTAGTCCATTTATTCAGTTATACTTGAGAAGCAAGAACTTACTCCTTCCATGTTTTTATTCGTTTTCTGGTTGTTTTGTGGTGTTCTCTTCTTTCTATTATCCTTCCTGTCTTCCTTCAGTGACGGTGATTTTCTTCTGTCATATGATTTAGTTTCTTTCTTTTTATTTCTTTGTGTAACTATTGTATATTTTTGGTTTGTGATTGCCTTGAGGCTTGCAAATACTATCTTATAACCCATTATTGTAAGATGATAACACTATTTGCATAAACAAACAAGCAAAAAGAAAACTAATAAAAATTCTACACCTTAACTTTATCACCTCACTTTTTAACTTTTCATTGTTTCTATTTCTATCTTCTTGTACTGTCTATGTTGTTATTATTTTTGATTGGTTCATTGTTTATTCTTTCTACTTAGGATAAGCATAGTTTATACACCACAGTTACGGTATTATGGTATTCTGTGTTTTTTGTGTACTTACTATAACCAGTGAGTTTTATACCTTTAGGCAATTACTTGCTCACTAACTTTCTGTTCTTTCTGATTGAAGTACCCCCTTTAGCATTTCTTGTAGGACATGTCTAGTGTTGAATGAAAAACCTCAGCTTTTGTTTGTCTTGGAAAGTCTTTGTTTCTCCTTTATGATTGAAAGATATTTTCATCAGATATACTCTTCTAGGGTAAAAATTTTGTTCCTTCAGCACTTTAAATATGTCACTCTCTTCTGACATGTAAGGTTTCCACTAAAAAGTCTGTTGCCACACATATTGGAGTTTCATTGTATGTTATTTATTTTTTTTTCTCTTGCTGCTTTTAGAATCCTTTCTTTATCCTTGATCTTTGGGTGTTTGATAATTAAATGCCTGGCTGTAGTCTTCTCTGGGTTAAATCTGCTTTGTGTTCTATGACCTTCTTGGTCTTGAATTTGGTATCTTTCTATAAGTCAGGGAAGTTTACTGTTTTTTTTTTTTTGAATAATCTTCCTAGCCCTATCTTGTTCTCTACCTCCCTTTTAAGTCCTATAACTCTTAGATTTTCCCTTTTGAGGCTATTTTCTATATCCTGTAAGCATGTTTCATTGTTTATCATTCGTTTTTCTTTTGTCTTTTCTGAGTGTGTTTTTTCAGATAGCCTGTCTTTAAGCTCATTAATTCTTTCTTCTGCTTGATCAATTATGCTATTAAAAGACTCTTATGCATTCATTCTTCAGCACACTAATTGCATTTTTGAGCTCTGGAATTTTTGCTTAATTCTTTTAAATAATTTTAATCTCTTTGTTAAATTCACGTGATAGAATAATGAACCCCTTCTCTCTGTTATCTTAAATTTCTTTGAGTTTCCTGAACCCAGCTACTTTGAATTCTCTTTTTGAAAGGTCACATATCTCTGATTCTCCAGGGTTGGTCTCTGGTAGCTTTTTTAGTTAATTTGCTGAGGTCATGTTTTCCTGGATGCTGTTGATGCCAGTAGATGTTCTTTAGTGTCTGGGCATTCAATAGTTATATATTTATTGTAGTATTCACTGTCTGGGCTTTTTGTATCTATCCTTCTTGGAAAGGCTTCCCATATATTCAAAAGGACTTGGGTGTTGTGTTCTATGCTGTATCTGCTTTGGGGGCACCCGAAGCTCCATAACACTGTGGTTCTTGCAAACTCGTACAGGTACCTTCTTGATGGTCCTGGACAAGATCTGGGAGGATTCTCTGGATTTCCACTCAGAGATTATTGTACTCTTCCCTTACTTTCTGCCAAATGAAAAAAAAAACTCCCTCTCTCTGTTCTGAGCACCTGGAGCTGGGGATGGAGTGACATAAGCAACCTTGTGGGGCCACCACCACTATGACTATGCTGGGTCAAACCTGATGCCAGCACAGCACTGAGACTCACCCAAGGCCTGTTCTAGCCACTCCCTGGCTACTGTCTATGTTTGCTTAAGGCCCTGGAGCTCTACAATCAGCAGGTGGGAATGTCAGCCAGGCTTCTGTGCTTTCCTTCAGGCAACAAGTTAATCCAGTCTCTAAGCAGGTCCAGAGGTGCTGTCCAGGAGCCAGGGTCTAAAGTAAAAAAATTTTAGAAATCTACCTGGTATTCTGTTTTACCGTGCCTGAGCTGGCACTCAAACCACAAGTCACAATTCTTCTCATTCTTGCCTACTCTTTCCAAAGGCATAGGAGCCTCACTGATGGCCACAGGGAGTGCTGCCAACTTGTGAATGCTGCCTGGCCTGAGACTTACCTTTCAGGGAACTGTGCTTTCCTCTGGCTTAGGGTAGGTTCAGACATACCATCCAAGTGCCAAGTTCTGGAACTGGGGACCCCAAGAGCCTGCTGGGTTCTCTAACCCCCTGTGGCTGAGGTAGTATTTAAGGTGCAAGATAAAGTCCTTTTTACTTTTCCTCTGCTTTTCACAAGTAGAATGGGTTTTGCCCCATAGACACCATAGCTGGTAATGGGCTGATTACTTCCCTGAAGCCAGCAAGTCTCAAAACCTCACCCAACACCCTTGATGTAGTGTTCGGCTATCACTGCTGCTTATTCAG
This sequence comes from Pongo abelii, assembly GCF_028885655.2. Taxonomy (NCBI): domain Eukaryota; kingdom Metazoa; phylum Chordata; class Mammalia; order Primates; family Hominidae; genus Pongo; species Pongo abelii. The sequence goes on from NC_071988.2 coordinate 27,319,015, forward strand.
GGCCCAAGGACTCTTCAGTGAGCAAGTAATAAATCCTGCCAGTACTGGGCCATTCCCTTCAAGGCAGCAGGTTCTCTTCTGGCCCAGGGTATGTCTAGAAATGTCATCAGGAGCTAGCACCTGGAAAGAGGGCCTCGTGACTCTGATCAGTGCCCTGTCCTGCTGTGGCTGAGCTGGTGTCCAAGATGTAATACAAAGTCCTCCCCACTCTTCCCTCTACTCTCCTCAGGGGGAAGAAAGGGGTGTCTTTTCATGCTGCAAGCAGTACAGCCTGGGGCCAGGGGAGGGGTGACACCAGCACTCCCTTACCTACCCAGCTGGTGTCCAGTAGGTTGCATCCACTCCCACCCAAGTCCACTGTCTCTGGGCCGAGTTCAGCACTAGGAGTCATGTAAAACTTGCCATCTTTGTAGCCTAGACTGCCTTTCAAGTTCATTAGGGCCCCAGAGCACTTTAGCCTTCAGTGGCAGGGCTTGTGGGAACTAAAGTTGCGACCACATCATCGGCAATTCCGCTCTGGCTAGGGCTGGTTTAAATGCTCCCTGAGTTGGTGGGCATCAGTTGATTTTGGTCCAGTTTTCCTTTCTGCTATAACAAGGCAGCACTAAGTTCGATTTCATAATTGCTGTGCTCTCCATCCGCTAGCACCCAGAGATGCCCTCTGCACTATGCAGCAGCTTTTGGGGGGTGGGGCGGGTGGCGTCGGTGATTCAAGTCTGTTTTTTTTCTACCACTTCAGTGCCTCTTTCAGTGCTATGAAGTTAAAAACCAGGTACTATGAGTGCTCACCTGATTTTTAGCTCTTATAAAGGTGGTTTTCTTGTGTAATAGTTGTTAAATTCATTTCCTTGGGGTGGGAATGATAGTGAAGTCTTCTATTCTGCCATCTTGCTTTGCTTTCTCCTAATCTGCTATTTTACTAATTTCTTAGAACAAGCTTCTGTGGTGAACTACAAGGCCTTAAAAGATCTGTCTACGCCAATAACTTCTTGAGGTAGATGCTTACATAACTGATTTTCAGACTTTCTTCTCTTTAAATATATGCATTTGAAGGTAAATTGGTTTTCTGTTCTTGGCCTTAATATCTTTCCACTGTTATATTTTCATTATCTTTTAGTTCAAAAGCCTTCCTAATTTCAAGTATAACTAAGCTTCCAATATAATTATAACTAATTTGACTCATGGGTTATTTAGAAATGGATTACATAACTTCCAAAAATATATCAAAGAATTTTCAAATTATCTATTCATTATTGGTTTTCTGGTTAATCTTATGGTGGTCAGAGATCATAGCCTGATGATTTCAATGTTTTTGAAGATGTTTGAGATATGCTTTATGACCCACGTGCATAAATTTTTAAAATGTTTAATGTGGTTTTTAAAATAAAATATGTTGGCAGTTATTGGGTATAATCTTAGGAATATTAGGCAGGTCCATTTTTAAAATTTTATTTTAACTATTTTCTGCTTTTTTTCTGTTCATTCAAGCTATGAGTAACAGAAGCTTGTTAATATCACTCACTCTGAAAATAGGTTTGTCTATTTGTTCCTTTACATATGTCCCTCTTGATTTATTTGAAGACTATTTTATCAATACACAAAATTTAATTGTTTTTTAACTTTTATGATGTATTGACCCTATCATTATTATGAATTATAAATTTTAATCCAATAATACTTTGATATTAGAATAAGTGGGCCTTTTTTATTTTGGTTGCTTTCATATGGAATGTTCTTTTCCATCCATTTACTGTGTACGTTTCTGTATCTTTTCTTTTTAGATCTGGAGTTATTTCCAAGGCTTCCCCCTATTGGAAGGTACTGAACTCCAGTTTTTCTCCTCTCAGCCATGTGAAATTACTCAAATTCTGAGACTCTCAGATATGATTTTTGAAAAGACAAATGCTTCAAGAGAAAACACAGTTTCAAGTATTGAACTCACTCCTCTGTGTTTCACTTGGTCTGAGAGTTTGACTCATCAGTTTTTACTGTCTTGGTAGCTCTTCTACTTTTTCCAAATAGATATATTTGGTTTGTCTAGCCCCAGCAGAAGATTTGGCCTGAAATGAACTACACTGCTACTGACATTAATAAAAACTATCCTTTGATTCTACTTTTTATATATCAGGTTGCACGATCATATTACATGGACATTCATATCATTCTGCTCAAAATTGGCCCATGGCTTCCCATTACAGGATAGAAGCACCTGTCCCCAGGAGGTGTACAGGACCTTACAAGGCCTGCTGGTGTCAATACCCTTCTGAGCACATCTTTCTGCTTTTTTCTTCCTCAGACTGCTCTAGTCTTTTGTCCCTCTGTCATTCCTAGGACATGCTAGGCATCTCCTAACACATTTTAGGCATACTTTGTACTTGTTCTTCTATGCAAAAAAAGAAAAAAACCCTTATTCTCAGATATTTTGGAAAATCATCTGCCCTATGTATGTTTGTGTTAAATCAAATATCAATAAGGTATTTTTGACCAGTAATATAGAAAAGCTGTGACCCTACCTTTTCATACCAAACATCACCTAACCTCTACCCTACTTTATTTTTCTCTTTAGAACTTATATCCACCTAATATATTCCATGGTTTATTTTATTCTTTCTTCCTGTCACAGAATGCAATCTTTCTGAGACCCAGGATTTGATTCTCTGTTGTAGTGTCTTATCTATCCATGGAAGCTAGAACAGCACCTCTCACAGAGTAGCACTCCATAAATATATGTTGAATATATTGTTATACTATTAAAATATTTACTTAATCAAAACTTTAAGTTCTTTCTTACTTGTGTAATTATGAGAAATACACAAAGAACAACTAAAAAAACAAATTCAGTGCACATGATAAATATCTAAATATATAGTATATTTAAAGCTTCCTTAATTGAAGAGTGTGCAGAATATATGTGATTTTTCTAAATTGTTTTATTATGAATCTGAACCACTATTATCATATTGTATTTAAGATATTTAGTAATTTAGTTTAAATTAAGTGTTTTCTCAGTTAATAAAAATGAGACCTCTTTTTCTTTAAAATGGAGATTAAAAAGTAGGAACAAGGCAAAAATATCTCAATGGTACTGTTTCTGAGCCCAGCATTTTTTCAAGATTTTGCCTTGTTAACTCATCTTATCCTCCTGCCAATACACTGAGGGCGATATTATTATAATTATGCTATTACCCCCATTTTATAGCACGAAAATTGAGACAGATTAAATAATTTGACCAAATTCATACACCTTGTAAGAAGTTGAGGCTCCCAGATAACTATGTCCAGAGACATAGAAATAGACATTTACAAGACATATCCTTGTAAACCCAAGTGATGTTGTTTTATTTGTTACATAATAGAAATACAAAAGTTACCTTAGGTAATGAAGTAAAAAACAGACAAAAAAGAAATCTTTTAAGTTAAGTTATACGTTTAGAAGTCTAGAAAGCAGAAAACTCAGTGGTCAAATGATATATAGTCACATGAAAGAAGAATTAGATTTTTCCCCTGTGTGGCACCAATGAATATGACAGAAGTAATAAGGGGAAGTAGCACAGAAATAAAAATAAATCACACTGAACTTTCTAACATACAGAGCTATCCAGAGGAAATAGGCTTCTTTAAGAATCATGAGGCTTCTTTAATCTAAGACTTTCAAATGAGCTGATGGACCACTAAGTATAACGAGGAGAAAATCAAGAGCAATTGGGCTTATAGGCCACATACATTTAGCCACTATCAGCAATAGCTTCCGCAGTCAGGAGATTCTATGATTATGAATACTGGCACATTAGCTAATGTTTCATATTCTTACTGATCCCTTACATTGCACTTGAAATATTGGTTTTCCCAGAGAAATAATATCTGAGTTGGAAGCATTACTGAAGATCATCAAACACTGCATTTTTGTCAAATGTTAAGTACAAGAAATACTGTGTTTTTGTGTTATGATTTTTAGTCAATAATAAAAGCCATAAAAATGATTAAACCGTAGGAAAAGTAGAGTCCCTGAAGAAATATGAAAAACAACAAAAATCTACGAAAAGAACAAGCTGAGGAGAAGCATGAGGGAAGCATTAAACATTAAAAGATAAAACAAAAACTCATATAAAACACTAAAATAATTTTTTATTTTGTCTATTCACCCCCTTCCCTTAGTGACAGATAATTTAGGTTGTGATTAGATTTATAAAGAAAGATTTAATGTCTAAAGAATTGGCAAACATCAGATAAGGGGCAAATGCAAAGTAAATTATTAGGTACCCCCAATAGCAGATACTAAGAGAAAAACCAAACTAGCATATACTCTGATTATGAGAAAATTATCTCTAACAGATCCCAAGTAGCTACTAACTCTGTGAATAACTCTATCAACTGTCTAGTATCCAGTCTTTGAAGGGAAGAGGCTCAGCTTCTCCCACGTGTTTATGGTTAGGGAGCAAGAGGGTTATGGTGGCTCTAAAGTGTATCAAGCTCTTACAACCAAGATTTGAAAATTCATGAAGTTATGGAGTTAATCTAGGCACTCCACACCACTCCCTACTATTGACTCTGCTCAGTATCCTCAGATCTGGCCAATAAAAGCAGCTCAATTGATCAGGACACACCTGCAATCACAGCCACCATCTTCAATATCACAGCCAGCCACAAGATCTTAAAAAGGAATCAGCAACTGCTACCCATGGGTACCAAACTGTAGCCAAAAACATGGCTGTATATGGATGGGTAGCTCAGGTGGCTTTCTGGCTAACTTAGTGTCTAGTTTAGTTATACAGGCTCAACTTGGCTATTTCACAAACTCAAAATTCAAAAATCTCTTTTTTTTGTGATTAAAAATTTGAAGACCGCTTGTCATGTTGGAATAGAGTTGTCCTGTACTTAAACTGGAGCCCCTTCTGAAGTAGATGTCGGATGCATGATCTTGCATGTCTTAGCGATACTTATTTTTTAAGTATGCAGTTTTTAAATTTTTTATCCAAATAGTAAGAGAGAGAGACATAAGTGAACATGAAAAATTATGTTCATCAACAATAATTACACTTTTGTCTTTCTATTTACTACATTAATACTTCCAGTACAGACAGCAAAATGGTTACTTGGTGGATTTTCTTGTGAAGTTCTTAAAAATGCTACATGGCGATTTTGATTGTTTATGTAATTTAAGCATTCCAATACAAATGCAAAGTATTGTGACTTCACACCGCATTATTGGTGTATGTGTTTTGATATATGAAGATAACAGTCTCATTATCTTCAAAACACTCCATTGGTAAACAATACCCTATATTATGAACAGCTTTGACAAATATAAAAACATCTAGGAGGTTAATAAATAAGGAAAGGACTTAGGATATAATGGCTTATAATGATAAGTGGAGAAACTTAAGGGACTTTAACTTAGAAACATGATAAATACTTTCAAATCACTGAAGTTCCTTTGCACAGAAGAATGAATTTTGTGTTCATTCGAATTAGAAAAGCCATGATAAATAAGCAGGTATTCCAGGGAGCAAGATTTTGGTTTTTATTAGGAAGAACTAAATACTAGAACTCATTAAAAATGGGAGTTGCCAGAAGCATCCACGCTAAATTTTAGTGACAACTTGTTAGATGCAATTATACTACTGTGGGTTGTAGATTGAACCAGTTTTTACTGGTATTGTGTTTAACTCCAAGTTTGTGCTATTTTCTGAAGAATGTTTCATAAGAATGAGACTGAAATTAAAGTAGCTAAATCCACTTAAGTTACAACTAGAGAGTATATAAAGAACATAGAGGAAAAGCACTTTGTTTTCCTTGAAGACAACAGAAAAATGAAAACAAAACAAAACAAGATTTGATGATAGCTATATTAGAAAACTGCACTACATGAAGTCACAAGACTTGCACTTAATTTTTATAAAATGAAGTAAAATTTGATTATAAGCATTGTAGAACTGCTAAAGTTTATTACATGCTTTTGACAATTACAGTAACAATTTTAGCATTGGTTCAGTTCATACAAGGAGAACATAAAGAACATTTCATGAGGTAAAAAATCAGTTTTTGGGTAGGGGGAAAAATAAGCCCAACTTGTTGCATTACTTTTTGAATTATAGAAATTAAATTTGATTTATGGTGGCCTTGAATTGCCAGTTAAAGATTAGGACATATTAATATAGATAAAGTGATCTTGTGAAGGTTACTAAATATCATGTTTGGTTATTTATCAGATACTTAGCTAAACTTCCCAGAATGACTGTGACAAAATTTTCACATGGTCTCATTTAAATGTCTACTATGTATAAATTACAATAATCAAAGAACATAGATGAAAATTTAGTAAGTGCTTAGGATGAAACACAGTATAGGTTTCTCTCCTGCTCTCTATCTCTTCTGCTTGTTTGAATTCACCAGAAACTGAAGAACAGTAGTCATTTGATAAATGTTTGTTAAATGACCATTGAATAAGTGGATTCACTTATCTTTGCAAATGGGCTTTAAATAAATAAAATATAGGCTGATTGGCAAATAATCTCAGATAAAACCCAGCTAAATTATCTGTTTTAAGCCAAAAGCCTTTTGGATTTCAAATAACCTCACTACCAATGTGTATGCCATAACACTAGTTTTCAATACCACTTTATACTATAAACTGGTGCAAACGTAATTGCGATTTTAAAACTGCAATATAATATAATCTGTATAACACTAATATAATCAGTGTTCTGTGGCAGTGAATGAGTGTTCTTTGCTGCTGTTATTGTTGCTTTCATTGTGGAATCCTCTTTTAGTGAATTTTTGCTGAGATAATGCCGCTCTCAAAATTTCAATGACTTATAACAACTTACATTCATTTTTCATTCCGAGACCTGTGGATCGGATGCTGAAGCTCTGCTCCAGGCTGCAGGTTTGGTTCTGGTCTACTCCTTATGTTCTCATTTATCCACCCAGGCAGAAAAGTCAACTTCTGCTTGTTGTGTGCTTTTCTTACTGCAGATGAGAGTGGCCAAGAGGCTAAGCCATATCCAGCAAGAGCCCGGACTTGATACATGTCATGCCTTCTGACAATCCACTGGCTCAAAGCAAATCACGAAACCAAGTAGGATGTTCATAGGGTGGGGAAGTATATTCCTCAAATGGGGCTTGGGGGCTGATGAACATTTTCTTCCCATTAATCCCATCAAACGAAGTCCCATTTTATATGCTTTCTGTGCTAGCCCAATAACTCAACATTTCACACATTTTGAAAAATCTTTTCAAATAAAAGTTAAAAAAAGTCTTGGTATTAAGCTATTGTGTAATAATGGGACTTATTCAAATTGTAGTTTATATTATGTATGATGTTATATTTGGTAAACTGTGGGAATGAAAAATAACCTCATAGAAAAAGTATGTCAATATTATTCCTTAAAATTAAGTCTGTTCCTAGTTATCTTCTGGAGCCAAAACTCATCTGACATGAAAATTGCAACATAAGCCTTTATTTTTCAAATTCAATTTTTAAAATTTAGATTAAATGGTAGCAAGAAATTTAGATCACTAGTTTTGATCTTTTGCAGTATTTAACTTAATAATTTATAAAGTTAACTAAATATATAACTAAAATATTGTGAGCAGTGGGTTTGCAAGAGCCTAAGAGTATTAACTGAGACGTTAACTGCCCTCTGTGTCATATAATGCCTCCCAAAACCATCATGATGAACTCTAGGCCACATTTATGCAACCAAAATAGTTAATAATTCATTTTAAATTCCATTACTGACTTAATATTTTTAATCATATTTAAGAAGAGTTTATTTGCTTTTCATATATTGTTTCTCTCTCGCACTCTCTATATATACATACAACACAGATATATTTTCTATATATACTGAATGTTTTCTAAGGAAATGCATGATTTTCTAATGACTTTCTACATTAAGAGAATCACATTTTTACTATACAAATGACCTATAAATGATTTTGGCAGGTTAAACCTTTGTCTAAAAATTACATATCAAACCTGAGTTCCTTATGAATTCCAAAATAAATTGCCATTTTCCCCAAGTTCTTTACATCAGTCAGCAACATAGGCTTATATCTGGCAAACATATTTACACATATGGTATTGGTAAGAATATTGATAATTAGAGAGCATGGATGCAAATTATGTCTCCATTCCATAATGTTATTTTTATTTCTTGTTAGAAATATATGGATGTTCTTATCTATAAAATGTCTTGCTAAGACTATGTATTTCTCATAATATTGAATTTGCTATCATTCCGTATTTTCTGCTGCAAAAATGGAGTAAAACTTTACTAATTGTAACTATATTATACATAACTTTAAATATACTCTTTGCTTATAATCAAATGATCAAAATTTTCATTAGTTTCAAAATCAATTACAAATAAATGAATTTGATTTTTCTAAATGTTATGAGAATTCAAGCCAATGCTTTGTCTGAAAACATTGGCATTTTTCATTGACCATGTTTGTAAGGAAGATGTTTAAAACTTAAATCCCAGAATAACTGAATAATGAAAATGAGAGAGAGAGAAAAATATATATAATTTTATAAAATAATTTAAGTAGAGAGTAAAGGAACACTTCCCAAACAAGTCCAACAAAACTCTGAAGGTTTGCTTTAGGGAGAGGTTTGATGAGTTTTAGAATTTTCTCTAACTTATCTCTTGTTTTAACACATGATATTTGAAAGAGAATTTGGGCAGGATTGGTGATCTCAAAATGTAGATATATAAGATGAGGCTCTCTGGAATAGTATTGCCTTTGGTAGAACTGAATGAATCCTTCCTTAACCTCTGATTGACATTTAATAGATGAGAGTGCATTCAGGGTATTAGAGTTATGGTATGTAAATAGAAATAGGGTTGACATAAAAATGCAGAGTCGTGGTGAAATTTGACATCAAGACCATGCCTAGGCAAACAGAAATAATTGCACAACAGCCTTGAATATGCTGCTGTATCTACCTCTTTCATACTGCATTTGACTTTCTGTAATCAAAAGGATTATTTAACAATCAAATAGAGCAGTGTCACTGCAAATTCACTGAATGTGAACTGACATAACTGACAACTGAGTTTTGACTTAAAATGATCAGGTAAGAATCCATAACTCTTGATGACTTGCAAACATTTACCACACTCTTTTTTTCTTAATTCAGTATTTCTTGCATGACCTTATTCTAAGTTTTGCTCCAAATTGATTTATGTGACTTAAGAAGTACATAATGTAGGTATTTGACTATAGGCAAGCTTAGCACTGAAAATTTAAGAATATCTAAGAAATACAATTGACATAATTACTTCAAAGGAATATTTATTAATACCTGGGTTAGTGAAAGAAAAATACTATTTAAGCACTAAATATAATATTTCAATTTCCATATATACTCATGGATTTTTTCTATCTAACTCATTTATACATTTTAATCTTGGGGTGCTCATGTAAGAACCCTATCAATAGTACTATTTCTCTATGAGATAGAGAACACCAATATGCAATTTGCTCAGTGTTACAGACTAAATGTTTGTGCCTCCCCAAAGTGAACATGTGGAAATTGAATCCCCAGTGTGATAGTATTTGGAGGCAGGGCATTGAAGGTAATTAGGTCATGAGGGTGGAGTCCAAATCAAAGGATTAGTGCTCTTATCAGAAGAGACCAGAGAACTAGCTTTCTCTCTTTCTGCCACGTGAGGATGCAAAGGGAAGTCAGCAGTCTGCAGTCTGGAAGAGGGCCCTTAACAGAATCTAACCATGCAGACACGCTGATCTTGGACTTCTGTCGTCCAGAACCATAAACAATAAATTTATGTCATTTGTAATTCACTCAATTTATGGTACTTGTTACAGCTACTTAAAAGAACTGACACTTAGAGGTTTTTGGTTTGTTTTTTGCTTCAGAAAACAATCTGGGTGAAGCTCTATTTTTGTTTTACTATTTTCCTTGACATTTGACCACACTGAAGTGGTGAAAAATAATCAGTTTTCTCCCTGTCTTTTTGATGCATTTTATTTAAAAAATGGCAGTAGCAGGTTACCAATACTCCAAATTATTTACTTCATCTTTCTATTATCAAATTATACTTATCCACTCTATTAATATGAGGTTTGCTCATATAATTTGCTTGGTCAATAGACTTTGAGAGAAAGCATCATGTGACTCTTACTCACATGAGCTTTTAATGGCCATTATGGATTTAATCTATTTTTAAAAAATATTGGCCACAATACACTATTCACAATAGCAAAGACTTGGAACCAACCCAAATGTCCATCAGTGATAGACTGGATAAAGAAAATGTGGCACATATACACCATGGAATACCATGCAGCCATAAAAAAAGGATGAGTTCATGTCCTTTGTAGGGACATGGATGAAGCTGGAAACCATCATTCTGAGCAAACTATCGCAAGGACGGAAAACCAAACACCGCATGTTCTCACTCATAGGTGGGAATTGAACAATGAGAACACTTGGACACAGGGTGGGGAACATCACACACCGGGGCCTGTCGTGGGGTGGGGGGATGGGGAAGGGATAGTATTAGGAGAAATAACTAATGTAAATGATGAGTTAATGGGTGCAGCAAACCAACACGGCACATGTATACATATGTAACAAACCTGCACTTTGTGCACATGTAGCCTAGAACTTAAAATATAATAACAATAAAAAAAATTGGCCACAATAAAAGCATGGCCCAAATCATTTTTTTTTTTTTTTCAGTTCAGGATGAAGAAGACACACAGGGCAAAATTTTAACCAACATAGAACTGATATGGCAAATGCAAACTATAAACGTCTACTGTTATAAATCACTGAGATTTGGAAATTATGTGTTATGACAGGATAATTTAGTAAAAGTGATACAGAGGCACAATAGTTTTAGGTCTGTCTAAAATAATGAAAATAATTTTAGATTCATCTTCATCTCAGAAGTGAGTATTCAAGAGTTTTTAGAAAATTATCTTTAGTGCTATTTGATATTTATATTGTTCTTATTATAGACATGAGACTCATTTGAAAACCACAAATATGTGATGAGTTGATTGAAGTCTACAAGAAAGATCCAGTAGTATATTTGCTTGGACTACACAGGCATTTGCAAAGTGCTACCACCAGCAACTAAATCAACCAAAACAAAATTTCCACTATTTGCTGTTCACTTGCCATGTGCTGTGTTCCATGCTAAGTGTTTTATGTCCGTTATGCCATTTTTACTTATGACTGTACCCTATGAAGCAGATACTCTTGTTATTTTCATTTACATATGAAGTGGATGAGATATATATTGTTTAAGTAACTGGCATAAAGAGGTAATCTAGAGGTGAAAACACCTGTATCCATACCTAGCTATGTCTACTTCTAAAGACCATGCACAAGAAAAAAAAGAAAAACCATAAAATTAATTAAATATCTTATTTATTAAGGTGTGTAATAAAGGCAACATCTATACCTGGAAGAGGTTTTGTGGATAATATCTTAAAAACATCTTGAAAAAACACATAAAAAGCTATGAAAACCATGTACTCTAAAACTATAATAAACAGACGTTTGGCACTTGCCCAGATCTAGAATAGCAAAGTTGGCAAATTAAAAGAGAAAAGTAAAGACTAAAAACCTCTCTAAGTATTAAAAAAGTTGAGTATTTGATAACAGAATTACTAATTAGTAAGGCAAAAGTATATGTTTTTAAATAAACCGATCTTTAATAAACTTGTTTTGGAGGAAACAAAAATTTGATACCAGCTTAATATAATGCATTAAGCCTTAAGATAAATTAAAGGTAGATAAGCTAGAGATTTAAAAATATTATATATGTAAAGTATTATTTAGTATACAACTATATATATCAGAGAAGACTGTAAGTGAATATTTATTAATATTGGGATTAAGGCAGGACAGTTCTATTTAACAATATTTAACTAAAAATATCCCTAAACTAAAAGAGATATTTCTTACAAGATAAATGTGTCTGCAGAAAATTCATAAAATAAAATAAGAAGCAAAACGTAAAATGTGAAGAGAACAAAACACATATAAAAAAAGATTATTATGATCCTTATGTATTAAAGTCTTTCATCATAGAAAACAAGTATCTTAGTAGACTAATAGATGATAGACAAAAAACTCAAAAGAGTTCACTAATGCAAAGACATAGAAAATGGTATATTAAAATAAGTCAACCTCACCAATAAGCCATATGAATTAAGTTTAAAATGTCAGCTTTAACCTATCCAATTGATAAATTATTAGATACTATGGCACATAAATATTGTGAGTTCAGTAAATGGGGCAATTTACTGGTATCTTTTTATATTTATGTTAGAAATATAAAAAGATACCAGTTAGAGGATCTTAATTGTAGATTATATGGCTGAATCCTGAAAATTTTTTTAGTTCTTTTTTAAACCAAAATTCTACCACTAAGGTTTTATTATGGGTTAATAATAAGAGATGAGATACAAAAATATATCTGAGGAATTCATGTGATTGTATTAGTTCTGACACTCAATGTTCAGACATGATTATGGTAAAAATGCATAATCATTAAAATCACAGTTTTTAGCAATATTTAGATATTTATATGAATTAAATACACTCCAGTGGAAAACCTTACAAGGTATATATTTAGTATGTTCACCAATTTGCAATATGTAATGCATATATACATATATTTTAGTGATGAAAAATAAATGTACATAGTTTCAGATTACATGTGAAAATTTAATACCTTCATACAATTTGTAAAGGTCAAATCAGTGTGCTTCATGTATTCATTACTTTATATAGTCATCTTTTCTTTATGCCAGAGCCATTTGAATTTTTCTTTTCTAGTTTATTTTGAAATAAACCGTAGATTATTGTAACTGTAGTCACCCTATTGGTCTATCTAACACCAGATCTTATGTCTTCTATTGAACTGTGTATTTGTACACATTAATCAACTTCTCTGCATCCTTCAATCCCCTTCCTTCCCTGGTCTCTGGTAATCACTAATTTACTCTTAGCTTCATGAGATTCACTTCTTTAGCTCCCACATATGAGTGAGAACATGCAATATTAGTATTTCTGTGCTTGGCTTACTTCACTTAACAACATGATTTCTAGTCCCATCTGTTTTGCTGCAAATGACAGGATTTTATTCTTTTTCATGGCAGAATAATATTCTATTGTGTATATATACTACATTTTCTTTACTCAGCTGTTAATGGGCACTTGGGTTGCTTTTATAGTTTGGCTATTGTGAATATTTCTGCTATAAACACAGGTGTGCAAATGTCTTTTCAAAATATTGATTTTCTTTTTTTTTTTTTGTCTTTGGATATATACCCAGTAGTGAAACTGCTGGATCATGAAAATGTTATTCTTTGTTAAATATTGCTCAGTAAAGCAAAAGCTGTGCTCATAGCGTTTGGAGAGTGTTCTTGAGCTAACCTAGAAATGTTGCCAGCTGTGCTGCCTTTGCTTTTCTTAAGGTAACTTTGTTAAGTAAGGTAACCCCCTGCACGCGCAGCTTTAGGGAAGCCCGGTGAGCTTTTGGATCCATTTTTTTTTTTCTGCTTCCAACACACACCCAGTTTTGGGCACCGGGCTTTCTCCGTGGGGGCTCACGCAGGGAGTTCAGGGCAGCGTCGCCTGTCCCCGCAGGGAGCGCGAGCAGCGGGAGCGGGAGCAACGCCTCGAGGCCTTCCATGAGCGTAAGGAGAAGGCCCGGCTGCAGCGGGAACGCCTACAGCTGGAGTGCCAGCGCCAGCGGCTGGAGCGGGAGCGCATGGAGCGGGAGCGGTATGATTCCCCATAGTGGCTATACTATTTTATGCATTCCACCAACAGTGTGCAACAATGTACAAGAGGGAATGGTGTTTTCCTTTTCCCATGTCTTTGCCACCATCTGTTATTGTCTGTCTTCTTAACATAACTCACTTTTACTAGAGTGAGATGACATTGTGGTTTTGATTTGTATTTCTCTTATGATTAGTGATGATAGACATTTTTCATATCCCTGTCGGTCATTTGTATGTCTTCTCTTGAGAAATATCTATTCAGCTATTTTGCCAGTGTTTTATTTTATTTGCTTCTCTGGTTATTCAGTTGTTTGAGAAGTTTGCAAATATTTTCTCAAATTCTGTAAGTTGTCTCTTCACGTCATTGTTTGATTTTGCTGTGTAGCAGCTTTTTAATTAGATGTGATCTCATTCGCCTATTTTTGCTTTGGTTGTCTGTGCTTTTGAGGTCTTACTCAAGAAATCTTTGCCCAGATCAAGATCCTGGAGAGTTTCCTGAATATTTTTTCTATTAATTTCATTGTTTCAGATCTTAGATTTAAGTCTTTAATCCATTTTTATTTGATATTTGTTTATGGTGAGAGATAGGAGTCTAGTTTCAGTCTTCTGCATATAGTTATTCAGTTTTCCCGGCACTTTTTATTGAAGAGACTGTCCTTTCTCCATAGTATGTTCTTGGTGCCTTGATTGAAGATGAGTTGGCTGTAAATGTGGGGATTTATATCTGAGTTCTCTATTCTGTTTCTTTATTCCATGTTTATGTTTTCATGCCAATACCACACTGATTTGGTTACTATAGCTTTGTAGTAAATATTAGTATGATGCCTTTAGCTGTGTTCTTTTTGCTCAGGATTGCTTTTTCTATTCAGGGTCTTTTGTGGTTCTATATAAATGTTAGATTCTTTTTCCATTTCTGTAAAAAAAAAGGTCATTGTTATTTTGATAGGAATTGCACTAAATTTGTAAAATACTTTGGGTAATAGTTATTTTAACAATATTAATTCTCCAAATTGATGAGCATGGAATATCTTTCCATTTTTTGTGTCGTCTTCATTTCCTTTTGTCAATGTTTTATAATTTTCCTTGTATAGATCTTCTACTTAGATTATATTGATGCCTATATTTTTATATTATTCTCTGTAGCTACTGTAAATGGAATTGATTTCTTGATTATTTTTCAGATTGTTTGATGTTGGTATACACAAATGATAATGACTTTTATATGTTGGTTTTATATTCTATAACCTTATTGAATTTATCAGTACTAGCAGTATTTCAGTAGAGTCTTCAGGTTTTAGTAAGCGTAATATTATGTCATCTGTTAACAAAGCTAACTTGACTTCTTCCTTTTCAATTTTGATACTGCTATTATTTTTCTCTTGCCTAATTGCTCTGGCCAGGACTTCCAGTACCATATTTAATAAAAGTGATAAAAGTGAGTATCCTTTTTCTTTTCCAGATCTTAGAAGAAAGACCTTCAATTTTTTTTCCTGTTCAGTATTATATTAGCTATTGGTTTGTCTTACATAACCTTTATTACTTTGACGTATGTTCCTTCTATACACAGTTTGATGAAGGTTTTTATCATAAAGACAAGGTGAATATTATTGAATTCTTTTTTGGCATTTATTAAAATTATTATATATTTTTTGTTCTTTGGTTAATGTAATTTAACACATTTATTGATTTTTTTATGTTAATCCATCCTTGCATCCCTGAGATGAATCTCACTTGGTCATAGTAAGTGACCTTTTTAATGTTTTGTTGAATTTGGTTTTGTTGAAGATTTTTGCATCTATGTTCATCAATGATTTTGGCCTGTTGTTTACTTTTTTTGTTGTGTTCTCTAGTTTTGATATCAGGGTAATGCTGGCCTCATAGGATGTGTGGAAGTAGTCCCTTCTCCATTTTTTCTGAAGAGTTTGAGTAGAACTGGTATTAGTTTTTCTTTAAGTGTTTGGTAGAATTAAGTAGTAAAGCTATCAGGTCCTTGGTTTTTCTTTGATAAGAAATGTTTTATTACAGCACCCATCTTGTTACTTGATACTGGTTTATTGAGATTGTCTGCTTTGTCATGGTAGGCTGTATGTGTACAAGAGTGTATCTATTTATTCTAGGTTCTCCAATTTATTGGCATATAGTTGTACATAATAGTCTGCAAGGATTCCTTGTATTTCTGTGGTCTCAATTGTTTCATCTTGTTTTTTATTTCTGATGTTATTGATATGGGGCCTCTCTTTTTTTCTTTAGTCTACCTAAAGGTTTGCCAATTTTGTTTATCTTTTCAAAAAACAAACTTTTCATCTTGTTGATCTTTTGTACTTTTTTGGCCTCATTTTTATTTGTTTATACTCTGATTTTTTTTTTTTTTTTTTCGGACAGAGTTTCTCTCTTTTTGTCCAGGCTGGAGTGCAATGGTGCAATCTAGGCTCACAGCAACCTTCACCTCCTGGGCTCAAGCAATTCTTCTGTGTCAGCCTCCCGAGTAGCTGAGATTACAGGCATGCACCACAATGCCCGGCTAATTTTGTATTTTTAGTAGAGACAGGTTTCTCCATTTTGGTCAGGTTGGTCTCAAACTCCCAACCTCAAGTGATCCACCCGCCTCAACCTCCCAAAATGCTGGGATTACAGGCATGAGCCACCGCACCCAGCCCTCTGAAACTTTATTTCTTTTCTCCCACTAATTTGAGGTTTAGTTTGCTTTTGCTTTGCTAATTGCTTGAAGTGCATTGTTAGGCTATTTATTTGAAGCCTTTCCACTTTTTTGATAAAAGCATTTATTGCTATAAATGTCTGTCTTTCTACTGCTTTTGTTTTATCCAATAATTGTTAGAATGTTTGACCTTTTTGAATTTGTTCAGACTTGTTTTGTGGCCCCAAATAGTGTCTATTTTGGAGAATGTTCCATGTGCTAATGAAAAGAAGGTGTATTCTACAGCAATTGAATGGAATCTTCTGTAAATGTCAATTAGAACTATGAGGTTTAATGTGTAGCTTAACTTCAATGTTTCTTTGCTGAATTCCTGTCTGGATGATCTGCCCATGCTAACATCGTTTATATCTGTGTTCCTGAGCAAATACCATGTGATCCCTGATGTTGGAGGTGAGGCCTGATGGGAGGTGATTGGATCATGGGGGCAAAGTTCTCATGAATGCTTTGGCACAATCTCCTGGAGCTTTTCTCATGATTTTGAGTGAGTGAGTTCTCATGAGATCTGGTTGTTTAAAAGTATGTGGCATCTCCTCTCTTTCTGCCTTGCTACTGCTCTGGCCATGGCAGATGTGCCTGCTTTCCCTTCACTTTTCATCATTATTGTTAGTTTCCAGAGGCCTCCCCAGAAGCAGAAGCTGTTATGCTTTCTGTGCAGACTACAGAACCACAAGCCAATTAAAGCTCTTTTCTTTATAAATTACCCAGTTTCAGGTATTTTTTTACAGCAATGTGAGAATGGACTAATACAATTACTGAGAGTGAGATGTTAAAGTTTCCAACTACTATTGTGTTGACATCTCTCTCTCCCTTTATATGTATCAACATTCATTTTGTATATTTGGGATCTGTGGTGTTGGATACATAAATACTTGTAATTGTTATATCTTGTTGCTGAATTCACACCTTTATCATTATACAGTGACTTTTTTTTTTTTTTTTACAGTCTTTGGGTTTTATTCTATTTTATCTGTGGCTATAAGTATGGCCACTCCTGCTCACTTTTGGCTTCCAGTTGCATGGAATATCATTTCTAACCTTTCACTTTCAGCCCATGTGTGTCTTTATAGGTGAGGTGGGTTTCTTATAGTTGGTCTTATTTCTGTATTTATTACCCAATCTATGTCTTTTAGTTGGAGAATTGAGTTCATTTACATTTAGTGTTATTATTGTTAATTAAGGACTTACTACTGTCATTTTGTCACTTTTTTCTTCATTTTTTGTAACTCCTTTCTTCCTTTCTTCCTGTCTTCCTTTGTGATTGACTTTTTTATTTTCTTTTTCTTCTTTCTTTTTTTTTTTTGAGATGGAGTCTCGCTCTTTCTCCCAGGCTGGAGTGCAGTAGTGAAATCTCAGCTCACTGCAAGCTCCGCCTCCTGGGTTCATGCCATTCTCCTGCCTCAGCCTCCCGAGTAGCTGGGACTACAGGTGCCCGCCACCATGCCCAGCTGATTTTTTGTATTTTTAGTAGAGATGGGGTTTCACTGTGTTAGCCAGGATGGTCTCGATCTCCTGACCTCGTGATCCGCCCGCCTCGGCCTCCCAAAGTGCTGGGATTACAGGGGTGAGCCACCATGCATGGCCCAACTTTTTTCTAGTAATGTGTTTTAATTTATTGGTTTTTTTTTTATTTTTAGTAAATTTATTACGGGTTTTGCATTGTGTCTACTATGAGAGACACAAAAACATCTTATAGTATAACAAATTGTTTTAAAGATATGACAACTTATTTTAGAATACAAAGAAAAGAACAGAAAAAACAAAAACAAAAACTTCCAAAATTCAACTCCATTTTCCCCACATTTTGCCTATCAGTTGTCTCTTCTACATATTTTATATTATCTACCTCTTAACAGGTTGCTATTGCTATTCTTGATTTTGATAGATTTGTCTTTTAAGAGTGGATTATAAAATTAAAATTATAATATTAGTGTATTCCAAATTTATCCATGTACTTAATTTTACCAATGGATTTTATACCTTCCAATATTTTTTGTGTATTTTTTCCTGCACATTTTTCTGTATGTTTGTTGTTTTTTCTTACACATTATTATTTTTTTCTTTCAGACTGAAGAACTCTTTTTATCATTTCTTATAAGATGGATCTGCTGGTGGTAAAATTTCTCAAGCTTTTGTTTGTCTGGGAAAGACTACCCAGTCTTTGTATTTGAAGGATAGCTTAGCTGGACACAGTGTTCTTGAATGGCAGTTTTTTTTTTTTCTTTCAGCATTTTGAAAATGCCATTCAACTCCTTTCTGGCCTGTATGATTTCTGTTGAGAGTGTGTTGGGGCAGATAAATTGGGGCACCTTTATGTGTTATTTCCTCCTTTTCTCTTGCTGCTTTTAGGATTCTCTCTTTGGCCTTTGAGAGTTTGATTATTATATGACTTAGGGTAGTCTGATTTTGGTCACTTATATTTTGTCTTCTCAGACCTTCCTCTATCTGGATATTTATCTTTCTCATGTTTGGGAAAGTTTTCTGTTATTATTACTTTGAATTATCTTACTACCCCTCGCTCTTGCTCAACTTTCTCTTAAACACCAATAATTTTTACATTTGTTATTTTGAGGTTTTTTTTTCACATTATAGGTGATCTTTTTATTTTTTATTATTTTCTTCTTTTTTCTGCTCGAACTTTTCAAATAGCCTGTTTTGAAGGTCACCAATTTTTTTCCTGTTTGATTCTTCCCATTGTTGAGAGCCTCTAATTTTTCAATTCAAAAATTGTATTTCGGTTGTAAGATTTCTGTCTGATTTTTAAAAATCATTTAGATCTTTATGTGACAAATTTCTAAATTGCTTTTCCATGTTATCCTGGAGATTACTGAGTTTCTTTAAAACTACCATTTTGAATTATTGATCAGAAAGCTCACATATCACTGCCTTATTAGAATCAGTTGCTGGTTCCTTGCTTTGTCCACTTGGGTTTTGAAACCATTCCATAATGGTTTCCTGTTTGCTGTTATTTCTTGTGGATGTACATCTATGTCTTTGCATTAAAGAGTTATTTATTTCAGTCTTCTCAGTCTGAATCCTTTCGGTTTTTATTGAATATATTTGCTTACAGGTTTTTTGCCATTTGTTCACTGCCTTCTTTTCAGCTCTAGGTGATGCCTTATGCCCAAGTTCTTCTTTTCCCTAGTAAATAATTTAAGCACTACCATTCCTGAATGGAGGAGGCTCCAAAGGGGTTATCCCGTCAGTGTGGGAAGGCTAGCAAGGGGTTCATGCCAAAGGAACCTCTGTGATGCACCTCTGACGCATGGTGCTTCTGAACGACCACACTGATTTGGCACTTTCTTTGGCTGAGTAGAGAGTACAGTTTCCAGGTCTGGTGATAATAGTCCCACCTTCTCCCTTTGTCTCTCCCTGTCCTCAGGAATATTTGTTACTTCAAACACTTGTGATGCTTCCAGTGGGTTTAAGCAGGGATAGGTCCCCTGTCAGGGAAACTAAGATGGTGAAGAAGCTAGTTGTCCACCTTGCTCTCAGTTTTTCAATATAGAAACAGCGAGCTGGGGGAAAATTTTTCACATTTTTGTGCTATTCAGAATGGGAGGATGGATATTGCACATGGGAATGTTTGACTCTCTTACTTTCTGCTTGGAGATTTTTCTCTTCTCTGTGGCTCCATAAACTGTCTCATCTTCATATTTCAGTTATGGGATATTTCTGGTGATAATCTTAGTGCTATATATTTGTTTTGTTTTGTTTCCTTTGGTGGTTGAGGAGAAGCGAAGCCAGGTTGCTTGTGGAATCCGAAGTCCAATACATATATATTTACATATATTCATTCACATATATGTGTAAAAAAAGCAGAAAAGAAACTGCTGCGCAAATACTAATAGTGCTACTGTGGAATTATGTGATTTTTACTTCCTTTGATTCTTTTGTAAATATTTTACAATGAGTATTACCTCTTAAGCAAAGAAATAGGATTGTTGTGCATTGAATTTTGTCTCTCAAAAATTATATATTTTAGTCCTAACCCTTAGGACTTAGGACCCCTAACCTCCAAATATGACCTTATTTGGAAATAAGTTCATTGCAAATTTAAACAAGTTAAGATGAGATCATTAGAGTGGGCCCTAATCCAATATGATTGGTATCCCTATAAAAGGGAAAAACTAGACATAGAGATGCACACAGAGGCAAGATAATAAGAAGACACAGAGCGTCATGTGAAGGCACAGGATTGCAGTGGTATATTTCCAAGCCTAAATGCATCTATACCACTAAAGATTGTTGGCAAACCACCACAAACTAGGTAGGGGCAAGGAAGGATTCCTTTACAGGTTTTGGAGGAAGCATGGCCCTGCCAGCACTCTGACTTTGAACTTCTGGCCTCCAGAACTGGAAGAAAATAAATTTCTGTTGTTTTAAGCCACTCAGTTTGTGGAAATTTGTTAAAGCAGTCCTGGGAAATTAACAGTGAGGAATACCTTTGATAAATGACCTAATATTGAGCCAAAATAATGTAAATCTTTTGATCTAAAAGATGCAAATGGTTATTTTTCTAGAGTCAAAATGTCCCTAGAAGTTTGAATTCTGTGACACAATAATTGATTATTAAATTGACATGTTTTTATCTTCCAGGATAGTTACTATAGTTTTTCTTAGCCTTTCTATTTATTATACACATTCCAAAGGAAAAAAAGTCATGTAATAATATTTGTGTTGTGGAAATTGTTATTTTTGCTATTGTTTTTGTTCTTATTTCTTTATTGTGTACATCAGTCTCTACCATCCCAGTTTAAATTGGGCATAGTAATTGCTTTTTGGAAATATTTGTTGCTATGATTCTATATATCTAATGTGTAAGAGACAAAAGCAGTGATTTTGTATTTAAGCCTTGGCTCTCTCTTGACCTCTCTCTCTTTCTCTTTAGTAACTAGTACTTAAAAAGCAGTTAGAGTCATAGAGACTGTCTGCCGTTTCCCTTTTTCATGCCCTCTTTTTGAATTTCAAAGTACTAGCAAGAATTTTTTTAATAAGTGTATATTTTTTCATTCCCTATACAAATATTTTAGTTGTAATTTCACTTCTCTTGGGTCCTGTCTTATGTTGGTTTATCCTTTTAAGAAACCCAATCCAAATTGGCAAAGACCTCAAGTTTACTTTATAACTGATGAAAGAGAATCAAGAGTTTTGAAGGGACTTTACCAAATTTTCCCAGTCCATATTTTCATAATCTAGTTTCATCTACACAGTTTTAAAGAAGATATTTTATACAGAAAGACTTTTCAGTGAAAAGTAATAAATCAAATGAAATGTGTAATGTTGAAATGGCTAGTTTTCTATGAAGACAGCTGAGTAAGCCCAGATTTATTTTCTTATAGCTAGAAGTTTTTTCATGCTTTATTCAACTTTTAGGGTTTGAATAAATATCAGATTATTTGGATAAGTATGTATATTTATATAAACTGATCCACAGAGAGGTTACTTAAAGAGATTTAGACAGAACTACCTAGGGGCATGTCACATGTTGGATATGAAGCCAATGCATAAGAAGAAAGATTTCTGCCATATAACTTATATTTTATCAGAAAGTGGATTAACTGTTATTCAATTTTAATTTAGAAATTTGACCTTTTCTGATATGCCTATGTTTTCATCAGTTCTGATGGAATTCTTATATTCATTAATGTATTCAAACATCTTTTTTCTAACCAATATAATATTTCACTTTCTTCAAGTTCTATTTAAAAGAAATACCTGAGAAATTTTAAAAATCTGTAAAATTCTCAAACAAATAACTTTAGGAAATTCCATTAGACTGAAATTTCTGAATAGAGAAAGAAGAAAGAAACAGTGCAAAAGATTAAACTCTTATTCTTTCTGTCTTTGCTTTTCTGTTTGCATTCATTGGCTTTCTGTCATTTTTCTTTTTATGTAATATGGAACGTTCATTGTAACTTACTGGTGTACATAGATGTAAATGCAAGAAATCTTATTCTTTTTCCTTTTGTTTTTGTTCTGCATTTTGCTTCATAGATAATATGATAAATATTTCATAATTCTTCCCAACTAAGTATACTCCTGATTACTGCATTTTCTTCTCTCTCATCCTCCATTAAATTGCCTTTAGACATAAAGTTCAATTAAAAGAATCTTAGATTTGGGGTTAAGAAATCTGAGTTGAATTACTTCTGTGCGACTTTGAACAAGCAAATTACCTCTAAATCTGTGTTTCTTCACATATACAAAAACATTAGAGTGTTTATTATATCCTCCTCAACTGTTTGGAACAAATAAAAGGACTTTAAACATGTAGGGTTGTTCATATAAACTGTATTCAGAAAACAATCTTCCAATTATTGGACATTCTTGAGATAAAATTAATAATCACTCTCACTGTTTAGCTAAATATAAAATATATCCAAGGTTACCCCAGGAGTATATTAAAAGCAACATTATCTAAAAAATTTGTCTGGCTTTTGCTTGGATGTTAGCTGAATGCAGTAAGCCATTTATGTTAACCTAAGGATAAGTGGTTTAAATGAGAATGAAGTCAATGAGACAACAGGGAATTAAAAGAAAATCATATCATGATGAGATTTAAAATATTAAGTAACTGATGGGAGTTAGGGTGATATGTAACTCTGCTAGTCAATTTACAGGTAGGTCATGTGTAAAAGCACTAGAGAGAAAAATCTCCCCAAGATGACAGGAAACAAAGAAAAGAAAACTACTCTTTATAATCTTCTAATCTCCACTGGTATCATTCCACTTTATATAATAAATGGAAGATTCCTTTCTTAAAGAGTAGCTTTGAATGAATACATGAAAACTCCATCTTTAAAAAAAAAGAAGCAGAAAAAAAATGTAGATTTCATTTATTATATAATGTGGAATGGTACTAGTGGAGATTAGAAGATTATAATCACTTGCTTAACAGTGTACTTACATCACTTGTTTAATAGTGTACTTTAACATTACATAATATTGTTTTAAATATAGTAATTTATCTGCATATGTGGAAAATTTAATACAGAAGCACAGAATTAACTCTGATAACTGGAACCAATGTATCTTGACAGGCATTCTCTTTGGTTTTACTATCTCCTCTTTATTCTTCAGTTCTCATCATTTCCTGCAAATCCACACTGAAGTTGAGCACTACCGTTTTTTCCTATTTGTCTTTCTTTCACTAATTATTAATTTCAATTGCATATTAATTGTTATATTTACCTATTTAATATTCAGCCTTCCAAATACATTGTAAGTACCATAAGTAGAGAGGCCATGTTTGATTTCTTTATTGTTTTGAACTCAATGTGTAGGACAGTATTTAAAAAAACAGTAGTTACCAAGAAATATATGTAAGTTAAAAAATGAATGGCCCTACAATTATTAATAAATTAGGCACTACTCAATCCTTTATTCATTAAATAAATATTTATTGAGCACTTTGTAGGCACTCAGAATATATAGGTAAACAATACATAAAAGAGGCCTTGCCCTGTTGAAGTTACATGGTATTAGAGGATAGGGACTATAATAATAAAGAAGAGTAAATAAATAATTTAATAATAGGTTAGAAAAGTGCTAAGTGATTATGAGGAAAAAATAACAAAGTAAACTACTATAAGGGAATTAGAAATTTAGGGATAAGGTCCAGGGCATCTCTTATATAGTATTGAGAGATTGAAATGCTAGGGCATGTCTTTGCTTTGCCATTCAATGGCTTTATGGCCTCATTTTCTTTTTTCTTTCCTTTTTTTTTTTTTTTTTGGCGCTATTTTTAAGGTACCTCTGCAAAATTAGATATTTGAGAGAAATTTACTCCAGGATGCTTATAATATTATATGATTCTGTCTAAGCTAAATAACTCTTGCAGAGTGCATGAATCAGTGATATTAATTCTTGTTACAATTTAAGAAAACAAACAGGGGCATCAGATTCAAACAAAAAACATCTGGCTTTGATGATTGATGAACAAACCACATTTGTTATTATTTGATATTCAATACTAACTTCGTTCATTACCTAGAATCCCTGCATATGAAAAGCTGTCAACTATGTTATAAAATTTTCTGCCATTTTTGGAAATAATACAATGGTAAGCACAAGCAAAATCACTTCACAGTAGAACATGAATAAAGTACAATTTTACAATGTTATGTGATATTATGCTGTGTTACATTTATGATGTTGTATTATGTCAGGTTTGCTTGGTTTTCTGAAATATAAAATTGTGATGGAAAAAATGTTAGATATTCATATTCTGGTTTTATTGTGCTAGATGTACCGCCTGTCTATAATTTCCAGGTGATTCTTCAAACTAAAGCTTAACTACTTAAAAATTTCAAATATGACAAATAGCTCTTTCAAGTTGACTTTTGTGTGTGTTTCAGAGAAACACAAGATGGAACATAAATAAAAACAACTCACAGAAACAAGGTTTAAGATCTGACATTTCTAAGCAGCAAATTTCTTCTGTCCTCAGGGAGATAAACAAAACTATTGAAAACCCTATTAGGTATATTTATAGCCCAGGTTTAATGTCCGAGATGTAAACTAAGATGCCAGACTGCCAGCCACCAACTTTGGGACAGAAGAAAACAGCTTCTTAGAAGGAATGTTTTCATCCTTTTCTCATCTATATTCCAAAGACATGACACCTTAATCTTTTATACAGTGCAGGGGGAGCCTTCTTTTAGATTACTTTCCATGAAAAATTTTATTTTTTGGTGAAATGTTTTCTGGGGGAAATTCACTAACCTGTTTTCTGATATACTGTACTTACTTATTCTTGAGTCTGGAAAGAGGGGGCTGGGGAAGCAGAATTCAGAATTTTTCATGGCTCCTCAATGGAAAAGAAACATGAATAAATAACTGATCCCAAAGAAAACATACCAATGAGCTGCCCTAGCAAGAACAATTATTGATACTGTGTTAGTCTGTTTTCACGCTGCTGATAGATACATACCTGAGGCTGGGTAATTTATAAAGAAAAATAAGTTTAATGGACTCAACAGTTTCACATGCCTGGGGAGGTCTCACAATCATGGTGGAAGGCGAAAGTTACAAATGGCCTACATGGCAGCAGGTGAGAGGCAATGAGAGCCAAGTGAAAGGGGTTTTCCCTAATAAAATCATCAGATCTCATGAGATTTATTCACTACCAGGAGAACAGTATAGGGGAAACCACCCCCATGATTTAATTACCTCCCACCAGGTCCCACCCACATCAAGTGGGAATTATGGGAGATACAATTCAAGATGAGATTTGGGTGGGGACATAGCCAAACCATATCAGATGCTGTGAGGTATGTGAGAGCCAAAGGATATCTTATATGTCAACGAATCAGTGTAGTTTTATAGGGCATCTGAAATAGACTTTTTCATATAGTTCCACAGGGCCAAATTGGTATATGTTATGGACTGATGCTTGTGTTCTCTCAAATTTCATGTTGACCTCTAACCTTCAGGGCAGCTGCATTTAGAGTAAACAATAAGGTTAAATAAGGTCAAAAGTGTAGGCCCCTGATTTAATAGAGTAAGTGTCTACATAAGAAGCGACACCAAAGAGCACTCTCTCTTACTATCTCTGCACACAAAGGATAGGTCATGAGAGCACATATGGAGATGCTGGCCACCTACAAGCTGGGAGGAGAGGCCTCAGAATGAAGCCTACCTTGCCAGCACCTTGATGTGGGACTTCTAGCCTTTGGAACTGTGAGAAAATATATTTATGTTACTTTAAGTCACCTAGGCTATTTTATGTTGTATTTCTTTTTTCTTTTTTCTTATTTTTTTTTTGAGACAGGATCTTGTTCTGTTGCCCAAGCTGGAGTGTGATGCACAATGTCAGCTCACTGCAGCCTCGACCTTTTTGGGCTCAAATTGTCCTTCCACCTCAGCCTCCAGAGTAGTGAGGACTTTAGGGATGGACCACCATGCCATGATAATTTTTGTATTTTTTGTAGAGATGAATTTCACCATGTTGCCCAGGCTGGTCTTGAACAACATTGAGCTCAAGCAATCCACCCACCTTGGCTTCCCAAAGTGCTGGGATTATAGGTGTGAGTCACCACACCTAACTTGATATATTTTTTTATGGCAGCCCAAGGAGGCTTATCTAGTATGTATAATATAGAAATAATAATTTTATTTATATATAAGTAAAACTTTCTAGCCCTGTGCTCAGGTGAAATTGACAAACTTGAATAGCATACTGAGTCTACTTTCATTAAGAGATTAAAAAAGGCCAAATAATCCAGAGTGTGTTTATGGCTTGAAGAGGAAATGGATTAAATAGAGCATAGAGTTCTATTTCAAACTTGGATGAAATTTCCTGATTATGTGGACTGAATTGGAAATGCCGACCAAGGAATATGTTTATAAAGAAATGTTATTCATTGTAATTGTGTACTTTTAACATGTGAGAAAAGAGAAATCTAGAAATGAAGACAAAGAAAAAGCAGTGAGTTCCAATGTTGTGAAATAAATATTACTGGAAAGGGTTAAAAAGTGACACTAGAATCTGAAAAGAAACTATATTTGCTGGTAGAGGCAGGAAAATTGTTTTAATGACTTTGCCAATTAACAATTGACTGTGATAACTGCTAAGGATTAAAAAAGATTACTATTACTTTTATTTTGCTGTCTCATATAAATCTACATTTTTTCTGCCTTTTTTTTTTTAAGGATGGAGATTTCACATATCCATTCAAAGCTACTCTTTAAGAAAAAGATCAAATCCTATAGGGCAAATTACAAGACATTTGTCCTAAATTAGAAGTGGTTCTAATCTTTTCTAATGTTCATTGAAACAAAAGAAATTAATCTTAAAATATTTGATCATCTTTAAAGACGGACTCTATAAGTAATAGTCTTGGACTTGTCCAAATACTGCTATGATTTTTAAGTATCTAGATTTATCAGAAATTTAACAATTATTTTCTCTTTCATACAAACTTCTTTTTTCTTCTGGACTTAATTTTTGGAATCATTATCTTTATGCTGAACTGGTATCTGTCTCAGGATCACTCTAAATATAGCAAGAAATATAGCCTAGAGAATTCTACTACCTTATGGATTAAAACAATCCAAGTAAGAATCTTGAAAAGTAAGCAAAATTCACATTCAAGCAAATTTACATATTTGTTAGCCTTTGTATAAGCAGATTCCTTTAAGTATCAACTTTCATGCCTAACTTGCCAGTTACTTAAAATCTTTTGCAGCTGTTATATGACAACTTAAAATATTTGACCTTTTGTTTAGAAAGCTGTGAATAAGAACATAGCACACCAAAACTTCTCAGCTGACATATTTAACACGCCAAGTTTGGTTCAAATGAACATTTGGTACAGATTTTTACATTCTCTCTTTACACTGGCAAAGGTGGAAATCAGAAAACTGATTTATACAGATTCTACACGTCAAGCCCCCAGCAACTGAATGTCAAATCTGGTGGCGAAGACTGTCAAGTGTTCTTTTTCACTTCAGAGAACAAAATATTCCTTATTACCACATTTGTCTATTAAGAAAGCTCATTGAGGCTGGTCCACATGTATAATCCTAGCACTTTGGGAAGTTGAGGTGGGAGAATCACTTGAGGCCAGGAGTTCAAGACCATCCCTGGCAATGTAGTAAGACCCCGTTTCTACATTAAAAAAAAAATTAAAATTTACAGATCAGCTGGGTATGGTGGCTCGAGCGTAGACATGGTCTTAGCTACTTGGGAGGCTGAGTTAAGTGGGATAACTGCTGGAGCCCAGTAGTTCAAAGACTGTAGTGAGCTAAGAATGCTATGAATGCATCGCTGCACTCCAGCTTGGGCAATAAAACAAGATCACATCTCAAAAAATTAAAAGAAAGAAAGAAAGAAAGAAAGCTCACTGAACTTCTGAAAGTTTGGGTTTTCTCTCTTTGGTATTCTTATGATCTAATTCACTGGGATTACTTCAATCACCATTTGCTATTCTGGCTTAGAATTTTACATTCCTCTAATCTGGTTCCCACAATGCTGCCATGGAAGTTTTTCAAAAACACAAGTTTATTTTATTGCCTGTTTCAGACAATTCAATATCACCCATGGGAGAAAGCCTACACTCTTTAGCCAATCCTATGAATGTGTACATGATTATGTGTTTGTGTGTGTGCACGAGTGTGTGTGTGCACTCAGATGTTTGCCTTTGTGGGTGTTTCTGTGTGTGCAATCAGGTTCATATATATCTTCCACCTCCTTTGCAAACCACTTTGTACTCATGCAAAACTACCTGTAGTTTTCAGAAAGTGCGACACTGATTTATCCTTTTTTTTTTTTTTTTTTGCCTGGGACAGCATAACTCCCACTTTTGAAATGCCTGTCCCTTCTTCACCACCAATATCCTAGAAAACAGGCTAGATTATTTTATTCACTTCTCAAAATTTCTGGCAAAGGTCTCTTATTTATTTTAAGAGTATTAAGGCTTGGTGCGGTGACTCACACCTGTAATCCCAGCACTTTGGGAGGCAGAGGTGGGCAGGTCACCAGAGGTCAGGAGTTCGAGACCATCCTGGCTAACATGGTGAAACCTCGTTTCTACTAAAAATACGAAAAATTATCTGGGCGTGGTGGTGCTCGCCTGTAATCCCAACTACTAGGGAGGCTGAGGCAGGAGAATCGCTTGAACCCGAGAGATGGAGGTTGCAGTGAGCCTAGATCGCGCCATTGCAGTTCAGCTTAGGTAACAAGAGCTAAACTTTGTCTCAAAAAAAAAAAAAGTGTTAAACACCTTTGTTTGATGAGACAAAATTATTCAAACAATCCCTTGTGACTTTGTTGAAGTTTGTAAAGATTTCTAGCACTTTATTGCACTTACTTATTTTTGCCTAGCTCTCTCTTCAAAACTAATGACTCCCAACATTTGGAGGTATGTAAAAATACTTATGTTAATGGGAAGTGATAGAGTTGGGGGGCAGGCATCAAACTGAGGAGTTTAATTTTCTTTACAAGTTGATGTGTGCCCTAGAGAGAGATCAACTTGAGCCAAGGACAGGGTCTCTTTATAACCACTTCTCAGCAAGGTACCTGGTAGACATAATGCGTACAATAAATACTTGCTACACAAATGCATAGATGGTTTTTCAAAAGGTTACAGAGAGATCTTCAGTGTGTGCAAACATTTTATTTTTTCTTCTTTGCTTTTGTTAAAATTTTATGTTTTGAAAAGGAAAATACTCTGTACTAATTTGGATTAATATTTCAGAGCAAGTATAACTATAGAAATATACTTCTAGCTCTATCTGAATATATGTTTGTTTATATGATATATATTTGTGAATCCAGTAAAATCTGCATTCTGAAAAGATGGAGACATGTCATCCTTTCTGCCATATGTAATAAACGTCTTTAACTCTCCCAACTTTTATGAGAATTCTAAGTGGGTGTTCAATAAATGTTGATTAAACAGGTGCATTTTTGATATGTAGTCGGATGGGAAATAATTGCTGTTTTAAAAGCTGCCTCTGGTTTTCTTAGGTGCTATAGTGTGAACCAGTTGTGCTCTGGTGCCCCAGTGACCAGCTTGTCTGAGTGCAGTGAAACAAAACACCCACATGCACAATTACCTGAAACATGTTCATTACTTCCAGACAGGCAGCAAGGGACAAGAGAGCCTAGGATGTATTGCTATCCCATCCTCCAAGGCTCGGAAAAGCTGCTTGGGGTGGATGGAGATTCATCTGCACATGTCCCATTTGCACAGCTGCTGAGGGACCCTGGAAAGCAGCCCGCTTTGGGTTTTATACCTTGGGGTCACATGATGCACTGAGCTGAAGTGTTAAAGTACATCCTGTTTCTAAAAGGGACTAGATTAGAGCCCAAAGTGTTTGGCCAGTCTCTCCCATATTTGAGAACGTTGCATTCCCAGCACATTCTACAGTTATTCTTAAGAGCAAGCAAGGAAGAGAATTGGTAAAAGGCCATGCAGAGAACTATTCTACATCTAGGAATAGAGATAAAATTCATCTTTGGAAAAGACTTCTTCATTATTAAGTAATCAAAACCAAAGAAGTATACACACATACACACACTCAAATGTGTCTTTTAGGTATGCAAGTATAAAACCCAGAGTCTAGGTTTTATAGTCTAGAGAGAAAAGATTGATAAGAGAAGTGCTAAATTGTTCTGCACATAAATGTAAAATGATTGCTTGTCTGTCTCACTATCCAAAATGAGCTCATCTTTTATCTGAGTTTTGCTTATCTTTATCTGAGATAATATAATTGTGCTTATCTGAGCACAATTGTTGGCACTTTTCACCTACTCAGTAAATCCCAGGTGATGAACTAAATGCATTGATCTGAACTGTTACAGTGCTCAACAAACAGCAACAGCAATCATTTGCACATCTAAAAGTTTATGTTTGCATTACCATATGATTACAAAATGTACAAAACATTACGATATATAAAACAACAATTTAAGCAATCATAGAAAGTATTTACTTCAAACCAAATGGCTATATTTATATCTTAACTGACATTTCTTAGAGAACCACCTGCCTGGCAGTAACTTCCTGTCATTTAAGAAACTATCTGTCAAACACATTTCTAAATAGTTATTAAAGATCATTCATGCCGTTAATTGATAAGGGGGTAAATCACCATTACTCTTATTTTACCAATAATGACATTTAGATTTACAGTTTAAGAAACTATTGCAAGGCCGGACATGGTGGCTCATACCTGTAATGCCAGCATTTTAGGAGGCCAAGTGGGAGGATCACTTGAGGTCAGGAGTTTGAGACCAGCCTAGCCAACATGGTGAAATTCCATCTCTACTAAAAATACAACAATTAACCAGGCCGAGAATTGTGCCGTATGCCTGTAGTCCCAGCTATTCGGGAGGCTGAGGCAGGAGAATCACTTGAACCCCAGAGGCGGAGGCAGCAGTGAGCTGGGATTTCCCGGCTGCCCTCCAGCCTGGGTGACAGAGGAAGACTCTGTCCACACCCCTCCCCGCAAAAGGTATTGCAAGATGGCACCCTTAGGAAATTTGCCTGATTTCACATGATTCTGCCTTTGTTATAGGATAGTAATACCTTTCAGTGCTTCGTTGAAAGTAAAAACACAAATTTAGGGTTTGTATTTTGTCCTGCAATGCCTGTTCTAATTTAGATGCAAAGAGACGTAAAACAGTGGCTAGGATTTTTAAGCCATTTGCATACATTTAATTTTTTTTCCCATGACTGAATATTTGTATTCAACTTCAAATAAGAAAAAAGCCATAATTACACTTTATATATATTTTATATTTCTAGAGTGTAATTGTTTCTACATAATAAACTATGAAAGAGATGTTTCAGAAATTTTGATCAATATTCTCTTTCCGATTAGTGATGTCTCAACAGATGTTTTCAAAATGATAAACTGGCTTCATCAACCTTATTAACATTGGTATTTGAGAAATTACTTGCCGGTAATATACCGAAGGCTAGAGCATAGTTAATTGCTATATTGTACAAAATTGCTAAGTACTACAAAAATCCTCTCAGCTTAAGAAAAATAGTGAGCAGTACACTCAGAACTCTGTACAGGCATTTTTAAAAGCAAAACTTGATATTTAATATAAAGAATGTGATTTTTTTCTCAAATACCTTCTTAAGTTCTCTCTCTCTCTCATTGTCATATGGAAGTTTCTCAGTTATTTTGATAAAGGCATATGACATGTTTTGTCTTATCTATTCATATACTTAAATTCTAAGAGTTACAAATTAACCTAGAAACTTAGCTTGGCTGGTTGAAAGTAGAATCCTGCAGTATGTCTTAATGAATTACAACATTAATTTTCATAAGAGCTTAATCACTTATTAAGCATATTAATGTTAAGGGTTTTACATCTATTTAATCAATACCACCTTGTAAGCAAGCTAATGTTGTCTTCTAGAAAATGTGCTATCTTTGATTGGACAGTGTGCCTACTGAATTATATTATATGTGACTGTGTCAACTCTATGTATTACTGCATCCCACTGACTCATTCTTTGATTCATTCATAGGAAAATATTTTTGAGTGCCTACTATGGACCAGGTACCATTCTGGGTCTGGGAGGTAGAGTAGGGAGGAAAACGAAGTCTCCACCCTGGAGCTTATATGCCTTCTTTGATAATAATTTGATTAGAAACAAATGATATTTTACCACTGGCCTTGATTATTTATTTTTATCCTACAGCTGTTTTTCATAGAATTAAACAAATCTCAGCAGACATCCTTGTTATTTCAATTATGTTAAATTACACTTTGTCTTAGGACAGAAACAAAAGCAAAATAGGCTACAAAAGGGCCTATTTGCCTCTCAATCCATGTAGAAATGTTGTAGGATATACATTTCATGTATCTGTAGCTTCAGTATCTAAATATTTTGGACCAGGTCTGCTCTGGTAGTAAGTATTGAGTCAATAGTTTTCCAAGTAGGATGCTGCAACAGAAGGCTTTTTCATGGTCTGCTCTTAAGCGATCAAATATAAAAGCAAATAGATAAGCTAGAAACTTCTGCTGCACACTGAATGAAGCGCAACTGATTTAAACACCTACATGTGTGTCATTTTTTTGTTTGTGTGTTTACTTGCTTAAATTATCTAACTAAAAGAGAAGATTTGCCCTGAATAATCCTGATGATAGAATTGGTTGTATCTTTAGTTCATGTAATCTAGATCAATGGTTCTTAACCAGAGATGTTTTGGTCCCTGGAGACACTAAGCAATATCTGGCGACATTTTTGTTGTCACAACTGAGGGAATGTTCCTGGAATCCAGTGGGTAGGGGTCACAAATGCTGCCAAATACTCTAAAATTTATAGAACAACCTCTCATAATGAAAAATTATCTGGCCCAAAATGTCAATAGCACTGAGGTTGAGAGAGACACAGTGTAGAAACCTAGATAGAGTTTGAAGTGAAACTTGAAATTTTCATTACTGATGAAAGGTCATTCGTTTTTTGGAGGGCATTGCCAGATTGAGACAACAAAAATATAGGATATAAAATTAAATTTGATTTTATATAAAGAGCTTTTCTTTTCCTTTCTTTTCTTCCTCATTTTTAGTATGAATGTTTTTTATGAACAATTGGGACATACTCATACTAAAAATGTATTTATATTTTTTCTGAGATTCAAATTTAACTGAGTATCTTGCATTTTATATTGAATATCTGTTTGTGGGGCATTTAATAACTACAAATCTTGTCCTATTTGTTTATCAATGTAGCACTGAACATTTTCCCACATCTCTTTTATCAGAACACAGTTTTAATTTATATCCTTTTCACTCCCATAGTGCTTTGTCTGAATATTTGTTATAATATTTATGCAAGTATTCTTTATATTATTAGCAATTTATAATAACTTGCCACCACTATTAACTTACAAGTCCATGTGATATGGAAGAAGAGGAGATAGCAGTGGGAAAACATGTACTATTTACTTTTAAGTTCATCATCATACCGTAAACATCTGAATTGAACATCCTAGGCTATCAATATCAATATTTTTGACTTAAACAAAATATCTGAAGGTCAGTTTAGTAATTTTTTTGAAAAAATACACTCATTTTAAATATATTTTAAATCCATTTTAAACTCATTTTAAAACTGTGACAAATTCTATCATAGGAATGACTTCAAGAAATACTGTATATGGTAGACGGCAAAAGAGCAAAGTTTAATCCATGTCACTTCATTTGTGACCTTGGCAAAGTTACTTTGGGAGCACAAAACATTGACACAACATTCAGCATACATATAAAAAAGTATATTTAAGCATATATAATATATATAATGTATAAGCGTATGTATAATATATAAAAGCATATATAGGTACACAAATATATTTGTACACAATGATACAGACCTTGTCCTATTTGCTTATCAATGTAGCACTAAATAAATCTAGTCGCATGTATCTGCCTCACAAAATCTCAATATGGCCTAAGGCATAGTTTTGAATCAAAAACAATTAGTGAAAGGAAGTTGGCTGATTGGAATTAGAAAAATAACCAGGAAATTAAAAATCTAAAAAATTTTTCAGGGCAATGTAACATCTCAAATATTCAGATAATTTTTATTGGAATCAAGTCATAGTTCCAGCAATTATGATGAATTCCATTTTAAGTGAGTTTATGAAAGGTTCTGATATGCATATTTTACCAATTTTACATGATTATGATGAGTAATATGACAGTGGAATAATACCTCTCTGAATATTTTTTATACAGAAATAAGATAGATGATGAGTATTCGTTGAAACATCAACACCACATTAGAGTCCTAGAGGAGCTGATTCCAGCGTTTGTTCTAAGAAACAAATTAATCTGCACTGTGGGAGGAATGGGCTTTACTGCCTGTTGTGATAGGACAGCCTTTCCTCCCTTCAGGACCAAA
This sequence comes from Pongo abelii, assembly GCF_028885655.2. NCBI lineage: Eukaryota > Metazoa > Chordata > Mammalia > Primates > Hominidae > Pongo > Pongo abelii. Next base: position 27,353,878 of record NC_071988.2, read on the forward strand.
ACAGGATTCCTCAGGCATCTAGGAGTGTTGTGTCCAGATGATGGTCCTATACGAAGCCCCTCTTAGGATATTGCCCTGAGGGACCCACTTGGCCCATGTTAGTGCTCACTCCCCAGCAGCCCACCTGCATCCAATGAATGTTGGTTACATGGTGTGTATCCCAGCCCCCTTGCCTTAGTAGGGCAACTAAGAAAGGCCATTTCAGCTTAGAGCCCCTGAATAGTCAGCAAAGTTGTCCTTTGCATCTGCATCAATTTTCAACACCTCCCTCTATTCATTCTTTCTTCTTTTACTTCCACATAGCATTGACCCCAAGGAACTTAGCCTTCTGCTTGCCAATATCCATCTCAGAATTTGCTTCCTTGTCAACCAAATTAAGGGCAGATGGGTTGTTCGTTTGTTGCCAAGTGACCCAAATGGTGAAATATAGAAATTTGTATAGGCTTTGACATTTGCATTTCAGAGAATGGGACATTTCTCTTTTTTTGTGTGGGGCTAGAAAATAGATCTGGGCAGAATTTTGTCCTTTCTATGTAGAAAACAATATAGTATTTTAAACTTCATTGCATCTTTCATTGAATCAAACCATTGTTCTGTGCATTAACTACATACTTACAGTTCATGACTACATTGTACTACATTGTTCAATCTATGTTATACATGACTAGGTACTGTGTAAAATCTAGTGATGAACTGAATAATAATTGAGGGGGAAATATCATGTTATGTTATTTTCATTAATTTTATTTGTAATACGTATTGTGTAATATGGTTAACAAGGTGTTTTTATGTGTTTTTTTTTTCATTTTATTCTCATGAAATCATGGCAGTTGGCATGCATTACTATTCTCCCTCAAGAGGAATAAACTGAGATTTGGTAAAACTGATTATCTTGCCCTAAATCACCCAGGTAAAAATTACTGGATCCTTTTTCTTTCTAATGTATTTATTTAACAGATATAGGATCTTGCTCTGTTACTATATTAGTCTGCTGTCATGCTGCTAATAATGACATACCCGAAACTGGGCAGTTTATAAAAGAAAGAGGTTTAATTGGACTCACAGTTCCACATGCCTGCAGAAGCCTCACAATCATGGTAAAAGGCAGTGAGGAGCAAGTCACATCTTACATGGATGGCAGCAGGCAAAGAGAGAGTGAGGAAGATGCAAAAGTGGAAACCCCTGATAAAACCATCAGATCTCATGACACTTATTCACTACCATGAGATGAGTATGGGGGAAAGTGCCCACATGATTAAATTATCTCCTGCCAGGTCCCTCCGTGGGAATTATGGGAGTACAATTCAGGATGAGATTTGGTTGGGGACACAGAGCCAAACCATATCATTCCACCCCAGCCCATGCCAAATTTCATGTCTTCACATTTCAAAACCAATCATGCTTTCCCAATAGTCTGCCAAAGTCTTAACTCATTTCGGCATTAACCCAAAAGTCCACAGTCCAATGTCTCATCTGAGACAAGGCAAGTGTCTTCCGCCTATGAGACTGTAAAATCAAAAGCAAGCTAGTTATTTCCTAGATACAGTGGGGTACAGACATTGGGTAAATACAACCATTCTAAATGGGCAAATTGGCCAAAACAAAGGGGCTACAGTGCCCATGTAAGTCTGAAATCCAGCGGGACAGTCAAATCTTAAAGCTCCAAAACCATCTCCTTTGACTCTATGTCTCACATCCAGGTCACACTGATGCAAGAGGTAGGTCCCCATGCTCTTGGACAGCTCCACCCCTGTGGTTTTGCAAGGTCCAGCCTCCCTCTTAGGTGCTTTCATTGGCTGGCATTGAGTGTCTGCAGTGGCATTTTCCAGGTGCTTGGTGCAAGCTGTCAGTGGATCTACCATTCTGGCGTCTGGAGGACAATGACCCTCTTCTCACAGCTCCAGTAGGCACTGCCCCAGTAGAGACTCTGTGTGTGGGCTCTGACTCCACATTTCCCTTCCACACTGCCCTAGCAGAGGTTCTCCTTGAGAGCCCCGCCCCTGCAGCAAACTTCTGCCTGGGCATGCAGGCATTTCCATACATCTTCTGAAATCTAGGCAGAGGTTCCCAAACCTCAATCTTGACTTCTGTGCACCTGCAGGCCCAATACCATGTGGAAGCTGCACCATCTGAATCCATGGCCCGAGCTCTACATTGGTCCCTCTACATTGGAGTGGCTGGGATGCAGGGCACCAAGTTCCTAGGCTGCACACAGCTCAGGGATCCTGGGCCCAGCCCATGAAACCACTTTTCCCCCTAGGCCTCCAGGCCTGTGGTGGGAGGGGCTGCTGTGAAGGTCTCTGACATGGTCTGGAGACATTTTCCCCACTGCCTTGGTGATTAAAATTTGGCTCCCCGTTACTTTTGCAAATTACTGCAGTCAGCTTGAATTTCTCCTCAGAAAATGGGATTTTCTTTTCTATCTCCTTGTCAGGCTGCACATTTTTCAAACTTCTATGCTGTTTTCCTTTTAAACCTGAATGCTTTTAACAGCACCCAAGTCACCTCTTGAATGCTTTGCTACTTAGAAGTTTCTTCCACTGGATACCCTAAATCATCTCTCTCAAATTCAAAGTTCCCAAATATCTAGGGCAGGGGCAAAATGTTAACAGTCTCTTTGTTAAAACATAATAAGAGTCACCTTTGCTCCAGTTCCCAACAAGTTCCTCATCTCCATCTGAGACTACCTTAGGCTGGACCTTATTGTCCATATTGCTATCAGCATTTTGGGCAAAGACATTTAACAAGTCTCTAGAAAGTTCCAAACTTTCCCACATTTTCCTGTCTTGTGAGCCCTCCAAACTGTTCCAAGTTTCAAAGTTGCTCTGACATTTTCAGGTATTTTCTCAGCAGCGCCCCACTCTCCTCGTACCAATTTAGTGTATTAGTTCATTTTCATGTTGCTGTTAAAGACATACCAGGGACGGGGCAATTTACAAAATAAAGAGGTTTAACTGGACTCACAGTTCCACATGGCTGAGAAAGCTTCACAATCATGGTGGAAGACAAGGAGGAGCAAGTCACGTCTTACAGGGATGGCAGCAGGCAAAGTGAGAGTGAGAAAGAAGCAAACATGGAAATCCCTCATAAAACCATCAGATCTCATGAGACTTATTTACTACCATGAGAACAGTATGGGGGAAACTGCCCACATGATTAAATTATCATTTGCCCAATTCCTCCCACAACACATTGGAAATAAGGGAGTACAATTCAAGATGAGATTTAGGTGGGGACCCAGAGCCAAACCATATCAATTACCCAAGCTGGAGTGCAGTAGTACAATCATAGCTCACTACAGCCTCAAACTCCTGGGCTCAAGCAATCCTCCTGCCTCAGTCTACTGAGTAGCTAGGACTCCAGGGGCATCTTAATTTTTAAATTTTTTTTTTGTAGTTCTGGGATATTGCCATTTTTCCCAGTCTTGTCTCAAGTTCTTGGCATCAAGTCATCCTCCTGCCTTGGCCTTTCAAAGGTCTGAGATTACAGCTGTGAGCCACCATGCTTAGCCTCTTTCTACTTTAAGCCCAGTGGACACCAGGCCACATCAGCACTGAATCTGCTACTAGACCTGAGACTACAGAGCAGAATCTGCTACTGGACCCTGGAAGTAATTTTGTTCCAGGAGCGATGAAGACAGGATATCTGTGGGGTGAAAGGAGAAAAGCAAATAAGATGACTTTGAGTAGATTTAATTCTATGGGCAAATTCACCTGTAGAATGTTATAAACTTGTGTAGACCTGCTAGGATCTGAAAATCAGTACCCAAGCATATAAGTCAAGATTATGGGAAAACTGGAAGCACAAAATGGTATGTAACCAGAGATCCTTCATGGGCCTGGTACACAGTAGGCCTCAGTAACCATATGTAGAGATAATTACTGAATAAATCTATAGGGAATGTATAAGTCCACTTTGATCTGGTAACCTTATAAGACAATGAATCCTTTACCTTCTGGAAGAGTCAGTCTTGTGAGTACCTTGGATTATTACACAATAAAGTCTTTCTTTGGGGTTAATGATTTGAGCCCAGGCCTCCTGGTAATGTTTTCTTCCTGAGTTTCAAATGTACAGGGCTTATGATGCAGTGAGTTGGGTGGTAAGGACCTGCCATTTGCACTTGGTTCACTTAATTTGCAGAATTAGGGGTCATTTTGGGGAGGGCATTCAGTGTCCATGTGTCTAATATCTTGCCTGAAAACAGATCCTCTCCTACCTGGAATACAGCCACTCATTCACATATGGTTTGGTCATGCCATCATTTCCATACCATAGAATTCTAGAGAATTCTACGTATTGGTAAACTTACTGATAAATTGTTCTAATTTGCTCTGATTAAACTATCATATCCTTGAAAACAAGAAAGTTGCTTAAATGTGCCATGTCTTTAACATAGTTAATAAATCTCTTTAAAAAGACCTAATGAAGACAGAGCTAGGTCATGATAAAATGTAAGAATTCAGCTGGTAGACACCAGTAGAATAAGTGTTCACAGTGGTCAAATGCATAGGTAACTTAGTTCTATCCAAAAAATGGTCTGAAAAATAATTTGACCAGAGATCATGCACATGGTAAAGATTTGAAAGAGGTAAAATGCAATTAGAAAATATATGAACAGATCATATAGGGGTGTAATTGTAAGAAGAGTTGAGGTGGTTGGACAATAAATAACCGTAAGAGTTACTTGGGAGAGAAGCCACCTGATACAGTGGAGCTTTAGAAAAAAAAAAAAAATATATATATATATATATATTTTGGTTTCTAAATAAAGTAAGAATTGGGATATAGCAGCACAAAACATCTGAATACTATGAAAGCTATTTGTTATTTGTGTAGAGGATAAAATTTAAAAGACACAAAAATTCTCCCTGTTCTTTTAGTATTACATTTTAATTTCCACACCATTCTTTTGAAAACTACATTCTGGTTCTAGAAACTTGACAGAAATTTTACAAAGTATAAAAAATCTGCATAAAATAGAATATACCTCTGATTAATAAATATTCAAAGATAGATCATTAGAAGGCCTGGGATATAGTTATCTAAGATCTTAAATACTTCCAAATTCTCTAAATTGTCAAATATGAGGCTACACAGTAATCTCTGATTTATGTTAGATTTTTCAAAAAGATGTATTTTTGCCTCATGGTTAGGAAAAGATAGATGACTACATATTTTACAATGATGTCTATTAAAATTAGGCTTCAATAATGTCAGATAAAAGTCTCCTTTCATTTATAGCACAAAAGCAGCATATTTGAGATGAATTTCCCCAGTTTCTGCTTCAAGTCTATGACAACTGTTTATATTGGTTAGCATTATATTTGTTGCATAATTAAGTGTTATCAATTTATATTATATGTATATAATTTGATTTTTTTCCAATGGACACTCCAGCTTATTTGATGTGATTGCCTTAACACATATCTATCCATAACTATTGACCAACACGTTTTTCTCAAGGCTTGCAATATGCTCGTTGAACATACCCTATACAATTCTACTCTTAGATGTAGTGATGAATTGTCTGAGTATAATCTCAAATCTCTGAATTTTCCATTTCAGTATGGTCATTCTAGAATGTCCTATACATCCTCTATCCTGTAGCTTCTTATTTACATTGACTTCCCTTCAGTGCCATCAACCAATTCTATCTTATCCAAGACACCTTTCAACGTCACTTTAATCAGAACACATTTTTCATTTATATCCTTTTCACTCCCATAGTGCTTTGTCTGAATATTTATTACAATATTTATGCAAATATGCTTTATATTATTAGCAATTTATAATAACTTGCCACCAGTATTAACTTACAAGTCCCTGTGATTTGGAGGGAGGAGAGGAGATAGCAGTGGGAAAACATGTACTGTTAATTTTTAAATTCATCATCATGCCTTAAACTTCTGACTTGAACATCCTAGGCTATCAATATCAGTGTTTCTTGAATTAAACAAAATATCTGAAAGTCAGTTTTAGTGATTTTGTTTGAAAGAATACACTCATTTTAAATCTATTTTAAATTGATTTTAAACCTAGGACGAATTATGTTATAGGAATGATTGCGAGAAATACTGCATTTGCTAGACAGAAAAAGAGCAAAGTTTAATCCATGTCTCTTCTTTTGTGACCTTGGCAAAGTTACTTCGGGAGTACAAAATATTGACACAAGATCCAGCATATAACTCCATCTCAAAAAAAAAAAAAATATATATATATATATATTTTAAAGACGCAGCATATTATTTGTGTGTTTCATTTTGGTAACTATATGAAGTTTACCAATGTCTACCTATTGGTATTAGTTTTGCCATTTAAAAACTTACAAAATAATAATATCTACTTTTTGTTTCTTACAAGGTCAATGTGAGCATCAAGTAAGACAAAGTGAGTGGAACTGCATGGTGCTATACAAACTGACATTGTTAGCATTGTTTTCTATTTTATTATATATATGTTGGATTAATAAATACTCTCTCCTTTTGCCTTTGTACATGTTGAGGAGATTAATCAATGGCTGCTTTAGAGTGTTTTATAGTTGGCATATTTTGTGTGATATGGTTTGGATGTTTATCTCCTCCAAATCTCATGTTGAAATGTGATTCCCAGTGCTGGAAATGGGGCCTGGTGGGAAGTAATTGGATCATGGGGGCAGATCCCTCATGAATGGCTTAGCACCATTCCCTTGATGACAAGGGGGTTCTTAGTTCATGTGAGATCTGGTTGTTGAAAAGTCTGGGACCTTCCTCCTCGCTGTCTTGCTCCCTCTCTCACCATGTGACCTGCTTGCTCTTACTTTGCCTTCTGCCATGCATAAAAGGCCCCTGAGTCCTCACCAGATACCAAGCAGATGCCAGTGCCAGGCTTTTACAGATTGCAGAATCATGTGCCAATTAAACCCCTTTCTTGATAAATTACCCAGCCTCAGATATTTCTTTATAGTGATGCAATGGAATAGCACAATGTGTTTATGTGCATTATCTCAATTCTCACATTAGGTTTCATGACTGACTTTAAACACTACTAAGAAATAGGCTTAAAAATAAAATTTAAAATCTGTACTCTACAATTTTTTTCCCTTCTTCTCCTTCTTCTTTTATTTCTTCCTCGTCCTCCCCCTCTTCCCCCTCCTTCCCCTCCTCCCCCTCCTTCCCCTCTTCCCTTTCCTCCCCCTCTTCCCCTTCCTCCCCCTCTTCCTCTCCTTCTCCTTCTCCTTCTCTTTCTCCTTCTTCTTGATATAGGGTCTCACTCTGTCACCCAGACTGGAGTGCAGTGCTTATGATTATGACTCACTGCAGCTTCGAATTCCTCGGCTCAAGCAATCCTCCCACCTAAGCTTCCCAAGTAACTGAGACCACAGGTGTGCACCACCACATGCAGTTAATTAATTTACATATTTACTTTTTGTTGAGATGAGGTCTCAATACATTGCACAGGCTGGTCTTAAACTCCTGGGCTCAAGTGGTCCTCCTGCCTCAGCTTCCTAAAGTGCTGAAATTACAGGTGTGACCCACGGCACCCAGCCCTGTGTTTCTTTTTGCTTGTTTGTTTTCCTTTTGCCCTAAAATTTTTCACTTATTTTTGTTTTGTTTTTCATGAGCCTTAAACATGGTATAAATATACACACACACATACATACACATATTAAAATCTCTCTTAAAGCTTTATTTGTAATTTCAACTCAGTATTTGACATTACCTCAAAGATGCCCCAATACACTCTTTACCTAAATAGATCAAACAAACATATTATTTCCATATCACAACTGTCCACTCTCTTTTCTATCTTCATTTCTGTTAATAACACAAACATTACCCTGGATATTTTTAACATTTCAAAGCAATTCCTGACACCAACTTCATATTTTACTTCATATTGTAGAAGCTGAACAAATTATATAGATTTTTCCTCCACAAAACATCATGCATTTCTTTATTCTTTCAGTAATATTTCCACCCATGCATAATTTATACATCTGGAATTAGCAATACTTCAATAGTCTTCTAGAAAGGCTCTATTTCTCCTTTCTGTTAACATTTTAAACTATCCTAACCTCAAAAGAAATTTAGTTTTCTAAAACATAATTCTGCACATTCCCATTGTGATTAAAATCTTAATAATTTTTTTACTTTTCAGTTGATATGAAAGCTTTACATTGGCAATTTATGGTTCGTAACGAGTCAACTGACCTGACCTGATTTATTTTCTAGGGCATCTGTGTATATAATCTGTGTTCAAACAAATCTAGATTATCTACTGTTTCCTGAACCTGCTTGTGAATCTATGGTCATAATAGTTTCTTCCTAGTTCCAGCACCACCACCCATCTTCATCCGTCAAGGCTTATTTCAAATGTCATCTCTTTAAGGATCACCTTTGGGCTTCCCTTAACTCAATGCTATCTTTCTTCCTAGAAAGCCCCATAAATATTGATTTTCATGTTTCTCCCTGAATTTATCATAATCTAGCTTTTCAAACTGAAAGTCAGAGAGCTGAGCATTTTCTCTTAGCTGCTTTGGAAATTGTCTTGTAGGAGCAGGGACAGTAATAAGTAGTATAGACATGAAGTCTAAAACTCAAGCTGGAATCAGAGCCAGTATACTCTTATTGGGTACATAGCATGTTTTCACATGATATATATTTTGAAGATAGTGTTTCACAAATTAAAATTTTAAGGAATAAAGACCCCTTTAATTAGAGCTGTTTAGTGTATTTATGTAGCATGAATTCATTACACTGCAAGTTTTTTAGGAGCAGAGGTTGTATGGTATGTAGCTTTGCTTCCTAATCCCTCCCCCACCATCTAACACAGTTCTCCAGTAGTAAAATAATGCAGTGTTAGATTGACTTGGTGATTTTTCAGTGTGTATGCCTAGCAAAAAAGACATATTTCTGAACATGGATCATGGTCTATCTATGAGAGCCGAGTTGAATCAAAAGAACTGTGTTATTCACAGAGAAGAAGTTCAACATAGTAGTGGTTCAGAACGTGGTCTCCAGAAGCTGACTCTTGTTGTAAATCCCGTCTCTGCCATTTAAGGGCAAAGTGTTCATGAAATTTTTACATTATCTCGCTGTGTCTTCATTTCCTCATATGGAAAACAAGAGATAGTAATAAAAGTGTCTATTTCACATAATAAGGTTAGTGCATAATGAGTTAAAATATGTAAAGCCCTCAGAACAGTGTCTTTTACATGGTTTAGAAAAAGTATATGTGTTAGTTATTTTCATTAGTATTTTATTAGTTTGCCTCTGTTCATTTTGCATTGCTATAAATGAGACAGGATATTTTATAAACAAAAAAGGCTTATGTGGCTTATATTCTCCTGGCTGAAAGATTGTTATCTGTAGTGTCCAGCCATTCATGCCTCAGCTGTTATGAATTCCTCCAAGTTGTGGCTCCAGTTTCTTCCTGATCTTTTTCAGAGCCTGTTTCTCTGGTCATCACAGTGATAATGTGAAACACCAAATATCTATTTTACAAATCACAGCTTCATTGAGATATAAATCATATACTATGCAATTCATAGTTATGCAACAATTATCACATCAAGTTTATAATATTTTTATCACTCCAAATAGCAACACTACACCCATTAGCAGTCATTCCCTATTTTCCCCAACCCTTCCACCCCCAGCCCTAGGCAAGCACTAATCTACTGTCTGTTATTATACATTTGCCTATTCTGGCTATTTCGCATACATGGAAGCGTATCATATGTGATATTTTGTAATTGGCATCTGTCACTTAGAATATAGTATTTTCAAAGTTCATTCATGTTGTAACATATATCAACACTTCATCCCTTTTAATTGCAAAATAATATTCCATTGTACATTTATACATTTTTCCTATTTATTAGCAGTGAACATTTGGGTTATTTCCACTTTCGAGAGGTAACCTTGGAGACCAGTCTTTGAAGTTTGTTCTGACTCCAGGAGGGCTGTTCTCAGCTGCCTCTTTCCCTGCTTTTGTCTGGTGAATTAGCTGGCCTGCAGTTTAGTTTGCTGAACTAATGGAGCTACCAACTTCCTCTTAATCACTTACTAGCAAGTCTTCACTGTTTTTATACCACCGGTATATCTGTACTTCCTGTACTGTGCTCCAAATGAAGTCAGTTCCTTTGGAGAGAGCTTCAAAACTCTCTATATAGCTTGCCTCTCTGCCTGGGCAAAATCTCTGAACTATTGTTACAGAGCTAGGAGCAGGGACAGTGACCCACTTTCTCAGAGTGACATCCTGCTTTACAAGCAGGGTGCTCAGAATGGATGGTGGTCTCATTTTCTCTGCTTGCCTCCTCCAGCATAGATACTCCATCCTAATAGTGAGCTGGGTGAGGGCACTGGAGGCTCCAGTATTCTAGTCCTGGCTGTGTCTATGACAGACTCTACCCTACAAATGGAGACTTATAGAAGATGGGAGCCTCAGCCTTTCCAAGACACTCACCTAGAATACAACTTCTGCCATAGAGATAAGGATTATGAGAAATGCTGGTTGACTGTTGCTCTTACATAAACATGGTAGTTCTTGATTGGGAGCTGGGATTAGAGAAAGCCCCATCTTGGTAGACACACCCAGAGTGGTGCTTTCAGTCATGCCAAGCTGTGACTAGAGGAGGGTAGGGTAGAGGTTGAGGAAATGAGTGGGTTTGAATGTAGCTCAATTCCTACAGTTTCTTGGTGTTTTTTACTGAGGTTTAATTTCTTCATTTTTTGTTTGTCCTTAGGACCACTTGCACAAATGTTAAATGTTATTTTTTAATGTAATTTCACCACTTGTGGTTGTTTTGCTGAGAAGGAGCAATTTTGCAGGTCTCCTCACATTGTCATTTGAAAAGGCACCACTTGGCCCGGGGTGGTGGCTCATGCCTGTAATCCTTGCACTTTGGGAGGCCGAGGCAGGTGAATCACCTCAGGTCAGGAGTTTGAGACCAGCCTGGGCAACATGGTAAAACCTTGTCTCTACTAAAAATACAAAAATTAGCCAGGCATGGTGGCATGTGCCTGTATTCCTAGCTACTTGGGAGGCTGAAGTGGGAGAATCTCTTGAACTTGAGAGGTGGAAGTTGCAGTGAGCTGAGATCAGCCACTGCCTTCCAGCCTGGGTGACAGAGCAACACCTTGTCTCAACAACAACAACAACAACAACAAAGAAAGAAGGAAAAAGGAAAGAAAGAAGGAAGGAAGGGAGGGAGGAAGGAAGGAAGGACAAAAGAAAGAAAGATAAGAAAGAAAGAAAGAAGAAAAGAAATAGCACGACTCAACATCCTATTGCTAAGTCCCTTCCTATTAAATACTTACATCATCAAGATTCAGTTTCAAGTTTTTGTATCCCACAAACCTAACCAGCATCTTATGAATGCTCTGCATTTAGATATCCACATAGCGAGACTTGCTATGGATGTGTCTCATATTTCTCACTGTTGAAAAATGTTAAGCTAGAACTTACATGAATGTAAGAAATAAAAAAAAAATCCACCTCAAGTCTATGAGGTTTAAGCCACTACTGTAGGGACTTTCTTAATGAAATGGTCTATACTGTATGTCTAAATCTGGATATATGAAAAAATACTTTAATATCTCTCTATTTAATCTGCATGTGAATTAATATAATTATGCTGCATTTAAGATTCTATTTCTCCATAATTAATTGCATTTACTATTTAGCTATACACCCTTAAATTTGGAAAATATTGTGTAAAAGTATTTCTTTTGTGAGATTAGACCATATTTAGGAAGAATAAAGAAAATGTAATAGTATGACTGCATGTTTATTCCCGTATTACAACCTGAATATTTTTAAATGTCAGATTTTTCTAAAGGGAACATTTAGGACAAGGTGTTTAGAAGATGTGAGCTTATTAAACAGTACTCTAACTTAATTGTTAGAACATTTTGAGATAATCTGTATTTTCTTCTAACAAAGTTATCTTACTACATGAATTTATACTCATTCTGAACAAAGGTTCTGGGTAGACTGTGAACCTAAAAGACAGATGCACATGTCAAACCCTATCATGATTAGACATACCAGCCACTCATCAGAGATCCAAATCTCCACACATTCCATATGGCTATAAATAGTGCAATAGAAGGAGGTCTCCAGAATGAAAGTCCCACATGTTAGGTGGCATATTCTAGTTAGATACTTGCAGTTTTCCCACTAATAAATTATAAAATTCTTGTTGGCAGGGATCATGTCTTATTTGAGCTGTTGCTCCTCAGTAGACATCATAGGTTCTTGTAGATATGTATCAATCCTTCACAACTAGATGAGTAAAGATTCTAGTTCTAGTTTTCTGAAAAATAGTTGGAAATTTGTTTCATTACTAAGTTGTAAATGCCAACAGCAAAATAAAAAAAGCATCGTTTAATAGAGAATTTGAATATGCAACTCATATAGTGTTTATAGTCTAGAAAATTGGAAGGAACATTGCTTGCAGGTTGAAGACCTGCATCCAGGATTCCATTCTGTACTATTTTGGGTAAGTCACTTATCCTCTCTAAACTTCTGCTTCGTTATTTGCAAAATTAAATTATTTACATTTAGCGATGTTTTTCAATTTTAAAAAGCTGTAATTATGCCTTTTTAGTACTCTAGTTCCAGTGGAAACTTTTCAAACAAGCAGTTTTTAGGAGTAAAGAAAATTAGTAAAATATGTAAAAGCCAGCCTTCTCTTGTTTTCTCTGTGTGTGTGTGTGTGTGTGTGTGTGTGTGTGTATGTGTGTGTGTGTAGGTATGCACATAACCTCTTTACTACCTAGGTGAAGAAGACCTACCTTTTTAAATCCTTTGATCATCATCTTGAAAACTTAAGCCAGGCCACTGATAAAGGAAAAAGTCAACTTTAAATAAATTCTCCTAAATTTACCAACCTTTTCCAGAAGGAAATAGACTATGAACTTTTGCCAGAATATTCTTCTATGAATCTGTGATGATCTGAGACTGTCTTGCACCATTAATCAATTCACAAAATAGCCCTCCGTAGAAATATATCTCCTCTGCTTCTTTGTGGTTTTAGAATGGACATTTATTTAAATGCAACCTACTGCAGTTATTTAATGAGATTATTCTCTATTTGTTAGGTTTTTATATTTTTATTTTATCTTCTTATGAGAAGAAAACCAAAATTATCTGACCACTTATCATATCAATTTTTCTATAAGTTATTGTCCAAGGCAAATGTGAATATACAGATAAAGGGAAGATTTAAAGGAATTATTCTATTTGCTTAAAACATCCTGTTTAGATCATAAATCATGCTGTGTATAATAAATTTTGTACATTTAGATGTCCAGCTAATTTTCATTTTGATTATACTCATGATTTTTTTTTACTTCCTGTTCTTTTTTCAAAGTCTATTAATGTAGGAAGATGATTTTTAAGCAATTATCATACAGAACATGTTCCATTAGCAGAATCAAGGTGTTCTGCTGCTAAAATTGAATAATGAGTATTCTCCCAACTTGTAGGACAAAATACTTACTGGAGAAAATTTTTGTCAATGTTAAGTTTTTCATATGAATATATTTGTCTTAGAACATTGACTATTATTGCATCGTATTGATCCTGTATGTATGAAAAATATCTAATATGCCAAAAAATTGTGTGTTTTGATTTCGTTAGTACATAATGCTCAGTATCTCAGTTTTGGTGGTATTCCACAGATAGCACTGTGTCAATATTGCTCAGTGGTAACCAGCTGAACAATATTGACAGCAACTGATCTAAGTAAGAACTTTAAGAAAGCAAAAGGAAAAATTATAAGTGTGAAAAATATGAAGAGATGAAGTGAATATTCCTGGTGAATAAACCTCTTTGAGTACTATGGATATACTAAGCCATCTAGTGCACCTATATCAAATTATTCATCAAGTGCTCTTGAAAATTTTCCATAAGGAGAAACTTAGAAACTACCAGCTTAACAGAGTGAATTTTCAAGCTTGAGCTTTCCTTATTGGGATGAAAATGCTTCTCGGCCTGGCGCAATAGCTCACGCCTGTAATCTCAGCACTTTGGGAGGCCGAGGCGGGCAGATCAAGAGGTCAGGAGATTGAGACCATCCTGGCTAACATGGCGAAACCCCATCTCTACTAAAAATACAAAAAAATAGCCGGGTGTGGTGGCACGTGCCTGTAGTCCCAGCTACTCAGGAGGTTGAGGCAGGAGAATCGCTTGAACCGGGGAGGAAGAGGTTGCAGTGAGCTGAGATCACGCCACTGCACTCCAGCCTGGGCGACAGAGTGAGACTTCATTTCAAAAATAAAAATAAATTAAAAAAAAGAAAATGCTTCTCATAGTATACTATAAGAAATTTGGAAAAGTTTATTTACCATAAGTATTTCTGGTAAATAGTGACAATTCAAATACTAACACTGATTTTATTTAAACAATTACATTTTTAAAAGGCCTCATTTAGATGGTCATAATTTTGCAGAAGAAGAGTTAGAAACGTATTTTCAATGGTGGGTATTATGATCCCTATTTCTAACCCACAGAATCACAATTATTAAAAATAAAAATAAAAAGCCAATCATGCAAGCCGGCCAGAAAGCAAGAAACAAACAGACAAAAAGGCATGTTTGAACAAAAGCCTATTGGGAAGGCAAGGGGCTCACTAGACTATAAGGCATTAATTGAATCACACAATGATGCCTTAGTTCAGAGAAGTTTTATTTTATTTCTTAAGGTTTTAGCATGTTTCCTTCATTACCTTTAGACCCATTATTGAAAATAATTTAAGAAGATAATGTCATTATTTGCATAAGCCTTCTGCCCCCTTGAAAGCTACTATGCATGAGAAAGACAGAAAAATACAGAGAAAGATACTCAAAAAGTACAAACATCTATGGAAAATTTCTCACAATAGGGAATGCCAATGACACAGTATGTATTTTTGTATTCAACTGACACTTAAAAATAAAGACTTCTTTTCAAATCTAACATTTTTGTTAAAAATAATTATTTAAATTCTGCCATTAATTAGTTTTGCCTTTTATTCAACAAGGCTTTTTAAAAATAATTTGAGGTTAAATTATTCATCTCTTGTAAATCATTTATGCATACATTTCTTAGATCATACCTGTGCATGATCAAGTACATCTATTTTTGTTTTCCAGATGACATGATGTCTCTACAAACAAATGCCTTTTCCAAATTTACAATTTATCATGGGTAAAATAAGTCACTCTCATGAATTCTAGGTAGAGTGAGAGAAGACTATAGTGTAAAACTAAGTTCCATGCTCAGGTATCTTCCTTTCAAAATCGGCCAATCTCCCTTAAATAAAATGCTACAATAACACTATTTATAGCTGTAGAATGAGAGAAATTTGGAGCTTGGTCCTATTATTGTCCTTAATCATGAAGCAACAAGAACAATCTTGAAGCTGGAAGTTGCCTTAAAAAAAAAAAAGGGAAAAGAGCTAGATTCTAAAGAAAAGCATTCACAAGGCTGCTCAACAATTTAGAGCTTTAGAAATACTGAAATCAGTCATCACCCTCATAAAGTTAGCAATTCTTTGCTGAAACTCAGACTTTCTGTTCTACAATCTTAACAGGAACTCAAATTCTCATTATTTTAGATGGAAAACATTATAAATGTTACAGGTATATTTAAAACTCTTGAAACAACTTCCAAAAATGTAAATAAACTCTTTAGAATGCCAAGAATAAGTATCAAACTATTATTTAAAAATATGAAATGCTTAAACATTGCTACCTAGTCTCCAAAATGTCAATATGGTTATTAACAAACAGGCCAGGTGCTGTGGCTCAGGCCTATAATCCCAGCACTTTGGGAGGGCAAGGTGGGCGGATCAACTGAGGTAAGGAGTTTGGGACAGCCTGGTGGACAACATGGCGAAAACCCGTCTCTACTAAAAATACGAAAATTAGCCAGGCATTGTGACGCATGCCTGTAATCCCAGCTACTTGGAGGCTGAGGCAGGAGAATTGTTTGAACCTGGGAGGCAGAAGATGCAGTGAGCCCAGATGGCGCCACTGCACTCCAGCCTGGTCAACAGAGCAAAACTCTGTCTCAAACACACACACACACACACACACACACACACACACCACAGTTGTTTTATATACAGATATATGATCATAATAATTACATTTTGTTTACCTGTTTTGCTTCCTTTCATATGATTTCCTTCAACACTTTGTCAGTTTTAGGGGAAGATTCATTGCATAGTAATAGACAAAAAGAAGTGCTAAATATAAAGGCATAGTGCAGTCATTTCCAGGATGAGATCAATACAGCAGAGAAAGGTTCAGGTTGTGTATTTTGCCATATGCTTCCATTAAGAGCCCAAAATTGCAAAAATCCTTTCTAATTGACATACCAGCTTCTTGAAATTTCTATACGTGATATGGCATACTATCAATTACATTTAAAATGTCACTCGAGAACTTTGTCTGATATTTTGTTAAAAATGTTGTTTTATAGAAAATCACCTTTGGGAAAATAAACGTAAATTGTTCCTATCTAAGTACCAGTTGAAAATCATGGTAATGAGAAACATGTATGTGTTGGGATATTGGGGTTAAAAAACAAAAAAAAATTTTATAAGGAAAATGTTACTAGAAGAAAGTCTACAGAAATTTGCCCAAATTGACATTTAGATTACAGAAAATTAGCAGAATCTTTTCAGTTTACATACAAAAGACCCCTCAGAAAATTCTGCCTAAGTTTTTTCAGCAATATGGAGAATACAGAAATGTTTATTTTGGAACTGAAACAGGACAAGTTCCCAATCTGAAAATGTTTGCTCAGAATTTCCAGGCATTTCTCTAAAAGACTTTGGAATATTGTAGTTGTTTAAGCTTATTACCTGCCTTCTAAGTCTCATAAGCAATAAAAAATTTTTGGTGCTACTGCTTCAAGTTTTTAACCTATACCTTGATTACTTCATCTACCTTGACTGCATTCAGAACAGAAAGATTCTCTGTTCTAGACTTTCAGCTTTGTCTCATGATTAATTATTGTGGCATATAAAGACACAATAACAGTTCAGTTTAATCAGCTATATGGCTTTACCAACAGCTGAATAGAGATATTTATTTATTTAGTTAGTTAGTTAGTTATTTAGTTTTACATTGGTTTCATGCCCTTAGAAAGGCAAGCTGTTTCCAGATTGAAATTATTTCTGGTCATTTCTAAGAAAAACAAAAAGCTAGCAAAATAGGAAAAGGAAGGTATACGTAAAGCACTTAAAATGTAAACTCCAGTTATTGAAATAATAATTGAATTAATGCTAAAATAATTTTATTACTAATTAATGAAAACATTCATTAATTTGTAATTTGAATGAAATAAATAAGTTATAAAATTAGATATAGCCACCATCTGTATTTAGGAATGTTTAAGAGAGGAAAGAAAACACAAGTATTTCAACATGCTTTTGGAGAGAGTTATCTATCTATTGAGTACATTTATTGACAATCTTTTTTTTTTTTTTTTGAGACGGAGTCTGGCTCTGTCGCCCAGGCTGGAGTGCAGTGGCCGGATCTCGGCTCAATGCGAGCTCTGCCTCCTGGGTTCACACCATTCTCCTGCCTCAGCCTCCCGAGTAGCTGGGATTACAGGCTCCCACCACCACGCCCAGCTAATTTTTTTGTATTTTTAGTAGAGACTCAGTTTCACTGTGTTAGCCACGATGGTCTCTATCTCCAACCTTGTGATCCACCCACCTTGGCCTCCCAAAGTGCGGGAATTACAGGCGTGAGCCTCCGCGCCTGGCCTATTGACAATCTTTTATTGCATCATGTATATAGTGACCAAAACAATCACTGTTCTCTGTGAATTCATCATTCATTCTCAATTTCTCAATTTATATTGTATATGAATACTCATCAAATTATTATATTAAAACAAATTAATATTTATAGATAACATACAGATTATATACCATAACTAGACATATAAACATTGTATGCATACACATGTTGCAATTTATAATGTTATGCTATATATGTTGTCATTTACAAACATTAGATTAAGCTTTTATGTCATCATTTGATAACCATTTACTGTTTTTGAAATCTTTGAGCCAAGGACTGCTTTGAAGAAATGTATACCTAACTATATAGACAATGTTCCCCTTTTGTTTACTTCATGGCCTCATATCCAATGAACATCCATAAAAAATGAACTTCAGTTTGCTATCTCTCATGTTGAACCACCTTCAGGACAAGATATAGAGTCTATGATGTTTCAGTATTAGAGAAGCTGGAGATACCAAGTCTGTCAGGATTGAGGATCATCACTGTCTTTCTCTATAGTATCATTAATCAGGATTTGATCTCAATCTACATGTCATCTTCCAAAAAGACTGTCGAATGCAAACTTTAAACTGCATAAGGTAAAATCTATCCATAAATGCTCCACTTGAGATTTACAGTGGATTTTTTTTTTTTTTTTTTTTTTTTTTTTTTTTTTTTTTTTTTTTTCAGAAATCTCTACTTTCCATTTGGATACAATTAGTAACTAAGGCCACGTTGATTTTTCCTTTCTTGCTCAACTAATGTTATTTGTTTGGTTGTTGTTTTAATTGTACATTACTGAGAACATTTTCAAGTCAGTTTGTACCCTTAGATAACTTGTAACTCAAGATATAGGCAGTTATTTAATATTTTGTCCCTGAGTCTGATCTTTTGTCTTTCTCTAATATATGTTGTTTTATCCAATTCCAACCTGTTCACTTCCCCTTGTCGATTGTTTGCATGAATTGAAAAGCATTTCAAACTCTTGCCAAATCTCTTTTTATCTTTGTGTTTCTCAACCTTAATCTATTTTCCCATACTAAGTCTGTAATTCTGTCTCCACATTCTTTTCTCTCCCATGAACTTATCTCTAATCGCAGGCATTTTTCGTGCATAAAGCCTGTAATACCTTGTGTTATTATTCATGCCATGTGCTCTCACAGATTCAGGAGATCAGCATTTATATTAGCACTCTGGGCCACATGAATCTATTTTCCCAGCTAACAAAATCTTCCTATAGGTATGTGCCAAATGAGGGAAAGTGTCTGTAAACAAGTTTGCGTGACAACTATCACTGTTAATGCTATTTTTAAAAGTCATTTTCAGACAATATTGTCATTTGCAACAGGATTCAAAAAAAAGAACAAATTGGACTAGAATATGAGTATCTCCTGCCTTTTCACCTGACCTATGTGATTGCCAGATTTTATAGTTATCCTCTTCTGTTTAAGACACTTGACTCACACCTAAAGAGACAGCTCAGACACTAGCGCCTGTCTTAAGTTGGTGGCTCAGAGAAATGCTTAAACCAGCAGTCAGAACACAACATCAAGTACCTGTTGTTCTAATTCTGACTTTGCTTCTTTATCTGATTGTACTGATTTTTAACTTTCCCACCTGAGAGAATTCTCTAAATAGCAACATGCATAATATCTTTTCATTTTCAGGACTTTGGTCCTACCTTCCTTATGCCATTTCCTCCTCACTCCGCTATCTCCCCTCTTTCATTCCTCTGTTAGAGAGCAGGGGCTTTATACTAGAATCTAGCTTGTTAAAATTAGAAGCACAACACCTCATGCCAGGATTTCTAATTCATAATGCCTACTCCTTTATTTGCCAGAACTCTGCTGTAAGCTCTGTGGGGACATCCTACAATATAACTTTAGCCTTCCAGCTACATAGGCCCACATTGCTTTTTCCTGCACCCACCTATGAGTACCGGGTATAGAGGCTGCTTATACTTCTTTTTACTTCCTTATATGTCTCATACTTCCTTTGACTGGTTCCCCAGAGCCTATGCACTTACAGTGGGGAGAATTAATTCCAAGACCTCCCACTTATTCATTGGCAAACTGAATTTAAATGATCCTTGACCAGAAATATGGCCATTTGGGTACTAGTTATGTCTCCTTTATTTTTCCTATCTTACCGTGTTGATGTGTGTGATACTCACACTTTCCTCATAGAGCCATCTCCCACTCTTTTGTTCTTCCTGTTGATTTTAGCCTCTTAGTTTCTTTCTATTTCATTTTCCTTCCCATGTGGTTCAGGCTTTCATGGATCATTAATTAATTCATTCATTCATGTAACCAATATTTAACAAAAACATGTGCCTGCACTGTTTAAAGTACAGGGGATGCAAAGGTAAATAAAACAGACTGTTCTCACTGAGATTTTGTAAGATGGACTATAAAAGGTAAATAGAGAAAAGTTACAATAATTTATTATTGCAATAAATTTCAGAAAGGAAATAAAATGGCATGATGTGCTGGAATTAAGAAATGATGAGAACAGGAAAAGGAGTTGCTTTACCTTATATGGTCAGGACCAGTCTTGGGACCAAGGATTTGAAGCAAAAATTTGATTAAGTCAAGAAGCGAGCTCTTGAAGAAGATCAATGTTCCAGGAAAAGAAAGAGAAAGTAAAGGGCTTGATGTAGAAAAGAGTTTAGTTGTTAGAAAAAACAAGAAAACCTGACTAAAGTGGAGTGACTGCACAGGAGCATGAGTATGCAGTGAGTTTACAGATATTATTAAGACCTTATCAAACATGAATAAAAGTTCAAATTTTATTTTTAATGAAATGAGAAGTCAAATGAGGATTCAAACCAGGAAGTTCAGATTTTTAATTTCAGCCAATGCGGTAGTCCAGGTGAAAAATGATGATGTCTTGGATCTGGGAATTGTTAGTGATGACGGACAGAAATAGACAAATACTTGGGTGTATTTTGTCAAGTTGATACATCATCTGATGATTCTCTGGGGAATTTCATTCATGTCTCAGTGCTCCTTTGTAATTTTTACATCTTCATAATATAGTCAAAGGTTTTACATCACATGCAGAATGATTCAATTTGGATATTCACAGTGTTCTCTGCTTCCGTAACCATTTATTTTCTGGGAAGAATAAAATTATTTAGGAGTAGAGAAAAATATTCATAACCAGCCAACATTGACAGGTAGAATAAAATGATAGGCCAATGGAAGATTTGATTGTTGAAAAGGAATGAAAAGAATTATAAATGAAAATGGCAATATTTTAAAGAGAAGATAAATCAACATTGTATATAATAATGCATGACCTTCAATGTAAGTATAAATAATTTAGCTTTGATATAAAAGATAATATTGGAGAAATACATTTTCACATTGTCTTCTCCCAAAATAAGATAAAAGTCCTAAAATGTAAAATATGTTAGTTCATAGTTCCTTAATGCTTATAGTACACCATTTAAAAGTTCAGCACAGTATTCGAGGCCTTCCAAAAATCTATCCTGCTAACCCTTATTTGTTATTATTTCTAACACATAACTCAAGCTTTTTCTACATTTAATTTTTTCATTATTCTCTGACTACTTCATACATTCTTTTGAGAAGTACTCACCTTTACTACTTCCCTACTTAGAATGTTTCCTCTTTTATTCCAACTCTAAAAATACTACTTCATGTACCACAACAGATATCACCATCTCTATGAAAACTACTCTGAGAGTGACATTGACTTCTTTTGCCTCTATAATCCCACAGCACTTGCTATAAATCCGTCTAATTTCTATTTAGGTAAATGTATATCTCTGTTGTATCCACTGACTTGCAAACTGTATAAAAACACATACATCATTTACTTTTTTCTTTGTACAATGACTACACAGAACAGCACATTTTGTGTAATAGGTTCCCAAAAATATGTGGCAAATTGAATTAAAATCTTACTTCACATAACCATAATCTAACCCACAAACCACAGCTACTAAATTAATTTATAATCTGGAATGAAAGCAGAAACCATTTTGTTGTACTGTTCTTAGAGTCACTCATTAAGGAAGACTACATTAGTAACTTCATAGAGACTACAGTACAGTTTATATAGCATTCATACATTTCTTTGGTCTCATGTAATAGTGGGAAGATCACATCCTTCATAAATGTTCATGACCATAATCATCAGCATCATGTTAGTAACAATAATAGAAGGCATGACAGATGATTTGCTAGCCATTCTCCTTCATTTTCTAAATTAATCCTACAGCACTGGTTTAGCAAGGTAGTTGCTAATTCCATTTTGGAAGGAGAAAATAAAGTTGAGAGGGGTTAAGTGAGTTTCCCAAGATCACTTAGTTAGAGAATAGCAGAGCGGAGATATAATTCCAGCTCTGTCTGATCCCAGAATACTTGCTGTTTCTCTGTATTACACAGACACAGAGAAAACAAAGCATCATCTTAGAAAAGGGCAGGTCTGCACATTAAGTCTCTGTTGCCTGCTCTAAGAAGCAGAGAGGAGAGCCTGCATGCCCTATATACCTATAAACCTGTGATGTTGGGTAGGTATTAAAAAGGTTTGCTGTTGGCCAACCACTAAGGGGCAGTGATACATAACAATCGGCACCTTGTGGCTCTGAGCAGCGAGTCATGGCAGCTATATAAGTCCATTGCAGAAAAAAGAATTGAATCCCCTTGGTTTTATTTCTCAGTAGAGAACTGGAGCAGAAACAAAGCAAAACACTTTGTCTCCCCCCAGGATCTAGTTATACCTTTTACTAAGACAAACATATCACATTCAATTCTCCGATCTCATTGCTGATGAGAGAGAAGTACATTCAGAGAACCAACTGGAGCATCCAAATATCCCTCACACAAAAATAAGCAGTGGCTTTGTTTACAAATCTCTTTCTTTTCTTTACCACCGTCCTATGCTCATAGAGGCAAGCAAGTTAACTTGTATGAAAACATGTTCTCTTTTTGTTACTGAAGTTTAAGATTTCAAATGGGCTATAATGTCTGAATGCTTAGACCCTAGCAATTAGGGTACTGGTAGTTAATGTCCTTCCAGCTCTGTCAGCTCCAGCTCCTTTACATAATATCCTCAAATATTGCCTTTATGCTGGACAAGGTTGGATGCATAGAAATTGCTATTATAAAGGTTAGAGGGAAAATCCTTGTACTAGAGTTGACATGCTGTATTGATCCATATGAAATCCAACCATTACTGAGACAGATGGGGGAGCTCTGAGACTCTCAATCCAAAAATTGCATCCGTTATTGCTGATGCTGCTGTACATGCTGACAATAGCTACAGTCTGAAAAGCAGGGTTTACATGCCTGAAATAAATTGTTTTGATTAGAACCTTTAGGAGAGAAAGTCATAAGGTACAGTTTTATTGACTACTTGCCAAACAACACGGACCCATGCACTGTAAGCTGTTTTGCTCTTGTAAGTCAAGCAACAACTAGGCTTTTATTTTCTAATGTTATGGACTTAGAGTATAATATATCGTCATTTACTTTGAATTATTGCACACGTGGCATTTTAGGAAATGGGATTAATTTTCAAGTATTGCTGACTTCTCTTCATATCTTTGCTTATGTATTTGCTTGTTTTCTTATAGCAGGTATACTTTAATTTTGTGTGATAAAATTAGACTGCTTTGATTGTGTGATAATCCATTAAGTGTTATGGCCAACAAAGTGAGTTCAGAAAGCTGCTATTGGGCCCTAAGAAACAAATTGTAAGGAGAATAATTATATAACTAACTATATTAATAATGCCTTTTTTGTTCTTTCCTCTGAAGCTTATTTTTTTTTCTGTGCCGAGAGCTTTCTTTTAATCTATTGCTGTTTTTCCAAAACAAAACAATTCAGTGCAATCAACCAAAAAAATTGGACAAATGGTTGTAAAATGCAAAATGAGAAGCCAGCATCCTTGTTGTCTGAAGCTGGACCTGTGTTACTTTATCCCCCACTAAAGCAATTCATCGTGATGTTCTTTTCCCATTGAAATGCATGGAGCTCATTCTTCTTTCTTACATTCTTAGCATGCATATGTGAATTTCAGTGTTGGCTCTTACAGATAGAATAGAGAGTACAGAAAGTTCACTCTAAGTACTACTTATAATGATACAATTCCGGTGTCTGTTATACCTACGTGAAAACAAACATCTTGCCTAGAGAGAACGAGGGGTGCATGTTTTCCATACAACCACTTTTATGAATACATAAAATTAAGTGCATGATAAAAGGAAACTACATGTATTATATAATATATTTTATCATGAGCACTGTATTGCCTGTTATACATATATTATATACCAAATTTTATGTCTAACTTACTGAAACAAGAAAAATAATAACTAACAAATATAGTGTTGTGCCCATTAAGTGCAAACTTGACTTAATCCGTCTTGTATTTATTAATCCAACTACATCCTAACTTTGTTCAGATTAATTAATCAATTAATAAAATGCAAGTAGAACATGATGACTGCCCTCTAGGATTTTATAATCAATTCAACAGATATGAATCATTGCATTCCATTGTTAGCTAGGAAATGCTAAATGTCAAATGATTATTAAAGCTATGTACTGAGATATCAACAAAGGCTAGATATTGCTAGCTGAATAGAATAATACTTTTTTCTCATACAACAAATGCCTGTTTAAAAAAAGGGCATGTATTAATTAATGTGGCAGCACGAGTATATATAGCTAACATTTGACCAATAGCATTTCAAGGTTTCATAAATTGTTCTTAATATGTGCTGACACCACCAGATTCTAAAATGGTGAGATCCAGGGTCTCAATTTTTAATAACTCATTTGAATGACAAGTTGCCTAGCTTCCAGTTTGTATGCCATAGGAGAGCTAAAGGTAGAATTAAATTTGCTAGAATCTGAACCTTGGATTTAGGGTTAGCATTGAAGTCTGGACCACAAAGTGTATTTTTCAATACCCAGTCTGCATTACCAGACACCCACAGTAATGCTAATTGCAAGGGTCCTGTCATCTTTCTAAATGACACAGTGTTGCATGAAGTTTTATCACCATTATCATTACAGGATAAATAAAAAAGATTATTACATGAAACTAGTTAACACTTGTCCATATGTCAGAATGGCAGGTGTGTTCATAAGTGGCCCACTTACCTAAACAACTTACTTTATCCATTTACATTCTTCAAGAATTTCAGACCATTGTATGCAGCAGGAATATGTAGTAGTCTCACTGCAATGCAAGAGTTAAATCCTGTCTCTGCTCTTAAGCAGCCAGGAGGGTCATAAGCATTGAAACAAATGGAGCATCATTTATTACCTCTGTCTCCTCTGCTGTGTTTTTGAGAGGAAGTATTGGCACTTACTTTGCAACAGATTTGATCTTCTGTTCTCTGAGGAAATGCTGTCACTGGTATTATTTACTCTCTGAGCAACAAATCCTCATAAATTATAATGGTTCTCCAGACAGCCATTTACAAATTTAATCAGGGATGATTTCCTTGCCTTTTTCAATTATCCCCAAATTATATTCAGGCACTGTCCTGTGCCACATTTATTTCAGAAATACAACTACAACAAGCTTCCAATCTAAAGATATATAGCTGGTAGCCTGTTGAAAAAAAGATGTTATTCCTCCTGCCTAAGAGTCTAAAAGTGCCGCAGGAGATTCTAGGGCACCCTGTGTGCCAACAACCTTTTTTGTTTCCTGTTGACAACACATATCCCCCAAATAACCAATAATCGTAGAATGTGAACATGAACAAGAACCATATCCCAATAGCACAGACTTTGAATACAGAGAGACATGAATTTTTTTTTCTGCCTGCACTATTTACTAGATATGCACCCAAGAGAGTGTCTTAGCTTCTTTAGGACACATTTTCTACAAATGTAAAATCAGATCAACAGAACTCATACAATTATTGATAAAATTAAATGGTATAATGTATATAAGTAATATAGAGATGTCTAGATAGAGTAAATACTCAATAAATCGCAGCTATTATTAATGGCCCAACTCTCCTCTCTTTCTAAATGAAGCAATCTAACCAGAAAGTATTTGCCAAGGATCATATAGAGTTGGGAATAACCTCAGAGTTTAAACATGTGTTTCCACTTTTGCATCACTTTCTATTAAACTCTGTAGTAGTTTATATTATGTGACACTCAAATGTAAATAACTGCCTGGGCACTCTACTCACTGTTTAGTGGAGATCCTACTAATTCTGTGTCATTTCAAGTAAGGACGTAGAGGAATTGTAGAATGTTGCCTCTGGATATATTTTAGGCTCATTTCAAGCTGTTTTTATATTTGGGCATAGTACTGTTGGATACTGATGCAGGATGAAGTTGAGCTCCCTCAAAAATAAAAGCTGAACAGGGCCAAGCCGATGTTAATAAATGTGATGAC
This sequence comes from Pongo abelii, assembly GCF_028885655.2. NCBI lineage: Eukaryota > Metazoa > Chordata > Mammalia > Primates > Hominidae > Pongo > Pongo abelii. The sequence continues at coordinate 27,380,043 of NC_071988.2, forward strand.
TACTTTTAATGTGTCAACTTGATGGGAATCATGGGGGGTGTCCAGATATTTGGCTTAGCCGTATTCTGGGTGTGTCTGTGGGGGTGCTTCTGGATAAGAGTTACTTTTGAATCAGTAGATTGAGTAAAAAAAGATTGGTTTCCTCAATGTGGGTGGGCCCGATCCAAATTCCTGAGGGCCTGCATAGAACAAAAGGCATATGAAGAAGGAATTGATCCCTTCTTTTGTAGTGCTGTTTGAATGAGATATCCATCTTGCTCTACCCTCAGGCTGTGACTTAGATTTGGTTTTCAGGCCTTCTGACTCAGCGTGAATTACACCATTAAGGTTTCCTGGGTGTCCAGCTAGCAATGATGTGCAACTTCTCAGTCTCATGTGAGCCAATTCCTCATAATAAATCTCTTTCTACATTTACAACCTATCAGTTATGTCTCTCTGGAGCACCCAAGTACAATAAGCTAAGTAAAGGATCCTGGATCAGGAGGCCAGAGTACAGTAGCCTGAAGAATTGAAGGAATAATATTGTCTTTCACAGGCCACACATAAGGAGGGGGCCACAAGCAGAGAGTTGTATTCGATTTATTTTTGCTTTCATTTTTATAATGACATTTGGGGTCCAATAATGGAAACACCAAAGAAATTGTGTGAACAGGCAGAGACGAAGACTAAGTACACAAAATTACCTATATCTATTTCCTTTCAAATAATTGATAACTAGTCAAAATTACAACAAGCAGACATCAATAATTTCTTTAAAAATTAAGACAATAATTTACAATTTTATTGTCGGTGATAAGCCAGTCTTCTGAGTTACAAGGTTTAGAAAACCAAATAGATAGGCATTTTAAAAATAGGTCCCAATTCAGAAAGTGCTAAAAATGAATAAATTTATGCAAAATAAATTAGTATTAGTTTTAACATGCCACAGTATTATACAGAATCAAATTGAGCAAAATGGTAAAATAATTGCATTCCACTCCTGTGTCATTAGTATTTGCTCTGGGATTACATTATATATTTGATAGATGTAGGAGGTAGATATGGGGGATGGTCCCCAGAGAATCCCTGACCCACCTCACAGTGTTTACATCAGATGCTTTTGTGCAGATGAGGGAAACTGCCCAGGATATTGTCTGCACATGCCTGCAACAGACGGGGGACCCTCCTGGGCACTGGGAGAATGAGGTGGAGACGCAGGAAGTTTGTGTCTTGTGTAGGGGTAAGAGCCTGGCCTCTTCAACTCCTATGTGGTGTCCTGGTATTCAGTCTGTGAGGTGGGAGCCTGTTAACAGAACCCCTTCTTTTTTCACTGAGAGTTTTCTTTTAATAAATTCCCCTCTCTTCACCTTTCAATGTGTCTGCATGCCTAATCTTTCCTGGTCATGTGACAAAAACCCGGTTTTAGCTGAACTGAGGAGCAAAAAAGTTTGCATAATTTTGATCGTATGCCATAGATTACAGGGAAAGAAAGGCAACATTCAGTGATTTCCAAATAAAAAATGATCCAAAATGTACAGACTTTCAAGCTCTAAAGTAATTTAAAATGTTGTATATATGTATTTGTATGTAGGAGCTGAGGAATACTGATAGGTATTGAAAGCAGTGTATTGAAAGATAAGTACTTACATATAATGAGAGCTGAAGTCTCTGAGGCATCCCAATGAATAACGCTTCTCTTCCTTGCCCCGATTTTTTTAATTAAGGTCTAAAACAAAAGGAAAGTGGAAGACAATATATAATCTCTCTCTCTCAGTATTTCTGGGATATATATATATATATATATATATATATATATATATTTCTATAGAAACTTTTGGTTTCATTATGACTCTATCTCATAGACTCTAATTTTTCTAAATTATTATCTATGTTAATATAAATCCTGGAGTGTCTAATATACAATGAACAACAGGAAAAGTGTCAGTGATTTTTAAGTGCAATAATATTGTTACTAGTGAAAGAGATCCAATTTACCCTAAGTTACTGGCGGCCTATCCTTATGAGTCCATAGCAACTTGAGTCCTCGCTTCCTCAGAAGAAAGAACTGGACTGAGGGGCATAAAGCAAAAAAAAGAGACCTAGGCAAGTTCTAGAGGAGGAATAGAAGTTTATTTAGAAAGTCCTCAGAACAGAAAAGAAAGGAAGGTGCATTTGGAAGAGATTCAAGCAGGCACGTGAAGGTTAAAGAGAGAAGGTCAAGTGCCTCATTTAACCGTGATCCTAGAACTTTTATAAGCTTGTCTCTCTCGCATGATTCTTCTCCTAGGGTGGGCTTTCCGCATGCCCAGCGCTTTCCTTACCCTTCAGAAGGGAGCACAAGCCTTGTGTTTAGGGAGTTATATTCATGCCCATCTGAAGCTTTCTTCCCTTTTCTGGGAGAATGTGCCCCGGAAGATCATACTTCACCATTTTTATCTCTTAACACGCATTCCCAGGAAGTTGTTTCTCCCTGGGTGCTGCTTTCAATGAACATTTTGATGTTAACAGGTGCCGACCATCAGGAAATGGCCTCTCCCTGGTGCTGTGGAATTATTTTTAGAGAGGCAATGTGAAATTTGCCGAACCATCACCTGGCATTTCTAGTGGGTAGGAGGGGAGAGCCCTCTCCTGCCCCACTCATGCCTAACTACCTGTATCAATATTTCAGTAATTTAATCCAATAAGAGCTAGCGTTCTCTTCTGATCTTTTGCTCTCTCAAAGTCTATGGTACAACGATGTTGATTATCTTCAACATCGTGTCCATTTCTCAATTATCTTAATAATTACGTATTTATTGCCCATACAGCATTTACATTGCATTGGTAGTCTTCCCAGGTAACATGAATGTGTCACTTTTGTTCAGCTTTAATGAGCTTTACATATAATATAAAAGATAATTTCTGACCAGGCGAGGTGGCTCATGCTTGTAATCCCAGCACTTTGGAAGGTCAAGGTGGGTGGATTGCCTGAGCTCAGGAGTTCAAGACCAGCCTGGCCAACATGGTGCAACCGTGTCTCTACTAAAAATACAAAAAAATTACCTGGGCGTGGTGGCATGCACCTGTAATCCCAGCTACATGGGAGACTGAAGCAGGGAAATTGCTTGAACCAGGGAGGTGGAGGTTGCAGTGAGCCGAGATCTAGCCACTGCACTCCAGCCTGGGTGACAGCGAGAGTCCATCTCAAAAAAAAAAAAAGTTGATTTCTGTATCTGTCATGCTCTTGCAACTTAATACTACAAAACCACAAGTTTAGTAAACCCTAAATGCTTCACCTTTCTATTCAGTTTTATACATTTCATTCACATTTACAAGTGACCCTGTCCATCCCTCAGCAAATATTATGAGATAAGCCTCCTATCCCAGCATTATTTTTTAACAGAATCCAAATGTTATTGCCTCTATTCAAAATCTTAGCTGAGGAATAAATGGAGTTTCATTGCAACTATTCTCAGAAAAGCACCATAGACTTCCCTCACTGCCTTGTGAACTCCTTTGTCTCCCATTTCCTCAACCCATCAAACACCTTAGACAAGCAAAGGCCCTTAAAGACAGGCTACAGGAACAATTTTGAAATGTGACATCTAGGTTGCATATCCAAGTCCTTCTCTTGGCATATGCCTAGCATAGCAGACAATGGAATCTGGAGTTAAATGACTAGCTGTTAAACATTTAATAACAATAGCTCAAGCATTTGTTAATTGTCTTCTTCTTTTGTAACACAGTTAAAAGAATGCCCAAGTGAGAAGGTAATACAAAGTGGCTAATATCCTATCAATATTTATTCTACCAGTCTAACTGGGACCACAAGGTTGAAACAAAATATTCGGACAGTTCATCTCCTTAATTCCAAATATGAATATCTTTAAATCTCTCAAGAGATGATTGTTACTATTATTATTATCTTTTAAATTTCCATTGATAATAATAATAGTAGTAATGCTTCCAATAGGGTAAAATAAGGATTGCTTTCTGACTTAATATTCACTCTTGCCCATGAGAGAAGTAACTTTTCCCATGGGTGATATTGAGAGAAGATAATAAGTGTGAGTGACCCAGCCTTTTCGTCACTGGAATATGCCTACTAGCAAAAAGCACATACTCTCTGCATCACATTCCTTAGGTCCTTAAAAGAGCAGGACCCCATTGAGACGTCTTGTAAGTTCCCAGCAATACTTGGAACTGGGTGAGCAAGTTCAACTTCAGGCTATAGTCTGAGCTAGCCAACATGGCTAATAGACTGAAAGACACATTCTCTAATTTAGGTGCTATCAGTATTCTCGATGCTCTTTTGATCTCTATCTGTCTGATCCCTGTGTTTCTTAACTGGTTCCCAACTTGGGCAGAAAAAAAAAGATGCTATTAATTATTCCCTCTTCAAGTTGCAGCAATAGATCACATTTATTGATGTTTCATGTATTTGAATTTTATACATTTATATTGTTCATAAATGCCACTGAATTACAATTTAGTGTTTCACAAACAATTATTTACCTCTATAGCAAAGTTATAGTTTTCATTATATTTATAATGGCTTTATGAATTTTCATTACTTAGACACAATTAAGCATTAGTAAAATCTCAAGCAATGATCGTAGATAGAAGACTTAAGTGACAACAAACAGTAAGAAATGTGGAAGAAATCAACTCAAATAAAATCTAAATTTGCTGGAGGATTTGGAAGCAATGATTGTAAATTGCCTTTGTGTGTGTGTGTGTTTTAATTATCTCCACCTCTAGGAGATCACAGTACCACCAGATTTTTAGTGAAAGAGTTCCAAGTTTTTCAGCCTTTAAATATTATTGGAGATTTTCCAGTTTGTCTTTATTTTCCTAGAATAGCATAGAATCATCACCCTGGTATTTCCTCAATTCATCATAAATTTAGTTATATAGTCAAAGTATCTTCTGAATAACATATCAGTGCCAGAATGTGTCTAGATATAAACCAGAGTCAAAGGATCTTTAATATGCCTTTGTTTAATACACACATAAATGAATCACCAGGGAGTAAACTGATTTCCGTAATTGTCCATAGCCATGAATTATAACTCTTCCTCAAGAATATATATTTAGTGTATGTATTTTGGCTTTCCACTTTTAACTCTTTAATTGTATTTAATTATATTTGGTACATTGTATTTTACATTTAAACTAAACTTCACTGTCATCCCTCCACCCAAAGTCATGAGAAAAATGATAGAGAGAAGAATTTTCAGATTCCCTTGCCTCCCAGTTGTATTTTCTGTCCTTCAAATATAAAGTGATATGTTATCTGTAGGCCAAGTGCTTTGAGTTCATTTTCCACTTATGAAAATCCAAGCATGCAAATATCCCTGTGCTCTCAGAAATACAAGCTCAATTTAAGCTATGTCACTGAGGAACAAAGGCAATTAAATTAGCCTTCCCTCTTCTCCTCGATGCCTTTCTTCTGACCCTTCCACTCTACTGATAATTTGTCTCAAAAACCATGTCAGGAGAGCTCAAGATCAAACTCATATGCTACTCACCATTATAAGCCTCACTTGACCTCTGGAAAAAAAGGCTTAGATAAGACTGATTTTTCTCATTTACCTCCCACTCTGATGAAAACTTTTCTCATGAGCTCGGGATCTCTGTTGACACTGATGTTATCTCACCTAAAACTTAAATTTTCATTTCCACTTTAAAAGTCATTGAGGTGACCTTCTCTATGGAAGCATAGTGATTAGAACAAATAAGTGTGCCTAATATTATCTTCCATTTACTTTTTTGCTGATAGTTTTTCTGGTTCATCTTAGAATTTTAAAGTTGGATGGAATCTTAGCAGAGAGAGTAGATAAATTGTGTCTTTCCATGACTAACATGTAACCATTTGGTGACCACCACAGATTCAGTGAAGACCTTAAATGAGAAAGTTAGCAAAGTAGGATCTGAGAATGGTACCTATGTTATCTGATTAAGATAGTAAAACAAGGGGAGGAATTACATTTTAAAATCCAGAGTTGTAATCATGAATAATTTTAGAATTTTATTTGGAGTGTTCTGCACTTACAAAAGATTGTAGTCCAGGTTCTGTGTAAAAACTATTACATGAACTAGGTAAAGTTAGAGCCAGCCCATACCAATGTGACTTACACACATCAGGATTTGATGGCTGATTCATTCATCAACATTTTTGATGTGATTTATTTTTTTGTCTTTCCTAAATATTTTTATGACTTAGTCTTGCTCTGTATCCCAGTCATCTGAGAGTACTTGCATGTCTACTCTGATAACTGAGAAACAGTTATAAAATAGAAGAAATATAATTAAACCCACCAAGACAGATTTATTCATTGCCAAACTATGTAGACAAATACACAAAAATTAGATATGCATAAGATTGTTATTCTGGTGGATTTATGAATGAGAAACTGGTTATCTTTATATATAATTTTATCTAATTTTTTTTCTTTTTAAGAAAAACAGAGGTACTATCCCTTGGGTGATCACGGAAAACCATAGTTAATGCTGAGAATCCATATTCATACCATGGGAAAAAAAATTGAATAAAGTTCTAACTGTTGCTCTGAGTGGGATCAAGGAATGCTGAAATGCTTAACTGTCACTTTTTTTAAACCTTTTTCAGCCAACCTGTGCAAAATATCAGGAAGAAATGTCAACCTAGAGACACTGTCCTTCAGACTATAGCAAAGTACAGGCATCTGGTAAATGTATTTCAAGCCCCATGGGGAATCACTTTAGGCATTGGCACTTTATATTTTTGCACATATGCTAAAGGCTAAATGTTAAATGAAATTCATGCAGGTATTTATTTATACGTATACAACGATCTAAATTATTTGGGAAAAGATGAAGCTGAATCAAATATAGAGAGCCATAACACATATTTAATGCTGTGACAAGGGATAAGTACTGGCCTCCTTAGCAGAATCAGACTACCATGTTGAACCTATTCTCCCCTTGCAGCTCAAAGGGGCTGTTCCTAGTGGGGGTAGGGATGGATAACAGCTCTGCTAACTGCACACAGTGGAAGGAGGAACATACCAAACTCTTCTGCTCTGTCTTCTGAAGAGGCCATTCTTTCAAGCAGTAGCTTTAGCAATTCACTTCGATTTGGAAGAAATTAGTTTCTGTCACTTGACTATCCCAGTCTCAGAAATACCTTCAGCTTGTCAATGGGAAAGGTCCATTTGGGGTGCACTCACTGCATAAAGGAGGTTTTACAGTCACAGGAGATCCTTACCTTTCGATAGAACTACTTTCCCACCTTTCCTTTCCTAGGTAATTCCCAAGCTCTCTCTCACAGTTGCATTGTTTGAAAACCATTACTTTTAGTAACGGTGGGAGGATTGTGATCTAAGACTTGACTGCAACCATTTCAAAGCGCTAAATGTAGTGGTAATGTCACCTTAGTGACTAGAGAAACACCAACTGAATTGAAATGTTCTCTTGTTAATGGAAAAAAAATAAAACAAAAAAAACACTGCAACTTCAGGGAGAGGGGGCAACAATGACTCTCACAATGCCCAGAACAGCAGGGAGCTATCCTGTACATACAAGTGAAATAATCATGCCTTGGTCATATTGGGATGAATTTCTATTAAGGGTTGATGTAGGTCTTTATGCTGCAGGCTACTGGGCTCTTAAGAGGAATAAAAATGACTCCCTGGGAATCCTGGGTACCATTAGACAAAGGATATCTAAATGGCCTAGGGTGAGAATATAACACATTTCCTTATATGTCAGAACAGAATCAGAATTTGATATTAACCTCAAAATGGCACTAATTCAGAAACCCATTTTTTAATCAACTTGGCTATTTCCATATGTCTATTTTTAAATTTCTTGCCTGTCACCAGAATTTGAAGTTACTTTGACAAGAGTACTATTTTAGGATTCTACATCTAGTCCCTCCCTGTGCTTTTGTGTTTTCTGTCTTTTTAATATCAATTATAATCCCCACTAGATATAAGAATAGGTATGCCAGCTCATGTCTTTGCAATTAGAATTCAGGAAATGCTGACGATATCTTATAAATATATAATTCATATCATTCTTTAATTAATTGTGACCTCATAATTACAACAGTAGCTTACATGACTTTAGATCAAAAATCAGTATTCTGGAGAGATCATGTATTTTGCTACCGTGGCATAGACGCTTTACCTATTCAAGGAATATTAATCAATAGTGTCAGAAGTATATATGTCATCTTTTATGGGAGATAAAAGATGACATGACACTGGCTAACATGAGGCAGATAATATCTTTTAACTTAAACTATGAATTTTCAAATAATAATAAATGGTATGCTACTATTATCTAATTCGGAAAGGAAAAATATCCTCCCCTTCTTTTTTTAAAAAAAATACTAAATCTCAGAGCGTCATTTAAGGACTGAGGGCTCTATCCCTTACTGAAAAATCCCTTCCCATACGTTACTGTCTGTCTAATTCTGAAACAAGTCAGCTTTTAAATTGCTTTGTCAAGGGAGTAAATTTCTGCACATACATTCAGCTGCACATTAAGTTCAATAGCAGTTATTTTCAGATGAGTAGTTTACTAAAGTTGCACCAACTATCCAATTTTATAAAGATATATAGGTAAACTTTTTAATTTTTTTAAATTTATGGGATCTTGGGATAAATAATTGCTGAGTTATAAGACTCACAATAGCTATGTTTCAGATTTATAGAATATGCGTATATCTTTCAGAATGCAGAAGTTTTGCACAGTGTGATATGCGCTTTGGGCATGGATCAAAAAGAATTTCCAAATTCTATATTGGCATGTGGAAGGGGAGGGTGAATTATTAGTGATATTGAGGTATGTATTATTCAGTCTTACTGCCATGCATTATGAATAATGTACATGGCATTCAACAGCAGAACAGCAGTTCCCATCAGTATGCAATGGTCTATAAACATATATTGGGACACCAGAGCATTAGTACTGTAATTAATTGGTCCTGGATCTTAGTATGAAGACTTCATCTTCATCAGGATTAGTAGGACAGGCCTTTGTTTTCATATACCTCTGGTGTTGACTCAGCGGGTAGCATGAGATGAAACAAAGTTATGCTTGGCAAACTGGATTAATTCTGTTGGGAAATAGAGCTTAGAAAATAAACTGTGATATGCAGCAAACCAAGGTAGAGAAAAAGAGGTAGAGAATATTTCTTTCTTTTTTTTATTTTTGTTTTTTAGTTCTTGTTTCCCTCCCTCCCTTCCTTCCTTCCTTCCTCCCTCCCTTCCTTTTTCCTTCCCATCCTTCCTTCCTTTCTTCCTTCCTACCTTCCTTCCTTCTTTTTCCTTCCTTCCTTCTTTTCTTTCTTCCTTCCTGTCTTCTTTTCTCTCTCCCTTCCTTTCTCTTTTTCTTTCTTCCTTCTTACTTTTAACCAGTAAATGCTTGCCAGTGTTTACTCAGCACCGGAGGACAATAGATTGTAATGACTGCAAACTTAGATTCTGACCAATTCAGACCTCAGTTCAAATGCAAGCTCTGGGATTCAAGAAAAGTTATTTATCTAATAATTTTTTCATGGAAAAAGTGGTGAAAATAATATCTAAAGTAATAGTTTAATACAAAGACTAAATTAAATAATTTTTCAGAACAAAATACTGATTAAGATAATCACTACTGTTAGTGAGGATGCATCTTAGTTTGTACACAGCATGCCAGGTACGATGAGCACATCTGGAAATACAATATGCCTTAAAATTAAAAAAAAATCAATTTGGGGTTAAAAATAAATAGCAAAATTTTATAGAAGTTAATTAAAATGTATTAAAAGCCTATGACTATATGGTGAAATAGTTTTTATTTCTGCCTTAGTCCATTGGCACAAATAGAAGAAAGATGGATAAGAAGAAACTTTAACTGCTTCCTGAAAAGATAGCACACAGCAGGAGTTTATGACTCCCTCCTCAAAACTCAGTGCTGGGGAAATTAAAGGCAGGCGGGAAACATGCACTCTAAGAACTAATCAATCAAACAATAACAATAATAGTAACTAAGCAACAACACAAGACATCCACGGGAAGATCAGATGTTGTTTTGGACTTGCGTGCTTAGGCAGAACACGGCTGTCATCTAAAAAATACTGCCCCTGGAACCTACAGAGAGGTTAGAGAAAATGTTTTAAATTTTATTCCTGCATAGGCTCCTGGCAACACTGTTTCTTCATAAGAAAACCCCAAGCAGTAGCTTAGGCCATCTGTGCTAGTGTCTTGAGGTTTTATCAGTGCATTTAAGAAGCCTGGCAGGGGTGAGAAGTTGGAGAAAACAGTTGTCAACTGAGTACTCCTTGGGCATTATTTTAAGACTGTAAGATTTTTCTGAAGGACTGACATAACATAGTAATAATCAAACTGGCTGAGACTGTCAGAAAAAAATGGTCTGACTTTGCAGCCTTACTCAATGAATATTAGCAGATTATATCTGATAACCTTAAGGCAACTTGAGTTCAGAGGCCAAAACCTAGATATCTGAGAAGGACAAACACTCTAAAAGACCTTGGCAAACACAAACATGAAGCTGAATTATTGCAACAGGCAATCATTTTAAATAGGAAAATAAAGATATTAGCAGTAACTGACAATTTGAAATATCACATATGAAACTGTAATGGGTGAAATAACAGCAAAATATATACAGCTCATAATAGTAAAGATGCAGTAAAGAGGAAATTGGTAGATTGGAATATCAGATTGAGAAACTCCCAGATGGCCGAAGGAAGTCTTGAAAATATAAAAGGAAGGAAACTTAAACATATAAGATAAATAACTAATACATATCACAATGGCCTAGTAATTAGAACAGTACAGCTTGGCTGAATGACAGATAAATAGATTGAATTAAGACTTTAGAGGTAGAACTATGTGTATAGGAATATAAAATACTATAAATATGTTACTATGAATCAAAAGGACAATAATACATTGTTCAATCTATAAAAATTGGTTCATAATATGAAAAAACCTAAAACTATATCTCTATATAATACCAAATTGACTCCAATTGGATTAATTACAGAAAAGTGAAAGGAAAAGCTACAAAGTTAGTAGAAGGAAATGTAGAAAATATCTCTAACCTAGGGAGAAAAAAATTCGTATATAAAACTTCTCACCAACATCTAAAAGAGGATTAATTGAATTACATCATAATTAACAATTTCTGTTAGTGAACGGCACTATAAACAAAACTATTAGAAGGATGACAGAATGGGAGATGATTATATTTACATATTTAAAATTGGCAAAGAATAAATATACAAAAAACATGTAACAAGGAGATTTTGAAAATCAACAAAAATTACATAATAATTCCAACAAGCAAATGAGCAAAGGTTAGAAAGTGTCATTTACAGAAGAGAAAGACTTAAGTGCTAATAAGCATATGAAGAGATGCACATGTCATTTGAAATAAAAATCATGCAAATGAAAGCAACAATGAAATATTAGCTTATACCTATTTCTCTGGCAAAACTTTAAAAACAGATTCATTCTAGGTATGTGCATACACACTAGAATACAGCAACTTTCAAGCACTGGTGGTGTTACTATAGACTACAGAATCCATTCTGGATAACAACCAGTTAATACAAAGTCAAATAACTCTTATGCATACATTTTGTTCAGGGAAGTCTGTTCCTGGGAATACATAGTGCAGAATTTCTTACACAGGTCCAGAAGGGGTCATTTATTAGGACGTTCAATACATAGCATAATGAGATAGTAAAGAGTTACTGGCAACCTGGGTGTCCATCACTTGGAAAGCAGGTGGCTAAGTATGGTGGATACACAACATATAGCAATTAAAAGAAAAAAACACACAAAGACACACATTCACATAACAGAGCATGGCTGGATCTTATAAATACAGCTCTAAGTAACAAAAAAAGCAAAAAAAAGGATCATACGAAGCACCTTATTATTTATTTAAATTAAAAATATTTGCATGTAATCTATATACATTTTTTAAAAACACATAAATGTAAATGCATACTAAATATATTTGAATTGTTGTTTCTGAGGAGGAATGGAAGAAAAACACCTACGAATAGAGAAGAAAGGAAGGAAAGGACAGGAAGAAGGATGTTTGAGGGAGGGAGAGAAGGAGGAATAAAGAAAGAGAGGGTAATTGAATGAACCAACAATGATAAAATACCATGAATAGTATGATTCATTCAACTCTCTGGATTTGAGGTTTTAAACAAAGGGATTAATAATGTGTAAGAAAATATCTTTTCCTTCGGAGAAAGATGCGAACACATAAAAATATATGTCCTATTTTGTATAACTGCATTCCAGAATTATATACACATAAACAAAGTAAATAAGAAAGTAGGAAAAAAGATAATATAATACATTTTCTTTTTTATTCCATAGTTTTACAACTTTGGCATAATTTGTATGACATACAATAGCATAGAGTCTGACCATTACTATATGTTCAATGGACATTCGTTAAGCCATCTGTGCCATAATTAGTAAAAAAAGGAAAGAGAAATATATTTATTTCTACTTTTGAAAAAGATTGAATAAAATAGACCATATTTACATTCCCATGTGAAACAGCTAAAAAATATCAAAACCCTAGTTTATAAGATACTGAACAGACAAGGAAAGACAGAAAACAATGTGAGCTCCAGGATGGCCCAGCCTATAGCGTAAAGTTTCTAGGCTGTGGTGGAAGGAGGAGAAAACTAGTGGAGCCTGTTAGACTTTCTGAGTTGAGGAGAGGATGCCAGGCATCTTTGGAAGCCAATGTGACTAGGGTTTCCAGAACAGAAGGGGAGAGAAAGCTGCAAAGATATGTATAAACACCCCTTCTCCCCTTCCCTTACACCTCGTATTGCAGTATTGATCAGTGCAGATACACGAGGAAACTACCTGAGGCCAGAGCAGAACCACTAGAAAACTTTAGCGATTTAGGAACAGATTATGCAGAGCCTGGAATAATGCCTGTTCCCGCTAATCAGCCTGGAGAAATTTCATAATTGATAGCTTTTGGGTAGAATACTGGAAAAAAAAAAAAAGTCTTGTCTCTATAGTGAGAAAGAGTTATTCCTAGGCCAAATACTGCTTTGATCCTAGCTAACAAACCTTAAAAGCAAGAATTGAAAAATCAAACTCTTTTTGTATAACTTAACTGCATCTCAGAACAAAGTTCAAGAAACAGGAAAATAAGACACATAATGAGGAGAAAAATTAATCATTTGAAACTACATCAGAACTGTCACAGATTTTACAATTAGCAGAAAAGTACCTGAAAAAACAGTTATTAAAACTACATTCTATGAGTTTAAAAAGTTAAGTAGAGGCATATACTACCTTTCAGAGATGAAAACACAACGTATGAGATGAAAACATACTAGATGGAAATAATGGCAGATAAACATTGAAGAAGAAAATAATTGGTAAAGTTTAAAAACTATGATAGTAACTTCATAAAAAGACACTGCGAGAAATACATAATTTTAAAAGTAAAAAAGCATAAGTGAGCTATGGGGCAATAGAAGTTTCCATCTATTCCTAATTTGCTGAAAGTTGTTACAAGACATGTTAGATTTTTTCAAGTACTCTTTCTGCATCTATTGAGAGGATCATTGGTTTTTAATGTTTAGTTTGTCAATTATTGTGAACTGTATTCATAGGTTTTTATTGCAAAATCAATGTTGCATTCCTGGGATAATTTTTTTTCACACTTGGTCAAGAGTTATAATCTTTATTCACTATGTACAGTTGGATTTGATTTGCTGAATTTTATTTAGAATTTTCATGTCTAAATGCATGAAGGGTATCTGTAGATTTCTTTTTTTACAGTCTTTTTTCTAGTTTTATCATCAGGGTAATGCTGGCCTCATAGAATGTGTTAGAAAGTATGCCCTCATCTTCAATTTTCTGAAAGAGTTACGTAAAATTGGTTTTACGTCTTTAAATGTTTGTAGAAATTATAAAGAAAGCCATTTAAGTCTGGAGTTTTCTTTGTGACAATGTTTTGAACTACAAATTCAGTTACCTTAATACATTTAAGGCTATTCATGTTATCTCTTTCTAAGTGAGCTTTGGAAGTTTGTGTCTTTCATGGGATTTGTACCACTCTGTAAAGATGTTGAATATATAGCCATAAATTGTTCATAATATTCTGTTATATTTCTTTTAGTATCTTTAGAACATGGAAGCATGATCCTGCTCTCATTCTTAAGATCAGTAATTTGTGTCTTCTGTATTTGTTTTTCTGAACAGTCTGGCTAGATGTTTATCAATTTTATTTATCTCAATGAACCAGCCTTAATTTAATTTTCTGTATTATTTTTCTGTTTTCTATTTCATAATCCAAAAATAACAAGTTGATAACTTATTTATCAAATTTAAAACTTATTCTCTTTGAAAACATTGATAAAAGTGAAATACAGTACATACATCAAAAGGAAATATTTGGAAATCACATATGTAATGAAGAACTTACATCTAGTATATATAAAAAATTATAAAACTTCAGTAATAACACAACAACAACAAACATAAAATTTGAAATAGACCAAAAAAATGGATAGTTTGCGACAGTATTTATGGATAGCAAATAAGCACGTGAAGATATCTCCAACATCATTAGTCATCAGGGAAACACACAATGAAATAAGCCTACACACATATTAGAATGGCTAGATTAAAAAGGCTACGTAGTGGCAGGGTGCAGTGGCTCACACCTGTAATCCCAGCTCTTTGGGAGGCCGAGGCGGGCAGATCACAAGATCAGGAGATCAAGACTATTCTGGCTAACACGGTGAAACCCCGTCTCTCCTAAAAATACAAAAAATTAGCCGGGCGTGGTGGCGGGCACCTGTAGTCCCAGCTACTAGGGAGGCTGAGGCAGGAGAATGGCATGAACCTGGGAGGCGGAGCTTACAGTGAGCTGAGATCGCGCCACTGCACTCCAGCCTGGGCGACACAGCGAGACTCCGTCTCAAAAAATAAATAAATAAAAATAAATAAAAAAAATTAAAAAGGCTACCTATACCAAGTATTGATGAAGATGAAAAGAAAATGGAATTTCTATATACATCTAGTGAAAATGTAAAATATTACATCCATTTTGGAAAAGAGTTTTGCAGTTTCTTAAAATGTTAAATGTTCACGATCGTAGAAAGTGGCCATTCTACCCCTACGGGAGTAGGAAGTGTAAGTCTCCACACACAGTTGCACATAGATGTTCACAGTCTTTTTAGTTTTAAAAAGCAAAAACTAGGAACAACCCAAATGTCCATTAACAGCTAAATGTATAAAGAGATATTGGTATAGCCATAAAAGAAAATACAACTCGGCAATAAAAGGATGAATAATTGATACTCGTAACAAAATGGACAAATTTCAAAATTATTATGTGGAGTGAAAGAAGTCTGAGAAAAAAAGAATTTATATTGTAAGGTCACATTTACATAAAACTTGGAAAAGGCACACTAATTTATCATGGCTTAGACCCACCAGAGGTTACCTGCGGGTAGAGAGAAGCTGTTGGTAGGGGTGGTAAATGGGTGGGAGATACAGGAGGGTGAATCACAAAGGAAAATGAGGAGACTTTGGGGAGTGATCAATATGTCCATTATTTTGATTTTCATGATGGGTTAGTGGGTGTACAGTCAGTCCTTCATATCCACAGGTTTCACATCCACAGATTCAACCAACCATTGATTAAAACTGTTTGAAAACAAATATAAAATTACAATACAAAACTAAAAATTACACAAATAAAAAATATAACAACTTTTACATTGTATTAGCTATTACATGTAATCTAGAGATAGCAAATTACTAGCTATTATATGTAATTATTAGCTATTATTTTTAATCTAGACATATATGAGAGGATGTGTGAGTTAGATGCAAATATTACATAATTTTATATCAGGAACTTGAACATCTGTGGATTTTGGTTTATTTGTGGAAATCCTGGAACCAATTTCCCCATGGATACTGTGGGATTACTGTATATATTAGCAAATTGTACCTTTAAATGTGTGTCATATATTGTATGTTAATTATAACTCAATAAAGCTGTATTTTTAAAAAATGCTTAGCAAAGATATAGAAATACACTTGAAGAAAATCACCCCACCGTGTAAAGACGGAACTTAATTGAACATACAAATTCACAGTTAAAACCAAAACAACAGCTGGGTGTGGTGGCTCACACCTGTAATCCCAGACTTTGGGAGGCTGAGGTTGGAGGATCGCTTGATCCCGGGATGTCGAGGCTGCAGTGAGCCGTGATTGTGCCACTGCACTCCAGCCTGGGTGACAGAGTGAAAACCTGTCTCAAACAAAACAAAACAAACACAATAAAACCTGAGTGATGTGCCTGACTACAGTTCAGCATAGGCATGGTATGTACCCTTATTAGCTTTTCCAGATAGTGAACATCAGGGTAAAATGTTTTGACCTAAAGTGATTTTTTTTTAACCTGTTATTCTCACTTACTGAAGCCCTTAAGCCAGGGGTCCCCAGTCGCGGACCGGTACCAGTCCATGACCTGTAAGGCACCAGGCGGCACAGCAGGAGGTGAGTGGTGGGTGAGCTAGCATTATTACCTGAGCTCCCCACCCCCTTTCAGAAAGTCATGGCATTAGATTCTCACAGGAGACGGAACCCTATTGTTAACTGAGCATGCGAGAGATCTAATGTTCACTCCTCATTTGTGGAAAAATTATCTTCCACAAAATCGGGCCCCTCTCACTAAAAAGGTTGGGGACCACTGCCTTAAGCCATAGGCATAGACTCTTCGAATGTATCAGATAAGGCTCATTCTTCATAAGCAATAATTATATTATTTTCAATGTCATTAATTGTAAAAATAAGGTAATTTTAGGTATGTTTCTGCCTCCTATTTTCAGGTAGAAAATTCAACTTTGGCTATGGACAGCAGCAAAAAAATAAAAAATAAAAAATAAGTTAACATAAATAGTTCCCTGTAGTTTTTGATCATCAGTGTGTGCTGCTTCCCTCTAGGAGACCCACAGGTTCATTTCACATGGTTCTCTCAGTTTCCTCTGTCCTGATGCCTCTCTGCCTTATAAATCTTTACCAGAGCTGGCAACCATAAAATGTTTCCACTTCGAGTTTCTGATTCTTTTCTGGAAAACTTCTTCAAAGTGGATTAAATATCACCATTGATTGTCCTAACACAGATCTATACCACAGTTTGCTTTCTCTGTTCCCCCAATTCTCTTGTTGGCCTGGAAGAAACTCTTTCTGTCCATGTCTCCTTCTACCTCTTCTTCCTTCAGGGAAGCGAGACTGATTTCTTCAGTAGTTTTGGTTTTAGAAAACAAATGCCAAACAAAGAGAGGGTCCCGGAAACAAATTCTGCTTTTTCTTCCTGCCAAAATTACCAATGTTAGGAAAAGGAGGCTCAAAACGGTATTATCTACAGGACAGAAGAAAAAAACAAAAGGAAGAATTCAAGGTGAAACAGCTACATTGATGCCTGAAACCTTTCATGTGGACAAAAGTTTTAATTTCTGAAGCTTTTTCATGGGATTTGCTAAAATATTTTCAGTAGTCCAATTCAATGAACAAACAGTGAAGGCTGCCCATGTCTTACAAAACAATGCACTTGCATTTCATCATGAGCAAGGCCAGTAGAACCAGCTTATACTCCATATTTGTGAACATGTGAGTGTGTATGTATGTGTGTGTGTAAGACAGAGAAAGAGAGAACTATAAACTGTACTTCATTTTCCAAAATAATTATTTAGCTTATGTTGAGTGTTTTCTCAGATATTGGCTATGTTTTTCTCACTTCAGCCCTTATGAGAAAATAATTTAATGATACTCTATATTAACAAAAAGTAAACTAGGCTTAGAGAAGTTAAGTGACCTGTGAAAAACATGCAATTAATGTGACAGAGGTAGAATTTGAAACCAAGTTGTTAACACCTCTCTTTTATGTAATTTTCAGATTTTAGTATTATGTAAGTGATATGCATTGAATGATTTTGTTCATTCCAAAACTCACATGAAACGTTAATCCCCAATGAAACAATGTTGAGAGGTGGGGCCTAAAGGGAGGTGTTTATGTCATGAGGGTAGAATCTTCATGAATGAATCAATGCCATTATATAGGGCTTGAGGGAAGAAGTTTGCTCTCTCTCTTTCTCCCTCTGTATCTGCCCTTCTACCTTTCACCATGGGATGACACAGCAAGAAGGCTCTCTCCAGATTCTGACACCTTGATTTTGGACTTCCCAGCTCCTAAAGCTGTAAGCCAATGACTTTCCATTCTTTATAAATTACCCAGTTTTCAGTATTCTCTTATATAGCTTTGGCAGCACAAAATGGACTAAAATAATAATCTGTCAGCAGAGCTAGATTGAAATTTCAGTTTGACATTTTAGCACAGAAGACGTACTCTTCTGTGCTATAAAATTAGGAGAGCCAATTAGCTAACCACCACGCTTACTATAAGAACTATGTCAAAATATACAAACAAATTGTTAAACAAACATGATGTTCTTAACATGAGCGATTCCTCTACTTTCTCTGGAGAAAAAGAGAAATTATCCCCAAATCACTTTGGTAATGTTTACTGTTTAAAAAATTAATTTTTGTCTATTTAATATAATTTCAGAAAATATCAGTGAAATATAATCAAACACATCATAATGATATTTCATTCTAAGATTAAATACTGTATATTTATTTTACCTTTTCTATATTTAGATACGTTTAGATACACAAATACCATTGTATTACAATGGCCTAGAATATTCGGTACAGTAACATGTACAAGTTTGTAGCCTGGGAATAATAGGCTATATCGTATAGCCTAAGTGTGTAGAAAGCCTGGGAATAATAGGCTATATCATATAGCCTAAGTGTGTAGAAAGCCTGGGAATAATAGGCTATATCGTATAGCCTAGGTGTGTAGTAAGCCTGGGAATAATGGGCTATATCATATAGCCTAGGTGTGTAGTAAGCCTGGGAATAATAAGTTATATCGTATAGCCTAGGTGTGTAGTAAGCTATGCCATCCAGGTTTATGTAAGTCCACTCTACGATGTTTATACAATGACGAAATTGTCTAACAATGCATTTCTCAGAATATGTCTGTGTTGTTAAGAAATGCACCATTGTAACTCAATTCAGGCCAAAAAAAAAGAAAGATTTTCTAAAAGAAGTTATTTACTACAATGTTGTTCATTCTTTACTGGCAAACACTTTCTATGAGCCATTTTTAATAAGTAAGAGCTAAAAATGTAAAAATTTCTGGATGACAAAGCTATTCATGACAATGAATGCACTGCAAGAAACCTAGTGAAGCATAGTTAAGAATAGGGTGGTACATTTCTTCCATTTGCCTCTCCCAATATGCTGTACACCCCCTCCTCCGTGTGTGTGTGTGTGTGTGTGTGTGCATGTATGTGTGTGTGTTTGCTGAGAAGCTGATTCATATGAACCATATATGGACAGGACACTCGGCCTCTCAGGATTGCTTGTTGGGTTCAGATGAAGAAGAGAGAAATGAGAATGAGGTCAAGGTCCTTATTCTTGTTGCCTAAGTGTGAGAGCAACTTAGGTTGTCTTTGTTCCTCTATTGACAACCTGTTCTATTAGATTCTTCCTCTTTTCAACATTTGGAAGCCTCTTTCATTTTTTAAAAAAATCCCTTCAGCCTTACGTGTGATAACAGTTCTGCTACTAGTAGTCAAGAATTTTGTACTATTTGTTTCTTTCAGTTTCCTATACACATCCACACCTTTGTAATTAATTTCTTGGTAAATAAACCTTCATCAAATTATTCTAATTTGAGTGTGCCATCTGTTTCTTGTTTGGACCCTGATTGATACAAATAATTGTGTAAACTTCTAGAAATGTGCTTGCATATAAAAGCTTATATTCATATATATATATATAAAACAATTTTCATCTCAAAAGCTAGTAGCATTCTCTGCACACCCCGTTTGTTTCAATTAATAAAATATTTGTAAACTTTAAAGAACATAAAATTTGGAAGGCTATCAGATGAAAGGTAAATATTATTTATAATGGAAACATTTATGGTCACAAAAATAATTTAATCAAAAATATTTTTTTCAAACTTCCCACAACTTCGGAATCTATTGAATGATAATGTCACTGTAGGATAGAAGACTATTAGTTTTTTTAAAAAAGAAACACATTCTTCTTTTCTTCCAATCCCACAAAACAATGATTTCCTTCAAAGTAAATCCTTACCTAGCTATTTAGTAAAACAGAGCACATTTACCACCTCAGTAAAAATGGATGTTACTTGAAAGTGAAAAATATCAGGGAGTGGTGGTATAATTGTAGGTGGGCCTCATTATCCCTGAGATGAAAGTGGAATAGCTCATATTGAACAACTACAAAACTGCTGCTACTGTCACTAGTAATATATCTTTCTGATAGATTGGGGGGTTTGTTCTTTGAGCAGATTTGGAAATATTAGTAGGGAGGGAGAGAGACCATCTTTTGACTCTGAGAATGAGTTAGCAGGGTTTGTGTGCCCTTTGTTCAGCTTTCAGGCATCTGCAATCATCATATTCTGTGTGTAGCTGCTTTTTCTTCTTACATTACTCAGCTTTGTGGGATTCTAAATATAACCACCCACAAGTTTTCATTTTGTTGACGTCTTCTTAACCCCCATCAGTATATTTATTATCAGAATGTTCTAATAAAAGTCACTGAAAATGCCTTTCCAATTACATAAATATTCTAGAGAAGTATTAAGTAACATTAACAAAATAAATAAATTATCTTGAAATCTAAAAGGAATAACATAACCCTGAGGAAAAATGACATTTTCACAGAAAATACAACCATACGGCCGTGTGAGAACACTTTTCCTTATTTACATCACCTTATTATTAAAAGTTCTCTCTGCTATTGTATGGAAGACTGCAACCACTGTATGTTTAAACAGATTCCATTCTACTCATTTAATACAATTATGAAATAGAATGATTGTTTATTTCCAAAAAAAATCATACCGTTTTCTCCATGGCATTCCTTTTCTCTATTAATTCCATCAGTTTTTGGCTAGGAAGTGAGTTCTCATAAATGTCCCAGAGGAGTCTGCTTTCTTTTAGTTGGCCATTATTCCTTTCTCAGGGTTTATTTCAGCACTAAGATTTAAGAGTCTTGTGGAACCTGTATCTGTGCCTGCATTATTCCTTTTACCATTTAAAGCTATATTTGTCTTTTTAAGCCAAAGAAGAATGGGCATACTCTGTTAGTCATATCAGTGTCTAACTGGAAATCTCTGTCTTAAAACACATTTCTTATTAAGAACACTGTAATCTTACAGAAGCACATTATAATACTGGCTATAACCCTAACCAGGATTGGAACTCAGTGTATACCTATAATAGAAATAACCATAATATGTTACAAAGCAAAAAAAAAAAAAAAAAAGAAAGCTATCATAGACCTATATAACTATTATACTAAAAAACTTAAGAAATTTTTAAGCCGTAAAAATGGGCAATGATATAAAATATACATTAATTTTACTAGAGATTCCAATGTATTCAAAGTTCACACATGGCAAATAAAATATATATTTATACTATACCTATACTATATCTTAAATCTGACCTAAATTTATGATGGTGCCATAGATGTAATAATATTCCCGTCACCAAAAATGCCCACTCGCTAATCCTTGATACCTGTGAATACATTACAAATTTAAATTCAGAGGTCATTAAGTTGACTGGCTTAGAGGAGATTATCCTGGTTCATCTAGGTGTGCTCACAGTTCTCACGTGGATCTGTAAAAAGAGTGCAAGAGGGAGGAAGAGATGAATCAGAGACGTGCAGCAGAAATGGGAGGCAGAGGAGAGATTTCAAGCATGAGAAGGACTGGACTGCCATTGCCAGCTCTGGAAATTGAGTAAGGCAGCCTTCAGGAAGCTGAAAAGACCCTTGGCCAACAGCCAACCAAGAAGCCAGGGCTTCATTCCTATAGCCACGTGGGCTCAATGCTGCCAACGATCTGAATGTTTTTGGAAACAGATTTAACCCCAGAGACTCCAGATAGAAATTAGCCCTGCTGACTCCTGGATTTCAATCTTTTGACAAGCCAGGTTCACTGACCTACAGAACTGTGAGATAATACATTTGTGCCGCTAAAGCTACAAAATGTGTGGTAATTTGTTAAAGCAGCATTAGAAAATGCATATAGTAGGGTAAGCTTTGCTTGTGATTATATTGATGGTTCCAATTCTTCTAAATAACCAAATTAATTTTATTTTACATCATTTCATTTTATTTCTTCTAATTTTATTTATCATCAACAGACAGAAGGGAGGGTCATAAACTAAGATGTGTTATTGTCCAATAAAGGCAAAAACAGGTTAGATTGATAATAGATGCTTGAGTGATCTTCCAAGATACACATTACAACTGTCTTTAAGTCATCTGTCTGGTTTTCTTTTTTTTTCTTTTCTTTCTTTCTTTTTTTTTTTTTTTTTTTGAGACAGAGTCTGGCTCTGTCGCCCAGGCTGGAATGCAGTGGCGCCATCTTCGCTCACTGCAAACTCCGCCTCCCGGGTTCACGCCATTCTCCTGCCTCAGCCTCCCGAGTAGCTGGGTCTACAGGCACGTGCCACCACGCCCGGCTAATTTTTTCTATTTTTAGTAGAGACAGGGTTTCACCGTGTTAGCCAGGAAGGTCTCGATCTCCTGACCTCATGATCCGCCTGCCTCAGCCTCCCAAAGTGCAGGGATTACAGGCGCGAGCCACCGCCCCCGGCCAACTGTCTGGTTTTCTAAGGAGCTAAGATGTTAGTACTACCTAGCCCCTTTGCTTCTGTGTTTGTTTTAGGACAGATAACTAGGTAACAAATTTGGCCTACCCAGGCTTTGTGCCTCTGATTGTTGGGATGAGGATTTGAGATCTGCTTCGAGTTTTGTGGAGAAAGAGAAGGAAGCTGGCACCGAAACTACAACACCAGAGATGAAGAGAAAGCCTACATGGTTCTAATCATTCCTCAGTACCTTTCTATCTTGACATAAGATAATAAGTTACTTTTTTTCTCAAGCTAGACAGGTATGTGTCTCTGTCATCTGCAAATAAAAAGACAGTGATGAATACTTATTCATTTCCTATTGATACTGTAAAAATGATTACAAACATAGTGGCTTAAGAACAACAGAAATTTATTATCTTACAGCTCTGATGATCAGAAGTCTGACCTAGTTCTCACTAAACTAAAATCAAGGTGCCAGCCGAGCTCTGCTCCTTTCTGGAGGCTCTATGGCAGAATCTGTTTCCATGAGTTTTCCAGCTTCTGGAGGTCATCCTCATTCCTTGGCTTATGGGCCCTTTCCTCTCTCTTCAAGATGTCGTAAGGTTGCATTGACTGTGATGTTCTGTCATGCTCACATCTCCAGAGCCTTCTGCCTCCCTCTTTCCCTAGTAAAAATCCTTGTAGTTACAATGGGCCCAATCAAATAATTAGAAGAATTTCTCTTTTTTAAGGTCAGCCCATTAGCAAACTTAATATCATCTGCCACTTTAATTCTCCATTTGCCATGTAATCTAACTTATTTACATGTTCTGGGGATTAAGGCATGGACATCTTTGCAAGGGAATTATCCTGCCCACCACATGTTCTGAGAGTTCAGAGAGTAATGGTCAGAGAAGCTGGGCTCACATTCTAATTCCTGCTTGTTGTGTGATGTTGGGTATTTATTAATATTTTCTGAGCCTGAGCTTTCTCAGCCCTAACTTAGAAGCCATAGAAACTACTTCATATAAAAGCTTTGACAATTAAATTTATGTAAAGTGCTTAGAAAAGTGTTAATATAGTAGTAATGTAATAAATAATAATTATAATTGTAAGCCTTAAATCAGAGAGAAAAAAGTCACCAGAATTCTGGCTTGAGGAAGTAGAAGATAGTGACTGTGATTAAGAGAATAAACAACGATTCTCCTAACACTTTGGTATGTATATTACCCAAGAGAAGGGTCCGAGAGAGAAACACAGTTTCTTTACCTCTATCTTTTAAGAGTAGAAGAGCTTCTAGACCTGGTGATTTCTTTGGTGAGTTAAGTTTCCCCAAATGGACATTGAAAAAAAAAAAAAAAACTTATGGTAGAAATGAAACTGATTTAAAGGATATTTAGTAGCATCTGGTAAAAAATGCACATATCCCATGGATTAATTTCCTAGGACTTCCATAAAAAGACACAACATATTGGGCTACATAAGCAATATAAACTTACTGGCTCACAGTTCTGGAAACTAAAAGATTCAGATTGAAGTGTCAGCAGAGTTGGTTTCTTCTGAGAGCTGTGAGGGAGAATCTGGTCCATGCTTCTCCCCTATCTCCTGGTGGTTTGATGGCAATCTTTAATATCTAATGTCTTTTACCTTTATCATCACATGGTGTTTTTCCTGAATGTACATGGCTGTGTTCAAATTTCCTCCTTTTTGTAAGGACAACAGTCTTACTAGATTAGAGTGACCACATGTTCAGTTGATTATCACTATGAAAACTCTATCTCCAAATAAGGTCACATTTGGAGGTACTAGGAGTTAAGAATTCAATATATAAATTCTGTGGGAACAAATTCTAACCAATAATTTACTATCATAGAAATTCTGTTTTAAGAATGTATTAGAAAAAGCATTGCATAAACATGACTGAACATAGGCATAAAGATAATCGCCACTACACTGTTTTCTGTAGTAACCTATTAGAAAACATCTCCATCAATATTGTCATAAAAAACTATCTTAAGCCTATTTGCACCAAATACTACCACATAGCATTAAAAATTATCAAATTTGGGGCAGCCATCATCACTGAAGCTCCAGCCAGCTGTTTTCCCCAGCTGTTGCCAGGGAGACTGGGTGGTTTGGACTGGGGGAAATTCCCCACAGTGCAGCACAGTGGCTGTGGCAGATTATGGCCAGATTGCTTCTTTAGGTGGGTCCCAGATTCATCCCTCCTCACTGGGTGGGGCCTCCCTGTGGGAATTTCAGCAACTCCAGCCAGGGGTTTACAGACATAAGTCTGATCTCGCTGGGACAGAGCCCCTAGGGGAAGGGTGGTTGCAATCTCCATGGCTCAGCAAACTTAGTCTTTCCTGCCACTGGCTCTGAAGAGTCCAGTCAGTCGGGACAATAGGGATTCCCCTAGCACAGTGCACCTGCTCCACCAATGGGCAGTCAGACAGCTTCTTTAAGCAGGTCTCTGATCCCGTGCCTCCTGACTGGGTGAGGCCTTCCAACAGGGGTCACCAGACACCTTATACAAGAGTGTTCCCACTGGTATCAGGTCGGTGCCCCTCCAGGATAGAGCTCCTAGAGGAAGGAGAAGGCAGCCACCTTTGCTATTCTTCAGCCTCTGCTGGTGATACCTCCAGGTGTGGGAGGAACCCAGGTAAATAGGGTCTGGAGTGGACCCCCAGCAAACTGCAGAAGCCCTATGGAAGAGGGGCCTGACTGTTAAAAGAAAAAAAAAAAGACAACAACAACAACATCATCAACAAAAGTGCCCCCATAAAAACCTCATCCAAAGGTCAGCAGGCTTAAAGATCAAAGGTAGATAAACCCATGAAGATGAGACAGAATCAAAGCAAAAATGCTGAAAACTCAAAAAGTCAGAGTGCCTCTTCTCCAAATGATTGCAACACCACTCCAGCAAGGGCACAGAACTAGGCTGAGGCTGAGATGGATGAACTGACAGAAGTAGACTTCAGAAGGTGGGTAATAATGAACTGCACTGAGCTAAAGGAGTATGTTCTAACCCAATGCAAAGAAGATAAGAACGATAATAAAACATTACAGGAGCTGTTAACCAGAATAACCAGTTTAGAGAGAAATATAAATGACCTGATGGAGCTGAAAAAGACAACACGAGAACCTCACAATGCAACCACAAGTATCAATAGCCAAATAGACCAAGCAGAGGAATGAATTTCAGAGCTTGAGGACTATATTTCTGAAATAAGACAGGAAGATAAGATTAGATGAAAAAGAATGAGCAGAACCTCTGAGAACTATGGAATTATGTAACAAGATGAAATCCTATGGCTGATTGAGGTATCTGAAAGAGATGGGGAGAATAGAACCAAGTTGGAAACATACTTCAGAATATCATCCAGGAGAATTTCCCCAACCTAACAAGATAGGCCAACATTCAAATTTGGGAGTTCCAGAGAACCCCAGTAAGATACTCCATGAGAAGATCAACCACAAGACAATAATCACCAGATTTGTCAAGGTCGAAATGAAGCAAAAAGTGTTGAGGGCAGCCAGAGAGAAAAGTCAGGTTAACCACAAAGAAAAGCCTATCAGACTAACAGTAAACCTCTCAGCGGAAATCCTGCAAGCCAGAAGAGAATTAGGGCAAATATACAACATTTGTAAAAAAAAAAAAAAAAAAAATTTCTGACCCAGAATTTTATGTCCAGCCAAACTAAGCTTCATAAATGAAAAGAAATAAAATCCTTTTAAGACAAGCCAATGGTGAGGGAATTTGTCGCCACCAGGCCTGCCTTGCAAGAGCTACTGAATGAACCACTAAATATGGAAAGGAAACCATTACCAGACACTACAAAAACACACTGAAGTATACAGACCAATGACACTATGAAGCAACTACATTAACAAGTCTGCAGAATAACCAGCTAGTGTCATGATGACAGAATCAAATTCACAGACAACAATGCTAATCTTAAATGTAAATGGATGAAATGCCACAATTAAAAGACAACAATACTAATCTTAAATGTAAATGGGCTAAATGCCCCAATTAAAAGACACAGACTGGCAAATTTGATAAAGAGGCAAGACCCATTGTTGTGCTGTATTCAGAAGACCCATCTCATGCACAAAGACACACATAGACTCAAAATAAAGGGATGGAGGAAAATTTACCAAGCAAATCGTATGCAGAAAAAAATAGGGTTGCAATCCTAGTTTCTGACAAAACAGACTTTGAAACGACAAAGATCAAAAATACAAAAAAAAAGGGGCATTACATAATGGTAAAGGGTTCAATTCCACAAGAAAAGCTAACTATCCTAAATACATATGGACCCAATACAGGAGCACCCAGATTCATAAAAGAAGTTCTTAGAGACCTACAAGGAGACTTAGACTCCCGAACCACAATAGTGGGAGACTTTAACAAATCACTGTCATTATTAGACAGATCATTGAGACAGAAAATTAACAAAGATATTCAGGACTTCAACTCAGCTCTGGATCAAGTGTACCTGATAGATATCTACAAAACTCTTCACCCAAAAACAACAGAATATACATTTTTCTCAGTGCCAAATGGCACTTATTCTAAAATTGATGACACAATTGGAATTAAAAACACTCTTCAGCAGACGTAAAATAACTAAAATCGTAACAGTCTCTCAGACCACAGCACAAATTAGAACCCAGGATTAAGAAACACTCAAAACTAGAAAACTACATGAAAAATTTTTTTAAAAATGTATAGGAGGAAGAAAAAATGCATCAATAACTCTAAACTTAGAATTATTACTGTTTCTCAATTTGTGAGTACTCTATTTTTAAGTTTCCTCCTCCTCCTCCTCCCTCCTCCTCCTCCTCTTCTTCTTCTTCTCCTTCTCCTTCTTCTTCCTCTTCTTCATCTTCTTTTTCCTTTTTGTTTGCATAGGAATGAAAATATAACTTTTTTTCCTTCTTTCTACTAGTCACCTCCTCACATTGCTAGCATAGCTAGTTACATGCACGCTTGCTTAGAAGTTCCAAAGACTGGCCAGGCACAGTGGCTAACACTTGTAATTCCAGCACTTTGGGAGGCCGAGGCGGGCAGATCACGAGGTCAGGAGATCAAGACCATCCTGGCTAACGTGGTGAAACTCCATCTCTACTAAAAATAAAAAAAATTAGGCCAGGCACGGTGGCTCACGCCTGTAATCCCAGCACTTTGGGAGGCCGAGGCAGGCGGATCACGAGGTCAGGAGATCAAGACCATCCTGGCTAACATGGTGAAACCCCATCTCTACTAAAAATACAAAAAAAAAAAAAAAATTAGCTGGGCATGGTGGCCGGTGCCTGTAGTCCCAGCTACTCAGGAGGCTGAGGCAGGAGAAGGGTGTGAACCAGGGAGGTGGAGCTTGCAGTAAGCCGAAATTGTGCCACTGCACTCCAGCCTGGGCGACAGGGCGAGACTCCATCTCAAAAAAATAAAATAAAATAAAAATAAAAATAAATAAATAAAATTAGCCAGGCATGGAGGCACGTGCCTGTGGTCCCAGCTACTCAGGAGGCTGAGGCAGGAGAATTGCTTGAACCAAGGAGGAAGAGGTTGCAGTGAGCCAAGATCGCATCACTGCACTCCAGCCTGGGCAACAGAGTGAGACTCCATCTCAAAAAAAAAAAAAGAAAAGAAGTTCCAAAGACTAAATCTTGAGCCAATTCAGGCCCTGTGGAACTCTTCCCCACCAGAAGATTATTTCAAGGCTACAGTTAGTTTCCAACCTGGTCATCTTGAGATAGCACCAGCCCATTCACCAGATAATGGCAATAACTCAAGATAAAACAACAGAACAGGAGGAGTGCGGTGGAGGCCGAGGAGGGTGGATCACAAGGTCAGAAGATTGAGACCATCCTGGCTAACACGGTGAAACCCCATCTCTACTAAAAATACAAAAAATTAGCCGGGCATGGTGGCGGACGCCTGTAGTCCCAGCTACTCGGGAGGCTGAGGCAGGAGAATGGTGTGAACCCGGGAGGCAGAGCTTGCAGTCAGCAGAGATGGTGCCACTGCACTTCAGCCTGGGCGACAGAGCAAGACTCCGTCTCAAAAAAAAAAAAAAAAAACAGAACAAGTTACACAGATGCATTCCCCCACCACACCGAATGCCCTCCACACCAAACTTCCCCTTCTTAAACCCCTGCATCTTGCCTGGGATTCTGAGGCTGTTTGGTTAGGGCAAGAGCCTAAATCCATTCCCCATGGCTAGCTTTGGAAAATATAAAGTCACTTTCTTTTACCACACCATGTCCTTGTTATTAAGTTTTGCATGTGGTGAGCAGTCGAACCTGTATTTGGTTACAAATTGACATAGAACCCAGGGATAAGCCGTAGCAAATAAGTTGGTTTCTAATACCATCATTTCTGTCTTAAAGCTGCCCAAATATTTGTGAAATCACCAGGTAGGCACATTCACATTTTTTTTTTTTTTGCCGAAATATACACACAGACACATTTAATTTGCATACTACTTTAAAGTGGTTTAACATCCACTATCTAAGGTAAAATACAACTTTAACAAATCATTTAAAAGTTCAACATTCAAAATTATTAAATTGAACAGAATTTTAGAAAACTCCCTTTACAGCAGTATTTTGATGAAGATGTGGCAGTTTTGATTTTCTGGAGAATTAAGATTATTTTGTGATAGCTAGGAAGAAGTTTGGTGTAGTGGTTAAGTTTATGAGTGCTAGAACTCCGATCTAACTTGGTGATCAACCCATAAATTTTCTCCTCTGTAAAATAAGGCTAATGATATATCTGGCTATATATATTCTCTCTTGATATTCTAGATAGCCATATAGAAATTGTATGTGTTAAGGACCTGGCACTGGCAGCTATTTTTTTTTTACGATGAGTTTTTTGAAGTTGCTGTAGTTGGAATACTTGTCCTCTCTGAAATTCATGTTGAAACTGAATTCCCTATGCAACATTATTAAGAGGAGGGGCTGTTAGGAGGCGATTAGGGCAATGAGGGCTGTGCTCTCGTGAATGAGATTAGCAACCTTATGGAAAAGCTGTAGGGAACTAGCTAGGCCCTTTTTGCCCTTCTGCCTTCTGCCATGTGAGGATACAGCTTTCATCCCTGGGCTGTTGAGGATGCAACAACAAGGCGCCATATTGGGAGCAGCACTCACCAAACACCAAACCTGCCAGCACCTTGATCTTGGACTTCTTAGGCTCCAGAATTGTGGAAAAAAATAAGTTTCTGTTGTTTATAAATTAATCAGTCTCAGGTGTTTTGTTATAGCAACACAAACAACAAGAAACAAGTGTTCGTTTATTTTTTCTGATAAACTAGTGCATGCTTTTCCTGACTGTATCATGTAATTGACTAACAAATACCTTATGGACAATGAACTAAAAAACAAACCTAAATTTACGTAAGAAGAGATTGTATTCAAATAGACTATTGCAATAAATGGAGGGAGACCATTGCGAAAGGGAGAATACTCTCAGGATAAAATCTATGCCTATCTCAAAGTTTAGACAAAATGGGATCATCTTATACAGGGAGGAGGACATTTGGCTAGAAAGCAACAGGTGTAGGTAAATTTGATGATCAAGTGGCATTATCTAACTGTGGAGCCAATAATGATTTTCCCTGAAAGTAGGCAGTTCTCAGGAGAGGCCATTAAAAAGGAACTGTTCTGAATTCCAATGCTTGCTTAAGTTTAAAATGAATCGAGGTCCATAGACCTATGGAAAGGGAAGAAGACAGACTAAAATTAGTTTCTGCCAAGTTAGGAGATATTTTGTTCAGATCAGGTGGGTGAGACAAAGCATAGGAGTGAAATAATCATCATAATCTATGGCAGCAGCTGAAAAATTCAAATATGAGTGTAACTGATTACAATCAGTAAAACACTTTCTCTAAAAAATAATTTTATGTGTACCTCTCATGAAAGCAAATTAAACATTATTAACCTAGATTTGCTGATTGGCAAATAGGACTGGCTTTATATTTTATTAAAGGTGTTAAAATAAAAATAAAAGGAAAGTAATATTTTTCTCAAATATGTCAGTCACAAAATTATTGGCTCAACATCTATTGTAATAATGTTAGTGGAGACTTGATAAAGATACACTGTGATTATTCTATTTTACTGCATGTCACTTTGAACCTACACTTACCATTGGCATATTTTATGTTGTAAGATACATGATATTATCTTTTTGGCATTGTTGGTTTTACAGAAGGCTGAAAGGAGAAAGAGCTAGTTTTGGAAAATGTAAGCCTTTGTTTAAACATGGATGTATTTAGTTAAGAAAGTAGTAAATATTGTAATACTTATACAAGCATAGCTAAGGTAAATGGAACTACATGAATTTATGTTTGAGGATGTTCACTTCTCTTCTCTTTCCATGCATGAACTCAAAATATTAACTCAGTGACTGTATTTTCTTTTCTGTTCAAGTTTACTCTCACAATTAGAAATAATTATACATATTAATGGAAATAATCATTAATGTATTACCTATAAAAGTTATTAAATTTTATAGAATTTGGAAACAAGTTCAATGCAAATGAAATTCTCCAATATGAATAAAATAGGATATAATCATTAATTCTGTTTTTATAAAACATCTGTAAAATTGGTTATAGAAACCTAAAAATTGTATACAAAGAAGAATGAAAATATTTACACACACACACACACATAAAATTTGACAATTCCTTTTAGAAAAAATTCAGAATCTTTTATATATTTTGTTATATTTAAACTGTATCTCTAATCATATCTATTTTCTGTCTTGACCTCAAGTTTTGAAATGTTAGCACCATTTCATCATTTTTATTATTATTCATGTCTTCTCTATCTTCATTACTAGTTAAGAATAGACATATTTCATTATATAATTTTTAGCTAGGAAAAATCCTGACCCTTCATATTTGGCTGCTCTGAAGAATTATTATATCACATTTGAATCTGAAACTTGGAATTGCTAATGTTTTATGCTGAAGGAAGTATGAAGTATAGCTCTACTTTTCTCTAAATGATGCTCCTTCTATTACCAACCTGAATTTTTCATTTGACGATTGGTTGGCATGTTTGAAATTAAAGAGGAAATGGTAGCAATAGTACAACAAAAGCAAATTAACACTAAAAAAAAAAAGACCCCAAACATTTAATTGTCTAGATTCAGGTCACTTGTACAACTTCCTAATCCCCTGATATAATTTTTCTTTGGTGCAAAAGCTTTGTAGCTCTGGGTTCTTTCGAATAAGCAAAACAGAAACTGAAGTGGCCTTACAGGGTGTTCCTTCTGTGGGAAGTGCAAGTAAGTATGATGAGCAGTGGTGCCTTCGAGGTCTCTTGCTAACACTGCAAATAATCTGGCTGAATTAAAAGAGTCTTCAATTAGTGGCTGAGTGCTCAATGTGGCACTTAACTTTAGAGTCCCAGATAATTTCTTAGCATCTCTCTACTTTTAAAGAGCCAAAGCAAGCTTCAGGGACTGATAAAATGCCTTATAGATTTGGTTCCAACAGATCTATATATGAGATGACTAGCTTAACAGAGCAAGTAAAAAGTAGGTCATACTCACTTTTTCATGATAATTCAATTCAAAAAATATATGTTAAACACTTTCTATATGTAGTACACTAATAGGTGATTGGTATCCTAAAATAATTTAGTTTATTCAAGTGCAAAAATATAAATATTCCAATAGAGACTCAATTCACATTAAATGTTGCAATATAAATACACAAGATATGAAAGAAGGAAAGGACTGGGGTGTACCCTAGCCTGAGGAATCTGGGACAATTTATGGATGAGATGGTACCTGAGAAGAAGCATAAAACAACACAGATAAATAGCCTTTCAACTACTAGAATTAATTTCTTTTATCATTTTTAAAATTATTTCTATGACTGCTATACTACAGCAAACTCTTCACATTTGTAAATTTATAGTGCATAAACCCACTAGTGAAGAATCACTCTAAAGTTATGTACCATGAAATATGTAATTTTCCTTAAAATAAAGTTAAATTGCTTTTGTTAGAAATTCAAGTAATAAAATACCCATGTGAAGCTCGTTTAAATAATAAACATAATTAATTTCAAAGTATTATTGATTCTTTAGAATTTTGTTTTGGTATTGCTATATTTGGCTCTGTGCTTTGACTCTATTTTGCTATATTATATGATGCTTCTTTTATTCACATGACTGTTTCAGACCCAGGTGTCTTCTCCTCTGGTCATGAAATGATTTCAACTGCTCTAGTCCACACATTTGTATAACAAACCATGCAGAAGGAGAAAAATTTTTTCTCTTACTCCAATCATTAAATATAAATTCTGAATATCAAGATAAATGTTACAAATTGGGTCCCCCTTTGAACCAATTCCTTTTGAGGAATGCACAGAGATATCACATAAAGTCAAGGTTAGCGCTGTCCATGAAACAGTTACAGGGATAAATGCATGGGTTTCTGCCATTTGTTTAGAAGACGCATCAGGATTTGGCTTTAGGCCCAGAGCAGGTATAATGCAATAGGGCCAATAGAAAGAGTAGTAGGGGAGAGCAAATGTCCCAGATGATCCTAGACAACTGCCCAGCATTTGCACCACAACCTCTTTGTAACATTCTCTACCAATTTTCTATTTGATGTTTGATGCCTATTAGTAGGATATTTTCTAAACTTTTATACGTGGAAAGTGATATGATGCTTTGGTCTATGTGAATGAGAAGATTTTAACAGGTCTCCAGTTATGTCACACATGAATATCTATGAACTTTAACACTTATATTTAGTTTTTTAAAATTGGCTTCTAAGATGAAGATGGTATAAACAGACACCTTTATTAGGTTTTTCAATTGCTGCCACAATAAATTACCTCAAATTAGTGGCTTAAAACAATACTTTTTTTTTTTTCTCACAACTCTGTGGGCCAGAAGTGGAATGTTTGTGTAAATAGGCTAAAATATAGTTGTCTGCAGGGCTGTGCTTCTTTGGGAGGTCTCCAGGAAAGAATACAATTTCTGTTCATTTCCCTGTAAGAGTTAAAGTCCCCATTTTTTTTCCTAGCCTCTAGATTGAGAGCTGTTTCCAGCTTTAAAGACTGCCACATTCCTTGGCTTCTGCCTTCCTTCCTCCATTTTTAAAACAAATGATGAAGTATCAGGTTGTTCTTGCTAAATTTCTTTGACCCTCTTCAGCCAGAAAAGATTCTCCACTTTTAAAACGATGAATGTGATCCAATATAGCTAGACTGGGCTCACCCAGATAAGCCAGGCTAATCTCCCCATCTCAAGTCTCTTAACTTTATACTCAAACCTTATAGTTTGGATCTGTTTTGTTTCCACCAAACCTTATGTTGACGTTTGATGCCAGTATGGCAGTGTTGGAGTGGGGGCCTGGTGGGAGGTGTTGGGCCCGTGATTGTGGATCCCTTATAAATAGATTAATGCTCTCTCATAAGGATGAGTGAGTTCTTACTCTAGCTAGTTTCCACTGAGCAGGTTGTTAAAAAGAGCCTGGCTTCCTTAGTTTTTATCTCTCTTGCTCTGTCTCTCACCATGTGACTTCTTAGCACATCCCTTCTCCCTTTCCACTTTCCACTATGAGTTGAAGCAGCCTGAGGCCCTCACAAGATGCAGCTGCCCACTTTTGAACTTTCCAGTCACCAGAACCATGAGCAAAAATAAACCTTTTTTTCCTATGAATTACTCAGCCTCAGATATTCTGTTATAGACACACTAAATAAACTAAGATACCTTACTCACATCTGCAGATTCCCTTTTCATACATTCTCAGGTTCTCAGGAGCAGAACATGCACATCTTTGAGGAGCCATTATTCTGCCCACCATACACTAATTTCTACATAATTTCCAGAGTAATCACCTTAAAATTATTGGTTACTGTATTAGAGCACCTTAAAATTATTAGTTTTTCAGAGTAACAGAAGAAATGAAGTGTGGAAGTTTGGGAAGAGGGTGGGATTTATTTTAAAGACTCGCTCATGTGATTCTGAAGACTAGAAAGTCCAAAATATGCAGGGTAGGCCAGCAGGCTGGAAACCCAGAGAAGAGAGGATGTTACATTCCTGAGCCCAAAGGCTGTAATAGAGGTGGAGTTCCTCTTCCTCAAGCTACCTCAGTCTTCTCCCGTAAGGTCTTCAACAGATTGAATGTGACCCACACACATTGTGGAGAATAATCTGCTTTACCCAATATCTATTGATTTAAATGTTAACCACATCCAAAAAATACCTTTTCAGGTACATTTACACGGGTGTTTGAACAAAACTGGGTATCATGGCCTAGATAAGTTGACACATAACATTAACCATCACAGTTACTATATATTAAAATTTTCTAAGTGCAATATTCTACATTTTGCCTTATTTCATATAAGTACCACTTAAATTTTCATTTTGCAGAGGAGAAAAATGAGCCCCAGAGAGGTTAAATGATTTTCCTGGGGTTATGCAAAGACAGAAACTACTTGGGCTTTTCTTATAGCAAACCTTAAAAATGGTACTCATTGTCTAATAGGGAAAAAAGGCCTCTTTTATTTTTTGTATACCATATAAGACTGTGTGATCTAGTATATAATTACTTCTTCAGCCTTACCTCTTACCCTATATTCTCCTTACAAGTTATATACAAATCCAGAACATATTCTTAGAAATTGTGATCCTACAACATGTCAGGTTTTGTCACCATCCACTTGCAACAACTAATAAGTGCTCTTTGGTATCTGAATAGTGAATAATCTAGTTTCAGAATATCATTCTAAGGGTTGACTTCCAAAACTACTTTCATTTAAAACTGCCTCAGTTTATGTTTATCTGAAGGTGGAATTTGAGAAGATTGTCTGCAAGTAGTTTATTTGTCAGACGATCCTATGAAGAGATATGAGGAAGAGGAAAAATGAGTGTAGAGAAAAAAAAATATACAGTATAGTGTTTATTAAGCTGCCTAGTGCTGTTAGTGACTGGGGCTCAATCTTACCTGAGACCTTTTGCAGAGCCATGCGGAATACATCAGACTGACCCATTGAAGGTAAAGAGGCATTTAACTTCTGATTCTTGTCTACCCTCTTAGAGTTTCTCCAGGACCATTCCTTCCCTTGCATTACTAAGGCTGACCTTGGGAGAGAGCTGTGAGACAGAAAAGCCGAAACATGGCAGAAAATGATAAATATCCAACACAGGCAACTTTAAAAGGAATTGTTCACCATTGCTGAGTTGAAATTAAATGGATGGATAGGGGAGATCTGTCATATGTGGAGTGAGTGCTGCACGGTGTCTGCAGGTATGGACTTAAGCAGAGTTAAAGAGCTAGATCTGGACGCGGATAGAGATTAAAAATTATATACATAAAAATCATTTAAAGGAGGTCATCTATTCCTTGATGAATACAATCTTCACATGATATGAATTTGTTTCCAGTGATTTTCCCTATTACTTTCCTAGGGATACTGTAACAAATTACCAAAAACTTGGCGGTTTAAGACAAAAGAAATGTATTCTTTAAAGTTCTGGAGATTATAAGTCCAAAACTGGTATTGCTGAATGGAAATCAAGCTCTCTGCAGAGCTGTGTCTTTCTGGAGACTCTAGGGGAGAAGCCATTTCTTCTTCCAGCTTCTGCTGGCTGCTGGCATTTTTTGGCTTGTGGCTGTATTGCTCCCATCTCTGTCTCTTTCTCTTCTATATGTCTGTCAATTTTCCCTCTACTTCCCTCTTTTAATGATACATATATAGAATTTAGTGCCATTTGGGAATTTTCTATTTTTTTTTACATTGACAAATAAAATCCTATATATTTATGGTGAACAGCATGATGTTTTGATATATGTACACATTGTGAAATGGCTAAATCAGGTGAATTAACATTGTCAAACATCCTTTTTTTATAGTGAGAACACTTAAAATCTACTCTAGCAATTTTCAAGTATACAGCAGGTTGTCATTAACTATAGTGACTATGATTTACAATAGATCTCTTGTATGTATTCTCCTGTCTAACTGAAATTTTCCATTACTTTGGTTAAAATTAAGTGTAGGGTTGTTTGGATAATCCAAGATAATCTGCTCATTCAAGTCCCATTCCCTATCAGTTACAGTGCTCATAAATATTCCTACTCTTTTGTTACTACAACAGACTTATTGTTTCAGTCCTATTTATTTTTAAACTTAAATTTATTTTCCTATCTTCCACTCAGTGCACATTAGAGCTCTGCCTCTCTGTTCATTGTAGCTTCCTTCTCTGAGATTGAGAGAATATAGAGGATAGTGGCAAAACATAGACCCCTTACCTGTCTAAGTAAGTCTGTAGTTCAATTTAGATAAGATATTAGGTGGCATCTTATATACTGCTGCATAATAAATCCTGGAATTGTACCTTTGATCATGATCCCTTCAATCAATTGCTACTGACAATATCTTCAGCAAATATGTACTAAAAAGTCAAAACTTGATAAAAAGGAGGCTATGTTTTTGCATCACTTTTGCAGGTAATCTAAAAACCCTTGAAATGCCCTGCCTTATAGAACTGTCTTTGTTTGCCTAGAGTCCTTGATAGTGTAACAATGTAATTTAGAGTAGAAGTTGGCCACACAAGATGTTCTAACAATGTGATTTAGGGTAGGATCATGTGGTATCTGCTCAAACTCCTGAGAGGCTAGAGACTGAGATCAGCCATGTAGGCATTCAACCGTGTTTATGAGATGGACCCCAATTAAAATCTGCACACCAAGCCTCAGGTGAGCTTCCTTGGTTGGCAATACCTTCTTACAGACACTCGGGCTTGATGGGAAGGTAATGACATCTTCAAGTCCATAGAGAGAGAACAACTGGGAAGTTACATGGTTAGAACTTTCCTGGACTCTGCTGTCTGCAGTTCCTCCCTTGGCTGCTTTAAATTTGTGTCTTGTAATATAATAAACAGTAGTAAGTATTACAGCTCTTACTGAGTTCTGTGAGTTGTTCTAGCAAGTGAATGAAAATCAGAATGGTCTTGGAGTTCCTTAACTTGTAGTTGGAATTGAAGCAAGGGCAGTCTTGTAGACTGGGCTCCCTCTAACTTTGCTGCTCTTCCTTGATAAACTTTACATGTCTTAATCCAATATTTTACCATCTTGTTTACATCCAGCACCAATCTCATTTTCAAGCTTTCCCAGGCATACATCCTTAATTCTACACAAAATATTTCAAGGTGATTCCAACTTTTTCCTGCTCTAGTATATAATTGCAGTAATTTCCCATGTTGTTAACACCTCTTTTTATCTGTAGCTTGGGCACCTCTTTCCCATTCTACTTTAGGGTACACTATGTGATTTTATTTTGCAAGTGGGCAACAGACATTATGATATAAGTAGAGACTTGAAAAGTGCTTACACATTGAGACTCTTTATCTTGAGGCTTTTAAAACTCCTGTGCTGTCTTGTTAATAAGCCTCAGCTAACCTGCTGGATGATAAGAGACATTTGGTGACTGAGTGACCCCCACTTCCCCAGCTGACGGCCTGCCATCCATGAGACCCATGAGTGAGGCCACATTAGATTCTCTAGTAGGAAGCTGACCTACTGGCTAAACACAGATGCAGAAACAAGCTCAACTGACATCATTTACTCACATCTTAAATCTCAACAAGAGACTGGAATTGATTAATCCTAATACAGGAATATATGACTTATAAGGCACAGGGAATATAAGAAGGATGGTGCATTTCTGGGCCGTGATATCATCAAAGAGGTTAATCAGG
The DNA here is from genome assembly GCF_028885655.2 of Pongo abelii. Taxonomy (NCBI): domain Eukaryota; kingdom Metazoa; phylum Chordata; class Mammalia; order Primates; family Hominidae; genus Pongo; species Pongo abelii. Next base: position 27,418,504 of record NC_071988.2, read on the forward strand.
AAATAGAAAAGAAAAGAGCTGACTTCAGTTCTACTGAATTAACAGAATTTATATTCATTGGAAGACATACAGCTCCCTGAATGAAAGAGAAACTAGATAAATTAGTTACTTGTTCATTATAGTTGCTGATATCTTTGGAGTTAGATTTATAATTTCAAGGGTATGCTATAGTGCAACATTATCTCAAGGTAGACATATTAAGAAAATAGGTTGTTTAAAGAGGTCTAGTGGTATTCTAGTTAGATTCATAGTCTAATTTATTAGTTTTTATTTTTTTTGGCTCCTCTAAGAAGGGTTCCTGATTGCAACCCTTTAGAGGGCAACAGCAGAGCAGTGGTTTCTTATTAATGAACTATTGCATCAGTGAAAACATTAGTAATAGTAAGGTAGATAGAACTCATTAATGTATACATGGGTTTTATTTAATGTAATCTGTAACATATTTTATGCTTAACATTATAATGCAAGCCTTTCTAAAGTTTAAATACTCAAGACCTTTTCATGGGATCAAATCCTTGTTATGAACAGAATTGTGTTCCTTTCCAAATTCATATGTTGAAGCCTTTAATACCAATGTGACTGTATTTGGAGAGAGGGTTTTTAGAGAGGTGATTAAGGTTAAATGAGTTCTTTAAGGTGGTTCTCTATTCCAATAGGACTGGTGTCTTACAAGTAGAGGGAAAGACTACATTAATCTCTATCCCCACAGAAGTACAAAGGAAAGGCCATGGGAGGACATAGCAAGAAGGTGGTCATCTGCAACCCAAGCAGAGAGGCCTCAAAATATAGCACCCCAGCTGGCACCTTGATCTTAAACTTTTAGCCTTGAGAATTGTGAAGAAATAAATTCCTATTGCATAAGCCACCCTCCCTATTGTATTCTGTTATGGCAGCCCAAGCAAATAATATACTCCCTATTGGTTAAAATGAATCTTTATACTTTTCCTATCATGGTTTCTTGCTTTTTACCTACCCAGTGTTACTTTGTTGTCTTGAGAAACTGCATGATGCTTGTCATGGTGGAAACCAATTGAAGTTTGTAAATCACTTTAATTAGATCTTTCTATGAAATATTAAATAATGGATAATTCATTATCACCAACCCCTTTAAAAACACTAAAGACTTAACTAATCCTTTAATTATATGTATGCTTTATATAATTAAAATTAAATAAATAATTAATATTATTTATTAAATTCCATGTACATTCTCAATCTTTGTGTCTGGACAAAAATAGAGGGCAAATTGAAGTAAAGATACATTTCAACGTGTGGTACATTATAGCTGCATGATTTTGCTTCCAATATACTAGACAATTAATATCCCACAGGTGAAAAATAATGGTACTACAATATTCTTATACATATGAGTGAGCAAACTACCACTCCTACATTCACTTTGCCATTTTGTTCATTCAAAAACATATATGAAACCTTGATGAACTGATATCTTTAGGTCATAAATTCAAATTTCCGAGGTATCTGGCTAAGACCTTAGTGGGAAAGTGGATGAAATGGGTACAAATGATTTCCTGCTCAAAATGATTAAAACTGTTTTGAATTCATGAGAAATGTGCATTATTTGAATGGAGAAATATAGACATATTAGGAGACAAAAGAATTATTTGTGAAACTGAGTATAGCTAAGGTGCCTCCAAGAACCAAAAGAATCTGTGAAGTGCTGTATGTGTTAAGACAACAAATGAGATATGGAAAACTTATATTTAAAAGGAAGAATTTTTTTTTCTAAATGAGAGAAACCTGGAGTCAAGGAATTTATATATGCTATAAAATGAACAAGTAACTAGATTTTTTTTCTACATATAAAAAAAGTAGGACTCTGCATAAGTTTTTGGCTGAATAACAGGAATTGGGAAGAAATCTCATACTGTAAAACCACACCACTATTTTCAACCTCTCATGTCTTGTTAAAACCTTGACAAGAAAGGCTTATCCCACTGGGATCTGTTGTAGTCCATTTGGTGCTGCTATAACAAAATACCACAGATTAGGTAATTTATAATTAAAAAATACTTATTGGTTCATGCTTCTGGAGGCTGGGAAGTCCATGATGGAGGGGCTGGCATCTTGCAAGGAACCTTCTGCAGAGTCATTCCATGGCAGAAAGTCATACAGAGGGTGTGAGAAAGAGAGAGAGAGAGACAAAAGTGGGCTGAACTCATTCTTATATAAGGAACTGACTCTTGTGATAAAGGCATTAATCAACTTCAATGACGTTCTTTTAGTTATTTTTAAATGTACAATTAAGTTATTATTGATTGTAGTCCCCATGTCGTGCTATCAAATACTAGGTCTTATTCATACTTTCTTTCCAAATATATTTTTTGGTAATTAAATTTTAACGTGAGTTTGGAATAGGATAAACATTCACACCATAGCAGTACCTTATGTTTCTTGTCTGGAGTAAATTTTTCTGCTCTACACTCATAAGGTATCCTGCTTATAAAGTCTTATATCTTCTACCACATTATATTGAAATAACCTTTTAAAGTATCTATCATTTTTATAACATTAAATATCTACAAACACTAATGATGAAGATTGATCTCACTGTCTCTTCCAGGTACATGTCTGATATCTAATAGGTGCTCCATCAGTGTCTATAGAAGTGAACTATAAATCCATCCTGTGAGCAATTAAAATACTATTTTCCCTGTGGACATTGTATAGAGAATGATATTTTAACAGGATTTCAAAGACTTAGATTTACATAAAGTGAACAACTAAAATCCAAAATGGCACTGGGAGACATGGACAACATACTTTCACTTTTAAAAAATATATTTTTAGTCATTTCATCTTATACATTTTTGCTTTTTACTCAATTAAGCCGATTTGTTTGATTTCTGAATTCTGAATGAATTTCTATACTGAAAATTGATTTGACTATTGGTTCTTTTAATATATGCTTGTCTGTGAAGAAATGTAGATCTTTATTTGTATTCTGAGCTCCTAGCACTTACGATGCTGTTGTTAATATGTTGAGTGAATTATTAACCAGCTGAAGCACTTAAATGTCAGTATCAAGTACCTTGATGGCATTAATTAATTTTTTTAAAAGCACTGATCATATAATTTGTTTTGACTCTAATTTGCTCTGAGATGCAAACAAACCCACTTATTTTTCACAATCTAAATGATAAGTAAAGAGAAAAATAGATAATATGACTGACTACATTCAAAAATTAAGAAAAAATATATTGATGTCTAAAATACACTGTAAATGGAGAAAAGAGTTTCAATATGAAATTTGCTAAATATGTATTTGTCTACTTAGATAATTATATTTATGAGTAATTATTTTTAATATATATTTCAAAAATTCCCAAGTATTTGAAATATCAAAATATTTCACACTAAGTAGCAAGTCTTCAATATTGTATTAATGTTTCAGAGAATATTGAATGTTTGTGTTTCTGAGTGTTTGCCTGTATAAACAAAACTTACTAATTAAGAGGAAAGATTCACTGAACACCCTTTTATCATATTGTTACTCCATTTCTTTCCAGAATTAGCCATATCTTACATATGTTACAGTGGTTATTGATTATTCAATGTCATCACTTCTTTATTCAAACAAACATTATTTGAGTGCCCATCATAAGCCTTGGGCACTGCATAGAGAGCAGAGTAAAACTTTCACAGTATTTACAAAAATGACACAAATTTATGTAATTATCAATATGCATAGTATTGTTTTTATGTTTTAAAATATTTTTAAATGATAATAGAGTCATACGTACTTCTAATTTCAGCAGCTTTAGAAATTTTTATGAAATATAGTTTTGAGATAATCCACATTAAAACAAATAACTATAGGTAATACATAAAACAGGGTATATAGAATTTTCATGTAAGAATGGATCACATGTATATCACATGTATTCTACTGACAGAATACACTGTATGTATTTATATATTGTATATCCTTATTATTCTTTCTTTTGTTATGAAAATCATGCTGCCACAAAAACTTTAGACATAAAAATGTTACACTTTATTTGTATGTCTGGGAGAGGAACTGCTGGCTCTAAGGATATAAAAATTATCTTCAGTAGTGAATATTGATAAGTTGCTTATCAAATTGTTTGTACTAATTTACTTTGCAGATAACAGCATATGAGGGTTCTTGTCCACCACATATTTGCTATCAGTTATTATTCTCAAAATTTCTCCATTTATTAACTTTAATATTATACCATAACATCTTTACACCATTGGTGGGAGTGTAAACTAGTTCAACCATTGTGGAAGACAGTGTGGCAATTCCTCAAGGATCTAAACCCAGAAATACCATTTGACCCAGCAATCCCATTACTGAATATATACCCAAAGGATTATAAATCATTCTACTGTAAAGACACATGCACATATATGTTTATTGCAGCACTAATTACAATAGCAAAGACTTGGAACCAACCCAAATGCCCTTAATGTTAGAGTGGATAAAAAAATGTGGCACATATACACCATGTGATACGATGCAGCCATAAAAAAGTATGATTTCATGTCCTTTGCAGAGAAATTGATGAAACTGGAAACCATCATTCTCAGCAAACTAACACAGGAACAGAAAACCAAACACTGCATGTTCTCACTCATAAATGAGTGTAGAACAATGAGAACACATGGACAGAGGGAGGGGGACATCACACTCTGGGGCCTGTCAAGGGGTAGAGGGCAAGGTGAGGGAGAGCATTAGGACAAATACCTAATGCATATGGGGCTTAAAACCTAGATGACGGGTTGATGGGTGCAGCAAACCACCATGGCACATGTATACCTATGTGACAAACTTTCATGTTCTGCACATGTATCCCAGAACTTAAAGTAAAATAAAAATAAATAAAAAAAAATACCATAACATGCTGTTTTTTAAATTGATACATAATATTTTACCTATTTACAAGGCACATGTGAAATTTTTTTACTTGCATAGAATGTGTAATGTTCAAGTCAGGATAATATAAAATGTCCTAATGTGATTTGGAACTATGATTTCTTGATTAAAAGTGAAAATGAGCATTTTTCATATATTTTTGTAAATTGAATACTTCCTTGCCTATTTTGGTAGTTTCTCTTTTATTATTAGTATTAGGAAATTGTAGGCATTGTAGTTAGTCTGAATTTTTACTTTGTTTTCTGTACCTTTTGTGGTATAGAAAACAAAGCAATCACAACTTTTATTATCAATGAGGTCAAATTAATTTATTTTTTATGTTTTGTGTTCTTAGTGTCTTGCTAAACCAAAACCATAAATATATTGTCTAATATTTTATTCTAGATATTTTATATTTTGCTTTTCTTGATTAAATAACTTATTGGTCAGCATGATAATTTATTTTTTAGGTGTACTAAAAGATAAGAAATTAGTTTCTTCTTTGTTTTGTACACAAATAGTTATTTGGCTTAGTGTCATTTATTAAGCAAACAGTGATAATGTCTCAGATCTCATTCTATATCAATAATACATCAAATTTCACTGAAAGCATAGATTGTCTACAATCACTGTATATCATTTCTTCCATTTATCTATTTGTCCCACAGCATCTTGTGGAATGCTCTTATCAATCAAAATAAATGACTCAAATATTTTCTCATTTTTTCTGCATGGAAAATTTTATGTTTCAGATGTTCTTGCCTTATTTACTTGACTATCCAGAGTAATTTTAAACATATGCACAAACATAGGGCAGGCATATAGCCCTTGTTAACATATTTTGAATACTGAACTATCTTAGAATCCTGGGATAAAGCCCAGGTGGACATAATGTATTTTTTAACGTTAATTGTTAGGATTGTCTTGGCTATAAGGGGTCTTCTTTGATTCCATATGAAATTTAAAATAGTTTTTTCTAATTCTGTGAAGAATGTCAATGGTAGTTTGATGGGAATAGCATTGAACCTGTACATTACTTTGGGCAGTGTGGCCATTTTCATGATACTGATTCTTCCTATCCATGAGCATGGAATGTTTTTCCATTTGTGTCCTCTCTAATTTTCTTGAGCAGTGGTTTGTAGTTCCCATTGAAGGGTTCCTTCACAGCTCTTGTTAGCTGTGTTCCTAGGTATTTTATTCTCTTTGTAACAATTGTGAATGGGAGTTCATTCATGATTTGGCTCTCTGTTTGTCTATTGTTGTTGTGAAGGAATGCTTGTGATTTTTGCACATTGATTTTTGTATCCTGAGACTTTGCTGAAGTTGTTTATCAGTTTAAGGAGTTTGGGGGCTGAGGTTATGGTGTTTTCTAAATATAAAATCATGCTATCTGCAAACAGAGAGAATTTGACTTCCTCTCTTCCTATTTGAATACACTATTTCTTTCTCTTTCCTGATAGCCCAGGCCAGAACTTCTAGGACTATGTTGAATAGGAGTGGTGAGAGAGGGCATTCTTGAGAGAGGGCATTTTTGTCTTGTACCAGTTTTCAAAGGGAATGCTTCCAGCTTTTGCCCATTCAATGTGATATTGGCTGTGGGTTTGTCATACATAGATCTTATTATTTTGAGATATGTCCTATCAATACCTAGTTTATTGAGAGTTTTTAACATGAAGACGTGTTGAAGTTTATCAAAGGCCTTTTTTGCATCTATTGAGATAATCATGTGACTTTTGTCTTTGGCTCTGCTTATGTGATGAATTATGTTGATTGATTTGCATATATTTAACCAGTCTTGCATCCCAGGGATGAAGCCGACTTGATCATGGTGGATAAGTTTTTGATGTGCTGCTGGATTTGGTTTGCCAGTATTTCATTGAGGGTTTTCACAATGATGTTCATCAGGGATATTGGTCTGAAGTTTTCTTTTTTTGTTGTGTCTCTTCTTGCTTTTGGCATAAGGATGATACTGGCTTCATAAAATGAGTTAGGGAGGAGTCCCTCCTTTTCAATTGTTTGGAATAGTTTCAGAAGGAATAGTACCAGCTCCTTTTTGTATTTTTGGTAGAATTCAGTTGTGAATCCATCTAATCTTGGGCTTTATTTAGTTGGTAAGCTATTAATTACTGCCTCAATTTCAGAACTTGTTATTGGTCTATTCAGGGATTTGACTTCTTCCTGGTTTAACCTTGGGAGAGTGTATGTGTCCAGGAATTTAACCATTTCTTCTAGATTTTCTAGGTTTTTTGCATAGAGGTGTTTATAATATTCTCTGATTGTAGTTTTTATTTCTGTGGGATCAGTGGTGATATTCCCTTTATCATTTTTTATTCTGTCTATTTGATTCTTCTCTCTTTTCTTCTTTATTAATCTAGCTAAAGGTCTATATATTTTGTTAATTTTTTTCAGAAAACCAGCTCCTGGATTCATTGATTTTTTGGAGGGTTTTTCATGTCTCTATCTCCTTCAATTCTTCTCTGATCTTAGTTATTTCTTATCTTCTGTTAGCTTTTGGATTAGTTTGCTCTTGCTTCTCTAGCTCTTTTAATTGTGATGTTAGAGTGTCAACTTGAGATCTTTCTAGCTTTCTGATGTTGGCATTTAGTGCTATAAATTTCCCTCTTAACACTGCTTTAGCTGTGTACCAGAGATTCTGGTATATTGTTTCATTGTTCTCCTTAGTTTCAAAGAATTTCTTGATTTCTATCTTAATTTCATTATTTACCCAGTTGTCATTCAGGAGCAGGTTGTTCAATTTCCATTTAATTGTGTGGTTTTGAGTGAGTTTCTTAATCCTGAGTTCTAATTTGATTGCACTGTGGTCCGAGAGGCTGTTTTTATTATTTCAGTTCTTTTGCATTTGCTTAGGAGTGTTTTACCTCCAATTATGTAGTCAATTTTAGAATAACTGCCATGTGGCTCTGAAAAGAATGTACATTCTATTGATTTAGCATAGAGTTCTGTAGATGTCCACCAGGTCCACTTGATCCAGGGCTGGGAATATCCTTGTCTAATACTGACAGTGGGGTGCTTAAGTCTCTCACTATTATTGTATGGGAGTCTAAGTCTCCTTGTAGGGCTCTAAGAACTTGTTTTATGAGTCTGGGTGATCCTATAATGGGTGCATATATATTCAGAATAATTAGCTCTTCTTGATGAATTGTTCCCTTTACCATTATGTAATGCTCTTCTTTGTCTCTTTTGATCTTTGTTGGTTTAAAGTCTTCTTTTTAGAGACTAGGATTGCAACCCCTGCTTTTTTTTTTTTTTTTTTTGCTTGGTAAATTTTCCTCCATCACTTTATTTTGAGCCAATGTGTGTCTTTGTATGTAAGATTAGTCTCCTGAATACAGCACAACGAGTCTTGACTCTTTATCCAATTTCCCAGTCTCTGTCTTTTAATTGGGTCATTTAGCCCATTCACATTTAAGATGAATATTTTTATGTGTGAATTTGATCCTGTCATCATGCTGCAATTTGGTTATTTTGCACACTAGTTGATGCAGTTTCTTCATAGTGTCATTGGTCTTTATATTTTGTTGTGTTTTTGCAGTGTCTGGTGCCGGTTTTTCTTTTCCATATTTAGGCTTCTTTCAGGAGCTCTTACAGGGCAGGCCTGGTGGTAACAAAATCCCTCAGCATAAGCTTGTCTGGAAAGGATTTTATCTTTCCTTCACTTATGAAGCTTACTTAGGCTGGAAATGAAATTCTGGGTTGAAAATTATTTTCTTCAAGAATGCTGAATATTGGTCCCCAATCTCTTCTGGTTTGTGGAGTTTCTACTGAGAGGTCCACTGTTAGTTTGATGAGCTTCCCTTTGTAGTAACCTGACCTTTGTCTCTGGCTGCCCTTAACAGTGTTTCCTTCATTTCAGCCTTGGAGAACCAGATGATTATATGTTGATCTTCTTATGGAGTGGGTGTTCTCTGTATTTCCTGAATTTGCATGTTGTCCTGTCTTGCTAGGTTGGGGAAGTTCTCCTGGATAATATCCTGAAGGGTGTTTTCCAGCTTGTTTCCATTCTCCCAGTTTCCTTCTGGTACTTCAATCAATTGTAGGTTTGGTCTTTTTATGAAGTCCCATATTTCTTGGAGGCTTTCTTCATTCCTTTTCATTCTTTTTTCTCTAGTCTTGTCCGCATGCCTTACTTCAGCAAGGTGGTCTTCAAACTCTGATATCCTTTCCTCTGCTTGGTCAATTTGGCTATTGATACTTGTGTATGCTTCACGAAGTTCTCATGCTGTGTTTTTCAGCTCCATCAGGTCGTTTGTGTTCCTCTCCAAACTGGTTATTCTAGTTAGCAATTCTTCTAACCTTACATCAAGGTTATTGGCTTCTATGCATTGGGTTAGAACATGCTCCTTTAGCTCAGAGGTTTTTTATTACTCATCTTCTGAAGCTTACTTCTGTCAATTCATCCATCCAATGCCCCATCCAGTTCTGTTCCCTTGATGGAGAGACACTATGATCATTTGGAGGAGAAGAGACACTTTGGCCTTTTGGGTTTTCAGCATTTTTTCTGTTGTTGTTGATTCTTTCTCATCTTCATGAGTTTGTCTAGTTTCGGTCTTTGAGGCTGCTAACCCTTGGATGGGGTTTCTGTGGGGGCTTTTTTGTTGTTGTTGATGCTGTTGTGGCTTTCTGCTTGTTTTTCTTTCAATGGTCAGGTTGCTTTTTTATAGGGCTGCTGCAGTTTCCCGGGGTTTCACTTCAGGCCCTGTTCATCTGATTTGCTCTCACTCCTGGAGATGTCACTCAAGGAGGCTGGAAAGCAGCAAAGATGAGTGCCTGCTCTTTCCTCTTGGACCTCTAACCTCGAGTAGCACCAACCTGATGCCAGTAGGATTGCTCCTGTATAGGGTGTCTGACAATCCCTCTTGGAGGGTCTCAGTTGGGTGGCATAGGGAACAGGACCAGTTTAACAAAGCATTTAGTCCCTTGTTGGAGGGGATGTGCCTCACTGGGGGGAAACCCACTCATCTTGGCTGCCTGGATTCCTCAGAACTACCAGGAGGAGAAGCTAAGTCTGCTGGTCCACAGAGACTGCAGCCCCCTAGGGGCTCAGGCCCAGGGAGATCTGGGTTCTGTCCCTGAGCCTCTGGCTGGAGTTACTGGAGATCCTGAAGGGAAGCCCTGCCCACTGAGGAAGGATGGTTCAGGGTTAGGCCTGAAGAGGCACTCTGGCTGCAGATCACCACAGCCGGTGTGTTGGGCTGTGGGGGACAATTCTTGGGACCAAGGCATTCAGCCTCCCTGGTTCCAGCAGGGGAAGCACAGCCTGGAGCTATAGAAATGGGTGCCGCCCTTCCCCATCCCAGGCAGCTTAGCATGTTGGGCAGTTGTGAGTCCCATTGCTGGTTGCTGCCCGTCCCCTAAGGAGCTCAAATGACTTAGACAGCAGGCAGCTGCAGCCAGTGCTGGTCGCCCCTCCCACTGGGAGTTCTGTAGGCTTAAGCAGATTCCAGCTGAGAGGCTGTAAGAATATGCGCCTTCCATGGTTCCAACACTAGGCCTTGCTGGCATGGGTTTGCAATTGAGATCTTCCGATCTATGGGTTGCACAGTTCTGTGTTTCCAAGCACAGAACTTTTTCAAGCACAGTTTTCCAGCTGGGTAGCATGCTCACTCACTGCCTCCTTTGGCTGGGTGGAGGGGGATTTCCTGCCCCATGTGGCTCTCATGTGGGCCAGGGCACCACACTGTTCTTCCTTCTCTCTGTGGGTCACACTAGCTTCCTAGTCAGTTCTGATGAGAGAACCTGGATTACCTTGGTTGCCAGTGAAGGATTCACATGCTTATTATGGTGATTTCTGATGGGAGCCTCCGAATGCTGCTGTTTCTAGTTGGCCATCTTACCCTCGCTCCCACACAGCTGTATAAGTACTGCAGGCCAACAAATTGCACCACTGGAACTCCTAAGAAACTTTATTCCTCATTCAAATACTTTTTCTTTGTTTATGATGTGTAAATATTAAGAATTCTGCATAGAAATTAATTTACTTTTTAAAAAAATATTATGAAAGAAAGAGATAGAAAATACCAAGAACAATGCCTGAAACATATTTGGTGCTCAATAGTGGTTGAAAAAAAAAATAAAAGTAATAGGTCGTGAGATAATGAGACTGGAAGGATGAGCGGAGAGAATTGAGGACTGTGTATTTCAAATAGAATTCACACTTCATTTAGTAGAGATGAACTTTTGAAAGGCAGATGGATTTCCCTGATCATTGGTGATGTTGAGCATTTTTTTCACAGCTTTGTTGGCCATTTGTATATCTTCTTTTGAGAATTGTCTATTCATGTCTTTAGCCCACTTTTTGATGGGATTTTTTTTTTTTCTTGTTGATTTGTTTGAGTTCATTGTAGATTCTGTATATTAGTCCTTTATTAGATGTATAGATTGTGAAGATTTTTTTCCCCACTCTGTGGTTTGTCTGTTTACTGTGCCAACTGTTCCTTTTGCTGTGCAAAAGCTCTTTAGTTCAATTATGTCCAGGGAATTTATCTTTGTTTTTATTGCATTTGCTTTTGAGTTCTTGGTCAAGGAAATACAAATCAAAACCACAATGCTAAACCACCATACTCCTGCTAGAATGGCCATAATCAAAAAATCAAAAAAATAATAGTAGATACTGGTGTGGATGCAGTGAAGAGGGAACACTACTATACTGCTGGTGGGAATGTAAGCTAGAAACAACCACTATGGAAAACAGTGTGGAGATTCCTTAAATAACTAAAAGTAGGACTACCATTTGATTCAGCAATTCCACTACTGAGTGCCTACCCAGAAGAAAAGAAGTCATTATACAAAAAATATACTTTCACACTCAAGTTTATAGCAGCACAATTCACAATTGCAAAAATGTGGAACCAACCCAAATGCCCATCAATCAAAGAGTGGAAAAAGAAACTGGGATATATATAGATAGATAGATAGATAGATATAAAATATGTTTATCATATTTATATATATAAATATATGTGATATATATATATTTATATATATGATATATACATAATGGAATACTACTCAGCCATAGAAAGGAATGAATTAATAGCATTCACAGTGACCTGGATGAGATTGAAGACTATTATTCTAATGAAGTAACTCAGAGATGGAAAACCAAACGTCATATGTTCTCACTCATAAGTGGGAGCTAAGCTATGAGGATGCAAAGGCATAAGAATGACACAGTGGACTTTGAGGTCCCACAGGGAAAGGTTGGGAAGGTGGTGAGGGATAAAAGTCTACAAGTAGGGTGCAGTGTACACTGCTTAGGTGATGAGTGCACCAAAATCTCACAAATCATGACTAAAGAACTTACTCATGTAACCAAACACCACCTGTTCCCCAGTAATCTATGGAAATTAAGAAAAATATTAAAGCAAATGGCTGGAGATGACATGGCAAGATTTTTATTTTATGTGTAATACTCTGATAGTTTTTATGGTAGATGAATTTGAAGGGTAAACAATTAACATGCTGTCATGATCATCTTCGTTAAACTTTGATCACCGAAAGTAAGTCTAGGTAGTTTGAACAGGAAATAGTGTGTGCACTCTATGTATACTCACACATGTACAGATAACATGTATAAATAGGAATTAAAATGACTGAATTTGTTACTTAATTGAATTTAGCAAATGGGAGGAAAAAAAAAGAATGAAAACCCTGTGCCAGTATTTTAGTTAGAATAACCAATGACAGATAGTAATATTACCAAATAGAAATATATGGCAGTAAAATCTGAATGAGGACATTACAAGTTGCAGTTGGGATGTAGTGATTTTGATATAAACTACCCTAACTAACCATATCCTACATATCCTACATATAAGACTCAAAAAAGATTAGGAATATGAAATCCTTTTAAGAAATTTAAGACATTAAACTAATTTAGGGACATAAAATATATCATTACTATTTGCATCAGAAAAGGGAACTATGTAAATCAGAAGAAATGAAAGTTACTTTTTTTTAGCTGGACAGAATGTACTACAAAGGTGAGATGTATTGTTTAATGTACTACAAAGGTGAGCTGTATTGTTTAAAATACATGAAGATGAAGTTTATACATAGATAATTAATTTTATATAATTGATATATACGCACACACACACACACACACAAACACATATTTTAGGCCTTGAGACTCTTTAAATCTGTGTTTTAGGCCAATATGTTTTAATATAAACCACTTTTCAAAGTCTAGATTATTTTCTTATAAATCTAGTTTAAAAAATCACAGTAACATTTTCTATGGGAATTACTGACTATGCCAAAAGTAGTACACTTTGAAGCGATGCCATCAGACTACATGTATGGTAAAAATCATAAAATATTATTAAGAAAACTCATCATCATATCTATTGTAAACACTTGACAGCAGGCATGTGAGATTGGTAGCTCACTCTGACAATACAAGGAATTGCTGTTTATGGTATAAAGCCAGAGAAGTTTCAACTACAATGAACGTAGAATTTTATGTGATAAAATGTCAGCAGTTTTGAAAGTTTGTTATTAAAATAAATAGCAATTCCAGGTTTACAGTTAGAAAGCATTTCTGTGAGGAGCTAACAGGTAAAGAAAATGAGCGACTTTGGCCATATAGATGTGTTCCTATATCTACATTTTGTCAGTTGTGTGGAATAGACTCACATGCTGAGGGGAAGGGTTATGCTAATTGATTTTAAAACATTTCTAAACCTCGTTTCTGGCACTGTCTTTGATTATTTTTCATGTCTAATTGTAACTTTTGTTATTTTATTAAATTTTACATTTTTTACAAGCAAACAGGTATTTTCTAAAACTAGATTGGAGAGAAAATAATATTACAAATATGTATGTGTCAATATGCATATATGTGCATATATGCACACACATGTATATATGCATATATATTTATGTGTATATATGGGTATACATACATGTGTATTTGTGTGTTTATACATATATAAAGTATATATATGTGTGTGTATATATACATATATGGTATATGGCACTTCATATCATATATATATGTATATAGGGTAGTTTATCTCAAAATTACTACATAAAGTATATATGTGTGTGTATATATATAAATATATATGTGTGTATATATATAAATATATATGTGTGTATATATATACATATGTGTATATATATAAATATATGTGTGCATATATATTTATGTGTGTGTGTATATATATAAATAAATATATATAAATATATATATAAATATATATAAATATATATATATATAAATATATATATATATATATATATATATATATATATATATATATAAAGTTCCCTTTCTTGACTTTAAAGGGACCATTTCTGCCTCGGAGAGCAACACTACTCAGGAATATATAAAGAATAGATAAAATCATAATACTTCTATTTTTATTATTTTATTAATCAACCACTGGACTGAGATGGGTGTCATAATAGTGCCCAGAAACTTTTGGCTGCTAGTAAACAGGAGATAGATTAAATATTATCTAAGTTCCTTAAAACACACAAGGTGAGTTTGGCTCTGCTCTATTGGGAACAATGACATTCTAAGATTCTTAATGTTTTTAAGTTTCATAAGCCATTTCCTATAACGTGTAAAAACATTTTCATGGTTTTGGAATTAAATTACTTACAAATGTGATTATATTTAAAATTGTTTTTGAGCTTTAAAGTCTAATTTTTAAACAACACAAATTCATAGTCAGGTTCAATAAGCAAGTAAAAAAAGTGTAAGAAGAAAGTTGTTAATTGCATGTGTTATATTGGTGATTTCCAATTATACAAATGTGAAATCAAAAAATTGTTTGATTGTGTTTTCCTTTAGAGGGAAATTTTGAAAATCAAAACCAGTGATTGTCTTTGTGAAACAAAGAACCTATTACATGTTTAGTCAATAAGAAAAGAATGTCTGGTTACATGTTTTGTTTTGTACATTTATTTCCCCAGCTGCATTTACAAGGTTTTCTTTGAAATTGCAATAAAATGAGATGGTCTCTTGGTAGAGAATAAAGAAAATAGTGTTTTCTCTTTTTCATAATGGTCCAGCAGTGCCATGTGCTATGTATAAGCAGGCTCTGAATTGCAAAAAGATAAGGTCACAAAGGAAAGCTTTCCTATGGTGGAGGTTAT
The DNA here is from genome assembly GCF_028885655.2 of Pongo abelii. NCBI lineage: Eukaryota > Metazoa > Chordata > Mammalia > Primates > Hominidae > Pongo > Pongo abelii. The sequence continues at coordinate 27,433,532 of NC_071988.2, forward strand.
AATCTATTTCAGCAGGTTCCAATATGATAGGAACTGGCCTGTATGTGTGCACAAGGAGGTGGGGATTTGGGGAGGTGCTAAGGGAAGAGTTGCTAGAAATTGTGCACACTGGAAAAAAAAAAGGAAGAAAGAAGATGAACTTTGAATATTTTCCTTTTTCAAAGATTATTCCATTGTACTCTTACATACACTTCTGCTACATTTTCCAGGCCATGTGTACAAGAAAATTGGGCATGCCAACTTATGAACCTAATCAGAAAAAGTGCCTAGCCCAAAACAGGACCTCACGCTAGTTCCCACAGTCATTCCTCATCACAAGGGAGTTCCAAGCTTCATCTTCACTTCTTTTTGCTTGGATATCCCAATATTTGTGTTTGGGAAGAAAGGATCCTGGCTGGCTCTTTTGCAGCAAAGTATACTATGCTTAAATACTGTGTTAGAAAATTTACTGATTTTTAGCTACTGGATGAGTTTAAAGTTGTCATTCTCAGCTCTCAGTAACTCTTGTCATCTGAAGTTGGATTAAGGGGAGAAAGGGTTACTTTACCAAACTGACAGCAGTTCTATCACATATCTGTAGTTTCTGCATCAAATATTGAGGCTCAACAGTGAAAGTACAGTCTGTCCCGGATGAAGGACTGGGGAAGGTGTCAACAACAACAAACAAGGTCTTGGAGTGGTTGTGAGGGATGCAGGGTGGAGGTTAGCAGCTTGTTTGACAAAAGAACACATAAAGAAACAAACAAACAAAAAACCCAGGAATTAAGCAGACTGTAAGCATACACCCACACCCAAACATGCATACATTTTCCCAGTTTAGAGATTGCTGTAGTGGTTTAATACATATTTATGAACATGTTTCCTTGTTTGGGGTAAGTGAAAACTGAGAAAAGGAAAACACACACAAATAACAAGATAACATAATTGTAAACCAAAAATAAAATTATAAGGCCCCCAGCCACCTGAGTGGACTTCCTCCTCAGCCAGGGCTCTTTTAAAATTTAACCTAAGAGACTGTTAGGCCATGATGAGAAGTGGGGTTGGACATGCCTCATTATACCTCTCTAGTGTTAGCATCAACACAGACTTTAAGTCTGATAAGAAACATTTTATGACCTATTCTCTCTGTGGCCTACTACCTGAAGGTCTCCACTGCAAATAAGAACTTGTGTGTCCACAATTCTTTACCTTAACCCAGACATTCCTTTCTGTTGACAACAGGGCTTTAGACAAACTCAACCAATTGTCAACCAGAAAATATTTAAATTTACCTATAGCTTAGAAGCCCCTGCCTTTCTGGCTCAAACCAATGTCTTTCTTAAATGTATTTGATTGAAGTCTCATGCCTCCCTAAAATGTATAAAACCAAGCTCCACCCCAGTCACCTTGGGCACACACTCTCAAGACCTCCTGAGGGCTATGTCACAGGCCATGGTCACTTATATTTTGGTCAGAGTAAACTTCAAATATTTCACAGAATTTGACTCTTTTCATCAACATAACACAGTCAAAGCTTTAGAGGAATATTTTCAATATTCTTGTCATCAGAAAATATAGGAAAATAACATTTAACAGAATCTTATTTTGTTTCAGGTCTACTTTGTTTATATTTTGTTCCCTCCTCCCCTTTGAACAATAAACTTGCTCTTTTTGTACTACAGTTTTTATTAAAAGAACCCTATATATTTACCCAAGTAAGATCAGTAAGTTATTCTGAGGGTAATAGCCTGGAAAAATGGAGGATAGGAGATATGACCAACTTGAAGCTCCCACTTAGAAGGACATAGTAGTATGTGGAGACCCACATCATGAACTTTTGCTGCAAGAACTACTGTAGGAACATACCAGGAAAGCCAAGAGAACCCACGATCCCTTTGAAGGAGGTGGTCTGCCTCTGCAGGCTCCGTGGGACAGCTAAGGAACTGTCAATTGGCTTACTTTCTCAGTTGACAGGCTTGTAGTCTGAAGAAAGTTCTCAGCATTGCTCACTGGCTACCTGGAAATAAACTCAGTGCTGTTGTGGGGGCATGGTAGCAGTGAGACCGGCCTTTTGGGCTGTGGGCTGTGTGGGAACTGGGTGAGGCCTGTGGCTGCTGGCTTTCCCCCACTTCCCTGGTGACCTATGTGACACAGCAGAGACAGCCATAATCCCCCTGGGAACATAACTCCATTGTCCCAGAGAGCACACCCCCATCCCCCACAGCAGCTGCATGAGCCCCATCCTAGGACAGCCTGAACTCAGACATGCCTAACTCTGCCCCAACCTGAAGGTCTTTCTCTACCTACCCTGGTAGCTGAATATAAAGGACACAATCTTTTGGGAGTTCTATGGCCCTGCCCACCACCTGATCCTCCCTATAAAACTGCAGCTAATGCAGCCTTGAAAGTGCCACCTCCTGGCTTGAAGTCAACCAACACAAAACCAGCACACTTAACAAAAATACAACCAAGGATCCTCACAGAGTCCACTTCACTCCCTTGCTACCCCCACTGGAGTAGGTGCTGATATCCACAGTTGAGAGAACTGAAGATGGATCACATCATAGGACTCTGCAGACACCCCCGGTACTGGCCCAGAGCCTGGTAGCTCTGCTGGATGGCTAGATCCAGAAAAAAATAACACTCACTATAGTTCTGCTCTCAGGAAGCCCCATCCCTAGGGGAAAGGGGAGAACAGCACATCAAGGGAGCACCACTGTGGGACGAAGTAATCTGAAGAGCAGCCCTTGAGTCCCAGATCTTCCCTCTAACATAGTCTACCCAAATGAGAAAAAAATAAAATAAAAAACAGCAAACAATTTGGGTAATATGACAAAACAAAGTCCTTAACACCCTCAAAAGATTACATGAGCTCACCAGCAATGGATCCAAACCAAGACAAAAATCTCTGAATTTCCAAAAAAAGGCCAATCAAGAAGGCACTAGAGAAAGGTGAAGTCCAACTTAAAAAATAAAGAAAAAAAAACAAAACAGGATATGAATGGAAAAATCTCCAGTGAAATAGATAGCATAAATAAAAAACAATCACAACTTCTGGAAATCAAAGACACACTTAGAGAAATGGAAAATGCACCTGAAAGTCTCAGCAATAAAATTGAACTAAGTGGAGGAGACCACCCCTCATATTGTCTTATGCCCAATTTGTGCCTCCAAAGAAAGAAGTAAAAACTAAAAGGCAGAAATGAAATCCACAGGCAGACAGCCCTACGCCATGCCCTGGACCTGGTTAAAGATTGACCCCGACCTAAACCGGTTATGTTATCCATAGATTCCAGACATTGTATGGAAAATCTCTGTGAAAATTCCTGTCATATTCTGTTCTGTTCTGATTACTGGTGCATGCAGCCCCCAGTCACGTACCCCCTGCTTGCTCAATCGATCATGACCCTCTCACGTGGACCCCCTTAGAGTTGTAAGCCCTTAAAAGGGATAGGAATTGCTCACTCGGGGAGCTCGGTTTTTGAGACGTGAGTCTTGCCAACGCTGCTGGCCAAATAAAGCCTTTTGTTCTTTAACTCAGTGTCTGAGGTTTTGTCTGTGGCTCGTCCTGCTACAGAACAAGCAAAAGAAAAAAACTTCAGAGATCAAACACAAAGTTTTCATGTTAACTCAACCCAGAAAACATAAAATATAAAAATAAAAAAAAATATGAACAAAGCCTCCAAGAGGTTTGGGATTATGTTAAATGACCAAGCCTACGAATAATTGGTGTTCCAGGGGAATAACAGAAATCTAAGTTTTGAAAACATATTTGAAGGAATAATTGAGGAAAACTTCCCTGTCCTTGTTAAAGATCTAGACATTCAAATAGAAGAAGCTAAAAGAACACCTGGGAAGCTCATCACAAAAAGATCATTGCCCAGGCACATAGTCATTAGGTTATCTAAAGTCAAGATGAAGGAAAGAATCTTAAGAGCTGTGAGGCAAAAGCATCAGGTAACCTATAAAGGAAACCTGTCAGATTAACAGCAGATTTCTCAGCAGAAACCCTACAAGTTAGAAGGGATTGAAGTCCTATCTTTAGCCTACTTAAACGAAATAATTATCAGTCAGGAATTTTGTATCTAGTGAAACTAAGCCTTATAAATGAAGAAAAGGTACAGTCATTTTCAGACAAACACATGCTGAGTGAATCTGCCACTACAAAGCCAGCACTACAAGAACTGCTAAAAGGAGCTCTAAATCTTAAAACAAATTCTCAAAATATGTAAAAATAGAATTTCCTCAAAGCATAAATGTCAGAGGACCTATAAGACAATAACACAATGAAAAAACAACAACAACATGGTATTCAGGCAACAAAAAGCACAATGAACAGAATAGTACTTCACATCTCAATACTAATGTTGAATGCAAATTGCCTAAATGCTCCACTTAAAGATACAGAATGGCAGAATAGATAAGAACTGACCAACCAAATATCTGCTCTCTTCAAGGGACTCATCTGACATATAAGGACTAAATAAACTTAGAGTAAAGGGGTAGAAAAAATATTCCATGCAAATGGACACCAAAAGTGAGCAGGAGTAGCTATTCTTATGTCAGACAAAACAAACTTTAAAGCAACAGCAGTTTAAAGAGACAAAAAGGGACATTATATCATGATAAAAGGACCAGTCCAACAGAAAAATATCACATTCCTTAGTATATATGCACCTAACACCGGAGCTCCCAAATTTTTAAAACAATTGCTACTAGACTTAAGAAATGAGATAGACATAAACACAATAATAATGGGGGGTTTTAATTACTCCACAGACAGCACTAGACAGGTCATCAAGACAGAAAGTCAACAAAGGAACAATGGACTTAAACTATGCCCTAGATTTAGGACTTAGATACTTACAGAACATTCTACTGAACAACTGCAGAATATACGTGCTATTCATCAGCACATGGAACTTTCTCCAAAATACAGCATATGATAGGCCACAAAACAAGTCTCAATATATTTAAGAAAATTGAAATTATAGCAAGTATTCTCAGACCACAGTGGAATAAAATTGGAAACCAACTCCAAAAAGAACCCTCAAAATGATGCAAATACATGGAAATTAAATATCCTGCTCCTGAATGATCAGGTTAACAATGAAATCAATATGGAAATTTAAAAATTCCTTGACTGAATGATAATAGTCATACAACCTGTCAAAACTTGTGAGAAACAGCAAAAGCAGTGTAAGAGGAAAGTTCATAGCTATTAATGCCTACATCAAAAAGTCTGAAAGAGCACAAAGAGACAATCTAAGGTCACACCTCAAGGAACTAGAGAAACAAGAACAAATCAAACCCAAATCCAGCAGCAGAAAAACAAAACAAAACAAAACAAAAAAGATCAGAGCAGAATTAAATGAAATTAAAACAAAAAAAGATGAATGAAACAAAAAACTGGTTCTTTAAAAAGATAAATAAAATTGATAGATCATTAGTGAGATTAACCAAGAAAAGAAGAGAGAAAATAAAAATAAGCTCAATTAGAAAATAAACGGGAGATGTTACAACCATTACCACAGAAATACAAAAGATTAGTCAAGGCTACCATGAACATCTTTATATGTGTAAACTAGGAAACCTAGAGGAGATGGATAAATTCCTGGAAATATACAACCCTCTTAGATTAATCCAGAAAGAAATAAAAATTCTAAACAGCCCAATAAAATGCAGTGAAATTGAAATGGTAATTAAAATGTTACCAACAAAAACAAAGTCTAGAACCAGACAGATTCACAGCTGAATTTTATCAAGCATTCAAAGAAGAGCTGGTAACAATCCTATTGACACTATTCCAAAAGACAGAGAAAAAGAGAACCCTCCCTAAATCATTCCATGAAGTCAGTGTCACCCTAATACCCAAACCAGGAAAGAACATAAGCAAAAAAGAACACCACAGACCAACATGACTGATGAACGTAGATGCAAAAATCCTCAACAAAGTACTAGCAAACTGAGTCCAACAGCATATCAAAAAGATAATCTACCATAATCAAGTGGGTTTTGTACAAGAAATGCAGTGATGGTTTAACATATGCAAGTTAATAAATGTGATACACCACATAAACAGAGTTGAAAACAAAAATTACATGTTCATCTCAATAGATGCAGGAAAAACATTTGACAACATCCAGCAACATTTTATGATTAAAACTTCAGCAAAATCAGCATAGAAGGGACATTTCTTAAGGTAATAAAAGCCATCTATGACAAACCCATAGCTAACATTATACTAAATGGGAAGTGTCGAAAGTGTTCCCCCGATAGCTGGAACAGGACAAGGATACCCACTTTCACCACTTCTATTCAACATAGTACTGGAAGTCCTAGCCAGAGCAATCAGATAAGAGATAGAAATAAAGGGCATCCAAGTTGGTAATGAGGAAGTCAAACTCTCACTGTTCACTGATGACATGATCGTATACCTAGAAAACCCTCAAGACTCATCCAAAAAGCTCCTGGAACTGGTAAAGGCACTTAGGATTCAAAATTAATGTACACAAATTAGTAGCTCTGCTATACACCAACAGTGGGCAAGCAGAGAATCAAATCAAGAACTCAACCCCTTTCACAGTAGCTGCAAAAACAAACAACAAAAAGAAAAACTTAGGAATATACTTAACCAAGGTGGTGAAAGACCTCTAAAATGAAAAATACAAAACACTGCAGAAAGAAATCATAGATGACACAAACAAATGTAAAGAGATCACATGCCCATGGATAAGTAGAATCAAGGTTGTGAAAATCCTTATACTGCCAAAAGAAATCTATCAATCAATGCAATTCCCATGAAAAATCACAATCATTCTTCACAGAACTAGAAAGAAGAATCCTAAAATTCATATGGAGCCAAAAAAAAAAGCCACATAGCCAAAGCAAGATTAAGAAAAAAGAACAAATTTGGAGGCATTACATTACCTGACTTCAAACTACACTATAAAGTCATAGTCACCAAAGCAGCGTGGTACTGGTATAAAAGTAGACATATAGACCAATGGAACAGAATAGAGAACCCAGAAATAAGCCAAATACTTACATTCAACTGATCTTTAACAAAGCAAACACATAAAGTGGGGAAAGGACACCCTATTCAACAAATGGTGCTGGGATAATTGGCAAGCCATATGTAGAATAATAAACCTGGATCTTCATCTCTCATCTTATACAAAAATCAACTCAAGATGGATCAAAGACTTAAATGCAAGACCTAAAACCATAAATCTAGAAGATAAAACTGGAAAAACCCTTCTAGACAATGGCTTAGGCAAAGACTTCATGAGCAATAACCCAAAAGCAAATATAAAAAATGAAAATAAATAGATAGGACTTAATTAATTAATTAAAAAGCTTCTGCACAGCAAAAGAAATCATCAGCAGAGTAAACAGACAACCCACCAAGTGGGAGAAAATCATCACAATTTCGGCATCCATCAAAGGACTAACATTCATAATCTCCAGAAACTCAAACAAATCAGCAAGAACAAAAGAAACAATCCTATAAATAGTGGGCTAAGGACATGAATAGATAATTCTCAAAAGACGTTGTACAAATTGCCAACAAACATATGACAAAATGCTCAACAGTATTAATTATCAGGGAAATGCAAATCAAAACAGCAATGTGATACCACCTCACTCCTACAAAAATGGCCATAATCAAAAAAAAAAAAAAAAAAAAAAAAGATGTTGGCCTGGATGTGGTGAAAAGGGAACACTTTTACTTTCCTGATGGGAATGTAAACGAGTTCAACCAGTACAGAAAACAGTTTGGAGATTCCTTAAAGAACTAAAAATAGATCTGTCATTTGATCTCGTAATCCTGCTAAGGGAGGAGACCACCCCTCATATTGCCTTATGCCCAATTTCTGCCTCCAAAGAAAGAAGAAGTAAAAACTAAAAGGCAGAAATGGAATCCACAGGCAGATAGCCCAGCACCATGCCCTGGGCCTGGTAGTTAAAAATCAACCCCTGACCTAACTGCTTGTGTTATCTATAGTTTTCAGACATTGTATGGAAAAGCATTGTGAAAATCCCTGTCTTGTTCTGTTCTGTTCTGATTACCAGTGCATGCAGCCCCTAGTCATGACCCCCTGCTTGCTCAATTGATCATGACCTTCTCAAGCAGACCCCCTTAGAGTTGTAATCCCTTAAAAGGGATATGAATTGCTCACTTGGGGAGCTCAGTTTCTGAGACATGAGTCTTGCCAACACTCCCAGCCAAATAAACCCCTTCCTTCTTTAACTTCATGTCTGAAGGGTTTTGTCTTCAGCTCATCCTGCTACATTTCTTGGTTCCCTGACTGGGAAGCAAGGTGATTAACAGACAGTGGAGGCAGCCCCTTAGGCAGCTTAGACCTGCCCTGTGGAGCATCCTTATGGGGGACTCCAGCCAGGTTGAGTGATGTGGATCCTGAGAGCGCTCGCAGGTAGGCAATTGCCCCAGTAGAATGCCTTGCCAGAGCAGCATGTGGCAGGCCCCCATCGAGGATCAACATGATGGCTGAACACCGGGAAGGAACTGGCACTTGCAGTCTGCACATCTGAAACTTGGTAAGACTGGTCTTTGGAAATTGCTCACTCCATTTGAGTGGAAGCTGGCCTGATCACCCACAACGTGCCTGTACCAGCACTTTGGTTTTTGTTTTTGACTTGACTTGGATTGCTTGATACTTTGGTTTTGGTTTCAACCTGGCTTGGATTTCTTGATTCTCTGATTTTGGTTTTGATTCTGGTTTGTTGTAAACTGTAAAAGTGTATGTATGTGCCCTTTTTACTCGTTCTTTGTTTTGTGGTGTGCATGTGGTACGAGCTTGGTGTTTTGTCTCGAGGAAGCATGGGTCAGGCACAAAGTAAGCCCATCCCACTAGGAACTATATTGAAAAATTTCAAAAAGGGATTTAAGGGAGACCATGGAGTTACTATGACACCAGGAAAACTTAGAACTTTGTGTGAGATAGACTGGCCAGCATTAGAGGTGGGTTGGCCATCAGAAGGAAGCCTGGACAGGTCCTTTGTTTCAAAGGTATGGCACTAGGTAACATGTAAGCCAGGGCACCCAGACTAGTTCTCGTACATAGACACTTGGTTACAGCTGGTTTTAGACTGACTCCCCCACACCCCAACAGTGGTTGAGGGCACAGCAGCATAAGCAGCTGGTAGAGGCAAGGAAAGACCAGCAGAGAGAGAAAGAGGAAGAGACAGAGAGACAAAGAGGGAGTCAAAGAAATGGGGAGAGAGAAAGAGGCAGAGAGAGAGGAAGAGACAGATGCAAAAAGAAAGTCAAAGAGAGAGACAGAAAGTCAAAGAGAGAAAGAGATATACAAGTAGTTAAGAAAAAAAACCAGTGTACCATATTCCTTTAAAAGCCAAGGTAAATTAAAAACCTATAATTGATAATTAAAGGTATTCTCCATAACTCTATAACACTCCAATACCACTTTGCTATCAGTGTAAACAAGGGCGTATTCCAAAAGCACTGAGGCCACTGATAACCCGTAGACTTCCTATCAAAAATCCTTAACCAAGTAACCTGCAGATGGCCCAAATGCATTCAATCTGTAGTGGCAACTGCTTTGCTAAGAGAAGAAAGTAGAAAAACAACTTTTAGAGGAAACCTCATTGTGAGCACACCTCACCAGTTCAGAAGTATCCTAAGTAAAAATTAAAAAAAATTTAAAAAAAAGGGGGCAAAAAGGTAGCTTACTAACTTAAAAATCTTAAAGTATAAGGGTATTTGATTAAGAAAAAAAAAAAAGATGATTTAACATTAACCACTGAAAATTCCCTTAACCCAGCAGGTTTCCTAACAGGCGACCTAAATCTTAATTACCATGCAAAGGTCCGACCAGACCTAGGAGGAACTCCCTTCAGGACAGGAGGATAGATGGTTCCTCCCAGGTAATTGAAGGGGGAAAATAAAAAGCCATCTATGCCAATTCTAAGTTAATTTGGACTAAACAAGGTCTTATTAATAGCAAAGGATAATTGAAATCCCAAACTTACAAGGTTTTCAACAAACGTAAAGTTTGTTAAAGTTACAGTGTAACATGTATTATAGTAACTTCTAGTCTTGTGACCTTAGACAATCTAGTCCACAGACATAAAGAAAGTTCACTTTGGAAAAGAATGGTTATCTTCAAAGGAAAAAAAAAGGGAAAAAAGTGGGGGCAGAATTTATGTGAAAAGAATGTTATATGGTAAATTCTTGTCCTAAAATAAATTAACTGGTTGTTTGAAGAAAGAGACATTTGTAATAAGTCAGAAAGTTAAGGCATGTTGAAGAATTGTCTGCAAAAGTCATAAAAAAAGTTATGAGAAAAGAATTCATGCTAGAAATGTTGTATAAATTAAAAGTAATTAGGCCTCCTGAATACTGTTGAAGAAATAGTTCATGTGCAAGGTGTATAAGGACAGTAAAATATACCTTTGGTAAAGGGATTATAAGGAGGCATAAGAATGTGGATTTTTACCTACATTAAAAAGTTAAAAAAATTTTGTTTTTGAAGGTTTAAGCAGGTTTTAAAATGTTAATTGTAAAGGAAATTATGTGTGTAAACGTTGGCTAAAGTTAAAGGGGTATCATCCAGTTTTTCTGTGAACTGAACATTAAAATAAAAATACAAAGGGTTTTTCTTAAAACACTAACCTGCTCTTTAACAAAAATTATAAAAGTTTAAAAAGAATCTATAAAAATCTTACCTTATGGTCAAACATGAAAAATTGAATAAATATGTCTACAAAGTTTTATTAAAACTAAGTTTAACATTAATAACACACTAATATAAAGGTAAAATTTAGGTTATCTGGTATAAAAATCATACAGGAAGCATTGTTAAATATAAAATGGTGTTTGGCTTTCTTTTGTCTAAAAACTAATAAAAATAGGTGCTAAAGGAAATTTCTCAGCAAGAAGGCACCAAGGACTATAAAGTCCACTGCTGATGTCCCCACATTTAAAACAAAAGGTCAATTTCTTAGAAATTATATACTTGGTTTATTTTCCACTTTCCTTTTCCCCAAAACTAAAAGTCTTTTAGCACAGGTACCATTCCTAAAATTTCTGGTAAACCAGCACCAGCCTGATAATCACCTTCTCATCAAAGGGTGGAAAGAAGAAAAACTCAAGCCAGCCTGGGAAGGATCCTACCTTGTGCTGCTAACCACCAAGATTGCTGTTTGTACAGCGGAAAGGGGATGGACTCATCACACCTGAGTCAACATGCCACCCCCCTCCAGAGTCATTGGCCACAGTCCCAGGGGAAAACCCTACCAAACTAAAGCTAAGAAAAATTTAACTCTTTCATCTATTCTATTACTTTTTCTTTCCTTGCTCTGTTGCTGACCATCTAGTTATTAACATAACGAAGTCAATTTCACTTCAAACTATTGCATTTAATGCTTGCCTTGTTCTACCCTATGGGGACTCGCCAAGTCAAAGACAGCTCTCTACTTCAGAAAAGTACCTCTGTCCCCGCTGACTCTCCTCAGACTGGGCATTAGTAAATTGGGACCATTTAATCCAGGGAGATTTCTATAAAGACTCCAGTGTCAACCAGGGGTCTTGCCCCTGATGCAGAGCTTTTATGCTGTAGTTGGTCCAACGTTCTGTGGACCACTAAAGAGCAAGGATAGACTGCCACAACTGGTTTTTGTAAGCAAGGATAGACTGCCGCAACTGGTTTTTGTAATTTCCTAAAAGCATACATTCATTTTACTAGAAGATCATAGAAGTTAAAGACCTAAAACAAACTTTGGCAATTTAGAGATGCAAATGCCTGGTTGGAATGGATCAAATATTCTGTCTGCACATTAAACAAAAGCAATTGTTATGCTTGTGCATGTGGCAGGCCAGAGGCCCAGATTGTCCCCTTTCCACTAAGGTTGTCCTCCAGTCTACCAGGCGTGGGCTGCATGATAGATCTTTTTCAGGATTCTACAGCCTGGAGTAATAAGCCATGTCAAGCTCTCTCTGCTATATCCCAAAGTCTGGCACCCTGTGGGTCAGCCCCTGAGGGCCACCCAGCTTCCGTTTCCCAACACTAAGTTCACTTTGTGTCTCTCATGACAGGGAGAAAACTTAGCATTTCTTGGAGACCTGAAGGGATGCAGTGAACGAATGAGTGAATTTTCAAGAGCTTGTCAATCAGTCAGCCCTTGTTTATCCCTGAGCAGATGCGTAGTGGTATTGTGGTGGACCTTTACTGGGCACTCTGCCAAATAACTGGAGTGGCACTTGTGCTTTAGTTCAGTTGGCTATCCCTTTCACCCTGGCATTTCATCAACCAGAGGGAGGAAAAATAAGACATCGTAAAGTGAGAAAAGCCCCTCATGGGTCTTTTGATGTGCATGTCTATTTAGATGCAATTGGAGTCCCACGGGGAATACCAGATCAATTTAAAGCCCAAAATCAAATAGTTGCAGGATTTGAGTCAATATTTTAGTGGGTGACAGTTAATAAAAATGTAGACTGGATAAACTATGTTTATTACAACCAACAGCAATGAGCTTTTCAGGAGTTAAAATAAAAACTCATGTTGGCCCCAGCCCTGGAGCTACCTGACCTGACAAAACCTTTTACACTATATGTGTCAGAGGAAAAAAAATTGGCAGATAAAGTTTTGATCCAGACCATGAGGCCCTGGCTGAAGCTGGTGGCCTATCTCTCTAAACAACTAGACAGGGTTGCTAAGAGTTGGCCCCCATGCTTGAGGGCCTTGGCAGCAACAGCCCTGCTTGCACAACAAGCAGATAAACTAACTCTTGGGCAAAACCTAAACATAAAGGCCTCTCGTGCTGTAGTGACTTTAATAAATACCAAAAGACATCATTGGCTAAGGAATACTAGACTAACTAGATATCAAAGCTTGCTCTGTGAAAATCCCCACATAACCATAGAAGTTTGCAACACCATAAACCCCGCCACCTTAGTCCTGTTGTCAGAGAGCCCAGTTAAACATAACTGTGTAGAGGTGTTGGACTCAGTTTATTCTAGCAGGCCCAACCTCCAAGACTATCCTTAAACATCAGTAGACTGGGAGCTGTACGTGGATGGGAGCAGCTTCGCCAACCCCCACAAAGTGACTGAAAAAGACGACAAGCTCTGCTCCAGTCACACCTGGAAGCTGACTGTCCACACACTGCCAAAGCATGAGAAAACTCATCACAGGACTCAATTTGAATTGTAGCTCCCATAATTCTTACATATAGTGGGGGGGATCGAGTGGGAGGGAAAATGTGTATATATATATATATGTACACACACACACACACACACACTGATAGGGTTTGGCTGTGTCCCCATCCACTCTCATCTTGAATTTTAGCTCCCATAATTCCTACATGTAGTGGGGGGGATCGAGTGGGAGGTAATTGAATCATGGGGAGTGGGTCTTTCTCATGCTGTTCTCATAAAAGTGAATAAGTCTCATGAGGTCCAATGGTTTTATAAATGGAAATTCCCCTGCACAAGCTCTCTTGTCTGCTACCATGTAAGTTGTGCCTTTGCTCCTCCTTTGCCTTCCCTGGCCCCACACAGCCATGTGGAACTGTGAGCCAATTAAACCTATTTCTTTTATAAAGTACCCAGGCTCGGGTATGTCTTTATTAGCAGCCTGAGAACAGACTAACACATGTACCATGGAATACTACTCAGCGATAAAAAGGAATGAAATAATGGCATTTGCAGTAACCTAGATGCAAGTGAAGATGACGATTCTAAGTGAAGTAACTCAAGAATGGAAAACCAAACATGCTGTGTTCTCACTCATAAGTGGAAGCTAAGATCTGAGGATGAAAAGGCATAAGAGTGATACAACAGACTTTGAGGATTCAGGGGAAAGGGTAGGGGGGCATGAGGGATAAAAGACTACACATTGGGTACAGTGTACACTGCTAGGGTGATGGATGCACCAAAATCTCAGAAATCACCACTAAAGAACTTATTCATGTAACCAAACACCACCTGTTTCCCAAAAAAACCTATTGAAATAAAAAAAAAAAAACTTGCATGCATGAAAGCACATTAGAGATATTTTAATAATATGAAATCAGATTTTTATATTCACACAAACATACATTAAGTCTATCCATATTGGATAGACATAATGGCTTCTTTGTAAAATTTAAAGAGTTTAGAATTGCCCGAATATTTTACATAGATAGTACTATTAAAAACTGATTTTGAACAAAAACCAGTATATCAAAGATTCTTGTGAAGTTGGGACCTGAGATTTCAAACAGATGCATTTTTGTAAATTTTTGTGAGAATGAAATGTTTTCATTGTGATTCAAGCTGGAATTAATAAGGGTGACTTAAGAGTTATGTTTTTGATTTTGTAGGGAGAGCTCTCTTGGTTACCACAGCCTTAAAGGTCTCCTGTTACATAAATTTGACAGTAAGTTATCAACATTACAACTAAGAAGGTTAACCATTTGGAATTTAAAACTCCTGTATCAGTCTGCCCTGGAGTCATTTTGGGATGAGTCAAATGGTCAGACATTGTCTCACTGGATGAGAAAAATGATCATGTTTGAGTACCAGGAATAACAATTCTAAAAATGGACAGATCTAATTCATTCAACATTTCAGTGATGGCCAAGTGACGCATGCTGGGAGGGCTCAACCTCTACGGCTGGAAACTTAGCTCTTTGGGAAGATGTGGCAATGCAAATTTGTTGAAGATGAAGGATATATCACTTTTCTGGAATGAATGGAATGTCTAGCCAGAGACCTTTCAGAAATCAATAATTGTGGCAATTTTTTTTTCTTAACTGTTCACTTCTCTTAACAAAAGAAAAGCCACTGCAATGCCCCACCTATTCCCCTCGCACGTCTGTTCTTGATATTAATTTTTACATTTTGACATTTAAATATGAACTATAAGTATCCACATTTTTTCTTCTTTGGGCAATTACATTTGCATTCTTGGTGAAGAACTATAAAACCAAATGGACCCAAAAAATAATTTAAACAGAAGTTGTACAAACATGCATATTTAAAAGAGGAGATTCTTATAACTACATTAAATAAATAATGTAATATCTTCTATTTATACTTTCCGATAGATTAAGTGCTGAGGACACAGTCAACAAAAACAACATTATATGTTCCTACTGGCAATATCCCTGGTGTTGCCTAGTTGTTTGAAAGTCAAACGATTATTTTTAAAGAAGCATCGCTATAGGTATAGTTAGTTCTCCTTTGCTTTCTGCCAGAGAAGTCTGCAGAACACAATCAAGGGATATTGATGTTCAAAGAAAAGAATGGCCTGACAATTCAAACAACACATCTAAAATTTTTTATGTTCTAAGAAAATAGATGATGTGTTGCATTTTTGTGCATTTTTGTACCTCCTTGGTTGATAACAAAGTAAGTTTTCTAGCACTGCCTCTGGGTTCTTTCTAAGTAGAGACTTGTCCTGTAACAAGATGAATGAAAGTATGAGCAGGTAAGTAATGTGCATACAATGTAGAATGAAACTTTTAAAATTAATGTAGCAACTTCAAAAGACTTAAAAAATGAAAATTCCATGGAAAAATTTTACTATGCCTTATTATCCTCCAATATTTGTAGACCTCAGAAAAAAGTTGTTTCTCATTCTGTTGAACATATATTTATGAATTTTGTTCAAATGCAAAAATCAACTAATGGCTAATGTCTAAAAATAAGAAAACATATTAGCTAATAAAAGACTTTTGGGAAAATGTTAATTTGTTTTGATTGAAAATTTTTCATTAATGTACTCTCATGAACTCTACTATTTAGATTTCATCATGAATTTAAACTACTTATCACAAGTTTTACCAACAGAATATAGTCAGGTAATATTTCCAATTTATTTAATAAGTTTTTGTTTAGCATATACTATATGTCTGGCACTATAAAAGACACTGGTTATATTGCAATAAACAAAATATAATTGGTTTCTATAAGATTTGCTTGAATTATTTTTTACCTAATTTAATACTTAAAAAATTGCTAACATGTAAAATTTTTTATGAATCACAAAATACTTATATAAGCATTATCTCATTGATTCTTTTTATAATCCTGTAAAAAATATAAAGTTATTTGTATTGTTTTCATTTTACATGTAAAGGAAAAATGCCCCAAAGCCTTAAGTAAATTTAAATATATTTTTTGGCTTACAAGTAACGAAGTTAGGACTTAAACATATTTCTATAATCCCTGCATCATACTTTGCATATGCTCTCCAAAATGCAAATAAATGTTGTGTTTAATATCATAATGATCTCTTTCCTTTAACTTTGAGTATTTAAAATATTTCCTATAATATTTCTGTATTACATTAATAACATAATATAGGTTGGATTTTACTTTTATCATTTGAGTCTCATGTGCTTAAATTTCATAAATTGCAAGCATTAATATTTTGTATTTTGCTGAATCTATTTTTATCTAATGGCATATTACTTGGAAATGAAGTTTTAGTTGGATAGGTCTTCAAGTGCATTATATAGAGGCTGAAATCCACAATTGTATTAAATTTTCATTTTTCTATTTTGGCTTTAAGCTAAGGTCTGTTATATACAATGTCTAATGAGGTAATCTTGTGAACAATGTTTAATTCTAACTAATAAACTCAAGTACAGCTGTTCTCCAAATATCCTTTGGATTAATATCATTCCATTTCATTTATGAGACATACCCTTTTCTGAAATTGGTGTGATCTATCTCAAAGTGAAAACTGAAGTTGTTATAACTATTTGGCAAATATTATTTTGTGCATTGTAGCAGTTAGGTAATAATCAAGAGATAACATGTGGTAGAAAACTGTAAATGTCATCACAGCAGAAATACACAATTTTGGAAGAGAAAAATGCATACTTTGTCATTTATTAGAAAAGATTTAATGGAAAAGCTTTGAGGCAGATCTTGAAGAATAAATAGAATGAGGACAGCAGTGAGAGATCTACTATACAGGCAATAATTGTCGTTAACGTTCACTGGTGTAGACAGAGATACTCTCTTTTATACTAGTTTACTCTTCAGGACTAACTTAACCATGTAATAAATGAAAAGGTATCCTTGCACTACGTGTTGAGGGACAGTAATGTATAAGAAAGCTGTATTAGTCCATTCTGGCATTCCTACAAAGAAATACCTGAAGCTGGGTAATTTATGAAGAGTGGTTTAATTGGCTCATGGTTCCACAGGCTGTGCAGTAAGCATGGTAGCCTCTGCTTGACTTCAGTCATGATGGAAGGCAAAGGGGAAGTCAGCACTTCACATGGCCAGAGCAGCAGAAAGAGAGAGCAAGGAGGGAGGTGCCACACACTTTTAAACAATCAGAACTCCATCAGGAGACAGCACGAGAAGGATAGTGCTAAACCATTAGAAACGGCCTTCATGATCCAGTTACCTGCCACCAGGGCCCACCTCCAATACTGGGGATTACAATTTCACATATGATTTGGTGGGGTACACAGATGAAACCCATATCGAAAGAATATAAGAAAGTCAAAAGTATTAACTGCTTTTTGATTTTATTTTTAGACTTTGCTGTTTATCAAAACTGTAGGCTCTGCAAAACTAAGTTTCCACATCTGCAAAATGAGTAAGACAGCCCCATATTACTAAACTCTCTCCAGAACAATTATTCAATAAATTTATAATATTTTAAAAAGAATTACAATAATGTTTTCTGCTTTTCTCTCTTTTAACAAAATCTAATCTGATTTTTAAATTTCAGTGTCTTTCACATGTATGTTTGCATATTTCTCCACATAATCCTTGATTCAGCAATGCTTGATATTCACCCCACACTATCCCAATTTGACCCATTGAGACTGAGCCAACAGGAAATAGGTAAAAGCAAAGATGCAAGAAAATAACAGTGAGTTTTGATCATTGGGAATATTTTTGTGTGGCTCACTCTTCTAACTTGTCTAAGAAGTTAGACAGAGCTATGTAAATCCTAGACAAGCAGGAAGGATTATAACATTTCATGGTAAAGAATTTGGATTTAATTATCAAGAAATGGAAAACCATTGGCACATGTTAGGTAGATGAAATGGCATAATATTTACATTTTAAAAGCTAACTTACGACTTCCTGTTTTTAGCTTGTTAGAGAATTTAGAAGTTGCTAGTCCCTCCCAACAACAGGTAAAAAAGGTTGAACAAACTGACAAATCAACTAGTCTTAGATCCGTAAGTGACAGGACAAACCACTACCCTTAAAATTGGAGAGAAGGACAGATGGATATAGAGAATCACAACGCACAAAAGCAGAAACGCTGAGGCAGAAAGCTCCAAGGGAATCAGTGCCAGGGGAGGGAAACATAAACTGTAATTGAGGAATTGCTCAAAGCTCAATGTGGCCAAGTCTAAGAGCCGAACTCTCCTCTCCAAGAGTACCCAGTTATAGTAGGCTTCACACTTCTGTTAGTTTTATCTCAAAGAGCTTGACCAGGTTCTCACAGTGAATACAAGAAAAAAATTCCCCACCTGCTTCCAGTAAGAAGAGGGAAAAAGTGATCATTTTGAAATACACCAGAGCATTATCTTCCTAACAAGGTTGCTCACAAGGGAAGCTATTCAACCAGAGGCTGCTCTGCTGGAGTATTATAGTCTAACCCAATTAGAGGCAGGGAAATTCCCAAACCCAGCAGGCTCTAGACTTCCAAAATGAATAAGGGAAATACCCAACTGTAACCCTGTCTTGTGAATCCATCCCTTCTAAGAGGGGAGGATAATGGGAAGAGGTGAATATCACCTGTGAAATTCACAATCCGGAGACACAGATGCACTAAAATATGGAGATCTATAGGACTAGAGATTGCTCCCCATGCTCCAACACTTGACCACCACATTGCTAAAGTGGCTACTCACAGTAGTTTCTTTTACCTATTACATTATGTCCAGGCATCAAGAAAGCATTACAAGATATACTAAAAAGCAAAAGACACAGTTTGAAGAGACAGAGCAAACATCAGCATCAGAACCACACTCAGATATGGCAGGGGTGTTCGAGTTACCTGAAGGGAGTGTAAAACAACTGAGGATAATCTGCTAAGGACTCTAATGTACCAAAGAGGTAGCATGAAAGTACAGATAAGCAATGTAAGCACAGAAATAGAAATTCTAAGAAAGAATCAGAAAGAAATGTCAGCAATAAAAAGCACTGCAACAGAAATGAAGAATACCTTTGATGGGTTCATTAGTAGATTCGACATAGCTGAGGAAAACCTCTTGAGATTGAGAATATTTAAATAGCTACTTTGAAAGTGAAAAATCAAAAAGAAAAAATGAATGAAAACCTAAACATATAAAATATATCACATGTAAATATCTTTTACATCTAAAATGTATAAAATATACAAAAAATAAAGCATTTAAATATATAATAACTGTGGTATAACTATAAAAGATGTAAGATACCAGAAATGAAAATATTAGAAGAGAAGAAAAAGAATGAATTATTGAAAAAATGAACTGATAATTTTTCTCAAATTAATGTTAGCCACCAAACCATAGATCGAGAGAGTTCAGAGATTACTAAGCAGAATAAATTCCCAAACAAAACAAAACTTCATCTAAGCACATCATATTTAAATTTGAGAAAATCAAAGACTAAAAAATATTCTGAAAGAAGCTAGAAGAAATAATGCCTTATCTACAAAGGAACAAAAATAAGAATTATATTAAACTTCTCTTCAGAAGGCACAAAAACAATAAGAGTAGAGTAAAATATTTAAAATATTGGGGGGGGGGGAGAGAGAGAGAGAGAACCCCAGAAACCACCAAGCTAAAATTCTGTAGCCTGAAAAATTAACCATTAAAATGGAGGAGAAATGAAAACTTTATGAGACAAATAAACATTGAAGGAATTTGTTGCCAGTAGAATTGCCTTTCAAGAAATGTTTTTAAAAATATTTTTAGAGAGAAGGAAAATGATATAGGTCATAAATTCAAATGTTCAAATGTACATAATGAAAGAAAGAACAATAAAAGGAATATTTTCAATTTTAAAAATTAAAAAAATCAAAAAAATGAAATTTAAAAAATCAATTATTTGAATAGATCAATAAAATGTATAAGCCTCCAGATAGGCTACCTAAGGGTGGGGGAAATAAGAGAGGCGACAAATTCCAGTATTAGAAGTGAAAGAAGAGGCATCACTACAAATCCCATGGACACTAAAAGGATAATAAAGGCAAATTGTGAACAACTATAACCCACAAATTTGATAACCTAGATGGAACAGACAAATTTCTTGAAAGACACAGTTTGCCAATACTCATACAAAAAGAAATAGACAACCTGCCTGAACCTGTGTGCATGAAATAAATTGAATTGATAACCAGTAACCTTTCAAAACAGAAAGGAGCAGACCCTGATGGTCTCACTAGTGAATTCTATCCAAGATTTAATTAATTATACCAATTCTCTACAATTTTTTAAAAACATAAAGCAGAGGTTGTACTTCTCATCTTGTTCTATGAAGCCAGAATTACCCTAATATGCAAAACAGACAAAGACATTTTTAGAAGAAAACTACAGACAAATGTCTCTCATGAAGATAGAAGTACACATGTCCAGTAAAATATTAGCAAATTGAATTCAACAACGTATAAAAAGAATTATACACCACAACAAAGTGAGATTTGTTTCAGGTATACAGGGATGGTTTAACATTCTAAAATCCATTATTTTAATCCACCATATCAACAGGTTCAAAATGAAAAATCACATGATCATATCAATACATGCTGAAAAGGCATTTAACAAAATCTAACACGATTTATTATAAAATTCTCAGTAAACTAGCAATAGAAGGGCACTTCCTCAATTTGATAAAAAATATCTCCAAAAAAACCACAGCCAACATCATACTTACTTAATGGTGAGAAACTTATTGCTTTCCCACTAAGATCAGGAACAAGGCAAGGATGTCCCCTCTCACCACTCATTTTCAAATCGTTTTGGAAGTCCCACAAGACAAGAAAGTAAAATAAAGTTTATATTGTATTATTTTGGAAAAAAGAAATAAAACTCTCTTCATTTGCAGGTGACATAATAATATATATGTATGTATAACATACAAAAGAATCAATAAAAAAACTCATGTAACTGTAAGCAATGATAGCAAGGTTGTAGGAGAAAATGTTAGTATACAAAACTCTGAAGGTTAATAGCTACATACTTCTTAAAGAAGAAATCAGAGATCTAAATAAATAAAGGGGTATACTATCTGCACAGATAAAAAGACTCAGTATTGTCAGTATGTCAGTTCTTCCCATGATCTTTAGATTTAATGCAATCAAAATCAAAATTACAAGTTTTTTGTGGATTTTAGAAAACTGTTCTTAAAGTTTATATCAAGAAAGAAAAGACTCAGAAAAGCCAACAAAATATTAAAGAAGCAGAAAGATGAAGGATTGACTCTACCCTACTTCAAGACTTACTACAAAGCTACAGTAATCAGGATAGTGTTCTGTTGGTGAAACAATGATGAATAAATCAATGAAATAAAATAGAGTTCCCAGAAATAGAGTCACATAAGTATAGTAAATTGATCTCTGACAAAGAAGCAAAGGCAACTTGATAAGCAAAAGTTACATTTTCAACAAACTGTACTGTAACAACTGGCTAACCACAGGCAAAAAATAAATTTACACAATGACTTTACACCCTTCATAAAAATGAACTCAAATGGATCATAGATGTAAATATAAAATGCAAAACTTTAAAACTCCTAGAAGATAACATACAAGAAAATGTGGATGATCTCAGGTTTGGTAATGAGTTTTCAGATACAACACCAATGATAATTCATGAAAGGCATTTGATAAGCTGGCATTTATTAAAATTAGTACTTTATGCTCTGTAAAAGATGCTGTCAAGAAAATTAAAAAACAACTAGCCACAGATGAGAGAAAATATTTGCAAAGCACATGACTGATAAAAAAACTGTTAGATAAAAAACTCTTAAAACTCAACAATAAGAAAATGAACAACTAGATTTTAAAAAATGAGCCAAAGACTTGAAGCCACCTCACTGAAGAAAATATATACATGGGAACTAAGAATATAAACAGATGTTAAACATCATATGCCATTTGATGAATGCAAATTAAAACAACAATAAGATATCACTATGAATTTATTAGAATGGTCAGAATTTGGAACACTGATCACACCAAATGCTATAGAAAATTTGGAGCAACAGGAACCCTTATTCATTGCTTGTGGGAATGCAAAATGGCACAGCCATGTTGGAAGACAGTGTGGTGATTTCTGACACAACTGAATGTACTCTTACCATATAATCTAGCAACTGTACTCCTTGGTATTTACTGAAAGAAGTAAAATAATTATGTCTACACAAAAAACTATATACAAAATTTTACAGAGGCTTTATTCATAATTACCCAAACTTGGAAGCAAACGAGATCTCCTTCAGTAGGTGAATAGATAAGTTATCTCTGTTATATCCAGACAACAGAATATTATTCAACACTAAAAAGAAATAAACTAGGCCAGGCAGGGTGGCTCACGCCTGTAATCCCAGCACTTTTGGAGGCTGAAGTGGGCAGATCACTTGAGGTCAGGAGTTCATGACCAGCCTGGCCAGCATGCTGAAACCCTGTCTCTACAAAAAACAAAAATTATCAAGGTGTGGTGGCAAGCACTTGTAATCCCAGCTACTAGGGAGGCTGAGGGAGGATAATTGCTTGAATCCTGGAGGGGGAGGTTGCAGTGAGCCCAGATCATGCTACTGCCCTCCAGCCTGGGCAACAGAGGGAGACTCTGTCTCAAAAACAAACAAACAAACAATAAACAAAAAAAGAAAACACAGAATGAACTACCAAGCCATGAGAAAACAGAGAAAACTTAAATGCATGTCATTAAGTGAAAGAAACTATTCTGAAAAAGCTATGTGGTGTATGATTCCAATCATATGACAGTCTATAAAAGGCAAAACTATGGAGGCAGTAAAAAAATAAGTGATTGCCAGGAGTTGGTGGGTGGGGAGGCGGGAGGAAGAGATAAATAGGCAGAGCACAGAGTATTTGTAGGACAGTAAAACTATTCCATATGTTATATAATGGTGGATGCATGTCATTACACATTTGCCAAAACCCATAACATACAACACCTAGAGATAACCCTAATGTAAATGATAGACTTTGGGTGATAATGATATTTCAAAATAGGTTAATCCATTGTAACAAATGTATCACTCTGGTGAAGGATGTTGAAAGTGGGGGAGGTTTGTGTATATGGGGGCAGGGGTTATATAAAAGTCTCTATACCTTCTGCTCAATGTTGCTGTGAAGAGCCAAAAAGCTGGTCACAGCCCACACACACACACACACACACACACGGTTATAAGTAATTTTTTTTGTTCCTACAAAGGTGGTAGATGAAGGCACTGTCATAAAATTATCATTTAGAGAGACAAATTGAAAGGAAAAATAATTTTATTAAACTTTTCATTTAATTTCTTGTAATTCCAAATATTTAAACTGTTCTATTAAACATAATAGAATAATAAGAAATTCAAACATTTATAGGAATTGCATGGAATGGGAAGGATGCTATTCTCTACCTAACATTCCGTCAACATTAATTTCTACTGAACTTTAATTAAAATCAGTGGCCCTACCTTCCTTAGTCCCAGTGGCTTAAATTGTGTGGCTTGTTACCTCTCCTGAAATACTTTTCAAAATTCTCCTTTTCCATGTCTCTTGCACTATAAACCTCCTTTTATTTATTTTTTTCTGTTTCATTTAAAACTCTCTGAGTTTTTATTCCTGCCCACCTCACCCACTTATTATGTAAATTAACAGTTGTTTTTTTCCCCACAAGGAGAGATGACAGGGAAAAAGAAAGGAGGAACTGAGAAACCCTCTCCTACTTTTTAAAGCATACAAGGGAAACAAATTGGTTGTAAATAAGCATATTTTTGATGTATGTGCTCACACTGATATCATTCATTCATTTACTTATAAGTATTTATAAAATATTGGATATGTATTAGAAACTGCCATTTTCATGCTTTTTAAAAAATTGTTAGATATTGAAAAAATTATAATTTTGTATATTTATGGGCTAAAAAGGGATGCTATGACTTTTGAATACAATTTAAAATAAATCAAGCTAATTAACATATTCATCATTTCAAATATCTAGCATTTTGCCTTCATTTTGAAAATATTTACCAAATTTTTCTCATTAAATTTGGATTGATTTCTCCTACTGAAATTAAGTCTATTCTCAGCTTTGGGTATCCTAATTACTTTATTTAACTTTTACTAAAGACTCTACCTGCTGAAAACTCAAACCACGCTTTTCCTCTACCTCATGAATATCAGATGTAGCCATGAAGGTTGTAATTATTTTTTTCTCATTGAGGACTTGGTACAAAATTATAGGTATTTTGACAGTCTTTTTATATTTTTCATCATTGACATTCTTTCAGTATGTTGACTTACTCTTATTTCTTGCATAACTGTTTTTTTCTTATTTTTCTTTATTCATCACCCCATTAGAATATTTTATTATACTACACCATCTCAGTGCTTCAGTCATATACTCACAAATTGTTCAAGACATGTATCAAATGCCTAACAGGTGCTAGTCACTCTTATCCTAAGGGCTGTCAATTCATTGGAAATCAAGGGTAATCATGTCCCTTTCTCATAGAGCTTGCATGAATTCATTGACTGAAAAGCAAAAAGAAAAAAAAAAGGCACTTATGAAATATTGCCTCTCAGCATTTTGGTTAATATTATATGTGAAGCATTCACAAAATGTGTGAAGTTTTGGAAAGAAAATGTAAATAATAAACTCTCACAGACTTCGAAACATAATAGAGAAAACTCCACAAATGTTTAAAAGGCATTAATAATGAACCTAATTGTGCTAAATTATATAGCAGAGGTACATAAAATGTACATGGCAAAGTTAAAAAGGAACAGCAGATTTTTTATAGATAGAGCATATAGGAGTTGATGGAATTGATTTTGGAAGGAACATATCTCAAAATAATAAGTCATCTATGACAAACCCACAGCCAACATTATACTGAATAGTCAATAGAAGGAAGTACTCCCCTTGAAAACTGGCACAAGAACAGGATACCTTCTCTCACCACTCCTATTCAACATAGTATTGGAAGTTCTGGCCAGGGCAATTAGGCCGGAGAAAGAAATAAAGTACATTCAAATTGAAAAAAAGAAAGTCAAGCTATCCCTGTTTGCAGTTGACATGATTCTATATCCCACAAACCTCATAGCCTCAGCCCAAAAGCACCTTAAGCTGATAATCAACTTCAGCAAATTCTCAGGATACAAAATCAATGTGCAAAAATTAACAACATTCCTATGCACCAACAATAGTCAAGCTGAGAGTCAAATCAGGAATGTAATCCCACTTACAATAGCCACAGAAATAATAAAATATCTGGGAATACAGTTAAACAGCAAGGTGAAAGATCTCTACAAGGAGAAATACAAACCACTGCTCCAAGAAATCAGAGATGACACAAACAAATGGAAAACATTTCATGCTCATGAATAGGAAGAATCAATATCACGAAAATGGCCATACTGCACACTGCCCAAAGTAATTTATAAATTCAATGCTATTCCCACAAAATTATCATTGACATTCTTAACCAAACTAGAAAAATATTTTAAAATTCATATGGAATGAAAAAGCGTCCAAATAGCCATGACAATACAAAGCAAAAAGAACAAAGCTTGAGGCATCATGCTGCCAGACTTCAAACTATACTGAAGGGCTACAGTAATTAAAACAACATGGTACTGGTACAAGAACAGACACATAGGCCAATTGGACAGAATAGAAAACCCAGAAATAAGACCAGACATCTACAACTATCTGATCTTTTAAAACCTGACCAAAAAAAAGTATGGGGGAAAATATTCCCTATGAAATAAATGGTGCTAAGATACCTGGCTAGCCATATGCAGAAAATTGGAATTCAACCCCTTTCTTACACCATACACAAAAATAAACTCAAGATGTATTAAAGACTTAAATGTAAAACTCAAAACTATAACAACCCTGGAAGACAACCCAGGCAATACCATTGAGAACATAAGCACTGGCAAAGATTTTATGCAAATGACTACAAAAGCAATTGCAACACAAGTAAAAATTGACAAATAAGATCTAATTAAAGTTAAGAGCTTCTGCAGAGCAAAAGAAACTATCAACAGAGTAAACAGACAACCTACAGACTGGGAGAAAAATTTTGCAAACTATACATCTTACAAAGGTCTAATATCCAGCATATATAAGGAAATTAAATTTACAAGAAAAAAGCAATCCCATTAAAAGATGGATAAAGGATATGAACAGATACTTCTCAAATATGACATACATGTTATTGATTTTTCCTATCCACAAGCTTGAAATGTTTTTCCATTTGTTTGTGTCCACTCTTATTTCCTTGAGCAGTGGTTTGTAGTTCTCCTTGAAAATTTCCTTCATGTACCTTGTTAGCTGTATTCCTAGGTATTTTATTCTTTTTATAACAATTGTAAATCGGTTTTCATTGATGATTTGGTTCTCTGCTTGTCTATTGTCATTGTACAGGAATGCCTGTGATTTTTGCACATTGATTTTGTATCCTGAGACTTTGCTGAAGTTGCTTATCAGCTTAAGAAGGTTTTGTGCTGAGCTGGGCATGGTGGCTCATGCCTGTAGCCCCAGCACTTTGGGAGGTCCAGGCAGGCAGATCACCTGAGGTCAGGAGTTTGAGACCAGCCTGGCCAACATGATGAAATGCTGTCTCTACTAAAAATACAAAAAATTAGCTGGGTATGGTGGCAGGCACCTGTAATCCCAGCTACTCCGGAGGCTGATGCAGGAGAATCGCTTGAACCTGAGAGGTGGAGGTTGTAGTGAGTCGAGACCATGCCACTGTACTCCAGCCTGGGCAACAAGAATGAAACAAGAAAAAAGAAGCTTTTGGGCTGAGATGATGGGGTGTTCTAGGTATAGGATCCAAGAATGAAACAAGAAAAAAGAAGCTTTTGGGCTGAGATGATGGGGTGTTCTAGGTATAGGATCATGTCATCTGCAAACAGAGACAATTTGGCTGCCTCTCTTCCTATTTGAATATCCTTTATTTTTTTTCTCTTTCCTGATTGCCCTGATCAAAACTTCCAATACTATGTCGCATAGGAGTGATGAGAGAGGACATCCTTGTCTTGCGCCAGTTTTCAAAGGAAATGCTTCCAACATTTGCCCATTCAGTATTCTCTTGGCTGTAGGTTTGTCACAGATGACTCTTAATATTTTGAGATATGTTCCATCAATACCTAGTTTATTGACAGTTTTTTAACATGAAGCGATGTTAAATTTTATTGAAGGTCTTTTCTGCATCTGTGGAGATAATCGTGTGATTTTTGTCATTAGTTCTGTTTGTGAGATGAATTGTATTTGTTGATTTGCTTACGTTGAACCAGCCTTGCATTTCAGGGATGAAGCCAACTTGATCCTGGTGGATACATTTTTGATGTGCTGCTGGATTTGGTTTGTCAGTATTTTATTGAGGATTTTTGCATTGCTATTTATCAGGGATATTGGCGTGATGTTTTCTTTTTTTGTTGTATCTCTGCCAGGTTTTGGTGTCAGGATGATGCTGGCCTCATAAAATAAGTTAGGGAGAAGTTCTTCCTTTTCAATTGTTTGGAATAGTTTCAGAAGAAATGGCACCAGCTCCTCTTTGTACCTCTGCCCAAAGTAATTTACAGATTAAATGATATTCCCATTAAACTACCATTGATGTTCTTCACGGAATTAGAAAAAAAACTACTTTAAAATTCATCTGGAACCATAAAAGAGCCCATGTAGCCAAGACAATCCTAAGCAAAAAGAACAAAGCTGGAAACATCATGCTATCTGACTTCAAACTACACTGCACAGCTACAGTAACCAAAATAGCATGGAACTGGTACCAAAAGAGACACATAGACCAGTGGAAGAGAATAGAGATCTCAGAAATAAGATCACACATCTACAACCATCTGATCTCAACAAGCCTGATAAAAACAAACAATAGGGAAAAGATTCTCTATTTAATAAGTGGTGATGGGAACACTGGCTAGACATATGCAGAAAATTGAAACTGGACCCTTCCTTATACATTATACAAAAATTAACTAAAGATAGATTAAAGACTTAAGTGTAAAACCCAAAACTATAAAAACCCTAGAAAAAGAGCTTGGCAAAACCATTCAGGTCATAGGCACCAGCAAAGATTTCATGACAAAAACATCAAAACCAATTGCAACAAAAGCAAAAATTGACATTTGGGACCTAATTAACTGAACAGCTTCAGCACAACAAAAGAAACTATCATCAGAGTGAACAGACAATCTATGGAATGGGAGTAAATTTTTGCAATCTATCCATCTGACAAAGATCTAATATCCAGAATCTACAAGGAATTTAAACAAATTTACAAGATAAAAACAAACAACCCCATCAGAAAGTGGACAAAGTACATGAACAAAAACTTCTCAAAAGAAGACTTTTCTGCAGCCAAAAAACATCAGTAAAAGTTCAACATCACTGATCATTAGAGACATACGAATTAAAACCATAATGAGATACCATCTCATGCCAGTCAGAATGGCCATTATTAAAAAGTCGAGAAACAGCAAATGCTGGCAAGGCTGTGGAGAAATAGGAATGCTTTTACACTTTGGTGGGAATGAATTAGTTTAACCATTTCAAAGACATTGTGGTGATTCCTCAAGGATCTAAAACCATAAATACCATTTGACTCACCAATCCCATTACTGTGTATATACTCAAAGGAATATAAATCATTCTGTTTTAAAGATATATATGCACATATGCTTATTGCAGTGCTATTCACAATAGCAAAGACATAGAATCAACCCAAATGTCCATCAATAATAGACTGGATAAAGAAAATGTGCTACATATACACAATAGAATACTACGTAGCCATAAAGAAAAATGAGATCATGTCTCTTGCAAGGACATGGATGGAGCCGGAAGTCATTGTCCATAGCAAGTGAACACAGGAACAGAAAACCAAACACCACATGTTCTCACTCATAAGTAGGAGCTGAACCATGAGAACACAGGGATACAGGAAGGGGAACAACACACACCAGAGACTCTCAGGGAGTCGAGAGGAGAAAGAGCATCAGGATAAATAGCTAATGCATGCAGGGCTTAATATCTAGGTGGTGGGTTGATAAGTGAAGCAAAGCACCATGGCACATGTTAATCTATGTAACATATCTGCATGACCTGCATATGTATCCTGGAGCTTAAAATAAAGTTCAATTTTTAAAATACAAGAAGATATACATGTGACCAACAAATATATGAAAAAAAGCCCAACATCACTGATCATTAGAGAAATGCAAATCAAAACCGCAATGAGATACCATCTAGCACTAGTCAGAATGGCTATTATTAAAAAGTCAAAAAATAGATGCTGGCTATGTTGTGGAGAAATGGAACACTTTAAACACTGTTAGTGGAAGTGCAAATTAATTCAGCCATGTGGAAGACAGTGGGGCGATTCCTCAAAGACCTCAAGACAGAAATACCATTTGACTCAGTAATCTCATGACTGGATATATACTCAATGAAATATAAATCATTCTATTATAAAGACACATACACACATATGGTCATTGCAGCACACTTCACAATAACAAAGACGGAATCAACCTAAATGCCCATCAATGATAGACTGGATGTATTAGTCAGGGTTATCTAGAGACAGGACTAATAGGATGGATGTATATATGAAAGGGAGTTTATTAAGGAGAATTGACTCACACGATCACAAGGTGAAGTCCCAAAATAGGCCATCTGCAAGCTAAAGAGCAAGAAAGCCAGCCTGAGTCCCCAAACCTCAAAAGTAGGGAAGCTGACAGTGCAGCCTTCAGTCTATAGATGAAGGCCTGAAAGCCCCTTGTTAACCACTGGTGTAGGTCCAAGCATCCAAAAGCTGAAGAACTTGGAGTCCAATGTTCGAGGGCAGGAAGCATCCAGCACTGGAAAAAGATGGAGGCCAGAAGATTTAGCTAGTCTAGTCCTTCCATGTCCCTTGGCCTGCTTTTATCCTAGCTGCACTGGCAGCTGACTAGATGGTGCCCACCCATATTGAGAGTACATCTGCCTTTCCAAGTCCACTGACTCAAATGTTAATCTCCTCTGGCAACATCCTTACAGACACCCAGGAACAATAGTTTGCATCCTTCAGTCCAATCAAGTGGACACTCAATATTAACCATCACGTGGAGAGGTGAAGCCAGCTGAACTTCCTGGGTTAAGTGGGGACTTGGAGAACTTTTCTGTCTAGCTAGAGGATTGTAAACACACCAGTCAGTGTTCTATGTCTAGCTAAAGGATTCTAAATGCACCAATCAGCACTCTGTAAAGACACACCAATCAGAGCTCTGTGTCTAACTAGAGGATGGTAAATTCACCAATCAGCACTCTGTGAAAATGCACCAATCAGTACTCTGTGTCTAGCTAGAGGATTGTAAGTGCACCAATCAGCACTCTGTAAAAATGCACCCATCAGTGCTCTGTGTCTAGCTAAAGGATTGTAAATGCACCAGTCAACACTGTGTAAAAACACACCAATCAGTGCTCTGTGTGTAGCTAAAGGATTGTAAATGCACCAATCAGTGCTCTGTAAAATGGACCAATCAGCAGGACATGGGCAGGGATAAATAAGGGAATAAAAGCTGGCCACCTCAGCCAGCAGCGGCAACCCGCTCGGGTCCCCTACCACGCTGTGGAATCTTTGTTTTTTTGTTCTTCACAATAAATCTTGCTGCTGCTCACTCTTTGGGTCTGTGCCACCTTTAAGAGATGTAACACTCACGTGAACGTCCGCGGCTTCATTCTTGAAGTCAGCAAGACCAAGAACCCACCGGAAGGAACCAACTCCGGACACATTTTGGCAACCACGATGGGACTATAACCAAGCAGTGAGTACCATTGGACCCCTTTCACTTGCTAGTCTGTCCTATTTTTCCTTCGAATTCAGGGGCTAAATACTGGGCACCTGTCAGCCAATTAAAAGTGACCAGCACAGCCGCTGGACTAAAGACACAGGTGTCAGGCTTTCTGGGAAACAGCTCTCTGACAACCCCTGGCTCTTTGGAGTTGGGAGCATTGGTTTGCCTGGAACCAGCTTCCACTTTTCTTGTACTTCTGGACTGAGCCAAGGGTCGACAGAGAGGAAAGCCATTCAGCTATGGGGTCCCGACAAAAAGTTGGTTGACCTTGCGCCCATGAGCAGAACTCTCAAAGTCATGTTGCCCAACTGAGACTCACCCATCTATCCTATCTATCCTGACCCTTGCCTCCTGGGTCCTAATGCCTGTCAGACAAACTTCCTCTCACTTCTCTTCTCTGAGGCTAGTCCTACTTCTAAAAACCACTCCCTGTCTCTGGTGCTTTTCTAGTTTCTCCTGTAATAATGATTTCTAGTATAAACCTCAGGACTCTGTTTCCTTCTTTAGGCTCCTGGGCTCACCAATCAGAAAGACATAATTTTTGCCAAAAGCCCTGTCAGAGGGGGAGACTATCTGGAATTTTAGGATCCCTCCTCAGACAAGCAGGCCTAACAAGGCTATTCCTGAAGCTAGGATATGGGGAGCCTCAGAAATGATATCCTTCCTATTCATATGATGAGAAGTAAGGACAAAAGATGTCACTCTTCCAACCCTGGAGATCCCTTCCCTCCTTCAGGGTATGGCTCT
This sequence comes from Pongo abelii, assembly GCF_028885655.2. Classification (NCBI taxonomy): domain Eukaryota; kingdom Metazoa; phylum Chordata; class Mammalia; order Primates; family Hominidae; genus Pongo; species Pongo abelii. The sequence goes on from NC_071988.2 coordinate 27,465,292, forward strand.
CCACTTTATTTTTGGGGAATAACATCTTTATAGGAAGGGGTAAGGTCCCAATACTAACAGGAGAATGCTTAGGACTCTAACAGGTTTTTGAGAATGCATCGGTAAGGGCCACTAAATCTGATTTTTCTCAGTCCTCTTTGTGGTCTAGGAGGACAGGCAAGGGTGCAGGTTTTCAAGACTGTGTCAGTAAGGGCCACTAAATCCAACCTTCCTTGGTCCTCCTTGTGGTCTAGGAGGAAAACTAGTGTTTCTGCTGCTGCATCAGTGAGCGCAACTATTTTGATCAGCAGGGTCCAGGGACCATTGTGAGTTATTGGGCAAGAGTGGGGAAAACAAACCAAAACCACAGGTGTTTTTTTCTTCCAGATGGGAAACACTCAGGCATCAACAGGCTCACCCTTGAAATGCATCCTAAGCTATTGGGACCAATTTGACCTGCAAACTCTGAAAAGAAGTGACTCATTTTTTTCTGCACTACAGCCTGAGGAAAAATGGCCACCTGAGGGAAGTATAAATTACGATACTATCCTGCAGCTTGACCTTTTCTGTAAGAGGGAAGACAAATGGAGTGAAATACCTTATGTCCAAGCTTTCTTTTCATTGAAGGAAAATCCACAACTGTGCAAAGCTTGCAATTTACATCCCACAAGAGGAAATCTCAACTTACCCCCATATCCTAGCCTTCCTATAGCTCTCCTTCCTATTAATGTTAAGCCTCCTCTATTTTCCCCCACCCAGAAGGAAACAAGCAAAAAATCTCCAAGGGACCACAGAACCCCCTGGCTATCAGTTATATCCCTTTCAAGCTGTAGGGGGAAGGGAATTTGGCCCAACCTGGGTACATGTCCACTTCTCCCTCTCTGATTTAAAGCAGATCAAGGCAGACCAGGGGAAGTTTTCAGATGATCCTGATAGGTACATAGATGTCCTACAGGGTCTAGGGCAAAGCATTTAGAGATGTCCAAGTGAGACATCTCTCACTTGGAGAGATGTCATGCTATTGTTATATCAAACCCTGGCCTTTAACAAGAAACAAGCTGCCCCCTTGCCCATGCCCACTATGCTGAGGCAATCACTGGAAGGTGCACTGCCCCAGAGGACAAAGGTTCTCTGGGCCAGAAGCCCCCAACCAGATGATCCAACAACAGGACTGAGGGTTCCCAGAGCAAGTGCCTGCTCATGTCATCACCCTCACTGGGCCCCAGGTATGTTTAACCATTGAGGGCCAGGAAATTGACTTCCTCCTGGACACTGGCACAGTCTTCTCAGTGTTAATCTCCTGTCCCAGACAGCTGTCCTCAAGGTCCGTTACCATCTGAGGAATCCTGGGATGGCCTGTAAACAGGCATTTCTCCCACCTCCTCAGTTGTAATTGGGAGACTTTGCCATTTTCACATGTCTTTCTCGTTATGCCTGAAAGTCCCACACCATTATTAGGGAGGGACATATTAGCCAAAGCTGAAGCCATTATCTACATTAATATGGGGAACAAGTTACCCATTTGTAGTCCCCTGCTTGAGGAGGGAATCGACCCTGAAGTCTGGGCATTGGAAGGACAATTTGGAAGGGCAAAAAATGCCTGCCCAGTCCAAATCAGGCTAAAATAATCCACCACTTTTCCTTATCAAAGGCAATAGCCCTTAAGGCCTGAAGCTCATAAAGGATTACAGGATATTGTTAGACATTTAAAAGTTCATGGCTTAGTAAGAAAATGCAGCAGTTCCTGCCACACCACAATTCTAGGAGTACAAAAACTGAATGGTCAGTGGAGACTAGTGCAAGATCTTAGACTCATCATTGAGGGAGTAATTCCTCTATATCCAGTTGTACCCAACCCCTATGTCCTGCTCTCTTAAATACAAGAGTAAGCAGAATGGTTCATGGTTCTGGACCTCAAGGATGCCTTCTTCTGTAATCCCCTGCACTCTGAGTCCCAGTTCTCTTTGTCTTTGAGGATCCCACAGACCACACGTGTCCCAACTTACATGGATGGTCTTGCCCCAAGGGTTTAGGGATAGCCCTCATCTGTTTGCTCAGGCACTGGCTCAAGATCTAAGCCACTTCTCAAGTCCAGGCACTCTGGTCCTTCAGTATGTGGATGATTTACTTTTGGCTACCAGTTCGGAAGCCTCATGCCAGCAGGCTACTCTAGATTTCTTGAGCTTTCTAGCTAATCAAGGGTACAAGGTGTCTAAATCAAAGGCCCAGCTCTGCCTACAACAAGTCAAATATCTAGGCCTAATCTCAGCCAGAGGAACCAGGACCCTCAGCAAGGAATGAATACAGCCTATACTGGCTTATCCTCACCCTAAGACATTAAAACAATTGCAGGGGGTTCCCTGGTATCATTGGCTTTTGCTGAATATGGATCCCCAGATACAGCGAGATGGCCAGACCACTCTACTATAATCAAGGAGACCCAGAGGGCAAATACTCATCTAGTAGAATAGGAACCAGAGGCAGAAACAGCCTTCAAAACTTTAAAGCAGGCCCTAGTACAAGCTCCAGCCTAAAGCCTTCCCACAGGACAAAACTTCTCTTTATACATCACAGATAGAGCAGGAATAGCTCTTGGAGTCCTTACCCAGACTTGTGGGACAACCTCACAACCAGTGGCATACCTAAGTAAGGAAATTGATACAGTAGCAAAAGGCTGGCCTCACTGTTTACAGGTAGTTGCAGCAGTGGCCATCTTAGTGTCAGAGGCTATCAAAATAATACAAGGAAAGGATCTCACTGCCTGGACTACTCATGATATAAATGGCATACTGGGTGCCAAAGGAAGTTTATGACTATCAGACAACTGCTTGCTCAGATACCAGGCACTACTTCTTGAGGGACCAGTGCTTCAAATACACACGTGTGTGGCCCTCAACCCTGCCACTTTTCTCTTAGAGGATGGAGAACCAATTGAGCATGACTGCCAACAAATTATAATCCAGACTTCTGCCGCCCAAGAGGATCTCTTAGAAGTCCCCTTAGCTAATCCTAACCTTAACCTGTATACCAATGAAAGTTCATTTGTGGAGAATGGGATACAAAGGGCAGGTTATGCCATAGTTAGTGATGTAACAGTACTTGAAAGTAAGCTTCTTCCCCCAGGGACAAGCACCCAGTTAGCAGAACTAGTGGCATTTACCTGGGCCTTAGAACTGGGAAAGGGAAAAAGAATAAATATGTATACAGATAGCAAGTATGCTTATCTAATCCTACATGCCCCTGCTGCAATATGGAAAGAAAAGGAGTTCCTAATCTCTGGGAGAACCCTTATTAAATACCACAACGAAATCATGGAGTTATTGCACACAGTGAAAAAACCCAAGGAGGTGGCAGTCTTACACTGCTGAAGCAAAAGCCATCAAAAGGGCAAGGAGAGGGGAGAACAGCAGCATAAGTAGCTGGCAGAGGCAGGGAAAGACCAGCAGAGAAGAAAGAGACAGAGAGAGAGGAAGAGACAGAGAGACAGAGACAAAGTCAGAGAAAGGGAGAGAGAGAGAGGAAGAGACAGAGGGACAAAGACGGAGTCAGAGAGAAAGAGACAGAAAGACAGAAATAGAAGGAAAGAGAGAGAAGGAAGTAGTAATGAAAAAACAGTGTACCCTATTCCTTTAAAAGCCAGGGTAAATTTAAAATCTATAATTGATAATTGAAGGTCTTCTCCACAACCGTATAACATTCCAATGCCACCTTGTTGTCAGTGTGAACAAGGGAGTAGCCCAAAAGCACTGAGGCCACTGACAACCCACAGCCTTCCTATCAAAAATCCTTAACCCAGCAGGTTTCCTAACAGGGGATCTAAATCTTAATTAATTACCATACAAAAGTCTGACCAGACCTAGGATGAACTCCCTTCAGGACAGGACAATAGGTGGTTCCTCCAGGGCAATTAAGGGAAAAAGACAAAATGGATATTCAGTGAGTGATAAGGAAACTCTTGTAGAAGCAGAGTTAGGAAAATTGCCTAATAACTGGTCTGCTCAAATGTGTGAGCTGTTTGCACTCAGCTAAACCTTAAAGTACTTGCAGAATCAGGAAGGAGCCATCTATACCAATTTTAAGTTAATATGAACTGAATGAGGTCTTATTAATAGCAAAGAATAATTGAAATCCCAAACTTACAAGGTTTTCAACAAAAGTAAAGTTTGCTAAAAGTTAACAGTTTAACATGTATTATCCTACTACCACTCACTCTCAAAGGATTTCTCAGACAGTTTGCAAGAAATAACAAAATCTATCCTTACTCTACAGTCCAAAATAGACTCTTTGGCAGCAGTGACTCTCCAAAACCGCTGAGGCCTGGACCTCCTCACTGCTTAGAAAGGAGGACTCTGCACCTTCTTGGGGGAAGAGTGTTGCTTTTACACTAATCAGTCAGGGATAGTACAAGATGCCACCTTTTCCTTTACAGGAAAAGTGTTCTAAAATCAGACAATGCCTTTCAAACTCTTATACCAACCTCTGGAGTTGGGCTACATGGCTTCTCCCCTTTCTAGGTCCCATGACAGACATCTTGCTATTATTGGCCTTTGGGCCCTGTATTTTTAATCTCCTTGTCAAATTTATTTCCTCTAGGATGGAGGCCATCAAGCTACAGATGGTCTTACAAATGGAACCCCAAATGAGCTCAACTAACAACTTCTACCAAGGACCCCTGGACCGACCTGCTGGCCCTTTTACTGGCCTAAAGAGTTCCCCTCTGGAGGACACTACAACTGCAGGGCCCCTTCTTTGCCCCTATCTAGCAGGAAGTAGCTACAGTGGTCATTGCTCAATTCCCAATAGCATTTGGGGCATCCTGTTTAGAGGGGGGATTGAGAGGTGAAGCCAGATGGACTTCCTGGGCCAAGTGGGGACTAGGAGAACTTTTCTGTTTAGCTAAAGGATTGTAAATGCACCAATCAGCACTCTGTAAAAACACACCAATCAGCACTCTGTGTCTAACTAGAAGATTGTAAATTCACCAATCAGCACTCTGTGAAAACGCACCAATCAGTACTCTGTGTCTAGCTAAAGGATTTTAAATGCACCAATCAGCATTCTGTAAACATGCACCAATCAGTGCTCTATGTCTAGCTAAAGGACTGCAAATGCACCAATCAGCACTCTGTAAAAACACACCAATCAGGGCTCTGTGTCTAGCTAAAGGATTGTAAACGCATCAATCAGCGCTCTAGAAAATGGACCAATCAGTAGGACATGGGTGGGGACAAATAAGGGAATAAAAGCTGGCCACCCCAGCCAGCAGTGGCAACCTGCTTGGGTCCCCTTCTATGCTGCCAAAGCTTTGTTCTTTTGCTCTTCACAATAAATTTTGCTGCTGCTCACTCTTTGGGTCCATGCCACCTTTAAGAGCTGTAACACTTACTGCAAAGATCTGTGGCTTCATTCTTGAAGTCAGCAAGACCAAGAACCCACCAGAAGGAACCAACTCCGGACACAACACTGTATAAGGTGGTACATATACACTATAGAATACTATGCAGCCATAAAAAAGAATGAGACTATGTGTTTTGCAGGGACATGGATGGAGCTGGAGGTCATTATCCTTAGTAAACTAATACAGGAACAGAAAATCAAATACTACATGTTCTCACTTATAAGTGGGCACTAAATGATGAGAACACATGGACACACAGAGGGGAACAACACACACTGGAGCCTTTTGGAAGGTGGAAGTTGGAAGGAGTGAGAGGATCAAGAAAACAACTAATGGGCACTAGGCTTAATACTAGGTGATGAACTAATCTGTACAACAAACTCCCATGACACAAGTTTACCTATGTAACAAACCTACACTTATACCTCTGAACTTAAAATAAGTTAAAAAAAAACAAAAACTTTCATGGAATCTCAAGATGAGTCATGAAAGATAGCTTGATGTTACAAATAAACTAAGATTGCCTAATCCCAACTTCCTCTGTTTTTAGGCTAACTTAACAATTTATATAGTAATCGATTTTCTTTTTTATTCTCTACTAAAATATATACTGCAATTTTAATGATGTTTTAATTCATCTTTTCATTCTCTACTATCATAATGCCTAGTACTGAAGACATATTCAGCAATTGTGTAATGGTTGAGGGAATTCTCATCTCTCAGGTGATCCATGTGCATTTCAACTAAATATGGACTTTGTTGATGACTCAGCACTGACTGTTTTAAATGTTCTCATCAATAATCTGACTTAGAGATTTACATGTGAGAAAAACTCCTGTGACTTATTATTTCATTTTAAAATTTATTTAAAAGGAACAAAATAAAATTAGCTAGCTTATATAAAACATTCTTAAATTCTTCAAAATGACTCACCAAAACTCATAATTAATAAGATCTTAACATTGGATATTATGCTGTTTATAAATGAATAATAAATCTATAGATTTTCCATCAAACTTGATAAATATTTTTTCCTGAATCTTCTTTAAAAATGTTTCTTTTTCCTTGTCTCCTAGCAATAATTCTGTTAGTTACAGATCATCTCACTGGTTAAGAGACCCCAGTTGTCACAGATTATAATTAGCTATTGAATTTTCTTTGATTCATCTTTTAATTCCATGTTTCATTAGTAGGAAATTATCTTTCCATAAATGAGTAAAATTCTCAAGGTTCTTCAGAAAATGTCAGGCATCTAATCAAAGAAAGCTACATTTTTTCATGGAGTCAGTTGTACATATGTCTTTATTGATAGGAGGCTTTATGCTTTCAAATTTATCCTAAGGTGGACCTGAAAAATAGATAAGATATATTCAGTAATAGAAAGCACAGTCATAACTCAATTATACTTACAGGCAAGAAAGTACATACAGCCAATAATAGAAATTCACAATGTAAAACAAACTAGTCTTTTAAGTTATATATTCGTTTCCCTAAAACTAGGAAATAAGGGAGAAAATTTAAAAATGTTGTTGAAAAGTCATACCTTTTAAAATGTTGTGTAATCTCATATTTTAGATACATTTTTGTTGACATGAAGGTGATTTATAGTGGATTGTTACATCACAAAAACAGGTTACAGATCAAAATGCAAGTCCTGATCTTATTCTTTGAAACATGGTATATATATATGAATAGAAGAAAGGGAAAATGAGAGAGAGAGAATCTAAAAAAATGATAGTTTCATCTGACTGGTGATTTTTTTCCTAAGTATTGTATAAGTGTAGAGTACTTATGTCATAATTGCAAAATTGTAATTTTAAAAGAATATTAGTTTTTCAGTAATTTTAGTTAATATTTGTAATAATATTTTTAAAATATATTTAAATGTTTTACTATCATCTAGAAGCTCCACAAGTAAGGAAACCAGAAGGGTCTCATAAATATCAGAGGAGTAACTACAGACAGAAATAATATTTTCCCCAGTATATCTGAATTGTTTTTATATTAACATGTGAAATCACACACTGTGGTTAACAGAAAAAAACCCTATGATGAGGAAGGGAATCTGAATCTGAGCAGGGAGAGGCTGCACGTTCATCTAAAAGCAATAGCTGAGGCTGAGGATCTCTAACAGGAGAAAGAAACCCCTAACGCAATCCAACTAAATATTCCTGATGTTTTTCTGCTGCGTGTGTGTGCTCGTATGTGTGTGTGCACCTGCACATGTGTATGTGTATATGTATATTATGGGCATCACAATGTGCAGTCTCTACAAGATTCAGAAGTTATCTGAAATTAACTAGACTGATCTCTAAATAGCTTTCTGGTGCTCTAGCAATGTTTTGCAAATTGCAGGCCCCTTTGTAGCAGCTACATCACATGTGAATGCTAGACATCCAAATTCTTGGGCCTCAACCTAGGCTATTTATGAAATCAGCAACTCACCAAGCCTTCCAGGTGATTATGATACATAGTTAAGTTTGATTATCCCTGGTCTATAGGCCAAATTTTGATGCTAAATTTCCTATATGTGATTTTCCCTGTTTGTTATCATTTTACTCACAATTCTACTTACTATAAACTTCCAATATTTTCCATTGTTCCATTCCTGGTTCCCTTATTGATGCAAGGATACAACATTTCCTTTGAGGGTTGGAACATGTATAACTTTTGTATCCCTTCATAGCCTAGGACAGTGTTGCTAAAAAATGTTTAATAAATCTTTAGTTAGTGGAAAGTAAATTACTTGACACATCCACTAGCTAAAGCTGGTTTTGCAGACAGCTCTTGTGCAGACAGCTTGAAATGGGTAGAGCACTGCTTTCTAGATGATGCTGAATGTCAATATGAAAAAGTCTAATTTCCATGAAGCAAAGATGGCTCTTATTTACCCAGCAACATAGTGTTCCATTTGAGATTACCTATGCCAGGAACTCTTGTTCTTTGTTTTTCTGTTATATATCAAATATACAAAAGAGAGAACAGAAAATAAATTTGTTATATAGGAATGCTGCTATTTATTGTCAGCTTCAATACATGGTTTGATAGAGGATTCGCGATGGGTGATCGATGAAATCTAAGGACCTAAGTGTCCTAACTAAGCAATTGGTACATTTTACTCATCATAGTTATTTCAGCAGCCTATTGGAGCTGAAAAGGGAAAGTTGACTGAATATAACTCAAGGAATCTTAGACAAAAAATAAAAAAGAGTTCAGGTCAATCTTACCTTTATTCTGAAGTACTCTAATGAAGTATGTACTTGAATCTTACCCAGAACTTGTTCATTTATGTAATTCATTTTTTGGCTGTGGAGAGCCTGAGGTGTATAAGAACCAAAGAAAGCTGCTTTTTTATGAGAATGAGTCATTTACAATTTTGCACACCTTCTAAATAACAATCGAGAACTATGTTCAGATTATACTTTTTTTTCAGTTTTATTGACCATGAAAACAGTCTCTTAATTTAGTAATCCAGTCTCTTAGGAAGCAAACTACAATTTGGTAAGGTTTTATTTTGTGTTATACTGTTCTCAGCAATTTTCATGTTTTTAATCTGTGTGATGACCTGACATGTGTTGTTCAGTTATTGATTGATAGGTAACTGAGGCTCAGAGGGTTGAATACATTTTAACAGGTCACACAGCTAGGAAAGAGCAAACAAAAGAAATTACACTCTCATCTCTTTTCTGTTAGATAATTTAGTTTTTCAACAATATCTCAGACCTCATGAGAATATTTATGTCTTCAGAAATTTTTGTGGATCTAGCCTCAGGTGACTTCATGTGATTTTTAAACTTAAAACTCTTGTTTAGTGCAAATCTTGTCTCTTTGGCATCCAAGTAGCAATTTTATTTACTGTTCCTTTACTGTTCAAGTCTCCTGTGAATTTTCTATTTATTTCTCTGGCCAGAGGAGAGAGGAATGTTTGCTGACCTGGCTGTATGCTTCAGGCGCTGACCTTTTAGAACCATTTCTGGTTCTGGATGCTGGAGATTGTCCTCTTTCCATCTGCTTTTGTTTGTACTCTCTGAGCCACTGTTTGCATTTAATTTTAAAATGTCTCCTATTATCTTCCTTAGCTTTGGAGTTTTTATGCCACTTTTGTTTATATCTCTCATACTTTTCATTTCATCTAAAACTTAAAAAAAAAAATCCTAGCATAGAAGAGAAGATGCCAACTGGGGACAAACTCATGAAAGAGAAAAAAGAAAAATAAATAAAGTGGACAGAAATGTGAAAGAGATTGATATACAAAAAAAAAAAATACTGAGTTTAAACAGGATGTTTAGACCTGAAAATTTTCTTAAACAGAAGTAAGGGAAGTAAAGTGAAAGTGAAGAAAATGACCTATTAAAGGGTTTGGTGAAGCAATTACATAGATAAACTTCCTATAGATTGGCCATTAAATCCTAGAAACCTAAACTGTGGCTCAAACTGTCTCTATGTGCATGGGAAAAAAAAGTGTCTGAATTGACTTTCTGTTTAAATAGAGATTGAACAAATATGCACAGACATAGGCATCATCTGTAATTTTTTATAGTTCTGCAAAAAAAGAATTTGACCTAAATAGTTCTACATAATATTGGATACATTGGGTGAACTTTCTCAGTTATTCTCATCTTCTGAGGTTGGTGGAGATGATAGGTAATTTCTGTTCCCACTGGGCTAACCCAGAACAAAATTATATAGTCAGTTTCTATACTTTTCACTCTTCAGTTTTGTACCTTCCTTTTCCTTGCGCCTTTCCATTAGGATTCCAGCGACTTCATATTTTCCCTTTTAATAAGATTCCCCTGGGCATTAGTTTATTCCTGGTATTATAACAAAATAAATACCACAGACTGGATAATTCATAAAGACTAGAACTCTATTTCTCACAGGTCTGAAGGCTGGAAAGTCCAAGATCAAGGGGCCAGCAGATTCGGTGTCTGGCGAAGGGTTGCTCTCTGCTTCCGAGATGGTGCCGTATTGCTGCATCCTCTGAGTGGGACAAATTCTGTGTCCTCACTGGAGGAAGTCAGAAGGGAAAAAGGGCAAGAAAGGGTCTAGCTATTTCCCTCAAGTCTTTCTACAAGGGCTCTAATTCCATTATGAGTGTGGAGCACCCACGAGCTAAACACCTTCTAAGGGCCCCACTACTTCTTACCATTATTTCGAAGTTTAAATTCCAACATATAAATTTGGGGAAAAATGTACGTTAAAACCATAGCAGCCTAACTTTATTAGGAACATCAAAAGGTCATTAAAATATGTCAATAAGTGTTTATTGTTCATTTCTTTTATAATGTATTATTTACATAAATGTATATATAGTCACTCACTGCATAATGACATTTTGATTAATAGCAGATTGCATATATAATAGTGGTCCCATAAGATTATAATGTAGCTGCCCTATTAAATTTGATATTCAATTTTTCTTTATAGGACTCAAGGGGTTCAGAAATATGTATCATTTTAAATTTTAATTTAAAAAAAAATTTCCCAAGACCGTGTCCCAATCTGTCACCCAAGCTGGAGTGCAATGGCACGATCATGGCTTACTGCAGCTTCAGACTCCTGGACTTAAGTGATCCTCCCATCTCAGCCCCTCCAGTAGCTGGAACCACAGTTGCATGCCACCATACCTGGCTAATTTTTGTTTGCTTTATTAGAGACGGTGTCTCACTATATTCCTAAGCCTGGTCTTAAACTCCTGTGCTCAGGTGATCCTCCTACCTTGTCTATCCAAAGTGTTGGGATGATAGGTGCGACCCACTGCACCTGGCCATTTTTTATCTTTTATACTGCTTTTAATGTACCTTTTAAAAATATTTAGCTATGTTTAGATACATAAATACCAATGTGTAATAATTGGTGACAATATTCATTACTGTCATATACTCTACAGGTTTGTAGCCTAGGAGCAATAGGCCTTACCATATAGCCCAGATGTGTAGTAAGTTCAACCATCTAGGTTTGTATAAGTACAATCTGTGATGTTCACATAATGACAAAATTACCTAACAACACATTCCTCAGAATGTATCCCATTAAGTGACACAAGACCTTAAACAAAATATTGTACCCCCCAAAAAGTGTAACAATACACTTTTGTTGTCATGTGCCACTTTTGTTGGGGTACAATATTTTGAAGCCCACCAAAGAAGTATAAGAAGAGAACTCTGCTAGTCATTTTATAAGCGGCTATGCCATTTAATTAACACAACACTCTCATGCAGTAGGTATTGTTATAGAAGACCTAAGTCCTTTGAAATATTTCCCAAGTCACAGACAGTGATAATACTGAAGTTGTGTGCAGATTCAGGTCACTCTGGTTTTAAAGCCAGAATTTTTAACCAGGGATAGATTCAGATTATGTAAAACCTGAGGTTTACTCAATTTGAGGAGCCTACTTTAAGAAATTAATTCAAAATTACAAATGCATACTCAAATATGAGAGTGAACATTTAGAATAAGGACAAAAAGCAAAAATTGCACATTTTAAAAATCTGTGCAAAAATAACGAGGATTGCAAACTCTAGAAAAATAACATTTTTAATCAGCTACCTAATACATCTCTATAATACTTTTTTCTTAACATTTTTTGACTTCATATTCATATTACAAATATTTTGTATTATCATTTTCTATAAAGATAGTAGAAAGAAAATTCAGTCTTTTTACAATCAAGGTTAATAATATTTGATGTTTTATAAAGATTTTTCAAAAGTTTTCACTTTCACAACTAGTTATTTGTATATTAGTCATCTAGGGCTGCCATAACACGATATCACAGAGTGGGTGGCTAAAACAACATAAATGTATTTCTCACATTTCTGGAGGTTGGAAGTCTAAAATCAAGGTGTTGATAGCTGTGGTTTCTCCTGAGGCTTCTCTCCTTGGCTTGCTGACAGATGCACTCTCATTGTATCCCAGCGTGGCTTTTCCTCCGTGCAGATCTGCTTGTGATGTCTCTTCCTCTTCTGATGAGGACGCCAGCCCTACTGGATTATGGGACCAGCTTTATTATTCCCTTTATCTAAATTACCTCCTTAAAGCTCTTATCTCCAAATACAGTTACACTGACTGTTAAGGATTCAACTTATAAATTTGGGGGACACAAGTCAATGACAATTGATATTTTCATGCAAATACGTAAAATTGTCAAATTTTGAGAAATTATCTATTAAGGTTTTTACACACATGAGAAGTATTTCAAGAAACTTCTTTCACAATATTGCTAGAAATTTGTGCTCTGTGACAATAAGAATTCTGATAAATTGTATTTCTATAATTTCCACCAGAAAGAAAAATAATTTATGGTACACTTATAGTTACAGATGAAACATTATACAAGCAGACTACAGATAGAAGATAAATACAGCATATTCTTGAAAGTAACAAACCAGAAAATTCATAAAATAGTAATCCAATCTCTCTGAAATAGTTAAATAAATGGTGCAATTTACATATACGAAAGCTACAACCTACTTTTACTTGTACCCTGGCCCACATTCCACAGCATATTCTTGGCACATTGTCTGTCTCATTTCATCTCATTCTCTTCTCACCCATTGCCTGACAGTCTTACTCACACCTCTTTTTTTCTTCCTCAAACATGAAAACCCCATATCCACCTGCAAACTTCTTACTAATTGGTTTTTCCATCTGGATGTTCTTCCCACGAATATTCATCTGCAACTGCAATATGACTTTTTCAGCTGATCTCTACTTCCAGAGAAAATTGTTGTAATGGGTACCCAAATTACTTCCTGCCTGAAACTATTAATACTTAAGATAAAATATACAAATGGTTTTAAGACATTGGATCACGTAGAAGAGTGATCACTTAGGCAAGAAGGTGAAATTAAATAATCCCTAAAATTGCCTCAATTTACCAATTAAAGAGAAGTTCCTGACAGTCTCTTTGATCTAAGGATTTGGAGATAGATATTTAGGGAAGGCAAAGTAGCTAGAATTTATAGGGAATAGTGTCAGATCAGAACAGATCGGCTACTCTGGTCATATCTAACAAAGTTTAAAAGCAAGTCTCAAACGATCAAACATTTTTAAGTAAATTAACTGCACTGCAGAGCAAAGGCCAAGAAATTTATAATACTACAAAAATATCTTTCTTCCAACATAGTAAAATTCAGAGAGTCCATAATCCAACAATAATTACCAAGCATACAAATCCAGAAAAATTTTTACCATAATTAGGAGAAGTTAGAGTGTATACATATACACCCAGAAATTAGACATATGATAGGCTTTGCTAAAAGGTATATAACTATAATCTCTGCATTTAAGGAAAAAGAAGATTAAATATATTAATTGGAGATTTGGAAGATATTACAAAAGAAATTGAACTTCTAGAGAAGGAAATCGTGGTCGAGATTTACAAAATGACAACACTTGGATGGGATAAACAGGAGATCACACACTGTAAAAGTAAAGATTATTGAACTGAAAAATATAATGGACAGTATCCAAAAACACACAGAGAGAAAAAAGACTGAAAAAAAAATTCAGCAAGGTGAAAAATAATGTAATGTATTTTCATATATGTTTAATTGAAGTTTCTAAATGGGAAATGGGAACAAAAAAAGTAGACAAATTATAACATATATGATTCAACATAGAAAAGATAGTAATTCTTCCCAAATTGATCTATAGTTTGAATGCAATTCCAACAAAATATCAGTCCAGTTTTGTGAAGACACAGATAAGCCTATTCTAAAATGTATATGGAACAGTACAGGTATAGAATAAATACAAAAACTGGCTCAGGAAGAAAAATAAATATGAACAGACCCATGAAAAAAGAAAAGATACTGAATACAGATTTAAAAACCACCCAAGAAAGAAAGGTGCAGGACCACATGGGTTCATTGGTAAATTCTTCCAAACATGTAAAAATAAATCAACATCAATCTTTCTTAAGCTCTTTCAACAATTAGAAGAGAGAGAACATTTCCAAACTTGTTCTATGAGGCCAGCATTACCCTGATACTAAGCCAAACAAACCCACTACAAGAAGAACAAACTAAAGACCAATATCCCTCAGAATTATAGATTCAAAAATTCTCTACAGAATACTAACAGCCATATCCAGTAGGATAGCAAATGCACTATACATTATAACCAAGTGGAGTTTATTTCAAGAAAGTGAGGGTGGTTCGACATTAGAATCAATCAATGTGATACACCAAGACAATTACATTAAAAATGAGAATCTCAATTGATCTAGAAAAATAATTTGGCAAAATTCAATACTCTCTTATGAACTCGGTGAACTAGAAATAAAAGCGAACTTCTCCAACATAATAAAGATCATTGATATGAAACCCATAGCTATCATGATACACAATAGTGAAGAATTGAAATATTTCCCCATAAAAAGACAAAAAGACAAGAGTACCTGTTTTTGCAACTTCTATTCAACATTGTATTGGAAGTTCTGGCCAGAACAGTTAGGCAAGAAAAGGAAATAAAAGGCATCCAAATTGAAGGGAAATGATACAATTATTTTTATTCCCAGATGACATGACTTTATATCCTAAAAAATAATTTAAAACATCTTAAAGCTAACAAACGAATTCAGAAAAGTTTCAGGGTACCAGTTCTACATAAAAAATCAGGGTTTTTTTCTATATACTAGCAAAGAAAAACCTGAAAAGGAAATTTTAAAAATTTATTTAATTTTCAACAACATCAAAAAAAAAAGGAATAAATTTAACCAAGGAGTTGCAAGACTTTTGCACTGAAAGTTTAAAACATTACTGCAAAAGTAAATAAACAATATGAATCATTTGTCAGCTTGTTTAAAAACAGAAACAACAAACACAAGAAAATTGGTAAAATAATAAGGAAACAATACAGAATATCACGTTATATATATAATATTAAGACAATTAATATAAAATTTTAGAGAAACCCAAGAAGAGGTAGAAAACCTCAGAAGATCAATAATACAAAAAATTTATAAAAATACACGTTTTAAAATGTCCTATTTAGCATCCTAAGTGGTCCTATTTACCACTGAATGTTCAGTGAAATAATTTCTCTGCCATTTCTATTGTAAAGACCACAGAAAATTATAGAAAGCTACTAAACTGAAGTAAAAACCAGCATAACCTTAATAAAATACCATAAAACAAAAGCCTAATAATTTGATTTATAATTATAGCTGAAAAAATCTAAATATAATATTAGTACAAAAAAATAAAATCAGTATATTCAATAATAATAATACCCAAACACGAAGTATTTCATTCAAGAAACAAAATAATGCTTTATCATTAGGAAATAAATCAAATACGTTATTATATTTATAAGGTAGAAAAAAATCAATGTAATTATAACAACGTAGTGTAGAGATAAATTTTACACATTTTAGTAAATCAATAATACAAAGTTTAGTGAAATGGGAATAGAGGTATCAATTGAATGTGTGCAGTTAACATAAGAATGAAAGTCACGTATATTAAATATTGAAACTGTTGCAGTTTTTAGAAAAAGAATCTAAATATTCTCTTACTACTATTACTTAAAGCCAGGAAAATAGAGTTCTAAAATAAATTAAAGGTTTGTATAGAATAAATTGTAATTGCATAATAAGAAAACCCAAGATATTTACACAAATCTTAATAAAAGGTAATTTGTTAATTTTATAGTAGACAAACAAAAATGAAGTTTTCTGTTATTATATTTTACCTGTTTATAAATAGAAATGAGGAAGATAGTCCATTTGTTATATCCAAACAACTGTGGGGGGCCCTTTGAAGGTTTGTTTAAAAATCAGCTAACAAAAGGCAGATTAATTGGAGAAAAGGCAAACAAATGTTTTTAACATGTATATGTGGGAGCCTTCAAAGTGAAGACCCAAAGAAAAAGAGGAAATAGTCCATTTTTATCCTTAAATTCCACAAAGTGTGGACAGCCTTGTAGAAACATGATTGAACAAAAAGTTTATAATCTAATACTAATAAACTAAGAGGCAAAACTCAGCAAGGCTGTGGTCTAGATTCTTCTTGTCCTTTTTGAGCATGCATTTCTTTCTTCTGGAGGTGAGGCAGGCACTCTCTGAAAAAGCAGTCGTATGACTTAGAGTCAAACGAGGTAGTCAGATAATTTATTTACAGTCAGTTTTTACACAGAAAGATGGAGGGAAAGTTAGAATAATCATTTTAGGTTTTATGGTTACCATTGGGGAAAAATGGTTCTGGTTTCTATGACCTGCCTTGGGGAAGAGGGATCTATAACTAGTCTTGGGGGAGAATGGGCTAAGAGATAGGAAGGCAGGAGCAGATCGGAGAAAACTGCTTCTGAGACTGCTTCTGAGGCCTTCATTCTGGGGTACTATTTTCTGAGCCCCAATACCAATAAGCATGTAAAGGTAAATTCAAAGTAGGTTACTTGCATAAATTATAGTGAATAACTGAAGGACATAAAACATTCTGGAAGAGATGTACATTCCTTTAGAGTATAAAACTTATCAGAAAACTTCAGCTTTCACAAATATATTTATGCATGACATTTATTTCCAATAGGAATTACTTTTTAAAACTGGATAAGCTAATTTAATAATTCATATGGCAAAAATAGTTCATATTAATTTTCAAGTAAGTTGGGAAAAAAGAAGGTGATGGAAGAGGGACTTGAGTAGCACATATTAAAATAGGTAATAATCCCTTTAACGATTGGCAGAGCTTGCCATTAGACTGGTGTGAAGAGATACAATATAGAAACAGATGGATATTGGCAACCAGCAATATATCTCAATATAGATATACATGATATTGATATAGATATATAAACACAGTTACTTCCTGTAACATAAAGTATCCACATAAAGTGGACTATCTCTAACATTATCCAAACAAGTAAACAAACAAATAAATGAACAAAACCAGAAAATGCAGATTGACAAGAAGGTAAGGCAAAATCACCCATAATCCATAACTACACATAATTTGGTGAAAGTGATTTCTAAACAAGTGCTTTTATGTGTAAGTGGGCCTTCTGAGACCATGTTAACTCTGGTGGCTACACAAACAACGGGTCAGGCTCCTGCTCCTGAAGATTGGAAATAACAGGGCTTGAAAAGTACATGGGCTAGAGGCAGTCGTGTTGCAAAAGCTCCACTTCTGGAATAAAGAGAAACACTTGGAAATAGGAGATTTCCCTTAGGTAAGCAGTAAGTAGTAAGGAGGTGAGGGGGAAGAAAAGCGGCCACAAAAATAAGATAGTGACAGTGAATCAGAAGGAAGAATATATTAACTGCTAAGAATCACTGGAACCAGGCTCTTTGGAGAAATGGCCACTTCCTGGACCAGAAAAAGAAAGCATTAAGTAATGTTGGGACATCTTATAACAGAAAGCAAAGTAAGTAGTCAAAATATCATGAGAACATGCTAAAGAACAAAGAAGTCAAGCGTAAAGGGGCTCCCATAGGCTAAGTCTGACACACTTGAATTAGTATTTTGTTATTAATATCATTTCTGTAATTGGAGAAGATTAAAAATTCATGATTCCTTAATATGTGGGTGTTTGTATGCATCTGTGTGTATGTGTGTGTATGTGTGAGTCAGATAGAAATGAATGCTAAAACCAATGACTGAAGGGCTGCAGAACAGATATTTGTAAAGTCCCAAAGAACTACTGCATAGATTACCTGAGAATTGTAAAGGGGAAAAAATGTGGGAAAAGTAAGTGAGTCTTTTTCTTAAAAAGATCTGGTGGTCATTTTCTTTAAAAAGTGAGCAAGTTTAGCATTACTGACAGTTGGATTCTGGTTTAGAAAAAAAAATTATAACTTTTAAGAATAAAAGTATAATTGAATATGGATTGATAGTAGATGGTATTGGGGAATTATAGCTAATTTTCTGTGTCAGATGGAGCAACTAATTGAATGAACTACTGAAAAATGTCCTTATTTGTTGGAGGTGCATGTAAAGTATTTTGGGGTAAAATGTTAAGATTTCTGTAACTTTCAAATGGTTCCACAAATAAAATCTTAGATAGGTAAACAAAGAAAATGTATGAAAATGTTAACAGTTATTGAATCTAGATATTCTCCATAAGAATAATCATTGTATTTTTTTTAAACTTCAAGGTACTAAATTTTTCATAATAAGTGCTGGAATAATTAACAAACTAAAAAAAGAAAAATATTGACATGTTCTCTAGTTGTCAAACTTAATCTTAGGAAACCTTAAGATAAAATAGTCATGTATAATTGCATAAAATGAAAATATTTGTGTGCTACATAAAGTAGAAAATATACATAATAAGCCAAGGGTTAAACTTACAAACACGAAGAAAGTTTGAAAACTTATGAAAAATATAAAAATCCCAATAAAAATGAAAACAGTTTATAAATTGATACTTTACAAAAAAGAAAAAGAAGATGGCCAAAAAATTATATTAGACAACTCTTCAGCATTACTGGTGGTGAGGGAAATTAAAATAAAAACAGTAAAAAAGACACCTTATTTAATGTATTATATCAGCAAGTATTTTAAAGATTGACATAGTTGTTGCTTTTAAATGTATGAGGGAAAGGTTCACTTATACATTGCTGATGGAAGTGTATATTAGAACAACCTTCCAGAAAAACAAGATGCTATTATCTATTAAAAGTAAACTTTGCTAAAACACACACACACACACACACAAATCAACAAATCCCAAGAAACTGCCAGATTTGTACACAGGTATGTATTTGCACAAGGATATTTATTGAAGCAAGTTATATAACTGAAAACAATTTAAATGCCAAATAATACGGAATTATTAAATAAATGAAGCTACATCTGTAGTAAAAAAATGCAGTACCTAAATAAATTAGTTTGTTATTTATTTACTGACCTCAACACATGTCTATAACATGTTCTGCCACAGTGGATGATTTTGTTTTGTAAAATATAAAAATGAGAGAAAAGAAAATAAAACATTGGATGTATATTTGCACAAGGTTTTTTAAAAAAGTAAAGTTTGAAAGCAGAAATACCAAATTGCAAACACTGCTTAGCGCATCTCAAGGTTGAGAGAGGAAAAGAGAGGGAAAGGTAAGACTATCCACCCTTCCTTTGTAAATGTCTGTATTCCTTGGATTCTAAGAAATATGTATTCATTTTCTAATTAAAAATAACAATAAAGTAAGAAAAAACACATAAAACAATAGCACCAAAAGAAATTGCTACTGAATGAATTATATCCAGTCAAGCACAAATTACCATTTTCTAATGTGCAGAAGTTTGAATGCAGGCAGAGAGCAAAGAGAAAGAATTTATGAATCTTTTCATGTAAAATTAATGATGCAGTATAATGTGCGGTGTTTTTACTTTAAAAGAAGGTATCACAATGTGATATTTTATTGCTATGCCATTTTAATTGCTGCATCTCTGTGTGCTTTATTGTGAATATTTTGGTTTTGAATTTTTGACCCCAGGCAATTTCATTATGAAGTAGGGTTCCTTTTCATCGATTAGAAAATGTTACAAATCAAAGGGATAAACTATAAATAAAATGAATTAAAACTGGCCTCTTAAATTTTCTTATATTTTTCTCTTTATCCTGGTGGAACAAAGTGAACATTCAGTAAGTTAGTTGGAAATGAGTACATGAAAGAAAGAGCTGCAATTTTTTTCTTGGAAAGAAGTTTAGGAGAACTTTGGCTTCAATAAGTACATTAGAGAAATCAAGAAGCAAATTATCTCTCTAAGGCCTGGAAAAAACACTATATTATAACATTTTGTAATAACTAAATAATAAGTACAATTTATAGGATTGATAGTTCTTACATCCCATCATATAAACATTAAAACAGCATTTAAAAAATGACATTTACATAGAAACTTCTTATCCTAGGCCTTCTTATCCTCCTGTTATCCTTGTCCTTCAAGCCCCAAATGACACGTTAATCTCTTCTGGAAAACTGTAGTTGTCCTGTAGTTTAGCAAACTATGGTTGGGTTCTTTCTCCTCTTGAATGTTAGCAAGACACAAGATTCATATATTCTATTTGAAGTTACCTTTGGATTTGACATCTTGAACTTGACATCTTGACCAACAACAATGAAACTCTGCAAGCAGTGATTATGGGATTAATCTTGAAGATTTACCATAGTACCCAGCTTATATTATATGTTAAACAATTGTTTGTTGAATTCAATAAACTGACATAGATTATATTGGAAACTGCAGATTTATTGATACCTTAATGCTATACTAAATGTGACTAGTCTTTAGTCTTTTCTCCTTGGGAAAGAGAAATCTACTACTTCCTCCTAGTATGCTACCTTTCCTATGAAAAAGGATTAGCTTATATGTATTCTTTTCTCTTCAATTATCTTTTCATCCCCTTTACCCCTCATTCTCAGTACATGAGTTTGTGTATATGTCTTGAGAAAAATAAATGCATTTTAACTGAGACTTTAAAATAATAATAAAATAAATCAAATCAAATCAAATAATATCCAAATAAAACCTGGAGGCTTTAGGGAAGAATCTGCTTCCCTACTTTTTCCTGCTCATAGGGGCTGCCCACAACTCTTGGTTAATGGCCATATCTCTCCAGTCTGTCTTCATCAGCACATTTTCTTCTTTGACTCTGATTCACCTGCTTTCCTCTGATAATTCCAAGGATCCTTGGAATTATACTGGACTCACAGGTATAATCCAAGATAAACTCCCCATCCAAAGATCCTTAACTAATTACATCTGCAAAGTTCCTTTTGCCATCTAAGTAATATATTCACAGGGAATTAGGCCATGGGCACATTTAAGGGACCATTATTTAGCTTACCACAATTCCTAAAGATAAACCACCTTCTAGTATAATCATTTTTAACTTCTCCATTGATGCTGCATTATTTGTCAGCTCGCTCCATATTTCTCTACTCTGATTCACATGTGAACTTGAAGAAAATCTCTACATTCTTTCAGGCTTTGTGACTCAGTCCTTCACTTACCCTGAGTAAGAGGAATTTGGGCTCCTCCACTTCATTTATCCATCTTATATGAACAGCAAAAATAATCTTCATGTTGCCATATGGAATGACCACTTCTCTGTTCTAACATCTCAGACCTCGGTCCTCGATTCTTTTCTCTTTGATTTCTACACACCTAGCTTCTCATAATTCAGTTTGAGTGTAACATAGAAGAGTTGCCTCCTTTGACTACTTAAATTGGAACCTCCCAGAACCAATCAACTCTCTATTCCAACCTTTAGTTTGATTTTCTTTAGGACACTTAACAATCTTGGGAATTATCTTGATTATTAATTTGTTTACTTAATTATAATATCCTGCCTCCTCCTCTAATAAAATGGAAGATCTATGAAGGAAAGGAGCCACATCTCTCTTCATTACTGCTTTATCTCAAGTCTCAATAACTGTTTCTTGATACAAATATCTGAATGAATGACTATTAAAATTTGAAGGAGATTACAATCAATTTTTGTCTAATAGAGCTATTAAAATTAAAATTTTAGTAACCAATAAATATGAATTTAAATTTGAGTGATGTTTCCTATAACTAAGACTAATTAAATAGTTAATTACTTAAATTACTTGATTCCAGACAAGAGTTTATGTAAAATTAAAGCAGACTCTCCAGTGATGGAAAAGATAGGCTAGCAAAAGAGAATGTTTTTATATATACATATAATGATTTTATATCTATGCATACACACACACTCACTCTTGTGTGTATACCTGTGTGTTTATGTGTATATTTATGCGCATAATACATATACATATAAAAGCAAATACATGTACCTATATCCTGATGTTTTAGAAATAGACTTTTTGTGACTATAATCTAAGATCATCATCATCTCATAATGGTTTTCTGAAGTTATCTTCAAATATATTTAACACTTGAAGAGAGTGATTTTTTTTTGTATGTCTGGATATGCTACTAGAATAATATCCATTAAGAACCAAGATTTATCACTACTTGAAACTTTAGCTAAACTAAAATCTTTTGAAGGAATTAATATAATAACCTGACAGTTCAGGTTATAATATGACCATACATTTTTTGATAGATGTTCACAATGTCAAGAAAAATTTCTGCCTGATCTCCTATGGGTTAAAATCACAGTGAGAACTTCTGTACTTAGCATGGCCAAAAGAGAAAAGCCGAAGCTTCACATTGTTATCAGCATACAGTGATTAGTATAAGGGGCAAAGAAGAGTATACACAACTGAGTCTTGTGAAGTAAAAGCTTTCTAAGTGTCCTATATCATAGAATTTCCAGGAAAAAAATGTTTAACTGGTGCCTTTTTGTATTACAATTTGAAAAATGTTAAACAGAAGAAAAATAATGCAGTTAAAGGCATCTGAAGCAGCAAGAAAAATGTAAGATGTTTAAACCAGAAATACAATTTAGAAAGAGCAATTTTGATTGAATGGGAAGCATAGTTTACTATTTTAAATATATAAATACAATCAGGAGATATGGGTTCCACTGGTACTTCCTCTAAGGGTTACCTTTCTATGCATTTATTCTGAAAGTATAGTCCATTAACTTCCAAGTGCTCCTGAGGCACTTTCAGAGGGTATGCAATGTGACATCAAAACTATTTTTATTATAGCCCTAAGATACGGTTTGTCTTTATCAGTGTATTAACATTTGCCCTGATGATGCAAATGCAATTAGCAGATAAGATTTCTGGTGCCTTAGCATAAATTAAAGTGCTGGCATTAAGTATTCTCATAGTCACTATATTCTTTATCGCCATGTTCTTGCGGAAACACATCCTTGCAGATACATGCACACACATACCCACTGATACCAGTTACACTTAACAATTTTCATTATTAAACAGTAAAAGTTGTTATTTTATAAGACCTCAACCCTTAAGGTATTCTGTGTGATAAAATGAGAATTACACATAAAGCATTTCTGCTGCTGACCAAAGTACATGGTTTATTCCATGAAAATTACTATGTAATTGAATTGAAAGCTACACTAGCCCCTCTCTTCAGGAGTACTATTTTTGTGGAAAACAGAACTGACCAAAAAAATTGATTATTTTGGCTTGGGTATTTGGCAGACATTATCTTATAGATGAGCAAAGTGAGCCTGTCACTTTCTTTTTAAGGAAAAGAATCGATAGTATTTATTACCAATGATGAAATTATAGATTTAAAGCAAGAATTAAAATTTTAGAAAAACTTGTATTTTTCTAGTTTGAACTTGATAGTTTACTACTTGAAAGATTTTTTGGCCTGGCACGGTGGCTCACACTTATAACCTGCTGAGGCAAGTGGATCACCTGAGGTAAGAAATTTGAGACCAGCCTGGCCAACATGGTGAAAACCCATCTCTACTAAAAATACAAAAAATAAATTAGCCGGGCGTGGTGGCATGAGTCTGTAATACCACCTACTCGGGAGGCTGAGTCAGGAGAATCACTTGAACCTGGGAGGCGGAGGTTGCAGTAAGCTGAGATTGTGCCATTGCACTCCAGCCTAGGCAACAAGAGTGAAACTCTGTCTCAAAAAAAAAAAAGATTTTTTCCTGAGGTCACTGGTGATATTAATAATTGTTACATTATTAAAAAATGCCTTCCTTTGGAAAATCAACATAAGCCAGTGACAAATGAATGATGTTACCAATTCATACTTGGGCAAAAATACCCATTTTATCTTCAAGATAAACCAACATCGCATAGTATTAGAAGTGTATTGTAGCTGGTAAGAATGTTTGTCCTTCAAACTTCAAAAGTGTCTTAAAACTATTACCTCTAACAATTGTTTCTTCCAAATATGATTTCAGTTTCCACATTGCAAGTAATTTGAATAAACCATTACAGGATAGTTTTGGTAGCATATTATAAAGAATATCCAAAATTACCTAAAAATGTTGTCAAAATATCCAATTTCAAAATACTTATCTATGTGAGCCTTCTTTTTTTATGTATTTGAACTAAAACAACATTTCATTCCACATTGTATGCAAGTGCAGATATGATAATCCAGCTGTATACTATTAATCTAAAAGTTAAAGATATTTAAAAAAACATAGAACAGTGTCACTATTCTCACTTTGTTTGCTTTGAAAAATATGGTTATTACTTTATAATATATATATTATTTACATTAGCATATAATGTGTTTATTGTTATTTGTAAATAGTCAATAAATGTATATATTTAAATTTAAAATCAACTTAAAATTTAAACATTTTTAAATGAGTTTTAATTTCTAACCCAATAAATATCAGTAAATACAACACCTACAAACAAAAGTTCTCTGGAGTCCTTAGTAATTTTAATGAATATATAGAGATCTTGAGAACAAAATTTGTGAGAACCAATGGTTGACAGTAATAGTTTTAAAACACTTTTGAAGTTTGAAGGAGAAACATTCTTCCCTGAAATTTCAACAATAACAACAAAATAATGTGCAGCTGCCCTTCTCGAAGTGAGTAAATCCTACCAGCGAAGTAATCCACACACACACACACACACACACACAAACACACACATATCAATATAATAATAATACCTCTCTAGGTAGCGTGGTTCCAAAATGGCTAAACTGATTTGATGGTATAGCAAATATATGTAACTTTGCAAGAAGTATATACTCTATTATCTATATTACATACACCTCATAGCTGGAATATAGTGATACTTAGATTCATTGCAAATATGAAAAGGCATTTATTCCACATCAGCCTGATTACAAATAGGTCAATCAAGTAGTATACAGACAGAATGAAACTGTCAGAGCACAGACAACAGATTGATGAAGACTTTATATAAATATGTTAACAGACACAAATACAATGTACTTTTAATTAGCAAGATTAGTAAATTCAAAATATTAAGTTGGTCAAATGATCTGATTTTGAAATTAGATGAGATTCTACATTAACTTACTCTCATAATGTTCCTCTTTTAATATAATCTTTTGCTAAGGGAGATCCAATATGTTTTTTATGAAAATTCTAGATTTAAGGTTTTTAATCAAATTGCAAGTTTCTCACCAGAGAATTTGTAAATGTACAGAATTCTAAGCATGGATCACAAAGAATATACACAAAAACATGCAACTAGGTGATGTCTTGTTCGATGTTGGCGTGATGCTTTCTGTTGGCTCACAGAGGATTTTGCTCCACTGATTTGACGGCAGGTTGGTCTAGGTCACATTTTAACAAGTTTCATTTCTGCTAACAGACATGTTATCATTCTCTAGAGCTTTCTTCTCTGCACAGCATTTACTAGGCTGTGTGTGTGCATAAAATGCTACTCCTTTATAATGCTGAGTATTCAATAAGCAAGGTCACTTTTAAAAGTAGCCACTTTCGTATTGATAGAGCTGTCTCCTCTAGCTTGTTTCTCTTAAAATATTGGCTAATGGATGACTACAGGTGATTTTTAAAGTAAGAGTATTAGTCAGGGATTAAAGTGCCATAGCTTCCCTCACCTGTATGAGAAGATGTCAGTCTGATTTGTGATGGATGGTCTCATATAAGTTTAGGAGCCTCTCCCTTTTTTCATATGCAGCATCTTTGGCCACATGGGAAATAAAATCAACATATGAGGGTACAATGTGTGGCATAGGTCTATTAGAATAACTTGTAGACTCAATAGTTTTAAAATAGTCTCTTTGTAACAAATGCCACAAAGCAATACAAACAAAAGTGTAATTGTCCAGTCTTCAGAATGGCAGGCAGGTGGCTGGTAAACCTCTATGTGGTTTGAGAGTGGAGTGGGAAGACAGCTCAGCTAGTTCAACTCATCAGAGGAGTCATTTAGGGAGATTTCTTAATGGGGTATTATCAGTGAATTGTATCTTTCCAAAGTACATGTCAAAGTACTAACCCCGGTAGCTCAGAAGATGACCTTATTTGGAAATTACAGCATTTCAGAATAGAAAAGGTAAGATCAATGGAGTAGGGTGGGCTCCTGTATCAGTGTGGCTAGCATCTTTATGAGGGATAATGGGTAAAGGCATGGTGACAATGCCATGTGAAGATGGAGGCAGAGGTTGGAGGGTTGCATCTACAAACCTAGGAATGCCAATGATTGTCAGCCATCACCACAAGCTTGGAGAGCGGCGTGAAACAGAGTCCCCCTCAGAACCCTCAGAAGGAACTCTCCCTGTTGACACCTTGATTTCTCACTTCCAGCCTTCAGGACAGAACACATTTATGTTGCTTTAAGCCACTCCATTTGTGGTACTCTGTTATAGCAGCTCCAGGAAACTAACACATGAGGATTCTGAGAGGATTATCATGTTCTAAAATGTGAAGAGAAATGAGATGCAGAATTTATTAAACCAACCTGCAATCAAGTTATTAATATATACCTTTTTGTATAGATGAGCAGTGAGAGGCATATGAAGATATTCTCCTCCAAATACCTCCCACGGTACAATCTAGATTAAACTTCAGAAGCACTGACCATTTTTGGATTTGTATTCACTTATATTGCAACAAAATTTATGTAAAGAAAAATATGGTGCAAACAGGCCATGGCAACCCTTAAGCCATCTTCAAATTCATCAAGTGATAGAATATTTGGCCTCCTTAGGCTGAGAAGAGAAATAAGTGTTGAGGAAAATAGTCAAAATTTTATTTGAATGGACACTCTCTAGGCCTTTTACAGCCTACAAGAACCAAAATAAAAGTGTGAGACTAACATTCTATTATTCAAAAGTGATAGATAATGAGAAATACGTTCTTTTTTCAGAGATATGTGTAATGTCACATATGAATTCTCCAAAAAGTTATCAACCAGCAAGGTGGCCAGAGTTGGGAGAACTGCTTCTCTTAGAACAGCTTTTACCTTTACCCATTAAAGTGACCTTTTATGACCAGTGCATGGATGAAGAACACATTTTGAGGAAATGGGAGTGAAAAAATATTCAGAAAACAGAAATCTATTTATTGAAAAATGCAAAATTAGAACATAACTTTTGAATTGGGAAATGTTTTGATTCTCTCTTAGCATGATGATTTACTTACAAAAATTATTTAAATGAATAAATAAATTACTTGGTTGACTCCACTAGTCTTTTTCTATTGCATTTTTCTTTGTTGTTTAGTGATTTAATTTTCCTAAGGTCATTCTAGAAAGATGGTATATATTATGAATAATTATTTAAATCACCAGTGTTTCTTCATATTAGAGTTGACTTTTCATTTAGTTTTACTTTAAGGACTTTCATGAAGAAAATCTCACAGTCCCATGGAAATACACTATCAGGAATTTTTTTGATACAAATATCTTATAGAAATATGAACGCCTCATTCTAAAATATCTCACATGCTAAATATTGTAAAATATGTTGTCTTGGAATGGTTAACTATGGATGGTAAGACAATTTTGAGATAATACGGCTCATCCCCTTTACACTTTAGATATGTGGGGATAAAAGAGGAATTCATGCAAACTAATATGTTTTGATTACCCATGATGTTGCAGGTTGTGGTCCAGGAAATTTACTCATATGATACCAAGTAATCCATAAGATTAGTTATCTCTAATTTATAAACGCATGAGCTGAAATTCAGATGAGTTAAGTGACATATCAAAGGCATGAAGAAAGTAGTGGCAAATTGTACAGTTTCCTATTTCTCTATACTACGAGCACTGCAAACATTTAAAAAATATATAAAAGTAAAAAAATCCTGGTTTACAAGAAAAAAACCTTTTTATTGCTTATCTTCTACCTAGATGCCATCTTATAGCTATTTAAGTAGTTGTCAGCATAATGATTTCATAGTTTTTATTTTCTGCTTTCCAGGCATTTTCATTTCAAATAAATTTATTTTCATATTTCATACAATTATAATTTTTAATTTATGCATGTTTACCTTCTATCCATATATAATACTTTTTCTACCTATACTACTAAAATGACATAGTTTATTTTATATTTTCTTTTATATTTTATTTATTTTATATTTTCTTTTATTATAATGTCTTTTATTTAAAAAGACATTTCATATACGTACTAGTATAAAGTTTCTTTACAGTATTTTTTATGTCTATCATGTCAAAAAATCTGGATTTATATTATTTCCAAAATGCTAATACTAATTTTCAGAGCTAGTAGTAAACTCATTTTGCTAAAAATTTGTGGGCCTTTGATATTCATAGTTTAGAAATATATATATTTAAAATTTCCAAGAATAAAATTTTATTTCTTCATTAAATTCTTGATTATAGAATTTGTTTAACTTGCATTTTTCCTGGTTAATTTTTTTCTATTTTTTTGTTTATTTACTAGGCACTTAAAGTTTTTCTGACAATGTAATATATGCTAATTGCAGTACAATTATTTTATATTATCTATGATAGTAATGTAATTCTAAAAATTATCTTATTAGATAGGCACTATTTTCCCTACATTATCTCAAACTGAGATGTAATGCTATAGCCTGCATTTGAAGATGATTGTGTGATGTCAAATCCTGTTATATTCTCTACTCTAAAGCCTCTGTACTTATTTATGTAAATCAAATATAAAGGCTGACCTTGAGAATCTCAGAGATCCCTGAGAAATTTATACATATAGTTATCTATTCTCCAAACACTGAGTGTTATTAATAAATATTCTAGGCAGTCCAAAACAATAGTAATTTTAGATTGTAATTTTATGGTAATATTAACCCTATTTTGTTGTGCCAGGAGAAATTTTTGAAGTTAACTTTACATTACTGTCTAAGGAAATGTACTGTGGTCCTGACAGGAGAACTAGCAGCAGTGTGTGCCCTGCATATTTGTAACTGACAATGCCTATGGCTTCATTTAGGTTTGATTCATCAGTCATGTCATCTTCTGAAAGCACTAGAAACAGCGGCAAAGCTGGAGTGCCTTTTGACGTCCTTTCATACTTCCATAAGGTTATTGTACATCCATTAACTCAAACGACAAAGGAAATGTCATCTAAGTTGAGTGAATGGATGCTAGGACTCTAAAAGCCCTATTGTCTCAGGTGAAGGGGCAAATGTGCAGCCTTGGGGGATGAAAATGTCTGAGAGTCTACCTATGTAGTTACTTGTGATGCACATTATCTTTACAGATTTATGGGAAAGAGGATCATCAACCACCAAATAACATGATATATATAACCAGACCTTGGAGTTGACCCGTATTATTCTTCATCTGTTTTTCACTGATGGTCTCTGACTTACAATAAATATCAGTTGCCTAAGAGTGTGAAGTCACAATGGAGCCAGGACAAAAAAGTTTCTAAGGAAGGGCATGCTTGGAAGAACATGGGAAAGCTGTCAGAATTCTGACTGTGACATTACAGCTGAGTTGGTAGAAGCGAGAGTATAGGTTAGAACCCATTTTTGTGTAAAACCAACTCTGGAAGAACTAAAATGAAAATGAAAATAAGAAAAGATAGGATATTTGATGTCAAAGAACCTAATAAATAATCTTGATATGGTTTGGCTCTGTGTCCCCACCCAACCTCATCTTGATTTATAATCCCCATGTGTCAAGGGAGGGAGGCAACTGGATGATGGGGGTGGGTTCCTTCATGCTGTTCTCCTGACAGTGAGTGAGTTCTCATGAGATCTGATGGTCTTATGAGTGTTTGGAAGTTCCCCCTTCGGCCTTCTCTCTTGCCTGCCACCATGTAAACGTCACTGCTTCCCCTTCTACCACGATTGTAAGTTTTCTGAGGCCTCCTCAGCCATATGAAACTGTGAGCCAATTAAACCTCTTTCCTTTATAAATTACTCAGTCTCAGGGAAGTTCTTTATAGCAATGTGAGGAAAGACTAATATAAATGTCAAAAGCAGACATACATGAAATAAATAGAAGTGACAGAGGAGAAATGCACTGAATATTTGTAGTCTCTTTGGGTGAAATAAGCCAAAAGCCCACGGAGCAAAGGGAAGAATTTGGAAACAAGAACCTGTATTATACAGACCAGTCTGTTTCAAAGGTAGTTCATGACTCACCTTTGGAGCTAGTTAAAAATTCAGAATTCAGGGTCCCTTTCATTAGATTTACTACATTTGAATTAATAAAGATGAAGACTGAGAATCTAGATTTGAAGCAAACTCATTGTTGATTCTTACTGGGATCTCTTGTGACAGACCAAGGTCTCAATGTCTCCTTGGCTCAATCATTTTCTCCTGCTTTCACGTTCTTCCTTTGAACTAGAATTCACTGTCTTCTCCATTCCACAGCATTTGTAAAAGAAGACATTGATGCAATCTCCTCTAGGTTCATAAAGATAAGAAGTTCCAGAGTTTTGTGCATCAAGTGAAGTTATCTGATGGACAATGTATATAAATCAGCCGCTGTCTGCTAAAAGAGAAAAAGGCGTCTTCGTAGAAGTTATATATAGCTTACGTGTTCACAGGATTATCACTTAGGACATTCAAAATTAATAGATGGGATATCCGCAATTAGTTTTAGCAGGGAATGAATTAAATGTAATTTCTGAGTAAAATTGAAGTAAATTTTCCCTTTCCCTTTGATAAATCTGGAGTCAAAGATCATTAATAGGCTGGGCATGGTGGCTCATGCCTGTGATCCCAGCACTTTGGGAGGCCAAGGCGGGTGGATCATGAGGTCAGGAGATCGAGACCATCTTGGCTAATATGGTGAAACCCCGTTTCTACTAAAAATACAAAAAACTAGCCGGGCTTGGTGGTGGGAGCCCATAGTCCCAGCTACTTGGGAGGCTGAGGCAGGAGAATGGCGTGAACCTGGAAGGCGGAGCTTGCAGTGAGCCAAGATCGTGCCACTGCACTCCAGCCTGGGCGACAGAGCGAGACTCCGTCTCAAAAAAAGAAAAAAAAAAAAAAAGAGCATTAATAGATATGAGATGAATGAAGTCCAAGAGGCTTCATTTGTACTTTATTACACTGGGATCCAGAAATAAGACTTGCAAGTAAATTGTAAACAAAAGTCTCATCTTTATAGAGAGGATTGGAGCTAAGTCTTTTGACTAAAATTCAACAATACTCAGAGCCATCACAAAAGTTCTTATCAGTGTCTCTATTCTGCAACTCACAATTTCTTTTTTCAAAATAGTTTTTGGGAAAAATTTTACACTCAGTTTTCTTTCTATATATAGAAAATAAATTATAAAATAATATTTGTAGAAATATAGAGTACTGCTTTGAGTTTAAATTTTTATTGGTAGCCAGGACTTAGTTTTGAGTTCTTTTTGGGTAACATAGCAACTAGCAAACAAAAAAATACAACTAAAATTCAACAGTCAGTATGTATTGATATTTATATGAATTAAAAAATTGATGGGTAACATCAGTCAGTTATATGATAATAATACTTACAACAAATATTTTTCAGCCACTATTCTAAGCAATTAATATGCAATAACTTAATGTAATGTACTAAAATGTATAGTAAGATTTCTGTTAATTACTTGAGAAGTTGAAATAATTATTTAATTGAGATACCTTTGGATCTCAAAATCCAAAACAAAACAAAACAAAATAACCCAGCAAATACACGAAGCCACAATAGATAGTGACTGTACTAAGGGAATTAATTGTCAACGAGGGAGAACTGTGCTTGTTGTGACTGCAGACTTTGGTGTGCCCTTTCTCTTCTGGGTTTGCTAGATGTGAGGAATGCACTAGCAAGTTTATGACACAGACACTTAAGCTTTCAGAATTGAAAAAAGATGCAACTTGGCCAACTACTCCAAACTCTTCATGTATTTTTGTATAACAGTGACTACCTACTGTTTCTTTTGCTCACCTTTACTTACAGGAAGTTTTTAAAAACATTCATAATTAAAATATCTGATACAACTAGATAAGAGCAGTGCATCATCACCATCTTCCCAAGCATAACATGAAAACATGGAAACCGAAAATGACATCCTTCACTACCTTTCCTCTAGATTGGAAGGCAAAAAGAAGGTAGAAGGACTGATTCATATTGGAGTTGTAGTTAAGCATTGAAACTTCAAAAAAAAGGCTTTGAATCGTGGCTCTTCCATTTAGTAGCTGGCTGATTTTGTGAAAAATACTTATTCTATCTCTATTTCCTCATTTATAAAATGAAGATATGCTGGTTAATATGTGTCAGCTTGGCTAGGCTATGGTACCCATGTTTGGTTAAATACCAGTCTAGATGCTGCTGTGAAGGTGTTATTCTCTTTTTAGATATGATTAACATTTAAATCGGTAAACTGAGTAAA
This sequence comes from Pongo abelii, assembly GCF_028885655.2. NCBI lineage: Eukaryota > Metazoa > Chordata > Mammalia > Primates > Hominidae > Pongo > Pongo abelii. The sequence goes on from NC_071988.2 coordinate 27,497,818, forward strand.
GCAGATTATTTTTCATAATGTGGATGAATGTCATCCAGTCAGCTGGAGGTTTCCTCTTTCTTGAAGAAGTAGTAATTCTACTTCAAGAATTTAACTTTTGAAGTAATTGAAGTAATTCTACTCAAAGACTGTATCATATAAACCTTGCCTAATTTTCAGCCTGCAGATCTCAGACTCCCGACTCCACTATCAACGCTTACCTGAATTTCCAGCCCACCCTCCTGTTTTACAAATTTCTGACATTCAGGTCCCACAATAGGGAGACCCAATTTCCTAAAAGTAAAATATAAAACCCTCCCCAACCTCATTATTTTATATATAAAATGTGGTAATTATATCTAACACATAGAATTGTTGTAAGGATTAAATTATTAATAAGTAAAATGCTTAGAGTGAGGTCTTGTGCAAAAGTAATGTATCTGTTAGTTAATATTTTATTTATCTCTCTCTAGCATTAAGCACTGTGTCTTGCATAAAATAGATGCTCCATGAATATGAGTTGAACTAAAGTTTTATATATGAATCCTTCTTGACCTAACCAATTTTACGTTTATCCTTGAAATTTGACAACTAATATTTACAAATCCATTTCTTATGAGAATTTGCTGCCATTTGAAAGTAATAGATGATGACAAAGTCCAAATATTTGTATACTTTATTCATGCTATAGTAGGAAAAAAAAAGCAGAAGCTTTCAAATTATATAGATATGAAATGAAATTCTAGTAACTCCCTTAGAGAAATATGACTCTGAGGAAGTCACATTACGTCTCTATTTTCTCATCTCCAAAATTGTTATCATGATAAATATCTCATAGTGGTGCCTTTGTGAAGGACTTGGTCCACCTTAGTCACTCAAAATTGGCAATGTTATATTAATTCTTATTTATGAATTCCCAGTTTATCCTAAATTGGTTTGCACCAACAGAGAGCAATTAAATCCGATTACAATCCCTTGTTTTTACTAGCCCTAACCATGTAAGCAGATTTTCCAGGGAGCATTTGGTGATGTGTACGTATCTCAAATATTTTCTACTAATAATAGTATGTGATTTGGTAATTAGAAATACCAGCTTCACATTATAGAAACAAAGCACTATTTTAAAAACGTAATTTGGCCTTTGACTCAAACAACCTGCTGAATGTTTTACTGATTACTCATGGACATGCATTTTTAAGTAGACTTTTCGTACAAATGCTCCTCAAATACTCTACATTAAAGAAGTATCCCACCTTTTAATTGAAAAAATCAATGCACTTTTCAATGATTTTATTAATGAAACTTCTTTAGTAGTATTGTGAACTGATTTTATGAAGATGGAATATTCAAGCATTTTAACAGAGCAGAAAAATATTCCATGAGACTCATTGCCTCATTGAGCACTTACATTTGCATAGCACTTTGCATCTGTTAAGAGCTTGGTGATCACTTTTATTAGTTAGCAGTGAGTAAGGTCAATATTATTTCTTGCACTTTCCAGAGAAAATATTTGAATGCAGAGAAATAAAGTGATTTCAGCCATGTAAGTAAGAAAGTGGTGATTTCTGAGTTCCATTGTCAGCTTAAAATATATTGTCAAATTATGGCACTCACTTAAATTGGCAACCAAATGTTTGTGGTATTCTCACCAAAAAAAATGGGGGAAATGCCTGAAGATCACTTAAAACTCCTTCTGTTATAGTGCTACTTTTATTTAGAGGGAAATATAATTTAAAAAAAAAAACCTACAGCTAAAACCCTTAAATATGCTACAGTACTATATTTATTAGATCTTTCTCCTCTTAGCCTTCAGTTCATGCTTGAGATGTTCTAGAGCCACTAGGATATTAAAAAGTAGGAGGAGAAATTAGAAACTCCAGTGATTGATTTAGGATTGAACTGTAGAGCATGTTGTTAGATGCACATTCCAAAGTTAAAAAATAAAAACAAAACACATTTAATTACTGTGTTTTGTTCTAAACTCTAGCAAAATCTACTTGCTAAACAAAACATTCAAAATTTGCTTTTGAAAGGAGTGAGAAAATGATTAGCTAGAGATTAGTTTTGGTGAGGATCATAAAAAAGTATAAAATTTCAAGGAAAAACAAATAATCCCAAAGAATATTTCGTGATTAAAAAATAAATAATTTACTTTAGTATAATGCAAGATAGCTACAGATTTTAGAAGTAACAGACATTACAAATATTATCAAAACTCAGTAGCAGAATTCAGAAGTTACTTAGTATTCACTGTGACAGCAATGCAGTCTTCTCTAAATTATCTAAGATTGTGCTAACTCACTCATAATTTGGAAACTTGTGCTGTCAGAAGAAAATATGTAGGCAATAGGTAAGTAAAATTATTATTAAAATGAATTGAGTTAATGTACATAGGCACATGTAGTAAATGGCAGTATTATAATCATGTTTATTTTATCTTACAATCTTACTTACTTAACTATTCACCATTTGTGTTGCAAGTGTATTACTAACATTCTAGGTTACTATAAACACTGAAATGATAGTTTATTAGCGGAAATGATATTGCACAGAAAAAGCAAGGCATCCTTTAAAGTCAAATTATCACCATGATTTTCATTTTAGTCTACTTAATTCTCCTTTTCCTTTAGATCTAGATTTAATCTTCTAGGCTGCAGAGATTGGTAGTCCCTATCCCCACTTTCATATATCCCAGAAAAACACTGGAGTAGAAAAAAAAGTGAGAAAACTGAAGACTCATCTCTGCTCTGTCACAAAATAATTGACCGACCTTTGGCAAATCAATTAATTCACTGAAAATTCATTTTCCCTATTTGCAATGTGGAAACAATAATAATATATTCCCTGTGTCTCAAAGAGTGTTCTATAAAATTCATAGTATTTTAGCAATGGACAAATATCCAAGCTCCATATCTAACATCTAAGAACATCAGTGGCACACTCAGCTAAGGATATGGAATCCATCAGGTTTGTTTTTTCTATGGATTTTCAGATATCCACCTATCCTAGTATTTTTTTTCTTTAGGGAGAAGTAAAGTGATTTTAGAAATATATATATGTATGTATATGTGTGTGTGTGTGTGTGTGTGTGTGTGTGTGTGTGTGTCTGTGTTTGCTAAAAGTTCTTTTTTTAATATGACTCAAACTATCAAAGATTTATATAATCCCCATTGTTAAATACCAATGTTTTAATCCGGTGTCATATCTGCTGATGTTTAGAGATAAGGCTAAAAAGGAAAACACAGAAAAAATAATTATTATTTAAAAATATTAAACAAAAATATATTTTGTGTTAGATATTTTTTACTGGAGAGAAAAATATGCTATTGTATGACTTTAAATAGGAAAATGGTAGAATCAGATTTTCATGTATCACTTGGAGAAAAAATTACAAACGGGCTAGAGGAAAGTCAAAAGAATGTTCCATTAATTCCATAAAAAGTAATAGTGGCTTAATGTAGGTCATTGTCAAGGAATTTGGAGAAAAGAAAGTAATATTTAAAAGATAGAGAAGAGGTAGATTTGACCATACTTACTGATTGGCTGGCTATGGATTGTAAGAGTGAGGAAATAGTCAAAACTAATACTCAGATTTCTGATTTAGGTAACTGATAGTGTTTTTCATAGAATAGTGGGCTAGAAGATCAGGTTTGGAAGGAAGTAGAGTTAATGCATCCAGTTTGGACTTATGTAGTTTGAGATATCCATAGCATATAAAGAATACATATATGTATATATACACACTCACACACACACACACAGTTGAAGATTAAGAAAGAGATTTGGAATGGATGTAAGAATTGGGAATTATAATCTTACGGAGAATATCTTCAGCCTTAATGGTGGAGATTCATTCAATGTATTATCTGTTGTATGATGAGTCCTGATTAAGATGTTGGCTTCATTATAGTAGAAAAACAAAATGTAAATGTTGTTTCTGCTCTCATGATTCTACCTTATTACCAGGGGTTAGCATGTATATTAAGAGAAAAAGGCTGGGAGCAGGGTTATGGGAACATCAAAATTTCAATACGATTAGGATAAAATCAATAACAATAGAAAGTTATCTGTTTTGGTTACTGTAGCCTTGTAGTATAGTTTGAAGTCAGGTAGCGTGATGCCTCCAGCTTTGTTCTTTTGGCTTAGGATTGACTTGGTGATGCAGGCTCTTTTTTGGTTCCATATGAAATTTAAAGTAGTTTTTTCCAATTCTGTGAAGAAAGTCATTGGTAGCTTGATGGGGATGGCATTGAATCTATAAATAACCTTGGGCAGTATGGCCATTTTCACGATATTGATTCTTCCTACCCATGAGCATGGAATGTTCTTCCATTTGTTTGTATCCTCTTTTATTTCATTGAGCAGTGGTTTGTAGTTCTCCTTGAAGAGGTCCTTCACATCCCTTGTAAGTTGGATTCCTAAGTATTTTATTCTCTTTGAAGCAATTGTGAATGGGAGTTCACTCATGATTTGGCTCTCTGTCTGTTACTGGTGTATAAGAATGCTTGTGATTTTTGTACACTGATTTTGTATCCTGAGACTTTGCTGAAGTTGCTTATCAGCTTAAGGAGATTTTGGGCTGAGACAACGGGGTTTTCTATATATACAATCATGTCATCTGCAAACAGGGACAATTTGACTTCCTCTTTTCCTAATTGAATACCCTTTATTTCCTTCTCCTGCCTAATTGCCCTGGCCAGAACTTCCCCAAATGTCCAACAATGATAGACTGGATTAAGAAAATGTGGCACATATACACCATGGAATACTATGCAGCCATAAAAAATGATGAGCTCATGTCCTTTGTAGGGACATGGATGAAATTGGAAATCATCATTCTCAGTAAACTATCACAAGGACAAAAAACCAAACACCGCATGTTCTCACTCATAGATGGGAATTGAACAATGAGAACACATGGCTACAGGAAGGGGAGCATCACACTCTGGGGACTGTTGTGGGGTGGGGGGAGCGGGGAGGGATAGCATTAGGAGATATACCTAATGCTAAATGACGAGTTAACGGGTGTAGCATGCCAGCATGGCACATGTATACATATGTAACTAACCTGCACATTGTGCACATGTACCCTAAAACTTAAAGTATAATAATAATAAAAATAATAATTAAAAAAATAAAAATAAATACAAAAAAGAAAAAAAAAAGAAAGTTATCTGACTGTGAGGAATAGAGAAGTTCTTCTTCAAAGTTTCTTGAAACCATAAAGAGCTTGTCATTTCCTTGCTCTATGTATCTCTATATCTGTAAGTTCTAATGCAGCTGCTCTAATTTCCCCAGGCACACCTGGACAGGACTAAACATGCCCCCAACTATAGTGCATGCCATTCCTTATTTGGAAATCCTCCTGGCCATCTCATGTCTATCTTCCTCTTTTTTTTGTCCTCTTTCTCCTTTGCCTATTTAGGAAAGTTCCAAGCTGTTAACCAATTGGGTCAAGCTTAGAATGTGAGGTCCCATGCTGACCAACGGAAATAGGACACAGCCATAGGGTGATTGTATCAGGTTATGAAAGTTATAAATGTCCCCGTCTCCTTTGTTCGGCGTGCTCTCATGGTGAGACTGTTGGTGAGTTGTACCCTTTCTGAAGAAAGTAAACTAGCCTTGCTGAGTGATCATTGCCTTGGTGTGGATTCTTACCGATGTCATAAACCCATTTCCAACACTGACATATTACTTTTACTCTGTGTACTTTTCACTTTCTATTTGAATTGAAAGTAATTATTTCATCATTGTTTTTGTATGAAAGTTCAGAGGTCGTGTTAATTCACTACTTTAAAAAAACTATTCATTTTTTAACAAGTATTATGGAGTGCCTCCAACTTTCATTTTAGATATTGTCCTCGGTATTGAGGATACAAAGATGACTATAACATATCTGTGCTAGGAACAAGCAAAGCTCTTCCTCTTTGAAATTATACAATCAGTTGCATTTTTTTCTATCATTATAAGGATTTTGGTAGTAGAAAAAAAAAGATCACATATGAGCGATTTAAATGACCAGAGTTATGACAATAAAGCAGAACATTTCTGAAAAATAAAGGAGGCCTGAGGTGGCCATTATTGCTATTTCACCTGTTTCTGATTCTCTCACTGTGGGGTAGGCACATGGCAGGATTACTCAACCTTACTCCTCTTTAAGTGAGACACAATTATGTGATACGATTTGGCCAACGAAATGTGAGCCTTTAAGTATTAACTCACAATTTAGCATACTCTGTTCCTTTTACCAGTGTTCCAGATAGTGAGGATCCCATCCCTTTAGGTCTCCAAGTCAAACTCTCCTGCTGACTCAAGATGTTTAGCATGAGATAAATAAGCTTTTGTTGTTTCAAACTTCTAAGTTTGTGGGAGTTGCTCATCTATCCTGGTGGATGTAGAGGCCAAATTACAAATGAAAACAGCATTAGTCACCCCCCAAGTTGATTTATTTTACAGTTTTGACTAGGTATTGCTCTGCTTATGGTATGGGTAGTAGAGAGACAGAAATAAGGTAAAGAGGGGCATGAGGGTAGAAATCTTCCTGCTTTGTATGTCAATCACATTGATGATTGACTTGAGAGTTGTGCTATGTTTTCCATTGCCAGAATGTACTTAGCTAAAGTGTTTCAGCAACATTCCAATTTCCCTGTGAAATAATAGAGAAACACTACATTGAATTGTTGGCAGAGTCACTTGATTGATGTTCTCCAGAGCCTGAACTTCACTGATGAAGTAGTTTCAGTTTTTTGCTAATTGTTTGGAACTTCGTAAAAGAAAATCATAGTAGTTGATGAAAAGAGTTTTTTTAATCTATATGCAATATTTTATTCAATGGATATAACATTTCCTGACAGAGACATTGTACTAAATTTTATTTCACCAATATGAAGATATGATATAAACACCAAATATTTGATACTCTTCCTGTGTTTTCTTAGCAATTCCCTGTTTGTCAAGAGTCTCTTGAGAACCAGATAATGTCAGAAAAAGCTAAGTGTTTATTTTCATTGGCTTTTGCATACATAAAACGGTTCAATATTTCAACCTGCAAACCTATTCACCTCATTGTATTGGTAGTTTATATATTACCTTTGTACATATAATAAGAAAACAAAATCTTTAATAGTGAATTATGGCAGAGATGATAAAACAGGAACAAGCACAGAAACATTAAGACTGTATCATTAACTTTGAATCAGAGCAACATAGATCAACTCACTGATATTTCATCTTTTTATTCTTCTGTGTGGATGACAGCAAATCTTTGGTGGCTGAAATCAAGAAAGCAAGAGAGAGAATAAGAAGCCTGGATCATCCATTAGGGTAGTAGATGAGAAGTTCATAGCTTCATTTTATAAAATGTTAGAATCTTCTAGAGCAGAAGTTCCTACCTGGAGTGATTTTGCCCCCAGGATACATTTGGCAATACCTGAAGACATTTTTGGTTGTCACTATCAAAGGGTTGTGATGAGTACTACTGGCATCTAGCGTGTAACCCAGAATGTGCCTTAAAATGACAATAGCACCAAGATTGAGGAACACTTCTAAGCCAAACTATTCATTTTACAGAAATTATACTTATGACTCATTCATCCATATCAAAATATTTATTAAAAGCCCCATTAGCCAAGGGCCCATGCTAAGTATATAAACTACAAAAATGAACCTCAATAGTTAAAATCCTCATATCATGGGATTTGGGGATAGAGAAGGAAGAAAGACATGTTGCGTTCTACAGAAATCCTTTACATTTCCCTTTCATTCTACAAAACCTGGCATCTATAAGCCTACTAAATACTAAAGGGACGGGATAAATGAAAGCCATTATTATTCATTAAAAGAATAAACTCCAAAGTATATTCAACTACTTATTTATTGAGCAATATTAGGTTCCAAGTACATCTCTAAATGTTCACCATATGGATGCTAATAAAAGAAGCAAAAATCCTCCTCTCATGAAACTTAAGTTCTAGAAAAAGGAGGTATAAAAATGAAGTAACAAGTAAATTATACAGTATGTAAAGCACTTGGTCAAAGAATAAGAGCTGAAGAGGAAGAAAGAGGTTATTTTCCCAAAGGATTGATTTTTAGCAATAATTCCTACTAAACATTACCTGGAACCTTCATGAAAAATATGAAATCAATGTTTATGTTTAATGGAATGCTTAAGATAGAAAAAAAAAATGAATCAAGAATGAGGGTTGGGAGGACTAGGTTAGAAGCAGGGTTAAAATGTTAACTACAGTGGTCAGAGGATAAATCAAGGAGACAGTGACATCCAAGCAAAGGCCAGAAGTGGCAGAGGCAGCGACCCACACAGATACTGGGGAAGCATTCCAGAAAGAAGGAATGATGAGTAGCATACAAGTGATCAATGTGCCTGGAGAAGAATAAATGACAGCAACAGACAAATAAATGGTTTTCTCGAGATACTGACACTGCAGGTCTGGAAGGTGGAGTTCAAATCTTACAGCTCATTTTTAAGACTGGTTTTCACTCAACTAGGTTGGGGAGCCATTGGCTGTTTCTGTCATGGAGTGACATATCTGACTCAAGCTGTCACGCAATCATTTTTACTACTGTGTTGAGTATAGTCTGAAGCGGAGGACATGGAGAAAGGAGAGTTTAGGGCCAAAGGGAAAGAAATGAGACTAGTTGAGAGGCTACCTCCCTCCCCTAGTTCCCAATAACTTGCGATGGTGTCTCCGACCGGGGTGGTAGGAGGAAGACATGAAGAGTGTTTAGGTTCTGCATATATGTTGATATATTTTTAAGGTAGAGCTGAAAGAATTTGCAAGGGGTGAAAAGAAATGTGAAGTACAAGAGAGGGAGAGGCTCATAGATGGTTCTAAAATTTTGGTCCTGAGCAATTGGAGGCTTAGTTACCATCTACAGAGACAGTGTAAACCACTGGAGGAAGATGTTGGGTTGGGTGTGGGAAGGTAATATGAGGGGCTCAGATTCAAAATAAAATTGGTTGTGGGTCATCTACCTGAAAAAGAGCAGTAGGATTTGAAAGTCTCCTGAAAAATTTGGGGCAGGTAGGCAGGTTTCTCACAGCAGGTATCTAAAGTCTGCATGCTTTATAATTCTCCCTTTATCTCATTTGTCCCCAAGTGTCTCTTTTGCATTTCTTTTTTGAATAGACTAATTCTCACATATTATATTTTTTATTGTGCCTTATCTTAAGTTTGAGCTCTGGGACAGGTTTCATGTAATATAATAGTATGATCACTTCAAGTTTTGTCACACAGCAAGGTTATAAATACTGATTAAGGCATGAACAAAATGCTTCAGAGAACATGACAATGCAGGTTCTATAACAGTAGCCTGGAGCTCACCAGTTTGAGGGTGAAATTATCTGACAGCTGGAATAATGCATTTTTGTACAAATTCAAATATTTAAAAATCTCTTTTCCTCAATATCTAAAAAAACACTAATAGCAAAATTAATTACTTCCCAAGTTTAGACATGTCTATCAATTAAATGGTACAAACTATTATTCAGATAAGAAATTATATAATTTAATTGAATTATATTGTCATGTAGTATTTTTAGAAAAGTTTACCAAAAAAAAGGTTTTTACTTTTTCTTTCTACTGTATCAGACTGAAGTTACTCTATGCTTTTTTTTTGTCTTGTGTTTATTTTGTTGCATTGTTTTTCTTTTGTCAGGGCTACATGGACGCTCAGAGCAAACTGCAGTTTAAAAAGAAATCCTTAAATCTTTTGAGTGTTTCTTTACCCAGAGGAAATATGATAATATTAGTATCTGATTTGTAAATTGATGCATCTTGCTTATTGGTCTTCATGATTTACATGATGTCTTGAGCTAAGGGGTTTGTACAGAACTTGCACACTTCCATTCTTAGCGTCTGCAGTCCTGTTTGCCAAAAGCTATATTCTCTGACCTCCTCATAGTATCTTCTGTCCAGTGATAGTGAATGTCATTGCACTTCCCAATTTACAACTTCAGAATGGGTATGGCTAGAAGTATGAGAGCAGTTAGCTTTGCATATCAAATGCATATACTTTAAAGAATACAATTTGTCCTCTGCAGACCATAGAATTAAAAAATACTGCCAAATTCAACCTACAAAATGGGAGAAAATTTTCGCAACCTACTCATCTGACAAAGTGCTAATATCCAGAATCTGCAATGAACTCCAACAAATTTACAAGAAAAAAACAAACAACCCCATCAAAAAGTGGACGAAGGACATGAACAGACACTTCTCAAAAGAAGACATTTATGCAGCCAAAAAACACAAGAAAAAATGCTCACCATCACTGGCCATCAGAGAAATGCAAATCAAAACCACAATGAGATACCATCTCACACCAGTTAGAATGGCAATCATTAAAAGTCAGGAAACAACAGGTGCTGGAGAGGATGTGGAGAAATAGGAACACTTTTACACTGTTGGTGGGACTGTAAACTAGTTCAACCCTTGTGGAAGTCAGTGTGGCGATTCCTCAGGGATCTAGAACTAGAAATTCCATTTGACCCAGCCATCCCATTACTGGGTATGTACCCAAAGGACTATAAATCATGCTGCTATAAAGACACATGCACACGTATGTTTATTGTGGCATTATTCACAATAGCAAAGACTTGGAACCAACCCAAATGTCCAACAATGATAGACTGGATTAAGAAAATGTGGCACATATACACCATGGAATACTATGCAGCCATCAAAAATGATGAGTTCATGTCCTTTGTAGGGACATGGATGAAATTGGAAATCATCATTCTCAGTAAACTATCGCAAGAACAAAAAACCAAACACTGCATATTCTCACTCATAGGTGGGAATTGAACAATGAGAACACATGGACACAGGAAGGGGAACATCACACTTCGGGGACTGTTGTGGGGTGGGGGGAGGGGGGAGGGATAGCATTGGGAGATATACCTAATGCTAGATGACGAGTTAGTGGGTGCAGCGCACCAGCATGGCACATGTATACATATGTAACTTACCTGCACATTGCGCACATGTACCATAAAACTTAAAGTATAATAATAATAATAATAATAATAAAAAAATACTGCCAAATTATGTTGTTGAATTATTGATTCACCTTCTTTTATTTTTCAGTTTCATGTTTCACGAGCATAAAGCTGATGGATATATTAGAACTTTTAATGACAGACCCTCATGAAGAAACAAGGGAAGAGCAGACGAGATTTCCTAGAGGTTCACTTTGTAGAAATACTCCTCACAAACAGCTCAGGGATGCGCATTATATACCACAGTACAGTTTAAAAGCATCTTGGAAACTACAGCATTATATGTTGACACTTCAGGCTAATACAGGGTTTTCTTCTGAGTGCCTGGCACTGCTAAGATGTTATAAAGAGTTGTTTGTAGCCCTTTATAGACAAGGACAAACTTGGGAAAATTTGCAAGGCAGTGAAGTTTCTTCAAGGTATGAACCTAACTTAACATTGAGATCAGAGAAGTGTAAAGCTCTTTATTTTATTCCTCTTCCATTCTCATTTTAAGAGAAATATATGTGGATTCCGTTCTTGCAGGGCAGTACATTTTTAGGAAAATTATTTTTAGGCAAATTATTTTTAGGAAATTATTTGGTAACACATTAGGACTATAAATCTACTTCCTCAGGCCTCTGCTGATGAATCTTTGTATAAAGAATGGTATCTGTTATAACCTGGGTATTATGAAGAATCATGAATACAGTGAGAAGACACACACACACACACACACACACACACACACACACAGAGAAGAGTCTTAGTCCTTTCTGGCTGCTATAACAGAATCCCATAGACTGAGTGGCTTATAAACAAGAAACATCTATTTCTTATATTTCTAGAAGTCTATGGAAGTCTAAAATCAAGACACTGGTAGATTCAGTGTCTGGTAATGACCTGCTACCTGGCAAATAGATGGACATATTTTAGTTGTATCTTCACATAGCTGAAGGGGGAAGGAGGCTCACTGAGGTCTCTTTTATAAGAGCACTATTTCCATTCATAAGGGCTCAACTGCTATGGCTTATCACCTCCTAAAGTCTCCACCTTCAAGTACCATCCCAATGGGAATTAGATTTCAACATAGGAATTTTGAGGGAACACATGCATTCAGTCCATTGAAGAGTAACAAAGAGAGAATAAAACTCAATTCTCATCCTAAAGCTTGGAAGAATAGGACAGAATCCATCATAGTCAACCGTAAGAACATTAAACGAAGGTAAAAAGTTGTTTGACAATATCTAACACAATCAAACTAAAGATCAATAAAATTTTGTAAAAGCAGAAAAGATTGTGGATTAATATAGAATTAGTTGTATGGAGCTTCTTCAGATTGTTAATGCTAATTGATGTCTGACCATCACTTCCAGGCATGGAGCATGTGGCTTTGGAATATATAAAATTAAAAAGAAATGTCTGTCATTAGAAGAAGAGAGAAGGTTTGTATAGAAACTCTAAAATATATTATTTTACCACTAGATTTTGAGAACTAAAAATAAAATTTAATGCCATCAACCAACTTAACAGACCCCCTTTTAGCCGAGGGGACCCCAGAGAAACCTTAAAAACTGAATTCCTGGCCATGGTGGGATGGGAGGTCAGACATGCCTTATGATGCTCACTCCCTTTCACTGTTCAAACACAACTAACCAGCACTAATGTTAAAACAGAGACCATAAGATGGACAGAATGGACTCTGTGGAAATAAGATACCGAATGATAAAGAAGACCTAAGGCCATGCCAGGCAAAGCTTAAGTCATGTACTCCTGCACTTAAAGAATAAACTATGGGCCGGGCGCGGTGGCTTACGCCTGTAATCCCAGCACTTTGGGAGGCTGAGGCGGGTGGATCACCCGTGGTCAGGAGATCGAGAACATCCTGGCTAAAATGGTGAAACTCCATCTCTACTAAAAATAGTAAAAATTAGCCGGACGTGGTGGCGGGCGTCTGTAGTCCCAGCTACTTGGGAGGCTGAGGCAGGAGAATGGCGTGAACCCAGGAGGTGGAGTTTGCAGTGAGCCAAGATCACGCCACTGCACTCCAGCCCGGGTGACAGAGCGAGAATCCATCTCAAAAATGAAAGACAGAAAGAAGAAAGAAAAAGAAAGAAAGCAAGAAAGCAAGAAAGCAAGAAAGGAAGGAAGGAAGGAAAAGAAAGAAAAGAAAGAAAGAAAGAAAACTATGTTGGAACCAGGTGCGTTGGCTCACACCTGTAATCCCAGCACTTTGGGAGGCTGAGGCGGGTGGATCACCTGAGGTCAGGAGTTCGAGACCAGCCTGGCTAACATAGTGAAACCCCACCTCTACTAAAAATACAAAAAATTAGCTGGGCGTGGTGATGTCCACCTGTAATCCCAGCTACTAGGGAGGCTGAGGCAGGAGAATTGCTTGAACCTGAGAGGTGGAGGTTGCAGTAAGCTGAGATCATGCCATTGTACTCCACCCTGGGCAACAAGAATGAAACTTCGCTTCAAAAAAATAAAAAAGAATAAACTATGTTCTAACTGCCACAAAGTTTTTCTTTTTTCTTTTTTTCTCTAGCAGCTAAATAAGCACTGGCCTTAAGATAATAAATGTTTAAAAAATTGTAGCTCATCTACCACCAGACGCTGATTCTCACCCTCCTGTTCCACAAGCCATAACTACAGCATTGACTGGACAAGATACTGGTTTCAGTATATTTCTCCTGATAAGATGACTGACCATGAGTGGTTCTGGCCAATTTACAGAGGCTAGGCACTTGCATATCTTTCTGTCTCTGCTTCACCTTTTGATGTATAGGTCCTAATTGTCATATATTTTAATGTTAAGTCTCCACCCCAAAGTGAATATGGGTCATATATAATATGTATGTTTATTCAGTATGCATGCAGTAGGACACCATTCATGAATATTCATAGCTCTTTCTATACCCTGTTGAGTATGTATACTTGGCCAACTCATTCAGCAGAAATCCCTGTTCCACCCTCCCCGCCTTTAAAGTGGCTGCCTTTCAGTTTTCAGCCAGAGGCTCTGCTGCCCAGCCTGTCAGAATGGTAACCCTGCAGGATGTAATCTTTTAGAAGATATGAAGTCTCCTTCCTAAACGTATAGCTTTCATTCATTATTTTTTAGTTGACAATTGTCATATTCAATGTTTACGTGTAGCAAAATAAATATTTCTCTTTGTCTATACAGTTGTGCCTTAGTACCTCTGGTGAGTGGTTCCAGGACAACCCCTACTCTCTCAAAGACACCAAAATCCAGGGATGCTCACATCCCTTGAGTGAAATGGCATAGTATTTGCATATTACCTAAGCACACTCTCCCAAATACTCTAAATCATCTCTAGATTACTTATAATACCAAACACAATGTAAATGCTATATAAATAGTTGTTTTATTGTATTCTTTAGGAAATGGTAAGAAAAATTCTGTACACATTCAGTACAGATGCAACCCTTGTAGGTCTAAATATATTTTTGGTGCTATGTTGATTGAATCCAAGGATGTGGACCTTGCAAATACAGAGGACCAATTGTATATAAAAATTTTCACCATAGTTAGAACTGATGATTAGAATGTGATATGCATAATAGATGTGTTTAACATTACTATGTGATTTGGTGAAATTTGCACTAATAGTGACTTTAAAAAATTTGAAACTATAACTTATTCCCCTTTTGTCTATATCTCAGTACATGTATGCTACAGTAAACCTCTTCTTTAGAATGGAAACAGTTCAGATCCAGATACGTCATAGATCCATTCAGATCCTCTGCAATGGGTACAGCCTACTCAAAATAAAAGAAAGCAAGGCTTTGAAACAATTATTTTATCTTTTAATCCACCAATACCTTGCAAATGCAGTATTTGGCACACAGTACTCATACAATGTATGTCCAAAATGCAAGAATTCATGCATATTTAATGATTTTATGACGTTTGTAATATTCATGTTTGCTCTGTGATGAAACTAGTCTGTAAATCAATGTTAACATCCCAAACTGCTTCCTGTAATTTACTTGAAACACTTCAGAAAATGACAATGACATTTATGTAAATCTTCAGTTCTTAACTTCAATTCATGACATATTTAATTTAGCTAGTCAAATTAAATATTTTAGTTCCCAAATCAAAAATTAAGTATGGATATTGATTTAAACATTTATGACAAATTAAATAAACTATGCTAAATTTTTTTAAATGCTTTACTACTAACCTATTATTATTATTAAAGAAAAATTATTATATGTATTTTATTTGATGGAATAAATATTCTGAAGTTGAAGATAACCTAGGCAGAAACAGTACCACTTTAAGTTCATAAATGCATTATCTTTTTTAATGTTCTATTCACAATTCCAGCCTAGAGAGCAAGATTGTCACAGACCTGGCCTCTGGTGGATGGTTAGCTATGTGACGAGGATTTATTGCAATTACTCATGCTGTGATTTAGATTAAGCAACTTGAAGCTTCAATTCACAAGCACTTATGAACATTCAGATTCAGATTTACTTAAAAGAGTCTGTTAAACTTCAGACTCTGGTGTAAAATAATCAGAGCTGCCCATTTATTTTCAATGCTAAAGTAAAATTTAATATAACCTTTACCACATTGCAAAAATGCAAAATAGAATTATTCTGCTGTTGAAATTTAGTAAACACCTGATCTGACCTGATTTAGGTGAAGTTGTACTTAGTAGAAATCATGATATATATTCAAACAGGTAGGGTTTAAAGGTTTATATTATTACCCATCTCATGGTAAATAATTTAGTCTCACTTATTGTAACAAATAATTTTTCTGTGATTTGGGTCCCTTCATATAAAAAAAAAAATCACACACTTCAGGGAGTTTATCAGGGTTTTTCCACTCTTAAATAGTGATGTCAGCTGTTATGTCCTTTTATCATTTTTCTCCTAACCTGTTTCAACAATCCAAGGTGTGTGAGAAGCCTGGGCTGCTAATGCCCATGGGCATACTAATGCTTTGCTTCTGAACTTGCTATTTTCTCTCTTGGCCTGTTAAATATGGCCTGCACACTCCACTGACATCACCTACGCTGTCATTGTGACCAGTAGTGTACTGAAGCTCTCCACAGAACAAAGCCTCTATAAAAGCAAAGAGAATAGTAGACTTCTGTCCTAAGGTACACTTTGCAATGTCCATCCCAAAGAAGCATTAATTTATGTTCCCTGAATCTTATGAATATGGATACTACAGATGTTTTGGTATTTAGGCTTTCATATGAGTGGACTGGGACTGGATTGAATGAAGAGACAGTGGTAGATGCTATACTTTCTTCTTGCATACCATGTGTGCTTACATGCCTAAGGATGGCCTCTGACTTCTTTATCCAATAAAATATGAAGCCTAGCAAAGGCAAAGGCATAAGTAACAATACTTCCTCTCCAGGGAGGCATGGTAAGAACAGAAATATCATACTCTTACAGGGGAGTAACATGATTATTTAAAAAATTTGCAATCCATGAAGCTTTATAAGCCAAGTTGAAGAGTTTTGACTTCCTTTCAGTATGATAGAAAATCATCAAATTGTTGAGAGTGGAGAAAGGAAGAAACCGGTCAGGCAGGCAGTTAGTGTGGGTCCTTGGTTGAAATCTTTCAAACAAAAGAATAGCCTGCAGGGGACTTGAGCGAGGGGCGGCATGGGGTGGGGGGTTGGGGAGCATGCCAAAGACATGCCCACCGTCGCACAGATGAGAAAAGCTACACAAGAGACTTGCCCAGACATGCCTGTAATGGAAAATTCCATCCTCTGACACGTGCACAGTAAGGGGAACAAAGTAATATGGAGTATTTCTTCTTTTGCTTATTAAACTTTCATTCCAACCTCATCCTTAGTGTCCATGCTCCTTAACTTTCAAAGGATGCTGGGTACTACCTCAGGCAACCAGAGACTGCTACATTGCATTGCATTGGCAAGACTGTTGCATTGTTTTAAGTAGAGGAGTGATTTAATATATCTTATAATTACAAAGATCTAGTAGTGACTATATCAAGATTAGATTAGATTGTATAGAATTAAAAGGGAATGTAAGAGGTCTAGTTAGAAGGCTATAGCTCATTAGGAAGATAATGAAACAGGATTGCTGCTGTATGGTAATAATGCAGACAGAAAAGCGAAAAAAAGTGGGATATGGTTAGAGAGTGTGTCAACAAGAATTGCACGAAACTGTATGTGATGCATAAAGACAAGAGAGAACTCAAGTACTTTCTGCTTTTGGAGCTCTTCTTTAAGATAAAAATTATCATTGGGATTTAAAAGTAGACCTTCCCATTTCAGATTTTGCAAAATACAACTTACGTTTCTCTTATATATTTCCTTTTAGAGTTTATCTTTTTTAAAAATATAAACAAAAGTATTCTGCCTCTTTAAAAATGAGTCTGTGTATTTCTATTTCTATTATAGTTTACGTTTTCTCTTTTCCCTCTTCTTCCTCAAACTTTCTTTTTTACCTTTCCTTACTTCAACTTCTAGATGCCTGGATATCCGCCTTTGTAATCCAATTTCCTTCGCTTCCTCATTTGTATCCTCTTTTCCCACCTGCCACAGAGTTTGCCTTTTGTCATTTACATCTTGTTTTCACATTCTTACTAGATTGAAAAATACATCCCTCAATTAAGGATACTGCTAACAGAACAAGTTTCTTGGTTTAGTCCAATTTAAGAGTAGAAGGACAAGAAAGTCCACTTAATTATCTCTATTCTAGAGAAATGGAAGTTTGAAAGTTTTTTGCAAAATATAAGTTCACTTCCTAATTTTGCAATGTGGCCCAGTCAATTTCTAGCATGTAAGGTACAGAGGAATAGGTTAACAGAAAGAAAAGATGATAAGCTGAACAGCACAATATTCACACCTTCTTTTCACTATATTGCTTTTTCCTCTGTTTCTCCACTACCACATGCACTAAACTTAAGTGTAAATGCCAAAATCAAAATAAGAATGATTGCTTATAACACCTATGCCACTCTTTTCCTCCAGTTATTTTAGTAAGACTATTTCTGTCTGTACTACAGACATGAATTTATTTCTCCATCTTTTTTCTGGAAATCACAGTAACATACTGTGATCTTAGGAAAGACAAAATGGATAACAGAGTCAATAGAGAAAATATTGCTTTAAACACACACACACACATACTCATGTTACGTCACTGTGTGAAATCCATTTTTTTAAACATGAAACATATGGGAAAACTACATTTCTTCATTTAACAATATTTTATTGAGTTTCTACTATGTAAGAAGCACTGTACTGGGTGTTGGTGACTCAAAGATGAATAAGACAGACATAGTCATTTTTATATGGATTCTTAGAGTGGAGTAGAGAGTTTTTAAGAAAGCATGTCACTTGCTAGGCGAGGTGGCTCACGCCTGTAATCCCAGAACTTTGGGAGGCTGAAGAGGGCTGATCATCTGAGGTCAGGAGTTTGAGACCAGCCTGGCCAATGTGGTGAAACTCCATCCCTACTGAAAATACAAATTAGCTAAGCCTGGTGGTGTGCACCTGTAATCCCAACTACTCAGGAGACCGAGGCAGGAGAATCACTTGAACCCGGGAGGCGGAGGTGGCAGTGAGCTGAGATCATGCCACTGTACTCCAGCCTGGGCAACAGAGCCATACTCCATCTCAAAAAAAAAGGAAAAGAAAGCATGTTACTATTTCCATTATATCCCTTGCAGTTTGAGAGGTGTAAGGACACATTCAGGCCATTGAATCTCTCTTTATGAATTTCTAAATATACTCAGAAGTCTAGAAGACTGAATGTGTAGATTTTCTCCCAGCACTGTCAAAAGGAAAAGGTGTTAATTTAATATTTAAGAAGGTCCCAGATACTCATTATCTTTTGAAGTCTGGCTTGCTCAGCACTTTCCACGATGAAATACTTTTGCTTATATTTTGCCATCTGAACCAGATCAAGTTTTTCTGGCTAGGTAATGCCTTTATATGAATAATATTGAAAACAAATAATAATCTAAGTAATCACCAGTATAATTTCTTTATTTCCCAATGAAAAATTGTCATAAATAATTGTGTTCTGTATTATCTCAAAAATGAGTTATTTCCTTCTCACATATAAACTAAGCTTTGGAAAATGACATGAGTAATATATTTCCATTTGGAATTTTTTCTAACATTGAGGACAATGATTACACTGTTGTTTCCAACAGAGTAAAAATCAAAAGGGGGAAAAACACTTTCTAGTGTTCTAGTGTTTAATTGCTTTTTTAAATGGAGGCTTTCCATTAACTTTAATTAAACATTTAATAGAGATCGTAGCCAGAAAATATATTTTCCCATTGAAATTAAATTACTTTTCCCCAAAGAAAACATAGTGGGTGTAAAACAGGGAGGGTTGGACTCTCAATAGAGTTCTATCTGCCTCCTTCCTTTTCAGAGTAATTACTGACCTGTTATTAACACTCCAGGGAAAATCCTTTTGGTGATTTACATTTCCGGATCACTCTGCTCTGTCTGCCACTTCACTAAAGACAGAATTTATCCATTGTTCAGCATGTGCAGGAACAGATGCTTCAGCTACTAATTCTTTGTCTCATTTGGAGCATCAAAAAATGAGAGGCTAGTTCTTGCACAGATCAAGCCTCAGCCTCAGAACCTTTTATATATCTTAGAGAGAGGTAATTTGAGAGCCCAGAAAGTTGAATGGAGGAGGCACAGATTTTAAATTCTAACCTAAGTTCTTTTTACACATCTGTAGTCTTTCCCACCTTAGCACCAACTCATATTCTCTAGCTTCTGTCAATTCATTAAGTGCTGATTTAGAATTTTATGGCAACATTTGTCTCAGATGAGAGTTACAGCAAAGCTCATCATTAAACCTTATAATTTTTAGTGCTGCGTATAATTTATGATTCCATTTTAAGATCAAATCCACCACAATAAATTGTCTTAAGACTCTGAAGATACATCATGTAGTTAGCTTTTTCTTGCAACATCATTTATAAAGACAGGATCTGACTTTATGCTTGAGGAATATATTTTATTTAGAGCACAACAACGTATTGATAGATTTGTCATAAATTACCTCAAAAGAAGAAATATCAAAAGGATAGTACACACATAATGATCTACACCATACACAATGGCATCAGGATCATTTGGGAAGGATAACAGATACTCAGGGAAAAGAAAATGAAATTGTTTTCCGACTTGAATTGTATCATTAGATGCTATGCAAAAAGTTATTCATAACCCGGCTCTAATTTACCTTTCGTTTCTAAGCCCAAATTCTGAAACTGATTCTTTCTTATTAACATTATACCACAGTTCTACTAAGAAACTTACTGTTTCAGCCCTAGACTACAATATTTTCATAACTATCCCCCATTTTTACCTACATCCTGACTACATCCTTTACATTGTTGTTTAAATAAGTTATTTAAGGGGAAATATGATTGCAAATTCCCAGTGCTGGTTGAAGTATTTCCGTGTTTTTCCATTCCTTATAGAATAAGGCTTCAAGCACTTTAGCAAGACAAAAAAGAACCTTTCCTAATTGGTATTATTATTCTCCTGCAAATCAAAATTTGCCATGTTGTAGAAAGTACTTATTACTCCAACAATATTCTTCTGTGTCTTACCTCATTATTTTATGTATCTCTTTTTTCCTATGAATATTTATTGTTCAGCTACTCTGCTGAAACTGCTGTGGTCTGTATTGGGTAAGAAAAATTGGACCTAGTCTCTGATACTGTGATTCTTACAGTCTGATGAGGAGACAGATATTAATTGAATAATCATATAAATACACATAAAATCACAACTGTGACAAGAGGCATAAAAGAAGGGAACACAGTGGTATTTCTTTTTTTTTTTTTTTTTTTTTTCTGAGACAGAGCGTCACTCTGTCATCCAGGCTGGAGTATAGTGGCATGATCTCAGCTCACTGCAACCTCTGCCCTCCGAGTTCAAGCGATTCTCCTGCCTCAGCCTCCCGAGTAGCTGGGATTACAGATGCCTGCCACCTCGCCCTGCTAATATTTTGAATATTTAGTAGATACCAGGTTTCACCATCTTGGCCAGGCTGGTCTTGAACTCCTGACCTCGTGATCCACCTGCCTCGGCCTCCCAAAGTGCTGGGATTACAGTCATGAGCCACTGCACCTGGCGGAACACAGTGGTATTTCTATAGTCCAATTACAAAAGAGTGAGATTAAGTCAAAGAAATCGGGTAAACTTTCTTGAGATGGAATTTCAGAGCAAAGATCTAAAGGATATAGATGCTGTCTTTGCAATAAGAGAACTGGAAGGACATTAAAACAGAACCTTATCTACTTTCTTCCAGGCTTTCATTGATTTACCTTTTTTCCTCATCCACTTCTCCCTTTTCACATGATTCAAAATTTACGTCTCCCAGAAAACATTCCTCACTCTTTTCTTCTCAGACTAGTTAACCCCTCTTTCTGTCACCCCCCCAAATGGCACATTATTCACATTGTATTATTTCTCTTTTATGATACTTTCAACATTATTTTATAATTACTTTTTAATAATTATGATGCTCCAGTTGAGTGAAAGATTTTGGGGCCATGTCCTTCAATTTTTATCTGGAGCAGGAAATGTCAAGAATTCAATATATGCTTGTTGAAGAAAGCAAAGAAGAAAAGGAAAGTAAATAAATGGAAAGGGAAAGAGACAACAGGAGAGACGGGCAAATAAAGAGATGGGAAAGGAGGAGAGGGAAGGAAGAGAGACCTGAAGAGGGAAGACATAAAGAAAGAAAACACAGAGCAAGTACAAGTGTCCAAATAGACACTTTTGTTTTCTACTACAAATTCACCTATTCATTAAGATCAAGGAAAAATTTTGGCTGGGCACAGTGGCTCATGCCTGTAATCCCAACACTTTGGGAGGCCAAGGAGGGTAGATGGCTTGAGGGCAAGAGCTTGAGACTCTCCTGGGCAACATAGTGAGACCCTGTCTCTATTAAAAAAAAATAAAATGGTCAAAAAAAATATAAGTTTCTTTACAAGGTCACTTTGATTTTTCCCAGACAAATATGCGTTCTTTCTACTTAAAACTTCAAAGTATTTACACTTATTACACTTTGCTTATACTTATTACACTTTGATTATACTTTGCTCTGTTCTGCTTTATGTCTTTTTTTTTTGCATCTACCTAACTAAATGATTTCAAAATCTTTGAGAGTAGGTTCCAGGTATTGTTATTTAATTCAATATTTTTATATTTTATATGTTTATTTAATTCATGAGATAAAATAAAATGAAAGAACGTCTCTTTCACTTTTTTCCTTTGCTAATACTTTCTTCCTATATTGGCCTGCTTTACGTTGAAGTCTCTTCAACCCTTTACTGATCTCTAAAACTCTTCTCTGTATGGACAGGAATGAAGTACGAAGTGGAACAACTCTCAATGCAAAGCTTAAGGTTTGCCGGACAAGTTTTAGGGACACATTTCTTAGCCAGAGTTTTTAGAAATCAGCACTATTGATGTCACCCTGGGCTGGATCATATTTTGTTGAGATAGGGACTGTCTTAAGGCTTTGTAGGATGTTCAGCAGCATCCCTTGCTTCTGCCCACTAGATGCCAGTAGCAGCCCTCCACCACCGCCACCACTCTTGACACCCAAAACTGTCTCCAGACTTATTTGCCAAAGGTACCCCGAGGAGCAAAATCAACCTTGACTGAGAATCACTGCTTTTAACTAACAGAGTCCCATTTCCCCAGATATATTAAAAAATAAAAAATAAAACAACTCCATGAATTTTCCAGGGGATTTAATGTATGTTTACTGGTATGTCTACTAGTCTGGCATAAAGAAGATACTGCTTATTCTTATAATTATTATAGATCTGTTTGTTTCCTATATCTTTCCTAGTGAGGTATGATAACATATTGTCCTTTTAGACCAAATCACCATATTGGCCCAATAATGCAAGTGAATTATTTTTAAAGATTTTAAAATTCATTATTGTTGTCAGCAAGGAGTGGAGGGGACAGAAAGTGTCAAATTGGTGCCCTCAGATTTTATTCTGGTACAAGGATGATTTGAATTATTTGCCTCAAATTATAACTTTATGTGTCTGTCTATTATTTGACACATGTCTACCCATTCACACTAATAGCGAGATTTTAAAGTTGATTTTTAAATGGGTCATGGTTGACTTGATATTTCAACATGTGGGAGAGATTAGAATTATTGGCAAGCTATACTCCCTCTTCTAGATCAAATGTTGAATAAGGCAAAAAATCCATCCAAGTTCTAATTTTAACTTCGTTCTTAAACTATTTGTGGTGCAGAAACTTGTACAAAATTGCTAAAAGTAGTAGTTGGTTCCTTCTGACCACATTTGTATATAAACCCCTCAAGGAACTACTGTTAAGTATCGACTTTTAAAATGAACATTTTGCTTGCAGGATATCTCTATTAGGAGACTCTTTTCCAATGAAGCTAAAAATTATGTAACTCTCTAATCTAAATCAACGTACCCAATCTTGTTCTACAATGTTTATTTAAAACTTCATAATAATTACTTGAAACAATATGTATCATTTTAATCTTCCTAAAATGTATGTTTCTCAGTTTCTTTGGTTAAAGTCTTATATGATTTATTATAGCCTCTTATTATCTTCCCTTATAAAATTAATGCAAAATTTTCCATTGTTTTAAAACACCACAGTCAGTGTTAATGACATTTGTATTGCTCTTACTAAAATAGAAAGGAAAAAATTTTCAAAGGATATACCTCCTATTGGAGACAAAAATAAATTAGAGAGATAATAGAAATATGTTCCTTCAATTGCTAATTATGGAATTATTTTTAATACATTAAAATGAAAAAGTTTTTTATTTTTATCCCAGAAATTTAACCTTTTAATTTACATGCTAGTATTTTGCTTTCATTTATCTATCTATATAAATATTTTCAGGTTTACATTTATTTCCCTAATTTGATTTTAGACTGTTCATCTATGTAGAATATTAATTAAGATTAAGGGAAATTTGAGAAGAGATATAAATCTTAAGCCAGAAAATATTTGTGATCATTCAGATCTCATTCACTAATTAGTCAATGAAACAACAATGTTTGAAAAAATTTTTTAAATGTGTTCAGATCAATGTGACGGTTATGATTTTAACATTATCTTTGTCTCCTGTTTATAAGTCAATTGTATTTGCCACCTATTATTAAATTAAATATTCTAGAATATTTGACAGACTTTAGAAGTCCTCTACTTTAACCTTCTCTTCTGTCTTTGGTAGCTTTTAAAAGAACATGATACTTTTACAGTATATGAAGATGCTGAGTGTATATTTCTATTTGCCCAATGTACCTTGCATATACTCCTAATCCCCTATAATTTCCACCACAGGCTTCAGTGTTGTTTCTAGTTGGATGCACAATTCTTCAAATATTAAAAACAAACATCAGAATAGACATCACAAGCTTCTTCAATTGCTTTAAATACACGAATTTGAATAATTCAGCCTGATACTTTCTTACAGGAATATTTAAATTTGTTATTATTCATTTTGTTCCTTCAAAAGGACTGTACCAGAACTGAACACAAAGTTTCAGGCATGGTTAAACATTTGAGACATTGCTGCCCTTGTTGTGAAAATTGTAATTATGTTTAAGTAGCCAGCCTGAAGTTTTATTAACTTGGGGAAAAATTCAATTCAGTTAATTCAATAATATTAATAAAGTTTCTACTGTATACTAGCCACTATGCTAATCGTGAAAGTTAAAAGATGAATACATTAATCTTACTATCAGGTGTATACAATATAATTAATTAATTAATATAAATAAAAAGTAATAGGGAAGTGGAGACGAGTGATCCTTACTGGTAATTGAAGCAAAAATAAAGATTTAACATCTGATCTGAATTCTGGCAGACGAATGGACCATTTGTTACAGAAATAAAGCACATAAAAGAAAAGAATAACAAAAGTAAATTGTTACTGTTGTCAAACTATACATAGTAATCTGTACGTCATAGATTGTATACATAGAATGGTAACAAAAATAATGAAATAATATTTTAGAAAGATGTATGTACATTTGGTAATTTTTGGTTGAAAGTGTAAGCAAATGCAATCTAGACTGTAGACTGGCTTAAGCAAAACAGCCAACAAAACTAACAAAAAAAAGTTGAGAGCCCATGAGTTTATTTAGCTTAAGTTATCATGTCATCCAGATGTCCTCGCAAGTGTACCAGGATCTGATCTCTCTACTGCTCTCAGTTCTGCTTTCCTTTATGTAACTAGAAGCTACTTGGTAATAAGACGACTCGAGTAGTGTAGCCTTACATTTTTTGCAGTGTCAAGCCCAGCATGAAGGAAGTTCTTTGTCCTTCAAGTTTGAACAAAACTCCTGGAACAGACTCTCAATTCCCCACACTGGGTTATATGCATCTCTCTGCACCCTCACAGTACTTATGGGATAGGTTATTTCTTGGGTTATATCCAATCACATATCCATACTTGTAGACAGGGAAGAAATGAGAGAATACCAACATACAAATTAAAGTTTGAGTGAGATTATCCCTCCATGCTCCCCGCAAACATCAAGTTTCTGATGGCAAGGGAAGGAAGAATAGATTCTACTTGGCCAAAGTTGTAGGAGGAGAGGAAACACATGTACTGTGAGATAATGTTTTTTCCAGGGATATGCCAAGATCATCTCTGTTATATGAGCAACTGCACCACCAGGTACTCTTCAGACAGTTCCCACAGACAAGAAGGCTCTCACTACATGCAGTCCCTTGACCTTGGACGTTCCACCTTCCAGAACTGTAAGAAATACATTTTGTTTCTTATCAATTACCCAGATTCAGATGTTCCATTATAAGCAACAGAAAACAAACTAATACATCAATGTTTATCAACTTTGGCTGTACATTAGAATTATATGGTGAGGTTTAAAAAATCATGAGTTCTGGTCCTTGTTCTTAGAGATATTAATCTAAATTAATAAAACCTGTACATTAGGATGTCTGAAACCTGCTTCTGTGATCAACACGTGCACCAAAATTTAAGGACAAGAGGTATAAAGAACAAAAGGAAGTCTAACATAGCAATCTCATTCTACTTTGCACTTGGGTTTGTGAGATTCCACGTTAGTAATAAAAAACACAGCCATGATACCGGCCCTGTTGAATCTTACACAATGGCTTTTATACATAGGTACCATAACTAGAATCTTTACTTTTTCCTTTACATGGTGCTATGATATGAATATTGGTTTCCTCCCTCCCTGCCCAAATTCCTAAGTTGAAACTAACTTGCCTTCATGAATGGGATTAGTGCCCTTCTAAAAGAAGTTGAAGGGTGCTTCCTTGCTTCTTCTGCCATGTGAGAATGCATAGAAAACGCCGTCTATGAAGCAGAGAGCCACACCAAACAGCAAATCTGCCAGCACCTTCATTTTGGACTTCCTACCCTCAAGAACTGTGAGCAATAAATTTATGCTGTTTAAAAATTATCCCATCTGTATCGGCTAAGATACTTGAATATTTTGCTAAGTAAAGCTGAATTTAGTGGAGAAAATATGATCTGTACCATGCAGTGTTTCTTTTTCTTAGCCTAAGAACGACCCCTATATCCCTCACCCTAGTGTGAAGATTGACTGAGAAGCAAAGAAAAGAGAGAATTTTTTTTTTCTTTCTTTATGGTGTTCTTCAGGAATGTTACATTTTAGCTCAGACTTGGCCAGGAAACCTTAAATCCCATAATGCTTAATCAGCATTTCAGGAGCTGTGGGGACCAGATCTTCTCCTTTCTTCCATCTGTGTTCCTCAAGCAGAGGGCAGGAAGCTACCTTCTCAGCAACCTATGAACTCCTTAGTATTGTTTCAGTAGTTTCTATCATAAGTAATTCCTGACTCCTTTGAAGAAGCTGGTTCTGAGAAGAGAGGGATAATTATCTCCTGATGTCTGAAATGGTGTGATACTCTATTTCCCACCTAAATTAAAAGGCAGAGAAATGTAGACAAATATAGCGGTGTAAAATCTAGTAGGTAAGGAGCTTAGCAATGAAGTAAAGTGAGACTTGGAGATCAGTACACATTTTTTTTTATCATGGGTAAAATAATGTATGACTCCTTGAGTGAGTTTCTAAAAGCCATTTAAATTGTTGCTAAAGAAAAAATAGTCAGGGCTTGGGTGAAAATTAGCCAGTTTTATTGTCAGAGAAGTGTCGTACTTCCCTAGAACAGAATTTCAGAATATTTTATTTAAATGTATAAAAATGTATGATACTATAAGGTATATTAAAGATATTCATAGTCTCATATACACTCTTATAATAAACTACAATAAAGCTAAAGTTTAATGTATTTCTTCCCTTCCCTGTGGATGCTATTTCCACGAAGAATTCATTCAACCCCTTTCTAAGGTGTTAGACACCTTTTTAAAATATTTAGTAGGGTGTCATTTCTTTCTGAGTCTGATAAAAGTAGGACTTGTCTTTAGTCCTTTAAACATAAAAAGAGGCAATATCAGTAACACAGTTCTCTCCATTAGAAGAATGTTCTCAAATTATCAACATGAAAAAGTTTCTCCTCTAACTGAACTTAGTCTGCAGACTCTGAAAACAATATGAGCCATTTGCAGTATTTCAATACCATAAAAATGTTTATATAGGCTATCATTGTTTTCATCCTCCAAATCAAGAATCATGTGATCTCATTCAGTAAGTTATCTTCAACTCTTTAAACATCACATATCCATTGAAAATATTAGCAAGAAATGCAATTCAAAATGCATATTTTTTAGTGCAATGCAAGGGAAGAAGCTAAGTCAGTGACAGGATCATAATTTCCTCCACGTAACTGACAGATATGGATTGAAATCCTTAATGTGGACCAGCGTCTAAGCCAGGCACCAAAAACACAGGTAGAATCTCCAAGAATATGTAAGGAAGTTTTCATGTTATTTATTGAACAAAGGGAGGCACTGGAGTACTTTAAGCAGAAGAGTGACTCTAATTCATTTATAGCTTATAAGGCTACTGTAATATCTTGGTGGATAATGGCTTGGAGAGAAGGTATTACAAAAATGAGAATTTCTGTTGGAATGGTTTGGAGTTCCTGTGGACACTGACCTCTCCTCATAGGTTAATTTTTAAAATTATATGATTACTTATTTTAAAAAATGTTTCTATAATAAAATCTCCCCATGTTTCCTCTGCAATCTTAATGTTCAACAACCTATGAGGAATTGATATAGGGAAAAGACGGTGGAATGTAGTGGAGATGTATGAGTAAAATTATTTTAAATATTTAAAAAGTATTAAAATAATTGTATGTCTTTCAAGCTATCTGCCCAACTTGGGACTTACACAGCCCTATGCTTCCCTGAACACAGACAGACTGCCTCTAGGTTGCTCCTGAAATCAGATAAAATTAAGATTCACTTTACCAGTTAAAGAATATGTAAAATGTAGCCAATGTAACTGCTCTCATGAAATACACCATCAAGCTTGGGGTCACTATATGAGAAGGACAGATCCATCACAGCCTAGGACCAAGTTCCATTAGAAATTCTGTATGGAGTAATTGTGAAAGGTCATCATAGATAATATAACATAAAGGAAACTTGTAAATTAATTAATCATTTGGCATGTACATTGTTCCTAATAAGTACTTGGCCATGAGCTAGTTGCTCGGTATAAAGAAATAAAAGACAAAGAAATGTTGTACATGAAACTTACATTGAGAAGCATAACTCACAATCTTCTTTCCTAAAAGAATAGTTGATATCAGGACAGGAAACATTGTGCACCCAGCTAATATAAACGCTCCTCTCACTACAAGGAAATAAAAGCCCTGGAAAAATATTTTTGGAAATTGAATACATCTAACAGAGGAATATTTCTAGGTAAAGACGGTAAATAGGACACATGCCTTTCCTTCTTTGCCTCATTTTATATAATAAGAAAGTGAGTTTTAGGCTGGGCACATTGGCTCATGCCTGTAATCCCAGGACTTTGGGAGGCTGCGGCGGGTGAATCATAAGGTCAGGAGTTCGAGACCAGCCTGGCCAACATGGTGAAACCCCGTCTCTACTAAAAATACAAAAACTTAGCTGGGCATAGTGGTGGGTGCCACTACATCTTAATAAAAAACAAAAGTGAGCTTTAAAAAGGGCTTAACGGACAGAGAGAAAAGAAGAGGTGAAAGGGGAACATGTATACATATTGTCAAAGAAAAATTATACCAGTTAATAGGGCAGATAAGACTTTATTTAAAACTATTGCAATAGGAAAGAGAGGCTGGGCTCAACTGCACTAAAACAGAAGACAATGACTGAGGAGACTTTAAGCAATGGGGAAGCTAGTGGAGAAGTATTTGAGAATATTAGTGGGAAGGTTGGTCAATGTGAGCAGACTGGCTGTGTTTGCTCATTGGTACTTAGCAAATTTGGGCTCCTACCTTCTCAAAAGACAGGGAGACAGGGACACTATCTCCTTCTATGATGACATATGATGACACTTTGAAAAGATGGCTCCCAGGTCCTTAAGAAAAACAACTCTGGTTGTAAAACTGGAAAAAGACTACGTCTCAAAGGAGCTGAGAACAAATGTACAAGATTTCTAAAGTAAATACTCTAAGAAAATGGACGCTAGAGGCCTATAGTCAGGAAGAAAAAAAAATGTTTCAAATTTTAGTCAAGCTGGGGGAAAGGATAAGGCCATTTTGATCAATATGTCTGTATGTGGTTTGCTTTTGTTTCTATTTTGCCCATTTTCATACCAAAATGAGGCAAAGACAATGAAAGAAAGGAAGTTGTGGGTTAATTTTGAGTAAAAATACATGCAAAAATTCTAGATAACGAATTAGCAAACTGAGTCCAATATTGCATACAAAAAAGAAGAAAAGTTGAGCAGAATAGATTTTTAAAAAATGGGTGTAGCATCACATGGCTGGCAAAAATGAAAATGAGTCTTTCTGTTAGTAATAGTGTAATAAAAGTGTTATATCCACCAGTTTTAAAATAATTAAATGGCTTGCTCAGGACACACTGCTAATAAGTGGTAGACTTGGATTTCACTCCAAATGCATGTATTTTTTTCCTTTTAATTTTGGGAACATTATTTTTCTCACAAATAGAAAATAATTATTTGCTTGCTTACAGAATAGTTTTAGAGGCTCTATGTAATTTAGTACTAGTACTATAAGGCAGATTAAGTTGCATATAGATATAATTATATCTTAAAAGTTTACATGGTTTTTATAAAACACATACAAATAGTGTGTGTGTGTGTGTGTGTACAATTAGTCACAAAGAAAGTCATTGCATTGCAGCATATTATAATTAGAGGTCTAATACAATGACATTTTTTTTTTTAGCCACGCAGTAAATGCTGATAGAATGAATAAATATCTAGTATAGAAGAGAACACACATATTTTTACTACAGAGAGCAGGACTAGAAGTAATAGTTCAGAGTTACAAGGAAGCCAATTTCGGCTCAACCTAAGACACTATCTAAAATAAGAGTTTCCTGTGATTGAGTTAGTTGCCTGAAAAGAGTTGAACAAAGAATTGTCTATCCAAGAGTTCTGGTGTTCTTTGTGAAGGTGAGATAAACCATTGCGGTTTGGGAGAGTCTTGGATCTGTTCCCATTTGGGGCACAAAAGTAAAACTGGAAAACAGGAGTGCTCAGTGTCATACTCAGTCACTGTTAGTTCACAGCAAGTTTATTCATTTTCTCCATTGCAAAGTTGCAGGATGTGAATTAGGGTAATTAAGAAAAGGTTGTGACAAGAGTCTGAGAGCAAGTAAACTACATATTGAAAGTGGTTAGCCAGAGGGACAAAAGGATTTGAGGAATGAGGTAACCGGATGCAGACATCTGGATAATGTTGATTGGCAGCTTAATGGCTCTTGTCTTCCCCAAATTAGGCATCCAGTGGCTGTTTCTATTCCTTTTGTTAACATGTTGGTATATACAATGTGGCAATTCTGAGGAGCAAGAATCTAGTGAGAAGACTAGGAAGTGCATTGCATACTAGGATTTAGAAATAACTGAAAGAATTCAGCATGGAAGATGTATCAGTTTATATCACAGCAAGGAACAGATAGCATACTGAAATTAGGTTCATCAAAGGAGAGTTTTTTGTAAAGGAACTTTTGAAAAAGGTATGAGCATAATGTTGGAAAACCACAGGAATCATGCAAGCCCCTGCTCTTGACATTAGAGCTGTTACCAACCCTACCTCCAAAAGGGCAAAGCTTACAAGTGCATGTTAGAACCTGAGAAGACAGGATCACGCAGAGCAGCACTTCTCGAACTATCTGTTCGAGAAGGGGTTGTTTGGGGTTGCCAAAGAAAATCCATATAATATTTGGATACTATATAATTTATACGAAACAAATTGTTTATTGTTGTTCTGAAATTCAAAATTAACTGGTTTACTTATTTTTAGTTTTTCAGTCTGGCAACTTTATCTATGAGGAAGAATCCATTTTTTGTGTGTGTTAGTTTTGTTTTGTTTACTTTGTAGTCCTATGCAAACAGATACTGAAAAATTAAAATTTAAAAAGACAAAATGCTAGGTCTGCTTTTAAAATTTAAACCCAGTAGACCTAAAGTTTTTCTGTAGAATTACAGTTAATGTTTCCAGATGCTTTCTCACCAGCACTGGTCCTTGCATCACACTTTGAGTAGCAGTAATGAAGCAATAGGCACGCTGGAGGGAGTTTTGATTCAAGGAGGGGTGGAGAAGCCTTCAGGGAGGATGCTAGGAAAGTAAATTCCCATCTCACTCTTACACTTAAGACAAGAGAGCCACCGGATATAGCAATACAGTGGTCATTTTTCTGGGAAGAGGAGTAAGGTAGAGGAGTATAGAGAATAAAATTTGAAAGAAAAGACTGAATGTATTTAGCATAGAAGCCCAAAGTTGCTGTCTGCAACTATGTAAGTTTCTGCCAAATGGAATACATTCATTTAGCAGACACTATTATGATTAATAACTCATAGAGTCATTGTTTGAAGAAACTAACTTTCGTTTCACTGAAAGACAAATCTAGAGGACTAAAGGGGTTGGATGTTTTTCCTCTACTGAGCAAGGAGATACATTGCCAGCATAAAATGTGATAGTTTTAGAATGTCAAGACTCAGGGTAACTATCATATATTAAGCAGTACTATAGTCTAGATCCTTGACCAGAGAGAGCTATTTAGAGAAAAAGTAGTAATGTCCATTATTAATGACAAGTGTCTGAGCAACTGGTGATCTACTGTACATCAACCCTTAGAAGCATAATTGTGCATTTCATATATTTATATCCATTTACAAATGAATTATGATTATATCAGTAGTGGGGTGGAAAATTAAGGGATACCATCATTTGAAATTCTTCCTTGTTCCATAAAAAACAATGGATGAGGATAGATTTGACAAAAGCTTCAAAAAGATGAATGAGTTGAAACCAGCCCATAGATACATTGTGTGTTTTCTAAATTTGATTGCCAACTAAACATCTAAAACGTATACAAATGTATGACACTGCAGCCACACGCTAGCAAGAGGACAATCACCTGGCGTGTAATACCAGCTGCCCCCTTTAGTTTAAGAGACATGTGGACCCAAGTCTTACATCTGATTTGTTTTAATTATGAATGTTATCTTTCTGAACCCTGGACTCTTCTATCGTGATTATTGAAATTGAGCAAAAAGAACCCCTTCTCTTACTCTGGTTTATGTTTCGTGTGTTATTTTAACCACCTAGAATGGTAGCAGGGTGTGTGGAATGCAGGCATCGACAGAAAGATTAAATTCATTTAAGAGTAATTGTTTCCAAACTAGGCTATGCTTATAAATTATGTAAGAAACTTGTTAAAAATACAAAGTCCTAGGCCCCACCACCTACAAATTCTGATCAAATAGGTTCAGTAAAGAAAGCAAGAATTTATTTTTAGTGTGTGTCCTATATATTTAGATCCAAGTGCCTTGAACCATTGTCTGATCACAAGATTTTTGAAGTCTCATAGTACAAAATGCATTTATACCTTTTCAACATGTGCTTTGCTTATGAGTACAACTGTTCTGGTGATGAAAGTCACTTTCTCTGTCAAAGCACTTAGTGACCCTCAGTGCCCATTGTATTGTCATCTGCACTTGAGCGTTCAACCTGAATATGTCTAAGTTGGAAATCTTTAACGTGCTCCCATCAAATTCAAAATATAACATAACAAAACAAAACAACTGTTGTTCTGCATTTCATTGGGTAGTACCAGTAGCCGCCATTTTTCCCAAGCCAGAATCGCCTGGGTCATCCTCAGAAGTATCTTTTTTTTTTTTTTTTCTCACTCTGTCACCCAGGCTGGAGTGCAGTGGCATGATCTTGGCTCACTGCAACCTCCGCCCTCTGAGTTCAAGTGATTCTCCTGCTTCAGCCTCCCAAGTAGCTGGGATTACAGGCACCTGCCACCGCACCTGGCTAACTTTTTTTTGTATTTTTAGTAGAGACGAAGTTTCACCATCTTGGCCAGGCTGGTCTTGAACTCCTGACCTCGTGATCCACCTGCCTCAGCCTCCCAAAGTGCTGGGATTACAGGCGTCAGCCACCACGCCCAGTCATCCTCAGCAGTATCTTTTGCCTACCTTCCAACACTTTACTAGGAACCAAATTCTCCTTAGACTCAGGCTAAGCGAATATTTCCAAGATAAAAATTCTAACACAAAAATGTTTTTAATCTTTCAACTGCTCTTAACTATTCTTCAGATAAAGGTTAAGCTCCTTATTTTGTACATAAATTTAATTTCCCAATGTTTTTCCAAATTTTGTTTGCCATACTTGAGCATTATTATACATTTGATAGTTTTCTTTACATCACCTCATCATTTAAAATTTACATATGTTTTTAGCCTCAAAATAAGCATTAAAAACTCCTCAAAAATTATGTTAATTGCTTTTTGTATTAAAATAAATCTATTTTGGGTTTATTGGGGTTTTTCCTAGAATTATATTGTGTATGTGTTATATTTGGAACTGTAAGAATAGTTTAACATTTTGCCTTTTTTTCTCAGACTTCTTTCTTCTCCTTTTTCCTCCTCCACCTTAATTGCATCATATCTTCTAGCCTTACTGAACTTCCTGACATTCTTTCATAATGCTAGAATATTTTAAAACTGAATCCTTTATTTAGGTATTGCTTCTTGACCAGCTGATTCACCTATCTCATGGACACTGACTAATTTTTCAAGACCCAGCAACTGGGTGGTATCCTACATAAACTCTCTCGACTTGGTTCATTCAAGTTAAGAGAGTAGATTTGACTTCTTGCCTTGCTTTGTCCACTTTTTAATACTGGTGCTTTTACATAGTTATCATGGAATCTGTAACAAACTTTTAGAGAAATATTTTGTCTATATGTCTCTAGAGGCACAACAAAATATAGCAGTTAAGACATTTGGATCTAGAGCCAAAATGTGTCATTCATTTCTCAGCTCTGACAATTAAAAGCTGTGTGAAATGGAGGAGTTGTTTTATTGCTCATTCAGTTAAATCATCTCCAAATTATGGGGCATAACTTAATTTCATCAATTATGCAGCAATTGTATATCAATAGCACATGTAATAAATTTACCATAGTACCTAGTACATAATTTACTTAGTTTTAGTACCTAGTTCATTTATTACTTTATTAATATAATGCTATAATCTACCTGGAAATTATATTTTGCATATTTTTATTGAATACCCAGAAACTCTCTAATTACAGAGTTTATAGGTACTTAGTTCATGTGTGTTTAAAGAACAAAAAAATTGTTCTCTTCAGTTAATATTTAGATAAGATGAAGTATCAATAGTCAGTATTTTAGTATTTTTATATTCACACATATCTGTGTATAAACTTTTTGAAAATTAATATCTGGTTTGCAAAACAATATATACATCTAAATGTATCTCTAATTTCCTGAAGTTAGTTGGGGAGTGTCCATTTATTTTAACTTTCAGATGGACCTTTATTTAGTGATTGCCAAAGCTAAAATTTCAGAACGACATTAATTTTCCAAGATACAATATAGACACACAGAGATACAGGTACACATTCGTAGATGACTTTTTGATCTCGTTTTATGCATATATAGACATAGTATCAGATGACTCTGAATAAAGGGTTAGTTACTCTGACCAATAAAACATCTCCACTGCAATAATTTAGATTGGTTACTTAAATATGATGCTGTACGTATCTGTGTTATCAGTTTCAGGCTCAGTTTGTTGGTTGGTTTTTTTTTTCCCCTAAAAGATATTAAAAAGTATGGTGAGAGACAGGGGTCCAGCTTCATTCTTATGCATATCACTATTCAATTTTCCCAACACCATATATTGTATAGGATGTCCTTTCCCCATTGTTTATTTTTGTCAGTTTTCCCACAGATCAGTTGGTTGTAGAGATATGGCTTTATTTCTGGGGTCTCTATTCTGTTCCATTTATCTATGTATCTATTTTTGTTCTCAAACCATGCTGTTTTGGTTACTATAGACTTGATCTGTGCTTGCAAAAAAATGGTAATGTGATACCTCAACTAACGCAATGCCTCCAGCTTTGTTCTTTTTGCTTAGAATTAATCTGGCTTTTGGGCTTTTTTTTGGCTCCATACGATTTTGCAGTTGGTTACTCCTAATTCTGTGAAAACTGATGTTGGTAATTTGATAGGAATTGCATTGAATGGGTAGATTGCTTTGAACAATATGGACATTTTAATGATATTGATTTTCCAATCCATGAGCATGGGATATTTCTCCATTTATTTGTGTCATTATTATGTATTTCATCGGTGCATTGTAGTTCTTTTATGGAGATCTTTCATATTTTTAGTTAAATGTATTCCCAGGTATTTTTATTTATTTAATTATTCATTTTTGTGGCCATTATAAATGAGATTGAGTTCTTGATTTGGATCTCAGCTTGAATGCTATTGGTTTAGAGCAACTCTACTACATTTTTGTTCACTGGTATTATATCCTGAAACCTTACTGAAGTCATTGATCAAGTCTAGTAGTCTTTCAGAGGAATCTTTAAGGTTTTCTAGATATAAGATCATGTCATCAGCAAAGAGAGATAATTTGCTTTCTTTCTTTCAATTTGGATGTGTTTTATTTTTGTCTCTTGCCTGGTTTCTCTGGCTAGGACTTCCAGGACTATGTTAATAGGAGTAGTGAGAGTGGAGAAGAATGAAGCGGACTCCTATCTGTCATTATATACAAAAATTAACTCAAAATGAATTAAAGACTTAAATGTAAGGCCTAAAACAATAAAAATCCTGGAGGAAAACCTAGGGAAACTCTTCTGAACATGACCTAAGCAAAGAATTTATGACTGATTTCAAAAGAAAATACAACAAAGACAGGAAAGGACAAACGGGACTTAATTGAACTAAAAAGCTCCTGCAGAACAAAATAAATAATCAGCAGTATAAAGAGACAACCTACAGAATGGGAGAAAGTATTTGCAAACCATGCATACAACAAAGGACTAATATTCAGAATCCATAAGCAACTCAAACAACTCTACAAGGTAAAAACATATAATCCCATTAAAAGGTGGGCAAAGGACATGAACAGACATTTCTCAAAAGACATACAGTGGCCAGCCAACAAAACAAACATACTAAAAAAGGCTCAATATCACAAAACACTAGAGAAATCCAAGTTAAAGCACAATGAGATACCATTTTCTACCAGTCAGAATGACTTTTATTTAATAGTCAATAAACAACAGATGTTGATGAGAATGCAGAAGAAAGAAAATACTTACCCACTGTTGTTGGAAATGTAGATTAGTGCAAACTCTATGAAAAACAACATAGACATTTCTCAAAGAACTAAAAATAGAGCCAGCATTCAACCTAGCAATTCCACTATTGAGGATCTACCCAAGGGAAATGGATTATTATATAAAAAATACACCTACACTCGTATGTTTATTATGACACTATTCACAATAGTAAAAACATGGAATCAATCTAATTATCCATCAACAAATAATTGGATAAAGTGTGGTATAGTATATACACCCTAGAATACTATGCAGCCATAAAAAAGAATGAAATTATGTCTTTTACAGCAACATATATTGAGCTGGAGGCCATTATCCTAAGTGAAATAACTCAAAAGCAAAAAAAATTACATATTGTATATTCTCACTTATATGTGGGAAATAAACAATGGGTACACATGGGCATAAAGGTGGCAATGATAAACATGGTGATTCCAAAACAGTGGAGGGTGAGCATAGAGTGAGTGTTGAAAAATTACCTATTTGGTACAATGTTCATATTTTTTTTGATGTGTTCACTAGAAGTCCAAACTTCATCGTTTCATAGTTTATCCATGTAACAAGCCTGCCCATGTACCCACAGAATATAAAAAAAAAAAAAAAGCTGAAAATAAGTTTGACGAAATTTAGTTGTGTGCTTTTCTTTTGTTTGTGGTCTACACAACTTCTCTTAATAACTTTTAAATGGGTATACTATTTAAATGTGGAAATTTGCACTTCATTGAATATGTGAGTTCAAATGGTCAGTAGTCATAACCTGAAACTTGTTCTACAGTTAGCCCCATCACTCTGAACTAATGAAGGTAAATTATAAAACAATAAATAAATAAGCAGCAATTGCCTTTGGGTGACATAAGTACTGCTTTTAATTACTTTAAAGCAAGATTTTTAGAGCCAACAATATGAACTCATTGTTTGATAAACACACTGGAAAAACAAGAGCCTTCATTTTGGCATTTAATAAATTTATAAGGTTACATTAACTGAATACACCGGTCTATTCTGAATGCCTGCTATAATGGAATTGTGTCATCCTGGGGATAACTATACAATGATAGCAATAACTCAATAGAAATTCAATGTAGTTCTTCAACTTGCTTGTCCTGCTGTGAGGCAGCATCAAATGCAATGACAGCTTTGATGAATGTATCTTATAAATTCTGATCCTGAATTCCAGTTGTTCATTCTTTAAAACACAATTATATTCACAAAATATATACGTAAATAGTTGCTTTAATGAAAATAGAACAGCTCTTATGGCAACACTCAATTTAGTTAATATGAATCAAGAACTGTACGTGTTTTTGCATTTACTAACTCATTGCATCAAATTCTCCAAAACCCACGATTATAATGATGCAATATATACCATATTCAGGGAATAGTGACTAAGTTAGTAAGTAATGACTAAGTAAGTAAGGAAGGAATATCCTTACCAGGGATAAGAACCTTGGCTATGGATCCTTCTGAGACATACCACCTTTTCACAAAATGTCCTTTGAAACCGTGCTCTCATAATTTACTCCTGAGTAACAACAACAACCACAAAAAAAGGGATGGTTATATAGTCAAGATAGTCATGGCTTGCTGCTTTACTTCCCTCAGACCTCTGCTGAAATACAAGATACTTATCAAGATAAGGCAAGATACTAAGATATAAGTTACTAAGATGTAAGATAAGGTAAGATACTAAGATGTAAAATACTAAGTTGTAACATACAAGTTACTAAGACGTAAGAGGTAAGATACTAAGATGTAAGATACAAGACTTAGTGATAAGCCTTGTATTGAAAGTAAAGTTGTATTAAGGGACAACAAATTCTTGAGGATACCATTTTATGTCACTATTATTTTAATAGTTAGAAGTAACGATGGCTAGAAACTGAACATTAGAGAATATTATGGTAGGATTCTGTATGTAATATGTAGATATGTCCAAAAAAAAGTTATTGGTAGATTGGATACAAGGTGTGTAATAAAGATTTATTGCCTGAGAAACTAGAAAAAATGAATTACTATTTACTAAGATGAGGAAGGCAATAAGATGGGCACAATTTATTTATTTTGTAAGAATATCAATTATTCTCTTTGGAAAATATTAAATTGAAGCTGCTTATTATATGTATGTACAAGTGGTGATGTTGAGTAGCTATTGGATACAGGCATATGAATATTAGGATATGTAAAACTAGAGATTAGACAAAATGACTTAGAAAATAAACAGTGGAAGGAAGTCCAACATTTAAGTTCAGAAAGATGAGGAAGAATTTGTAAAAGAGATTGAGGAATAATAGCCACAGATCTAGATGTAGAATTAAAAAGAGGGTGATATACTGGAGGCCAAGCAAAGAAAGCATTTTACGAATGGAGTGGTCATCTTTGCCAACTGATCTCTCAATGAAGAGCTATATAGTTGGATGTGGAAGAGAGTTGAAAACCGGGTTTGGCAATAAGCATTTCTTCAGTGTCCTAGAGAGGGCTTAATAGATGATGGGAAGAGAAAAACTGGAGAAGGTGAGTAAAAAACGACTTTCATTCAAATGAAGCACATGAAATAAACTTACAGAGGATAGCCTGCTGATAACAGACTGGGCTCCTGAAGGCAGAGTGGAATGTTGGCTTGGAAATGGGCAGACTTAAAGTATTCCCATTATGAGTTTTCTACACTGAATAGATGTGCTTTCTTATATGATGGCTTGTATGGTTATAGCATTCTGGTTCTCTTGCCTAGATTTTACTTTCATGTATGAAACATCCAGTACAAAATTCATTCTGGTTATGTTACATGAGAATTATACTAATTACCAACTTGTTTTATAACAACTCCTTCTGGAAATTCTCTCAACTGACTAGGTAATTCAGGAAACAATCAGTTTATTTAGTTATTTATGTAAGTAATTATTTTTAATCAATAGTGAGGAACCTTTATTGGAATGAAAAAGAGCGATTAGTGTGGATTTAATAAAGTATACTTAATAAGCATTGAGATTACTTGTCAAATATATGGCC
The DNA here is from genome assembly GCF_028885655.2 of Pongo abelii. Taxonomy (NCBI): domain Eukaryota; kingdom Metazoa; phylum Chordata; class Mammalia; order Primates; family Hominidae; genus Pongo; species Pongo abelii. The sequence continues at coordinate 27,537,599 of NC_071988.2, forward strand.
CTACAAAAATATTTCAACCTCGAAATAGCAGCGTTTATGCGGTGATCAATACACTGTTTTCTCTGCAGGTTTCCTTTATCTTCTTGCTCTGTGAAACCTGGATGGCTCCTATTAACACTGATTTTCTCCAAAGACCTTACAAGTGCAGGCTGTTTTTTTCTGCCACCCTCCACTTATGCAAGGTCAATGTACTCCTTGTGTGCTGATGCTGATCAAACTCTTCTTTGTACTTCCTCAGAAGTTCAAGCTCTATGATATATATGCAGTCAGACTCCCACTTCTTCCTAGTTGCTGTTACTACTGACGCCCAGCCCACTCCTCCCATTTTTTTCATCACTTGACTCATTGTCTTCCTCCTCACTTGTCTGCCTATTCTTTGTTGGCTGTTTGAGTATCCAGGTAAATGTTAGATACACCCAAAACTCTGATCCCCCTGTTCATATACTCTTTAGCTCCAACAGTGATTTTTTTTTCTTTTCTTCTTCTTTTTTTTTTATTTTTAATTTTACCTCAGCCACCATTTCCATAGTCTGGCACCAGAATTTGTCATCACAAAAATCTAAACCCATTTTCAAACATCCCACTCCCTATTCACCATCTCCATCTATCAGTTCACATGCTGTGTTTTGTCTTAACCAAGAATTATCTGACTTATCAAAATTTATTTTATTTTCTTGTTCATATTATGTTTTAGTCTACTAATCACTTTCCTTCTTCTACATGTAACTTCAATGTTTCAACAACTTAATGTTCTTGTTGAGTTCCCTTAACTCGTTTACCTTTGCTTTCCAAATTACTTGCCTTAAAAAACTCCAATTATGGCTTTACTAAGTTACCTTTGTATCATTTTCCTGGATCTATATGTTTGAATATTGTAGGAAAAAAAAACTATGCAAGAGTGATGACTGAAATCCTTCTAATTAGTGGTCACAAATATCAAATACAAACTCAATAATGCCAGTCAATACTACCATTCTTCCCTATACATAAACCAATTCCTCCTGTATTAGTCAGAGTTCTCTAGAGGGATCAAATTAATGGAATATATATATATATATACAGGGGAGTTTATTAAATAGTATTAACTCACATGATCACAAGGTCCCTCAATAGTCCATCTGCAAGCTGAGGAGCAAGGAAGCCAATCCGAATCCCAAAGCCTAAAAACTTGGAGTTCGATGTTCGAGGTCAGGAAGCATCCAGCACGGGAGAAAGATGTCGGCTGGGAGGCTAAGCCAGTCTAATCTCTCCAACTCTTCTGCCTGCTTTATTCTAGCCATGCTGGTAGCTGATTGGATGGTGCCCACTCATATTGAGGGTTGATCTGCCTTTCCCAGTCCATTGACTCAAATGTTAATCTCCTTTGGCAATACCCTTACAGACACACCCAGAAACAATACTTTGCATCCTTCAATCCAATCAAGATGACATTCAATATTAAGCATCATACTCTGTCTCAGGTAGCACACCCATAATTTCCTGAGTCAAATCCTTACTTACTTCCACTCCCTCTCATATGGCGACACCAACATAAAGGTCATAAGAATATTGATGTGATATTGAGAGAAGTATCTAATTAACCCATTATCAGTTTTATCAACCTAGCTAAATTTGTGACCATATAGAGAAGTATCTAATTAACCCACTATCAGTTTTATCAACCTAACTAAATTTGTGACCATATATTTTCTTCATGTTAAAGTGGAGGATACTTCCCTGTTTCCTTTAAGAGCTAAGCCCTCCCTCACTAATACCCCTTTTTCCTTTTACTCTTGCCTTTCGAATTAAGTTCTGGCAATATAACTCTTTTTCTCTATATTACTATCTGTATCCTTAAGGAATGAATTCAAGCGCAGTTATTTTATCCACTTGGGGATAAAAAATAAAAATGATGTAAAAAATTCAAGAAGAAAGTTCTTTCATTTCCATATCTGATCCAAATGCTGCCCGATCCAAAAGTTTCTTGTCTGCTTTACAGAGTAACTTCTCAAAATGCAGGGTATCTGAAAGTAGATATGCTACAGAAAGCCCCCAAAATCTCTAAACAGTACACATATAGTATATCTATTACATTCTTTTTCAATAAACAACTGAAATGTTGGTTTTAAATTTAGAGGTGCCACAATTTAAAAGGTGTCTGGAAGCTAAAAACAATATTATAAGAAATAAAGTAACTAACATGTTAAAATATTGGAAATTATTGGAAAATGTAACTAACATTTAAAGATAAATTTATTCCATGCTTTTCACCTTTTTCGGACATACTAGTCTAAACTCATTCTTTTGTATTTTCTGCTTGTTCATGGCTATGCTTTTCTCATTTTATTCTGGTTGTATGTTTGTCTCTACAACCCCACCGTATTGCTAGTAATTAAGGTGATCAAAAAGTGTTGATTAATTTCTCTTTTTCTTTTACTCTACCATTCAGTAGCTTTAGTTGTGATAGACTTGATCTTCTTCCTTATTAGTATTTACCATGTATTTTTTGTTTTGGGGAAATACCATTTTCTAAAATTCCCCTTGATCTCACTGTCTGTCTTTCTCAGCCTTATTTGCAGACTTCCTTTAAAAATATTAGAGTATTCCAGGGGTCTTACTTTGACAGTCTTCTGTTTTCACTTTCTATTCTCTTTCTATATGAACTCACTCTTTTCTGTGTATCTAATCACCAACTACATACTGATATCTCCTAGATTGCTACTCCTAATTTAGACACCTTCCAATTGGTGATAAATCTTAGCTATCTGAAAGCCTTTCTCATCTTACTGTATGTCAACAAAATCTATTTTTTTGAATCAGACAAAAATCTAGGAATTATTTTAAATTCCTCCCTTTTCTTTGTATACCATCAGTAAACATTTCGACTTTACTGCCAAAACATATTTCGATGATTACTACTTTTCTTCAGCTTCTCTACAACCACCATCATAAGACTTCATCAGGACTACCTAAAACTCTAACTCATCTCACAGTCATTACTCTTGCGCTACTGCAATGCATCCACTATTGGACAGTCAGTGTGATTATTTTCAAGTACAGAGTAGATGACATCAGTCTCCTTCGATAGTTTATCAAGACATTTGTAACAAAATTGAAAACTATAACCAAGACTGAAAGTCCTGCAACATCTGTCCCCTGCTTACTTGATCCATTTCTTATCAATCTTTTCTTTACTGCCTATGATAGTTTTGTAATTTTTTAACCTCAGATATTCCAGATTTTTCTATGTTAGATTTTCACTCTTGTTCATCCATAAGCTTCAAATGTTCTTTCTTTGATCTTAAGAATCCTGCTTTCTTCACATTTAGATTTATGCCCAAGTGTCGCTTCTTCAGGCCTTCTCTGAGCACTCAACGGCGTCCCCTGCAGTTCTCTAGAGTTTCTGTTCACTGCCCTGTTCTCTAGTACTCTGCTTCAAAAATACTGACTGCCTTACTCTCCCTAATCTCAGATATCTGTCTCCTTAATCCAGAGAGAACCCCAGGCTTGGTTTGAGTTTCCCCCACCGTACAGCATTCTGAAAACTGTTTATGAGTGATCCACAAGCAGAAGTTAATTTTAGGACTTTGCTTAATTACCACCTCCCAACACTCAGAGAACACAGTCCTGCATTGCTTTCGCACTCTATCTGTAATTTTTTTGTGTAATAAATTTGTCTACTTTTTTTTTAAAGCTTTAAGACAAGTCTGGTCTCTGTTGCTCTATCATGCTTAGAAACAGAAACTGAATGGTTTTAGACACACACTTCATTAAGGACATGCTGTTTCACCTGGTTTCCTACTTAAAGAAAAAAAAAGAAAATAGAAACAAATTCTAAGAAAAGAAATTTAGAAGAATTTGAATAGTTTGAGGTGTATTAGTTGTTTTATTCTATTGGTATAGTTTAATATTTTTGATATTGTTAGTATATTATGATATCAAACTGTCCTGTTCTTCCAGATTTGTGTAGGATGAAAATATAAACTGAGACTTTGTTTAACATCTAATTAATAAGGCATAAACAACACCTAATTATATGATTTATCAACTTTCCTCTCAGGCAGGTAGAAATACTTGGCCTAAGAAGAAACTCTTTCATCTTTTTTTGCTTCTTATTTTCTTTGCAGTTTTACTGTTGACATAAAAAATTACCATGTGTTATGATTTTAAAAGCCTGTCAGGAGGTGAGAACAAAATTTCCATCGATTCTTAAATGCAGAAATCTACCTGTAAAAAAGACAGTTTTTTTTATAGTGGGAGAGATGTGATTTTCCCAAGTATGTGTGTATATGCACATATGTATGTGTGTGTGTTTGTGTGTTCATAGTTTTCCACAGTTAATTTGCGTTTGTTTAAAAATTTTAGAAATAGTAATTTTTAAATCTAATCTGAGTTATATATCTTATATCATGACATTTGATGAAAGCAGAACTTTAACATGATAACTTTAATGACTATTCTTACAGACTTTATCTTCCAAATTTATTTATAATAAGGCTGCAAATGTGGCTTTATATATTTATTAAGATAAATGTACATATATAAAATATACATATGTTCATAAAAAATAAATTTCATGTGTGTGGACTGGTTTATATACGGTGGCAAAGTTTGCAAACAGAGTTTTTTTCATTTAAAATATTTATATTTTGATAATAAAATGATTAACATGCCAGTTATAAAAATATGCTTTATCCTCTGATTTTCTTTTTGAATTTCATAAGAAAGTTATGCTTATTTGAGATGGATTGATAATTTGTAATCAACTACAGATTAAACAATTTCTTATAATCTCTTATTCACCAATTCATAATAATCACAGTTATATATGTTGAAAATAAATTGGATTCTGGATGGTGATATTTTGTATAAAAAATTGTCAGTGTGCCAAGAATTGACTAAGACCAAAGCACACTTAGAATATGGTGATTGTGGGTTAAAGAAAGTGAATGACTTCCCAAAGCACAGAAGAATTTCAGTATAAGGAAGACTTCTATTGAAAGGAAACAAGGAAAGGAAGTGTTCATGACAACAATGGAAGTTATCCATACATTATTTCCAGGATTCAGAGAGGAAGAAAACCCTCAAAATAAGCATTTCAGTGCTCAGGAAACATGCTCAGATACTACTCTCCTAGGTTCCCTACTGCAGACAAGTAATGCAGAATAGGTGAGCAAGCACAGGATGTGTAGCCATTTACTTTTAGATGCTTTCATGATTCCACTGGTGGTATTAAGAGAGTATAAGATTTCTACAATTAAGGGAGAACTATGAATAACAAGGTAATCCAATGATTCTAAGATGAGAAGCAGCCTGTACATTTCAACAAATCAGGTTTTTTGATGATATATAAAGTTGTTTCCTAAGTCAAGTGGTGAAAAAAGTTGACTTGCCATAACTATCTATGCCACTCTCTTTAAAGACCCTAAAGAGGCCGAGTATGGTGGCTCATGCCTGTAATCCCAGCATTTTGGGCAGATCACCTGAGGTCAGGAGTTCAAGACCAGCCGGGCCAACATGATGAAACCCTGTCCCTACTAAAAATACAAAAATTACCTGGATGAGGTGGCAGGCACCTGCATTCCCAGCTACTTGGGAGGCTGAGGCACGAGGATTGCTTGAACCTGGAAGGCGAAGGCTGCAGTGAGCCAAGATCACACCACTGCACTCCAGCCTGGGTGACAGAGCGAGACTCTGTCCCAAAAATAAAAACAAAATAAAAAATAAAGACTCTAAGGGAAGTTTGGGGATAATAATTATCATGAGGAGATCCCTTTTAGTAAAAGAAAAAACGTAATACATTGTCATTTCAAGGCTATAGCTGCATTGAGCAATTGATTCAACTTTCTTGTTTCTTTAAAAAACACGATCAAACATTCATCTATATGACAGCCACAGAATTTTTAAAAACAATTATATAGTACTTTTATTAAGAGGCATTTATAGTTTATTGACTGTTTAAAGTTACATTAATTTTTATTTGCAATTTACAAATGCAGTTATTGAAAATTTTTACTTAATCAGATATGACACAATTTTTAAAATCTTAAGAGGTGGTATTGAGAAAAAAAACCTAAAAAAAAAAAACAAAACTCAATCTAATTACCAAAAGGAGAATTACACAAGTTACAATCAATCAGACAATCCGCCCTATACCACAAACACAATACCAATAATTCAGATTATCTGATCTGCCTGCCAGAAGTTAGCACTTGAGCCTGATTTTACTTTGCTGTCCTGCTTAGTTGAGTCTTAGCTGGTCGATTATTGCTTTTCTCCCTTTGTATCCTGTGATTTTAGGGTGTCTGTATCAGTATGTAAAGCTTTCTAATGATCTTGGATTTCATCTCTTTAATTTTCCTTATCTTTTTCATTGCCATTTTCTAGGTTGTGTCTAAGGAAAAGGACCTCTGCAGAATTGTAGTTTGTAACCCCAATGTGTATTTTCTGTCTGTCTAGTCCCCTTTGTTCCCTGCACCCTGAGTGCCACCATCATCTATCACTTTCTCACTTTCCCCCGAATAGAGGCTTGGAATAATGGGTATCCCCATGCAGAAGATGGGGCACCAGTTGCTGAGGCTGGAAGCATTTGTTGCTTCTGTGTCTTGACCTTGCTGCAAACCTTTGTGATCATAGGACCAGGGATACTTTTCACATCCAATTCCCCTAGAAGTTTTTTCCTACAATACAAAGTAAAAATGTGCTGTTGAACTCTATTTAATAATTCTGTATTTAAATTTTTTATTTCTATTCATAAGTGAAATTGGCCTGTAATTGTAATATACTGTATCATCTTTTTCAGGTCTTGAAGTCATTTTCCCACCTTCTTTTTAAAAATTACTTCAGAAGTTTCCTTAAAGTTTTTCTTTTTGAAAACAGAATACAGAATTTTTTTTTCTGTCCTTGGGAATTGTTTAAAATAAATTTAGGACTCTCTATTTCTAAAAGCCCCCTGTGAATTCGTATAGATCTGGGAAATTTTTGTAAAGGGCCTTTGTTTTCCCTTGAGTAATCTCTCTATTTTCTAAGGAAAGTAGTAATTTAAATTTTCTTAACTCAACTAAGGTCAATTTCTTCGTTACCATGCTAAAAACTGCCTCTTCACTTACTTTTGATATGCCACTTCTACACAGTTTATTTTCTTGTAAAATTACCAATGTGATTCAGGTTTCAAAATATATTTGCAAAAATGATTTTTAATAAATTGTCTTCATTTATTGTTTTGGTATTTGTGTATTCTCTTTTTTAAAAAATCAGGTTATTTAATGCTGTATTTTTGCTGTTTTTCAAGGCATACTTTATTTATTTTGTTATTTTTTTTCTAACACACTAAGTTTGGCTTGTATCTCTATTGATTTTTTTGATGTTCTTTATTTTAGGTTGTTTCTTTTTTTAGTTTTATCTTTTTGGAAGCAGGTGTCAATTTCATTTATGATTTATTGATAGCTGTGTTAAGGCTATGAACTTTTCTCTGAACATAGCTTTGGTTATATAGTATAGAGTTTGATACATCAAGATATCATTGTGAATTTATAACAATTCTTAAATTTCTGTGTATATTTCACCTTTGACCCCATATATTTTTAAATCGAATTTTGTAGAGGTGGTTGTTTTATGTTTCCTGGTAGAAGAGGCAATTTGTTTTTTGATATTACTATTAATTTTTGACTTAATTTCATTGTGGCCAAATTAACATGTGTGTATAATTAATGGTTTATATTTTGAGTTAAGATTGTCCTTGTTTTAATGTGTGGTTAGGTTTTATAAATGTTGTATGCATTTTTGAAAATAAACTCTATTCCTTAGTATTGGAACTCAGAGATAAAAGTACCATATTGCATGTACTTTTCGGTTCCTCTATAGCCTTACTGATTTATTGCCTTCTTCATCTGCCTGAGCAAGACAGACACATTAAAGTCTCATGCTTGTTATGCACTTCCTTCTGTTTTCTCTTTGGTGTCCTATAGATTCTGAGTTTGACAACAGGCTGGTGAGTTGAAGGGATTTAAAGAAGAAAGGTAAATAATGCCTTCCAAATGAGATTCACACCGGAGGCATAGTCAAGGACCAGGTCATGTGAGGCTTTGTAAAACATGATTAAGAGTTTTGGATTTTGTTTTAAGGCAAATGAAGTCTTTGAGGCATGTTTAATGGGCAGTGACAGGATCTCTTGACTTGTGTGATTTTGCCGTTGTGTGGATAACGCAGTGGGAAGAAGGGGGAAAGAAGCAGGAACAGTTAGGGGCTGTGGCAGTGATCACCCATATTAATGTGGTGGCATTAAAACTGGAGAGAAAAGCAAGGATTCAAAGTGGAGTCAAGCTCTAATTTCTCAGAGCATAGCGTTTACAAGAAAGTGATGCTAACTAATGTAGATTTATAGGGTCATTCTCAGGAAAGAATGTGTACTCTATGCCTATATTTGTGACTGTAGGACCTATTCTAATGGGGATAGTCATGGACTACGTCTTTTTCAAGGTATATTTATGGATTCTCAAAAGTGCTCTAATGTGAATGACAAATTATATGGCAAAATCTTCTCATATGGATGGAGACCTTTTAGGGTTTATATGGCTAAATCTTCTCATATGGATGGAGACCCTTTAGGGTGGGAGTCAAGGAGTTGAAGGTTATTGTAAATTGGGGTATGGATGACATGCCCGATTTTGAAAGACAATCACTCTTGGTTTAATGCTGATGATTTAGCATACATATTAAAAATACTTAGTAGAAAGATACTACATATCCAATCCAAGCAATATCTATCACAAAGCAGGGAAGCTATTTTCATAACAAAAATATACACTACTAAAAACTATGTATGCTTTTGTAAGCTAAAAACATGAATAAATTTATTTTTGCAATAAAATAAATACAAGTCATTTGTTTTCTTTAGATGTCCACTTTATATTTGTTTTATAATTTACTGTGCTTTAGTGCACTAATAACTAACACTTCTATATGGTTTTCATAGCTTATCCTTTTCTAAATACTTTACATAATAATTCATTTAATCTTTACAAACCTTTGAGGAAATACCACTTTAAATGAATAATTATCCTTTTAATAAGTGAGATTTCAAAATTAATGAACAGATATAGTTATGATATTTAATGTGACCTCATGAAATAAATTAATAAACCTAGAGCTATAAAAATTAGGCTTTGTGATTTAAAAAAAATCATTTTCCCTTCCCTTCCTTCCTTCCTTCCTTCTTTCTGAGACACATCTCTCTGTCAGCCAGGATGGAGTGAGTGGTGTCATCACAGCTCACTGCAGCCCTGACCTCCGAGGCTCAAGGAATCCTTCCAGGAATATAGGCATGCACCATGAGGCCTGGCTAATATTTTTTTGTATTTTTTGCAGAGATGGTGTTTTGTAGAGACTTCATTTTTTTTTGTAGAGACTTTATTTTGTTTAACTATTCTTTTACTCAGAAGTATATTTTTAAGATAGCTCCTGTTGCCCAGGAGCTCAAGCCAGCCTAGGCAACATGGCAACAACCCATCTCTACAAAAAATAGGCTCCCCTGTGCACCTGTCTCCACCTCTCAAAGTGCTGGGATTACAGACATGAGCCACAGCACCTGGCTGCATTTCCTAGTTCTTTATGTCTTAAATCATTAGTGTATTTGCCTTTTTATTCTGTAATTTGATCCAACAAGAAATATATACATAAAAGATCAAATGTTAATTTTAAATTTTAGTTAGACATACCATTTTTAAACATTAATTTGAACCATATATGCAAAGCGTTGAGTTAATCACCCTCCACTCTTCATGCCACGCTATCATTGATACTTGATCAACTTTTTTTAATGTATCTTTTCTCCATGTTTTGTTTCCCATTCTCTTACCCTTATGAGAAAACATGGATTTATTTTTATTTGTACATTACCATAAAACTTGTATTATTATTTTCTCTAAGTAAACTGAATTTATCTTTATAGAGATGTATTCCAGACTTCATTTTGTTTAACTATTCTTTTTCAGGATTACATTTTTAAGATAATATCGTATTATAGCTGAAGTATGTGTGTAACAGCTAGTCCTTCTAGATGGGATATAATCAACTTGCAACCAAGTGGCCAGCTGGTCTCCTTAAACAATGATGTTCTGTTATGCACTCACTTTGTCGTCTGTGGCTGGCAGGTTGGACATTTCAATGTGACAGTAGCTAGATTAGGCTTGGTAAGTAGGAGTCTATTATGCTGTGCCGATGAGCAGCCTCTGTCTCTACCACTGCAGCCACTATGTTTATGCACTCATGTGGCAATTTTGCCATGGCTAGTGTAAAAAACTGGCTAAAGATAACAGGCCAGACCTTTTTAGCTACTTTGTTGTTTAGGGCCTCTTCCTAAACATGGAAGATGTCCGATAGGGAGTACTAATATCCGATAAAAATCACCACACTTTGTGTCTACTGCCATGTGTCCATTTACATGCCTCTGTCACTAGAACTCATTATTTCTGATCTTACAACCTTTATCTTTCACATTTGACCAGCTGGTCAGGAAATTAACCATGGTGCATAAGCTATATATAATAACATCAAATAACTCATCTTTTCACCCATAGTGACAGATCAGGTGCACTGCCTGAAGCTCTAGGCATTGAGAGCATTTTCTCTTATGGTTGTGTTTAAAGGCAACCTCTGTAGTGCTTGCATAGTACAGACGCATTTCACTTTTTATCTTACACCACCTACAAAGCTAACCCACATGTGAACCAAAGCTCCTCCTTCAGCTAGCTGTACAGATTTTCTATAGAGTTACGGTTGCAAGCTGAGAAGAATAGTGGTGGGTGACAGAGCAGTGAGGGATATCTATTCATGTAGCTTTCTTGTGCACTCTGATCCTGCTTGTGCTTAATCCCAGTGGGTGTACTTCTTCCATAAGAAGGAAACTATATGAGCCTTGATGAGTTGGGTTATTGTTGGTCACATCCAACCTTATGACTCGGTGAACATAGTAGCTTTCTATTGTCATAAGAAATCCCCAGAAACTAACTGGCCTAAATAACACACTTTTTTGTTGTTTGTTCATTGATACATAACATTTGTACATATTTATGGGGTATTTGTGATAGTTTGATATATGCATACAATGTGGTATAATTCCATATGCATTATTGGCTCTTGCTGAAATGGCTGAAGGACAACACCCTTAAACTCCCTAGATGCTCTGTAATTTTATTGAGAGGATGGAATAATCACATTCTGTATCATATTAAAGAGGCTTTATGTGCCTGAATACTTTAAACTTTTAATCTTTCTGATGTATTAGCAGAGTTTTACAGCCACATCCTTGGCTTTTTCTTCTAAAGCACCTTTCATGACAGTGAAATGTAGCATATTTTGCAATATGGATAGACTGATAATTTCCCAAATCTTCCAGCCTTGGTTTCTTTTTTTTTCTTTTCTTTTCTTTCTTTCTTTTTTTTTTCTCTTGAGACAGAGTCTCGCTCTGCCACCCAGGCTGGAGTGCAGTGTTTCTTTTAATTAAACAGTTCATCCCTTAATTTATCTCTTTACTTTTGCATTTTACTATAAGTGGCATAAAGAAACCAGGCTGTACCTTCAACACTTTCCTCAAAAATTTTCTCAGCTTACTGTTCATTTTTGCCATTTACAAGTTTTGGTTTTCAAATGACTGCAGGACACAATTACACTAAGCTTTCTGCCATTATGAAACAACAATCCTTTTTGTTCCAATTTCTAGTTGCATGTTCCTCTTTTTCTTTCTCTAAGCCCTCGCCAACAGTGACTTTAATGTTTGTACTTTTACTCATATTTTGTTCACAAAAATTTAGGTAGTGTTGTTCCTCAGTCATAGCAGGGGATTGGTTCCAGGACCCCACACAGATACTTAAATCTGTTAATGCTCAAGTACTCTACATAAAATGGTGTAGTATTTGCATGTAACCTATGCATATCTTCCTGTATACAGTAATCATCTCTAGACTACTTATAATACTTGATACAATGTAAATGCTATGTAAATAGTTGTTATACTGTATTATTTTATTTGTATTATTTTTATTGTTGTATTGTTATTTTTAACTTTTTAAAAATATTTTAAATCTGGTGTTGGTTGAATTATGGATGTGGATTCCTTGGATATGCAGGGCTGACTGTATTCTCTAAGAAGATTTATGTTGCCCTTACCATGTTCCTCACTTCCGCCTGAGTACTCACTGGTAGAATTGTTAACATCCATGTTTCTACTAACAGATATTTAAGGCAATCTGTGCTTTCTCTGTCCTTCTCAAAATTCACCCAGCCTCTACTTATTGCCAATTTCAGAATTACTTATACAATTTTAGGTATTTGGTACAGCAGCACTCCATCCTCATATGAAAATTTTTCTTTAATTTTCACTGTTGCCATAACAAAGTACTACAAAGTCAGTAGCATAAAACAAAACAAATGTGATATCTTACATTTTGGCAGGTCAGAATTCCGAAAAGAGTTAAAATCAAGCTGTCATCAGGGCTGCATTCTATCTGAAGGCTATAAAGGATCATTTGTTCTCTTGCCTTTTCTGGCTTTCAGAGGCCTCCCATGTTTTCTTGCTCCTGACCATCTTCTCCATCCTCAGTGCACTGAGGTCACAACTCACTGACCATTGTTCCAACATAATATGTCATTCTGGCCACAGCCTGGAAAGGCCCTGCACTTTTGGGAACTCGTGATTAGATTGGGCCCACTAAGATATTTTAGGATAGTGTTCCCATCTCAAGTTCTGTAATTGAAACCATATATGTGAAATCCCTTTATCTACATAAGGAAAAACATTCACAGGTACCAAAGTTACGGCATGAACATCTTTGGGTGAGTGGGTGGGGCACTATTCTGCATACCACCATGGGTCAATCAGGACCAGATTTTAATGATCAAATCTAGCTCCATGGTCGTTTGGTGTCCTATGTGTTTTGTATTTACCAGGACCTAGTAATACATCAAAAAACCCGTTTGCCTTCTGCCATGATTGTGTGTTTCCTGAGGCCTCTCCAGCCATACTGAACTCTGAGTCAATTAAACTTCTTTCCTTTATAAATTACTTAGTCTTGGGCAGTTCTTTATAGCAGTATGAAAACAGGCTAATACAAGTCCCAACCCTCAGTACCCCAGATATGACTGTATTTACAGATAGGGTCTATAAAGAGATAATTAAGTTAAAATGAGGTCCTTAGGGTTAAGTCCTAATCCTTCATGACTGATGTCCTCATAAGGAGAGAATATTTCGATATAGACAGATAACAGATACAGAAGGAAGGTCCTCTGAAGACCCAGAGAGAAGATTGCCATCTACAAACCACAAAGAAAGGCTTCAGAAGAAACCAACCCTACCAACATTGTCATCCCTGTCTTCTAGCCTAAGGAAATGTGAGGAAATAAATTTCTGTTGTTTAAACCACCCAGTTGATGAGATTTTGTTTCAACAGCCCTAGTAAACTAATATGCCAGGAATGAAATGCTTGAATTTCATCAGAATCTCCTTCAATTCACACAACATATATTTTTTCTTTTATTTTTGACCTCGAAGATATATTTGCTTCTTATTTGACTTAAGTAGCACTTTGGAGAAGTGGATCTAAACACTGATTCTTACATCTGGAATCTAAACTGAACTTTTTTTTCTCCCCTCTTATCGTTGGATTACTCCATTTAAAACATAGCCTGTTGAGGCCGGGGGCAGTGGCTCACGCCTGTAATCCCAGCACTTTGGGGAGCCAAGGTGGGTGGATCACGAGGTCAGGAGTTCCAGACAAGTCTGGTCAACACAGTGAAACCCCATCTCTACTAAAAATACAAAATATTAGCCGGGTGTGGTGGTGCGCACCTGTAATCCCAGCTACTTGGGAGGCTGAGGCAGGAGAATCTCTTGAACCCGGGAGATGGAGGTTGCAGTTGACCGAGATTATGCCATTGCATTCCCGCCCAGGTGACAGTATGAGACTCCGTCTCAAAAAAAAAAATATATATATATATAAAATATATATATATAGCCTGTTGAAATGTTGAGGGAAGAAAGGACAAACAGAGATATTTCATGTAAACAGTATAAAGATATGGTATTTGTATTGCTGTGAATTACTTGTTAGTCAGCAAGTAATTTATCAGCACCATACAACTTAGAGAAAGAGTACATGCCACGATGGAATTACACCTTAATTAACCAGATGATGTAAAGAAATTACATGTTAACATAGCCTTTTTCAATGACTATTTAAAATGGATACATAATGTGTGTGTGTATCTCAAAACACTATAGTCCTATAGAGATAAATGTATTAATATAGGTAAAATTAGAATGCACCTAAAATATTGGACCCTGAAAATATACTGGGACAATAGGATCTTTAGGGATTATCTATTTTCTAGAAGTTAAAAAAATTGTTTTACATTTAAATCATGCACACAAACTAAACTTTCATCTTTTTAAAACCTTATTTTAGATAGACTCTATTTTTCTTGTGAATCATGAGGCATAATTATCTAACTCCCTGAATCTAGTACATGAGGGCTTGCTATACAGACTCGCCCTTGTGAGAAGTAGCTCAATCATAAAACAGCACTTGTTTTTTAGAACAGGCACTTGTATAACTCTTAAATTATAAAGTGTTATTTGAAACCCCTCTCCATGGTACATATAACAAATGGTTCATCTCTCCTGATTTGCATTCACAGAGGTTTCTTAATGGTAAGAGGTTTCTGTTTTTCTTGGTGGGAGGTGTTACCCTTTGAGTGTGTACCCAAAGAATTTTGTTTGCACTACAGAAACTACATATCCAAAATATATCTTCCCAATTTGATGAAAATATGTTCAACTTTATTTAAAGTATGCCTGTAACAAATAAAAGGGCCTAATTTTATTTGTATATATTTCCACTTTCAACATTTATAAAATTTTATTCTGAGAGATGATCAGAGTCAACATTTGAAGAACTGGCTCACGGTTATTGGTCGTATATTTTGCTTTGTGTTTATCTGTGTGCAATGATGTGGAAAACAGACATGAAATTGCCAACAGGATTTATTATATAGACTATCCACCCATAATCAAGACTTAAAATCAAAGCACACTGAGTCAAGGGGTATGCATTTTACCTTTAATATCTCTAAGAAATAGAGACAATTAACTTCCCCACTTTTTTTTTAACCAGTACTTTTTTTTTTACAATAAACCATGAAGGATATATAAAATCGTCTGTGTGTTGAAATGGATACTCAACATATCTTGTTCTTGAGGGCAATTTAAAAAAATAAATATCTATGTGGGTAGGTAAGTGAATGCATTTGTAAATAATACAATTATTTAAATAAATTGCAATCAGAATTGGTGTTGCTGTTTAATTTTATATATGTCTTTAAGTTTCACAGGATAATTGAGATTCATTTATCTCTAACAAACGGTGTGATACAATGTCACCATTAGAATTGGGCAAAATAGATAAATAGGTTTGTTTATTTTAAAGTTCAAGTAAAATGACTTCCAGATCTTGTCTTCTAAGATTAAGATCTTACTGTCCACAAGATGGAAAAATGACAGATAACAGTAGCACTGATTCTCATAATTTTTAATAGTTTCTTTCACGGAATACCCTTTAACAAGAGAAATACAATGATAATTACAGTTACTCATGAAGGATTTTAGAAATGGTAAAAGGACCAGCTTGAAAGCTCCTGTTTTTCATCTTCCACAGAGAAACTGTACTCTTTCATTTCTGTTGTACTAGAGTATAAGAAATCAATGACAGGTACATCTCTCTTTGGAATAACTTTTATAACCTTCTCTCAAAAAAATGTCTCTATTTTCTGCATGCCACCCACAGTTCACTGACTTTGAACTAGTCATGTCCAAACCCCGGCCCAAATAGGTTGTTTCCACTATCTTTGGTGGAAGAATCCCCTGAGATTTCTTTGCTGAGGTATTTTCAGTTGCTGTTCTCATAATAAAGATGACTTTTTAGAGGCCAGCCATGTTACTCATCAAATGAAGTTCAGTGCTTACTTATTTTCTTTGTTAACTTTTTAAAGGTCATATTGGTTTACTAGTGTATATATTTTTTAAAAAATGTTGCCTACAAATTGATTCTTCTATCCATGTATTTTATTACTTTAGGATTCTTACATAATTATATTTTTTAGTCTTTTGTTATTTCTGCAAATGAGGGAATTTCCCCTTTAGGGAATAGCAGTGCTTTCAGTCATGACTCTAATTAGAAACAAAATAGATTCTATTATTGTATTATTTAGCTGATTTAAATAGTTAACACTAAAATACTTAAAATCTGAAGAGGATGCTGTTTTCTTGCTGCTGTCAAAGCTTCCAGGGGTCCAGGCTATTTAATTTTTTTGTCTTTCATTAACTAGTTAATTCACAAAACCTTTATAAAGTTCCCACAGTGTGTCAAAAACTATATAGTGTATTACAGTAGCTGTAAGAACTGAGAGACTCATGATCTCATAAACTCATTATCTATTATTAATAGGAAGATAAAGAGGGTAAACATAAGTAAGTTCAGAAAATGGCATATTAGCAGAAGAGACAGGCCAGGGAAACTAAAATATGATCACTAGTCTGAGGAGGACATAAGGGAGTTTCCTTATTTTTTTCCTCTTAAGTTTAAGAAACCAGGATAGGAATTGAGACAATGACACTTGGGCACAGTGTTTCAAAAAGAGGGAACAGTAGTAATACCCTGAGCCATGAGCACACTGGCATATTTGAGTAACTGGAAGTAGTGTGTCGTGACAGTGTGGTTGATGGGCTCAGAGTTTTGACTGGAACTTGGATTGTGCAGAAAATATTAGGCCATTGAAAACCACTGCCTTTCCTGTGAATCAGATCAGGAGCCACTGGAGAGTATTTAGCAGAGCAGTGACTCGATCTCATTGACATGTTGAAACAATGTCCAACAATGATAGACTGGATTAAGAAAATGTGGCATATATACACCATGGACTACTATGCAGCCATAAAAAATGATGAGTTCATGTCCTTTGTAGGGACATGGATGAAATTGGAAATCATCATTCTCAGTAAACTATCATAAGGACAAAAAACCAAACACCGCATGTTCTCACTCATAGATGGGAATTGAACAATGAGAACACATGGACACAGGAAGGGGAACATCACACTCTGGGGACTGTTGTGGGGTGGGGGGAGGGGGAAGAGATAGCATTAGGAGATATACCTAATGCTAAATGACGAGTTAATGGGTGCAGCACACCAGCATGGCACATGTATACATATGTAACTAACCTGTACATTGTGCACCTGTACCCTAAAACTTAAAGTATAATAATAAAAAAAAAAGAAGAAAAAAAAAAAAAAAGAATCACTTTGGCTGCTGTGTTTCAGTGAGACTCTGTGGAAGGC
Organism: Pongo abelii; assembly: GCF_028885655.2. Classification (NCBI taxonomy): domain Eukaryota; kingdom Metazoa; phylum Chordata; class Mammalia; order Primates; family Hominidae; genus Pongo; species Pongo abelii. The sequence continues at coordinate 27,554,967 of NC_071988.2, forward strand.
AATAATAACAGCCGGAGGCTGTCACCGTAACCTGTGTGAGAAAGGAGGCTATCACTGTTACCCGGGTGAAAGCTGATGGTGCCTTGGAGAATACTGGGAGCATGTGTGATAGTGGGAAATTTTCATGCTCTATCTATATTTTGGAAAAAATTAAGTAATTAAAACCAATTTTGTTGATGTTTCAGATGTGGAATTCAAATAAAATAGTTGAAGAATAAATTAAGTTTTTCTGATTGATTGTGTTTTTTTCCCCGGATGGGCTAGAATGATCAAGTACAATGATAAGGAAGAGTGTGTGGGTGAAACAGGTTCTACTGGAATAATAAGCAGTTCTATTTTGAGCATTTCAACTTTGAGATGTTCCAAGTAAAGATATCAAGTATGCAGTTATATATAGTGTTATCAAGTTTAGTGGACAAATCTGAATCAGAGATATAAATTTACTTGTCATCAGTATGCAGATGGCAATTGAAATTGTGAAACCAGAAGAAATCACTGAAGAAGTATAGATAAAAGCTTAAAAAATGATCCATTAGATGCTCCAAAATTATGAAATTGGTGAAAATTGGATTTAACAAAACTGATAAAGTATTACCAGAGTCATACAAAAAAAATCAGCGAGTGTGATATACAGAAAGCAAGTGAAAGAAACACTTCTAAGATGAAGATGTTATTAGCCTTGGCTTGTGCTCTGAGGTGATGAAAATGGGACAGTATATATCAATGTTTTTTCTCCCAAGAATAGAAAATCCTATCTATTATGAAAAAAACATGAACTAGATTCCAATACAGAGATATTCTACAAAATGTCTGACCAATACTCATTAAAACTATCAAGATCGGCCTGGCATGGTGGCTCATGTCTATAATCCCAGCACTTTGGGAGGCCGAGGCGGGTGGATCACTTGAGGTCAGGAGTTCGAGACCAGTCTGGCCAACATAGTAAAACCCTGTCTTTACTAAAAATACAAAAATTACCTGGTGTTGTGGCGCATGCCTGTAGTCCCAGCTACTCCAGAGCCTGAGGCAGGAGAATCGCTTGAGCCCAGGAGGCGGAAGTTGCAGACAGCTAAGGTCGTTCCACTGCACTCCAGCCTGAATGAAAGTAGTATTCTGAATGAGATCCTGGAACAGAAAAGGGCACAAGGTAACAAGGAAATCTGAGTTAAGAATGGACTTTAGGGGGCCGGGCGCGGTGGCTCAAGCCTGTAATCCCAGTACTTTGGGAAGCTGAGGCAGGTGGATCACGAGGTCAGGAGATCGAGACCATCCTGGCTAACAGGGTGAAACCCTGTCTCTACTAAAAATACAAAAAAAAAAATTAGCTGGGCGTGGTGGCGGACGCCTGTAGTCCCAGCTACTTGGGAGGCTGAGGCAGGAGAATGGCGTGAACTCAGGAGGCAGAGCTTGCAGTGAGCTGCACTCCAGCCTGGAGTGACAGAGCCAGACTCCGTCTCAAAAAACCAACCAACCAAACAAAAAAAGAATGGACTTTGGTTCATAACAACATGTCAATATTGGTTCATTATTTGTACAAATGTACCACACTGATGTAATATATTAGTAATATGGGAAACTGGGGCATACTCTCCATACCATCTTCATAATTTTTTCTTAAAATCTAAAACTGTTCTAAACTACAAATTTTATTTAAAATGTTTATTAGAAGTGTTATTAGGACCTTTCAAAATATTAAATAACTTTCTCCTAGTCCTGCTTTACTAAGATTTTTAAAATATGAATGTGTGATGAAAGCTATCATATATTTTCCACATATATTTATATAAACCATCTACTTTCCCATTTAATTTGAGAAACTATAAGGAAAATTATATTTAAAGATTTCCCAAAATTAAAATGTTTTAATTAGTTCTGATAGTATTGAACAAGCTGCAGTAAAAAGCAAAAACAAACACAAAAGCAAACTAACTCCCAATCTCAGTGACTTCAACATCAAAGGATCATACCTGTCTTGAACCGCAGGTTGAACTTCAATAGGCAGTCTGATACAGGACACCCTCATACCAGGGACCCATCTGAAGGAACTTCTATCATCTAGATGTCCCTGGACACTGAAAAAAGAGAAATATGGTCAAAGACACAGAAACACATTTTTGAAGGATATCTTTTGTTGGGTCTTTTATTCTGTTGTGTCTATAGTTTAGTCTCTGCAGTAAATTTTTAATCTCAGGTATTATATTGTTATACTTTGGAAATTTAATCTAGCTTTCTTATCATTATGTTTATGTTTTTCCCTTGAGGTAGTTGCTGACTTTTAAAATGGTATCTCCTATAATTTGGATCTGTGTCCCCACTCAAATCTTATGTTGAATTGTAATCCTCAATGTTGGAGGTGGGGTCCGGTGAGAGATATGTGGTCCATGGGTGAGGATCCCTCATGGCTTGGTGATGTCCTTGTGACAGTGAGTGAGTTTTCACGAGATCTGGTTGTTTAAAAGTGTGTGGTACGCTCCCCCGGAACCTTCGGAACCTTTTGCTCAAGCTGTGCCATGTGAGACGCTTGCTCCTACTTCACATTCTGCCATGAATAAAAGCTTCCTGAGGCCTCCCCAGAAGCTAAGCAGGTGACTGCACCATGCTTCCTGTACAGCCTGCAGAACCGTGAGCCAATTAAACCTCTTTTCTTCACGAACTACCTAGTCTCAGGTATTTCTTTATAGTAATGCAAGAACAGAGTAATACAGTGTCTGATAGGCTGAGAAACTGCTAAGAGCTTTTGGTCGACTCATGAAGCCAAAGAGAAGAATGGTACAAACTAAGTTCAATGCTTCAACAAGGAAGTGTCTAGAAACATCCCAGTCATTCAGTCAGGATTCCTGAGGGATATATGCCAGGAGTACATGGGAAATGGAATTTGACTTGTCCTTAGAAGGACTGAAGTTCATCCTTGCATAATGTTATTTCCTGGTTAGATCAAAATTAAATGGAATTGCTGGTCTCCCTAGCCTATCAGCCTATCAGAAGCTAAAAGAAATTATCTCTTGGGGAATATGGATTCAGACAACCCTTAAATTATAGCTATATTTTTATTTGCAATATATGCCATTTAAATCATAATAACCAAGTATATAACAAGACAAGCCTTAACAATTATCAAGTGGCAATAACAAAATAATAGATATAGGCTCGCAAGAAATCCAGATAATAGAGTTATAGACGTAGACTTTAAACTGATTAATATGTCAAAGAATTGCAAAATATACTGAAGAAAACAAGAATATGAATAAAAATGAAATGGAAATTTCAGAATCAAATTTTTGTCCTTTCTAGTCACAAATTTTTTCTTTAGCTACATTTAATCTGCTGTTAATCAGATCCATTAAGTTTTATTTTTAATTATTTTATCTTTCAAAAATCATAACATAGATATGAAAAAATATCTGGAATAACATATGAAGAGGGAACAGTAGCCTAAATGATCTGGAAGAGTCTAATGCAGAAGAGTGTAAACAATGCTGAGTCAAAGAAAGAAAAAGAATACATATCTTATGGTGTTATTTACATAAAGTGAAAAAACAGGAAAACCGTATCTATAATGTCACATCTTGACATTTCTTAACTTCAGAAAGAAGAGAATGGTACTTAGAAGATGGGAAAAGGCATAGGAGTTCTTGGGTGATGACATTGTTCTATATTCGGACCTTATCATTAGTTACACATGTGTGCTCATTTTGTAGTGTTTCTTCAGGCTAACCACTTACTTTTACACTTTTCTGTTTATTTTATACATCAAAAAAAGTTTCGCTATCAAATCAAGGCCTTTAACACATATTAAACTATTATTGATCTTCTTTCATTACCTCCAAAATTGAACACCTAACTACCTAATCAATGTTTACCAAGTTGGGTTTGGGAAATAAATGATTTGTCTATGATAATCTTTTAATTTCAAGTTTTCATACTGATTACAATCTTAACAATTAACTTAAAAACAGTCTCCATGATCTAGATGGCTACTTACGATTGCTATTTGTTTTTTGTCCTTTCTGTGTGTCAGGAGATCAGTTGAGCTGGAGAGAGAGTTGAGCTGTCAGATGTTGAGGGTAGCCAATAAATTCAGCAAAATATATTGAAAGTAACAATCAAGCCTTTAATCACTTACTCTGATAGTACAAGCAAGGGAAGAAAACCTGTTCTGTTTTCCCCCATGGAACAATAAGCAGGTAAGTTGGGAATGGATCAGTGCAGATATGGGTACTGCTTCACTGACAGGAAGCTCTGGACAAAAGGTCCTAGCATTTTTATGGATCTTGGGATTGGCTTTATATGAACTGTTCTTTTTGTATCCTATCTAAAAATGCTTTGTGTGCCCCAAGGCTGTGAAAGCAGTCATCTTTATCTTGATCCTTTATAATGTTTGCTTTTACATTTCAACCTATGATCTATTGCAAAGTACTGTTTTAATATGTTGTGGGATGGACGAAAAATGTTTTGTTTGTTTAATATGGTTATTCCAATAATCTTTTTCCCATCATACTACACTGATAACTTTATTAAAAATAAATTTACCATGTACATACCAGTCTACTTCTGGATTCTATTCTGTTCCATTAATACGAGTTTTTAAAATCCTATGTAAAAATTACATTACCTTGATTACTATAGTATCTATTAATGTCAGATGGTATAATTTTTCCTAATTTGTTTCAGGGATTATAATATATTGCTTATTTCTAATAAACTACTTAAATTTAGTACTGTACTATCTCACATAAAATGTAAATTATAAAAACAACAGAATATTAAACAACATCATTTCATTAACTTCTCCAAACCTTTGTGCCTTTCTTGTCATATATGTCATATATAGATATTTTATAATGTTGGCATTTTATTTTAAATGGTCCATTTTTATTTAAATATATTAAGAAAATGAAGCAAAAATAATATTGTATATTTATACTTACATTTTCCCTTTCTAGTTTCTGGTTCTCTTCATTTCTTCATGTATACCTGAGTTTCTATCTGGTAACGTTTCCCTTCAATGTGGAACATCCTTAATCATTTCTTACAGCTTTTTTTCTGTTGGGAACTATTTCTTTAAACTTTGTTTGTCTGAAAATTCTGTATTTCAAATTCAGTCCTATTTATAAAGGATAATTTCTCTAGCTATAGGATTCCAGTTGACAACTTTTTAAAAAACATATTAAACTTATTGTGTTTTATCATGCCTTCATCTACTAAGGTTGCTGGAATTTTTGATATTGATATCTTGTTTTTGCTAGGTTTTCAGAAGTTTTACTACGATATGCATACGTGAGGTTTATTTTTCCTGTGTTCTTCCTTGTGTGTGTGCGCGTTATTTTTTTTCTTTTTTGAGATAGGACCTCTTTCTGTTGCCCAGGCTAGAATGCAGTGGTGCAATCATGGCTTATTACAGCCTCAACCTCCTGGGCTTAAGAAATTCTCCTCCATCGCCCTTCCAAGTAACTAGGACTACAGATGTGCACCACCACATCTGCCTATTTTTTTATTTTTTGTAGAAATGTGGTCTTGTTATGTTGCCCAGGCTGATCTTGAATCCCTGGGTTGAAGCAATTCTCTCTCCTTGGCCTCCCAAAGTGCTGGGATTACAGGCATGAACCTCTGTGCCTGGTGTATTTGTTGTTTTGTTTTAACATAGTTACCTTCTTTGGGCTTGCTAAGTTTTTAAGATACACCGTGAGTTCATCTTTTTCAGCAAATTTAGGAAGTTTGCAGACAAACGTTTCTTCAAAATTTTCTTTCTATATCTTCTTTCCTTTGTAAAATCCAATTGTATGTATGTCAGTTGACTTGATCCCTCAAGTATTTGAGTCTCTGCTCATTTTTTCTTCTAGCTTTCCTTCTCTTTTGCTTCAGTTTGAACAATTTCTATTAACCTAAATTCAAGTTAATGGATATTTTTATTTTTCCTTTCAGTTGATCCTGTGAGTTTTTTCACTTCAGATATTTAATATTTTATTTTATGGGAATTCATTAGGACTCTTTTTTTACAGTTTACTTTTTCTGAGATCCCCCATTTTTTCTCTTTTTGACTACCTTTTCCTTCAAATGCTTGAATATATGTATATATTATATCTTTTTCAAATATTTTATATGCACCTTCCAACATCTGTATCACTTTAGGGTCTGTTTCTACTCTGTCTTTTATTCTTTTGGCTGAAGAATACATGCTTCTATTTCTCGAGTGTGAAAAATCTGTTTCTGGTTATCTCATGTCTAGTATTTATGATTGTTTGCTATATTGTAAGATGTTTGGATTGTGTTTTGTTCTGGCATACAGTTAAATGAATAATTAATCACCACGTGTCTTTATTTTAGGCTTTTTCTGCATGTATCTGTTTTAATTTTTTGCCTAGTTATAGTCTGTAACTCTTACTTTTGAAGGGTGACCTTTCTGGACTGTCAACTGCACCATAGCAGGATTACTTGCTACTTAGGAAGCGTCTCCCATTAACTCAGCTATACTGAAATATTTCCCAGAATTGAGCAACCTCTGAAGTCTTCATTCATTCATTAGCCTCCCGGAAGCTGTGCAGGTCGTAAAGTCTCACCTTGAGCATGCATAGTCTTGTCCTCATCATCCTTAAAAACAGAGGATATAACATGCTGCCCTAAGGGTCTTCTCTATACTTCTCTCTCCTTTCTATTATCCTGCCTCATAAATTTATCCCTACTCAGAAGATCTGAATTCTTATGTCTTCCTGTTTCATTCACTGACACTCAAGCTTTCTTCCTGGGTTCCTGATCTCTGTGCTGTGGTCTAAAAAAAAATTCCCATGCAAGAAGCCAGGGTGAATGCAGAGCTCACTCAAAGTGTTTCTCTTCTTTCAAATAAAATAGTCTTACACTGTCTGTTGTCTACTGCTTGAAAACATTTACTTTATATATTGCGGGTATTTTAATACTTGTTTACAAAGGGTGCATAGGTCTCATATGGTAATTGTGTTATGGCTTTAGAAATGGAAATCCTACATATATTTTATTTACATCTAGCTAAATAAAACAGGAACTATGTGGTTTGCTATATTTATCTCAAAGCAATGCTTTTGAAAATCAGTACATTCTACCTTGTCAATTTAAAAAGAGAATTTAGCTGCACTTAATTGAATATGCCAGACCTGGTATACAATGTTCCTATGGAGACACCAACATTTAATGTGCACTCCCAATTTTTAAGCTAATAAAACAATATGATGATGATGATGATGATCAGAATCATCATTATCATCACAGGTAACATGGAATATTTAGTATGCTTTAAATTTTTTACTCAACACTTATGGAAACCTTGTGAAATTGGTAATATTTTATATAAGGGGACTTAGGCACAGAAAGATTAAGTCATTTGCTCAAAGCCACGCATAGAAGATGTGTTAGAACTGAGCAACTAATAGAAACAGCCCAGTTCACGCTCCTCCCCAGTGTTTTACCATCTCAAAAGACCAACTGTTTCTCTTGCGAGCTTCAAGAACATGCTTTTCTCCACTTCCTGCTATGCCACTTCGTTCCACTTCATTGCCTCATAAAATAAAATCAAACTGAAGAGTAGGAAAAGTGAAGAATACAATTTGAGGCAGTTATAGATAAGACAATTTCTAGGAGCAAAGATAATTTCCGAGAGAGAACATTTTATTACAAGAGTGATCAATCTGTGGCTCACGCCTGTAATCCCAGCACTTTGGAAGGCCAAGGTGGGCGGATCACGAGGTCAGGAAATCGAGACCATCCTGGCTAACATGGCGAAACCCCGTCTCTACTAAAAATACAAACAAAAATTAGCCGGGCGTGATGGTGGGCGCCCGTAGTCCCAGCTACTCGGGAGGCTGAGACAGGAGAATTGCGTGAACCCGGGAGGCGGAGCTTGCAGTGAGCCAAGATCGCGCCACTGCACTCCAGCCTGGGCGACACAGCCAGATTCCGTCTCAAAAAAAAAAAAAGAGTGATCAATCTAAGACCTATCTCTACTCCCACCCTAAACTCCACCTTAAGGAGCTATTATTTATTTAATATATTTTAGAACATAGTTTACATGTCCTTTCTTCTAGAAAGACTTTGTTAAATAGTCACTACCATCTCCCCTCCAAATTGGATAAACAGCCCCTCTTCTGTGTATTGGAATCTTCATCACAGTAGACGTGACACTGTACCATAAATGTCCCTTTACTCATCTACCTATGATCTCTAAACACAAAACATTTTCTTGAAAGCTGATACTTGTGTTATTCACTCCTTTATTTCAAGTACAGGCACACAATGCCTACAAAATGCTCACAGTTATTTTGTAAAAATCTTTCATTTGCATACCTTGCACAATCAAGAAGTTTCAGACACAGCTATACATGATATAGCCAAGATCTCCCTTTTCAAAAAAGTTGATTTCCACCCTTGTCTGCACTTTGATAGTGAAGCCCTGGCTTGATTATGCTGTGATTATTTTTAGTCTTCTGGAACCATTTGCCAGTGCTTGCACTGTGGAGGATGAGCTTATATACTCCTTGAGGTAGTTACAGAAAGAGCAGCTTTTTCATGTTAACTGTAGCCGGAGCATAGTAGTATTTATCAGAAGTAGAAGCTACTGAAATTTTTATATGGCCATTTATGGTCTCAACAAATTGTAGGAAATAAATGACAGCAGAGCGATTTTCTAGAACATATGAGTGTTAAATCTAAAAGAATTATTTAACAGCATAAAATTTTAAATAGGAGGCATTTAATTGACAAGAAAATGTTTTTTTAAGACACAAGCTTACAGTTAGAGTGTGAAAACAAGTGGCTAAAATGGTTCTAAAAGGTAGCATAACCTGAGTCCCACACTTGGCAAAATATGAATGCTTTCAGGAAAATAGACCTCCAAAACATCTAATTAACTTCTGGCTAAAGTAATGAGTTTTTCCCATTTTATCTTTTCTTTTTCTTCTAGTGGGTCTCACTTAGTAAACTGTTTAGGTCGCCTCAGGATATAAAATCTGTCAAGAACATTATTGAGACATGGGGGATGGTTCGTAGAATCTTCTCCATCAGAATAGATGACAACTAATTATAGTCCAGAAACTGGAAAACCCTGGGGAAGACGGAAAGTCTGAGTCTGCCCAGATAAGGTTGTCTGAGGCTATTTTTGATGGTTAGAGTATTTATGAGTTGTATTAATAATAAATGAACTAATGTTGTAGCACTAAAATATGAAAACATTCTTATTTGACCACTAGAAAGTTGCTTGCCTGGCAACAATAATCAAAAGAAAATAAACATTAAATAATAAATTACTTCTTTAAAAGAAAGCTTTTATGCAATTCTTTAATATCCATAACGTTGTAAACCGAGGTGTTTAAAGCTTTGTACTGCTGCATTGTAAAAGAGAAGGAATATATTTTACTTAATTTAAGAAATGTTTTGTGATTTCTTTCTAAAATCACTGTGTATTCCTTAGTACTAACATTGTTCTCTGTGTATCCTCTATTATTAAGCAATTAATGTTATTTATAATTAAATGACACTATTTAGTTGCCATTCTATCACATAATACTTAATAAACGAATAATGATCCTTGAGGTTTTATTATCCTTTCTGGCAAGGGAGAGAAAAGGGCTTCTCTTGGTCTCTCTCTGGCACTTGTATGAAGAGTTTTCTTCTAAGTCTGCAGACTCAGTGAGTACACTGGAGAAATACCAGCAGTGTATTTTGATTTAAAAGGCATTAGGTAAACTCTCACAGTCTGAAGCCTAAGTCAGACATTGGTGCCACAATGCCTGAAACTTACCATGTATATCTGAGAATTTTTATTAATCAGTGTCCCTTTTCCTCAGCCTTTTATTGCAAAACAAAATGTGTGCATAAGTGGGGAAGGCAGACAATGTTATTACTTTGGCTTTGATCGGTTCATTAGATCCTTTGTGACTAGAACCTGGAGTATGCGTGCAAGAGATAGTAAAAAATGGTACATGCAGAATAGTGATAATGTATTTTGTATTCTCATTTTCCAGCCCTATATATAAAACTGAAAGGATAAAGACACATTAGATAGGTAGGTAGGTAGACAGAATGAATATCACCCCACTTCATAAACCAATTTACCTAATGTGTATAATTCCAACAATGTTTACTACTGAAACGGGAAAAGGTTCCCTTGTCTCAGTCAAAGGTTGTACGATGGGGGTGTGGCTCACTTCTTCAGTACCCTGCTGCTCAAACCTCTAGGGGAGCATACAGATGGGCAGGTCAGGTCGTGGGGCGACTCCACAGCAGTGTCTAGGGGTGAATACCACAGCTGAAGCTTCAGTGGGCCTGTGTTACAGGGTGCTCTTTTAGGTTGCCGTGTATTGGCAGCTTGTATTAACCAACTCAGTTAGCCCCCGCTTCCTTTTCACAAGGACAGAGGGATTTCTGTATCCCGAGGTTTCTTACCTTGGTGTACTGGATGAATCGGATCACATGTGGGCTTGGAGAATGAGTGCAAGGTTTTATTAAGTAGAAGTAGCTCTCAGAAGATGGTGGAGTCACAAGGGAGATGGTTTTCCCCTGGAGTCTTCTCTGACCCCTCTGGCCAAACTCTTCTCTGATCATTCCGGCTAAACTCCGTGTCTTTCCGACGATCGATGGCCTGCGGTGCCTGTGGGTGCGCTCTTCCCCTGGCGGATTCTCACGACCAGCTGCTTTTGTCCTCTTCCGCTGATGTGTGCGTTATGACGCCCAACCACTTCCGCATCTGCCCAATAGGGTCTCCGGTTTTTATAGGCCCAGGATGGGGGCGTGGCAGGCCAGAGTGGTCTCGGGGGAATGCAACATTTGGGCGGGGAATGCAACATTTGGGCAGGAAATGCCTGTCCTCAGGTCCATTTGGGTGGAGCCCCAGGCAAAGACCATGCCCTCCTCTACCTAGTGCTTCCCTTCCCTACTTCTGTGTCATTTAAAGGGACCACGCTCTTCCCTTCCCAGCACTTCCGTATCACTATCAAGACAGAAAAGGTAAAGAGGACAGTTCCTTTCATTGTTCTTTGTTCACTGATTGTTGTTTCTGCTATTATAATTGACTTATAGGGGTACACAAAAATCGAAAATGCTTTGGAAACTTCATAGGCAAATAGAGGGAAGATATTTAGAATAGGAATACGTTTAGAATTTTATACAGATTTTAATTCTGTTTCCTTCACCAAGTAATTTTAGACCCTTTGCAATAGTAATCTCAAATACTACAAAAGCAAAAATTATTACAAAAAAATTAAGAGGAAATTGCCAATTGTAGCAGGAGGGAGGAGAATACTAGGATTAAGAGAGGAGGAGGGAAAACTTCATTAGCTTCTTCACAAACAGACAAAGGTGCAACAGAAGATGGTTGCATAGTTCTATGGCTAGTAAAAAGTACAAATCTCATTATTCAAGAAGGAAAAACTCGCATATGACTCTAGCATCTGGGCTAATTTTCTTATGTACATAATTATACAAAAGATTTTGAGCTCTCTGTTGAATGTTCCTGAGAGTTTCGTTACAGAAAAAATTGAGAAATTCCTTGTAAGTACATATGTGAAATTATTTTATAAAATCTAAAAGCACAATTTTGGCTGTCATAACATACACGTAAGTTCATAGGAATCAGAATAATATGTCTATTTTCCGAAAATGTGGGTAATGTGCTCAATAAAAGGAGAAATCTCAGAGAATCCAGAGGAGATTTCAAACCCCAGTACCTACTGGTGCCTGGAATGTAAATGCAAATTAGTAACAGAAGCTGGTTCTAATACGAATTAATGCCTCTAGAGTGCTTACTGGGTGCAAGGATGTTTAACAGACTTAGTGAATAAAAATAAAAAATGGTCAGTTAAATTTGAATTTCAAACAAATAATGAACAATTTGTTTTTCAAATATAAGTATGTCCCATTCAATATTTGGCAATATTCTTTTTGTTTGGAGGACATCCTTCACTAAAAACTTATTTATTGTTTATCTGAAATTCAAATCTAAGTAGACATTCTGTATTTTATCTGGAAACCCGGTCTAAACTTTGAATTATTAATGCATTTGATTCTTAACCTGGCCTGGTAAGGATTTTACCTTTTTTTTTTTTTCTGCAAATGTTAAAACTGAGGCTCAAAGAGGTTATATAACTTTCTTACATCCACGCAATTAGTGGATCGTGAAGCTGATGCTCAATTCCGGAGGCCCCAGGGGCCCCTGGATTCAACTTCTCTCTAAAGAGCCTCTCTGCCTTCACTCATGAATGTGGGTGCAGACCAAAGCCAAATGGAGGAAAATGAAGAACTGATATGCAGCAAGACATCTAATAAAATATTAAATGTAATAAAATAGCTCTATTAAAATTCCTGCTTCTAATATCACCACACTTTTTTTTTTTTTTTTTTGAGACGGAGTCTCGCTGTGTTGCCCAGGCTGGAGTGCAGTGGCAGGATCTCGGCTCACTGCAAGCTCAGCCTCCCAGGTTCATGCCATTCTCCTGTCTCAGCCTTCCGAGTAGCTGGGACTACAGGTGCCCACTACCATGCCTGGCTATTTTTTTTTCTATTTTTTAGTAGAGACTGGGTTTCACTCTGTTAGCCAGGATGGTCTGTATCTCATGACCTCGTGATCCGCCCCCCTCGGCCTCCCAAAGTGCTGGGATTACAGGCGTGAGCCACAGCGCCTGGCCTAATATCACCACACTTTAATCGCTGTCATCATGCCATAATGTGATTTTCCTAAAATTTAAAAATGGTGTGATTACTCCAGACTCTTCAGCTGCTCTCAGACCCTACAGAGTTAAGTTAAATGCCTTCACATGGTAGAATAAGCCTTCGTAATTTGACCCTGGCCTGCCTGCGTTACTTCATCTCTGTTCCACCTCTGTTATCTCACTCTTTTTAAGTATATGCAGAGGTGTCATGCCTCAGAAATACTGAATTACTTTAGTTCTCTGAATATGAAGGGTGTCAATGTATCTGAAAATTACTCAGAACGTAAAAGGGGCCAAGAGTAAAGCTGTTAAATGAATGAGCAAAGGGTCATTTCAGTATGCATTGATACTCCATTACGACATTTCCTCCTCACTCTTTTTTCCTTGGCAAATTCTTATTATCTTGGATATTAACACCTTATCATATGTATGGCAAATGTTTTCTTCATTGCAAATCCTGTCTTTTCATTTTATGGACTGATTTTGTGGTTGCCGTTGTTGGTAGTGATTTTTTTGTGAGAAACTTTTCAGTTTGATGCAATCCCATTTGTCTCTTTTTGCTTTGGCTGGCTGTGCTTTTGGGATCATAACCAAATTAGCTTTGCCACCACCAATGTCAAGAGGCCTTTTTGCTATGTTTGGTTTCAGTGGTTGTGTAGTTTCAGGTCTTACGCTTACGTGTTTAAGCCACTCAAAGTTGATTTTTTTTCTTAAGAGTTGAAATAAGGGTCCAATATCAGTCTCTGCATGTGCACATTCAGTTTATTTTTCACCCCCATGTATTGAAGAGACAGTCCTTTCCCTGTTGAGTGTTTTTGGCACTGCTGTGGAAGATCAATTGACCATAAATATGTGGATTTATTTCTGCACTCTCTTTTTTTGTTTGATTGGTCTATATGTATCTTTTTGTGCCAGTACTGTGATGGTTTCAGTACTACGTATTTTAGTAAATTTTGAGATCAGATATGGTGATGCTTCCAGCTTTGCTGTTTTCTTTCAAGACTGCTTTGGCTATTCTGGGTCTTTTGTGATTCTATACAAACATCCGATGAAGGGTTAATATATGAAATATATTTCAAAATCTCAAACAACTCAACAACAAGAAAACAAATATCCCGATTTAAAAAATGGGCTAAGAACTTGAATAGACATTTTTCAAAAGAAGGCATAAAAACGGCCAACAGATTTATGAAAAAATTCTCAACATTACTAACCATTAGGAAAATGCAAATTAAAAACACAATGAGCTGGTCACGGTGTCTCATGCCTGTAATCCCAGCACTTTGGGAGGCCAAGGTGGGCAGATCACTTGAGTTCAGGAGTTCAAGACCAGCCTGGCCAACATGGTGAAACCCTGTTTCTACCAAAAATACAAGAATTAGCTGGGCATGGTGGTGCATTCCTGTAATCTCATCTACTCTGGAGGCTGAGGCATGAGAATCACCCGAATGTGGGAGGTGAAGGCTGCAGTGATCTAAGATTGCACCACTGCACTCCAGTCTGTGCCACAGAGACACTCTACTCAAAAGAAACACACACACACACACACACACAAAATGAGATATTACTTCATAACTGTTAAAATGGCTTTTATCAAAAAGATAAAAGTGTTGATGAGAATGTGGAGAAAAAGGAACTCTTATACATTGTTGGTGGGAATTAAAATTAGTAAAGTCATTAAGAAAAAATATCATGAAAGTTCCTCAAAACATTAAAAGCAATACTACCATATCACCCACAATCCCACTACTGCGTGTATATCCAAAGAACATGAAATCAATATGTCAAAGGTATATCTCCACGCCCATGCTCATTACATTATTATTCACAATAACCAAGATATGGAATCAACCTGTGTCCATTAACTGGTGAATAAAGTAAATGTTTTGTCTATAAACAATAGAATACTATTCAGCCTCATAAAAGGAGGAAATCTTGCCATTTGTGATAACCCAGATGAACCTGAAAGACATTATGCTAAGTGAATTAAGCCAGACACAGAGAGACAAATACAACACGATCTCACTTACAAGTGGAATCTAAGAGAGTTCAATTCACAGAAGCAGACAGTAGAATGGTAGTTATTAGGGGCTGGAAAGGTAGGAGGAGATGGGAAAATGTTGGCTAAAGGGTACCATATTTCAGTTAGACAGAAGGAGTACGTTCTGGACATCTATTGTACAGCATGGTGACTGTGTTTAATAATAAAGCATTGTGAGCGACGCGGAAGACGGGTGATTTCTGCATTTCCAACTGAGGTACCAGGTTCATCTCACTGGGGCTTGTCGGACTGTGGGGACAGGACAGTGGGTGCAGCCCACCAAGTGTGAGCTGAAGCAGGGCAAGGCATCGCATCACCCGGGAAGTGCAAAGGGTCAGGGAATACCCTTTCCTAGCCAAGGGAAGCGGTGAGAGATGGCACCTGGAAAATCGGGTCACTCCCACCCTAATACTGCGCTTTTCCAACAGTCTTAGCAAACGGCACACCAGGAGATTATATCCTGTGCCTGGCTCAGAGGGTCCCATGCCCACGGAGCCTCACTCATTGCTAGCACAGCAGTCTGAGATCAATCTGCAAGGCAGCAGCCAGGCTGGGGGAGAGGCGCCCCCCATTGCTGAGGCTTGAGTAGGTAAACAAAAAGGCCAGGAAGCTCGAACTGGGTGAAGCCCACCACAGCTCAAGGAAGCCTGCATGCCTCTGTAGACTCCACCTCTGGGGGCAGGGCACAACCAAACAAAAGGCAGCAGAAACCTCTGCAAACTTAAATGTCCCTATCTGACAGCTTTGAAGTGAGTAGTGGTTCTCCCAGCACGGAGTTTGAGATCTGAGAACGGACAGACTGCCCCCTCAAGTGGGTCTCTGACCCCCGAGTAGCCTAACTGGGAGGCACCCTCCAGTAGGGGCAGACTGACACCTCACACAGCCGGGTACCCCTTTGAGATGAAGATTCCAGAGGAACGATCAGGCAGCAACATTTACTGTTCAGCAATATTTGCTATTGTGCAGCCTCCACTGCTGATACCCAGGCAAACAGCGTCTGGAGTGGACCTCCAGCAAACTCCAACAGACCTGGAGCTGAGGGTCCTGACTGTTAGAAGGAAAACTAACAAACAGAAAGGACATCCACACCAAAACCCCATCTGTACGTCACCATCATCAAAGACCAAAGGTAGATAAAACCACAAAGATGAGGAAAAAACAGAGCAGAAAAGCTGAAAATTCTAAAAATCAGAGCGCCTCTCCCCCACCAAAGGAATGCAGCTCCTCGCCAGCAAAGGAGCAAAGCTAGACAGAGAATGACTTTGATGAGTTCAGAGGAGAAGGCTTCAGATGATCAAACTTCTCCGAGCTAAAGGAGGAAGTTTGAACCAATTGCAAAGAAGCTAAAAACCTTGAGAAAAGATTAGACGAATGGCTAACTAGAATAACCAATGTAGAGAAGTCCTTAAATGACCTGATGGAGCTGAAAAACATGGCATGAGAACTACATGATGAATGCACAAGCTTCAGTAGCCAATTCGATAAACTGGAAGAAAGGGTATCAGTGATTGAAGATCAAATGAATGAAAAGAAGCAAGAAGAGAAGTTTAGAGAAAAAAAGAATAAAAAGAAACGAACAAAGCCTCCAAGAAATATGGGCTATGTGAAAAGACCAAATCTATGTCTGATTGGTGTACCTGAAAGTGACGGGGAGAATGGAACCAAGTTGGAAAACACTCTGAAGGATATTATCCAGGAGAACTTCCCCAACCTAGCAAGGCAGGCCAAAATTCAAATTCAGGAAACACAGAGAACGCCACAAAGATACTCCTCGAGAAGAGCAAAAGTTGAAATGAAGGAAAAAATGTTAAAGGCAGCCAGAGAGGAAGGTCGAGTTACCCACAAAGGGAAGGCCATCAGACTAACAGTTGATCTCTTGGCAGAAACTCTACAAGCCAGAAGAGAGTGGGGGCCAATATTCAACATTCTTAAAGAAAAGAATTTTCAAGCCAGAATTTCATAACCAACCAAACTAAGCTTCATAAGTGAAGAAGAAATAAAATCCTTTACAGACAAGCAAATGCTGAGAGATTTTGTCACCACCAGAACTGCCCTACAAGAGCCCCTAAAGGAAGCACTAAACATGGAAAGGAACAACTGGTACCAGCCACTGCAAAAACAGGCCAAATTGTAAAGACCATTGATGCTAGGAAGAAACTGCATCAACTAACCAGCAAAATAACCAGCTAACATCATAATGACAGGATCAAATTCACACATAACAATATTAACCTTAAATGTAAATGGCCTAAATGCTCCAATTAAAAGACACAGACTGGCAAATTGGATAAAGAGTCAAGACCTATCAATGTGCTGTATTCAGGAGACCCATCTCATGTGCAGAGACAAACATAGGCTCAAAATAAAGGGATGGAGGAAGATCTACCAAGCAAATGGAAAACAAAAAAAGGCCGGGGGTTGCAATCCTAGTCTCTGATAAAACAGACTTTAAACCAACAAAGATCAAAAAAGACAAAGAAGGCCATTACATAATGGTAAAGGGATCAATTCAACAAGAAGAGCTAACTATCCTAAACATATATGCACCCAATACAGGAACACCCAGATTCATAAAGCAAGTGCTTAGAGACCTACAAAGAGACTTAGACTCCCACACAATAATAATGGGAGACTTTAGCACCCTACTGTCAACATTAGACAGATCAACGAGACAGAAAGTTAAAAAGGATATCCAGGAATTGAACTCAGCTCTGCACCAAGCAGGCCTAATAGACATCTACAGAACTCTCCATCCCAAATCCACAGAATATACATTCTTCTCAGCACCACATCCCACTTATTCCAAAATTGACCACATTGTTGGAAGTAAAGCACTTCTCAGCAAATGTAAAAGAACAGAAATTATAACAAACTCTCTCTCAGACCACAGTGCAATCAAACTAGAACTCAGGATAAAGAAACTCACTCAAAACCTCTCAACTATGTGGAAACTGAACAACCTGCTCCTAAATGACTACTGGGTACATAACGAAATGAAGGCAGAAATAAAGATGTTCTTTGACACCATAAGAACAAAGACACAACATACCAGAATCTCTGGGACACATTTAAAGCAGTGTGTAGAGGGAAGTTTATAGCACTAAATGCCCACAAGAGAAAGCAGGAAAGATCTAAAATTGACACCCTAACATCACAATTAAAATAACTAGAGAAGCAAGAGTAAACACATTCAAAAGCTAGCAGAAGGCAAGAAATAACTAAGATCAGAGCAGAACTGAAGGAGATAGAGACACAAAAAACCCTTCAAAAATCAATGAATCCAGGAGTTGGTTTTTTGAAAAGATCAACAAAATTGATAGACCACTAGCAAGACTAATAAAGAAGAAAAGAGAGAAGAATCAAATAGATGCAATAAAAAATGATAAAGGGGATATCGCCACCGATCACACAGAAATACAAACTACCATCAGAGAATACTATAAACACCTCTGCCCAAATAAGCTAGAAAATCTGGAAGAAATGGATAAATTCCTGGACACATACACCCTCCCAAGACTAAACCAGGAAGAAGTTGGATCTCTGAATAGACCAATAACAGGCTCTGAAATTGAGGCAATAAGTAATAGCCTACCAACCAAGAAAAGTCCAGGACCAGATGGATTCACATCTGAATTCTACCAGAGGTACAAGGAGGAGCTGGTACCATTCCTTCTGAAACTATTCCAATCAATAGAAAAAGAGGGAATCCTCCCTAACTCATTTTATGAGGCCAGCATCATCCTGATACCAAAGCCTGGCAGAGACACAACAAAAAAAAGAGAAGTTTAGGCCAATATCCCTGATGAGCATTGATTCAAAAAAGCTCAATAAAATACTGGCAAACTAAATCCAGCAGCACATCAAAAAGCTTATCTACCATGATCAAGTGGGCTTCATCCCTGGGATGCAAGGCTGGTTCAACATACACAAATCAATAAACATAATCCAGCATATAAACAGAACCAAAGACAAAAACCACATGATTATCTCAATAGATGCAGAAAAGGCCTTCGACAAAATTCAACAGCCCTTCATGCTAAAAACTCTCAATAAATTAGGTATTGATGGGACATATCTCAAAATAATAAGAGCTATTTATGACAAACCCACAGCCAATATCATACTGAATGGGCAAAAACTGGAAGCATTCCCTTTGAAAACTGGCACAAGACAAGGATGTCCTCTCTCACTGCTCCTATTCAACATAGTGTTGGAAGGAGAAAGAAATAAAGGGTATTCAGTTAGGAAAAGGGGAAGTCAAATTGTCCCTGTTTGCAGATGACATGATTGTATATTAGGAAAACCCCATCATCTCAGCTCAAAACCTCCTTAAACTGATAAGCAACTTCAGCAAAGTCTCAGGATACAAAATCAATGTGCAAAAATCACAAGCATTTTTATACTTGTGATAACAGAGAAACAGCCAAATCATGAGTGAACTCCCATACACAATTGCTTCAAAGACAATAAAATACCTAGGAATCCAACTTACAAGGGATGTGAAGGACCTCTTCAAGGAGGACTACAAATCACTGCTCGACAAAATAAAAGAGGACACAAACAAATGGAAGAACATTCCATGCTCATGGATAGGAAGAATCAATATCGTGAAAATGGCCATGTTGCCCAAGGTAATTTACAGATTCAATGCCATCCCCATCAAGCTACCAATGACTTTCTTCACAGAATTGGAAAAAACTTCTTTAAAGTTCATATGGAACCAAAAAAGGGCCCACATTGCCAAGACAATCCTAAGCCAAAAGAACAAAGCTAGAGGCATCGCGCTACCTGACTTCAAACTATACTACAAGGCTATAGTAACCAAAATAGCATGGTATTGGTACCAAAACAGAGATATAGACCAATGGAACAGAACAGAGCCCTCAGAAATAACACCACACATCTACAACCATCTGATCTTTGACAAACCTGACAAAAACAAGAAATGGGGAAATGATTCCCTATTTAATAAATGGTGCTGGGAAAACTGGCTAGCCATATGTAGAAAGCTGAAACTGGATCCCTTCCTTACACTTTATACAAAAATTAATTCAAGATGGATTAAAGACTTAAATGTTAGACCTAAAACCATAAAAACCCTAGAAGAAACCTAGGCAATACCATTCAGGACATAGGCATGGGCAAGGACTTCATGTCTAAAACACCAAAAGCAATGGCAACAAAAGCCAAAATTGACAAATGGGATCTAATTAAACTAAAGAGCTTCTGCGCAGCAAAAGAAACTACCATCAGAGTGAACAGGCAACCTACAGAATGGGAGAAAATTTTTATAATCTCCTCATCTGACAAAGGGCTAATATCCAGAATCTACAAAGAACTCCAACAAATTTACAAGAAAAAAACAAACAACCCCATCAAAAATGGTCAAAGGATATGAACAGACAGTTTTCAAAAGAAGACATTTATGCACACAAAAGACAGATGAAAAAATACTCATCATCACTGGCCACCAGAGAAATGCAAATCAAAACCACAAGCCACAATGAGATATCTTCTCCAACCAGTTAGAATGGCGATCATTAAAAAGTCAGGAAACAACAGGTGCTGGAGAAGATGCAGAGAAATAGGAACACTTTTACACTGTTGGTGGGACTGTAAACTAGTTCAACCATTGTGGAAGACAGTGTGGCGATTCCTCAGGGATCTAGAACTAGAAATACCATTTGACCCAGCCATCCCATTCCTGGGTATATACCCAAAGGATTTTAAATTATGCTGCTATAAAGACACATGCACACCTTTGTTTATTGTGGCAGTATTCACAATAGTAAAGACTTGGAACCAACCCAAATGTCCAACAGCGATAGACTGGATTAAGAAAATGTGGCACTTATACACCATGGAATACTATGCAGCCATAAAAAATGATGAGTTCATGTCCTTTGTAGGGACATGGATGAAGCTGGAAACCATCATTCTCAGCAAACTATCGCAAGGACAAAAACCAAACACCACATGTTCTCACTCATAGGTGGGAATTGAACGATGAGAACACTTGGACACAGGAAGGAGAACATCACACACCGGGGCCTGTCATGGGGTAGGGGGAGCAGGGAGGGATAGCATTAGGAGATATACCTAATGTAAATGGCGAGTTAATGGGTGCAGTGCACCAATATGGCACATGTATACATATGTAACAAACCTGCACATTGTGCACATGTACCCTAGAACTTAAAGTATAATAAAAATAATAATAATAATAAAGTATTGTATGCTTTGAAATTCCTAAGAGAGATTTTAAATGTTTTCACTACAAAAAATGTTAATTATATGAGATGACATATATGTTAATTAGCTTGAAGAACATTTCACAATGTATACGAATATCAAATTATCATGTTCCCCATATATAAAATTTTTATTTGTTAATTAAAATATTTATTAGAATTTTAAAAATAAAGTGCTTTAACTTAATTTCAAAAAAAGAAATATGACTAACTTAACTTTTAGGTACTTGAGATTCAAAAGATTTTTTAAAAAGTAAAATAAACACCATAAAAAGTTAAATAAAATACTTTCTATTGAAAACAATCTTGTTATTTTTTGACTCGGATCAAATGTTCTCTTCCTGGAAGGCTATGCTTGGCTCTCCAAGGCAGACTTTCATACTGGCTATCACTTGCTTACCCAAAGAAAGCCATGTTTAGATTTGCTTTTCTAGACAACTTAACGTTATTGAATTTTGATATCAGAAATTTAAGCAATATTAAAAAACAAAAACAAAACAACACACAAACAAAAGGCAATAATTAATAGCCTACCAACCAGCACTTTATTACCTAGTCAGTGCTTTTAATTATCTCTTATAATTGCACATTGTAAGCTCCCAAGAGTATCTTTTGATTGGCTGACTAATGGCTGTAAATGGCTTTTAAAAAAAAATGTGTTCATGAAAAAAGAACATCTTTGCATCAAGTTGTCTCTGATAATAAATATTAAGATGTTTCTAATGTGCAGTTATATTAAATAATGAATTCGTTATAAATAATTTATTAAAAATCCTACTACATGCTGAACAAAGTTTTAATGATAATGTATAGTAGTTGCTAAATTAACTTAGGTGATGATTAAATTTTCAAAATGAGAAACTTGAATGCATCTTATGCATATTAACATTATACTCAGTCTTACAGATGTCAAAGCTTAGTAATATAAGTAGGTTGCTTATACTATATCTTTGTCCCTTCTTGACAAATAGAATAAAACAAATTTTAAAAAATGGATTATTATTTCTCAAATGAGGTTTGTGATGATTGTGGTGGTCTTTTCTTCTTTCTCCTTTTCTCCTTCCTCTTTCTCCTCTCCCTTTTTTCTTCTTCTTATTAGTATACATATTCCTAAAATCAGTTACTACTTTTTACTGGCAATGGCCAAATCTCTATCTGTAGTTCCTACGTCTCCCCTGAGATTCAGAATACTCGTGGATTTTTTTTTTTTTTTAATTGAAGTCTCACTCTGTCACCCAGTCTGGAGTGCAGTGGTGCAATCTTGGCTCACCGCAACCTCTGCCTCCTGGGTTCAAGCGATTCTCCTGTCTCAGCCTCCCAAGTAGCTGGGATTACAGGCATGGGCTACCATGCCTGGCTAATTTTTTGTATTTTTAGTAGAGACGGGGTTTCACCATGTTGGTTAGGCTGGTCTTGAACTCCTGACCTAAGATGATCCGCCCACTTCGGCCTACCAAAGTTCCGGGATTACAGGCATGAGCCACTGCGCCAGGCCTACCAGTGGATTTTGATTCTGTTTCTCTCTAGCATAATTCCAAGCACAAAGTGATATTGAGCCTATGAATGACAAACTGATGAATAAAATGTCAACAGTTCACCCTATTTAGCCTTATGATGGCCTCTTATTCCCAATTCAGTATACTTTTATTTCCTACCTTATCTTTACAAAATATAGACAAAGGAATATATTAAAAAGGGGGGAACCAAGAAAGGGGAAAACCAAGAGCTGAAAAACAAAATTCTGATAAACCTAGATCAAGGTGCATCTGAATTATAAAATATATTTATTAATATGTTTTTTATTCATTTAAATAAAGGCCTAGAATTGTGCTTATATTATTAAATTGATAGGAGAAAATGCCTTGTTATTAGTATAGCCATCTTTTATGTCTTCATTTATATAGAAAGACATGTTCCTAAGATATTGAAAACATCTGGTGTTTCATTGGTTTTAAATATACTTCCTCATATTTTTGAAAACACAAATTATAGAAAGCTTATGGGCAGTTACCTAGTCCAATCACTCATTTAGTGAAAAAGGAATATTCACTTCAGTAAAGTCAAGTACCTTTCTGATTATTACACAATAGGTTAAGGGCAGAACTGAATCTATAACTCTCACTTTCTAAAATATTCCAGTGTCTTTTTCCACATATCTAAGAGTTCATTAGAATCATTGTTCCTAGATCTAGTGCAAAGGCAAACTAGAGTAAATGTCCCTTCCTGAATTATATTGAATTTTGAAATAACATTTTACAAATACATGCATTTATTTTTATTATGTGTGTGTGTATGTGTATATTTGTGTGTACATAAACACACACACGGCTGCTAAAATCCTTGGAATTTACTGAATAGTAGGAGTGACTTTTGATATTCATAATAAACCATACCTGAGAGTTCTTGTTTTTTTTGAGCAAGAGTCTTGCTCTGTCACCCAGGCTGGAGTACAGTGGCATGATCTCAGCCCACTACAACCTCTGCCTCCCGGGTTCAAGCGATTCTCCCAACTCAGCCTCCAGAGTAGCTGGGATTAAAGGCATGTCCCACCACACCTGGTGGTTTTGTACTTTTTAGTAGAGACAGGGTTTCACCATTTTGGCCAGGCTAGTCTTGAACCTCTGACCTCAAATGATCAGCCTGCCTTGGCCTCCCAATATGCTGGGATTACATGGGATTACAAGAGTGAGCCACCGCGTCCAGCCCATACCTGAGTTTTTGCTAATGAGGTGATGGTTCAAAACTTTGGAAGAGGGAGTTGGCCAACAGAAAAGATCAAACTCATGAATAAAATGGGAATTTTCATCTCCATCTTCCAATCTCTTGGGCAGAGAGGAGAGCTGGAGATTGAGTTGGAAATCCTCTTAAACAAGATTTGGAGACTTTCCAGGTTGGTGAACACAGCAATGTGCTGGGAAAGTGGTAGGCTGCATCCACACCCCCATCCCTACCCGACACCTGGCTTCATGCATCATTCTATTTTGCTCTTTCTGAATTGCGTCTTTTATAATAAACCAATAATTATAAGTAAAGTGCTTTTGTGAGTTCCGTGAGTTATTCTAGGAAATTATGAAACCTAGGAGAAGGCCCTGGGACCCCTTCCCACAATTGTTTAGCCAGCTGGGAAGAAGTTTGGGTTGCCTGAGGCCCTATTTGTGGCTGATCTCTGATGTGGGGTAGGCTCCTGGGATGAAGTCCTTAACCTTTAGGGTCTGGACTAACTCCAGGAGTTAGTGTCAGAATTTTATTGATTTCATCTACACCCAGTTTGTTGGAGAGTTGGAGAATTGTTTGATGTAGAAAAACGTGTATTTGTTTTAAAAAACACACATGGCCAGGCACGGTGGCTCATGCCTGTAATCCCAGCACTTTGGAAGATTGAGGTGGGTAGATCACCTGAGGTCAGGAGTTCAAGACCAGCCTGGCCAACATGGCGAAACTCTGTCTCTACTAAAAACATCAAAATTAGCCAGATATGGTGGTGCACACCTGTAATCCCAGATACTCAGGAGACTGAGACACGAGAATTGCTTGAACCTGGGAGGCAGAAGTTGCAGTGAGCAGGCATCGCGCCACTACACTCCAGCCTGAAGACAGATTCCATCTCAAAACATACACACACACACACATTTAGTTTCAGAAGTGGTGTCAGAAAATGCTACACAAGGCCATAAATGATGTGTGTGTGTGTGCACACATATAGAGCTTTTATAACACACACATATATGTGCATATATATATATGAAGGGTATATATTTTTATAAATCTTATATATGCTTATATACATACACAGACATATATCCGTGTACTTTTAAATATATTTTATAGAAGGTCTATATAAATGCATACATACACATACAAACACATACATAATATATCCTGCAGTATAAACTAGTCTTAGTAGTTAGAAAAGTTTGCATAGGACAGACTTATACTAACAAATTACTCATAATTTATCCTAAATTTAAATTAAAGTGGGAGTCTTTTATTTTATCTAGCAACCCTAAATATAAAGCATTTTCCTAGATGCCATAACTCACACCTTCAAATCAGTGAGTTTTTTCCTGCTGGTTTACTTAAAATAGGTTTACTGCAATGTTACTCTGGGTTGGCAGAAGAGAGGAAGTTTGAGAATTAGGAGTCAGTAAACATCTTAAGCAGACATCAATTGTAGAGGCCTAGATTTTTAAAATGCCTTATTATTCTGATGTGTTAATATTAAATCATATCATCTTCAACTAGCAAATGCTACAGTGTTAACATGTGCATATAAGTCAATTGCTTGGAACTTGACAATTATGCTTTTCAGAAATAATATTCTATAAGACTGTCAGCTCCCCTAAGCCATATTACAAAAGCCTATTTGACAAATAACATAGTTGAACTACTTGTTAAAATACCATTTGAATTATGCTTTAGAACTCAGGACAAAGTGGCCCAATTTTATCCCTCCTTCTGTGAAGCCGAGTGGGCTCTTCTGCTACACGACTTATTATTGTATCTTAGAAAGGATGTTGACCTCCCAGCGGAGCTGGCAATTTGTCTAAATAAGAGTTTTCTAAGTTCTGTATTAGTTTCTCAAGGTTGCTTTCTATTCTATAGAAAATAAATTTGCATCAATTTCTCTTTTTTAAACTGTCTCTTATTCTTATGTCTTATAATTTGCCCTAACGCTCTTTATGTCGGTATTTCGCTGCATCCTCTCAAGCATGTACTGAAGGAATTGTACGGTTATGAGGGAGAGAAGCAGAACATTCACAAACAGCAACGCCGTGTCTGAGCATGGATGATATACCAAGCGCTGTGTTATATGTTGCTCTCTACAGGCTACAGATAACAGTTATTAGAGCCGTCCTGTGATTTACATCAGCGGCCGCCAACTTTTTTGGCACCAGGGATCAGTTTCATGGAAGCCAGTTTTTCCCAAAGGGGTGGGGGCAGGGGGTGGGTTTGAGTCATGATGGTTGCAGAACATCAGGCATTAATTATATTTTCTTTTTTTTTTTTTTTTTTTTGAGATGGAGCCTCGCTCTGTCACCCAGGCTGGAGTGCAGTGGCGCGATCTCTGCTCACTGCAGGCCCCGCCCGCCGGGTTCACGCCATTCTCCTGCCTCAGCCTCCCGAGTAGCTGGGACTACAGGCGCCGGCCATCTCGCCCGGCTAATTTTTTGTATTTTTAGTAGAGACGGGGTTTCACCGTGTTAGCCAGGATGGTCTGACCTGACCTTGTGATCCGCCCGCCTCGGCCTCCCAAAGTGCTGGGATTACAGGCGTGAGCCACCGCACCCGGCCTATTAATTATATTTTCATAAGGAGCCTGCAATCTAGATCCCTGGCATTTGGAGTTCACAGTAGGGTTCGCACTCCTATTCCAATCTAAAGCCGCCACTGATCTGACAGGCGGTAGAGCTCAGGCATTAATGCTTGCTGCTCCGCCTGCTGCTCACCTCCTGCTGTAAGGACGGGATCCTAACAGACCACGGACTGGTACCAGTACGTACCAACCTGGGGGTTGGGGACCCCTGCTTTAGATGGTATTTCTCTTTTACGGAAGAGAGAAATGAGTCACAGAATGATTATCCAAGATAGTGTAGCTTGGTAAATGGTGCAGGTAGCATTTAAACACATATTTTTCTGACTCTATAAACACCTGTTTTCATTCATAATGTTGTTTGGGGGTAGAAATCCCATAGGTACGGTAGTTGAGAGCTGGACTATCTTAGCATACCCAAGCAATTCAAGTGGACAAAGCTAGATATTTTGATTGAAAATGTTTTACATAAAAATAGCCCTATTTAGTGAAACAATTGAACATAAAAAGTTTTCTATTTGTCTTATAGTCTATGTTCCAAATTTTTACCTCCTTTGTTTACTTGTTTCTTGTGATATTTATACTGACACAAGACCATTATATTATATGGAGACTGAAAACTCCAGAAAGTTAAATTTATAAAGGCAGTAAGAGGTAATGCAGATTTTCAAATGTGACCTTTGACTTTGTGTTTATTAATTTTTCTATTTTTTTTCAAAATATTATTGTTCCAGCAGTGTTTCGTATTACATTTGTCTTAATAAGACTTTCAAGTTGATTTAGGATACTTCAGATGAATTACTTGAAAACAGAAATTAAACAATGCTATAAAATGTATCTTCTCTTAATCTAATACTTCACAAAAAATTGCAAAGCTTTCTAAGCCATACTTGGTGGCGCATATTTTGTAATTTTTTTCACATTGTAGAAAATTTAAAAATAGTGATCATAAAAACAATTACCATATTGGATAAATATATAACTACTGTCCTTTGAATGATTACTATGTGCCAGGTATTATGCTCAAACTTTTACGGGAACATTTTCATTTAATCCACAGAAATAAGAAAATAATTAGAACAGAGTGGCTGGCTTTCCTAAACAAAGTTATTACAGTAGACTTTTACTGTTAATAGTCTTACTAGTACACATTCTTTTGTCCCCCAAGTTTTGGACAAATGCGTAAAACAAATGAAACATTACAAAAAAGCAAAAATATGCAAGCATAATATTGCAACTGATCAAAAATACACAGGAAGCTCACAGGATAAATGAAGCATTAACACAGGGTGACTGTCTCATTTTAACAAAAAAAGAAGAGAAACATTTACCTCATTAGTTTACTGTTTACTCCTGAAATAACAGACTCCTGAGAAATGTCATAGAAATTCTAGAATGTCTTGTCCAACCTCCACAGATTTCTAGTTACCCTTTTGTGTACTAATATCGTAGCTACTTTTTTGCGAACATCTTCAAAAGTAGCTCAATGCTGTTACTAGGAGCAGAAAGGAAATTTCTAGGACTTCCCATACTCTTCCAGGGGTCCCACAAAAAAACTTGCTAAAAGATTTCCTAAAGTTAAACAGTTAAACTGGAACTTTTCTATGCTCATTCCACACAATGGAGTTTTTAATGCTTACTCTCTTTTTTATGTACCTGTTCAAAATTAATTATCATTTGCTTTTCATTATTAACTGTCTGTGTTTCAGGTGAAGAGATGCATGTAGCTGATTTCCATGTTTAAATAAATGCAGAACATTGATATTTTTAGCTTTGGTCGCAGTGGCAGAAAATAGTACAAGAACTCTAATGTAACGGATAAAGCAGAGATTCTAACCCCAGACAGAGTATGTTCAAATGTATGTTCAAATGTATCTGTGTGCAGAGGTTTAAACTACCAAAGGAAATCAAAGTATTTCACCTCTTGAGCAACACAGAAAAGGCACAACTGATCCCTTCTTGGGAGACTCTCTGTTTTTTTCACAAAGCCCAAGGAGCTGTGGGTGGATTTCTCTCAGATCTGAAACTCTGCTCTCTTTTACATTGAGCCCCCTGATCACTGGGCTTTTGAATATATACATGTGTGCACGTGTGCATCATATATTGTATTTACATGTATTTATATGTCTGTACATGTCCTTGTATATAGTCTACATGCTACCAAACTGACTGAGAAATATATAGACACTCCCAAATTAAATAGCTAACCTAAATGCTTTTCAAGTTCCTGTGATATGGGTACATCTTTATGAATAAGACTATTAAACATTACTGGTTTAGTAGAAACAGCTTGTCTTATAAGTTATCAACAAAATACTCACGTAATTAACTTTGGGGGTTTTTCTTTCATGGTAATTGCCTAATGTACATGTACTAGAAAGCTGGTTAATAGAAAAATAACTCGAGATAATGGCTAAGCATTGTCTAGTATCTCAAAAATGTTTCTGTAATTGTTAAGGATAAAGAAATTAAATAGATACAGGTGCAATAAGAGTCTATAAACATACTTCTTTTACAATAATTATGTTTAATGATAAGTTTAAAGATTTTCCAAATTCATTCATAACTATACACTTAAACTTTTGCCAAGTTAAATTGAATGATAGCTATTCATAGAATTTTCAAGTAAGACAAAATACAGAAACATTAACAAAGGGTTTAAATATATTCACTTGTTGCTTTTCATTACAAAGAAACAGAATATTTTTTGATTTCTTAGTATGTTCCACATTCAAAACTTTGAAGATTCCTATATTTTTAGAAATTATGAAATATATACTCATAAAATATTGGTATGTGACAATTAAAATGAGTTAATACCTTGGTTTTCACTACAAATGCAGGTTACTATATGTATTAGGCCACTCTTGCATTGCCAGAAATACCTGAGAGTGAGTAATTGATAAAAAAAGATGTTTAATTGACTCACAGTTCTGCAGGCTGTACAGGAGGCATGGCACTGGCATCTGCTTGACTTCTAGAGAGGCCTCAGGGAGGAATACAAAGAGGAATAGGCACCATATCACATGGTGTTTTAGTCCATTCTTACGCTGCTATGAAGAAATACCTGAGACTGGGTAATTTATAAAGGAAAGAGGTTTAATTGATTCACAGTTCCGTAGGGGTGGGGAGGCCCCAGGAAACTTACAGTCATGGTGGAAGGGGAAGCAAATACGTCCTTCTTCACGTGGTGGCAGGAAAGAGAAGTGCTAAGCAAAAGCGGGAAAAGCCCCTTATAAAACCGTCAGATTGGCCGGGTGCGGTGGCTCACACCTGTAATCCCAGCACTTTGGGAAGCCAAGGTGGGTGGATTATGATGTCAGGAGTTCAAGACCAGCCTGACCAATATGGTGAAACCTTGTCTCTACTAAAAATACAAAAATTAGCTGGGCATGATGGCATGTGCGTGTAGTCCCAGCTACTCAGGAGGCTAAGGCAGGAGAATCACTGGAACCAGAAGGTGGAGGTTGCAGTGAGCTGAGATTGCACCACTGCACCCCAGCCTGGGAGATAGAGCTAGAATCTGTATCCAAAAAAAAAAAAAAATCAGATCTTGTGAGAACTCACTCATTATCACAAGACCAGGAGCATGGGGGTAACTGCCCTCATGATTCAATTACCTCCCACTAGGCTCCTCCCACAACAGGAAGGGATTATGGGAGCTACAATTCGAGATGAGATTTGAGTGGGGATGCAGCCAAACCATGTCACATGGTGAGAGTGGGAGCAAGAGAAAGAGAAGGGGGAGGTGCCACACACTTTTAAAAAAACAGATCTCCTGAGAACTCACTCACCGTTGTGAGGATAGCACCGAACCATGAGAGATCTTTTCCCATGGCCTAAATAAACACTTTCCACTAGGCCCCACCTGCAACATTAGGGATTACAATTCAACATGAGACATGGTAGGGACATATATTCAAACTATATCATTAAGAGTTAAAATTGTCATTAACATCTGTAATTTAAACTACTAGAAATAAGGAGAAAATTTGGTATGCAAACTGTACAAGAAAAGCAAGATATATTTTTGGTAAATAAGTTTATAATGAAAGCCTGAGGATGTGGTTTTTGTTGAAGTAAAAGTAGTAGTGTTTACAGGTTGTTTAAGGGTTGTTTCAGAATGAAAGAATACAAAAATAAATTATATACCTAAAGCTGAATGAATATCAATGTTATAAAGGTTATAAAATTTTATAAAAGAAATTTTACATGTGATAAAATGTGCTAAGATTAAACAAGTTTATTATCAGGGTTTTAAAAATTGAGCTTTAATATCCAAAAATACATTGATATAAAACCAGAATTTGTTTTTTATTTTAAGCATGATGTTTGGATAATATTGATAAGATACAGTAACAGATTTTTGTTTACTTTTTGAGTCAACTGCAAAAACAAAAAGAAAAGGAAAAACAGGGAAGAGAGACAAAAAGACATTCTGTATCGTGCTGTCTTTATTTGGTGTTTTGTTTAAATTAATAACTATGATCTCATAATGATCTGTAATTCTATTATAATCAAGTGTTATAAACCTTTACATATTTGGCAGACTTTCCAAAATCAAATTCCAAGAACTAAATTAAGTCTTTTCAACTTTTGGACTAATTTTTGGACATTTCAGAAGGGCCACTGGAAACATAGGAGAAATATATTAAACTAATTGGCCTTATTTGGTATGTTAAAATTATACAGAATTCATTGTCAATAAATTATATTTAACATTCTTTGAGTAATATTTATATAAATATGTTATTGGTATATGTGCATGAAAATTGTATAAGCTCCCTAGAAATTTAATGTTTTTAGTCATCATTTTGGTTATGCTAAAATGTTATGCCACAGAAATAACCTAATTTTATTCTTGATCGTGGAGTATAATAAAGTCCCATCAGGTCTTTAACCAAGGCCACTTTAAGTCTTTTTGTCCACTGGTAATTGCTTTATTTTGATTTTCTTGGGGGGGATTTAACAAGTAATTATAATTCTAAAATATGTGTCAAGCAATCCTAAGATAAAGGAACAAAGCCAAAGGAATCACATTAACTGACTTTAAACTATACTATAAAGCTATAGTAACCAAAGTAGCATGGTACTGGTACAAAAACAGGCACATAGACCAAGGGAAAAAATAGAGAACCCAGAAATAAAGCTAAACACCTATAGCTTTGACAAACTCAACAAAGATTATAAATGAGGAAAAGACTGTCTTCTCAATAAATGGCTCTGGGATAACTGGCCATCTTTGTGCCAAGGAATGAAACTAGAACTCTACCTCTAACTATATACAAAAATTAACTCAAGATGAATTCAAGACAAATGTAAGACCTCAGACTATAAAAGCTATAGAGGAAAACCTAGGAAATACTCCTAGTGTCAGTCTTGGCGAATAATTTGTGGCTAGGTCTTCAAAAGCAATTGCAGCAAAAACAAAAATTGATAAGCAAACCTAATTAAAGAGCTTCCTTGCGGAGGCCAAGGTGGGCAGATCAAGAGGTGAGGAGATCGAGACCATCCTGGCTAACACAGTGAAACTCCATCTCTACTAAAAATACAAATTAGCTGGGCGTGGTGGCACGCACCTGTAGTCCCAGCTACTTGGGAGGCTGAGGCAGGAGAATCGTTTGAACCCAGGAGGTGGAGGTTGCAGTGAGCCAAGATCGTGCCACTGCATTCCGGCCTGGGCAACAGAGCGAGACTCCATCTCAAAACAAACAAACAAACAAAGAAATAAATAAATAAATAAGTAAATAAATAAATAATAAAAGAGAGCTTCCACATAGCAAGATAAATTACCAAGGCAGTAAACAGATCATATATAGAATAGAAGAAATGTTCACAAACTATACATCCAACAGAGGTCTAATTTCCAGAATTTATAAGGAACTTAAATTAACAAGCAAAAAGCAAATAACTCCATTAAAAACTGGGTAAAGGATATGAACAGACACCTCAAGAAACAACATACAAGTGGCCCAGAAACATGTGAAAAAAATGTTCATCATCACTAATCACCAGAGAAATTACAGATATTGGCAGGGCTTCACAGAAAAGGGGACACTTAGCCACTATCGATTGGAATGGAAATTAATTCAGCCACTTTGGAGGACAGCTGGGAGATTTCTTTAAGAACTAAAGGTGGAACTACCAGTTGATCCAGCAATCCCATTACTGGGTATATACCTAAAGGAAAATAAATCATTCTACCAAAAGAACACATGCACCCACATGTGCACTGCAGCACTGTTCACAGTAGAAAAACCATAGAATCAACCCAGGTGCCCAGCAACAGTGGATTGGATAAAGAAAATGTGGTACATATACACTATAAAATACTATGCAGCCATAAAAATGAGATCATGTCCTTTGCAGAAACATGGATGCAGCTGGAGGCCATTATCCTAAGTGAAGAGAAAACCAAATACCACATGTTCTCACGTATAAGTGGGTGCTAAACATTGAATATACAGGGACATAAAGAAGGGAACCATAGACACTGGGGACCACTAGAGGAAGAAGAGAGAGAAAAGAGCAAGAGCTGAAAAACTACCTATTAGGTACTATGCTCACTACTTGGGTGACAAGTTCAGTCATACCCCAAACCTCAGTATCATGTAATATACCTTTGTAACAAACCTGCACATGTACTCTCTGATTTTAAAATAAAAATTGAAAAAGAAGAAACATGCACACACGCATATAGTCATATATACATATATAACTATATAGACATAGTTTTGTATATATAGAACTTCATACATATATAACAATTATATACATATATAACTGTAAAACTATAAAACTTCTTGATAGAAGTTCTAATAAATATATAACTAATGAAAAAGATGATAAAGTGTTGTGTCTTCAAAGAGATAAAATCATATCTTAAAGATGTTGAGGGTTCAGGTCCAGATCACTGCAATTAATCAAATATTATAATGCAAAGAGTCCCAAAAATGTTTCGATTTCCCAGTGCATATAAATATTATGTTTACACAATACTGAAGTCTGTGAAGTGTGCAATAGTAGTATGTCTAAACAATGTATGTATATTAATAAATACTCTCTTACTAAAAATGCTAATGATCATCTGAGCCTTCAGCATGTCAAAATCTTTCGGCTGGTGGAGGATACAGCTTCAATATTGATGGCTGCTGACTAATCATGGTGATGATTGCTGAAGTTTGGTGTGGCTGTGGCAATTTCTTAAAATAAGGCAACAATAAATTTTGCCACATAAATTGACTCTTTCTTTAATCCATGATTTCTCTGTAGCATGTAATATTGTTTGATAGTGTTTTGTCCACAGTAAAACTTCTTTCGAAATAGAGATCAATCCTCTCCAGCTGTTCCACTGTCTTATCAGCTATTATTCTGTAATATTCTAAATGCTTTTTTGTCATTTCACCAATGTTCACAGCATTTTCACCACAAGTAGATGCCATCTCAAAAAACGCTTTCTTTCCTTATCCGGATGAGGGAGTTACTTATCCATTCAAGTTTTATTGGAGATTTCAGCAATTCAGTCATATCTTCAGGCTCCACTTCTAACTCTAGTTCTATTGCTATCAACCCCATCTGCAGTTACTTCCTCCACTGAAGACTTAAACCCATCAAAGTCATCCATAAAGTTTGGTATCAACTTCTTCCAAACACATGTTCATGTTAATATTTTGACCTTCTTCCATGAATCACAAATGTTCACAATGACATTTAGAATGGTAATTCCTCTCCAGAAAGTTTTAAATTTACTTTGCCAATATCCATTAGAGGATATTGTTTGTGACAGCTGTAGACACACAAAATGTGTTTCTTTAATAGTAAGACTTGAAAGTCAGAATTACTCCTTGATCTATGGCTGCAAAATGATGTTGTGTTAGCAGGCACGAAAACATCATTCATATCCTTGTATCTCTCCATCAGCCCCCTTGGGTCCGAAAGCAACAATATTTTGAAAGAAATATTTTATTCTGAGCAGTTAGTCTCAAAACCGGGCTTAAAATATTCAGTAAATCATTCTGTAAACAGATGGGCTGTCACCTAAGATTTGTTGTTCCAGTTATGGAGCACGAGCAGAGTAGATTTAGCATAATGCTCAAGGGCCCTAGGATTTTTGAAATTGTAAATGAGAATTGGCTTTAAGTTAAAGTCATCAGTGGCATTAGCTCCTGACAAAAAAAGTGGGCCTGTCCTTTGAAGCTTTGTTATTTATTATTTTATTGACACATATTTGTATGTATTTATGACATACATGTAATATTTTAATGCCCAGAAAAATGTGTAATGATTATATAAGAATATTTATAATATCTGTCACCTCAAACATTTATTATTCATTTATGTTGGAAAAATTTCAGATTTCTCTTCTAGCTATTATGAAATATACACAATATTGTTGTTAACTATGCTCATCCTATTGTGCCATTGAACAGTAAAATATATTTCTTCTATTTAAATGTATGTTTATCCCAATTAATCTACCTTCCTTCACACCCACACCCTGACACACACACCCTTCTCAGCCTCTGGTATGGGATGATTTTACTCTTTCTCCATGAGAACAACATTTTAGCTTTCAAATTTGAGTGGGAACACACATTTTTTTTTCTGTGCTTGGTTTATTTCACTTAATACATTAACTTCTAGTTCCATTCAAATGACAGGATATTATTTTTATGACCAAATAGTATTATATTATGTACATATGCCACTCTTACTTTATGCATTCATCTGTTGCTAGACACGAAGTCTGACTCCTGTCTTTCCTATTGTGAATAGTGCTGCAATGAACATGGAAATGCAGATGTCTGTTTGAAATAGTGAATCATTTTATTTGAATAAATACCCAGTAGTGATATCACTGAATCATATGGTATTTTTTTTTGTCTTTTGAGAAATTTTCAAATTGTTTTTTATAATGACTATACTAATTTGCATTTCCACCAACAGTGTATAAGAAGTCCCTTTTATCTGCCTTCTCACCAGCATTCATTTGTTTGGTTGTCTTTCTGATAATAGCCATCCTAACTGGGGTAAGATGATATCACATTGCGGTTTTGATCTGCATTTCCCTGCTGAGTAGTGATGTTGAACATCTTTATATTCTTCTTGGCAATTTGTATGTCCTCTGTTGAGAAATGTCTATTCAGTCAGGTCTTTCAAATGCTTTTAAATGTGATCGTTTTACTGGTGTTGAGTTCCTTCAATTTCTTATATATTCTGAATTTTAGTCTCTTGTTGAATGAAGAGTTTGCAAATATTTTCTTCTGTTCAACAGTTAGTCTCTTCATTCTGTTGTTTCCTTTGTTGTACAGAAGCCTTTTTAGTTTAATATGGTCATATTTGTCTATTTTTTTGGCCTGTTTTTTTTTTTTTTCCTGTGGTTTTGAAGTCTTAACCATAAAATCTTTGCTTACACCGATGTTCTAAGGCATTTCTCCTATGGTTTTGTGTTGTAATTTTATAATGTTGAGTCTTAAGTCTTTAATCCACTTTGAGTTGATGTTTTGATATAATGAAAGATAGAGGCCTAGTTTCATTTTTCTGCCCGTGGATATCCAGTTTTCCCACACCATTTACTGAAGAGGACATCCTTTCCCAAATGTATGTTCTTGGCACCTTTGTTGCAAATCAGTTGACTGTAAATATGTGGATTAATTTCTGGGTTCTTTGTTCTGTTTTATTGGCCAATGTGTCTGTTTTTTTGCCAATACATGCTATTTGGTTATTATAGTCTTGTAGTATATTTTCAATTTAGGTATTGTGATGCCTCCAGTTTTGTTCTTATTGTTCAGAAATACTTTAGTTATTAGGGCTCTTTTTTGGTTCCATACACATTTTAGGGTTTTCTTTTCCATTTCTGTGATGAATGACATTGGTATATTTATAGGGATTGCATTGAAACTGTAGATTACTTTTGGTAGTATGGTCATTTTAAGGATATTAATCATTTCAATCCATGAGCATAAGATTTTTTCCATTTACTTGTGTCATCTTCAATTTATTTCATCAATATTTTGTAGTTTTCCTTATAGAGGCCTTTTCCCTCCATGGTAAAGTTTATTCCTAGGTATTTTATTTGTAGCTATTGTAAAAGGGACTTACATTTGGTAAATTATTTCTTGGTTTATTTTTCAGATTGTTCAGAGCTGGCATATGGAAATGTTACTAATTTTTGTAAGTTGATTTTGTAACCTGCTACTTGACTGAATGTGTTTATCTGTTCTACGAATATTTTGGTGGAGTCTAGGTTTTTCTAAATTTAAAATCATGTCATCTGCAAAGAGGAATAATTTTACTTTCTTGTTTCAATTTGGGTGCCTTGTATTTCTTTATCTTGCCTGTTTTAGCTAGGACCTCTAGTACTCTGTTGAACAGAATTGATGAAAATAATCGTTTAGGTGTTTTCTAGTTCTTAGAGAAAAGCTTTTAGCTTTTCCCCATTCAGTATGATGTTAGCTATGGGTTTGTCGGATATGGCCTTTATTATGTTGAGGTGTGCTTCTTCTATGCTTGAGAGTTTTTATCATGAAGAGATGTTGATATGTTGATTTTATCATATCCTTTTGCTGCATCTATGAAGATGATCATATATTTTGTGTACTTAATTCTGCTGATGTAATGTATCACACTTATTAATTTGCTTATGCTGAATTATCTTTGCATCCCTTGGATAAATCTTGTTTGATCATAGTGTATTATCTTTTAGAGGTGCCGTTAGATTTGGCTTGCTCATATTTTGTTGAGGATTTTTGTGCCTTTATTCATCGTGGATATTGGCCTGAAGTGGGGTGTGTGTGTGTTTGCATGTGTTTGTGAGTGTGTGTGTATGTCCATGTCTGAGTTTGGTATCAGGATAATGTTGGCCTGGGAGGATGAGTTAGGAAGAATTTCCTTCTCCAATTTTTTAAAATAATTTGAGAAGAATTGATATTAACTCTTCTTTATAAGCTTGGAACAATTTGGCAGTAAAACCATCTAGTCGTGAGCTATTTGGGAGGGAGACATTTTATTACTGATTCAATCTCATTACTTATTATAGGCTGATCAGGTTTTCTATTTATTCCTGATTTAATCTTGTTAGATTGTATATGTTCAGGAATTTATCATTTTCCTCTAGATCTTCCAGTTTATTAACATATAGTTGTTTATAATGGTCTGTAAGAGTCATTTGTATTTCTGTGGTATCAGTTTTAATATTTCCTTTTCAATGTACAATTATGTTATGTTTCAGTCTTCTCTGTTTTTTTCTTGGTTAGTCTAGAAAGTGGTGTTTTGATTTTGTTTATTGATATAAAAAACACCTTTTAGATTCATTGATTTTTGTACTGTAACTTTAGCCTTTATTTCACTTAATTCTGCTTTGATCTCTGTTATTTCTTTCCTTCTACTGAATTTAGGTTTGGTTTGTTCTTAATTTGTTAGTCCCTTGTGGTGCATAATTTGGTTTGAAATCTATTTTTTTGATATGGGTGTTTATTTCCATAAGCTTTCCTCTTAGTTCTCCTTTTGCTGTATCCCATAAGTTTTGCTATGCTGTCTTTACACTTTCATTTGTTGCAAGTATTTTTTAAAATGTTTTCTTAATTCTTTACTAATCCAATGGTCACCAAGATCATGTTGTTTAATTTCTATATATTTGTACAGTTTTCAATGTTTCTCTTGTTCTTGATTTCTTGTTTTTTTTTTCTTTTGTATCATGCTGGTCTCAGAAGATATTTAATAAATTTTGGTTTTTATAAATGTGTTGAGTTTTGTTTGTTTGTTTTTGTTTTTTTGTTTTGTTTTGTTTTTTTGCCTAACATATGCTCTGTTTTAAAGAATGCTCCATGTGCTTATGAGAAGAATGTGTATTCTGCAGCTGTGGGATGGAATATTCTGTAAATGCCAGTTCGGTCTAAATGAAGTTTAAATGCAATTTTTTTGTGGATTTTTAATCTAGATGATCTGTATAATGCTGAGACTAGGATGTTGAAGTCTCCAACTATTACTGTAATGGAGTCTCTCTTTAGATCTAATCATGTTTACCTTATATCTCTGGATACTTTGGTTTGGGTGTATATATATTTAGAATTTTTATACCTTCTTGTTGAATAGATCCTTTTATCATTATTTAATGTGCTTCTTTTTTTTTGTGCTGTTTTTGACTTAAAGTCGGTTTTATCTCACTTAAGTATAGCTACTTCTGCTCATTTTTGGCTTCTGTTTGTGTGGAAAATCCTTTTCCATCCAATCACTTTCAGTCTATATGTCCCTTTACAGGTAAAGTGAGAATATTGTAAGCAATTTACAATTAGGTAATGCTTTTTATCTATTCAGCATGTCTATCTCTTTTAAGTAGGTAATTAAAGCTATAGATATCCAAGGTTATTATTATATACATATTTGTGCACTACTCCTGGGGGCCC
The DNA here is from genome assembly GCF_028885655.2 of Pongo abelii. NCBI lineage: Eukaryota > Metazoa > Chordata > Mammalia > Primates > Hominidae > Pongo > Pongo abelii. The sequence continues at coordinate 27,593,642 of NC_071988.2, forward strand.
TGAGGACAAGCAAGCCCAACCTGAGATATATATATATATATCAGTATATGTATATATACTGATTGGGTTATTCCCAAACACATCTTCAAGTTCTATAATTTTTCATTCTGTTTGAAGCTCTTGATTACATTTTTGTTTTATGTATTATAATTTTAAAATCCAGAATTTCTGTTTTTTTATTATCGCTGTTGAATTCTTGTTCAGATCATAAATCATTTTTCTTATTTTTTTGTATTATTTTTCTGTGTTCTCTTATCTCACTAAGCTTTTTTAATATCATTTTCGGTTGTTTTTTGGGCATTTCATGGATTTTTTTTGGTTGAAATCTGTTGCTGGGGAATTATTGTGTTACTTTAAAAGCATCATGTTTTCTTGCTTTTTCGTTTCTTGTGTCCTTATGTTTGTATCCGCACATGAGTTGTAACAATCACTTCTTCCAATTCTTTTTGATTTACTTTCCTAGGGGAAGACATTTTTTTCTGTAAATGTATCTACAGTGTTGTTTGGGTAGGGCACTTTAGACTTGATTCTGTGTGTGCAGTATAGTTTTTGTATGATTACTTTGGTTGTACTCAGCATCAGTGGTGTCTGTAATTTCCACAGTTGCCTATCCTGCACTTGTTAGTGAAAGCTGTAGTGAGGCTCTTCTGGGGATAGAGGTGTCAGAAAAAACTAGTTTTTGGTCCCCAGTAGTCGTCACTGTGAGCTAGGCAAGCCTTTCTGTTATTGGGTTTGTTGGAGGCATAAGTGGGCACTGATAGCAGATCTAGGCAGGTTGATTCTTAAGCTTCCAGGCTGCTTGCTTGGATAATGACAGTGGTAGCAGTGGACTGGGATTGTGGGCAGCAGGTTTTGTATCAGCAATACAGGTGATACTAACAATATAGGTGATACAGGAAATACAAGATACTATCAAAGGCAGACCAACCCTCAGCTCTCAGGTGGCACACTTTGGTGTTGGCAGTGGTGGTGGCAGCAGGTTGGGCTGGCTTGTCCTCAGGGCCCCCAGGAGTAGTGCACAGACACCAGTGATGGTGGGTGGTGTGGTGGGATTCTCAGGCCATTATGTGATATGCTTGGGCACCAGTGGCTGACAATCTGGGCCTTTTCTTTAGGCTCTCTAATCGTGCATGTGTGCACCAGAAGCAGCAGGCAAGGAAAATTGATCCTCAGGTCCCCAGACTGAGTTCTTGCATATAGAGAGTTGGCACCAGGTGGGGTGGGCGTGTTCTCAGGACCCCAGTAGTGTGCACAAGCACAGGCTGTGATTGACAGAAAAGGATGATCTCCAGGTTCCTGAATGGCATGCTTGAGTGCCAGCAGCAGGGAAGCTGCGCCATTTGTCAGGCCTTCTAATAATTGCACACATGCACCTGGGACAATAGGTGGGGTGAGTCAGCCCTCAGTCCCCCTAATGGTACACATGGGCATAGGCTGTGGCAGGCCAGGTGGAGCAATCCCTACGCCCCAGCTGGTGTTCTTGTGTTCCTGTGGCAAGCAGGCTGGGTCTTTTGTCAGAACTCTTGATATTTCACACACGTATCTGAGTCTAAAGGTGGGGTGGGTCATCCTCAGGCCCTTGGGTGGCATGCTCGGGTGGTGATAGCAGTGAACAGGGCAAGCCTGTCCTCAGGCCCCAGAATGACATTTCACGGGGCCTATCTCCAGGCCCACTGAAGGTGCATGGTGGAGCATGGCCATCCTGTTGCAGGGATGGGGTCAAGGTTGCTGTGAGTGGCAGCAGCCCTAGTCGGGCAGCTCGCAGGCTCTGGAAAGCTTGTGCTCCAGCTCCCTTTGTCGTAGCTGCAGCCGCCCTAGTGTGCTGCACCCATCATTCCCCAGGGTGCAGAACATTGTGTGAGATATAATTCTCAGGACCTACGCACACTGGAAATGCCAGCTGGTGTTCTGTCTCTGTAGCCCTCCAGGAGGGCATGCAAAAATGTCAGTTGGGTTCCAGGAATGTGGAAATGCAGGATACAGTCCGGTGGAGGGTGGGCTTTCATAATGTCTCCATTCAGCAGCTGCTTGGGTCTCAAGAGGTGTGTAGGACCCAGCATGAACTCCTTCTCTGGAACCGTGTAGTTGCTCAGACTCCAGACAGCTGCCTATCCTAGTCTCAGGGCCTGCAATAGCCAAGGGGCTCTCTTATGGCTAAGACTGTGGGAGTTTTCAGTGAAAATGTGGACCTCTAGGAGTTGCTCAGTTACCTTTTCCCTACACTGGGGAGCCTCTACAGGCTCCCAGCTAATCTCAGTTGGTTCAGCTGCCTTGCATCCCTTTCTTCCTGTGTCTCCATGTTCCCTGTCATTTCCCTGCAGAATTCCAGTGTTCTCCCTTAAATGCTGTATTCAATGTGTGGTTATCTACTCACTGTCCTTCTATGCAGGAGATGAGTGCTAAGTGTCTGTAGCCAGCCATTTAAAGCCTCTCCTCACCATTTCTATGAGGCTTTGAAGTCAGTCATTGACTTCTTCTCTGTAGCTATGAGAGTCCAAGAGGTCTGTTTCATCTAATTCATAATCTGTTGTTTAGTGTAGCCACCTTCTCTCACCCTAGATATAATTAAAGAGTTAGGGTCTTGCTCTGGATTAGGCTTTGGCTCATACAATGTTGCAGCTGGTTTGATCTTCTATCCAGATCACTAAAACTTCCTCCATATCAGAAATAAGGTTTCTGCACTTTCGTGTCATTTACGTATTCACTGGAGTAGCAGTTTTAATTTCCTTCAAGAACTTTTTCTTAGCATTCACAACTTGGCTGTTTGGTGAAAGTAGCCTAGTTTGTGGCCTATCTCAGCTTTGGACATGCCTTCCTTACTAAGCTTCATTGTTTCTAGCTTTTGATTTTAAGTGAGAGACATGTGACTCTTCCTTTTACTTGAACACTTAGAGGTCATTGCAGTGTTGCTAATTATCATAATTTCAATATTTTTGCATGTCAAGAGATAGCTAGGGAGGCTTGAGGAGAAGCTGGTCAGTGAAGCAGTCAGAACACGCACGATATTTATTAATTAACTTTGCTGCCTTCTATGGGTGTGGTTTATGGTACCCTCAAAGATTATAACAGTAACAGCAAAGATCACTGATCACAGATCATCATAACAAATATAATAATAATTAAAATGTTTGAAATATTATGAGAATTAGCAAAATGTGGCACAGAAACATGAAGTGAGCACATGCTGTTGGAAAAAATGGGGCCAATAGAACTATTCTACACCGTGTTGCCACAGAACTTCAATTTGTAAACAATGTAGTATCTTCAGAATGCAATAAAATGAAGTCCAATAAAATGAGGTATATCTGTATATGGAAAGAATAAAAAGAACCCTAACAAATACAGGGCTCTAATAACTTTGAGTCTATGCCATTAGTCTAAATTTCCAGAAATCTAATTTAAAACAAAACTGGGCTCAAAAAACTGCTAACCTAACATTAAGCAAAATAAGAATTAATTGTATGGGATTGAACTGACAAAAGGTTATAATTTTTAATGCTTTTTTGTTTAAAACATTGCTCATTATTTTTTAATTTTCCAGATTTAAGTTAACTTTGTTTTAACCTATATATAATTTGCAACAATTTGGTAATGCATACTTTTGTAAACAGAATTGAAATATTTACCTTCCTGTCTACCTAATCTCTCTAGAATTTAGAATTTATTCGTGAGTATTCTTATTTTATGGCAATATAATTATTTGCATAATTTCAATAAGAATCTCTTTGTTAATAGCACACAGTTGGAAACCTGGTTCTTTCACCAAGGTTTTGAAAATAATGTCATATTTTCTCATCTGACCAGATAGCTTTCAGGAACCGAAGTTGAATTATAAAGCCAGTAAAAGTCCCTCGTAAAAACTGGCCTCATATACCTTGTCTACACCCTTCCCTTATAGGGTTTCTGGCTTTATGATAAGTAAAGAATGTAACTTTCTGACAAGCCCAGGAATTTCAAAATATTTTGAGAACTTTGAGAAAAGAGAAATTTACCAATTTGTAGAAGTATTACAGATGCGGTCAGATGGTGAGACTTTCTCTTGGCTCCTAACCTTCACAGGCCTTTTAAAAATCTAACCTGAAGTCACTTACAAAAAAGTTCCAGCAAAGCCAACTTTTTAAAAGCCTATATTATCAATCACTGTTCTTGTTGCACTTTATGCAAATAATCTTGCCAAGTTAATGAGACTAAACTTATGTTTCAAACGAATTAGTCTGACTGTAAATATCTTTGGTAGAAATGGGAGTGAATGTAGAGAGAAAAGTTGTGTTTAAAAAAGGCAAGTATAGTACATCTGTTATTAGATTCTAGCTCATTATTTTGAGGATTTTATTCTTTATCTACAATCTGGACTAGGTACTGAATTCTTTTAGTTTTTTTTTTTTTCAATATTAAGCTTTGAATCTCCAAACTAATATTTTTCAAATTTCCTCCCATCCTTCTGATTTTTTTCAATTTTCACTAAAATTGAAACTGCTTTTCCTGAGGCTTTGAATGCTGAAGCTAGTCAACTTGATAAATAGAATTCAGAGAAATTACCTTGATGGCTTGCGGATGGACAAGCTTTATAACATTGAAACTGCAAACCAGGAAATTCTGTCAGTTTGCCACTGCCTGCTCTGCTCCAACTGAAAATACTTTAGCTCAGGTTCAGAAATCTTCTCAGTGAGCTGCTATTCAGACTCAGAAAGTAGCTTGGAGAATACTCCAGACGTTAAGCTTTGTGAGTTTTTGTTTGTTTACATAGAAAAGTCTCTTATTAAATTTCCTTATTCTTACACTGCAAAGAGACCTAACCTTGATGGGTCCCATCTGCAATGCACCTCCTGAAAAGAGACAGAGCTGTTTAACTGAACTGACCTATTTGGAGGACGAATAGACTGATTTAAAAAGGTATGTGGTAATGTACTCAATTTGAGATGTTGTTTCCCTGCTTTTTCCTATATATGCTTTCTCCCCTCTTGTCTCAAAACTTCTAACCCGAATCTCTACATAGCTACCAATTCTTCTCTATTACGTGAAACTTTCTGAAAATTAAATTTCAAATGGGGAACCGAAGGAAACCAGCACATTTTACTTGAAAATATACTTCTGTATATATTTCTGTATAAATCCAAAGATTTATTTTCCTATTTCCTTTCCTAAACCAGAAGGGAAAATCAAGCTGGGCACTGCATCAGGCAAACCTGCCTCCTATTTTATTCTTATATAAGTTAGCTACAAATTAAAAACAACTACACACCTCCCTCACAATTTGCCCACAGGAATTTCCTTGTGGGCCTCAAGATCTTTACCCTAAAACACCTCTGTTGAATTTTACCCCAGCCATGTAAATTACTAGCTTATTTCACAGGTGCCAGACAAAGGACAGTCAGAATTCAGTCATTCCTCTACTCACCTGAGACAAATGCATATCTGATTACTACCTCTGTCCTATCATTTACATAAAAATGCATATTCAGTGAGTCAGACTAAAGGCATAAGTGACTATCCCTCTACCCTCCTCTCTCATGTAAGTTGTGTATTCAGTGAAAGAATGATCAAAGTCCCAAAAGAATGCAACCTTTTGTCTCTTATCTACCTATAACCTGGAAGACTTACTTTGAGTTGCCCCACTTTGCTGGAATAAACCAATGTACATCTTATACATATTGACTGATGTCTCATGTCTCCCTAAAATGTGTGACAGCAAACTGTGATCCGACTACCTTGGGCACATGTCTTCAGGGCCTCCTGAGCCTGTGTCGCAGTCACGTCCTTAACCTTGGGAAAATAAACTTTCTAAATTAATCGAGACCTGTCTCAGATACTTTTGGGTTCACGCTTCTTTGACATTTTTTGCTATGACTATTTAGAGGGGCTACAATCCACAGAAATAGCTCTGAAAAATTGCTCTCTTGTGGGGGAGATTTCTGACTGCAGAGAAAATCTACAGTAGTGAGGTAAACAGTGGTTATTGAGAAGAGCATAAATCACCCAGTGACCACTGAACAGGCCTCAGAGACGACAAGTCCTTATCTGAGGAATTTAGAAGGGAGCAAAGACCACCTGGTAACCCTCAAACAGGCAAAACTGGGGGATGTAGAAGTAATTAAACTTCGCTAGTATTTAAAGTCAGTATCTGGTTCCAGACCTCTTTTAAACTTAAAATTTGTAAGTAACTAGAATTTCTATACATCTCTGAAATGCCATGCCAAAACTCACTGTACAACACTTGCTTACATTAAGGCATCAAAATTACTACAAATGTGATTATTTATCATGACGTATGTGGCTAGTATGTTCCAAATTACCCTTAAGCTCCTGGCTTAAGGTCCATAAATACTCCTGAGGAAAAATAGAACTGACATAACTTATCATTCTAATGTTTCCATTGCCATCTGTTTTTACTAACCATATCATAGCTCAAGATTAACCTCCATAAACCATACCCCTACAAAATAAATTCACTGTGCCTTATTGGCTCTATTTTCTCAAACTTTAATCAATTACATAAACTTTCTTTGCCTGAAATTCTAGAATAACCAAATTTGTATCTACCACTCAAATATTTCCATGATTTATGATCAATATTTAGTTTTGTGTTTTTTAAGGATTTTATATTTCCAATTTGTATTGCCTGGCATCATATACTAATATGAAGATATAAATGTACATCTATCATTCAACTCTTCTTAGTTTCTTAAGGTGGTTATTATGCCTTAAGATCTTTTTTATCATGAAATGTACCAAAGTACCTTTTTCATAACACAGGTTTAATAAACATATTGAAAAAAATAAAGGTGTTAATTAATGAGGGGATTAAGCACTGAATTCTGACAAAAATGAATACACATTGCAAGTTTTTAAACCAGTTTGAATTAAGCGTTTTTTGTTTTGTTTCTTAATTTTAAGAAAAGTAGAATTAAGGAATCCAGGATCCAAATGAGATCTCTATGTCTTCCAAACCTGCTTTAAAAATTTTTCTCCCTGGTTTTAAGTGTTAGAGAGATGCAAAAGATAGTATTCGGGATTATATAAATTTGTTTATGACTTTAGTCATTGAACAGAAAATAGTTTAATCAATTAACACAAATACTTAGAAAACATTTTTCTACATATATAGAAAAGTAAAGAGATAAAGAGTTTAAAAATAAGAGTAAAGAGGAAAAAAACAGAAAATAGGTCAGAATTGGGATAAGAATTCTAAGAAATCGGGAAGGTTAAAGAAAAAAGAGAATTAATCACCAGAAAAAGAATGCTAGCGATTAATTCAATAGAATTTTGTTCAAATACTTCATGCAATGGTAATGTCGCAATATCCTACTTTCACTCATACATGGTTGCTCAAATTTTATAAACAAGGATGCCTGAGGACCCTGTTCTTCATTAACCTGTCTAACCTTGATATGTAGAAACAGTTTAATGTTTTTTCAAATGCCATTAGTAAGCAGAAGTAATTTCAATTCATAAAACTAGGGCAGGAAGCAATTGACCCAATCAGACTGTTGCATTCCCCAATGCCATTTTTTAATTAGAAGTTTGTAACATTTTTTTTCTAGTTCTGAATTTCAAAGATCTCTTAGATTTAAAAAGTGTGGTTATCTTACAAAACTAAAATTCTGTGAGCCCCACATCATGTGACAACTCTGAAAATGCAGCTCTACTGCTTAAACTAGATTATTTGATTGAACCAAAATGGCATCACATTTTGCCCAAGATGATTTGCATGGATGACTCTTGGCAGACAAATTTTTACAATGCCACATTTATATGTTTCTTTTCTTTTTGACTGTTATTTTTTGGATTCAGGGTATATAATTATATTCTGAAAATATTAGTGTATATCTACCAAAAAACAGAATAAATTATACTTTAAATGTTAGTCATGTTACTTTATTGGAAACCAGAAGTCTCAAGGACATAAATGTCTGAATAAAGAGAAGGAGAAAGAGGAAAGGAGGGAGGGAAAGGAGAGAGAGAGGGAGAATTTTCTGTAAGCCTGGAGATGTTACTGGAATATGCGAGAAACAAAAGGGAAGGAAGGAAAGAAATGGGAGAAAAGGGCAAGTAATATAAAGGGTACTTCAATGGTTTTCTTCATTTTGGCCTTGGGAAACCTAAGACAAAGTTAAATTAGAGAATAAAAATAATAATATAAGTGACATAATTTTTCCATCTTATTTTCCATGTTGTGGCCCTGACTGCTATTGTTTATATTTCAAACTAATAATAATAATACCAAATGAAAATCTTTGAGAAATATGTCTTTCTTTCTCCAGTGCAGTGAAAATAAATTAAATCAAATGTCTCAACTAAGGGGAGCTCATAGTAATCCCCAGTTAAAGGGTAAATATTCTTCAGAAAACATATTAATAAGATAACTTTTCGGTCAGCAATAGTTCTAGAAGTATTAATACAAAAACTCTGGACACCATGGAGGTTTAGTGGATGATCCTAATCAATTTAAAGTCAGCTAATGTTTTGTCCTGAGCAGAAGAACCAACCAACTTAAAATATGACATTTATTCTTGTTTTCTTCCTGGCCAGAATCTGATGTCATCAAGTTTTGATATATGTATCTTCATTCAACACATATTTGGATATTTACTATTTGATGCATACTATTCTGGGAACTCATGAATTATTGGTAAATCAAAGCCTAGTACCTATCAGCACTTTATAAAAATCCCTCTTCTCTTCTGCAAACAAATAAATAGTAGATGCCAGGTGTCAGTAAATTATAATACATAGGCCAAATCTAGCATGCTGACTGTTTCTGTGCAGCCAGAAAATAAGAATGGTTTCTACATTTTTAATGCTTGGAATGAATGAAAAGAATAATAATTATGTGACTAATGAAAATAATATTGTGTGACAGATGAAATTCTAATTTTACATTTCATAAGAAAGTTTTATTGGAACACAGACAAGCTCATTCATTTATATTTTGTCTACATTGTCAGCTACAGAGGCAGAGTTAAGTCATTGGGACAGAGATCATATGGCCCACAAAGCCTAAAATATGTACTTCCTGGCACTTTATGAAAAAAAATTTGCTGACTCTGGGGATAGGCCCTTAATATATTGGTCTTCAGTATTAAATACCCTTATTACTGACTTCCCTGCTCCCTCTCACTTTTCTCCTTAAATCCGTCTTCTACAGAGGTGGAAGAGCGATCTATCTAAAATGAAAATCTAGCCTTGTTCCTCCCTTAATTAAAACCCTTCATTGGCTCTCCACAAACTAGAGGGAAATCCAAGCTTTGTAAACCATACATGACTCCGTTGATCTTTGCTTGCTCACACACTTCCTTCACCACACCATAAGCAGTGAGACATTGCTGTTAGGGAAAAAGAACAGTCATAGTTGTTCTCTAGAATTAACTATTTTAAAGCAAAAAAAAAAAAAAAAAAAAGAAAGAAAGAAAAGAAAGAAAGTGACAACATAAAATTAGGGGCCACAGCTGAGAGAGGACCCCTGATGTTGTAGGAATGATCTCCATGCTTTTTTTGCATAGTGTGGTAGAGTGTAGCTGAGCTAGATGCTTTACTGATACCAGTAATTAGAAGTGGTAATAATACTGTCAGTCATGGGCATCAACAACATCCAACAACAAATGGAAGTACTTTATTTACCAGAACTACACTCATCCAAGAACTATGCTAAGTATTGGAAATCAAATTGCAGGGCATATATAAGCAAACAAGTATATCATTAGCCTAACAGAAGTCTACTGATGATATAAGCTCAGAGATCCATAGAAATGTAGAGAAGGGACCCCTAGTCAATATGTAAAATGCCAAGGAAGACTTCCTGTAAGAACAGACCACAGAAGAAATTAATAGGAGTTAGCCATTAAAAATAGGACTCCAAGCTGAAGATACAGTATTTGTGAAGGCTTCATAGCAGAAAGAAATGTAGTATAGAAAAGTCTAAAACTTCTCTCTGAAGGATTAAATCTAAGATTGTTACGAGGAATTGACAGTAGACAGAATAACAGGAAAAAATGGGTCCAAATTGATGAACATGCATATAGGTATGGGAGCCTCGCAGCTATAAGACTCAAAGGATGAGCCAGATCATTGAAGTTTATATAATATAAAATAACAGAGGCTTGGAGGTTTCTGGGAAGTGGGGGAGGTAGTGTCACAAGCTACAGAAGGGTTGTGGATAAGAAGCATGGTGTATTTAGTTTGTTTTCACACTGGCAATAAAGACATACCGAAGACTGCGTAATTTATAAAGAAAAAAAGGTTTAATTGACACAGTTCAGCATGGTTGGAGAGGCCAGGAAACATATAATCACGGCAGAAGGGAAAACTAACACATCCCTTCTTCAGATGGCAGCAGGAAGGAGAAGTGCTGAGCAAAAGGGGAAAAGCCCCTTCTGAAACAATCAGATCTCATGAGAACTCACTCGCAATCACAAGAACAGCACGTTATATTTTTACTTTCTTTTTTCTTTGAGGTACTCTTTTCTAGATCTGGATAAGGAAGATAAAACTTGCCATGTGTGAATTACAATTCAAGATGTGATTTGGGTGGGGACACAGCCAAAATCATATCACAGGGCAAGCAAAGACTGTATTGTTATGTAGATGAAGCCTCACAGGTAGTAGCTCTCAGAAAACAGATGGCAGCTGTGGTAAAACTGTCTCTGTCAAATACTTAAAAATGTTGTATTTTTACTTTCTTTTGTCTTTGAGGTACTCTTTTCTAGATCAGGATAAAGAAGATAAAAGGACCTCAAAAAAAAAAAAAAAAACAAAAAGTGTCTGAGCCCCAGCATCAGCATCACTGGAAGTGGTTGACTCATGGGTTGTTTTTTACCAACAACAAGATAGATTAGAGAAAGAAAAGTTTATTAGAAGAAATGCGGTAATAGGGTGCAGCAGGGCACTTCAAGTGAGAGAGGACTTAGTGTGCTGCAGTGGATTAAGTTATGTCAGTTCTATTAGCTTGGTACAAAAGTAATTGCAGGTTTTGCTATTACTTTAATATTTTCCCCCTGCTGCCACCCAAACATAGTGATGATAGTGATAAGTATAACATCAACGCAACAGCAACAATAAACATTGTTGGTGCTTACTATATGCCAAGCCTGCCAATAAACTATATACAAACCTGTAAGTTAAATACTAAAATTGATCCTATTTTATCCATGAATAATTTGAAGCAAAAAGATATTAACTGGTGGCTCTAAATAACAGAGCTTCAAGCAGGTAAAGCCAGGATTTCAACTATCATGCTTCAATCTCTTTGGTATCTGCAAGAAGATGGAGATAATTAAACAGTGAAATACTACCTAACAAAACACGTCCAAAACTGACAACAGAAGTCACCAATTTTCCTTGTTCTCTTTGTGCTTCTAATCTCACCCATGAACCTCAAAATAATCCTTTACTCCTCCACCTCTCTCATTTCCATTTTATATCTATACTCTCATATTACCTGTAAGAATGACCTCCATTTGGTATCTACTGTGACAACCTTACTTCAGTCCCTGATTACCTCTTCCGTGATTTATTGCAGTAGGTATCGAATGAGTGTGCCTGCTTCCAGTATTTCCGTATGGCTGCCAAACTGTAGTTAGAATGGTCTTTCTAGAATGCAATTCAGTTAGCAAGCCTATAGGAGGATGGAGGGTGGGAGGAGGGAGAGGATCAGGAACAATAACTAATAGGTACTAGGCTTAATACCTGGGTGATAAAATAATCTGTACAACAAACCCCCATGACAAAAGTTTACCTGTGTAATAAACCGGCACAGGTACCCCTGAACTTAAAATAAAGGTTAAAAAAGAGAATTTTTTTTTTCAAAAATGCCATTTAGCATGACAGTTATCTGCAAAAAGACCTATATCACGTTCCTCAAATCTTGAATTCTATCCTTTGGCACAGAAGGACTTAACAACTATTAGGTCTTCTTTTTTGCTTGTTATAAATAGGGACAAATATGAATTTCCAGAAATCTTTAAATGCAGTTTTTGTTTTTGTTTTTCTAGTGAACAAAGTTTTTTCACATTTACAAATTTTATAGTTTTCCTGCTTTTGCCTGGATCCATCTGGTGAGCTGCTACTTTCATTTAAAGATTCTTATCAGGCCTGATCTCCTTTTTGAAACTTTTCTAAACCTAGCAATCAAAATTTATTTTTTCCAAATTTGCACATATAGAATCCTATACTTGCTATTTTGGGAGCACTATAATACTCCAAATTCATGCATTTAAATCTTGACTCTACCTATAAGCTCTTTGAAATCAGAAAAAAAAATCTCATGATTATTGGTCTCAGGGCCAAGCACACAACTTGACATCTAGTAGGGGATGAATAAGTGAATTATTGAAGGAATGAGGAGGGTTGTGGATATGATTAGATCCTTGCTTCAGCTGGTGGCTTCCTCTAAAAAAGAAAAAGGAATGTAACTGATTAAAAAAATAAAACACCGGTATCTCTCCTTAAACCATTCTACTGCTCAATTCCTGGTATAATTTAATTATACCATGAATCTAAGAAGTCACAGAGGATAACAGAAAGTTTGCATTGTGGTTGTCCTAATGCATGAATTTTCATCTAATACATGAAAGGAGAAAAGTCTGAATTAAACTAGTTGCGAACTGTCACACATGGCTGTTCTGTGCTCCCAAAAGATGCCTGGAAAGCCAGATTTGAGGGGGTGAAGGTGGGAGGCTGAGAATAAGGGAAAGACTAGGAAATAAGGAGTGGGGGTGACATGAGAGAAATCCAGGAGAGCAGAAAAGAAACTGTAAGATAATTAGCTGCCGTGATTAAAAGGTTTCATTTTTCAAATCACTTTTCAGTCTCATTCATGTCATGCAAAATGTTAAGATCTATTTCTAGACTGAGTAATACACTGTAGTACAAAAATTTGATAAATAATTATCTTCTTATTTTATCCGTAAAAATATTAAGACAGATTCATTTAATTACCATAACCAAGCTCGACAGGGTGCTGGCTGGGCCCTGATGGATTCCCATTCCCTGCCTGACTCACGTGTTTGGCCTTGAGCCTTGTGAATGAACACCTGGGGGCAGAAGCTGGCCCCACTCCTTCCAGTTCACAGCAGAGCACGGCGTGTCATGCTGCTCATTTTCTGATGTGCAAGCTTTGCTCTTCCCTTAGGGAATGAGATTCTGACAGGCACTTTATCTCAACACATTGAGTTTTGTATGAAATTGTCATTTTCTCTTGCCGCCTTGGTAGTTAGTTCAATACCATGAAGAGATACACAGAGTGAGATTTTATATTGAAGTCAAGCCAGGAGACTGTTGTTTCAAGGGAAGTACACTGTTTTACACACATTACTGGAGAACAAGAAATCAAGAAGGACAACAGCCACAGAGCTAGGCCATTTCACCTTGAGGTTTAAGTGCCTTGTGTGTACAACTCTTGTTGTGTTCACACATATTGTCTTAGTCAACCTTCATAAACTTTCGAAGAATGTTATCATATGCCTCATTTTCATTATCAGAAAAATGACATTCTAATAAATAGCTGAGAGAGATGCTTTAATCTCTATGTACAATCTTCCTTGCATGATATAGCAGCTTATAAGTGAATTTATGAAAGGGCTAACAGTCACTGCTAGTGACTGGCCTGTCTTCATCACTATGTGAAGAACATTCTAGTTCATTCATTTTGGGGGAATATTCATTAGGAATGTTTGTCACCATTTGATGACCAAATCAATGTTTTACTGATTTCATGGTAATTTTCTCTTGGCAGCTGCTATAGCAATCACTTCAGTGATTAGGATTTTGGAGGAATGGAACTTTTTAATGGTTGCAATTAGGTGTAAAGAGCTTATAGATGTCCAGTTTGGGGGACCACAGTCTGACAAAGGTAGGTTTGGACTTCTAATTTCCATAACTGTTTCTTATTCTCTTACACTGAAAAATATTGTCAAACTTTGTGACTGACTGCTCATGCTTAGGTCTTGTGATTCTCATTAAAATCATTGTAAGCAGATAAAGCATAAAGCCACAAGGACAAAAAAAATGAAAAAAAAACAAAAAAACAAAAAAACGAAAGCACATTTTTGAAAGCTGGAAAGCAGATAGGTCAATGACAACTGACTTTGGGCAGAGGTTCCTGAAATATAAACTGGCTCAGAGGAGGCCTGGAAGAAGGCTGATTGGGATCAAACCACTCCAGAAATGTATGGGAACTGAAGGTTCCATTTAACTGAATTTGGTGGTGCAGATGGGGGTAAAAACAAGTTTACTCTCTGGAGATATTGAAAAACCAATAATTACATTAGGAGATACCAGGCGTATTTAAATTTGGTGATATCATAAATAAAATCAGGGAAATAATGGAAATCCTATACTGAATAATAAGATTTCTCTGAATCACTTCCCTACTGCCAGAACACTCAGTCAGGGAACTGGGTGAGTTGGCACTGGTGAAATACTCAGCTGCAATACACTACAGATACATAGTGAAGGTTGTATATACATACAAAAGTAAAATCATTAAACTTCCTTTAAATTGAAGTATACCAGCCAGCAAACCCTACACATGAACATAGAGATTGGAGTTAATATTTTGCCTTCTAATATTTAATATAAGTTGAATCAAAAGATATCAGATGAAGAAACAAAACAATGCAAAACAAAATTTAAAATACACACATAAAAGAAAAGAAACCAACATAACCATTAACATACCAGGGTGACCTCAATACACACAAGTATATAAATAAATAATAAAAAATCTCAGAGGAAAGAGAAACAATAGAGACAAAAATAAAAAATAAGTTCTTAGTAGAGTCTTTAAGGAGATAAGATAAATTGTTACAGCCCTGAAAGAAGAAAAGGAGAATTAAAAATAGAAACAGGCCAGGCACCCTGGCTCATGCCTGTGATCCTAGCACTTTGGAAGGCCGAGGTGGGCAGATCACTTGAGGTCAGGAGTTGAAGACCAGCCTGGCCAACATGGTAAAACCTCGTCTTTACTAAAAATACAAAAAAAAAAAAAAAAGCCAGGCGTGGTGGTGCATGCCTGTTATCCCAGCTACCAGGGAGGCCGAGGCAGGAGAATTGCTTGGACTTGGGAGACAGAGGTTGTAGTGAGCCAAGATCAAGCCACTGCACTTCAGCCTGGGGGACAGAGTAAGATTCCATCTCAAAATAAATAAATAAATACGTACATAAAAAATAAAAATAGAAACAAAGCAAACAAAAAACACATTCAGTGACCTTAAAAAGCTCTTGGATATGCATGATAGGAGAATTTTTTAAATTTACAAAACAATAAAAAATGATGAGAAATTAATGAAATCACAGAGAAGGTAAAAAACAAGAAAACAGTAGAAAACAGGAAAACAAAAATGAGAAATTCAGAACATTGACCCAGAAAACATAATATCTAAATAGACATTTAGCAATATAGAAAGAGAAAATGGAACTGAAGAAATTATTAAAAAAAAAAAAATTTCCCCAGATTGAATGTCATAAAATGAGATTTTCATGCCCCCAAATGTGTCCAGCACAATGAATGATAAAAGGCCCACCAATCACCCTTTATATACTTGGAGACAGGTGGCAAGTCACTTAGAAAAGTTTGGTGATCAGAATAGCGGTGGATCAGAATCTCAAAGACAGTGAGGGCTACACTTCCATAGTCGGTAAATGTAGCCACACATTCTATAACCAGGTAAAGTATTAATAATGGCATTTTCATCTGTATATGTTCTCAATGCTTTTATTTCTCAAGCACTCTTTCTTTTAAAGAGACTAAGAGATCGGTTGCTTCTCTCTAATAAAGACTAAAGAAAAATTAGTAGGATGAGGAAGAGTTTTTCCAACATGTGGGAGAAGTAAAGAAAATTTCCAAATATGATAATGAAGGAGTGTTCCACAGGGTGAGAGTTTCATGTCAGAGAAAGTAGCCACTTGATGTTGGAGCAACAGATAAAGATGTCTGAAAAAAAATGTCTCCTTAAAATCAGTAATTAATGTGCAAAGTATGCAAAGTAGGTTTGCTAATTATCAATCCCAAGGGAAGACTCCCATTGTTTGGAGAATAGCAAAGATCATCACTGTGCCAACCACCAGAAACAGAAGTCCATATACACTTATGCCTACAGTATCTTGGGCTATTGTTTCTGTACCATGCACTGGTTAACTGTGTCTGAGGCTGGTGAAACAGAACATACTCACACACAACAACTTATGCTAAGTGGATTTATTAGTTACAGATAGGCAGCAAGGGACAAAATAATTTCTGTATTCATTGTGAGCTGGTCTAAGACTCAAGAAAGCTGCTCAAGGCAGAGGGAGTCTTGATTGTGTGAACCCCATTTGCACCACAGCTAAAAGAACCCCAAAAGACAGCCAGCCCAGGTGTATACTTCAGGAACCATATGACTCACTCAGTAAAGCTTTGAAAGACATCCTGCTTCTAAGGAACAAAGCCCAAAGCCCAAGCTGTCCTGCGCAATTCTTCCCTAACTCAAGATGTTACAGTCCCTAGGAGAGACAGGAGCAAGACCTGGGCTTTTTCAGGCAGTCCCTCCCTATCTCAGGAGGCTGCATTCCCAGAACTTTCTTCAGTTATTCGTGAGAACTACAAGCAAGAAAGTGGGAAAACTAGGTAGGTCCACGGTCACATGGAGAACTCTCCTGCATAATGATGAGGACATTTTAAAAATTAAATGTTATCATAGTATTCTACATGGCTAGGCTGTTACCACAATATTGACAACACGTCTATATGGAGTTATATTTATAATGTTCTTATTCTCACATTACAGATGAGGAAGGTAGGGCACAAAGATAGCAAGCAACTTCACTAACGCTACACAACTATCAAGTGGCCAGAGCCAGGATTCACATGTTAGAGCTCAGCCTCTGGAGTTTGTGTTCTCAAAGTGGCTGCCAGCAAAAAAATTAAAACTGTGAAATAGAGCATCTATATTTGTATTTGGGGGCCACATTTGTAGATTGAGTAACTTTGGTCCTCTGACTTTCTGGGCTTCCATTTCTTCATCTGTAAATTTTGGATGATAATGATACTTAGGGGCGTGAATAATGATATATGTGTAAGCAATTTGTAAATACTGAAGTAATACAAACTCCTCTTTATTTTGAAGAAAAGCAAATTTCATGCCAGACATTTTCTGAGACATAGGTTACAAACTAAATTATAGACAGGCAGAAGCAGCAGGAACATGTTTGTAACTTTTGACCCCTGTAATTCTACAGAGCTGAACTGAAGAATTTTTTATATTAGAGGCAATTGAATTACAGTGTGCACTGCAGTGAGGACTGCAGTGTTCAGTAAGATCCGTCAATAAACTCACCTATGAGCAATAGAGAATGAGAACTTGGAGAGTGAATAGGAATTTCAGGCTTACTAGGACAAATGTAATTAACTAAATATTAAGTCTTCTTTCCCACTGGAATATGGTAAGGATTGGCCTTTGACATAATGGCATAATTCAGTCAATAATCACATTGAAGTGGTGAGAATAATTAAAAAATGAAGGTTGCAGTAAGATGCACCAGAGAAAGTATATTCCTGAATATGGTGCTCATTCTTTTGGCCTGAGCATAGCTTAGTAATATAAGGTCTTTTTAATAACCTGCAAAATTCTTAAACTTAGGAATTACGTGTATTAATGGTTCTAAGGTGGCTATAAAGTTCATAAAGAAATACAGCCCTTTCAAGGTCACGAGGAAAATTTGTGTTCCAGAATCACCAACTGCCAGCTGTATTTTAAATCAAAGAAAAAAATTAAAATAGCAAATACAACTTGAATAAAGTGTTAGGCCTTTTAATCGCTGAAAACTCAAATTTTACTTACTCAGTTAATTAGTAGCTGGCACATCAAATGATATATGATGCCAGTTCTGGTATAAAACAGAACATTAAAAAATAACTTATGAGTAGGTAGGAAAAGACTTTTAAGTAAATAAAGATCAGTAAAGTTCTGCAATTGCACTGGAGTTCAAAACATGTCAAAATTTAATCTAATTTCTGCAGAGAATTATGTCAACTTTTTGAGATGTATAATCATCAGTGGATTCTTTTTTCTGCTTTTGCTACTAAAGCTTACAATTGGCAATTAAGCAAAGAGGAGAGGTTGAGGAATTCTTTATTACATTGTTGGCTCATAATGTGTTGAATTCAAAGTCCACAAATAAGAAATTATTTTATGTGATTCTTCACACTTTGCAACCTTTATTTCTTGCTGTTTACATATACAGTTGAAATTCCTAAGAACCAAGAATGTAAAAGAAAGTTTACTAGGTGCAAAGTCAAAGATAACCTGTTTTCTTCAGATCTTGTGCATAGTGGCCTTGCCAGCCTTTTCCCCACAATTCAATGCAGAATATGAAAAAAAAAAAAGGTGGAAGAACAGATGGGAAAGTAACTAAGTTATGCTAAACTAGGCTTTCGGGGGAAGCTGGCAGCTGTAGGTATGCCAAAAGCTACAGAAAAAAAAAAACAAAAATCCAACCTACAGAAATCGTGCCCCTAGAACCCACAGCGCCTGCCTTCATGGTCAAAACATAAAGGAAAATTGAAGAGGGAACCTAAGTGTTATTGAAATTACCAACGGCAGATTCATGAGGGCTCTCACTTTCACTTTTAATTATCTCCAGGAAAAAGAAAAGACTTGCTGTAAACAACATCATTCTATCATCCTACAACATCCTTGACAAAACTCTGGAAATAGTACATTCTTAAAGATGCAGTCCCATTATTGAATGATCTTGATTAAATGATCTCAATCTGGATCTTGTGTAAAAGTATGAAACTTGTTTTCTGATATTTCTCTGGGTGATGCTTTGTGAATCTCTATTTGTTGTCACTTTTGAAGGAGTCAGGAGGCTTTCATTGCAAAAAACAAACTTGTTCAATTTAAAATTCCAAGTGCATGCACATATTCCCTTTATTTTCCATAGCCCATTGTTCTGTGTGGGTGTGTGGGTGTCTGTGATCAAGGGTGTATATGTGTATGATTATGATGGAGTCTGCTATTTTGTTCATTTTTTCTCCCATTTTCTGTGTCAATCTAAGAATAGCTGAAAATTTACAGCATATCTTATATACATGGCTACCTACGTAAAATACATTTTTGATTGTTGCTTGTTTTCTGGTGTACACCAATGGCCAACAATATCCTTTGTGTATCAAATATTCAAATGGTGGCATCCTAGTGTGGAGCATTTTGAGATGTTCAGAGTCCAGCAGGGGAATACATTCTTGAGTTTGTGATTTTCTGTAGCAGTTTTGCTTGGCTTGATCTCCTCCTACCACAGCTCCCCTAGGATTCCCTTCATTCTCATCTCTGGGTTCAGTACTGATAATCATAAAGTTGTACACTGTCAAGATATGTAACCCATTCACCTTCTTTATTGTTCAGTTAACTACTGCAAAATACATGCACATTTTCAAGCCAACTATGAGGATATATGCCCTTCACTAGCATTCTTCTTTCTGTCCTGATGTTTCTCTCCAGTACCCTGTTGTTCCCTTCTCACATAGGTCTGGAGGGCAGATTGACAGATCTGCCTTATAAGTAGACATTCACCCAGGGAGGGGATACTAGCTTTCTCTCCTTTTAGGCTTCCCTGATCTTTATGAGTGACTTTATCGGAACCCTCCTTCCCCCTTTTAACTTAGATGAGATTGCATTATCTTTATGTCTTCCACCAGGAGTAAAGGAGTCAACTGCCAAGGTAATTTAATTACTTTTAATCTTGTGGCTTCAAACACCAAAGTTAATCTTCTAAGCCCTCAGACTCCAAGTAAGTCCCTTTACAGGCAAAGGTGGTTGGTCACTAAAGATAGAAGAGCCAAATCACCCTCAATATTACTGCTATTATTAAGATTATCATTATTTTTTATCTTAGGGATTGCAGTCATCCATAAAAAGATATTTCTGTTTCCCATATAATCCCTCCACAGTGTAATCTCCAAATTCTATTCAACCAATAGAGGCAGTGGAGCACAATGTTAAGAGTCAAATTCCTGTGTTCAAACCCTAGCTTCACCAATTACATATTGGTTCTATGGCTTGAGAGAATTAAACTTCCTAATTTCAGTCTCTTCATCTGCAAGCTGAATAGTGCCTATTTTATAGAGTTACTAGGGATATAAGCTTTGTAGAGAGAACGTAGCATTTAGCAATTAGCTATTTTTTATACAGATTATTTTTGTATGTAGCATCCACTCTACTGTATTCAAAACTAATATTAGAATAAGTCTTCTTCCTAATACCTTAAGATATATAATATTTTCTGCATTTTACAAGAATGAAATAAAACTTGAGAGAATATGTACTTGCCTAAGTTTCCACAGGTGGTAAATAGAAAAACTCAAGTTATTTTGAATTTTAAAACAAACACACACATATACACGCAAACACAAAACATAGCTGCTCAGAAAACTGGTATTTTCCTTCACATGGCTTTGCATTTTTGTCATTAATTCCCTCAGTGACTCTGTATATCCTTAAATCCAAAGTCTCCTGCAAGACAAGCAAACCTTCCCTAATCTGATCTTTCCCTCATGGTCTCAAAACACTACAACAATTTTCCTGAACAGCTGTGACCAGGCAAAGATAATTCTAGTTCCCTGAGTTGGCCGCACCCTTTCTTTCTTGCTTATATCCACATGGGCCATTCTTCCAGCTCGACCTGCCCTTCCACGTTTCCTCATCCCCGTTCATCTAGAGAACGTTGGTTTGAGACTTACTTCAAAATTTTTTCTTTCTTTTTCTTTTTCTTTTTGCGATGGAATTTCACTCTTGTCACCCAGGCTAGAGTGCAATGGCATGACCTCAGCTCACTGCAACCTCCGCCTCCCTGGTTCAAGCGACTCTCCTGCCTCAACTTCCCAAGTAGCTGGGATTACAGGCATGCACCACCACACCCGGCTAATTTTTGTATTTTTAGTAGAAATGGGATTTCAACACGTTGGCCAGGCTGGTCTTCAACTTCTGACCTCAGGTAATCCACCCTTCTCGGCCTCCCAAAGTGCTGGGATTATAGGCATGAACCACCATGACCGGCCAAATATTTTTATTTCTGAAGTCTTTCAGGACTGACTTCCCCCACTCTTTAGGGATACTTTATGTCATTTTTGTATTGTTACTACTATTATTAATTATTTGAAATCTATGGTGTGAAGCCCCATGTAAAACACTGAACTGATAACTAGGAGACCTGTGTTTTTGGAACTACTAAATAAAAATTTTAGTTTATTATTACTATAAAAATTATGGGCTTTATTTCTGCCTCTGGTGTTAGGTGAAATGAATCAGTCATACCACATACATCATCTTTAAGATTGCATCCACTGAACATATTTTGAAAAATTTGAGCAAGTCATTCTCATTCTTTTCTATAAAAAAAATTTGCATTGAAGAAAAAAATTAATTTCATGTTTCAATCCAAACTAAAAAGCTATTTTTATGATCTTTATGTTCTCCTTTACTCACGATTTGTCTATCATCCACCTCCTCCTACTTTTCTACCTTCTACATGTTAGTGAGATGATTTTTATTATATATATTATGTACATATTTAAATATATATAAAACATACTTCATCCATATGCCTTAATGTTCTCTAATTGCAATAATGCAAATCCTTGCAAAAATGAAGTCCAGTTCTCATGTCAAAACTGTCATGTTCATGGGTTAAATCAGTTTGTGGTTCTGTGATATGAAGGTAAAATAAACTCTTGATTTCACATTATTCTAGGAAGATAATAGGCAAATAAGCATATTTCACCTTCATTGATTAAAATTTGATTTTTCATAAAGTTATCATTTTCCCCTGGAATAATGTAGAATTTAAAAACAAACAAAATAATCCTTTCAAGATTACAATTTCAGATAATGTTTAAAAGTGAAATTTGTAAATTGTTTTCCAAATCCTTTAGCATAGGGGTTAGCAGGTTATAAGCCACAACACCAACGTTCTTTTCTTAATCTCTTTCCTATCAGCAGCAGTCCCTAGACTAATGAAAACACTGAACTTCCACTCATAGAGGTTTTCTCAATCTGAAGAATATCTAGCAGCATAGTAAAAGTGTGAAAGAGCTCTATTCCAGAATTCAGGGGAATTAAAAAAGGCACCCCCCCCCAACACACACATACACACACAACACACACATGTTAAAACAGAAGGTACAATTTTGAGGGTTCAAGTACACAATCATGAGAAAATATAAACATAGATATATCTTGTATGAAAATTAGATCTTCAAGAAAGCTGTCGGAGAGAAGAATATCTTGGAGGTTAAAAATGTTTGGCTTAGGAGTCACTTAATTGGAGTTATGTTGGGTGCAAGCTATGCAACTTTGTGTGGTTCTATTTGCCAATATCCAAAATTGGGGAAACAGAACTCATAGAGTTATCAAAGTATCCATATAATAATGTAGGTAAAAAATATGGGCCTGGTGCGGTGGGTCATGCCTGTAATCCCACTACTTTGAGAGGCTGAGGTGGGCAGATCAGGAGGTCAGATCATCTCATCACCTAGGTATTAAGCTCAGCATTTGTTAGCTAATTCTGTCTGAAACTCTCCCTTCACAGGTCCCAGTGTGTGTTGTTCCCCTGCCATGTGTCCATGTGGTTTAATCATTAAGCTCCCACTTATAAGTGAGAACATGTAATGCTTACTTTTCTGTTCCTGTACCAGTTTGCTGAGGATAATGGCTTCACACTCCGTCTACGTCCCTGCAAAGGACATAGTGTCATTTTTTATGGCTGCATAGTATTCCATGTTATATATGTACCACATTTTCTTTATTCAGTCTTTCATTGATGAACTAGCAATCCATCTATTTTATTAACTTTTTCAAGACATCAGTTCCTGAATTCATGGATTTATTTTATTTTAATTATTTTATTTTATTTTTCCACATGTTCTTGTGGTACAGGTGGTATTTGGTTACATGAGTAAGTTCTTTAGTGGTGATTTGTGAGATTTTGGTGCACCTATCACCCAAGCAGTATACATTGCACCATATTTGTATTCTTATATCCCTCATCACCCTTCCACTCTTCCTCCCAAGTCCCTATAGTCCATTGTATCATTCTTATGCCTTTGTGTTCTCATAGCTTAGCTCTCACATACAGTGAGAGCATACAATGTTTGGTTATGCATTCCTGAGTTGCTTCACTTAGAATGATAATCTACAATCTCATCCAGGTCACTGTAAATGCTGTTCATTCATTTTTATGGCTGAGCAGTATTCCTTCGTATATATCTACCACAGTTTCTTTATCCACTCATTGATTGATGGGCATTTGCGTTGGTTCTGCAATTTTCCAATTGTGAATTGTGCCACCATAAACATGTATCTGCAAGTATCTTTTTCAAATAATGACTTCTTTTCCTTTGGGTAGTTACCCAGTAGTGGGATTTCTGGATCAAATAGTAGTTCTACTTTTAGTTCTTTAAGGAATCCACGCCATTTTCCATAGTGGCTGTTCTGGTTTACACTCCCACCAGTGGTATAGAAGTGTTCCCTGCTCACTACATCCATGCCAACACCTACTATTTTTTGATTTTTTGATTATGGTCATTCTTGCAGGAGTAAGGTGGTATCACATTGTGGTTCTGATTTGCATTTCCCTGATCATTAGTGATGTTGAGCATTTTTTTCATATGTTCAGTGGCCATTTGTATATCTTCATTTGGGAATTGTCTATTCATGTCCTTAGCCCACTTTTTGATGGGATTGTTTTTTGTTTTTGTTTTTTCTTACTGGTTTGTTTCAGTTCATTGTAGATTGTTTGAGGGTTTTTTTTTTTTTTAATGTATCTATCTCCTTCAGTTCAGCTCTGATCTTCATTATTTCTTATTTTCTCTAGATTTGGGGCTTGTTTGCTCTTGGTTCTCTGGTTCTTTTAGTTGTAATGTTAGGTTGTTAAGATCTTTCTAATTTTTTGATGCAGGCACTTCAGTGTCATTAATTTCCCTCTTAACACTGCTTTATCTTTGTCCGAGTGGTTCTAGTATATTGTATCTTTGTTTTCATTAGTTGCATAAAACTTCTTGATTTCTGCCTTAATTTCATTATTTTCCCGAGTCATTCAGAAGCAGATTGTTCAATTTCCATGTAGTTATGTGTTTTTGAGTGAATTTCTTAATCTTGAGTTCTAATTTGATTGTGCTGTCATCTGAGAGATGGATATGATTTCAGGTCTTTTGCATTTGCTGAAGAATGTTTTACTTCTGATTATACGATCAATTTTAGAATAAGTTGCATGCAGCAATGAGAGGAATGTGTATTCTGTTGTTTTGAGTGGAGAGTTCTGTAGATATATCAGGTCCATCTGACCCAGTTAATTTTCTGTCTTGATGATCTGTTTAATATTATCAGTGGGGTGATAAAATCTCCCATTCTTACTGTGTGGTTGTCTATGTCTCTTTGAAGGTCTCTAAGAACTTGCTTTATGAATCTGGGTGCTCATGTATTGGGTGCATATATATTTAGGAGAGTTAGCACTTCTTGTCAAATTGAACCCTTTTGACAAGACTCTTTACCATTATGTAATGCCCTTCTTTGTGTTTTTTGATCTTTTTTGGTTCAACATCTGTTTTGTCAGAAACTAGAATTGCAACCCCTGCTTTTTTTCTGTTTTTCATTTGCTTGGTAATTTTTCTTCCATCCCTTTATTTTGAGCCTATGTGTATGTTTGCACATCAGAGGGGTCTTCTGAAGACAGCATACTGATGAGGATTGACTCTTCATCCAACTTGCAACTCTGTGTCTTTTAATTGGGGCATTTTGCCCGTTTACATTTATGGTTAGTATTGTTATGTTTGGATTTGATCCTGTCATCATGATGCTAGATGGTTATTTTGCAGACTTGTTTATGTGGTTGCTTCATAGCATCACTGGTCTTGGTACTTCAGTGTGTTCTTTAGTGACTGGTAATGGTTTTCCATTTCCATACTTAGTGCTTCAGCACTTGCAAGGTAGGCTTAATGGTGATAAATTCCCTCAGCATTTGTTTGTCTGAAAAGAATTTTATTTCTCCTTCACTTATGAAGCTTAGTTTGGCCAGATATGAAATTTTGGGTTGGAAATTATTTTCTTTAAGAATGTTGAGGCCAGGCACAGTGGTTCACACCTGTAATCCAAGCACTTTGGGAGGCTGAAACAGGTGGATCACTTGAGGTCAGGAGTTAAAGACCAGCTTGGGCAACATGATGAGACCCCTGTCTCTACTAAAAACACAAAAAACTAGCTGGGGGTGGTGGCGCACTACTGTAATCTCAGCTACTCAGGAGGTTGAGGCAGGAGAATCATTTAAACCTGGGAGGTGGAGGTTGAGTGAGCCAAGATCATGCCATTGCATTCTAGCCTGGGTGACACAGTGAGACTCTCTCTCAAAAAAACAAAAACAAAAAAAACAAAACAAAACAAAACAAAAAAAAAGAAGTTGAATATTGGCCCCCAATCTCTTCTGGCTTATATATATCCACTGAGAGGTCTGCTGCTAGTCTGATGGGCTTCCCTTTGTAGGTGACCTGGTCTTTCTCTCTGCCTTCCCTTCACATTTTTTCTTTCATCATTAGATTTTCTGTCTTGGGGATGATCTTCTCATGGAGTATCTTACTGGGGTTCTCTACTTTTCCTAAACTTGAATGTTGTCCTATCTTACTAGGTTGGGGAAATTCTCCTGAATGAATTCCTGAAGTATGTTTTCCTACCTGGTTCCATTATCCCCATCACTTTCAGGTACCCCAATCAGTTGTAGATTCAGTCTCTTCACATAATCCCATATTTATCAGATTTTTTTTTCATTCCTTTTCATTCTTATTTTCTCTATTCTTGTCTACCTGTCTTAGCTCAGAAAGCCAGTCTTCCAGCTCTGAGATTCTTTTTTCTGCTTGGTCTATTCTGCTATTAATACTAGCAATTGCATTGTGAAGTTCTTGCAGTGTGTTTTTCAGCTCTAACATGACCTTGCAGTTTCTAAACACAATGCTCAGTCATAAATTCTTACTTAGATATTAACTAGTGATATCCTTTCTTTGACTTACCATATCACTTGGCTTGGCTTGGGGGCATACACTTTTTGTCTTATATTACTGGCTGTTCTTTCTCAGTATTATTAGCTACCATCTCACCTTTTCCAAATTTCTTAACATTGAAGTATTTTGGGCTCAGGTCTTGGAGCTCAACTCCTTTCTGTCTGTCATCACTCCCTTGATGAAATTGTCTAGTTTCATGCCATTAAATAAACCTATATGCCCACAAATCCGAAATCTATCTCCAGATTAGATATTTTTGATATTCAGATGCTTATATCCAACTACCAAATTGACATTTACTTGTCATCTCCCAATGAATATTTAGTAGATACATAAACTTTTCTTTATTTATTTAATGCAAGCTAACCACAAACAATATAAAAATGTCATCAGTAACAATAAAAATTAATATATCCAAAATCATAATTTGAATTTTTCCCCACTCTACTCAAAGGGAATGTTCCCATCTAAGTTGATGGCAACTTAATAACTCTAGATGCACAGATCAAACACTTTGAAGTCATTCTTGATTCTACATTCAATCCATAAAAATATCAATAAATTCTTTCAAAACTCCATTATATCCAGGGCAGGCTGTTGTTTATATTCTCCATTACTAATACTTACATGTAAGCCACCAAATAAACCACTATTAATCTGAATTAGTGTAATCATTTTCTAACAGGGCTTCATTTTACTATATCTGATCCAACTCTAGTTTGTTCTTAAAGCATCAGCCAGAATTTTTATAAATGAAAGTTTAATCATAACCGTCCTTTGTTCAAAATTCTGTATCACTTTTCTACTTTACTCAGAGTCAACATACTACAAAGACCTAAAACACCCCATATAATATGGTTGCTCTTTTTCCTTTCTGTTCCTGTCTCTTACCATTTTCACCTTCACTCACTCTACTGTAGCCATACTGATTCCTTTACTGTCAAGTAACACCAGGCATATTTCAACAAACTTCCTTCTGCTTGGAAGTATCTTTCCCTGACTAATTCCTTCAATCTCTCCACATTTTTACTCATATCATATATTTTCAGGATTATTGATTTTCATGATATTGTAGGCATTCTTACATTTACATTCTTGTAGTTTCAAATTCATCCTTCATTGCCAGGTGTGAGAATATAGAGGTGAGCTCTTTGAATATTTTCCCTTTGCTGGGTGGCATATTAACTCTTGTCAGGAGAGGAGACTAGAGAGGCATTGCTAGAGAAAGGAGTTTTTCCTTCATCTTCCTGTTTACTGTCTCAGCAGGATTCTGCAGAGCAAGGATTTTTCCAGTGCCTGGCTACTGGAGCATAAATGGTTTATCCAGTGCCAGATTCCTATAGTATAATAATTTTCTCCAGCACTGGGATCCTGCAGAGCATTATGGTTATTTCAGTACCAGAAAAAAGCTTCTCCTGACACCACTCTTAGGGAATTCTATTTGTGAATATGTTTCCCCAACATCCTAAATGGTGGATTCCAGCCTGACTCACCATCAGAGCACCTAAGTGACTTCTCTGCCATTCAGTGCACCACAGACATGCACTCAAAAACAAGATATCATTTGCCATATTCAAGTTATTGATTTATAATAGTTTTTAGAATACGTTTAATTACAAAACTCCACTTTTTTAAACAGAAAACAATATTATTATATATTTTAAAATATAGCTGTCATGGGCATATTTTATCTATCTTCTCATGTACTTTTAAATATTACACATTGGTATCAAATGGACTAAACACTTTTATTATTCTTAACAATGACTACCGTACAATCAGCCATGCTATGCATATTAAGCAACACATGAAAAGTTGAAATTTATAATACAGCCATAGATCTGAAAAGTCTGTTATTTTTCATAGTTAACTATTTTGATCACCAACTTGGTGACTGATTATCTAGCTAACCTGACCAAATACAGGTTTAGCAAATAAAATGCATTGTTTTCCTAAAATTTAAATAGAAAATTATTTAAACAAATAGAATAAATATATTTTAAGTGCTGTAAAAGTGAAAGAGTAATACAATCTCAGCAATCTGGCAAAATGAAATAGAGAGAGAAAAAGAGGGGGAAATGAAAAATTAAGCAAAGAGAGAAAGAGAGAGGGAATGAAGCTATGGAGATAAATTTCACTAAGTATTCCCTGCCGCCCTATTATTATATTCTTCAGCAAAAAGCAATGGCCTAGAGCTGAGAACTAGATTTTTGCTTTTGTGATCAAAACCCAGTTGCCTGATACTGCCAATATCTTGTGTGCTGGAAACACAGTTAAATGATAATAAAACAGCAGTATTGAAGATGTTCCAGCTCATATTCATTTGACAATGTGAAAATATAGTACAATTTGGTTGTAACTGCTGTCAGACTTTTAAGTGGTCCTTACACACATACTCATTCTAAACTTATTTTTTCTACAATTTGTGATAGTGTCACTATCCAGGAAACCACCAGGAAACAACAGAAAACCATTTTTGGTAAATTGGGAGTCTTTAATGTTGGGAATGCTGTGCCTAAAAGTATTGTTATACTACAAGCTGATTTATAGTGGTGCTGTTGGTTATTTACTGTGTTATTATAAAATAAATCTGCTGTATTTTTTGTGGTTTACCAAGTGCTTTATTTAAAATTCTGAATGGTGATTTAACACAGCTCTCTAAATAATTCTTCTCTTCTCTGTGGCTCCTGATGCTGACTTTGATTTAGGATGTCAGCATGAAGATGAGAGGCTTTCATATAAAAAAGCAATATTTTGTGTATCTTCCAGTGGCAGCAATACTAGTCATTAAGTGGTTCTCATTGAGGAGCTAAAATGCCAACCGGCATTGTCAGAGACTAAATGTAGAATTACTGGTCTCCACAGTTCTCAAAATCCCATTCAATATCCCACAGCCAAGACCACCTCTGAAGCTCACTTAACTTCCATTCATGTTGAGAATAGCGCCAGTCAAATTTGAAAGAAAGAAATGGGTCTATCTTAAGTAATAAGTCAAGCTGGTGTTCTTTCGTTTCATTCTTTTCATCCAATGACAATTATAAAGGTAACTTTTCTTGGTTTCAAGGAACAAGGTTACTTGGTGTATGTGATTGTTGATTTTATGTGTCACCTTGTCTGGGTTAAGTGAAATCAAGATAGGTGGTAAAACATCATTTCTGGCTGTGTCTGTGATGATGTTTCTAAAAGAGATTAACATTTGAATGGGTAGACTGAATACAGAGGAATGCCCTCACCAATGTAGGTGGGCATTGTCCAATTCATTAAGGGCCCAAATACAACAAAAAAGTGAAGAAAGGATGAATTTGCTGTTTGCTTGATCTGGGCCAT
Source organism: Pongo abelii (assembly GCF_028885655.2). Classification (NCBI taxonomy): domain Eukaryota; kingdom Metazoa; phylum Chordata; class Mammalia; order Primates; family Hominidae; genus Pongo; species Pongo abelii. Next base: position 27,622,986 of record NC_071988.2, read on the forward strand.
TCGTCTTCCTTTGCCCTTGTCCATTGGCCTTCCTGTGTCTTGTGCCTTCCTGTGTGGACTGGAACTACATTGCCAGCTCTTCTGGGTTCTAGCTTATAGAGAGTAGATCAAAGGACTTCTCAGCCTCCGCAAGCAAGTAAACCAACCCCTCATAATAAATCTCTTTTTCTATATTTAGGTTGGTGCAAGAGTAATTGCGGTTTTTGCCATTGCTTTCATTGAAATATATCTAAATATATCTAAATAGATATATCTAAATATACCTAAATATATCACTATATGTCCTATTGGTTCTATTTCTCTGGAAAACCTTGAAAAACACAGTGTGATATTTTTTATTTGATATTTTGTGGATCCAAATGTAAACAATTTTGTCACCAATTGTGTCAACAATTTTATCTATTAATAATGGCAATATTAAGTGAACAGTCAGTAAATGTGATCAATCCAACTAGGTGATAGGCCATAGTTGATTAAAGCCTTTTTAATAATTGATAATAGTACTATTGTCAGATTGGCTATGTGACATTACTTATCAATCATTATGGTTACCCAATTAAGAGACTTATGCCATTTTGGATCTACTGTAATCTTTTGCATATTTTAAAATGTGCCTCATGTTAATTAATTTGCATAATTAGATTAAAAAGTTTTTTAAATGATGAAAGATAACCACATTTACCCCAGTGATTTTGTTTGTTTAAGCCTATGTACCAAAAAGTAGGTTCTGAGAGTCATTCAATTTATTATATTTGGGAACTAGCCACCTGGCCCATTTTCAATTGGAAGCTGTAAGGAGTGGTCTTTCGTGGCTCTGATATCCAGGATTCTTGTAAATTAAATGTATACACGTACTACGTACCCATAACAATTAAAAACTTAAAAAATAAATTTTAAATATTGTATGCTTAAGCTTTACTTGATTGAAAGGCCCAGGCATAATGAATCTTGAATTTATTCTAGCTGCATGTTTTCAGATGCAAGTTAACTAGTCTCATTATTGAATTTTATAGCACATACATCATCAAAAATATTAATGATTTTATTGGACATAATTTATAAATATGCAGATTTGTCCTCAGGGTAAATGAAGCATCTGTTTAAAATTAGCTTTTACACAAAATGTGGACTTCTTTTTCTAGATAAAAAACTCTAAATTAGTTCATTCACTTTTGTGTACTTGTAAAGAGCAAGGTTGTCTCAATAACAGTACATGTTTCAGTTTATACATGTAACTCTAGATATACTGTAATTTCGTCTCTCTATCCCTCCCTTTCCTATTTTTTTTTTTAAATTCTTCCTTGTTTCACCCAAATATTGCTTTCCATTGCTTCTCGGCCTCTGTGTTAATGCTGGAAAAAGATTTCCTACCTTGATGAATGAGCTCTGCCACAGCTTATATACTTTGATGCCCTGGCACTTCTTGGAGTAATAATGAGAACTGCTGCTTCCTAATAGGTACTGCTGTTAACTCTAGTGAGAAAAGGGATTTTACAAGATGATTTATTGACTACACAACATGATTCCCAAACTGATTTGCTGGCTGGCAACTAACAATAATATTACCAGTTGATATTAAACTTACATAAATGGAAAGTTAATATAGAAGCTGATTTTTTAAAAAATATTTCTGTGCTGACATATCTAAAATGAAAAGATCTTAGCCCTATCTTAATGGTTTGCAGGCTTGAAAATCAACTGCATGTAATATAAGTAGCCAAATACCTGATGTTTGTGATAGCTCATAGATAACCTTGAAAGAATAATTATCTTCAGGCCTATCCAATTCCTTGTCTTGATTTACCTCATCCCAACAGACTCTAAAATTTGTGTTCCTATAACTCTGATAATGACATTTTTATCAGAATACAACATGAAATGCCATGTACCCATCTATTAAATGTCTTGAACCACATCCCAGCCCACAGAAATAAATTCAAATCTTATCATATTAGGCATACTCTAAAAAAGAATATTTTCTCTCTGCTCTTTAGGGTGGAAGTGAAATGAAGTAAGTTTAAATGATCACTACATGATGTGAGTGAGTGGGTGTGTCTTGCTTAATTCTAGCAATAGAGTTGGGAGGTGGGGGTATTTTTTTTTTTTTTTTTTTTTTTTTTGCAGACCTAGACTGAGATTCCAAAAGCAGAAACAATTTGTCTTAAATCCACAGAGCTATTAAAATTGAAATTAAAATCTAGGTCAGTCTAACTTTATGACAAATGTCCTTTGCTTTATTTTAATACATACAGCAGGATTATTTAGTATAGTGACTATGACTGACATATAATTGTAAGAAAATGCATATGTTAAGATAAAGCATATTAGGGAAACATTTATAATTTGTTTGCTTTTGACTTCTGTGGGATTCACCAAGAAAAAAAAAAAATCAAGCATCTACTTTCTGCACCAGTAAAGCATACAAAAGATTTTATATTTTATTCTATGTAGCACAATTCATCAGAGGTTTCTGAAGAGGAGGAAGTTTATAGTTTAGATAGATCGTTTGCTACTCTCTGCCACCCATTAGTAGCTTTTCTTCCAAAGATTTTGAGCAGAAAAATCTCTGATTAACTCAAAATACGTCAAAGTAGAATCACTGGTCACATATATACTCTTCATTTTATAGATGAGACATTTGATACCTAGTGAAGGGAATTACCTGAGTTTACATTACAGACAGTTAGAGGGAGCTCTGGGATTCTAAGCTGTGCTTCCTGATTCCCTGAACAAAGTTATTTGCACTTTACCAAGCTGCTTTTCTGATATTTGACTAGCTTCGGAAATAGCAGATTCTAAGGGCTATGAATCCAAATGCTTGTACATTTGGCTTTTCCTTTGTACATTTTATAATAGCTCAGTGGCTGTGCAGAAGGTAATCTACTTCTCAGTGTGCATGTTCTTTTACTACGGGCGATAATCTACTGAGTTCTGGAGTTCCCATAATATAAGCAACTCCCTTTGTGACTTTCAATTGCTGTAGGTTTGTAATGGTGCTTGGCACTTTAATAATTAGTCTACAGGGAGCTTTAATAGAGTAGGGCAACTGTTTTAATTAACTTAATCCCCAGAACATGAGTTGACCATTAGACATCAAATCACAGTTTAGCTCCAAGAGTATTTGAACTCTGAGGAAATCACATTTGTAACTACAGTGGGGACAACATTATCTTCTGTTATAAAACAATGCAGCTGCAACCGATTTGGCTTCACTGGCCTCTGACACTGTGGTAAATGGAAGCCATTATTTCCATTGGAATGAATGTATATTGGAAACGGCTTAAGAGTTTGGCTTTGGGTAGTGTAGAAGTGATGTGTGCTGGCCTAATTTATGAGAAGCAAAAGACAAATAGAAAGGAATAGCCACTTTAAAACTTGCAGACTGCTTGTTTTCAGCTGAATAAAGAAATGCATGTTATGGAGCAACTTAAAGGCTAATTCGGCTCAAAAGAGCAATATCACAATAACTCACTTTATGCTCTGATAACTTACTTTATGTTACCTTTTTTAAACTATGGAATTATTTTAGTCACTCAGTTATTTGTTCAAATATCTTATAATACATAAACTACCTATAAGGGAAATGCTAGGTGCAGAGAATATGAAGACAAGTATTTCCAACAATAATAATATTGCAATCTAGAGTTTACAAAATATGTTTTCATCTACATCATAAAGGAATTTTGTCCTCAAATTAAATATATTATTTCATTGGTTCATATGTTATTTTCTTCATTCAACATATATTTTAAATATCTATTGTAAAAGGCAATATAGGAGGCACTGGAGGTGAAAATGAATAAGAAATGTAAGGTGACTTTCAAGAACATAAAGTGAAGTACAAAAGACAAACATGTAAAGTGGCTATTTAAATACTGTGCAATTAAGTTGGATAATAATGCTAATTACAGGGTACCACAAGAGGACATTAGAAGGAGACATACCTAGTCCTGAAATTCTAAAAGATTTTACAGATGAAATGATAGTTGAACTAAAAAGCTGAAGATCAAGAGGTTATCATCAGACCTAAGAGTTGGCTAAAGCTGTTTCAGGCAAAATGAGTAAATACACCAAGACCTAGATTCAAGAGAAAAGTTACCCGGTTTCTAATCTTAAGGAGATTCTTGGTGCTGGAATAGAAAATACAGAGATAAAGCTAGAGGAGTGATTATATCATGAAGACTCTTTTATGTTTTGCTATAAAATGTATACTTAATCATAAACAGCATATGAAACCACAATGAAGAATATTAAGCAAGGAAGCTTATAAGCAATGAACAAGCAAACGGAATAATATAGTTTAATAGCGTATGTTCAAAATAGTACCTCAACGTGTAATAAATGTAAAATATACTAATGATATAGCTTACATTATTTTTATTATTATGTGTTTGGAATTTGATGTGTATTTTAGACATGTTGCACATATAAATTTGGATTAGGTACATTTCAAGTGTTTATTAACTGCACATAGCGAGTAGCTACCTCATTAGACAGTGCAACTCTAAGTCTTACCTAGCAAACCTCTAAGTCTGAAAGAACCTACCTCAGTCTAGTCCTTTCTAAAACTGGGTAGATAAGTTTGCCTAATTCTGGAATTTAGAGAACTGGCACATTTGGGTTCATACCAAACCACATCTGCAAATTAAATGATAAAGGATTATAATAAAATAATATTAAATGATGAATAATGTTACTTGTTAAATGATAATTTTATTTTTATTAAATGATAATATTATTTGATATTTACCTTCATTTAATATTATTACTTAATCAATAATAAACTTATCATCAAATAATATTAAGTGATAAATGATTAATAATAATATTTTGGCAATTATCTGAACATTCTTTGAACTTTCTATTTCCTTAGAATGTATGTGGGGAAATGATTTTGTTTATTGGATGTCTCCTTGGGAACTTCAATTAACAAGAATTAAGGGATGAGAAGTAAGTCAGAATTATAAAAAAATTTTCTGGCAATTGGAAGGATAATTCCCCCAACCTTAAAATCAAAGAACATAATATGAGAAGTAGATGGAGGGGATCATGACAGTTTCTGTTCTGTTCAGGATAATTATAGCCTTAAGAAATCAATTCAGTAAAGTTGCAGGATACAAAATCAACATACAGAGTTGTGTTTCTATACACTAGACACAAACTGTGAAAAAAAAATTAAGAAAACATTCCCAAATCCATAGCATCAAAAACAATAAAATTTTTTTTGGTTAAAAAATAATTTTAACCAAAAAGCTAAAATATTTCCAAGAAAACTATGAAACACTGATAAAAGAAATTGAAGGAAACACAATGAACATGTATCATGTTCATAGATTGGAAGAATTAATAGTTAAAATACCCGTACTACTCAAAGTGCTCTACAAATTTAATGTATTGTCTATTAAACTTTCTGTTGCATTTCTCACAGAAATAGAAAAAAAAAATCCTACCTTTTTTATGGAACCACAAAAGACCCCGAAAAACCAAAACAATATTGAGAAAGAGGGAAAAAGCTGGAGGCATCACACTTCCTGATTTCAAACAATATTTCCAATATATAGTAATCAAAACAGTATTGTAATGGCATAAAAACAGACACATAGACAAATGGAACATAGCAGAGAGCCCAGAAATAAACCTACACATACACAGTGAACTTATCTTTGAAAAGGGTGCTAAGAATACATGATAGGGAAGGGTTATTCTCTTCCATAAATGATGTTGGAGGAAAGATATTCAGATGCAAAAATGAATTTGGACTTTTATCTTACACTATATATTTAAATTAATTGGAAATGAATTAAAGAGTGTAATATAAGACCCGATGCCCTAAAACTCCTAGAAGAAAACATAGGTTAAAAAAAAAAAAAAAAACTATGTGCGGTGGCTTTTGCAATAATTTTTTAAAATATGACATGAAAAGTATGGATAACAAAAGAAAAAATATAGTGGAACTACATCAAACTAGAAAGTTTCTTCTTCACAGCAAAGAAAACAGTCAACAAAATGAAAAAGCGAGCTACAGAATGGGAGAAAATATTTTCAAAGCAAATATCTGATAAAGGGTTAATATCAAAAATATATAGATACTATAATTTGATTCAAAAATACAAACAACCCCATTAAAATATGGGCAAAGGACCTAAATGTACATTTTTTCCAAAGAACACATATAAATGGCTAACAGATATATAAAAAGCTGTTCAACATCACTATTCATCAAGAAAATGCAAATCAAAACCACAATAGGATATCACTTCACACCTATAAAGATGGCTATTATCAAAAAGACAAGAAATACAAGACAAGTGTTGGCAAGAATGTGGAGAAAAGGGAATCCTTGCACCCTGTAAATGAGGTCATAAATTAGTGCAGCCATTATGAAAAACAGTATTACGGTTCCTCAAAATTTAAACATGGAACTACCATATATATGATCCAGCAATCTCATTTCTGGGTATGTATTTAAAGGAAATCAAATTAGTGTTTTTATTCCTATGTTTATTGCAGCATTAGTCACAATAGTAAAGATATGAAAACAATTTAAACAATTCGTGTTTATCAATAACGCCTGTAATCCCAGCACTTTGGGAGGCCGAGGCAGGCGGATCACGAGGTCAGGAGATCGAGACCATCCTGGCTAATACGGTGAAACCCCATCTCTACTAAAAATACAAAAAAAAATTAGCCGGGCGTTGTGGCGGGCGCCTGTAGTCCCGACTACTCCGGAGGCTGAGGCAGGAGAATGGAGGGAATCCGGGAGGAGGAGCTTGCAGTGAGCTGAGATCGCGCCACTGCACTCCCGTCTGGGAGACTGTGCGAGACTCCGTTTCAAAAAAAAAAAAAAAAAAGGAAATCCTGCCGCCATTTTTGACAACATGGCTCAACCCGGAGGACATTATGCAAACTGAATTAAGCTAGGTACAGAAAGACACATATTGCATGATATTATTTATATGTGGAATCCAAAAATTTCAAACTAATAGAAGCAGAGAGTAGAAAGTTGGTTGCCAGTGGCTGGGGAGTGGAATAAATGGGAAGGTATTGTCCTTAAGGTACAAGTTTTCAGTTATAATTTGAATAAATTCTGGGGATTTAATGTACAGTATGATTATAGTTAATATTACATTGTTTACTTAAAATATGCTAAGATGTTCTCATCTCTCTCCGTCTCTCTCTCTCTCTGTCCCCCCCCCGCCGCGCACACACACACACACACAATGACAGCTATGTGTGGTAATGGATCTGTGAATCAATTTGATTGAAGTAGTCATTTCGCAGTGTGTACGTATATCAAATTAAGAAAACACTCCCACATTCAACAGCATCAAAAACATGTAAAATTTTATTTGTCAATTATATGTTAGTAAAGCCGAAAAAAACTTAAAAATAACACTAACTTGTGGGAACAGCTACATCCCCTACTAAATAAATAAATATATATGTGTGTGTGTGTGTGTGTGTTGGCATATGTGTGTGTGTATATATATATATACACACACATATATATATATATAGTTTGTTTGTTTTGTTTTGTTTTTTGAGATGGAGTCTCATTCTGTTGCCCAGGCTGGAGTGTAGTGGCGCAATCTCGACTCACTGCAGCTTCCACCTCCTGGGTTCAAGCGATTCTCCTGCCTTAGCCTCCCGAGTAGCTGGGACTACAGGCACACACCACCAAGCCTGGCTATTTTTTTTTTTTTTTTTTTCAGTAGAGACGGGGTTTCACCATGTTGGCCAGGCTGGTCTTGAACTCCTGACCTCAGGTGATCCACCCTCCTCTGCCTCCCAAAGTGCTGGGATTACAGGCGTGTGCCACTACGTCTGGCCCAATAAATATATTTTTTAAAAAGAACATTTATTTAAATTTCTAAAGATAGACATCAGGCTGCTGGTAAGTCTTCTCATTTTAAATCAACAAATATAAATAGGAAGTTTGATATAGGAATGCACTTGGGTAATAAAATAAAAAATTATGATATGGTTATTATAATCCTGCTTTGAAAAGACATACAATCAACATACAATCAACATACAATCAAAGCTGTGCAATGTTGACTGTGTATTAGGATGAGTTATGTGTGTAGCTAATCAAAATATGAAAATAAAATGTGCCACCAGAAATGATCTGCATTTTCTCACTCAGATATTTGGGAATATTTACAAAGGAAGGGGTGTTTTAGGTGAGCCTTAAAGGATGAAAAGGATAAGCATAGATTGAAGTGGAGGGCAATCTAGGGTAAGAATAACTTCTGGGCATGGCCTGCTCAGTGTCTATAATGAAGACATTGTCGCAGGATCTTTATAAGAACATAGGAGGGGACGGGATTAAAAAAGGACTGTGGTCGCAAACAATAGGAGATTTGCAATGTCTTGTTGAAGATTTCAAAATTTATATTATAGGTAATGATGTATTATTGTAGAAGTTGGACTATGATGTAAGAGTAACCATGGTGTGAAAGAATGATTAGAGCTTGAGGTGACATATCTTTAGGTAGAATATTTTCCCTTATTTTATATTTTTATTTTTATTTACTCATTTTTAGAGATGGAGTCTCACTCTGTTGCCCAGGCTGGAGTGCAGCTGCTTGATCATAACTCATTGCAGCCTCAAACTCCTGGGCTCAAGTGATCCTCCTAACTCAAACCCCCACTCCCACACAAGTAGCTGGGACTACAGTGTGCCACCATGCCTGACTCTTTTATTTTAAAAGTTAAGGAATAGACATATAGAGGTTCTCTAAGTTAACCAAAGGTTGTATAACAGGCTGAAAGTGGTGGACTTGACTATTACAGTCAGAAACTCTGACTCTTTGAGTCCGTGTTTTTTTTTTTTTTACCACTGCCCCTTTCTCTGCCTCTCTGGAGAATAGATGACTGTAGCAAAAAATAATAATTTTTATAAAATGATGAGTATTATGCGCAAGTAGAGATGTAGGATGCTTAGGGCCGGTGGTGAGGAGAATAAGAGAAGGAGAGGAGTTAAGATCATTTCAAAATTATTCCGCATGAGTAAAAGGCTTTGTAGATAGTACACCAAGAAAGGAGAAGTAGGAATAGAGGCAACTGCTCTCTGTAGTTTGTTTGCACACATTTTTCCACAATAGATTTGTTGGGTTAAGACCAGCAAGACATTTGTTTGGTGATATTTAGCAGTTCGACTATTCTTACATGCTCCATTTATTCATAAAATCACCAGATGAACATTTTCATCTTGGGAAGTTCCCTTTATGTATGTAGTCATAGTCATTTTAAAATCATAGCCACAGATAAACACTCAGACCCACAAACACAGGAAGAGTCCCTCCCTCCTTTACTCTGAATGTTAAATGGCTGAGAGATATTAATTGGTAATTTGGAACATTAAGCTCAAGAGCATTGTATTTTAATGTTACCAGCTTTAATAAAGGTGGGAAATAATTCAGATTTTTTTTTTCTATTTGACTGTACCCATAGAGCTTTTTTATATACAAGAATACTTAATATATAAAAAATTTGTATACTGTCTTTTGTTATTTTGGAAAATCTTCTGCAGTAGTTTAAAATATTGGGCCTAATTCTGAACTTGTTCTTGGATGTAGGTTCTTTAGCATGTGATTTTAAAGTAACTCCTAGGAAAGATGAAATATACTCTACTGCTATTTACTTTGGCTTCTTCCATAGAACTTGCTTTTTTTAATTGGATTTGGTCAAAAATGACCTTGCTTAAACTCTTAGTTTAATACTTAAGCAATCTTGTGTATTTCAGTGAATGCTCTTGTGCTTGTATCTTCACTAAGAAAAAAAAAAACAGCCTTAGTCATGCCCACAGGCCCCACAAGTTGAAAGAGATGTGCAGAGCTGAGCCTCACTAGCTGACTTTACTTAGCATGAAGTAGAGCTGCCCCAGCCAACCTGCAAACACACGAGAGCAATACATTCGTATTGTCTTCTATTAATTGCTGTAAGTTGTTACACAGCAATAGTTGACCAAAACACCTCCGTATAAGTATATGTGAAAGCTCTTTTTATGTTTACAAAAAAAATTTGTTAATTTGAGATAGAAATTATAGAAAATAAGGGTTCCCCAATTTGTCAAGAGCCTGCTGAAGGCCTGTACAATAATACTTATGAAAAGAATATTACGAGTTTCCAAACCAGAGAGAAAGAGAGAGAGGAAGAGTGAATGCATGTGTGTGTGTGTGTGTGTGTGTGTGTGTGTGTGTGTGAGAGAGAGAGAGAGAGAGAGAAACAGAGAGGTGCTACTGAACAGAATCACATAATCAATATGCAGCATTCCTCTCTAGCACTTTACAAAGGAGAGAAGGCCAGTGCTGACCAATTGATCTATTCTACTTTAACATATTGCTTCTTTGCAAGTTGGTTTTTTAAAGTAAGCTACAGGCTTTGATTTTTTAAAATAACCCTTGCACTATTATCAATTTATCCTGCCAGAATTTTGACTTCCTCATGAAAGCCCAGAAGTCCTTTTTGTAGAGTACGTTGGAACATAGTCTTAGGTCTCTCTATGAAAACATCCAAAATAACCTTAAAAAGGTTTTAATATTAAAATAACCACTAAAATAGTTAAACTATTTTTTAAATGTCTCCTAAATTTTGAAGTTATATATTCCTAAATACTCATATTCAAGACAAAATGCTTCTATAGATTTTAGATTCAGCTGGGGTAGGATAATGATGTAATATTCCAGGATATCCATAGCAGAGGGGAAGAATTAACCAAAACAGCCATTTTTTTCTGTTATGAATGACCCTCTGTCCAGAAGTCTCATCTTTACTTCTAGTCATGGTCTCTTTTTAGGTTGAGCAATGCTAAGTGCAGCCATGTTCACATGTTCACGTTACTAATTATTAAATCTATTGGTCATTAGATTAGTCATTAAAACCCTATGTTTTAAGGACTCACAGGGGCCTTTGGACTTCATTCAATGAGTTTTCTAAATCAGTATCATAGGTACTCATTAGAAGAATAATAAAAACTAGACTTAATCAAAATTTTATTTTTGCTCTGCCTGAGCAAAATTCGATAAAGAAAGAAAAAAGAGATATATTATTCTTTTAATTCTAGTTTCTGGCACTGACCTCAGGTAAAATATTAAAATTGGCAAAGTTCCCTTTTCTTCCAAAAAACAATGCATAATGTTGGAGATGCCAGGTGATGATTATTTGTCAAGAATGGTCCTAGGGTTTATAAGCCCACCAGAGATAAAAATTGACAATAAATAATCTTTGTCCCTGGGAAGACAGATAGTAATCAATAAATGATAGATAATAAAATGCTATGTTAAAAGGTTAAAATTATATGGTAAAATAGATCTGGGAAGAGAGTTAAGGTAGAGTCTATGGTAGAGATTAGAAGTAGTGGACAGTGTTAGTCTCATGGAGAAAATGTCAGAAACATGGTATGGATTAAAGGAGAGAAAGGACCAACCAAAAAGTCAATATGAGAGAATATCAGTGCGGAGTTCCTGAGGCAGTAAGTGCTCAGTAGATTCCAGGAGCTTTATTGGTCCACCATGTGGTCATTATGGAGGAGAGAAATAGAAGATGACATAGGGAGGGAATGAGGAGCCAGACTGTATAGAGCTGCGTAAATCACAGTAAAGACTTTGGTTTTTACTCTGTGAGAAAAGAGGTGAGCAGCAAAGGGTATGAAGCAGGTGGATGACATCTAATAATATGTTTAACAGCATCTTTTTGGCCCCTGTTGTTTGGAAGGTGATTGGTTAGGCTTTGTGTCCCCACCCCAAATCTCATTTTGAATTATAATCCCCATAATGCCCACATGTCAAGGGAGAGACCAGGAGGAAGTAATTGGATCATGGAGGTGGTTTTCCCCATGCTGTTCTTGTGGCAGTGAGTGAGCTCTCACAAGATCTGATGGTTTTGTAAGGGGCTCTTCCCCCTTCACTCAGCACTTCTCCTTCCTTCCACCTTGTGAAGAAGGTGTCTTGCTTCCCCTTCACCTTCCACCACAATTGTAGGTTTCCTGAGGCCTCCCTAGCCATGCCGAACTGTGAGTCAATTAAACCTCTTTCCTTTATAAATTACCAGACTCAGGCAGTTACTTATAGTGATATGGAAACAGACTAATACAGTAAATTAATGCTGCAGAGAGTGGGGTGCTGCCATAAAGACACTTGAAAATGAGGAAGCAAATTTGGAACTGGGTAACAGGCAGAGATTGAAACAGTTCGGAGAGCTCAGAATAACACAGGAACATGTGATAAAGTTTGGAACTTCCTGGAGACTTGTTGAATGGCTTTGACAAAAATGCTGATAGTGATAAGGACAATGAAGTCCAAGCTGACCTGGTCTCTGATAGAAGTGAGAAACTTGTTGGGAACTGGAATAAAGGTGACTCTTGCTATGCTTTCACAAAGAGACTGGTGGCACTTTGCTGCTGCCCTAGACATCTGTGGGACATTAAACTTGAGAGAGATGATTTAGGGTCTCTGGAGAAAGAAATTTCTAAGCAGCAAAGCCTTCAAGATATGACTTGGGTGCTTTTAAAAGCATTCAGTTTTATGCATTCACAAAGAAATGATTTGGACTTGGAACTTATTATTTAAAGGAAAGCAGAGCATAACAGTTTGAAAAATATGCAGCCTGACAATGTAATAGAAAAGAAAAACCCATTTTCTGAGGAGAAATTCAAGCCAAAATTTTGCATAAGTAATCAGGAGCCAAATGTTAATTGCCAAGACAATGGAGAAAAAACGTCTCCAGGGCATGTCAGAGGTCTTCACAGCAGCTCTTCCCATCACAGGTCCTGAGGTGTAGGAGAGAAAAATGGTTTCCTTGGCTGGGCCCAGGATCTTGCTGCTTTGTGCAGACTCAAGACTTACTGACCTGCATCCCTGCCTTGGCTAAAAGGGGCTAATGTACACCTCAGGCAATTGCTTCAGAGAATGTAAGCCCCAAGCCTTGGCAGCTTACATGTGATGTTGGGCCTGACAGTGCACAGAAGTCAAGAATTGAGGTTTGGGAACCTCCACTAAGATTTTGGAGGATGTATGGAAATGCCTGGATTTTCAGGCAGAAGTTTGCTGCAGGAGTGGAGCCCTCATGGAGAACCTCTACTAGGGTTCTGCCAGTGTGAAAGGGAAGTGTGGGGTCAGAGCTGCCACACAGAGTCCCCACTGGGGCACTACCTAGTGAAGCTGTGAGAAGATGGCCACTCCTCCAGACCCCAGAATGGTAGATCCTTTGACAGTTTGCACTGTCCCCCTGGAAAAGCCACAGACACTCAATAGCAGCCCATGTAAGCAGCTGAGAATAGGGCTGTACCCTGCAAAGCCACAGGGCAGTACTGCCTGAAACCACAGGAACCCACTTCTTACATCAGTATGACCTGGATGTGAGACATGGAGTCAAAGGAGATCATTTTGGAGCTTTAAGATTTGATTGCCCCACTGGATTTTGGACAAAAATGGAGCCTGCAGCCTTTGTTCTGGCCAATTTCTCCCATTTGGAATGGGAACATTTATTCGATTCCTGTACTACCATTGTATCTAGGAAGTATCTAATTTGTTTTTGATTTTACAGGCTCACTGGTGGAAGGGACTTGCCTTGTCTAAGATGAGACTTTAAACTTGGACTTTTGGGTTAATGCTGGAATGAGTTAAGACTTTGGGGACTGTTGGGAAGGTATGCTTGGTTTTGAAATGTGAAAGGGACATGAGATTTTGGAGGAGCCAGGAGTGGAATGATATGGTTAGGTTTTGTGGCTCCACCAAAATCTCATTTTGAATTATAATCCCATAATCCCCATGTGTCAAGGGAAAGACCAGGTGAAGCTAATTGGATCATGGAGGCAATTTCTCTCCTCTCATGATAATAAGTGAGTTCTCATGAGATCTGATGGTTTTATAAGGGACTCTTTTCACTTTGCTCAGCACTTCTCCTTCCTGCCACCTTGTGAAGAAGGTGTCTTGCGTCCCCTTTGCCTTCTGCCATGATTGTAAGTTTCCTGAATCCTCCCCAGCCATGCTGGACTTTGAGTCAATTAAACCACTTTCCTTTATAAATTACCCAGTCTCAAGCAGTTCTTTATATAGTATGAAAGTGGAATAGTATAGAAGGGCTACAAGAGAGGCAAGGACACAAACATAGAGACCAATTGTGGTTATTGCAATATTTCAGACAGGTGATAATTGTTTAGACAAGAGTAATACCAATGGGATGTGGAGAGAAGTGAATCTTTATTAAGGATGGAGACGATGTGATTTAATAGAAGGTATGAGAAAAAATAGGGAACCAAAGATGTCTCAGGCTTTTGTCCTGTGCACCTAGAATGAAACTGCAGCATTAACTGAATAAAGAAAGTCTGTGGATAGAGCAGGTTTTGGAACCAGATGGGAGCACTCTCTGTATACCCTATTTCCAGTCTTTCAGAGCCTCTATACAACTCCTTTAATACCAACCTACGATGTCAGACACTCTATTCCTATCACAATCCCAGTTAGATAATCTGAAAAGTTAACTTTTGAGAACTCCATAGACAAAAACAAATTTATCTTGATAACCTCTGTCACCTGAGGATAAAATATGCCTTCATAAAGTCCATAGCAACCACAGATCTTTTACCAAATGAACAATGTAAAAAGTAAACATCTTAGGTCAATGACCAAGGAAACATAGAACTGTGATAAGTTGTATAGTTTTGGAAAATTTGAATCTCAAACAGATCTTGAAATCACACCATGTGTATAGTCACCCACCTTGAACTTCAACAAGGCCAACAAAATTGACTTACACTTCAGGCACTGAAGCTGTAGCATTTTAGGGCCTGTGGCTATATTAAGGGTGCAAATCAATGCTCTTACTTATTGTAAAATCTGGGCTGGTTATGGGGACCCTTAATCTTTATACTTTAGAAAGCTGAGGCAGGAGGATCACTTGAGGGCAGGAGTTCAACACCAGCCTGGGCAACATAGCAAACTCCCCCACTTTTAAAAAATCTTTAAAAAATTAACCAGGTATGGTGATACACACCTGTAGTCCTAGCTACTCAGAAGGCTGATGTGGGAGGATCACTTGAGCCCAGGAGTTTGAGGTTACAGTGAGCTGTGATTGCACCACTGCACTCCAGCCTGGGCAACAGAGTGAGACTCACTGTCTGAAAAAATAATAATAATAATAAAAAAATTTAAAAAATCAGAAAAATAAAGTGACAAGTTTAGACTGGATTCCATTCATCTTTATACCAAAACAATAATACAACTCAGCTTTAGAAATGTGTCTATTTATTGGAAGAAAGAGCACACAAATGCAAAAATGCTGGGCCCAAAAAATTCATAATGAGTCCCAGAGGCCCAGGTTGGATTTTAATGTAGTCCGTACTACAACGTGCTGGAATTGTTGAGTTAATGCTTTTGCATCAAAAACACAACTCTCTCTATCGTCAGAGATCTGAAACTCTGTATTTCAAACCACACCTTCAGAGGAATACTTGTTTTTAAGGCAGTATGCTTGTTTGCTGAATATTGTCTATTAACTCTTGATAGCAGTATACTATGTGCTCCACACTAACTAAATCTTTGGAAATAAAACACTGGAGAAGTACAGAAAAACTTAGTAAAATTTCCCTCTGTCACAAACCAATGTGTTTCTCCTTTTAAATAAAATTCTTCTTGGACATTGTCTTTTAAGTGTTGAAAATTGTGAACATAATTCAATAATCAAGGGAAATGATTGCATAAATGTCCTGGATTGAGGCAATTTAAAGCAGCAGGTAAATTTAATCCCATATCAGATACTCCACAGGGTTGATAAACCTGTATTTTACTCACCCGAGGAGTCTGAAAAGAATTGATGGACAAGTGAAAAACAAAATGAAATGGCAGTGCCAAATCTCTCTCTTTTTGCACAGTGAACCAAAAAAGATTTTTGATTGATTAAAAAAGGCTGGCTACTCTTCACTCACAGCTGTAACACTTAGGTGAAAATGAATAATAAGCCTAGAACAAAAAATAAGCTATTCCACACTCTTCTGATGCATTGCTAACTACCTCTTTTTTGTTTTTTTGAACTTTGTTTTCCTTTTTTTGTCTGGTTGGTAGTGTATATATCTGGCAGAATCAAGAATTAAGGCTTATATCCATTGGATAAGCTTTAAAAAAATGTTTGGCAATGAATTTTCTAATGATAAAATGTCCTTTAACTCTCATTTCAGGTGCCCAGGAAGTCCTGGAACTGAGTCCTGGGGCAAGGTTCTGGAAGGTGGGACAAGAAGGTAAGAGTGTGTTGAGACTGCTGTGTTACAATGAGGCGTGTGGTTGAGATATTTGTGAAATATCAATGTCCAAAACCAAAGAGGGGAACAGCAAAGAGAGTCGTTGCAAATTTGCACAAATGTCCAAGTTGGTGAGCAAAAGGTAGAAGCCAATTTAAAGCTAAGATACTCCGGCTGGAGCCTGCAGGAAGACATACATGCCTTATGTATAAATTGCTGTCTAAACTGAGAGAACCCACAAATATCCCTGAAAACCATGCATTCACTCTATACTTGTTCCTTCTACTCCTTCCTCCTCTTTTCTCCCCATTTCCCTCTGTAAGAGGCAATATTACTTCATGAATAACAAAGTTGACAGCTAACGAATTGTAACCCAAGTTCTGACATTTACTGGCCTTGTGTAGTTACCTAACCACCATAAGCTTCTCACTATAGCTTCATTTGTTAAACAGGCATGTGAGGAGTAAACACCTTACAAATTTATTTTAAAGTTTAAATTGATCATTTGTTATTAGCATAGAATTCTTTTCTTTTTTTTAGTAATCGAGGTCTTATTCTGTGGCTTGACAGAATAGAGATGATGAGTAAATATTAATTGCTTTTTTGTTACTGTTGTGTTCTTTGACAGGATGAAGCCATATTGACTTAAATACAGAATATTTAAAGTCTTTAAAGTTTTATTTCATGTAGGAATTAATCTTTGAATCTTTACTTCCCTCCAATTCCCCATTTAACGACTTTTTGAACTCACTAATATTTATCAGAAGTAAAATTGTAAATTCCAATGACTCTAAATTTACTAGTCAGTCCTGAGATGTAATATACAACTTCAGAAAATATTTACCATGTTTTTCTGTCATCCAGTTTATTATATTTAAAGTCTTTTCACTTTAGCAATATGTAGTTTAAGCAGCTGATTTTACAGAACCTGAGAGTAAGCCAACATTATAACAAATGTCTCAAAATAGCTGAACTGATATTTCAGGCCATTAAAAAATAATATTTGGCTGGGCGTGGTGGTTCACCCCTTAATCTCAGCACTTTGGGAGGCCAAGGTGGGTGGATCACAAGGTCAGGAGTTGGAGACTAGCCTGGCCAACATGGCGAAACCCCATCTCTACTAAAAATACAAAAATTAGCCAGGCATGGTGGCGGGCATCTGTAATCCCAGCTACTCTGGAGGCTGAGGCAGGAGAATCACTTGAACTTGGGAGGCAGAGGCAGTGAGCCGAGATGTGCCATTGCACTCCAGCCTGGGCAACAAGAGCAAGACTCCATCCCAAAAAAGAAAAAAAAATAATAATATTTTCAGATGAATACCAAGCAGGCTAATAATAATATGACCCAATTGGTATGGTTAAATTAAAAAACCTATCATTAAAAAACATCACTCTGAAATACTTGTAGTACTGCTATAGGGATATCTATTTCTTCTATAATTCAATTTTTTTGCTTTTGTTCGTTAAAAACTTTAGAATTCAAAATTTTCAATGGAAATAAGATAAAATGTTTTGTCTTGTTGCTTAACTGCACATAAACAGAGGAGGATCTGAGAAAGAAAATGCAATGTGCCATTCAAATACAATAAGCTTAAAACAGAAAACGATGCTGGGCCATAGATGCCTCTCCATATTGTTTCCTTCCTTGTAGCTACCGCTTAGCATTTTCCTTCTATGTCTGTAACTGTCATTAGACTTTAAGTCTGCTACATTTGTCTTGGCATTCTCTCTTGTACCCTCCACTTAGCTTTCTTTCTCACAGTTCCTGGCACCAGTACACCCCAACAAGTGTGTTTTGGAAGCATGAATTATTGCAATGCTTTTGATCCTATTTATTGAGAACCAACTATGTTCAGCCAGTGATTTAAGAGCTGGGACATAAGACAAAGAACAAAACAGACCAAACCCCTGCTCTCAGTGTGCTTATATGATCATAATGAGGGAGTTGTGGCATTTGTAATGCCAGGTGGCATCCACCCGTGAATGAGATTCACAAGCCTAAGTGTAAGGGGATGTCTGTCATGAAGCCCTGGGATGCTGGGAGCCCTGGGGATTATCTCTGCAATGGTCAAAACAAATCCTTATTGCACTGCTCCTCTTCTACGTACAGAGTATTCTGGGAGAAAAAGCACAAATGCCTGAGAATTCAATTTAGATGCCCAAAAGGAAAAAAAAATACAAAAAACTTTAAATTTCAAAGCTTCTACCCTATTTATGCAGAGTTAAGGACAGGGTGCTGATATATCAGGGGGTTGTTGATAGCATCCATTTTTTTGAAAGCTAACTGCAAATAAAATTTAAAATCTATAAGAATTATTTTTACTGCACAGGCTGGCCTCAAAAATTAGTGTAGAAAAGAAGGATAAGGAAAAGAATTAAAATGACTCTGCATGGTAATGTGAAATATGTACTCAATTTGCAGACTGTGGTAATGCCTGTGAATTATGTGACCTTTGGGAAAATGGTTCTCTTTTTTCTATGGTTTCACAGGATATTTGGAGAGTATATGTAAATGAGAATGAGTGTGTATATGAGTGTTTGCAGTCATACTTTGCACAATAAATCAAAAGTTACTAGGAAAAAAAAGAATAAAGAAACATACATTCATCTCGCACTGGCCACAAGACTTAAATAAGACTGGACCTATTTTCTTCAGTGTTCTCCAGAGAAACAGAATCATCGTGTGTGTGTGTGTGTGTGTGTGTGTGTGTGTGTGTGTGTGTACATATATATATATCTCTTATTGGTTTTCTCTTTCTCTGAGTCTCTCCCTCTCGCTCTCTTTCAATCTGAAGTTGGCAAGCTGATGATCCATGAGAGCTGGTGTGTAGTTCCAGTCCAAATCTGAAGGGCTGAGAACCAGGAGAGCCTATGCTTACGTTCAAGTCTGAAAAGCAGCAGGTTCAAGACCCAGGAAGAGTACACATTTCAGTCCAAGTTGGAAGGCCAGAAAAGGCCGATATTCAGCAAAGCAGTCAGGCAGAAAGGGTTTCCTCTCATGCAGCCTTTTTGTTCTATTCAGGCCTTCAATTGACTTAATGAGCCCTAGCCACATTGGGAGGGGCAATCCGGTTTACTCTGTGTACTGATTCAAAGGTTAACTCAACTGGGAATGCCCTCACACACAGTCAGAATAATATTTGGCCAAATGTTTGGGTGCCCTGTGAACCAGTCAAGTTGAAACACCAAACTAGCCATCAGAGACCCACTCTTGGAGTGTTCTGATAAAGCCCTTTCAGGTATTCAAGAAGAATTTCTCAGAAACCAGACACTATGCTCTGTGAGTTACTGTATGCCATTGTCCAGGCAAGGAAGTGGTTGAGATCCTAAAGGGATACCGGGTTCTGTGCATAGAGGGTAAGTTGCTCAAAAGAGAGGGGGTGGGGGAATTTGCAATATAATGGACTATAGGAGTGCCAGCTCTCTCTCTTTCTTTCTGTGTTTTTTTAATTCCTGCTACCCCCACATATCAGTCATTCCTTCATAATATAGCAGAAAATTGTATTAAAAAATAGTGTTAGGTCTCCCCTCTGCTCTTTCTCTATGTGTCTGTTACAATCTTTCTGCTATCCACACACATCAGTCATATATTAGTGGTGTAGCAGAAAATTATGAGACTGAGGTATAGGAACATGTGACCTTCATGTATCACCTCTCTGCTGAGGCCAGTATTGTTATAGCTGCATCTGGTCAAAGGAGGATGGTGGTCCGGACATTCCTGGAGAGGGTCTGGTACTGCCAACAGGATGTAAAGCAGTGGGAAGAGACTGATCAACAGGGAACCTGGCAGCATTATGGAATGTCTCTGGAGAAGGTGTTACATAAACCTAAAAATAGGAATAAAAAGGTAAACCAAAATAGGCATATGTGTGTATGTAGTTTGGGGTAAGGAGAGATAGACATTTGAATTCATTTTGACAGTCCACTGGCTTGTAAAATAATTTGTACTTGGCTCATTCCCAAAACTTCTCTGACAGCAAAAAAATGCCCAGTTCATGTTTATCTAGACAAAGGCTGAATCTGTGTCTGTGGATTTACTTCTATCTGCACAGTGGGTGTACTCTCAAAATGCAGATGAAATAAGGATGTACAAAACCCTTCTTTATTTAAAAGCATAGATTCTTATCCTGTTTTTAATTCTCCTACATAGCTTAGCTCCATCAGTTAGTACAGTACCTGTACCATAACATACACTAAATAAATCTTTCTGGGAGAAATGCATGAAGGTGTGGTGCCAGGGGCTACAATGATTTACATCTTAGTCTTTTTGTTTTTTGAGACAGAGTTTTGCTCTTGTCGCCCAGGCTGGAGGGCAATGATGCCATCTTGGCTCACTGCAACCTCCGCCTCCTGGGTTCAAGTGATTCTCCTGCCTCAGCCTCCCGAGTAGCTGGGATTACAGGTGTCCACCAACACACCCGGCTAATTTTTGTATTTTTAGTAGAGATGGGGTTTCACCCTGTTGGCCAGGCGGGTCTTGAACTCCAGACCTCAGGAGATCTACCCACCTCGGCCTCCCAAAGTGCTGAGATTACAAGCATGAGCCACAGTGCTAGCCTACATCTTAGTCTTTTAAGAAAATCATATTATCAATGCCTTTGCAAAGAAAAGTAATACTGTTTGATTTGGATTTATTTGTCTAATCTGTCCTTCATGAATATCTGGATATTTTAGAGGAAAACAGTCCTGACGGAAGGAGTAAATAAGTATTTCCCTCTGAGCACAACGCACATCTCATTCTAAATGTACTTGATTTTTTAAGCCAGGGTTTCCAGATTTTCATTTATCTTTACTTAAATTCAAGTGTGTGACTGAAAGCTAAAGGTCACTTTATTTACCAAAACCAAAATGTCAACAAATAAGCATTCTCCTTCCTGCCTCTTCAAATCAGCACGCACAAAACATCACACAATGCTGTAAAACCGTCTCCACAGAGATATTAAATGAAAGTATTAATCCATACAAAATATGTTAATTCCTCATCTACTTAGCCCACAGGAACAGAAAGGATAATGTGTCAGGAATCAAAAACCTTGCATACTAAATAATCCTTTCATAAATCTTACTAAGCAGGAATCCGTGGGAATAATTGTAGTAATTCAGGGGCAATCTGGCCAGGAAAGAGAACATGTGGGTTGTGAGGGCTGTGGAACCCGAAATACCTGTTCTCACTGTAGTCAAACTGCTTTAACTGTCTGGTCCTTATATTTTACCACCTGTAAAAGTGGCAATAAAACTTACCTTAAGAATGATTGATCTAAAATAGAATAGGACTGCTGGAAATGATGCGATTTGGGTAGCCTACAAAAGCTAAAAAATATAAGCTGCAATCACCTATTGAATTTGATATCGATGATGATGTGCTTATGATAACTGTGGACATGGACTCTCTTGATGAATTTTCTGGTTCCCTCTGATATGTGCACACTGTGAAACATTAATTCATTCTGCCATTCAGGAACTGCTTTTTGATACCCTGTAATGTATTAGACAATAGGGTAAATGCTGTGCAAAATAATGATAAACTGTTACAACTTTAGTTATTATAGACAGAATCTGTGTTTGACATTGAGAAATCAATGAGAAATTATATAAACATGAGATCACTGTTGTGTTAAAAAGCAAAGGGGGTTTGGGGACCACATAGGTGGTACACTGAACTCTGGTATCCAGGAGGAAATTTTCCAGTAGAAGAGATTGGCTGTTACAGTGTTTGTCACTGATGTTGTTAGAACTCAGGGTACAAATCTTAGAGAAAGTTTCTAAGTAAAGGTTCAAGTGTAACCTCCATTTCTCTGGCTTTTATGGAAGTTAGTAACAAAAATTCTTCTATAATGTGGCTTTTAAGAGCATTCTGGAAAAATGTGCATAAAAATAGGGCTTTTGGGGAAAATGCTAATAGGATTGGTATAGGGGACTCCCAACCTGATATAAACAAAATGATAATGAAACAATTGCAATCCACATCAAAATACTAGCACAAAGAAAACACGCTAAATCCTATAGAAACAAACAAACAAACTACTCTGAAAAATGTAGGACTTCGCCTTAAAAAGAAAAGGGAAAAGCAGCTTGACAAAATAGATTCAAGAAGAGTAGAGGTTGCTGAGTCATGGGGACAAGGTCAAAATGCAGGCAAATCAGGAAAACACCTCCCCAAACAGAACAGGTGGTCAATTGGAACCACAGGAGAAGAACGGGCACGAGGTACAGGCCTGTTTTCCTCAATGGCTTGCTGGGCTCAGCTGATATTACACAAAAATTAACTGGCTGGGAAAAATCACATTCGAGCTAATATGACTTGTCCATTATGCTAACATCAGCCCCCTGTTTATCAAGCACATGGGAGCTTATTCACGTTGCAAAAACTCACATTGAAGCAGAAGAGACTGTTGAGATATTTATTGAAATGTGATGTTCAATTCTGTGGAATTCTGCTCTGGGGCACGTTTTCTTGCTTCCCACAGTTCCTGGTACATTGTACAACCTTATTAAATATTTCTTAACCAAGTGCCCTCTTGAATATGTCTAAATTCCAATAGTCCTCAGAGGTATCATGAAGGGGAAGCTGGTCTCACTGTGCACAGTTCCTTAGCTCGCCTGCAAATGGTGTGTCTATCCTTTGCACTCTCAGCCACTTTTCACTCCTTTCCTGGGAGAAGATGTAAGTTACCTAATTTTAAGGGCACATTTTTAGAAGAAATCTGGGGACCAATTAGTTTTGCTTAATTGGGCACTGTTTTCATACCTAAATATGCAATTTCACGAAATCGTAAAAAGCGAACAGTGGACTAAGTTTTTGTATGTTCAATTAAAAGAAGGGGAAAATGTTGAACCTCAGGAAGGTAAAGTATTTTGCCCAATGACACTCAGCTAATAGTTGTTAGAGTTAGAATATGAATCCAGGGGTGTCTTTCTCTGACATTTATACTCTTTCCCCTAGGTTTGTCAGTGATATATGACAGCAATAAAAGTTTTATTCACTTCAATGTCAATATATTGCCTCTTAGAAATCAAAGTCTTACTCTAAAGTAACAAAGATCTGTGTTAGATTTTAATCATCGTCTACAGTTTGAGAAGGAGGAATGGTGTTCTTGTAATACTTCAGTTTCTTAAATTTCATATCCATGGTCCCACTTCAAACAATCTCTGGGAAAAAGCTGTTTAGGGCCTTCTCTTTCAATGGACTCTCTCGCCAAGCCAGCCTGAGCTCTACTCATAAATAGAGCTGCTAAAACTTCTTATAGAAACAGAAATGGCTTATCTCAGTTTTTAAGAGCTTTAAGAAACCTTGAAGAGCTTTTAGATCCTATTTAGTTTAGTTTGTTTTTATAAACATCCTGGAAGTTTCTATAGTACTTTTTTTCAGTTACAGAGGATATACTGAAAAGGATCAATTTGCTGTTTAGTACAGTATAACTCTTAGCTCATGAAGAAATCTGAATAAAATAACCTCACTTCTCTTGCATGCAAACACAAAAGAAACCTACTCCATGTGGAGTGCTATGGACTGAATATTTGTGTCCCTCAAAACTCATACTTTGAAATCTTAACTCCCAAGGTGATGGTATAGGGAGGTGAAGCTCTTGGGAGATTAGGTCATGAGAGCAGAGCTCTCATGAATAGGATCCTTGTCTTTATAATACAGGCCACAGTGAGCTTCCTTGCCCTTTCCAACATGTGAGGACACAGTGAAAGGGCAATCATCTATGAATCAGAAAGCCAGCCCTCACTGGACACCCAATCTGTCAGCACCATAATCTTGCACTTTCCAGCCTCCAGAACTGTGAGAAGTAAATTTCTGTTGTTTGTAAACCACCAGTCTATGGTATTTTGTTATAGTAGAAGAACAGACTGAGACATGGGGGCTCCAACTCTAAGTTCTATCAAACTTATTGGCAAAACCTATCTGCTTCTTATACATTGTAAAAGTCTGGCTCTATTTCCCTAATATCTCCCTTATTTACTTACAGTAACAACTTATTTTGATTTTAATTTATTCATTCATTTAACTATTTTATGTGCTGAGAATATAGTGGTAAAATGCAACAACATGTGTTTCATTTCTTATAGATTATACATTCTGATGATGGTGTTAATGGGAAAGTTTTGGGGAGAAATGAAAAGAAGTAAATACATAGGTTAATTTCAAAAATATAAGCCAAATAATGACTAATTTAGCATATGTTTAAGTGGAATAATTAGAATCCAATATTGTCTAATCTGAAAGGGGAACACGTTTTCTTGTCTAAATAATGCTGGATACCATGGCTGCCAGGCTTGGTGGCTCACACCTGTAATCCCAGGGCTTTGGAAGATAGAGATGGGAGGATGGCTTGAGTCTAGGGGTTGGAGACTGCAGTGAGCTATGGCCTCATCACTGCACTTCAGCATGGGGGACATAGTGAGACCCCAACTGTAAAAATAAATGAGTAAATCATAAATATCAACAATTGTGAAAGTATTGTACATACTCAAAGACAATTTATTTGATTAGCCCTTACTAAAGCTTTCTTCTTAGAAGAGAAGAGTTCTCAGGAAATGGGGCACATGGTGATTGTTTTAAAGGGTATAGGGGCTACAAACTATCAGCTTAAATGCTGGGGTCCTCCATGGATTAGTGCTGAAATGAAGAAACTTCCTTTGGCCATCTTGGTGGGCCCTACCACAGGGCTATAGTCTTATGGCATCTGTGGCTAATTGCACTTTCCAAAAATGACCATAGAAATATAAGTATTGTCACATACTCCCACAGAACTTTGATACTCTTCTCATCAAAAGATAAAATCTGAATATTGTCCCCTCAAATAGGGATCATAATTTGATGGAAGTGACACTACGTGGATTCAATGGGTGACAAAAGGTGGTACAGCATCCACCTGGCTCTCTTCTCTCTTGGGACATAACTGTGAAATCCTTGTGTTTTATTTATCCTGAAGCATTCATGCTGAAGTAGTCAAATGTAGAGAGAAGCAGATGCTTGAGTATCCCCAGCTATTTCAGCCACCAGTTTGAATCTTCTTACAACTAAAAATATAAGTCAGCAAACCGTCCCCAAGCCTCCACAATGCCCCAGCTGATGCTGAGTGGAACACAAAAAAGATGCCACAGAGTCCTGCCGAACTGCAGATTAGTGACCAAAATAAAGAGCTGTTTCAAGCTACTAAGATGTGTAGTGGTTTGTTATGCAGCCATGTGAACTGAAACACTTATATGAAATACAAGTCAATAAATTGCACTGTGAGGTGTGTTGTGTAATCTCAGTATATCCTACATAATTGAATGGGACCACTAGTAAATTGCCTATCGACTAATGAATGTGCTGATTGCTTAGACACAAACACACACACACACTCTCACACACACACACTCTCAAACACACACACCAGAAACAAATTTCTAGAATACTTCCAGTGTTCCTCTGAGTTTTCTTATATAACAGTAAAAAATTTAGAAATAGGAAATCCATTTTTGCCTTCAAGTCATCACCCTTATGTCATTTTGTTGGAAAAAATTCAAGCTGTCTACCCATTGGTATTTCTCTTTTTTTTTTTTTTAGAAAAACTTCTCTAAGTCTAATGTTTTAAAATTTATTATTTTCATTTTATTGAATATTAACAAATTATAATTTTAATATTGTTGGAGTACAAAGTGATGCATGATATATGTATAAATGTGGAATAATTGAATTAGGCTAATTAGCATGCCCATCACCTCAAATACTTATCATTTATTCCTCTTTTCTAACTAAAATATTGTACCCTTTGATGAACATCTTCCCATTTCTCCCACCCCCAACCGCTGGTAATTGCCACTCTACTCTGTTTCCATGAGTGTAATTGTTTTCAATTCCACATATAAATGAGAACATGCAGTATATGTCTTTCTGTGCCTGGCTTATTTCACTTAGCATTGTGTCCTCCAGGTTCATCCTTGTCACAAATGACAGAATTTCTCTGTTTTTAAAGGCTGAATGAATAATATTCCATTAGGTATATAAACCACATTTTAATCCATTTATCCATTGATGGACTCCTACATTGCTTCCATAACTTGGCAATTGTGAGTAATGCTGCAATGAACATGAGAGTGTAGATATTTCTTTAACAGACTGAGTTCAAATCGTTTTCATAAATACTCAGAAGTGGGATTGCTGGATCATATGGTAATTCTACTTGTAGGTTTTTGAGGAACTTCCATACTGCTTTCCACAATGGTTATACTCATTTACATTTCCACCAATAGTGTACAAGAGTTCCTTTTTCTCTACATCTTCACCATTTTCACCTTTCATCTTTGATCTTCCACCTTTTTGATAATTACCATGCTGACAGGTGTGAGGTGATATTTCATTTTGTCTTTTATTTGCATTTTTCCTAAACATTAGTGATGTTGAACATTTTTTCATATATCTGTTGCTATTAGCATGTCTTCTTTGAGAAATATCTAATCAGGTCCTTCATCAATTTATTTAACAACTCTTGTTATTGAGTTGTTTCAGTTTCATATATATATTTGGTTTTAACTCCTTGTTACATACATAGCTTGCAAATATTTTCTCCCAATCCAAAGATTCCCAGGTTGTCTTTTCACTCTGTTAATTTTTTACTTTGTTGTGCAGAAGCTTTTTCATTTGATCTAACCCGATTTTTCTAGTTTTATTTTTGTTGCCTGAGCTTTTGGAGTCAAATTCAAAAAAATCATTGCACAGGCCATTGCCATCCAGTTATTCACCCTTGTTTTCTTCTAGTAGTCTTACAGTTTCAAGTGTTACATTGAAGTCTTTAATTGATTTTTTCAGTTGATTTTTGCATGTGGTGTGAGAAAAGGGGCCGGTTTTATTCTTCTGCAGGTGGATACCCAGTTTTGTCAATAATTTTATTGAAGAGACTTTTTTTTTTTTTTTTTTTTACCCATTGTATATTCTTGGCCACTTTGTTGAAAACCAACTGACCGTAAATGTGTGGGTTAATTTTAGGGCTCTCTATTTTGTTCCACTGATTGATGTGCCTATTTGTATGCTAACTGGCATTTTAAAGTTTTTCATTTTTCATTTCTATCATCTAAAGGGCCATTTATGATCTGTAAATTATAAACTGAATAATAATAAAGGGGGTGATGGATATGGCAAATTAAATCACTTGGTTCTAATTATTCACCTCCTTCACTCTCACACTTTCTCATGTAACTGTCCAGTGCCAACTCATTGTGGGCAGGAAGACCTACCCTTGCCTTTTAAATCAGAACTTAGCCTTGGGATTCATAATCAATATGTGTTAGCAGAAATGAAGTCATAAAATCTTGAAGATATCTTTGTATATTCTTCTTGTTCTCTTGTACTTCTGTCATCTCCCTGAAAACATGCTTGTGATGACACGTTGGGGGTTTAGAGCTACATGCAGAGAAAAGCTGTGAGAGTATTAATGGCCCAGTCACCCCAAGCAAGAACAACCTAAATAAGTTGACAGTCAGTCAACTCCACATATGGGACTGAGCATGGCAGAGATTGAAAGCAATAGCCAACCAAGAGCAATCTAAATCTCTTACTCGCAGACTCATGAGGTGATTAAGGGTTTATTGTTTAGAGCTGTTGAGTTTTGGCATGGTTATTAGGAACACTCATAATATGAATATAATAAACAGTTTTAACATTACATTGGGGAAGAAAGTCTTGCTGGAATAAAAAAGGAATTTTGACTTTAGTAATAATTCAGCAATGCCTTTTTGGCATTTGTATTAGTATTTAAGATACCGTGAAATACCCTGTAGTGTAATAAAAAAATAAAATAGTGTCAGAGAATGGAGAGGACACTCAGAAATACAGTATGCAGAATATTCCAGAAAAAGAAAAAAATTAACAAGTATGAAGTAACATGTGGGATTTGGATCATTCTAGGGGCAAGAGGAATGACATCTAATAAGATTTGAGATTTGCCATAAGCATGAAAGTTGATATGATGTAGATTTCATGTTTTTAAATAGACTTTAGGGCAGTTTTACATTCATAGCAAAATTGGGCACAAGGCACAAAGTTCTCACATACCTCATTGCTCTATACATAAACAACTTTCCTCCATCAACATCCTACACCAAGAGGTATGTTTGTTACTATCAGTAAATCTACATTGACACACCATTATCACTCAAAGTGCATAGTTTACATTAGGGCTCACTCTTGGTGTTGTATATTCTCTGGGCTTGGCAAATATATAATGACTTGTATCTACATTGTAGTAGCATACAGAGTAGTGTCATTGCTCTAAAACTCCTCCATGCTCTGCTGTTCATTCTTCCTTCCACTCTAACCCTTGACAACCACTGATCTTTTTACTGGGTCCATAGTTTGGCCTTTTCTCAGGATATCATGTAGTTGAAAGCATACAGTGTGTAGTATTTTCAGATTGACTTATTTTGCTTACTAATGTCCATTTATATTTCCTCTTTGTATGTTCACGGCTTGACAGCTCATTTCCGTTTAGAGTTGAATAATGTTCTATTGTCTGGATGCAGCATGGTTAATGTATTCATTCACTTACTGAAAAAACATCTCAGTCGCTTCCAAGTTTTGAAAATTATGAGTGAAGTTGCTATAAACATCTGTGTGCAGGTTTTTGTGTAGACATAAGTTTTTAGCTCATTTAGTTAAATACCAATGAATGTGATTGCTGGTTGCTATGGTAGGATTATGTTTTGTGTTGTAAGAAACTGCCAAACAGTCTTCCAAAGTAACTGTATCATTTTGCATTCCCATCAACAATTGTTTGTGTTACTCCATATCATCCCCAGAATTTGCCATTATTAGTGTTTTAAACTTTGACCATTCTAATAGATGTGTCTGAGTATCTCATTATTGTTCTAATTTTCATTTCTCTGGTGGTACATCTTTTTATATGCTTACTTTTCATCAATATATCTTCTTTTGTCAGGTGTCTATTCAAGCCTGTTGCCCATTTTGGGGGGTTATTTTTCCTATTGTTGAACTTTAAGTGTTCTTCATGTAATTGAATAACAGTCATTGATCAGATATATCTTTGGCAAATATTCTCTTCCAGTCTGTGTCTTCTATATTCATTCACCTAACAGCGTATTTCACCAGAACAGGAATTTTTAATTGTATTGAGGTTAAGTTTATTAATAATTTGTTTCATGCAGTGTCTTTGGTGTTGTGACTACATACATTTTAACTGGAATTTCTCAGTCATTAATGTGGGAAGCTGAAACAATATGTTTTAAATGTTGGCATAAAGTCATCTTTTATAAGGCAAAAAGAGAGATAAGGAGCATGCAAAAGAAATGATCATCACAATTACAATAAATAATATTTCTCATATATTAAGTTTCTGGAACTAATTAAGACATTTATATTTAATATTTTATTTCATCCTCACTACAATCATATATAAGTGGTATTAAAACAAAGCAATTGTTTTATAAATTAGGAAGGTGGAAGCTCAGTTAGTGAGGTTACATAGCATTCCCAAGGTCATGTAGTTGGTTAGTGTTAGAGCCAGGATTCAAACACAGAAAGATACAGGATTAAACCCAGTAAGGATTCTATGAAACCAAAGTATTTATTTACTTAACTTCCTCAGAAAAGTTTCTAGAAAACTATAAGCAAATGCCTAACCTCCTGAGATGCAGACATCACTATGAGTGCAACTAGAAAAGGGTTTCAGTGATGTGAGGAAATGAGGCAAATATATTTTTCTGTTTTTGGCTTACAGCCCAAGATACTGGAGCCTCCCTCCTCTCATAGCTTCTTATCATTTAATTATTAGCAGCCTTAGCTAATCATTAACTATGCACTGTCAATTATGCTTACATTATTATTTGAAATAGTTATAATATCTGACTGATTTGACTAAAATAACCCCCTTGTTTAATTGTCAATTTGCATAAATTCAGATGCAATGAGATGTTGCACAGTGATTCATTAGGCACTGAAAGCAGCAGCAACAACCTGAACGACGGGAGGCTCAGTCTTGCAAATTATTGCCATTTTCATCAGGAAAGGAATTCCATTACAACTGACTTTCCTTAGTCTGAAATTGTGATGAGGAGTTTGCAAACTTGAGCCATCATAGGTTTTATAGGGTGACACTGAAGGCAAACATACATCTATGACCACTGGCAAGACATCTGTCCCGCACGTAATTGAAACTTTCTCCTATGCTGGTCCAGTGCCTTGATAGCAGGGCAATAGATTTCCATGCTGGTGCTCTCATTATAGGGATGGCTGTCTGAATGTGATCCTTGAGTCTAGGGAGTTGAATGACTCACTTCCACCACTTACTGTAAAGTGAAATTTCAGTTGAAGGTGAGTGAGGTGAACTAGCAAATTTGTTTCAAAGCTGTTTTCCTATACTCCCATAGTAATAATATTTTGAAGTGCCTACTATGTGCTAGTTGTGTATTAGGAATTATGAGTAATTGCTCACATTTCATAAAAACAGCTCTATACAAATTTATGGCGCTATCATAGTTTTAGAAGTCACAAGTTGAACAAGTGTCAAACCTGCAATATATTCTAAATTTAATGGACTCAGATCTCTTCTGTGTTATAACTCCAGTACCTATAGGGTATTAACTGGCACATCTAGAAAAATAACTTACATTTTTTCATATTTAATAAGTACATATTTTTTAAAGTCTATTAAGACATATATTCTTCTATTTCTAGTGGGGTTCTATTATTTAAGCCACTACTGATACAAAGTTGTTTTTAGGCAAAGCGTAATAACATATTTTTTGAATTTTTAAAATTGTATTTTATTTTTAATTGAAAAATAATAATTGTATATATTTATGGTATACAATGATATTTTAGATACCTGTATGCATTGAGGGATAATTAATTTTATCTAACTAACATATCCATCACTTCACATACTTATCATTTGTTTTTGATGATAACATCTGAAATCTACTCTTTCAGCAATTTTGAAATATACATTATTTGTAACTACAGTATCTGTTATAGCTTAATAATAAGGGATATTTGTATGGTGCTACAGTTTCCAAATAATTCAAATTTACAGAGAGTAACATAATCTCTATTACATTGTTAGAATTTAGGGAGTAGTAGTATAATACCCACTTCACAGACATGAAAATTCAGAAATTTACTTACCCAAAACTGTAAAACTCATGAATGAAGAACTTAAAGACTTGTATTTCCCAAGTCTATCCTCTTTTCTCTCATCTATACTTCAGTGCTTTTATTGTTTTCTCTTTTCTCTTTTTAAATTTAATTTTCGGTGCTCAGTGTTCTCATGGACAGCTTCTGACTCTCCAGGTTTTCAAGCAAGGGTACTCAAACTTGCGTATGTGCAGTATTAAAGGCTAAGATACTTTTCTATGAAGTCTCCACCTTATTAGAATTTATTTCCCTTGTTTCCTACACTAACAGGATCTAGGAAATAGTCCTTCCTTTGCAAATTGTTCTTCTTGCTTCTTCAAGCCAGAGTTAATGTGCAATCATAACCTTTGAATGCTGAGAAACCTCTGCCATCCTGTCTCATCTACTAGCTATTAACTAGACAAGAATTTTTTCTGGACATTTTCATTTTATCTTTGAGCAATTTCCCCATATAATAAGCAAGTTGCTATGTAGGAAACTGCCAACATGGCTTAAAAGTTAACAAACGTTCATTAGGTTTAAGGTCCTAAAAAATTGAATAATATTGTACATTTAAAAAGTAATAAAATGATAAATAAATGTGCATCAAGAAATGATGGATATTAAAATAACCAGTAGAAAAATTTGGAAAGAAAATATATCAAAAAATCAAATGAATCCAGGAGCTAGTTTTTTGAAAAGATTAGCAAAATAGACAGACTGCTAGCTAGGCTAATAAAGAAGAAAAGAGAGAAGAATCAAATAGACACAATAAAAAATGATAAAGGGGATACCACCACTGATCCCACAGAAATACAAATTACCATCAGAGAATACTGTAAACACCTCTATGCAAATAAACTGGAAAATCTAGAAGAAATAGATAAATTCCTGGACACACACATCCTCCCAAGACTCAACCAGGAAGAAGTCGAATCCCTGAATAGACCAATAACAAGTTCTGAAATGGAGGCAGGAATTAATACCCTACCAACCAAAAAAGCCCAGGACCAGAGAGATTCACTGCCGAATTCTACCAGAGGTGCAAAGATGAGCTGGTACCATTTCTTCTGAAACTATTCTGAACAATAGAAAAAAAGGGACTCCTCTCTAACTCATTTTATAAGGCCAGGGTCATCCTGATACCAAAACCTGGCAGAGACACAACAAAAAAGGAAAACTTCAGGCCAATATCCCTGATGAACATCTATGCAAAAAATCCTCAGTAAAATACTGTCAAACCGAATCCAACAGCACATCAAAAATCTTATCCACGATGATCAAGTCAGCTTCATCCCTGGGATGCAAGGCTGATTCAACATACACAAATAAATAAATGTAATCCATCACAGAACAGAACCAATGACAAAAACCACATGATTATCTCAATAGATGCAGAAAAGGCCTTTGATAAAATTCAACATTACATCATTCTAAAAACACTCAATAAACTAGGTATTGATGGAACATATCTCAAAATAATAAGAGCTGTTTATGACAAACCCATAGCTAATATCATATTGAATGGGCAAAAGCTGGAAGCATTTCCTTTGAAAACTGGCACAAGACAAGGATGCCTTCTCTCACCACTGCTATTCAACATAGTATTGGAAGTTCTGGCCAGGAAAATCAGGTAAGAGAGAGAAATAAAGGTTATTCAAATAGGAAGAGAGGAAGTCAAATTGTCTCTGTTTGCAGATGACATGATTATATACTTAGAAAACCCCATCATTTCAGCCCAAAAACTTCTCAAGCTGATAAGCAACTTCAGCAATTTCTCAGGATAAAAAATCAATGTACAAAAATCACAAGCATTTCTATACACCAACAATAGACAAGCAGAGAGCCAAATCATGAGTAAACTCCCATTCAAATTGTTATAAAGAGAATAAAATACCTAGGAATACAACATACAAGGGATGTGAAGGATCTTTTCAAGGAGAACTACAAACCAGTGCTCAAGGGAGTAAGAGAGGACACAAATGGGAAAAAATCCCATGCTTATGGATAGGAAGAATCAATATTGTGAAAATGGCCATACTGCCCAAAGTAATTTACAGATTTAATGCTATTCTCATCAAGCTACCATTGACTTTCTTTGAAGAATTAGAAAAAATACTTTAAATTTATAGTGAACCAAAAATAGCCCATATAGCAAAGACAATCCTAAGCAAACAGAACAAAGCTGGAGGCATCAGTCTACCTGACTTCAAACTATACTACAAGGCTACAGTAACCAAAACAGCATGGTACTGGTACCAAAACAGATATATAGACCAATGGAACAGAATAGAGAACTCAGAAGTAACACCACACATTTACAGCCATCTGATCCTCAAGAAACGTGACAAAAACAAAACTGACTAGCCATATGCAGAAAACAGAAACTGGACCCCTTTTTTACACCTTATATAAAAATTAACTCAAGATGGATTAAAGACTTAAATGTAAACCCAAAACCATAAAAACTCTAGAAGAAAACCTAGGCAATACCATTCAGGACATAGGCATGGGCAAAGACTTCATGATGAAAACACCAAAAGCAATGGCAACAAAAGCAAAAATTGATAAACGGCATCTAATTAAACTAAAGAACTTATTCACAGCAAAAGAAACTAACATCTGAGTGAACAGGCAACCTACAAAATGGGAGAAAATTTTTGAAATCTGCCCATCTGACAAAAGTCTAATATCCAGAATCTACAAGGAACTTAAACAAATTTACAAGAAAAAACAAACAACCCCATCAAAAAGTGGGCAGAGGATATGAACAGACAGTTCTCAAAAGAAGACATTTATGCGGCCAGCAAACAGATGAAAAAAAAAAAGCTCATCATCATTGGTTATTAGAGAAATACAAATCAAAACCACACTGAGATACCATGTCATGCCAGTTAGAATGGCAGTCATTAAAAAGTCAGGAGACAACAGATGCTGGCGAGTCTGTGGAGACATAGAAATGCTTTTACACTGTAGGAGTGTAAATTTGTTCAACCGTTGTGGAAAACAGTGTGGTGATTCCTCAAAGATCTAGAATCAGAAATACCATTTGACTCAACAATCCCATTACTGGGTATATGCCCAAAGGATTATAAATCATTCTACTATAAATATACATTCACACATACGTTTATTGCAGCACTATTTACAACAGCAAAGACTTGGAACCAACCCAAATGCCCATCAATGATAGGCTGAATAAAGAAAATTTGGCACATATATACCACAGAATACTAGGCAGCCATAAAAAAGAATGAGTTCATGTCCTTTGCAGGGACACGGATTAAGCTGTAAGCCATCATTCTCAGCAAGCTAACACAGAACAGAAAACCAAACACTGCATATTGTCACTCATAAGTGGGAGTTGAACAATTAGAACATGTGGATACAGGGAGGGGAACATCACACAATAGGGCCTATCCGGAAGTGGGGGACAAGGGAAGGGAGAGCATTACGACAAATACCAAATGCATGTGCAGCTTAAAACCTAGATGACGGGTTGATAGGTGCGACAAACCACCATAGCAAATGTATACCTGTGTAACAAGCCTGCACGTTCTATGCATTATCCCAGAACTTAAAGTAAAATTTAAAAATTAAAAAAAAGAAAATATATACATGCATTGAAATACAAAGTATGCACAACAAGTGGAATAATAGTAAACCTATATATAGTTAGATTGGATTTCTAAATTGGAAAATAGCACTGAAGAATAAAAAAATATAGGGAAGACCACCTATTTGATAACACAGTAGGGTGATGACATTCAATAACAACTTAATTGTGTATTTTAAAATAACTTAAATAATGTAAAATAACTTGAAAATGTAATTAGATTGTAATTCAAGAGAAATATCTTTAGGGGAAGAATAAAAAAATACAAGGAAATAAAAAAGTAAAAATATGAGGAATAAATTTATAAGCATAGATAACACTCAATACATTTTAAATATTTTAATATTTTCCTAATAGAATGACAGAGATAACTTTCAGGGAAATATGGCTGAAACTATTGTTGAACTAAAGAAATATATGAATTATCTTTGTGCACTGACTTTATACTGAGTATATAATGGGACAGCAATATGTTAAGGATGAAGAAAAATCTCTAAATCCCAACTAAAGAGAAAATATACATACAAAGGAATAAAAATATGATTGAAAATAAAAATTGTTACAGTAAAATTACTATAAAACAAATAACTTTCAACATAGAATTTCCTAGCCATTCAGACAGGACTATTACATGAAATTTTCAGATATACAAAGAATATATACTACCAATAGATTCTTACAAATTACCCAATAATGTATTTCAAACCAGAAAACCCAAACAAAAAGAATAAAATGTGAACAACTCAGCAATCTTGGGTTAAAATACAGAAATCAAAAAATCAGTTAAATTCAACAAATTATACACTATCAAATTATAATCGTCTGATATAGTTTAGCTATGTCCCCACCCAAATCTCATTTTAAATTGTAATTCCCATAGTCCCCACATGTTTTGGGAGGGACGAGATGGATGATAATTGAATCATGGGGGCAGATTCTCCCATGCTGTTTTCCTAGTAGTGATTTCTCATGAGATCTGATGGTTTTATAAGCATCTGGCATTTCCCCTGCTGACACTCATTCTTGCCCTGTCCTGTCACTCTGTGAAGAAGATGCCTGCTTCTCCTTTGCCTTCAGTCATGATTGTACGTTTCCTGAGACCTCCCCAGCAATGCAGAGCTGTGAGTCAATTAAGCCTCTTTTCTTTATAAATTACCCAGCCTTGGGTATTTCTTTATCAGTAGCATGAAAACAAACTAATACAGTAAAATGGTACCACAAAGAGTGAGGCGCTGCTGTAAGAATGCCCAAAAATGTGGAAGTGACTTTAGAACCGGTTAACAGGCAGAGATTGGTACAATCTGGAGGACTTAAAAGAAGACAGGAAAATGTGGGAAAGTTTGGAACTTCCTAGAGACATGTTCATTGGTTTTGACCAAAATGCTGATGGTGATGTGGACTATGAAGTCCAGGCTGAGGCGGTCTTAGATGGAGATGAAGAACTTGCTGGAAACTGGAGTAAAGGTCACCCTTGCTATGCTTTAGCAAAGAGACTGGCAGCATTTTGCCCCTACCCTAGAGATCTCTGGAACTTTGAGGCTGAGAGAGATAATTTAGGGTATCTGGTGGAAAAAAATTTCAAAGCAACAAAACATTCAAAGAAAGCAGTACATAAAAGCTTGGAAAATTTTCAGCCTGACTTCGATAGAAAACAAAAACACATTTTCTGGGGAAAATTTTAAGCTGGCTGCAGATACTGGCATTGATAATGAGAAGCCAAATATTAATTACTAAGATAATGGGAAAATGTCTCCAGGGCATGACAGAGACCACCCCAGCAGCCTTTCCCCTCATAGAGGCCTAGGAGGGAAAAATGCTTTTTTGGGCCAAGCTCAGGGCTACCTTGCTCTGAGCAGCCTCAGGATGTGGTGCCCCGTGTTTCAGCTGCTTCAGCTCCAGCTGTGGCTAAAAGGGTCCAAAATACACCTTGGGCCATTAACTCAGAGGGTACAAGCCCCAATTTTTGGTGGCTTTCATATGGTGTTGAGCCTGTGGGTGCACAGAAGTCAAGAATTGAGTTTTGGGGATGTTTGCCTAGATTTCAGAGGATGTATGGAAACACTTGGGTGCCCAGGCAGAAGTTTGCTGCAGGGGTGGAGTCCTTATGGAGAACTTCATGGAAATGCTCCCATTCCAAATGGGATAAATTGGCCAAAAAAGTGGCTACAGGCCAGATGCAAATTCAAAACCCATAAAGGCAGTCATTAAATATTAGAGCTCCAAAATGATGTCCTTTTACTCCATGTCTCATATCCAGGGCATGCTGATGGAAGGGGTAGACTCCCAAGGTCTTGAGACATTCTGCCTCTGTGGATCTGTAGGGTACAGCCCCCATGGCCACTTTCATGAGCTAGCATTGAGTGTGTGTGGCATTTCTGGGTGCACAGTACAAACTATTAGTAGATCTACCATTATGGGGTTTAAAGAACAGTTGCCCTATTCTCACAGCTCCACTAGGAGGTACCCCAGTGTGCACTCCCTGTGGGTATTCCAACACCATATTTCCTCTCTGCACTGCCTTAGCAGAGGCTCTTCATGAGGATTCCCCCCCTACAGCAGACTTCTACTTGGACATCCCTGCATTTCCATACATCATGTGAAATCTAGGCAGGGGTTCCCAAACCTCAACTCTTGCCTTCTGCATACTCACAGGACCAAAACCTTGTGGTAGCCACCAAGACTTGGAGCTTGCACCATCTGAAGCAACAGCCTGAGCTGTACCTTTCCTTGTTTTATCTATGGCTGGAGCTGGAATGGCTGGGATGCAGGGCACTATGTCTCCAGGCTTCACAGGGCATCTGGGCCCTGGGCTTGGCCCACCAAACCATTTTAATATGATAAGCCCCTGGGCCTGTGATGGGAGGGGCTTCCCCCAAATATCTCTGACATGCCCTGTAGACATTTTCCTCATTGTCTTGGCAATTAATATTTGGTTCCTTTTTACTCATGCAAATTTCTGCAGCCAGCCTGAATTTCTTCCCAGAAAATGAGGTTTTCTTTTCTACCACATGATCAGGCTGTAAATTTTCCAAACTTCTATACTCTGCTTCCCTTTTTAAAACATAAGTCCCAATTTCAGATTATCTCTTTGTGAATTTGCCAATGACCGTACACTGTTAGGAGCAGCCAGACCAAATCTTGACTACTTTTCTGCTTAGAAATTTCTTCTACCAGATGCCCTAAATCATCTCTCAAGTTGAAAGTTCCATAGATCCCTAGAGCAGGGACACAATGCCACCAGTCTCTTTTATATGGCATAGCAAGAGTGACCTTTACTCCAGTTCCCAACAAGTTCCTCATCTCCGTCTGAGACACCTCAGCCTCTTATTCTCCATATCACTATCAGCATTTTGGTCAAAACCACTCAAAAAGTCCTCAGAAGTTTCAAACTTTCCCACATCTTCCTCTCTTGTTCGGAGCCTTCCAAACTATCTCAACCTGTGCCCACTACTCAGTTCCAAAATCAGTTCCACATTTTCTGGTATCTTT
The DNA here is from genome assembly GCF_028885655.2 of Pongo abelii. Taxonomy (NCBI): domain Eukaryota; kingdom Metazoa; phylum Chordata; class Mammalia; order Primates; family Hominidae; genus Pongo; species Pongo abelii. Next base: position 27,661,445 of record NC_071988.2, read on the forward strand.
ATACCAGTACACCACTTTCCTAGTATTAATTTTCTGTATTAGTTTTTCTCACACTGCTATACAGAACTACCTGAGACAGGGTAATTTATGAAGAAAAAGGGTTTGTTGGCTCACAGTTCCATGGGCTTAACAGGAATTGTGACTGGGAGGGCTCAGGACACTTACAATTATAGCAAGCAGGAAAAGGAAAGCAAGCATATCTTACCATGGTGGAGCATGGGAGAGAGTGAAAGTGAACAGGAAACTGCCACACACTTTTAAACCATCATCTTGGGAGAACTCACTCACTATCATGAGAAGAGCAAGGGGAAAATTCACCCTGATTACCCAATCACCTCCCACCACCAGGTCCCTCCCCTGACATATGGGGATTACAATTCAAAATGAAATTTGAGTGGGGACACAAAGCCAAATCATATTACCCCGTGACACGAGATTATCTATATAATAAATCTCTGTATCTATCCTTGAACCTAAAATAAAAGTTAAAAAACAACAACAAAGTGTTTGCATCTGGAATACATAAAAAATAATAATATTGTATCAGTTTCAAACGTAAGTAAAAGGCTTGAATAGAAGTTTCACAAATGAGTATATAAGAAAACATATGGCCAGTAAGTACATAATAGTGGTCAACATCATTTGCCTTCAGGAAATTCAAATTAAAATCAGGATGAAATACCAATCTACACCTACTGAAATGACAAAAAAAAAGCAAAAGAAGATCAACAGTACAAATATTGCCAAGGATATGGAAAAATTAAAACTTCTGCAGATTTGTAGTAAGAAAATACATTGACACAACCATTTGAATGTCTGATTTTTTTAAATGTAAAATATACGTGTAGGGAAGAAAATGTAATATCTTTTCCTCAAACATTGCAAGGGTCTTGGCTGGCGCCTCTATAACAAAAGACAGATTAACAAAAAACAGATTAACAAGAGAAAAGAATGACAAATTAATGTAACAAACTTTTACATTACACATGAAAACCTTCAGAAAAAAGACCCAAAGACCCAGAGAAAACTAGGTACTTTTATGCTAAGTCTGATGAAAGCAGTGGATAGTTGTGTAGAAAAGTGGTTGGACAAAAATGGTATTGTAAATGTGATTATTATTGTTATTATTTTGAGACAGAGTTTTGATCTGGTTTCCCAGGCTGGAGTGCAATGGTGCAGTCTCAGCTCACTGCAACCTCTTCTTCCCGGCTTCAAGTGATTCTCCTGTCTCAGCCTCTCTAGTAGCTGGGATTACAGGTGCCTGCCACCACACCCTGCTAATTTTTATATTTTTAGTAGAGACGGGGTTTCGCCATGTTGGCCAGGCTGGTCTCGAACTCCTGACCTCAGGGGATCTACTTTCCTCAGACTCACAAAGTGCTGGGATTACAGACATGAGCCACCATGCCCGGCCTGGTAAATATTATTAATGGTAATAAACTCGGGGGAATTCAGCAAAAACCTGTTTAGAGCTTTTCTGCATCTCTGTGTCTGTGACATCCCTTTCCTCTGTGTATGGGGCATGGCTGCTCTGGAATGAGGATCTTATAACCTATTTTTAATTGTGGTAGTTGAGAGAAATTTGTAATGCTCCTGCATTACACAGAATGGCAAAGGAGGGTCAGAGTGACTTTCTTGCTTCTGAAGCATTCTCAATTGCCACGAGGCCATATTTTGGGTTATTGTGTTCTGAGCCATGACATACACTACTCTACAATCCAGTAACCATACTTTTAGATATTTATCTAAGATAAAAGAAAACATGCCTGCAAAAATCTCTGTACTCTCTTACATAAGTGATATAATGGTGACTTTTTTTATAATATCCTGAAACTAGAAACTGCCCACCTGTTCATCAACAAGGAAATAGATATGCAATGGTGGATATGAATAAGAAAGTAATTCTTGAAAAAAGAATCAAACTATTTATATACACAAGAACATTAATGTATCTTAAAACTCTTATGACTAGTGAAAGAAGTAATTCATAGAAGAGTAAATACTGTGTAATTCAATTTTTATAAAGTTCAAGAATAGTTAAAATTAAGCTATGTGGATAAAAATCAGATCACTGATTTCTTCAAGGAATTGACTAGGAAGGAGTTTAAGGAACTTGCAGGCTGATGTTAATGCTCTGTGCCTGAAAAAAGGATGGGGTTTACTCGAATAAATACATCTTTTAAAAACTGAAGGAACTATACTCTTAATACTTCTGCATTTCAAGTACGTAAATAATATCTCAGAAACAGATAATAGTAGCTTTCTACATTTCAAAATATATAAATAAATCCTATATAAACGTAATAGAGAAAAAGAAAAGGGAATTTTTTTTCTTGTTTGGAAGGAAGAGAAACATTCCAATTAATTTATCAGAAAAAGATAATTTTAAGTAGTTTTGTAAAATATAGATGTGTAATTATTAATAGTACTGTGTGATTTATTATTTCACAAGTCATGTCAGATCATAGCAGTAAAATAATAGTAGTACAAAAGAGAAAATAAAAACTTTTAAGCCAATGGGAGGCAGGAAATTTGAGGGAATAAGAAAAATAAAAAGCACAACCAAAGCCAAACAAAACAAAACAAAAACTGCACATGCACACACACACACACACACACACACACACACACGATAAATTGGCAGACCAAAAGACCAAGTATTGATTAACTATATGAATGTAAGCAAATTAATATCTGATTGACATAACAAGAGAGCAGATGAATAATTGTCCTCTGGGCACAAAGCAAGTGACAAGATTGAGTATTGAATAACCAGTTTATTTTGTACAAAGAGTATGCACTTAAATACTAGGCAACATCTAGGATTTCAGGCAACCTTGGAGGAGATATTTTATGATAATGAGTGGGAAACAAAGAACTGAATTCATTTACAGAGTAAACTAATTTTGTAATGCATACATCAGTTTATAAATGCCCATTATGAAGATTTGCTAGTCACACTGGCCTCCTTGCTGTTTCTGGAATATGTGAAACACATCGTATTCCTGCATCATGCTGTGTTCTTTATTTCTCCCACTATGGTGAATGTCCTGCTGCCAAATACCTGCGTGGCTCAACACTTTCTCACTGTATTCGCATAACCACTCAAATGTTACCTTAGTAAAGAAGATTTGGCTCTACTCTATTAAATATAGTAGTCCCTCCCTTCTGCCCTGTCACTTTCTATTCCCTTATCTTACCGATCTGACATTGTGTGTGTCTGTGTTCATTAACTTGCTCATTGACCATACCCACTGAACAGAAGGTGCCTTCCATGAGATTAAGATTTTCCCCTATAAAGTATCAGCAGTGTGTTGCAAATAGTAGGTCATTAAATATTTATGGAAGGAAATGTGAATGCATTGCATTCTTTCCTTCCCCCACAAAAGTACTTATTTTATTATTTAATTGATAGTTTATTGAGATATTTTCCTAACTTATTGTATTAGTCCATTTTCACACTGCTAATAAAGACAAACCTGAGACTGGGAAAAAAGACGTTTAATGGACTTACAGTTCCACATGGCTGGGGAGGCCTCATAATCATGGTGGAAGACAAGATGGAGCAAGTCACGTCTTACATGGATGTGCAGGGAAACTCCCATTTTTAAAACCATCAGATCTAGTGAGACTTATTCACTCTCATGAGAACATCAGGGTAAAGACTCACCCCCTTGATTCAATTACCTCCCACTGGGTCCCTCTCATAACACATGGAAATTCAAGATGAGATTTGGGTGGGGACACAACCAAACCGTATCTTGTGTTTTAATTCATTTAACAATTAATCATTCAATAAGGAATTCTGGCATCTATGTCTATACTTTTTTGCACTTGTCTAGATAATGATTTTTCATGATGTTATTGTATCTATTGCAGGTAGACATTTTTGGTAGATTTATTTCTAGTGAACATATAAGAATAAAGACACACTACCATTTGGGGTACTTACTATGAAGCAGTCACTAGACTAGGTAGTTTAAAACATTACAAAAGATAATTCTTGTAAAAATACATAGTTTTATTAGATCAATTTTATAGATGAAATAATCTGAGAGTTAAAGAGTTGAATCATTTTGCTTTATGTTATGGAGCCTGATTTGCCTTGCTTAACAACAAAAATTGGGACAGAAAGAGGCTTGACTTGTAGCATTTTCCTGGTTCCACAGTGTAAATATCCACATCATGGCTTATTTCAAGCTACAAATGTGATCATTGAACACAGAAATTGAAACAGAAACTAACAATCAGCTCCTGTGAGCCACTGTATATTACTAATATTTGGCAAAAACAGAGAACAAACCATGTCTGTTTGAATCCATGTTTTCAGTCACTACACTGGAGTTACCTAAGACGGTGACTGAGCACTGTTTAGATGTACTTTAAAATAAATCTAAACGTATGGATCTTTTTTTCAGTGATATTATTTGGCCTGAAAAATACTCATTGAAGAAGTAAATCTACTTTGTTGACTGTTGGAATAGTATGAGCCTCCATTACCGGTCCCTGCTCAATTGACAAGAATACAATTCTTTTTCTCAGTATCTGTTTCTTTCACACTATAACAAATTGGTTGGTTCTAGTTTTTGTCTTTTATCAGGACTTGTTGTCTAATATCTTGTTTCTCTCTAACCAATATGGATGATGAATCACATCTGTTCCCCAAGTAATGACATCAAAGGAAGAGTTTAAAGCTCTACCTGTGAGTTTCTGTTATGTTTGGTTATTTTCACATGGCTGTATAATAGATCTCCAAAGACCAGGAAAGAAGACGAGGTCTATTTCTTAAACCATTATGGCATAATCAAGAATGAGAAAAATGCTGGGGTTTTATTCTGCCTTGTGATGAAAATGAGACGTTATGGGTAGGGAAATTTTAATAACCAAATAAAAATTACAAGATAGCATATCAACTAGCCTATGTGCCCAAAAGACAAGGGAAGATTATATTAAGAATAAGATTCTCTGGTTAATGAGATTGTTTTAATAAGAACATGTAAGAGTCCCAAGTTAAATAACAAACTTACTTGCACAAGTATCTGTTCTTGGAAGTTAGATATATTTCTTTGCCTATCAGAGTACTTGCCCATACACAATGTGAATGCCTGATCATGTAAAACTGTGCCCTTATTAATATAGGGTTTCTTCAATGTGAAATATGTCTAATACATTGGCTAATAGTTGCATACAAATTATGATAATATTGTCAACATTTTCTAATTTCAAATATGAAAATAACTGAAAATACAATAGAGTTATTTCTCACTTACTTTTTTTGTTTTTGGAATCATACAATTTTAAAATCTCAAATATTTAAACTACCATAACAAAATATCTATATAAAGCCTTTTATCATGTCAAAAGTAGCCGTATCCTGCCATATTCTAGCTGATTTTACTTCTTGATTATGATTATTTAAAGATAATAGAATGAGAAATGAAGGGGAGATTAGGTTTGTAACACCTTTGAAAATATTTGAATAGCAATGTGTCTTAAATATTTAATAGATATGAATTACCACTGTATGTTCTAAAATAATGTAATTGCACATAAACTCCTTGTCTTCCTTATTTTAAATGCATTCAGGGAAAAGTTATTCAAATAAAAAATGATATTCCCTGAATGAAAATCATAGAATTATAAGGTTCTTGTGCATCTACTTACCATGAAGACTTAATAAGTAACAGGTTTTATGAGACTGAAATATTATTATTATTCAGTTCAACCATTTAGTCTTAAAATACTGTCAATTTTAAAAAGCATGGTGCTGAGTTTGCAGCAGCTTCTGAAATAGCTTACCCCTTTGTTAAAGTATGTTTGGGTTTCCTTAACCTCAAGAAGCAATTGTATTCTGAAATAAATATTGCAGTTTTCTCAGCAAGTTTACAATTAAATCAACATTTATTAATATAGAGTACATTGGGTATACATTTATTTATTGCCTCAGAAGCAATAAATGCAACCTAGTTTTTGCTTCATTACGTTTAAGATATGACAACTGGAAAGATACCCTCATTAAGCCAAATACTTTTTATTCCAGCGATGGATTTGTTAATATTTTAAAAATTAGTTGAGATTTAAGACTTATCTTTCTTCTGATGTAGATAATGCCAGTCTGGGCAATGCCATTTTGAGCAATGTTAAGATTCACTGTGAAGTCATACTCATCATCTGAGGCCCAGGCTGAATCACATCTCCGCTCGAAGCATTTGTCTTTTTAAATTCATGGGATACAAAGTTTAGAATAAATGTTAGAACTCATCATGTCATACCTCTAGACCAAAATTTATCAAATGTTTTGGCATCAACTTTGCGTCAGTAGCACATAGCAAAACCATCCATAAAATCATACACTTAAAAGAGTGAAGCGCAGAAATCTGAATTTAAACTGACACTACAAGTGATACTCTGCATTATAAAATTGTCAAACGACCACTCCAGCACAGCTTGATATGCTTCTTTGACAACTTTTCCAGTGGTTGAATATCTTTGGAGGAAAAAAACATGCTACGACACTACACTCAAACACTACTCATAATCTAGGCAGTTCTATTAAAAATATAAATATAGCTTATACATACTTTGTCACCAGTTTTTACTTCCAAAAGTCTATTTAATCTTTCTAAAATGACACTGAAATCTTCCAATATTTTCAACATATTTTAACAAATTATGTAATGCAAACAGGCCTTTGCATTATTGACTAAAGGCAACACTCATTCATGTCAAAAATTCTCAACAAACTATGAAGAGAGGGGAGCTTTCTCAACTTGATAAAGCACATATACAAATAACCTATATTGGACAATGTATTTAGTAGTGAGAAACTGGATGATCTCATTTTAAAATTGGAAATAGGTAATGATATCATTCCTCATCAATTATATGAAGCATCATATTGGAATTCCTAGCTGGTGCAGTAAACATGAAAAGAAATAAATATATACATTTTGGGAGGAAGAAATCAAATCATTTGGTTTACAGATGACATAAATGTCTATGTAGAAAAACTCAGAGTCTTCAACATTTAATAAATAAAACCTCAAATAAACTAATATAGGAAAGACAGAGGATACATGGCTGATATACAAAAGCTAATTGATTTCATATATACCAGCATTAAACTGGTATTTGAATTTTTTAAAAAGATACCATTTACAATACTCCCATCCCAAAACCAAAAATGAAACACTTAGGTATAAATCTAATGGGATATCTATTACATCTACGTGCAGATTCCTACAAAACTCTGATGAAAGAGATTGAAAAATTAAACGAAGGAGGAGATACTTCATGTTAATGTATTAGAAGACTCAATATTGTTAAGATAGCAGTTCTTCCAAGTTGATGTGTAGATTTGATGCAATTTCAGTCAAAATCACAACAAGCTATTCTATAGAAACTTGTAAACTTATTATAAAGTTTATATGCAAAGGCAAAAGAGCTGGAATAACCAAAACAATGCTGAAGAAGAGGAACTGTATTAGTCTGTTCTTATGCTACTATGAAGAAATATCCAAGACTGGGTAATTTATAAAGCAAAGAGGTTTAATTGACTCTCAGTTCCTTTCGGCTGGGGAGGTCACAGGAAACTTGCAATCATGGTGGAAGGGGAAGCAACATATCCTTCTTCACATGGCAGCAGGAGAGAGAAGTGCCAAGCAAAAGGGAAAAAGGCTCTTATAAAACCATCAGATCTTGTGAGAACTCACTCACTATCATGAGAACAGCAGCATCAAGGTAACTGTCGCTATGATTCAATTACCCCCCAGTAGGTCCCTCCCATGGCATGTGGGGATTATGGAAACTACAATTCAAGATGATATTTGGGTGGAGACACAGCCAAATCATATCAGAAACTAAGCTGGATGATTCAAATAATATGATTGCAAGACTTATAAAGATACAATAGTCAAGACAATGGCAATTTGATAGAAAAGGAATAGTCTTTAACAAATGATGCTGAAACAAGTGGTTGTTCATATTAAAAAGAAGGAACCCAGATACAGACCTTGTATTTTTCACAGAAATAAATCACATTGAATCATACATGTAAATGTGCAACAAAAATATATAAAACTTTCAGAAGAAAACATAGAATGTCTAGATGACCTTTGGTTTGGTAACGAGATTTGAGATATAACACAAAAGCATGATCAATGAAAGAAGCGATAGTAGTTGAACTTTATCAAAATTAAAAACTTTTGCTCTGTCTAGTACACAGTAAGAGAATGCAAAGACAAGGCACAGACATGAGAAAACATATGTTAAACCAGTGCTATCCAACATATACAAATAACGATTATAACCCAACAAAAGTAAACACATGAACCAATTTGAAAATGGTTCAAAGAATTGATGCTCACTAGAAAAGATATAAATATGGCAAATAAATGTATAAAAAGATACTTGACATCATATGTCATCAGGAATTGCAAATTAAAACAATTACCTGATATTCCTACACACCTATTAGTACAACTATAATCCAAAGACACTGGAAATAGCAGTTGCTGAGCAAGGATTCAGAGCACCAGGGACTGTCATTCATTGCTAGTAAGAATAAAAAATGCTATTTCTATTTTGGAAACGGCTTGGCAGTTTATTACAAAGTTAGACGTAGCCTTATCTTATGATTCAGGAAATAGACTCCAGCATATTTACAAATCTGGCTTGAACACCTATGTCAACATGAAAAACTTTATGTGAATGTTTATAATACCTTTATTCATAATTACCAAAAACTATTCTTCAACAGATGACTAAACCATGATATATCTATACAATGGAATATTATTCAGAGATTAAAAGAAAATGAGCCATCAAGACAAAAAGATGTGAATGAATATAAAATGCATATTGATACATTTAAAAAAGAGTCTGAGAAGGCTGTATGGTACAATTTCAAATATATGACATTCTGGAAAAAACAGAATTACGGTAAATGGTACAAACGGCAGTGGTTACTAGTGGGCCAGGGAAGGAGAATAAGATTGAACAGGGGAAGCACAGAACTACACAATTTAGTCTACATGCATATATTTTCTTATTCTGACAGATGAGAGAGCCTAGAAGCACTAACAGCCCAATAGCAATGAGCACACTTAGTGCATCTGTGTTTCTAACACTGTTGTTCACTGAAAAGACTCAGGTAAACTTGAAAACATCACTGATTGTAAGACTGGGGCAGCAGGAAATATACAGGATGATCCTGAAACTTCTTGTAGTACTAGAAAATAAAGAAGTTCTCCAAAACCACCTAACCAATAAGCAGACAAACAAACAAACCTACATACATTGATGAAGGTTTGTCAAAGGGACACAGGAGCCAACTGAAGGAAGTTCCAATGGCCATAACTAGAAAAATTTGAGCCATACAATAAACAAAATACTATTGGATTCTAACTCAAAGTATAAAATACATGCCCATGAATTATACTGATATGAATACACAATAAATGGGAGAGAAGAGACAGATCTGTGCAGAATTAGTTCAATAATTTATGTAGATATATCTCCCTCAAGAGATGGAGAATAAGTCCTCACTCTTTAGGTATGTGCTGTACAAAGTGTTTTCCTTGCAAAGAGTACACTATGGAATGGCGTTGGGGTAGGAGAGGTGTAACTTTCCATAAAGAAATCTGATAAACATTACTTCACCTAGATGGCCCAGGTTAGGTTGACAGTATATATTCTTATTGTGATGTGATGAAAATGGCACGTTATTTCTATGACTGTCCTCCTCCAAACCCATAACCCAATCTAATCATGAGAAAACATCATACAAATCCTGAGCTATTCTGCAAAGTGCTTGAGCAGTACTTTTGAAAACTGTTATGTCATCAAAAGCAAGAAAGGTTTGTGAAACTCTTCCAGTGCAGAGGCACATAAAACAATATGACAGCTTAAGGTATTTTGGTGCTCTAGATGAAGTCCTGGAACAGAGACAAACATGATACAGAAATAACGAACATTGCCGGGCGCGATAGCTCACCCCTGTAATCGCAGCACTTTGGGAGGCTGAGGCAGGTGTATCACCTGAGGCCAGGAGTTCGAGGCCAGCCTGGCCAATGTGGTGAAACCCCATCTCTACTAAAAATACAAAATTAGCCGGGAGTGGTGGCAAGCGCCTGTAATCCCAGCTACTTGGGAGGCTGAGGCAGTAGCTGGGATTCAACCCAGGAGGTGGAGGTTGCATTGAGTTGAGATCCCGCCATTGCACTCCAGCCTGGGCAAGAAAAGTGAAACTCCATCTCAAAATAAATGAATAAATAAATAAATGAATAAATAAATAATGAACATTGATTCATTAATTTTAATAACTGTAACACACTAACATAAGATGTTAACTATGGGGGCTGGGCAAGGGATTTATGGAAAATTAGTACTATCTTCTCAATTTTTCAGTAAATCAAAAAGTACTTTAAAAATAAATGTTTATTCTTAAAAACATTTACAAGGAAAATTCAACTAAATAAAGAAGAAAAAGCACAAAGTGCATGCTTCTTAGGAGCAGGATTCAAGTATTCAGAATTGCATACTTTCCCTTTGTAATTTTAGTGTTTTTCCATTTGAATTCTTTCTTTTCTTCCTTTCTCCCTTCCCTCCCCTCCCCTCCCCTCCCCTCCCCTCCCCTCCCCTCCCCTCCCTCCCCTCCCCTCCCCTCCCCTTCCCTTTTTTTCTTTCTTTCTTTATTTTCACTCACAGGGTCTCATACTGTCACCCAGGCTGGAGTGCAGTAGAGCCATCATGGCTCAGTGCAGCCTTCACCGCCTGGGCTCAAGCAACCTTCCTGCCTCAGCCTCCCAAGTAGCTAGAACTACAGGTGTGTGCCACCACACCTGGCTAATTACTGTATTTTTTGTAGAGGCAAGGATTTGTCATGTTGCCCAGGCTGGTCTCAAACTCCTGGATTCAAGCAATCTGCCTGCCTCTGCCTCCCAAAGTGCTGAAATTACCGGTGTGAGCTGTATCTCTCAGTCCTCAACTTGAATTTCTTTTTTATAAAAGGAGGAGAGAGACTAAAATGGGAAGGAAGAAGGAAGGAAGAGAAAATGAAAAGGAGAGAGGGAGGAACAGGGGAAGAGAAAGTGAGAGTGAAGGAGTAGACGGAAGAGACAGAAGGGAGGAAAGAAACCATTGACTTGCCCAAAATTACCCGCGTAATAATAGGTAAAACTAGAACTTAATTCTTAATTCTTTCAAATGCCAAAGTCCTCATATTATTAACCTTTTTTTCTCCCCTTTCTATACAGAGAGGATAAAATGACTACAGAGTCAGCAATGTGTCCATTGCTTAACTGGAGCTAAAAGAAATTTCATTTTTCACCCCTTTGGCAAATTCATTGAAAATGTACTCACTGTCAGATGTTACTGAACTAAATAACCCATTATAGTCTAAAAGATAAATGTGGATTTTGCCGAAGATGTTGAGAACAGTTAAGTCAATTCTACCTGCTTTTTGTTGTAAATCTTCTACAGAGCCAAATTTTATAACTTCTTTTGTCATATGTTCTTTGCATCATCATTGCACTTTGGTTTGCAATGGCAGATTCTGGGGCGTAACATTAGTTAAGTTGATGAAAAGGAAGTCATTCAAGTGTCTCTACAAAGTAAACTTTGTTTGAGGAGTTTACAGAGGAAATAACCTCTATTTAAGTGGAGTGAGAAAGTTCTTACTGCAATATTTTAAAGCTGTTTCACACATACAATATTCACTTTTTAATCAGGGGAGAATAATACATAATTTTAAAAAATACTTAAAGCCAGGATATAGTGATATTCTTCTTCAACACACTATATTACCCATGCAGTTAAAAGAAAGAGAATGTGCTTGGTTATTTTTTTTTTCCTTTTGTCTCCCTTTATTTTACAAGCCCAGGGGGATGCAACTCATTTTCTGTGTAATTATTTTAAGACTGAGTTAGAGAACACCCTTTTTCTTTATTCTTTTATCCTGTTGTGTTTTCGGTTGGGAAGAAACTAAGCCTTTCTAATAAGTTGTGAATGTCAAGACTAGAAAGAGTTCTAAAGACGTGAATCAAACCCCTGGAGTTAGTTGGGCTGTGGTGATTGTTCTAGAGCCCAGGGTGAATTTTCATGGGGCCAGGCAAGTGTCCTCTGCAGTTGTTAAGAAGGGTCAAGAAAACACCAATTTGCAAATTTCTGCATATTTTATTTATGTGAGTGAATATTATAATACAGATATAATATTATGAAAAATAAAATAATGGTCATTAAAACTTATCCCTATAAAAACTAATGATATAAGAAAACTACAGAAAGACTTTCTTCTTTTAAAGTAATTATTATCTAGGCCTCGCACAGTGGCTCATGCCTGTAATCCCAGCACTTTGGGATGCCAAGGCAGGCAGATCACCTGAGGGCTGGGAGGTCAAGGCCAGTCTGGCCAACATGGTGAAACCTCACCTCTACTAACAGTACAAAAATTAACTGGGCATGGTGGCAGGCGCCTGTAATCCCAGCTACTCAGGAGGCTGATGCAGGAGAATCGCTTGAACCCTGGAGGCGGAGATTGCAGTAAGCCGAGATAGCACCACTGCACTCTAGCCTACTAGCCTAGACAACAGAGCAAGACTCTGTCTCAGGAAATAATAATAATACAATAAAAAATAACTATATGACTTTATTGGTACTACTGAGGCAAAATGATATAAAAGGCACTTCCAGTTTTCCAAATCCCATTTCAGATATTAAAATAACACCAAGATTGTAGCATACACACATTAGGCATGTGTGGTTTTTAAAAAACTTAATTGACAGATATACATATATAATTATTTTATCTCATTTAAATTAGATTAATTTTCATGTGAACTAGAGAAATTTTATAGGTTATAGTAATCTACATCCTATTTTATCAAATTGCATCACATTATTTCACAATTTTATAACATTATAAGGAAAGCACCAGAATAAGAGTTAGCTCTTTGGTAGCTTCTCCGAACATCAGCCGAATCACTTGAAAAGGCTGCATGATCTTTCAAAGTTTTAATGTCCTCAAATTTAAAATGAGAATAATATTTGCTCATTTCATATTCCAGGGTCTTTAATCAATGACAAATAACATGGAGAATTTTTAAAAATTTAAGATAGCAACTATTTTTTAAGAAAGAATTGTAATTAAACATTTGACATATAGGTCATTGCTCTTTCACAAAACGTTAAACCTTCATAAGCAATTAATTGAATTTACTCATTTAAAATTTTATAAAAGTTTTACATACAAATAAATTAATATTTTACATGTGAAAATATTGAAGGGCTTCAAGATTAAAGAAAAAAGATTTTCTTTTTCTTTTTTTTTTTGAGACAGAGTCTCACTCTGTCGCCCAGGCTGGAGTGCCTCAGCCTCCCAAGTAGCTGAAAAAAAGACTTTCTAAATTAAAATAATATATATTTTGACTCAGTATACTGTCTTGTAAATAGAAAAAGATTAATAGTTATTATTTAGGAAAGATACAACTGGAAACCTTTCTAGTAAATAAATAAGAACAACATATTAACATTTATCAGTTATGAACATCATTTTAATACCCTTGAAGATACTAAAAAACAATTTGTATATATCAATATTTTGAATAGGAATTTTGATACTTTTGTTTACATTATATTTTTTCTTAACATTTTTACTTAGAGTATTTAAAAATTTAAACAATTTTAACCTTAATTATCATGTGATAATATATTACATGTATCTCAGTGTAAAGAATATTAATTACATAGGCTCTGAATTCATATTTCTAATACATTATGAGGGTATTGCTAAAATAGTAATCTTATAATAATTCTGGAGCAGGTATTAATTTCTTCCTGTATGACTAGGATGCTTTTCACTTGAAATGTTACCGTTGAACTTGATTCATTTCAGATTATACAATTCTAAATTTATAAATATTTAAATAAGAGCTTGTCAGAAGTTTACTTATGAAACTATTTACAAATAGACAAGGCAGTTTCACAAATAATATCTGGGATGATAATTTATAATATTTTGCAAAACAAATTGTTTCAATTGATACAAAAGTAATTTGGGAGCAATTGAGTATATACCGTAACTGATATGCTAATTATAGGTTGTTATTTATTAAAATAAATTTCCTAAAGGTGGACTTTTGCTAAAGAATTTGCAGTTTTGAAGCTAGTCTACAAATCAGACCAGCCCTACTCCAAATGATCAAATTCAGTAAGATTAAGCAATGTATCTTCTATGTTGTATTCAAATTGTCAAAATCTTAAGTATGTATCTTGTATCTCATTTTTATTTTTATAATTTGCCATGGGTAACAATAAGAGATAATATGTGTAATGTTGTAGTAACATATAATCCCATACACATTTTAGTTCGTTCCCAGAATGTGGCAGATAAATTCTTTCTTAAGAGTCCTAGATTCAACTAGTAACTTTCTTAAACACAATGAAATTTTTGTCATCCTTACTTTGTAACTAAAACCAATATTTTTCACTTATATTCTCTCATCAGTCTTAATTAAACCACTGGTCATGGGAAAACAGGCTTTTAGTTTTAGAGTTATGCAATATGTTAGATGAATGCCATATTTTTTTCTAATGGATCCCTAAATGGAAGCCACATTTTAATGTATTCAGCCCATCCCAAGTCATATCCTCAGTTTGAGAGTTTAGAAATTTTATTGTATACTTAGACGGTATAAAGCTTAAAATGACTGACTTCTACTGAAACATGTAGAAGACTAATATATACAATCAGAGATCTGTGTATTATTTTCAATAAAGACTATAACATCTAGATCAGATATTTATTTGGGCCTGGAGAGATCATCGTTTTTTGTTTTTTGTTTTTTTTTTTCCTCTAGGCAAACCATTGGAAAGCCAGATAATAGATGGCTGCCTGGAGATGATAACAAAAGAAAGGGGTATTATGTGGAGTATTCAAATCTCTCACAACATCAGACTTACATATCCTGATGTAATCACCTTCAGTATAGGGATCTAGCTACCAAGAAGATGTTGAGTTGCCCTGGATGACATTTTCAGTTCTTAACAACATGAGTAACATTGGCCTTTGTAACTATTTTTTCTTCTTTTCCATTCATTGTTGACTCACCAACTAAGCTTTTAATTAACCTTTTGGTTAACTGAAATAAAATAAAATAGCTACTATTAGTTAACATTTATTTTAAGTGCTTACAATGTGCTAGAAAGCATTCTCATCATGTTTCATTAATTATCTCATTGAATCCTCTCAACCATCCTGCTAAAAACCAACATTTTACAGATCAGAAAACTAAACTGTAGACCACTAAATTAACAAGACTGAATTGATGTCATCGGTAAACCACAGATGTAGTACTCAAACTCGAGTGTGTTTAAATATAAACTGTAAATCCCCAATCTCGGTGCCTTTCATTTCTCTTCATGCTAGGGCAATCTTGCTCTCATTTTTATCTGCATTTTGGGGAGTGTAAAACACTTCTAGATTTCATAATAGTACCACCAACATTCTTACTACAGATGACAAAGCTGAGTTTCAAAATAACGTGTTCAAGTTTCTCAGCTAGTAAGGACTAGTAAGGGACCTGAACCCGAATCTTCCTTTAAAACAGACACTTGCCGCAGAGGTGGCCTCCTCATGGTAAGCTCTGTTCTTCCATATGTGAACAAAATTCAATAACTGACTGGGCAAAAGAGCTCTTTGGAGTAGTTATTTCCTTGGGGAGTACTGCTGGTTAAGCCCACAGTGTAAAATCCAAAGGGTTTCATCATTATCAAGAACAGGTAAGTTCAGTATGGTATGTGCACTTTTCTTTAATTCATTTTTGCCATCCCTGCAGTAAACATGGTCACAAATAAACCTATCAAAACTCTCATTTAATGCCCAAAATATTCTCTTCATTGCCACGCAAACACTTATCTCTGCAGCCCTCTCAGTTATCACAGGGACAGCTAGAGATTTCCATTTTGAGGAAATTAACCTTTTATTGCCCACCACAGTTCTTCAAAGCCACTTGCTGTTGTTTCCATCTAAATTACTCAGAAGTGACAAATTGCAGCCACTGCATAAGAAAAGATTCTCTGGGAGGTCAAGGGCTTTCTTTCTCAGTTACAGAAAAAAAAAAAATAGATATTGTCAAATAACACTAAATTTACCTCGAAAAACATTTCAAGGAATCATGTAGTGGATTATAACAGAAAATGATCAATGTAATATTTTTGCAACAAAGATGAATGAAAATTATATACACATATGGTATGTGTATGTTTGCATCTGTAGAGTAACTCTAATGCTAGTTAAAACTTCTACTTACGGCATTTATCCAGATTAAATTAAATGTGAAATCAGGGAAAATTACAATCTGGGTATAAATGAGGCAGATGTAGACTGTGAAGTCACTTTGCTCATTCCATTATGGATATTGCATTAAAATTACATACCTCATGCCCTAAAAGCTGACGAAATAGTTTGGTTCCTTACTAAAAAAATTTCTTCAGTATATAGCATAATGCTCATAAGTAAGTGTAAAATGAATGAATGAACAAATGAAAGGGCAATAGGCAAATTTTGAAAAGCCTTTAACAAAGAGCATAACGGCTTACATAAATAAAAAAAACCTGTCATCTAAAATGCAAAACTCTCCCCGATTTTTTGGTCAGTCCTGAGGACCAGAGTCATTTGGAACAGAGCTGAGATCAATTTGAAAAATAAAATCTATATTTAAAAAGAAATTTTAAAGACACTAGTTCTGGCTGTTCTTTAGTCCGACAAAGTTAGTTAAAATCAGAGAATTATAAAGTATTCTCAATTTTCAGTTGACTTATTTTAAAAATACTTGATTTAATAGTAATTTTATTATAGCCTAAAATAATCGCAGCCTCGTAGAATTCAAGGTAATGGAATTTGTTTTATAGTATCTGCAATAGCCTCTTTCTTACATGGGTAACAGAAAGATGAATCACTTTGTTTCAGATTCTCATGTTGTGTATAAAGGTGGCTCCAGCCATCCCTGTTATTTCACAGTACCCTTAGTGTGTGGACTATCTTCTGCTTTGATAATAATGGATTTCTTTCCTCTTTGAATTTGCTACTGGTTAAAACATTTTGTAAAACCTTGAAGGTGTACTTGGCTTTCTGCTATTATTATCTCCATCTATAGTTATACAGAAATTTAAAATATGTGATTTATAATCAAACATTGTTATAAAAGTAGTTTGTGGTTTTTTTTTGGTTTTTTTTTTTTTTTTTTTTTTTTTTTACAAAGAGGACTTCATATAATTTTCAGAGAAACTTTTAAAAGATGTATGCTTGGGAGGCTGAGGCGGGAAGATCACCTGAGGTCGGGAGTTTGAGACAAGTCTGACCAACATGGAGAAACCCCGTCTCTACTAAAAATACAAAATTAGCCGAAACATGGTGGTGCATACCTGTAATCCCAGCTACATGAGAGGCTGAGGCAGGAGAATCTCATGAACCCGGGAGAAGGAGGTTGCGGTGAGCCGAGATTGCGCCATTGCACTCCAGCCTGGGTGACAAGAGAGAAACTCTGTCTCAAAAAAAAGAAGCTTATTTTCATTTTATGGATGAAGGTACAGTGCCTAGTATAGCCTAACTGCTCAATAACTTATTATTAAATAGATAAAAGAAGCTCATAAAGTTAGACAACTTTCCTAAAGTCATGTAGAAAGTGTATACCAGCCTAGGAACTTAGCCATCTCACTGTTTGTAGTCTACCCTCGGATTATTGGGGAAGTATGTGTGGAGCACCAAGTACCTGCTTTGCAGAAGGAATGTTCTCAAAATTCACTTTAAAGCCAGCTTTATTTCTCTTTTTTTTTGCATATGGGCTCAGACATTTTTCATCCCATACTTTTAAGAGATAACCATTAAATGTCGTTGTTTTTATGTTGTAGTAAGCCTCTGAATCATCTGTCTTCTTAGAATAAAGGCATCAAATGGTGGAGCCTCAATTTTAACATGCTGTTTGGTGAATTAACATTTGCTCTAATAGTCCCTCTTTATCTTTACAACCTGAGGACAATTTATAAAAGTTTCAAATCTCTGTCTTAAATAATAGTATCTGAAAATTTTCTCTTTTTAAAAGAAAGTATGTAGTTAGCAGTGGACCCTACAGATTATTTGTCTTCTTCCTTACTGAACCTAGCAGTGCTCCATATGCCATGTGCATCTGTGGAAACTGACCTCGTCTCAACTTTAGTAGTAGACTTAGTTTAGGTAAAGACAGTTGGCTTTGGAATTTCCTGAGTGACTCAGGGGGTGAGCAGTAGGACTATGTTTGTCCCATCACACTGAATATAAGGACTTACATTTTTCTATATATTGAGAAATATGACTGTTTTGATTATTAATTGCTGCAGCACAAACACTCTTTCCCTCCCACTAAAAAAAAAAAAAAAAAAAAACAAGAACAGAGCAATGGTTTAAACAATGGCCATTTATTTAATTCACAAACCAGTAATCTGGGCAAGACAATGTGAGGATAACTCATGTCCATTCCATGTGACATCAGCTGGGCAGCTGGACTGGGAATGGAAGATTCACATTTAAGATAGTAATCTACGTGAATCATTAGATGGTGTGGGCTGTTCCCTGGGAGTTCAGCTAGCCACAGTTGCTCTTCATGGGGGCCTGTTCTGGGGCTTGTTAGACTTTTGCACAGTATGGCCATTGGGCTGCAAAAGCAAGTGGTCAAAGACAGACAAAGTAGAAGCTACCAGTATTTTAGGGCTTGGGTCTAGGAGAAAGCACAAATTCACTTTTGCCATATTCCATTGTTCAAGTAGACATAGCTCTTACCCACATTCAAGGGGATGGTACCTAGAACTCATCTCAAGATGGAGAAAATATCAAATTATTTGTGGCTGTCCTTAATGTTGCATGATGAGTAAGAAAACCTGTAGCAGTGATAGACACTATCTTGAGATCAAGAGAGGCACAAGCTTTTAGGTGAATTTAATCCAATAGATTTCAGATTTATGAGAAGAACCTGAGTCTTTGAAAACAATGAGCCACTTAATCAACCTGCCTGAAAATGTCACTATGTGTGAGATTCCACCTATGTGAGATAATAAATTCAATACTTTTCAAAGCAGATCAAATTTAGAATATTTGTTAGTTGTGTTAAAAAGATAAACTGAGGTAAATATAATTTATATAATGTATTTCAACAAACAGTAGTTCATGAATAGGGCAGCTCTAAACAAGAAGTGGTTCTTCAATGCCATTGAAAAAGCATAAAGGATATGCTTTTATAGAATGAATCAGAAGATAATACAAAGAAAATATTTAATTGATAAGCATCATAAAATTGCCTTATTTGCTTCATCCCACTAAAAATCCCTAGTTCTGTAATCATGTTATCTGGCTTCCTTTTATTGGTTTAAGCTTAAGTTCTGTTTTTCTTTAATACAGGCATTTACAAGAAATGACCCACGTTTTCTGCCTATATTTGCAACTTAAGCAAGGTTAAAGTTATTTTCAAGGCCTAAGTGGCTTGGTTAGCTCAGGGATTTTTCAAACCTGATCTTCATTTTAATTTGCTTTAATAGTTTCTACTTAAGCTATTGTAACTGATACAAAGTCATGCCAGGATTTAAAAGACAATATGGAAAAATTTGATCTGGTTTATATCTCTAAAAGCCTGTAGTTAGAAAGAAAAAGGTAAGTGTGAGAATCAGTAAAAGAAGGAGGAATAAATTATTTAATTTCTGTTTCTTAGAAATGATATGGGTCATACTAAATTTATTCTTAAACAACAAAGAACAACTGAATTAGTGCTAATTAGTAATGTGCCAACTCCCTTGAGCCAAATGAAAATTTCTTTATTATCAAGAGTGGATAGTGATGCGTTATTTGATTTGTTTTACAATCTCTGTGGCAGATGTTAACTACATTCTAATTAATTTACTAATGGAATTTGAGCACTAATTGGCATTTTACAAAATCTTCAGAATTGTAAAAAAAAATAAGATGTTGTACAAGTCTTGTCAGAAACAATTGGCTTATCTGTCATTCTATCAATCAAAAATTTTCAATATTGAGAACTTTGAAATCTGCCTTGAGTAATAATCTAGGACTAGTTTGTATGTTAAAAACACTAAATTTCACAAAATAAAAATTCATCTTTGAGCATTATATTTTTCCATTTCACCTGTCTTGTAAAATGAAAATAATAGCCAGAAAAGCATTATATTAAGTTTATCTTTCCTTCCTTCCTTCCTTCCTTCCTTCCTCCCTTTCTTCCTTCCTCTCCTTCTACCTCTCTTTCTCTCTCTCTTTCCTTCTCTCTCTTTCTCTTTCACTGCTTAATAAAAATAACTGAATTGGTAGCGTTTATATCTACTAGAATGAGATGTCACAAATTCTTTCCAGTATTAGTATTATCTAAGAAATTTATGCTAAAATTTTAAACCCCACACCTGAGAGAGTATATTTTGGTAAGTGTAAATAAAATCGGTAAATTACAAAGTATTTCATGTGATCCTGTTCAGGGACTGCTCCGTGAGAAAATATCTGATGAGGAAAATTAAGCGGGCAGTGGCATGAAAGGGAAAGGGCAAGAATGGACCCAAATGCAGATCCAAATGTAACTAAATAGATCAGTTAGTCTACAACCTGCCACAAATGTGGGTTTTAATTCCTAATAATGACCCTGAGTTACTTCATTTTAAAAATTATAGCCTAAATCATCAAATATGTTTGATCAATAGAATGCTATAGTTACTAAATT
Source organism: Pongo abelii (assembly GCF_028885655.2). NCBI lineage: Eukaryota > Metazoa > Chordata > Mammalia > Primates > Hominidae > Pongo > Pongo abelii. The sequence goes on from NC_071988.2 coordinate 27,682,189, forward strand.
TAAAGTATAATTGAGCATTTTTAAAATGCATGTTTCTGAATGCCCGTATTTGAGACCAGAAGATGTAATTTGTTTGAATAAACTCAAACAAGATTTTTTGAGATGCATATTTTTAAAAACCATTCTCTATGCAAAATAAGTAAGAATATGACTTAGTAAAAAATATCTTTGACTAAATCAGGCATAAAATAAAGTATTAGTACTTGTAAAACCTTCTATAACATGAAAACGTATAATAAATGTTCTTATGCTAATTATACTTCTACAACCATGATTAAATTCCCCCAGTCCCAAACTCCTGTCTCCAGCGCTCTTTCTTTCTCTTTCTCTCTCTTTTGCTCTTTTGCTCTCTCTCCTCTCCATACCTCATTGTCATTCTCATTAAGTGGGCATACTAACACAGGCTGTTATTTGGGACCTTGGTGAAGTATTGTACTCTCTCATAGCCTAAATGTCCTTATTTTAAAAATAAGCACTTTTATGAGATGATTTCTCATGTTTTAAAGTTCCGTCTCATTTCTCTGTCTCTTACCAACTCCTCTCTTTGTGTGTATATGTATACATATGAATTCACATACATTTATACACATATATATGCATCCAATTACTCTACTTTGATGCTCGCTGCTCACATCCAGCATTATGTTTAATATTATTTCAATTTATAGCATTTTAATAGATTCACATGTGAAGATGATTAAGTAATGTAATATGCATAATTAATCCCGTCAATGCCAGCACCCCAAAGATTATATATAAATATTTGTATGCCTCTGAACAACAAAACACATAACTTAATTTAGTATTTGTTATAACCCTGAGAAGGAAATCTACCAGTTTAAATTTGTTGTAGTATTGCTGCATCTAATAACTGACAAGATGAGATAATCTTTCTTGCTCCCATTAGTCCCAAAATTTAATGCTTCTGTGAAAAATAGAACATTTCTGGACCTGCACAGGTGAGTCTTATTATCTTCACAAATAAACCCAGAAATAGTTGGTCTTAATAAGCTGCCTCTGTCTGCTTTCGTAAAAACTGTAAAAAAAATGGAATGACATCGTATTGAGAGGGGAAATATAGAAAAAAGCATGTAAGAATTGTAAATCTGTTATGCTTGTCACAATGTCGAATGGGTACAGAATAAATGAAGAAATATACACTTCTTCAAATTTTCATATCTGTCCTCTGGTACATACCATTTTTGCTGACCTACGCAAGGCTGTAAGTCCGTTATATTTCTGAAAAAGGTTTTTATGGCCTTTTGATATTGGATATTGTCAATTTATTCATATTTTACTTAAATCTTTATATTACAATAGGAATTTGACATAACCAGCTAACAAAGTATTATAAGGTTTAATACAGTACATTTTAGACAAATGGATAATACTTCACAGACTCCAAGTTGGATTGGTATTTTGCTGGGTGGTCTGTCTCATGTATAGAAGATACACGTCACTTCTGAGCACATTAAGGGTATGTTCCTGCATAAATGGTAAACACTCGAGTCATTAAAATGTAAAGAGTGCAGTAGGGGAGAAAGTTCAAAGGAACATTGAAGACAGGCCAGTTTGGGAGATTTTCCTGTTCTTTTTTTTTCTTCCTTAATTTATTCTGTTTTATCTTCATCTTCAAAACTTATTTACCAGTCTTGCTTCAGTGAGGTGAGAACCTGATTAAGGATAAGATGTTAAGGAATTAATACACTGCAGAATTGACTCCCTCTCAAGTTGCATTTATTTGTTAAAATAGGTAATATCTTTAATCCAGCATCCTTGAAGCATGGTGTATTTGGCATTACTCATATAACTGAGCTAACCCCTCCCTTACACACACAGGCACACACACAAACACACCAATATATTAATTATTACCTACTATATCAGTCCTATTGGCAAGTCACCAATGTCAACCACTATAATTTCTGGTTAAGGGTCAGCTTTTTCTCCAAGTTTATATTTTCTTCCTTATCTCATGGTTTAGTTAAACACCAAAAAAAACCAATAAAGCATCATCTTGGTGAATGTCGAAAATCTTGTGTTAACTTGCACTCCATTATGTCACTTTAGCCACAAAATAGAGCTGAACCTATTATAGAAATTCCTAAAAATCTATTCCACTGAGGAAAATAAAAAAGAACAGACTTGTTTCCAGGAAAGCTAACTAAATCTATTGTCCTAACCTAGGACTTGTACTTCTACTTGGAGGCCTATGTTTGTGTAGTACAATGTCAGCCCTGGAGCTCTTCCCAAGGGAAAACAACACCATAGTATTGCCAAGAATTATCCTGACTTAACCTCTGCATTAATTACTACAACAGCCTGAATGCTACCCTAAGTCATTCTCATTAGCCTGAGGCCCCCCTTATATGCAGCATGAATACACCAAAACATCATAAAGAAATCCCTTTTCGCAGCCTCTCTCTTCCATTAATTGGCTTCAATGTCTCCTCAATTCAAATTTCGTGACAAAGTGATAACGATTACATCAACCTGGGGAACAGATGGCAGAAAACCTGAGTTCTGGCACTACTGCTGCCAATTATGAGATTTGTGATCTTGGAAATTCACTTGACTTCTGTATCTGTTTTCTTATAAAGTAAGAAAAATCATGTCAGCCTCACAAGATTGTTGTGAGGTTTCAAAGAAAGATGTTTAAAACAAATTTGAAGCATATTATGATGAAAGGCATTTCCATTATTATAATAATTACTGGTTACTTGGCAGAAAGAAAACACACACCTTGTTCAATGGTATAACACCTCCTGGTATTCCTCACTACACTGGTACTGCAATTATCGGCATGTCTTTCTACAAAGTCATATATAATGGATTTCAGGTCCTTAAAAATAATTTCTAATAATATTATGTAACATATTCTTCTAAAATTTGGTGTTTTTAAAGGCAATTCAAGAAAAGGGGACCTTGTAGAAATATTTTCCTATACAGGGTGGTCTATAGACTGGTACCCACAATGAATGTTAGTTGAAGAAATGAAAACAAATGTTTGAAAAGTTTTTATAGAACTTTGGCCAATAACATCATGTCCGTCGAATAATAAAAATTAAGACTGCATTTTATATGTCTTTTTATTTATTTTCTATTAGTTCATTTGTACTCTATTTTACAAAGTTTGGGTAAACAACAAATTGAAAAACAAAATTCCTCAGCAGAGGTAGATTGAGAAACACTGGTTAAGAAAGCATTGTCCAATGCTCTATTTAGCATTGTTTTATAAACAGGATAGATGCCACCCGTGTTACAATGTATTTCATCAACATTCCCTATAGAACTTTCTAAGGTTAATTAACGTCCTCGTATAAATGCTTATGCAAATATTGGAGCTCATGATTCCCTTAGTCCAGATATATAACAGTTTATTAAAAATGTGAAAATATCTTGACAATAGATGTTAGGTTATGATTTTCTATAAAAATTGACTACAAAATAAATGGGTATTAATTCAAATAGATTGTTAATGATTAAGATGCCTACTATTAAACTACAAAAATAACTATCTAAAAATTGAAATATCAAAAAGGAAAGGGAGACAAATGATAAAAGACTAAAGAAAATAGTAAAGGCCAACAGAAATCATTTCAGAAAAACTAGAGAAAAAAGGGAGATACGACTTTCAAGTTTTAAAACAGCCCTCTAAAAAAAGTAGAATAAGAAGATAAACTAAAATGTCTGTCAAGTAGAAAAACAGAAAAATCTTGAGTATATGAAAAATTTTCATTTGAAAATTGTGTAATTATTAAATTATTGCATACTGTAAAGACAATTTATTTTCAAAATCTGACCTTTAATCTTAAATCTGTAAGTACATTGAGAAAGAAAGCAAAATCTAATGTTGACTTAAAGTCAATAGGTACTCTGTAAGAGACACCCTATTGAAGATTATGTAACATGACCTCAAATATTATTGACAGATTAGTGTTCTACACCATTCTTAAAAGGTGCTTATGCAGCCTTATATCCACTTGATGAAAAATATAATTTTACTATTTGTTCTAATTTAAGCTTTGTCATGGACTTATTTGATCTTGATAGAGTTTCTTAACCTCTTAAACCTCTAGGTATCTCAATTTTATTTTAAAAAGTCATCATTCTTCTATTTAACTGGCTCCCTTTTTAAAGTTTTCTTTACTGGTTTCTCTGTATTTCTTCAGTCTCTAGATGTTGTAGTAACCAAGAGCTGATCCCCAGGGTCTCTTGCCCTCTCTATCTGTACTCACTCCCTAGGTGACTTCATCTAGGATGATGGTTTTAAATAGCATCAAATAATTCATTAAGCTTACAACATTCAAATATTTATCTCCTCTTGCCTCAATATTTCTGTATTTATTTGCCCACTCTTCATCTCCAATTGATTGGCTAATAGGCAACTTAAACCTATATAACTGAATACAACTCTACCCAGCCCCTAAACATGCAGTCTCCCTCATCTCGCTCAGTTCAGTTTGCGTGACCTAAATACCATGAAATTGTGATTTCCCTCTGTCTGTAATACTATACATCTAGTCCTTACTATGGTATTTGGCTCTGTTTATGAAATATGTCTATATTCCCAGCACTTCCATATCTATTGCCACATCCTGGTCCAAACCACTGTTACCTCTTATTTAGATTATTTCATTAGCTGCCCAACCCTCCACTCATAAATCATCTCACCCTCCCCACAGTTTAGTCTTTACACAGTCAGCAAAGTGATCATTTAATCAGTAAAGCTGATCGTATTACTATGCTTAAGATTCATCAATGGGAACTATCCAGCCCAGAGTACAAGACAAATTCCATCATTGCTCCACGAATGATCTGGCCCTACATTCTTCTGGCCCTACATGATCTGGCCCTACATTCTTCTCTGACCTAATCGCCTTCAGATGCCCCTGGCTTGTCCTCTTTCAGTTACTGGAACCCATGTTCCAACCTCAGGGATTTGACCTTGCCTGTCACTCTGTATTGATAATGGCTACTCTATATGAAACAGTATTAACATCCATCTCTTCCATCAGAACTCTCAAATCTTTCTACTTTGCTTTATTTTTTTCCTGCATAGTTCTTAAACCCACATAACAAATGTAACGTGTATTTGTTAATTAATTTTTTGTATGTATACCTATCATTATTTATGTAAACTGTATAATGAGGCAAATTTAGTTGCTTTACTCACAGTTCCAAATTCAATATTCAAATTTAGAACAGCACCTGATCTATAATAAACACTCAACAAATATTGCTGGGTACTTAAAATAAGTATAAAATGGGCTACCATTTCCTTTTTGAATAATTAACAGCTACTAGCCCTCATGGTTTCAACAGAAATATCTTTTCAGAAGACCTCTTTTTCATTTCTCTAGTCATCTCCTTTATCCTTTCTCCACCAAATTCACAAATCTGTATAATTTTAGTCTTATTTAATTTCTCTTCTCCTCTCTGGTTATTTCTTTTTTCTCTTTCCTTAGAGATATGGCTGTGTCTACCAGGGCTTAGATTAGTGCTGCTCATCCTGTGTGATCAATATTTGAGAAAAAAGGTAATTGAATAGTAAACTGGGTGGAATATATTAACAGGATGGCATTTGATGTCGGTTGAAACTAATAGGTGATAAAGATACAGTGAGAAGAGCTAGGTAATCAGGATTCTGAACTCTCTCTATCATGTCATATAACTTTGGAAAATTTTCTACTGGTCCTTATGACTATGCTTTCCAAAATAAAATAAAATATAATTTTTCAAAAATCTTTTCCTAGCATAATAATCAAACATCCTATTGAAGCTATATCTTTCTAACATTTTTTAAAAATTGAGAACAGAGAAACTAGTAGCATTTCTCTGGGAAACCTTATTTATCACTGTTATAATTTTGGAAATAAGGGATTTCAAAGTGTAAATTATAGAGGGTTGTAAAAATAAAATGTTAGTAGGCATACTATAAAAAAACCTAGGTTAGGCTTCTCTTTCTTTATTAAACTCTTAAAAGAATTGTAACTTTTGCATGGATCATTAAAACATGATAAAAGTAAAGATTCATGTATTTTATGCCCAAAAGGTATTAAAATAGCTGCTGTCAGTTTACTATACTTAAAAATAAATTATACACTAAATATATTTGAATATATTTGACTATGTTGAACTCATTTTTATACATACTTACTAATTATAATTATGATAACTTTAGTTGCATTATTGTTAATTTTCACAACCACCCCCATTATTTCCATCTCACAGATAGAGAAAGGGGGGTCTAGAAAAGTTTAATAATGCACCAAAAAGAACAGAACTAGCAACAGGTGGACCTATTTTTGTGTGTGTCTTTCTTCTTATAGTTGTTTGTTTTTTAAAATGGTCGATGGTCTGTCTTCTTAATATTAGAAAATATTTGATTCACACAAAAAGACAAGAACATATATTCATAACTTACAAAGCAAAATAATAAAATAAATGCCCATGAGTATTTCACTCAACTTAAGAAATTGAACTTTGCTCAAGCTACTAAAGTTCTCTTAGTACGTATTTCATTCCTGTCTTCCTAATCCAGGGATAATCAGTAATCTACTGTATCTTTTTTAATTTTTGTGGGTACATAGTAGGTGCACATATTTATGGGGTGCATGTGATGTTTTGATACAGTCACAGAATATGTAATAATCAAATCAGGGAAACTGGGGTATCCATCATCTCAAACATTTATCATTTATTTGCACTAAGAACATTCCAATTCCACTCGTTTAGTTACTTTTATATATACAATAAATAATTGTTGACTGTTGTCACGCTGTTGGGTTAGCCATTACTAGATCTTATTCATTCTAACTAAATTTTTGCAACCATTAACCATACTCAGTACCCCCTCCCCACTTCTGCTACCCTTCCTAGTCTCTGTTAACCATCATTCTACTCTGTATTTTACTTTAAAAATTATTTCCTTTTTTCTTTTAATACTTTAGACATATGTTTTTGATCTTCTTAAAATGGAAACTTATTGAGCATATTCTTTCTTAGCTTTTTTCCTCTTAAAACTAGGATGAGTTCATGTCCTTTGCAGGGACATGGATGTAGCTGGAAACCATTATTCTCAGCAAACTATCACAAGATCAGAAAACCAAACGCCGCATGTTCCCACTCATAAGTGGGAGCTGAACAATGAGAACACATGGACACACGGAGGGGAACATCACACACCGGGGCCTGTTGGGGGTTGGGAGTTAGGGGAGGGATAACATTAGGAGAAATACCTAATGTAGGTGACAGGTTGATGGGTGCAGCAAAGCACCATGCACGTGTACACCTATGTAACAAAACTACACATTCTGCACATGTAACGCAGAACTTAAAGTATAGTAATAAAAAAATTATGTTATAATGATTTATAAATATTAATGGATATAGCTTTAATTAATTCATTTTCATTAACATAAGGTATTTCTTTGTAAACTGTAAATAATTATTCATTCTTCTATTGGGCACTTAAGTTGTTTTCAGGTTTTTACTCATTTAAACATGCTGCTATGAACACTCTTGGATATAACCTACTCTTTCACTATGGCATTAAGTAAAAAGCAAAATGACTGGATTTATGTTCTTCATGTAGTTTAATTTGAAAGCCTGGTTTCATAACAGTTATTCCTTATTCCTTCATATGTAATGGCAAAATAATATGAAGTGTGATTATTTTAGTCATAGGGTTTTGGCTAAGGTGCCACAAAGTCAAGAAAAATTCAACAGTTTTTAAATACTCCTATATTATAAAGTAAGACATAAAACTGCCCTTCAGCTAAGATTTTGAGACATATCCTAAAAATGTTAAATCATCATGTTCCACTCCCTTCCAAGTTACAGAGAGAACAAACATTTCATTAAGAGGTTGATGGTAGTAAGGATTTCTTGAGAGAGCGCTATGGAAGGAGAAGAGACACCAAATAAGGAGGATCAATGGGGGACAGTTTTGGAGAATTTGAAATGTGTTCCTTGGAATCTGAGAGACAGGTACTGGTATCTAAATCGTGACTGAAGAGTCTAATACTAAAGTTACCCCTGTGGTGGGTCAGAATATAGAACACTTCCAAGAATATTCAAAACATATTGGGACAGGAATGTTTTCGTATTTCTCATGGGCCAAATGATAGGGCAATGAAAAAGTAGCCAGGTGTCAAACTGATTTATTCTAAAACGACTCTGCCTAATAGGACTACTAGAAGGAAAAAAAAACGGGGGGTGGGGTGGGGGGGGACCTGAAAAAGGGAGAAGACTGCCAAAATCTAGGAGTCTGTAGTGGAATTTTTATGTGGCCATCTGGAGGAGACATTATTCACAATTTAAATCAATGAAATTATGAGAAAGAGCCTCTCTCATGATAGTTTTCTAAAAAAATTGCCAAAGCCAAAAAAAGTAAAATAATTTATAAAAACACTTCCCTGAAAGAAAGCCAGCCTTTATATCTGTTCCTTCAAGAATGCAACAACACCAGCTATGCCTGTTGCATTAGTTCAGTAAAATATTTTCTGTCTTTGATTCTTCTTCATTCTGTAATCCTAGAGCATCTAAACAGCAATTAAGAAGTGAGGAAACACTTAGAGAGATAACCAATTATGCTTTCCTATCTTCAGTGCAGGCATCCTGTCCACATTCGGATGTTGACTAAACTAGGGGAAGAAAGCAATTTCAAATCAAATGAGACTTCCAATATTACACTGGGTTTAAATTTTTTTAATCTCTAGAAAATATTTATTCATTTTTGTTTTATTACCTACCAGTGGCTGCAGAAGTTTGTACTACCTGAAAATAACCAGAAAAATAAGTGATACATGCTCAGTTTTTTTTTCAGTGTCAGGAGAAAAACAAGTGATAAAAAGAGTTTGTAATGAACCATCTTGTAATAATAATAAAATTGTTTCCTACTTGTATCCTACCAAGTCAAGCTTTCAATAAACTACATGTATATGAATTAAATAGATGGTTATTTAAATGCATAAATGAAAGAAGCAGTTTTTACACACAACCTATAGTTAACTTTATGTAACACGTATTTATTGATAAGATACTATGGTAGACAGAATAATTGCCTCTCAAAGATACCACATCCTAATCTTCCAAATCTATAAATATACTATACTAATGGCAAAAGGGATTGTGCAGATATGATTAGATGAAGAATCTTGAGATGGAGATTTTTCAGGATTATCCATGTGTGCCCAATATAATCACAAAGGTCCTTATAAGAGACAGGCAAGAGGGTCAGAGTCAGAGGCAGCAGTAGATGTTGCAATGATGAGGAAGAGGCTATGAGACAAGCAGCACAGGCGACTTCCAAAATCTGGGAAAGGCAAAGAAACAGATCCTCCCTTAGAGCATTCACAAGGAATAGAGCCCTTGATTTAGGACTTTTAACCTCCAGAACTATAAAATAATAATTTTATGTTGTTTTAAACCAATACATTTGCAGTAATCTGTTTCTATTGCAATCAAAACTAATAATGATACTATGTACTCAGCTCTTCTAGGTGATAAAAATACATAGATGAACAAAATAGAGAACTATTCTATACGTGGTGCTTGATGCTTTGCACAAATCCAAGGCTTATTTTTTTACAACAGTATAAAGTAGGTATAATTAGCTCTTTTAACAGATGATGAGAAAAGAGATCAAAGAGTAACGTTTTCATTGTCACAGAGCTAATAGATGAGCTACCTGTCTCCGAGAGCCTGTGATCTTTACACTCATTAAATTATCTCCTTCACATAAGTGGAAAGTATATTGCAGCATAAAGTAGGCTTATGCACCAAAGATTTACTTTCTGAGATACAGCTTGTTTCGCCATTGTTGAGGGAGATAGGAAAACAGGTATGGAGAAGAGACTTCTACTTGAAGAGTTTGAATTCAATTTCCTTGACACAAGATGGACCTAAACATCTAAATCAAATAAAAATAAAAACTTTTGATTTAATTCAAATATTATTTTAGGAGAAAATTGCACTATAGACATGAATACATGATTATTATATATACGTATTTTCAATGTGGCTTTTTATTTATGATTTAAAAAACCAAAATGAAACAGAAGTTGCATCAATAAAGCACGTCCCGTAACACAGTTATTACTAATTATGTCTTTGGAAAATCATCACGTAAGAGTGGGTTTTAGTAATTATTCAAGGGACAATTGATAAAGTTCTCTTCTCATATTCAATTATTTCTCTACAAACAGTTTCCTCTTTCATATATACTCGTATGTGTAGATTTCTGCTTATATACATAGCAATTATGGATTCCTATATCCTTATAAGCTTTGCCTCCAAATAAAAATCTAGTCATATATGGCTACAAAATACTTTAATTCATGAATGAGGCGCATACTATTTGATGTTCAGTGATGAAGAAAATATATATGAACTATGAAATTTTTATTACTAACAAGGATATGAAGAATGTCGGCATATACAGAAGATGGTCAGATGAGGAAAAGTATAAGCTGGTCTATTAAGTTTTTAAAACAGAAGATACCAAAAGTGAAACTCTTCATCTTTAACAAGAAAATCATGTTTAAAGTAAAATTATAGATGCTGCTTTTTATTAGGGGTCAAAATTTTTACTAATCTGGCTTTTAAAATGATAGAATGGATTGAAAAGGAAGGCTAAGAAATAGTTTCTTAAGGGAGGTGTTTATGGATGGAATGTATTAATACTTTTTTTTTTTTTTTTTTTGAGACGGAGTCTCGCTCTGTTGCCCAGGCTGGAGTGCCGTGGCACGATCTCGGCTCACTGCAAGCTCCACCTCCCAGGTTCACGCCATTGTCCTGCCTCAGCCTCCTGAGTAGCTGGGACTACAGGCGCCCACCACCACGCCTGGCTAATTTTTTTTGTATTTGTAGTAGAGACGGGGTTTCACCGTGTTAGCCAGAATGGTCTCGATCTCCTGACTTCGTGATCCACCCACCTCGGCCTCCCAAAATGCTGAGATTACAGGTGTGAGTCACGGCGCCCGGCCATTTGTACATTCTTACTTGTGCTGAATGTTTTCTTTTTCATTTCAATAGCTTTAGGGGTACAAGTAGTTTTTGGTTACGTGGATGTATTATATAGTGGTAGAGTCTGAAATTTTAGGGTATCCATCACCCGAGTAGTGTGCATTGTATAAGCTGAATGCTTTTTAAGCATTTTGGTCAAAAGCAAGTGGAAAAACCCCAAGATCCTCAGAAGTTGCTCTTAGCCCCAGCTCATTTTAATAATAATAATTAAAAAGCAATTTGCTTGGAAATAAAAAAGGTATTTATTCTTAAATCATATCTTGCCTGAAGATTTTTCACCTGGGGTGAAAACAACATTCGTAAGCCCATTAGTTCTTTTCCCTAAAATAATTCATTTAAAAAGTCATTAGCTTAATAAAAAGGAATTGATAGAGGGCCTTTAGGGATTCTACTCTAAATCTGAGGGATTTGCCTCATTAAAACTCAATTGCAGGACCAAAGCCTCCTGTATGTGCTTGTGATGGAAAGAGAGAAAGAGAAGTTTTGATATAAAAATCTTGCCTAGTTTTATTTGAAGATATTTGAATAAAAATCTAAAAATCATCTTAAATGATATTTTAAAAGATTTCTTCTTTAGGATATTTACATTTTTCCTAATAGAAACGTAATGTTACTTCTGGATGTCATTATTATGAATTTAAAAGGGCTAGATCCCACTATGTCTCATAGCTAGGTTAGAAATTTTACTTTGTGATAGTTTCATTATAAATTAAGCCATAAATTTTTCTACATTATTTCTACTACACTGCTACAAATTTAGCACTGAGTAAGTTTAATAAATTGTAAACATTATCCAACAATGTATAAGTCACAGAAGGAAAATAAATTTAGTTTTTCTTTAGTTTTTCATCCTAAGATTGAAAAGATGTTGGCTGACCAAAATCTCAGAAATCACCACTTAAGAAATCATTCATGTAACCAAACACCACTTGTTCCCCAAAATCTATGGAAATAATAATAAAAATAATCATAATAATAAAAAGTGTTGGGGCCTGGTGGATGATTGGATCATGATGGCAGACTTCTCATGAATGGTTTTGCACAATCCCTCTTGTTACTCCCCTAGTGTGAGTGAGTTCTGAGAACTGATCATTTAGATGTGTAGGCTGGGCACAGCAGCTCACTCTTGTAATCTCAGCATTGTGGGAGGCTGAGGGGGCGGGATCACTTGAGCCCAGGAGTTCGATACCAGCCCTGGCAAAGTGGCAAAACTCCGTTTCTATGAAAAATAAAAAAATAAAAAAATAAAAGCTAGGCACTGTGGCGTGAGCCTGTGGTTTCAGCTATTCTGGAGGCTGAGGTGGGAGGATTGCTTAGGCCCCAGAGGTCGAAACTCCAGTGAGCCAAGATTGTGCCACTGCACTCCAGCCTGGATGACAGAGTGAGACCTTGTCTCAAAAAAAAAGAAAAAGAAAGAAAAAAGAAAAAAAAAGTGTAGAGAACCTCCCCCCTTGCTCTCTTGTTCCCGCTTTCACCATGTGACAAGTCTGCTCCCACTTTGCCTTCTCCATGAGTAACAGCTCCCTGAAGCCTCCCAAAGAAAGAAAAAGAAAAAAGAGGTGGCTGAAAATGGAAACCTAAGAATTTTGGAAAAGGATGATAATAACATACTTTTCACTTTTTGTAAGTACTTCTTTTTTCATTACCTTAAAGCTATTTAAAAATCTTTATGCTTGATAATATGAGCGCTTTAAGAAGTACTATGTGGAAGATAGCATAGTAGTTGATAAATTTGATTCTCTCCTTGTGGAAAGCTTGATGAGCTATGTTGCTACCTTTGTCATTACTTCCAAAGACCTCATGTGTCAGAGGATAATGACAACAAGGTCAATATCACCGTGTAAGTTACACATAGAAAGTGGCCACAGTAGCATAATGATATCTACAATTGTTTAAGAGAAACAAAGGTAAGATGTGAAATTGCCTTCTTTTGTAACTAGTGAAACCGTTTCTTTACAAAAGTTGAGAATCTACTCAATGTCTTTACCTGTCTAGATATTGCCTTCATTCCTTTCTTATTCTGGCAGTTCATTTTGAAATTCCCACTTACCTATGAACTTTTTTGTTTTGTTTTGTTTTGTTTTGTTTTGTGAGACAGAGTCTCACTCTTTTGCGCAGGCTGGAGTGCAGTGCCACAATCTCAGCTCACTGCAACCTCTGCCTCCCGGGTTCGAGCGATTTTCCTGCCTCAGCCTCTTGAATAGCTGGGATTACAGGAGCGTGCCACAATGCCCGGCTAATTTTTGTATCTTTAGTAGAGATAGGGTTTCACCATGTTGGCCATGCTGGTCTCGAACTCCTGACTTCAGGTGATCCACCCACCTCAGCCTCCCAAAAGACTGGGATTATAGGCGTGAGCCACCCTGCCTGGCTGTCCATGAACTTTTAAATATGGAAGTTCTGATAGCAAAAATCACTTTCTTCTTTAAATTCAAAACTAATGGTTGGATTTGCAACGTACCCATCAGTCAAAAATGTATCATATATTCAAAGTAATTTGTATAATCTCAGTGCTATATTACAAAGCTTTTATCAATGATAATTTAATAAATATTAAAGAATCAGGCCTGCAAGGGACTTAAGATGTAGGGAATAGATAGATGAAAGGAGATCGATGGACAGATTTCTGAAAACATTGTCCCAATAATGCCCTAAGAACATAACTCATGATTTCTGAGTCTTTCTTTATGGTTAATATTATTTTCAGATTCTGTCTGATTCAAAGATCATTTTCAGATAAGCTATCCAAATAATCTAATGTTGGCTGAATGCCAACAGTGCACCAAGGAATATTTTGCACTAATTTTATAAAAACAACGTATTGCAGGAACTATTAATAACCCAAATGTATATAGAGGGAAAGTGGGGAGTGAAAGTGACTTATCCAAAGTTAGCTAGGAAATGAAGAAGTGAAAATGCAAATATGTTTTGATTTTATGACCAGGGCTTTACAACATATCTTGTTTTTAAATTTTTTGAATGCTTAAATCAGTGTTAAATAAAACAATATATGTTAAATAAAAGTCCCCTAAACAGAACCACAGGGCACCTTTAAAAATGATAAACTTTTTATAAATGCCATCTTTTTTAGTTCTTATAAACTGGACTATTAAACTGTACTGTCTTTAGAGTTAGGAGCCAGTGATGACGATGCCGTCATTTTCTTTTCGTATCTTAATGTGAGTGACAATTCTTTATGTTCTATTTTGAGGTTTCTCTTTTCTTTCCTTCCTTTTTTTTAGTATCATTCCTGGAATAAATTGAAAAATCCTTTAAAAAGATGATAACTCTAAGCAACAAAAATCAGAATGAGCATATCTGCAATGTAGCAGTGTACTGAATTTAAATGAAACAAATTAAACTACCTCTATTTTTTAAGCTATTGGAATGTATTCAGTAAAGAAGAAAATGTAATTCATTAAATTATTATAAGATTGCAGTATTTGCCTCACATGAAGACATGTCCATCAATTAAAAAAAGAAAGAGAGAAAGAAAGAAAAACTAGCTCTATGTTAATAAGTCCATGAGGTGGTACTATTAAGTACTTGTTCATGTTTTGTCTATACATAAAGTGTGAGGAAAGAATTAGTCCCTGACGCTAGCATTGTAGTTGGGTGGCCCTGTGGCTACTGTGGTAAGTGGGTTAGGTTCCTACTGTTCTCAATCTATATTTCAGATGCTGGGATCACCCATATTCCAAGAAGGCAACAACCCTGTGTTGTACAATTCTCCTTGTCTATTATTTTGTTCATGACTTCTATAAACCAATAAGAAAAAAGGCAGATGCTTTTGCCCTTGTCTCATTGATTACCATAACAAGTTTCCAAGGGATTCAGCAATAATATGTAGCTGCTTTAAGGAGATATCTCTGGATTGGGGACGTAGGTTGAAAAGGCCAAGAAAATAATCATTTTGCAATTTTTGCTGAAATCTTTACCATTGATGTTAATCAATGAAGGAAATTATTTACAATCCAAATTATTTTCTAAGAGGTGGAAATAATTAATTAACAAAAATATATTGAGTCTCTACTTGAAGTTTAACACTGATGTAGGGATCACACTTTTTCCAGCATTTACATTTGGTCTTAAATCTTAATTTGTTATATGCTAAGACAAATGGAGTACAAAGTAATAAAATAAAAGCCAGAACAATTTTATTGAGGTTTGGGGAAATCAAGAGTTATCATGTTTTACATAATCTTATTGAACAATTATTTGGTGGTTCTTAGTTTTTATCCAAAGCAATTGTTCTTAGTCCTGTGATTCACAGAGTTCTGAACAATGGTATAAAGAAATAGAAAAGAGGTAGCACAGTCAATGGGTCAGAAAGAAAAAGAAACATAAAATAACTAGTTCAAAATATAATATAGGGCTAGATCTAATTTCAAAAATTGAGAGCCTTACATTCAATAGATGAGCGTTAAATTCACCTTTTAAAGAAAACTGCCCTTTTAAACTTACAAATCAGTTATTCTTTCATTGTTAAAATGATGGAGATAATTTGATTGTTTTAGGCAGTTCTCTGTCCAAAAAGGAGAGAAAAACTTGAAAGTTTGTTTGTTGTTTGGCTAATATATATATGATATTCTATATCTAGATCACATATATCATATTGGGGTGAGAAATCTAATCTCACTCCAAATATTGCAGGAAGATATGCCACTCATTAAAAACTCTGGGGTAATATTTTTATGGCCAGTGTTCTTTGCTCGACAAAATATATTCATTTAGTAAATAATTACAGAGCATCTTCCGAGCTCCAGGTAATGAAACCCATACAGGAGATTTTTAAAACTGCCCATCTTTAAGGGACTCTAAATCCTGTGTATAATGTAAACATTGAAAATACTATGATACAAATACCACTTATGTAATAAAAATCAGTAAAACGTTTATGGAAACACTGAAGGGAGAGTGATTAACTCTGACAGAAAAGGGTTGGAAAAAAATCTTTACAAAAACATTTACCTTTCAAGAGGATGTAAATGGACAAATAGATAATTTAAAACTAAAAAGTAGCTGAAATTCCATGAAGAATTTATATTTGAACAGTTTCAAATAAAGTTAGTTCATTGGGTATTAACACATGCTGTCTTTTTTGACAGGGTCTTGCTCTGTTGCTCAGGCTGGAGTGCAGTGGTATGATCATAGCTCATTGAAGCCTAGACCTCCCAGGCTCAGGCAGTCCCCCCACCCCAGTCTCCCGAGTAACTAGGTCCACAGGTGTACACCATCATGCCCAGCTAAGTTTCTATTTTTAAATTTTTTGTAGAGAGGAGTTCTCAAACACCAATATCAACACAAAATTGTATCTTGGTGAAATCATGAGTAGAGTAAAAGTTGCTTTTTTAAAAATCATTATGTCACATTGGAATTTTACCTATGTCTATTCAATCATTTTTCTGGACAAAAGATGAAAGGATGAGATTGTAATACACTTCTTCCCTTAGACCAGTGTTTCACACTGGTATAGTTATTGGCATTTTGGCAGAAAAAATGTGTTTTTAAATACATTTAGTATCTATGGGCCCTGGACATTACATGCAGGTCATATGTTTCAGTTGTTTTGACAACTAAATCACCCTCTAACTTTCCCAGATATACCAAGTGAGCATGGAGGTATGCTTAAGACACTTGGTTGAAAAAGCTAACCATTCATCATACCTGGCTTTATAAAAGCATAGGTTGATACAACAACTCCATTTTATCTGCTCCTGGTGGGAAAGTCTTTGAAATGGCAAATTTCAAAGGCAATCTTTAAAGTTTAATCAGAATACTTTTGGTAAGAATATACTTCTGGAAGCTTACATATTACTTACCAGCAGGTGCCTAAAAGGCAAAAGGTGAGAAAAAGAAGTACAAAGAAAGGGAGCAAAAGAAAGAAAAGGAAGAAAAGGAAGCAATCACCTTTTTTTAAGGAAATAAAATTAATCCTATCACAACTTACATCCTAATCCATCTCAGTGAAGGCCATAGATTATAAGCAGACTTCAGAAATAACCCTCTTTACACATGCTTTTGTTCCCACATGATTTTGTATCTACCCTAATCTCCTCCCTGTTCCATCTCCCTGACATCCTAATATAAATTTAACCCATGACATTATCACGTTTTCACTGTTTGTAGTTTCAGGAGGAATAAGTTATGCCTCTTTCATTTTCCGTCTCTGTCTCCTTGCACATACCTTCAGCTCCCTTCATTATAATAGCCTGATGTAAGCAAAACCCCAGTTATGTCTGGCAAGAGAATATGGCTGGAGAAAAAATAAATACAAACTTTTTCAGCATAAACCACAACTGGGAATCCATCATTGCTTGAAAACTCTATTCAACTATCCTCTAAAAGAAGCATTTCTTTCCTTTTCTCTCTTCTTCCTATTTACTGTAGAAAAATAGAAACGATTACAGTAGAGCTACTTCATCATGCTAGCACAAAATCTATCAGGTTGAATTAATATCTAGAACTCTTTCCTATATTTCTCCATATTAATGAAGAAACTCTGCTTCAATCTAAGTCCAGTACCTCTGTTTGTATGCTTGTATCCTAGATGTCATTGCTTCTCATTCAATGGATTGTGTCTTCAATTTTTTTCCTTCCTTCCTTCCTTCCTTCCTTCCTTCCTTCCTTCTTTCTTTCTTTCTTTCTTTCTTTTCTTTCTTTCTTTCTTCTTTCCTTCTTTCCTTTCTTTATTCCTTTCTTCCTTCCCTCCTTCCCTCCTACCTTTCTTTTCTCTTTCTTTCTTTCTTGCTTTCTTTTTCTTTTTCTTTCCTTTTCTTGTTCCATCACCCAGGCTGGAGTTCAGTGGCACAATCACACCTCACTGCAGCCTGAACATCCTGGATGCAAGTGATCCTCTTACTTCAGCCTTCTGAGTAGCTGAGACCTCAAGTATGAACCACCATGCCTGGCTATTTTGTTTGTTTGTTGTTTTGTAGAGATGAGGCCTTGCCATGTTGCCCAGGCTGGTCTTGGCTCCTAGACTCAAGGGATCCTCCCGCTTCGGCCTCCCAAAGTGCTGGGATTACAGAGCCACCATGCCTGGTCTTTTACTTTTGGCCCTCTATTTTCTTCATCATTGAGCTCCCCCTTTTGTTGGATTATACCAACCAGCATGTACATATGCCTTGATATCTTTAATTTTTATAGAATGCCTTTTCTTTACCCTTTGCCAACCAATTTTTAAAAATATATGCCCCATTATTACTTTTCCTGCAATCACAATATATGTCTTTAATATAACAATGCACCTTCACAGAATTATACTCAGAGGATGAGAAGGAAGATAAAATAGGACAGGATAAATAAGGTAAAAGATCTCAATAGCTGAGAACTTTGAAAATTTCTACAAAAATGATTACTCATACGGCCAGGAAACTCATAAAATCTGAAGGAGAGGAAGGCTATAACAAATATCTTATTTAGATACATTGTCATCACACTTATAAAACCAAAGTTAAAAAGAAAGTGTTAAAAGCAACCAGAGACAAAGCAGACATGTTATGTGATATATTGGTGACAATAATATGGTGTAATGGCTGACTTCTTATTCAAAATAATGGAGGCTGAATAACAATGGAATAATACCTGTAAAGCGCTAAAATTTTTTAAAAAGGAAAAAAAAACCTGTCAAACCTAAAATTCTATATCCAAATAAAATAAAATATCATTGAAAATGAGGTTAAACAAATATATTTTCAGGCACATAAAGGCTGAGAGAATTCAATTATAACAGACCTGCACAATAAATGCTAAAAGACTCTTAATTCTGAAAAATCTGGATCTAATTACATACGTGGTAGGCAATTTAATAACATCCTACAAATCTCACATATTCCTTTTTTTTTTTGCTTTCTTCTTTGTGCTTCAGATTGAATACTATCTATGCCTTCAAGTTCGCTGATTTTCTCCTCTATGTTGTTTGTTCATATTTATTTAATGTATTCTTTATCTATATGTCTATATACTATCTATATATCTATAGATCAATATAAATGCATATGTATATATCTATATCTACATCTTTACATATCTTATCCTAAAATTTTTATTTTAATAGTTTCTATGTCTTTGCTAAAATTGTCCATTTCTTCACAACTTTTGTCAATATTTTTTGTAAAACCCACATGGTTTAAGTTTCTATCTAATAATTTCAACATCTTTATTAACTCTTTCTTCTTTTGAATATATATTCCATTTGCTTGCTTGTTTAAGTGTTCTATTCTTTTTTATAGAAAATCTTTCTGTGCTATTTAGTCTTGCTACCCAGTTTTGAGGTTGCTACACAGTCTTTGCTTTCTAATCCTCCCTAGTGCTTTCTATACTTCAGAGAATTATTTATATGCATCTGCGCTTCCCTCAGCAGTCACAGGAGAGTCATTTTATTTTCTGCAACCCAAGAGAGTATCTTTCTTATTTCTCACGTACAACCCTTAGCCTTCTGCAGGTACACGTCAGCAATCTTTCAGATAGATTTCTTTCAACCTTCCTGCCTACCACTTTCCTAGCCTGTGGTTCCTGGGATCCCAAGGTGCCTTGTGTGGATTTTTCTCAGCTTTCCTTCCCTGCCCCTAGTTATTGGCATACTGCATTCAAGCACTTAATGAAGACCCATGGGAAAGAATTGGAGTAGGTGAAACTTGTCATGTGGCTGAGGCTTCTGGAATTCTAATCTGACATACCAGACATGAAAGGTTTTTAACACATAGTTTGGCATTTCTTACACCAGTCTTTAGCAAATTCTTTATTTTATCACCCCTTTGCCACTGTTTCAGAGATAAGAACAGCTAAGTCTCTTTTCTCGTATAAACGCCTTGTCTTTGTCTGAAATTTAGTTTAGTTAGGTTTCCTTGAATCGTCAACTTTCTGACTGATTTTAAAATACATTGTTTTATAGCTTATGTGGTTTTTCTTTATTGTTTTTAGGTTGAGAACTATGGTGTTTAACAACTTTTTAAGTCTTAAATAAGGAGTAGATATATTGTTATTTGCTGTTATTTTGGATTCAGTCTCCACAAATTTGTGCTCTGTAGATTTTATTCGAAATTCTATTATCAAACAGAAGTTGGAGTTTTTTTTCATCCTTCTTTATCCAAAGACAAAGTATAAGAATTTTAGGCCAAAATATCTGTGTTCAAGACTGTTCAAGGTGGATTAATCACTAAAAAATTTTGAATTGCAGTACTTTTTCATTGAAAGAGAATACTAATTAGTACTATTTAATAAGACCAGCTTCAACAAACAAACTGTCCTATGAATCACAGAGTAGAAGTGAAAAAGAAGTAGAGTTCATGAAAGCTCTTTATAAGTTGTAAGTCACTATGCACCTGTTGATTTTTATAACTGTTAATAAATGGTAACATTTTGAACCAGTAATTTTTCTAAGATTGCATTCAAGATCATTCCAATTTGTAGCAAAATCACACACTCACAACTGCCATCAGCTCTGGTAAATATCACTGACAACTTCTTAAATTCTTCATCCTTTGTGGCAGGTTATGATTTTTTTTTTTTGAGAAACATATACACTGTGAAGGCAAGTCACCTAGTATTTCACATACCTAAGAGAATAGCTCTATTAAATACATATTACTAATTCATTAATTATTCAGACTATCATTCCTACTCCATGACTAAAATATATAGTAAATACTTAACATAAATCCAGGGAAACTCCCTCAAAGTGCATAAGTAAACCAAATATTATTTAAAATATAAACATCTGTTAGATATAGAATGGACATGGAATGAGCGTGTGTGATGAATCTAAGTAAGAAATAAATTGCATGTTAATGCTTTTTAAAAAATCTGATCCATTCTGCAGAATAATCTTTTACACTTTTTAAAATTCTCTTTAATAGTTACTTATAGTCCTAGCTCACTTATTTGCTCATTGCAACTTGGAATATTTCACTTTTGTGTGGTAGCAACATTATTTCTGGATGGGGGCTGGGTGAATTTTAGATTATTTTATATTTTCTAATGAGTTCTAATAATAACCTTACTGATGCCACCACTTTTCAACTAGCTAAGTAAATGTTAACCAAGTTAATAGGGATAACTGAAATCCATACATATGTGCGCAATTTCTCCAATTTCTTTTTCTTGCTTGTTGCAAATGATAGCTTCTAGCATAGGGTAAATGATTGAGCAAAATAATGCCTCCTTTCTCTTCCTGACTCTGCCTTCAAGTAAAGGTGCTAATGAGAACTGTGGGGGAGTGAGCCCCTAAAATAGAGTCCGGAAAGAGACAGGAGCCAACCAGGACGGCACTTGGGAAAAGTTATGAGCAAAGACATGTTTAAATTGGAATTGTATTAGAAAATTCTAAAAATGTGAGGATACAAATTGTATAAGACACAAAGTATTTCTGAGAAAGAAATATAGAGAAAAGTCAAAAAGGGAGGTTGTGAACTGCGTGTTATCTATTTCAACAGGCATTTAGTCAGAATTCACCTGCACCAAACACTGAATATTAATATAAAGCCAGAATGATAATATTAGGCTTCAGATCTGGCCTGCCCTACTAATAAGTTACAATGATAAGTATTATGATGGGTAGGAGAAACCAGTGCATGCTTATCCTATAAAACGAAACAATAATCAAAGTAAGCAAGGTGTTAATGAATGTTTTATCACCAGGATATTCCATATCAAATGTGGAAAAATCAGTCATGACTGTGAAGTAATTTCCCAGAAAGAAAAAATAATTAAACACTAAGAAAGCTAGAGAAGGAAATATTTATCATTCTCTTTTCTTATACCATGATTAAAATATATTATCAGAGTAGAAAGCAAATATTTTTCATCCAAAATATAAATTTATAGCTAAAAATAATAAAACGTAATGTATCTATCAAAGCCAAGTGATAATTAAAAAACAATATAAATGCTTAGAAATTGGACACTCAGTAATGTTATTTGAGGTATTATGCGTGGTGCAAACAGCCAACTTTTTAAAAATGTTATGTTAATCTAGTGTATTATGTGTCTGAAACCAATTGCAAACTAGCCTTTGACAGACATACAATCTAGAAGGAAACAAACAAATACCTCAAAACAGTATCTTTTTATTTTTATATTTTGCATCGCAGAAGGAAATGACAAGTATGATTCCAGAATAAGGAAAGGGAAACATTTCAAGGCAAAGCAGCCAGTTACAATACCACAGGTTAGTTTTCTTTCCTTACCTATTTGGCCATAAACTCTGTTAGGCATACTAGCCCAATTCACGTGCAACCCAAACTGTCTGAGACCTGAGTGTACTGTATGACTTTTTTTGTTTTTTTGTTTTATTTTGTTTTGTTTTCTGATAGGGATGGCACTCCCTGTCCTTTTTTTTCTTTCTAAAATTGTAAGCTTCACAGTTAATTTAAAAATATTAGTGCCATTGCTAGCTGCTATTTCAGTTTCTGAGCATCCAGATGAGCAAAGAGAGTAGGTTTCTTCCATGTCACCAGTTTTATTCCATAAAAAGAAAAATGGGGTTCTTAAATATTCATATCTTTTCAAATATCATGAGTTTCATCCTATTTCCAATTCTCATTTATTCAAGCCCAACTCCTACAAACATCCCCTAAGCATGTACTATTTTTGATTTCCCTGTTCTGAATTATCTCACAAATCACAAATGTTTTTTATACAGTTCTCTTTTGATCACGTTTCTTTCCTCATCATCTCCATCGCCTTCCTCTAATTCTTTCACTTTAGCCTTTGAGTCCATTTCCAAGCTGCATAAGAACAGTATTTCTAGGCTTAACTTTTGTCACTTTTTCACATGACCAAGATGTTCTATAAATCATCTTGTAGTCCCGTGTTTCCTTTCTACGTAGTGTTATCTGGTGCCTTCTCACCTTTAGAAATATTGTTCTCTTGGTCTCTATTTATTCACATCCTATCCACTCTTTCAAGCTTAGCTGAGCACAACTCTCTGCAAGCTATCTCCAACATTATAACATAGGAAATTTGGCATATATGAAACTTAATTTATTACTGTTTAGTACCTGGATTTAAATGCTCCTTTTTCACCATGATTTCTGTACCTTGTTTAATGGTGCCATTAGAAACAAGCCTCCCAGGAAAAAAATCTGAAAAAAAGAAAATTCTAGTCTTCTTTCTCTTCTATAAATCAATTCTGAGCCATGATTTCTCTCCTTTTTTTTTTCTGAATATCATTTGAATATGTGTCTTCCTGTGCTTACCTACAAATTCTTTCTGAGGTCAGATGTTTATCAATTTTCACTAAGTTTACTATATAACAAAAGAAAAGACTCTCCACTGCCCACCAATTCCATCCACTCAATGGGCACCAGAATTAACATCAATATCTGGGTGTCTTATAAGCAAATTATACTCAACATGTTTCAAAATAAGTTCACAACCCATCACTCCTTTAAAGTTTGTCTCCTTCTCTATTCTCTCCCCCTTTTAATGATAGCCTAATGAATCTAGTTATGCAAGCCAGTGACCTGGGATCACTGGTGTGCTGGAGCCAGCTACTTAATGGCTTGTGAGAGCCAATTGTGTGTATCTCTTTCCAACATCGTATTCAATGACATCATGTTGGCAGCTTGAATTTGGCTTTCACGGGAATATTTATACCACTAGAAATTGGCAAATGCTGTCATCTGGCACTTTGATTTTTGTTCTTGTTTTCAGGAAGTCAATTTACCAGCATGTCACTGCCTGGGAACATCCTCCATGACAGTCATTCTTCTTTTCCAATTTCTTTTTTTTTTTTGCAAATATGCCAGGTTTTTAAAGATTTTAACTTATCTCATGTCTGTTTAACACTTTTATTCAGATACATCCATTTATCCTCAAGGATCATCCCTGAAATAATTTCCTCATAATTTATTTTCTTTCTTCCTTGGAAAAGTTCTGCAACACTGCTACGAAAATGATCTTTCTGTAATGCAAATCTGATCCTATAATTTTACATATCATAGAATTATATAGGCTTATACTATATTATGTTATATTATATCATATTATATTTATTATAACATTAGCTGCAAAATAATGTAACTCCAAAATACTGGGGAACAGAGCACAAATTCCCAAACACACTGTGGAAGGCTTCCATTTGTGGTCTGTGTGGTCTTTACCTAAGAGTCCAAACTTCTCTTCTCCTGCTTGGTGTTAGATATCCAAATGACATACCCATGAATTATTTTCAGCTCCCTTAGGTTCAACCAGTTCATTTGTTATTGTTCGCAGTGCTCTTCATTATCATTTTAATATTCATTTTCCAAGCTCAGAATGCCTTACTTATCCAAAATCTAACTGTAAAATTTCATCTGCCAAACCATTCCAGATATTTTCAGATATTCTCATTCCCTTGTTGTCTTATAAATAAAAATTATATTACTACTAATGGAATCCCTTTGTCACATTAAAGTACATATGGAGATTCCTATTTTTATTCATTTTTGTATTCTTGGAAACAGTCCTAACCATGGCGACTGATTGACCCATAGTAGTTGCTTAATCACATAAAAAATAAAAAGAAGGAATAATCTGTGAATTACATTTAAAAATCAGTCATAAATGACAAAGATCTCTTATACTCCTGCTTCACTTCAATTCAAGTCAAGGAGTCCCTTTTGAGTGCCTATTACTACCAAGAACTGTGCATCTTGGTTTTGGATCCGTCACAATGTGTCTGCTCGTATTGCTGTTATATGATTAGAAAACGGAATGTTTGTCACGTGTGTGGCATGTAACTTTTTTCTAAGAATTATGGCAACATGTTTGACCTATAAACCATATCTGTTCAATTTTGAAAATATTCTCAGGGTTTGATAGGGCAAATATTGTGCCATAAAGTTTAGGAATAATAGCTAACATATTTGTACTATGTATTTATCTGTCTATCATCTATATGATTAAAGAGAATTCTCACTGCTATTGGCATCTTTGTGTATTCATTTAATCTTCATAATAGGCCTATGAATTTTGCTTACTATCATTATCATCCCTTTTCTATAAATAAATTAGCTAGACAGAAAGAAATTAAGAAAAGATTTCCAATATTACATGGGAAATAAATGAAGAAAACAGAATGTTAACCTAGGCACTCTGACTGTGGAGTCTCTGCCTTTAACTACTGTATAGTAGGTGGATGACTCAGTAGTTGGTAAAGTAACCCAAATATTATAAAGAAATGTACAAGAAATTGGTCTTCCTTTAAAATTTTTAATTACTACAATATTTTTTTTCAGTATTGTAAATACAAAACAAAACCAATTTTTGTTTGAGTTACAGAAAGCACTGTAGGATTTGAGTCTACTCTTCATGATGGGTGAAAGGTGGTAGCTGGAAAAAAATGCATGTCTGTAAGGGAGTATATATTTATGGATTATCCTGAAGATTGAAAAATAATAATCCTTTAAAAACTATGTGAAAACATTAGGGTCAAATGGCATTTAAATGTTAAGTAAAATTGTTGAACAAGACAAAAAGAAAAGAAAAAGCGGCTTTTAACTTATAGCAATTATTTCCACCTCATGGAAGTCTGAGTAGGTTGAATTCTTTGGGGAAAAAAATGTTTTTCTTTATAAACTCTCAGTGCAGCACTTTCCTAAATCAGAAATATTTTGTTCCAGAAATACTGTTAATATGTTTTAAATGTACTCTTTAAATGTGGATTTTGCTGATTTTCTATTTGAAATAAGGCACAGCTCATGCAAGTATTAATTGATTTATAGCTCGCTCAGTTGACTATGATTTCATGGAGCGCAAATGTACTTACAGTAAGTGTTACGACCTCCCTGGGGAGAGTCCACAATGTTGAGAAAAGGAGCATTGAGCAAAATAGCTTCTGGAGAAATATTAACCAATTTCTGACTAGCTTTTAATGTGCCTGGGGGGAGCTTTTGTTTTGCAGATTATCTTACTGTTTTTGCCATCATGGAGGACTTTAACTGGCCATGGAATGTGTTTGCATTACAGCAAAAAAATAAATAAATAAATAAAAATAAAAAATAAAAAGTTAAATTAATGGAACTGTAAAATATTGAGATATGAGCACAGAATAGGAAGAAAAAGAGGCAGGCAGCCAAGCAAATCCCATTTATATCAGTCTCCTCTTCCCCCATGTGCTGTACTACCACGTTCCTTCACTGACTTTTCCCCTTCCCTTTTCACCATCCCTCAGCTTGCTGGGCTGGAAAGATAAGGACCCATTTCCTTAGGGGAATCAGTTCTTGTAACAGTTAATCGACCGCTAAGTGCTGAAGCATCCAAGGTAATGCGGCTGTACATCTGGAAAGAACAATCTGCCTCTCAAGAGGCATGGATTCCCAGAGATATTTGGAAGTTTATTGATTCCAAGAGAATTGAAATCATGGACATACGTGCTGTTTTCTCAGAGGAGTTTATCCGAGCACACTATGACCTTTCTGGGCTCTGTGTCTCTGCTTTGGGTAACAAGAGAAAGTCACTGCTATAGATTGAACATTGCACTGGGATAACAAATATCACACAGGAGTTTTTAAAAAGCAGAATTACTGAAGGCTCAATACTTTGAATTCAGGGTAGCCAAAGTCCTAGATTGGGGTGTACTTTGGGGTAAATTTGTTTGGCACTTTGTATTGCTTTACATTGTTGTTCTTTTGGGTGTTTGTTTGTAACCATTAGTTCATTTTATTTTAATGATTCTGGGCCAAAATTTCTAGAACCTTTTGCTAGTTATTGAGGGGTGGGGGGCAACCTTCTCCTTAATTTGGAGAAACGGTTTATTCTCGGGCTCCAGATGGTTGTTTTGGAAATTCTGTTGTGGCCAGAAGTAGAGAAGTATGATTGTCACTGTGAGAGCTGCTAAAGAATTTGATAAGTATTAAGAGAAAGTAATATACATTGTTTTTTGTTGTCTTATGGTTCCGGGGTATTTTTCTCTTTTCTTGTACATTAGACCATTTTGATTTTACTCTCAGTTGATATATAAACTCACAAATCTGGGAAAAAATATTTGATTTAATTTTCTATCTGTGGTGGGGAGAGAGGTGGAGTCCGGAATATATAGGGTGAATCCAGCAAGAGAGAAATATATCAAATATTAATATGTGACATAAGACCATGTGACTAATGTTATATGTCATTTAAACATGTTAGGAAAAAAATAAGAGTTGGAACTTGTTTCAGTCCCATTTTGTTTTGTAGCTCACTTGCAGTATTTGGTATCTGGCCAGCTGTCTAAGCCTTTTGTATTTTTATTCATGACATCCTATTCATGACATCCTATATTTTAACATAAAGCTAGTTTAATGAAGTTTTCAAAGAAAAATTTAAAAATATTTTCTAATGGCAAAGGAAATGTTCTGTGTAGGTTTTGTTATTTTTGTTTTTCATCCAATCTAATTTAGAGAATCAATTTTTAGCTACTGGTTTGGAGAACATTTAGTTAAGATTCATTTTCTCTTCTGTTTTGTGTAGACCAATCTGTGACTTTCATAATTTTATTTTTTCTTTTACACTGGGTTTTTAATTTTAAGTCCCTATTTCATACATATATGATCTCTCTATTTTGCCTTCAGTAAAATATACAGACATACACACACACACACAAAATTCAACTGTCCAACTCTTTCTATAACTCTTTTCTCTTTGTTGCTAATGCATTGTTTATGACAGGAAGGTAGATTGTTAATGCTTAATTTTGAATATTGTTTCATTTTTGAAGCAATATTCAAAAAGCGTGACCTTACCAGAAAAATCTATTTCCAACACAGTTTCTATGCCATTTAGTGCAAGTATTCAGCAATTACAAGGCGTGGTTTTTCACTTAGTCTCTTGGAAGCTAGGGAGAGAATTGTTTTTCTACATGCTGATGAACCAATAAATAAATGTCTTTTGAGGTCATCAAAAATCAGTTTCCTCTTTTGGTTTTTAACTTCTTCCTACATTAATTCTGTTCTCCATCTTCATTTAAATGATTGTAAAATAACCTGTTATATAGTATATATCATCTTTTCCTTAAGGCATTATTCTCTGTGTTAGATATTTAAGAAATTTTAAGGTTTTATCCTTAGATAAATAATATGATAATAGAAAAATTTATAGAATAATATTTGCCAATATTCATGGTTCATTATTTTTGATAATTTCTAATATGTAAAAGCTTTTTTCATTCAAAAGAGAAGATATTTTTTAAATATAATTCTGTTTTTTCATTATATAATTAATATCTTCCTTTTAAATGACACCACTTTAGTTTCATTGAAACTGTCTTGAATTTGTTATATAAAACTTATTTAAGATCTGTGACAATTTTTTTAATTTTAATTGCTGAAGAAGTTTAAGGTTCACAGTACAATTGAGCAGAAAATACAGAAAGTTTCCAAATACTCCCTGCCCTCCCACATACTTAGCCACCTTCTCTACCAACATCCAGCCCCAAAGGGGTACATTTGTTATCATCAATGAGCTTATATTGACATGTCATTGACACCTGAAAAGCATACTTTACATAAGTTTTCCTCTTAGCATTTTACATTTTATGGGTTTTGGCAAATGTATAATAACATGTATCCACTACTGTAGTATCATATGGAATAACTTTGCTGTCCTAAAAATCCGCTGTGCTCTACCTATTTATCCTTCTTCCCAAGCCCTGCCAAACACTGATCATTTTTCTCTCTCCATAGATTTGGCTTTTCTAGGATGTAATATAGTTGAAATAATATAGAATGTAGCCTTTCAGAGTTGCTTCTATCACTTCATCATATGCATTTAGGCCTTCTCCGTGTATTTTTATAGGCTGGTAGTTCATTTCTTTTAAGAATTGAATACTATTTCATTGTCTAGATAGGCCACAGTTTGATATCCATTCAGTTATTGAAGAATATCTTGGTTGTTTCCAGGTTTTGGCAATTATGAATAAAGCTTCTATAAACATCTGTGTGCAGGTTTTGTGTAGATATAATTTTTCAACTTATTTGGGTAAACCCTAGGGCCATAATTGCTGGATCTTATAAGGGTATATTTACTTTAGTAAGAAACTGCCCAACTGTCTTCAAAAGTGGCTGTACGAGTTTGCATCACCATCAGCAATGTATGAGAGTTCTTGTTACTTACATCCTCGCCAGTATCTGATATTGTCATTGTTTTGAATTTTTGCCATCTAATAGGTATGCAGTGGTCAATTTCCTTTTAAGGTAACTTTTCACACCTGATTGCATTTTACTCCTGAAGTCTGTAATACATCTCTATTATGGAAATACTTCCATTATTAATAGTGTCAAACTCATGTTGGTAATTATATTCTCCCTTCCATTTTCCTCATTTTTATAGCCCCAGAATATATCTAACTCATCTTTTTATCTCTTGGAGTCTTAATGGCATGTCCTGCATATATATAGTAGTTTTCAGTGTGGAAAGAAAGCAATTCTCCAAAATCCTCATAGTTCCTGAAATAGTTTAAGAAGAAGCTCTAAAGAAGCACTAAAATACCAACATGAATATGTACCCAAAATAAACTTTGAATCTTATTTTTTATTGTTTTTAAACCATTAGCTAGCTCATATTATGTGGCTAAAACTCTATATTACTTTCACAAACATTTTCAAAAATATATTTTTGCATTTAGTCTTCCTTGAAATGCACTCATCAGCCTTATTCTCACTGCCATTGCCTGAATGTGTTCCCCCAGAATTTATATGTTGAAACTTAACCATCAATATGATAGTATCAAGAAGCAGGTCTTTAGGAGGTAACTAGGTCATGAAGGTCCCAACCTTATGAAAGGGATTAATGCCCTTAGAAAAGAGGCTTTACTAAGTGTTTGTTTCACTTGCCCTTCTACCTTCCACCATTTGAGAATGCAGCAACAAGACTCCATTTCCAGGCACCCTCCTGGAAGCAGAGACTGAGCTTCACCAGACAATGAATCTGCCAGAGCCTTGATCTGGGACTTCCCAGCCTTCCGAACTGTGATAAATAAATTTCTGTTACTTTAAAAGTTACCCATTTTGTGGGATTGTGGTATAATAGCAGCAATGATCTAAGACAATCACCATTTTTAAATCAAAGACATGAAGTACCTAATATTTAAGTGTGTCTTAACATCAAATAATAATTCAAACCCAGTACATTTGAGTCTAAGATGAATTTTTTTTCCCAGTAGGCTATGGCTAGATTTTTTTTTTCAAATATTTTATTCTAAAAAGCAAAACAACCATATCACAGCAACAATTATATTGTTTGCTTATTTAAATTATTAACATTGTTACTTTTTAAATGGTAGAGGAAGAAAAATAATTTGTGTAATAACAGGACAGAGATAACAAAGATGGGGAACTTAATATAGTTTTGACAGTTCAGTTTTTACATAATTTAGTTTTTTTTTGTGATACATTCTAAGATTGTTACCAGGTAGGAGACTAAAAGCTATACTGAGAATTGGTATCAAAGATCTGCTACTATTGGGGAGTTTGTTGTGGACTGCTCACTTGAAATTTTAAAGGTTCTAGGCCAAATTCTGACTTAGAGTAAAAAATATGTATTATTTTTCTTCGCTTTTTGTTAGTTGGTTAATTGAATCAAACCTTCAATTGAATACCTTAACATAGGATGAGGTATGCCAAATGTTTAAATAATAATTATTTTAGTTTATATTTCATATTTTATACATTTTTATATATAAATCCAATGAGTAGTTGCTTACACTATGCATTTCTAGAAATTGTATGATATTTTGGCAAAATGTAACTACTGAAGTTATTTGCATGTTCTATAGGACTATAATTAATGAATTTATAAATGAATTTGCCTCGATGAAGTAAATATAACTTTGTGATTTAAGTAATGCATTTTAATTTCTGAGCAAGCATAAAACAGCCATTTTTTTCAAACTATAGCTCATGATGTCCATTAAGTTGATCTTGACTTGGATTCTAGTGAGTATAAGAGACAATGAAATAGAATGAAATGGAACAGAATAGAATACAATTGAATGAATAGAAATATACCAGAGGGTATCACAAATAATGAAGGCTAGTACTATCTTATAAAACATTCATATAAGTTGTATATCCATATCTTAATAGCAGGTTGAGTTCTTCAGGAAGTGGAATCTTGGCCAAAGATTAGTAAACAGGAGGTTTATAAGTGAATGCCCTTGTTGGGGAGGGGACATCTGGCAAGAGAAGAGAAGGGAGGCAAAGGAAAGAGTCAGTGCAGCTTTAGGCCAACAGAGGCATCAAGATGCAATGCAGTTTCAGTGGAAACCCGGATCTATCTTGCAGGTTGTATTAGTCTGTTTTTCTACTGCTATACAGAACTACATAAGACTGGGTAATATATAAAGGAAAGAGGTTTCATTAACTCACAGTTCAGCATGGCTGGGAGGCCTCAGGAAACATACAACTGTGATGGAAGGCAAAGGGGAAGCAAGGCACCTTCTTCACAAGGCAGCAGGAAGGAGAAGTGCCCAGGGAAGGGGGAACCGCCCCTTATAAAACCATAATCCCTTGTGAGAACTCACTCACTATCATGAGAACAGCATGGGTGAAACCACCCCCATGATTCAATTACCTCCACCTTGTCTCTCTCTTGACCCATGGAGATTATGGGGATTACGAGGATTACAACTCAAGATGAGATTTGGGTGGGGACACAAAGCCTTACCATATCACAGGGTACTGAAGACATGATGGCCATTTAAGAACTGTACTGACTAAGGGAAAGGATTTAGGTCTTTATGGTCCTTTCTTTCCATGTCATTCTGTCATTGGATGCAGGCTACCCAGGGAATCTTGGGTGAGGTGGCTCTTTTCAGCTGAAACAGTTTCTAAAATGGACAACTGTTATTCAAGGGTCATCTTCCAAAAGCACACCCTGTAGGTCCTTCATTTCTGAAGGGAAATCTTAGTGGTAAATAACAGTACCCATCAAATCTTGTGACAATTCTAAAGTCCTCACTTTTCAGATTAACATATGTAGTGGGTTGAAGAGTGTCCACTCAAAATTTATGTCTACCTACAACCTCATTATGTGACCTTATTTAGAAATACGATCTTTGCAGATTTAATAACGGTAAGGATTGAGATGACATCATAATAGTTTAGCCTGGGTCCTAAATCCAATGAGAATGATTTTATAAGAGACAGTAAAGGACACACAGAGACACAAGGAAGAAGACCATGTGATGACAAAAGTAGAGATTGCAAACCAAGGAATGCCTTCAGCCACCAGAAGCTGCAAATGACAAGGATTTCCTGCAAGAGCCTTCAGGAGTCCAAAATCTTGATTCTGGACTTCATGGCTGCAGATCTTTAAGAGAATAAATGTTGTTATGAGCCATCAACCTTATCATAATTTATTATGGCAGCCTGTGGAATCTAATGCAACATGTTTATACCATTTTTACGTTTCCCAGTCTTACATGCAGGGCACCAATTATCCATAACTCTAAGGACAAAGATTTGTGGAAATCATTGAATCTGATTTTGAAAAGTAAATGAGTTTGTTTCTCACCATTAAACAAAACTTATCAGATGAAATATATAATATTATATAATTTACGTACTCTAATTATTTCAAAAGCAGTTTTTAGCAAGAAAACGTGATCAAGCTGTCAGCTGTAAACCAATATGTTGGGTCTTGTTCATGAGGCAAATGAATTATGCTTTGCACAGAGGAGAGAAGCACTAAGCATGAATCCTTCGCATAGACAAAACTTCGTTGCCCAGACCATAAAACAGTCAAAAACAAAAACAATGGCTTAATCAATAAATTCTAGACTGTCTTGCACATAATGCTACTTAACAAATATTTTTTAAGGATAAAAAAGCAGAGAGAGAGGAAGTAAGGAAAGAAGAAATGGAGTAAGGAAAAAACAAGAAAGAATAAAAGGAAAAAAGGATATATTTTATAATCCATAATATAGCCTCCATTAGAGAAAAATGTTGCTGAGAGCTGAGTGTAAAAATTATACCATAAGAAAGCTTAAGGCAAAATCCTGCAAGCCAATATAGACCCTTTACTAATGCTTTAGCTTTTTAATTCTTTTCATCTCACTATTGGGCCACAGGAGATTGGGGGGAATGCAAACAATCTTTTTTGTTGTTGTTCCTTCCCCTATGCCCATGTAGGAGAGAATTTCTAATAATAATGATAATAAAAATTATAGTTCACGTTTAAGTTATATTAATGAATAATAATAATAATGATGATATATTTGTATAGTGATTCATAATATCCTTAGTACCCTCTCAGGCATAAACATATGAAATGACCTATGTAAAGAATTGGCACAATCTGTGTGCTCAGGTGGTCCCTGTTCAGTCTCCAGAAATCATTGCCTCTCCCATGGCAATTCATTTCCTCTTTTGGGAAAACACGGGTGGGTGTGATTCTTTGCCTTCACACTGCATTTCACTGCACTAACTCACATGGGTCAACCATGTCTGAAGTCACATGGGGAAGGCTCTGTGAGCTAACAAGGATTTTTGCTTGCATGTAGAAAACTTGCTTCCCTGGGACAAAATCGCAGATGCTCAAATGCTCAGAACTCCAACTTTTCCCAGGAGGGTTGGCTCATACCTCTTGAAGACAACCTCCAGGCTGAGGGCCTCTTTTAATGTCTGCTTTTGCTCACACTGCAGCTTTAAGCTCTAATTTTTCCCTGTCTACTGTAAATGCCATTTGACTGACCACCTCCAAGTAAGCAGTACTCCTATGGTCATTGCATGATTCCAAATTTTATTTACAAATAAAAGTAATAGTGTGAATCAAATGATTTTTACAATTATCTAAATGGGCTATTGTCTCATAGTAGAAAACCAGAAAATTCACGCAGCCAGACCCCTGCCTACTAAGTCGTATAATCTTTTTTTTCTTTTTCAAATTGGAAACTTTTATCCCAATCCTTGTTTTAGCTGTATGCTGACATAGATGAGGAGTGCTTGGTACAAGTAACTTTGTTCACTGTTGTAGGAGGAAAGACATACATCTTTATGTAGGATACAGATGTTGATGAGATTGATGTGTTTTTGCATAAAAATGCAGAAATTGTCAAACTCTTGCAGTCAGGAGCTAGAGGAAAACTGCTGGGTTTTATTAGTTAAACCAAAACTGTTATTGGAACAGCAAAATTCCAACATAGTGATTTCCAGCTTACCCCTACCAAATGGGTCAGCTATCTAGAACATTCCTATGAAGTTTTTTCTAAGCAATTAGAAGCCTGGAATATTATGAGTGGTCTGAAACACTTTCCTCCACAAAGCAGATGCCTGTTTTACCAGTTTTTCAATTCCATTGTGATGATATATTTCTTTGTTTTATAATGAAACTGTTGTGCTCCTTTTCAGACAGCCCTGGTAATTCTACTGGAATGTAATCTCCACGAAGACAGGTAAGTGGTCTGTTTTGTTTACAGCTGCATCCTCAGGGCTTAGAACTGCTTGATATACATGCATGTGGAAGAAATGACTTCCATCAGGACTAAGATACTTATACAAAAGTACTTACAGCTGGCCCGGTGGCTCACGCCTGTAATCCCAGCACTTTGGGAGGCCAAGGTGGGCAGATAATCTGAGGTCGGGAGTTCGACCCCCGCCTGACCAACATGAAGAAACCCTGTATCTACTAAAAATACAAAATTAGCTGGGCATGATGGCACCTGCCTGTAATCCCAGCTACTTGAGAGGCTGAGGCAGGAGAATCGCTTGAAACAAGAAGGTGGAGGTTGGGGTGAGCCGAGATTGCGCCATTGCACTCCAACCTGGGCAACAAAAGAGAAACTCCATCTAAAAAAAAAAAAAAAAAAAAAAGTACTTACATAAAGCCTTACACAAATTTTGGATAACTGATACTTATCCTAAAATACATACTTGGCTCACTCTTTAGAACAGACTATAACAACATCCACAGTGAAATCTGAAAAAGTTGATGCTGTAGTTCACGTTATTTCTTTTCATGATTCAAAAAAGAAGCACTTTCTTTATACTTCTTATTGGCTCAGCACTGTGTATGTTGCTATGATGGATGCAAAAGAAGTCTTAAACCTGTTCCCTGAAAGGTGCAGCTTCTATTCTACTTGGGAAGGCAAAACTAAAATACAAAGCAATAGCATAAAATTTTCAATAAGTGCTTAACGTGAGGCATAGTGTAGTTATTGTCATGTAATTAGTTCGTAATTGTTCTATCTTTATCTTTAAACCTTTAACTGCAAGTCTTTCACCTATCTCAACTCCACCAAAGAGAAAAAGCAAAAACAAAACCACAGCCCTCTTTTTCTAATAGATATTTCCTTGCCTATACCACTCTTCACTTATATAACTCCTTCCTTCTGTCTTTTGATTGCTAAATCCCTGAGAACCTAGCATTTGCTCACTGCACTCATGACATCATCTCCAATTGTTTCCTCTTTTCCGCATTGGTTTGTGCTCAGTCATGACTTTCTAATGACAAATTTAAGGGACTTCTTCTCATTGACCACTGAGTCATTCAAATTATCCTTTCCCAAGTTTTCTGAGATCATGCTTTGTTTTAATTCTTCATCTTCTTCTCTGAGTTCTCCTTGTCACTCATCCCCTTTTGTGAGTTACTTTTCCTCTTTTATGTGTCCTCTAGAAACACCATCTTTCTAGCTGTCTTTGTCTGTGAGCTCTTCAGTAGAGGAAGATCTTCTCTTTCTTTGACTTGAAAATGCCCCCCACATACACACACACACACACGTTTTTTGTTAATTTGATTTTCCCATCTGATAAACTGTTGGTTTTTCCATTGTTTTCAACACTAACTAGTAACTCAAGACATCTACATAGCTGAAAAAATAAAACTCTTATCAAAGAATTTCCTGAACACCAAATTAAATGAAGAAATAAAAGGGGAGGAGGAAAAAATAAATAGTAAAAAAAGCCACCTTTACAAGGATTATCATATAGTTTGTTATCTGAATGTTCTGGATGGCTGTTTGTTTGCTTTATAAAATTAAAAGAATAAGAAGCAGCCACTCTTTACAATGTTCATAACTTTTTAGACATTTAATGTGTGCAAATTCTTCTCAAAGGCACTGTCAGTTATTAAGGGTTAAAATAAAACTCTTACTATCCACTAAAAGAGGAAAGTAAATATGTAGAAAAGAAAAAAATTATATTATTAATTTGACATTCCCTCCAAAAAAGTTATTCTCTAAAATGTTCCAAGCACATCAATACTTGCCTCTGACTGTGAAAAGGCCTTATTCATTGTTCTCATAATTTGCGTCTGTTTTACTAGATTTATGAATCCTTAATTAAGCTTTTGATCACAGAAAAGTAATATTTGTTGAATCTTTTTATTTTGTGGCTTGAAAAAACTTAGAGAAAAATCTCGAGTCTCTGTTTTCTCTCCCTTACTCTTCCTAATACCTGAGTTTATGTCTTATTACACAGTCATAATCCTTGCTATATGACAAGGAGCTACGTCTTGCACTGAAGCCTACTTTTCCCTTATCGAGGTCACATGCCTCACTTCAGGCTGCCCTGCATTCATCTAGAGCCTTGTCCTCTGGCTATGCTGGCCCTGGCCTGCCTTTACCACAGCTTCCATTGAGTAACTCACAGCTTTTCTCCCTCTTCCTATGCACAGCCACCTCCTGGCACATTCTTTCTTTGAGTTCTTAGAACTGCTGCTTAGAAACAGAAACTAGTATAATGAAAACTGCATACAAGCTCCATAGCCATTCACAATAGCACAAATCCAATAGCCCTACACTAAAGCATTCCATTTTTTAAGGCCTTCAGAGAAGAATGGACTTCTATCTTATATCTATATCCAAAGAGAATCGTATCTCATATCCTACAGGATATGACTTTGCCACAGCTCTTTTCTCTATCTTCTTGAATGATTTTTCCCTGGGATATTTGCTGGGCTTTCCTCTTCATCTACTTCAAGTGTCGGTTCAAATATCATCTTCTCCATGAGACTTACTAAGATCGTCTCAGCTGCCCCTTCTGGCATTCCAGATCACACTTATTCTGCTCTGCTTTTATTTATTTTCTCCATAAGAATTAAAATCTTATCATATATCAGATAATCTCTTCATAATATTTTGTATTTTTTTTTTGTATTGAGACAGAGTCTCACTCTGTTGCCCAGGCTGGAGTACAGTGGCGCAATCTCGGCCCACTGCAACCTCTGCCTCCCGGGTTCAAGCAATTCTCCTGCCTCATTCTCCTGAGTAGCTGGGATTACAGGCGTTCACCACCACGCCCAGCTAATTTCTTTGGTATTTTTAGTAGAGACGAGGTATCACCATGTTGGTCAGGCTGGTCTGGAACTCTTGACCTGATGATCTGCCCGCCTCGGCCTCCCAAAGTGCTGAGATTACAGGCATGAACCACCATGCCTGGCCTGTATTCTTATTTTTAATTCTTCACTGTAAAACTTAGCTCCAGTAGAGCAGACACTTTTTGTTTTATAGGATCCCAAACACCAATAACCTGGCAATAGTGGGCACTTGAGACTGGTTGATAGATGCAGCAAACCACCATGGCACATGTATACCTATGTAACAAACCCTCACATTCTGCACATCTATCCCGGAACAAAAAGTAAAATAAATAAATAAATAAACGAAAAATATCCTATGAATGAATGAATGAAAGGAATGAAAGGAAGGAAGGAAGGTGGAAGCTGGGGAAGGGGACAGAAGGGAAGGAAGGAAAAAGGAAAGGCTAGAAGAAGAGAAGGAGGGAAAGAAGGAACAGAGAATAGCAAGCATAAGCCAAATAATAATCAGTTGTCTTCTCTCGGCAAAGTCAATAAATATTAATTTCAGTTCAGTTCAACAATTTGGTGACTATCACAATAAATTAAGCATTACTAAGTGTTACAATATGTAGATAAATGATATATACACCTTCAGTTACAGGAGCTTGTAATGGTTTCGGAATACAATCTTCTCTATACAATGCAGTAAAATATTAGAAAAGTCAGAATATTGTTTAATATATATGCTCTAATAGGTTAGCACTTTAACATACCCTAGTTGCTTCTAGATGATATAGATAATGTGAAAGCTAGAATAAGAGTGCTGTGTGAATTGTAGAACCAGCAGCAGGGAGACCAATTAGGCGGCTCATGCAATAATCATATGAAAGATGTTTGCCTAAGCTAGGGTGGTAGTAATGGCAAAAGGGAGGCAGGGATGGATTTCCAAAGTACTTAGGAGGTAATATCAGAGGAACAAGGTGAATGATTAAGAATAGGAGTAAGGCATGGGTTTGAGAATAAGCATATTAAATCTGTTCATCATTGAGGCAGCCACTATTTAATTCTTTTACAAAAGAGTGGATGGGATAAATATAATCCAGTGATCAGAGCAAGCACATCAATGGACATGATACAGAGGAATCTCAATTTGAATATTTTGAGTTTTTGCAGCCTCGGAAAATTAACTGATACTATTAAAAGCATGCACTAGGAAGGAGTGGGTGGAAGATTGACACTTCAATCTTCAAAAAAACACAAAAAGTATTCAGTTTTGTTTTATAAGTTAACTTATTTAACATACTTTAGGACAAATTATTAATATTAGTAATAGGAGAATACGCCAATTTACCCCATGTTCTGTGGGACCAAAGACCTAGTGAAGTTGATGAAAAAAATACACTTAAAATTTTGCATTTATTTAAGACAAGAAGGTTCTTGAAAGATTCAACTTATTAATTAACTTATGATTTAACAAATATCTATTAATCACATATTGCATAATTAATCACTCCATGATGGTGGGGACATTATTGTGTTTGCCCCTCTGTTTCTAGTGTCTACCATACGGCTTGATAGTAATAGGCTCTCAGTAATCTTTTTCCAGTTGAGAAACAATAAATGAATAGGAAAGTTATTAACAGGGTGGACTTTGGAATCAGGGAGAAATGTTTTATATCCTCAATCTGCCATCTACAAGTAAAGAAAGCTATTTTATTTCCCAAGCTTCTGTTTTTTTTTCCTTACATGTAAAATGGAAATAATAATAGATCTACCTCACAGGATTGTTGACATTTATAGTAATAATCAGTTATTATTTAAAACACTTAGCATAGTGCCTAGCATGCAGTGTGTGTCCAATAAATGTTAATAACTATTATTATGTTCAAGTTTGTGTGTCATGTATATTTTAAGCCACAAATAAGTTTGAATTCTTAAGGCAGCCATCAAAGACTGTGACAATTGTGTTCTTAGCAAGTCAGAAAGCAAGTCCGTTTAACGGAATCTCAGGGAAGATAACTCTGCTTTGGAACTATTGTTTTATTCTCTTGATTCACATTTCAACATATCTTCAAATCTTTTTCTTATAAATTTCCAATTTTATTCTTTCATAATTTTTTCTCTTTTTTCTTTACTATTCTTAATTAGGGATACATAATATTCCTTATAACAAAATGCTTAAAATTGAAATCATTTGAAAGTGGAAATGCTGAACAATAAGTAGTTTTTTAAAATATTTTTTTCTTAAAAATATGTGGTTGAATTTATATTTGTGCAAGAAATATATTCAATAGCATCTATGAACTTCTGACTAAGTGTTTTAGAAGAGCAAATACAAGTTTCACTATACTCCTTAGAAATTGGTGAGATCCTCTGGAGCAAATGTAGCTTTAATATTCTTCAGGAGTGTTTCATAACACAGTAAGCATAGAACACATTCTAAAAGTAAAAGAAATAGCAAAAACTGCCTGAACAGGTAACACTTTCCTTTTTAAAAAGTCATGTGACTTATTAACAAGGCAGCTCTTGTTTTCAACTTCTGGAGGAGAACATAAGAGAAACTGTAGTGTTAGACTCACTGACCACATGTGAAATCAAACATGAGATCTAGACTAAGAAACAGAAGGCACTAAAGAAATCTGGTAAAGAAAACCAACCTAGCAACCAAAATGGATTCATGAAGGTGAGTCTTCTTGTTTTTTATTCATCTGATATGAAAATTAGTTATTTGGTCAGTCAGTTATGTAATCTTTACTAATTAAATGCCAAATGTACAGCTTTTTGAAAACTGCTACAGATTGTGGACAATGGTTATGAGGCTTTCCATCCAATTAACAAATTAATGCAGTCATCTACCTAACTTGACTCTTCAGTGAAATGAGTAATACTAAGAGCTAACTGACTCTTACTGTTAACTTCCTGAGTAAATACTGAAAACCAATAAGCAATAGTCGGTTTTGCTTTTGGCAAAAACAAACCAAAGATTAATTAACTGGCATGATATACTGGAAACAGATACTCAAGAAGCACACTGAATTCCCTCTGAATGATATAGAGGGATTACAAAAATTAAATAGAGTTTGAAAATGATTTATGTTTAGACAGTGTTGCCTAAAGGCAGGAAGAACTTTCTTAAAAGATAAATTTCCCTAAAATTCCTTTTGCTACTATGAATTATTGGTTTATAAAAACATTAGCATCCTTTGTAGAACATTTGCTGTTTGTACTTTGCCAAGAATTCTAAGCAAGGTTGTTAAGTCTGCCGGATCATTTTGCAGCAAGTTGATATTCATAATTCTCACTTGGGTTTCAACTGCATATAGGGAAACAAATTACCCTTTTTCAGAATGTCATGTTCTGAAGGATTGGAATCCTTCTCAACACAGCAAATTTAAAGACAATTCCTTTTTGTCCATCTTGCTTCAATAAATAGAAGACCTGACTAGAAATCTGGAAAGCTTATGTTATTGATATAATCCATAATTAATTTTGGTGAGATCTCATCAAGGCAAAAGTGTTCATATATGCAATATACAGTCATGTAAAATTCTTGTTCAATACTTTTAAAATCAATACTGAGTTTTTGATTGAGTATGTCAACAATTATGTGGCAATATGTATAAGCACGTAGGTATGGGGGTGTGTGTGTGTGTGTGTGTGTGTATTTGCATAATTAAGGTGAGAATACAAGTCGAGAGTACCTACTGCATTAAAATATTTGATATTTTTATATAACCCATGACTTTATGATTATTTGAAAAACCTGAAAATGAATTGGACAATATATGCAAATTATCATGCCCTTCTTGAGGAAAATATATAAAAAGCTTGGAATTAATGATTCCAAAAACTATGTTTTCTATATAGCACACATTGTAGTGCTAAAATGTATTTATTATGACAGAACATAACTGTCCCAACAAAAGAGTACATCTTTAAATCATAAATCAAATACCAAATACCTGTGATGAACATTCAGGAATACCCAAGATAAATTTTCTAAATTGAGTGGAAAACAATTAGCTAGCATATCTATTATAAAACTTTACTGTTGAAAACAATGCAAACTTAGCAATTCAAGGGAAAAAGATTGTTAACCACCAACTCAGAAGTAGTTCCATTTAGAAACTTGAGGAAAACTACACATATGTAGTCAATTAAACTATCATTAGAAATTCAAGGGAAAAATATTGTTAGCCACTAAGTTGGAAATAGTTTCATATAGAAACTTGGGAAAAACTACACATAGGTAGTGAATTAACCTGTCAATCAATGTGCACGTGTTAGATATATTCTATGTCATTATTTACTGCCTAAAACCATGGTAGCTTTATAAAATGCCAGTTCCCAAGCCAATCTCACATCTACTAAGTCAACATGAGTAGGTAGAGGTTGGCAGTATCTCTGTTGAT
Source organism: Pongo abelii (assembly GCF_028885655.2). NCBI lineage: Eukaryota > Metazoa > Chordata > Mammalia > Primates > Hominidae > Pongo > Pongo abelii. The sequence continues at coordinate 27,723,828 of NC_071988.2, forward strand.
GTTACTTACTGCAATGTGTGAGATATTCTGGTAGAAACTGGCCCAACTAGAACAGAAGGTTAGAGTATTAGCCAGCCACTATGGTAATTCCAATCTAATAACTTTGAAATAAGGCCCTGATATACATACTTTTAATAAATAATGATCAGAAACATTTGAGAAATATTCTCCTAGTCTCCATAATGGGATAGGCAAAATTATTAATAGGAGAGTAGAAAGATAAATTATCTTTTTACTCATTTTTATCTCAACTTTCTAAATATCTCTTTGATAGATATTGTATAATTCTATTTTGTAGATATTGTATAACAATTGTAATGAATTGAAAGAGTGGCACATGTATATACTTTATAAATAAGTGTATATGTGCTTTACGTATACATATAAACATTTGTCACAATACACAAAATTGTATTACACATATATCACACAGACATACACATTCACACATGCACACACACAATGTTCAGAGTATGCTCTCAGAAAGTTTATACTAAATGGCTCAAAACATTTGGTCACACCTCTTTAAGAGGTAGTAAGTTTTGGTCTAGAAACTATAGAAATAGAGAAAAAATTAAATAAATAGTTTTTTTAATAAGCTTACAGTGAAGGGTCAGACGCATGCATTTCATTCCTATGTAGCCTCATTTAGAAAGAAAATCATGTATTCATAGAGTACTTGTATATTGTATAAGATATATTTTGTTTTGTTTCTCCCTAGTTAATTCCTTTTAATTAGAAATTATAGCTACATTAGCTATTCTTACTATAAACTCAATGCACTTGAAAAACATTCAGAGAAGCTATCAGCTAGTAGGAATAATCCTGACACAAAGCATGGAAGAATCTATCTAGCCTGGCTGTCTGTTTGGAGATTCAATTTTTCTAATAAGCCTGTGTTAGCCTAGATGCATGTTAAAATAAAACAATACACAATATTATATTTAGGAAAATTTGGCTTACTCAGTAATCCTAGGGGAGAGGCCTGAAAAGCTTCACGTTAACATCTTCCAGATGTAATACTGACAAATAATCACATTTTAGAATCATTGATGTGACGCACTTTGGTTAGCAGCTCCAGTCACTGAACAGAATGCCATCACCATCTAGTGTAAAACCTTGGGCAAGATCATTAGGTCTGAGGTTCTAAGCTTACCTATAAAACGAGGATGTTGACCTTCAGACATGTCTCAACATTTAATTAGGTTGTAAAACCAATTTGTTTATCGTGACAAATGTTTAAAACTAAGTTATAAAGAACATATGACAGGGCATATATTAAAAAGGTAAACACTGCATCATGAAACTGTTTTGTGAATGTGTGTATATGAGTACACTGGGACATGATGTAAAATATATTTTTAAGAGTGATTTATGGTCAAAATTATGAAAAAAACTGGACTAGATTTCTAAAATTCTTTCCATTTGAAAAATGTTTAAAATATCATATTTCTCATTTTGAGCTAGGGACTTCAAGTACAATATCAACAAAGTATTTAAGAAATAAACCAACCTACATATCATTGTTTGATACGATATGAATTAAAATAAATCAAGTAGAAACATCCAAAACCTAGGATTATTTAAATAAAATCACCCATTTGAGAAGCAATGCATTTCTTGATGTTAGAAAAAAACAAAAAGTAGGGAATAAATAGCATTCATTTTAATAGTAAATGACATATTAACATTAAATAATATATAATACATTATATATATTAAACTAACTTCTTTAAAAGGAAAATGCAGATAAAAATATTAAAAATACTCAGAAAAAGATGGAAATATCTACCTCTAGGTGATATTAGCATATGAAAAGATTGTCAACAATTCAAATGCTATAATACCAGAAAGCAAATCAATAGACAAAAAGTCAAGAAATACATACATACATACGTACACAAACACATGCATGCACACATATAAAATTTAATGAAGAAAATATGACTACAAAGACGTGATTCTCAGCCATGGTTGTACATTGTTTTCACTTAGGGAGCTTTCAAAAGAACTGTTGCCTTGATCCCAATGCCAAAGATTCTAATTTAATTGCTCTAAGGTGTAGCTTGGGCACTGGTATTTTTTATAAGCTCCCAAAGTAATTATAAGATTCCACCAAAGTTGAGAAATATTGCTTAAGGGACTTGATTCCATTATTTACAATCACACACCAAAATTTGAAATTTGACAATAGACTTTCCATGTGTGTTAAATAAACTGAATCGTATATTTTAATTCCTTTTTATTGTTTTCTCCATGTCTTTGTCTTTCTTCAATTACTATTGACACTGTCAATTATAACTTCTAATCACAACTGAGATAAATGAGCATCAAAAAAACCCAGCAATACTTTCTTACTTTGATAAATGTTGAAGGAGCACAAAGCAAATCATATAGTATATAAATACTACATATTTGTTTCATAAATAAAATAAAATCCTTTGGAGATGAGCCACGATGGCCTACTATATGGGGCCAGGAAGAGCTTCTCCCACAAAGAGAGACCGGGCCATCAATTAGACTGGCACACTCTGGGAAGATCATTGGTAGGAAAGCATTCAGAGCAGACAGAGGGAGTTTGCAGACCGTGGGCTGCAAGGAGAGGAAGCTGGAAACCCTGCACAGGGTTGCAAAGCACTTGGACTCATTCCTGACCCTTGGTGGCTCCTAGGGAAGGGGGGTGGTGAAATAGGTTTGGAGTTGGCCACTTTAGCCACAGACCTCCAGGATCCCAGCTGTAGAAGGCCTTATGACCCCCATGGACATATGAGCTGGAAGGGAGAACTGCCTGGAGAGTTGAGTGAGACAAGACCCCAGCCTGTGTGGAGCCCAGATGGTTTAGCATAGGAATGGCCACAGTGGAGCACAGCCATGGGTACCTGTAGTATTTCATTTTTCACCCTACTATAATGACACTACCTGAGACTGGGTAATTCATAAACAAAAGAGGTTTAATTGATTCACAGTTCCACATGGCTAAGGAGGCCCCAGGATACTTACTATCATGATGAAAGGCAAAGGGAAAGCAAAGCACATCTTGCATGGCTGCAGGAGAGAGAGAGTGGGGAAGGGCCACGAACTTATCTAATAATCAGTCTTCTGAGAACTCTATCACAAGAATAGCTTGGGAGAAACTGCCCCCATGATTTAATCACTTTCCACCTGGTCCCTCCCCTGACACATGGGGATTACAATTTGAGATGAGATTTGGGGGGGGACACAGAACCAAACCATATCATTCTTCTCCTGGTGCCTCCCAGATCTCATATCCTTCCCACATTTGAGAAACAATCATGCCTTCCCAACAATCACCCAAAGTCTTAAATCATTCCAAAATTAACTCAAAATTCCAAATCAACGTTTCATCTGAAACAAGAGAAGTCCTTCCACCTACGAGCCTGTAAAATCAAAATCAAATTAGTTGCTTCCAAGATACAGTGAGGGTACAGGCATTTGGTTAATGTTTACATTCCAAATAAGAGAAATTGGTCAAAACAAAGGGGCTATAGGCCCACTGCAAGTTTGAAATCCAGAAGGGCAGTCATTAAATCTTAAAGCTCCAAAATCTCCTTTGATTCCATGTCTCACATCCAGGGTATGCTGATGTTAGGGGTGGGCTACCATGGCCTTGAGCAGCTCTCCCCTTGTAGCTCTGCAGGGTACAGCTCCTGTGGCTGCTTTTAGGGTCTGGTGTTGTCTGTTTGCAGCTTTTCCAGGCACTTGGTGAAGCTGTCGGTGGATCTGCCTTTCTGGCATCTGGAGGACCATGATCCTCTTCTCACAGCTCTATTAGACAGAGTCCCTGTAGGGACACTTTTGTGGGGGTACAATCCCACATTTCCCTTCTGTACTGCCTTAGCAGAAATTCTTCATGAGGGCTCTGCCCCTGCAACAGACTTCTGCCTGGACATCCAGGTGTTTCCATTCATCTTCTGAAATCCAGGCAGAAGTTCCCAAACCTCAGTTCTTGGCTTCTGTGCATGTGCAGGCCCAATACCATATGGAAGTTGCCTGGGTTTGGGGCCTGCACCCTTTGCAGCAATGGCCTAAGCTGTAAGTTTTTAGCCATGGCTTGAACTGGAGTGGCTGAAACATGTGGCACTAAGTTCTGAGGCTGCACATAGCAGTGGGACCCTGGGCCCAGCCCATGAAACGATTTTTCCCTCCTGGGCTTCCAGGCCTGTGATGGGGAGGGCTGCCATGAAGATGTCTGAAATGCCCTGGAGACATTTTCATCATTGTCTTGGTGATTAACATTAGGCTCCTAGTTAGTTACGCAAATTTCTGCAGCTGACCTTGAATTCTTCCCCAGAAAATGCGTTTTTCTTTCCTACCACATGGTAAGACTGAAAATTTTCCAAACCTTTATGCTCTGCTTTCCTTTTAAGCATAAGTTCCAAAGTCAAATCATCTCTTTGTAAATACATATACCTGAATGCTTTCGGAATAAGCCAGGTCACATCTCGAATGCTGTACTCCTTAGAAATTTTATTCACCAGATACCCTAAATCATCTCTCTCAAGTTCAAAGTTCCACAGACCTTTAGGGCACGGGCAAAATGCTGCCAGGCTTTTTGCTAAAGGATAGCATGAGTGAACTTTACTCCATTTCTCAATAAGTTCCTCATCTCTATCTGAGACCACCTCAGCCTGGACTTCATTGTCCATATCACAAAACCAATCAACACGTCCCTAGGAAGTTCCAAACTTTCCCATATCTTCCTGTCTTCTTCTGAGCCCTCCAAATTGTTCCAACCTCTGCCTGTTACCCACTTCAAAAGTCACTTTCACATTTTCAGGTTATCTTAATAGCAGTACCCCACTCTTCTAGTACCAATTCTCCGTATTAGCCCATTCTCACCCTGCTATAAAGATACTACCTGAGACTGGGTAATTTATGAATTTCTAAATTGACCTATAGTTCTGCATGGCTGGGGAGGCCTCAGGAAACTTACAACCATGGCGAAAGGGGAAAGGGAAGCAAGGCACTTTTTACATGGCAGCAGGAGGGAGAGAGAGAGAGATCAAAGAAGAGCCACAGACTTATCAAACAACCAGGATCTCCTGAGAACTCTAAGAGAACAACATGGAGGAAACCATGCCCATGATCCAATCACCTCCCACCAGGTCCCTCCCTGACATGTGGTGATTACAGATGAGATTTAGGTGGAGACACAGAACTAAACTGTATCAGTGACTATCTCCCACAGCTTGCCATGCTCCAGTAGGTGGCTCTAGCCTTTGTTAGTTGCAAGACCTGGACAGGGAAAACTCTCTGGCCCATGGGACAGGGCCCATTTGATGTAAATGTCAGTCTATTTGCCTGCCTCTGCCAGGGTCCCTACCTTGCTGTAATCACTTGCAGCACAGCCTTAGCTTTCCAGCAACTTCCGTCATAGCTCTTTCACTGGCAGACCCTGTCTAATTGTAAGAGCAGTTTTGCAAAAGTCCCACTAGCATGCACCTGGCCACAGCCTGCTCCTGTCAGTGTGTACCCACCTGCAACCTTTCCTTGTCATTTTGCTACTGTGCATACATAAGAGCATCTCCACAGTCTTGCCAGTCTGCATCCACACAGGGCCCACTGACTTGGCTTTCAGGACTTGGCTTCCTGAAAGCATCCAGAAATGAAGTCAATCAACTAAACCTAATTTATGCCACAGTCAAATCCCTAAGGGCATCAAAGAACATGAGAGCAAAAAGCCCCATCAAAAGACAGCAACTTTAAAGAGTAAAGGATTATTAGCCCACACAGTAGATTAGAAAGAACCAGCACAAGAATTCTGGTAACTCTACAAAGCAAAGTGTCTTCCTATCTCCAAATGATCACACTAACTCCCCAGCAATGATTCTTAACCGGACTGAAATAGGGTAAATGACAGACATGGAATTCAGAATCTAGTGGCAAGGAAGCTCATTGACATACACAAGAAGTTTGAAATATAATCCAAGGAATACAGTAAAATTGTCTAAGAGTTGAAAGACAATGTAGCCATTACTTTCTTCTCTTATTTTCTTCAACAATTACTTTATTTCTTATTCTAGCATATTGATTGAATGTACATGGATTGATACTGCAATTACATATATAATATCTGCTCTTAAGAACTTATCCTCTAGTCTGGGGCATAAACAAAAACATAAACAAATAATGGCAGAAGCTACAAAAGGTAAAAATAAATATAATACAGTAATTTTATGCTTTATCTCCTTTACTTTTGATTTCTCAACTACTATTACTATACAATAAAAATTAAAAATATGATGTATTGAGGCACTGGGAGGTCACTGAAGGTGTATTAATGTGTAGAGGGTTGAATTGTGGTCTCCCAAAAAGTAGGATAACCAAGAATCTATAACTGTGACCTTATTTTGTAAAAATATCTCTCCAAATATAATTAATAATTTCAAGATGAAGACACCCTAATGATGAGGTCATTTAGCGTGGCCCAAAGTACTGTGGAAGGCATCAGAGAAAGGAAAAAGGAGATTTGAGACACAGACAGGCAGGGAAGAAGCCATGAGAAGACAAAGACAGAGACTGGAATTCTGCAATCACAACACAAGAAACCCCTAGAGACACCGGAAACTGGAATAGACAAGGAAGGATTCTTGCTTGGAGCCTTCAGAGGGAGGTTGGTACTGCTGGCACCTTCATTCATAGTTCGGGCCCTCAGAACTATGAACAAATAAATTTCCATTGTTTTAAGCTACCAAGATTGTAGTAATTTGTTATGGAAGTCCTAGGAATTTAATACAGAGTGACATGCCCTGGCTTTGATTTCCATTTTTTTAAAGATTATGAAAAGATTAGTATGGAATTGTGAAGACCAAGTGGTGGATATTTTCGTTACTCAATGGGAAATAGTTCCAGTTTGGACTAATGTTTGAGTTGTTCTTGAAGCCATGGTTGCAGAGTAGATGTGGATTACATGAGAGAGATGAAAAAAAGGGAGAGATCAATACAACTCTCAGAATGTTTGTTGGAACAATTGGTGGATGTTGATGCTATTTAACTATGCACGAAAGAGAGGAAGAATAGTTGGGGAGAGGGTAGTTTTGTTCAAATATGAAGTGGGGAAGGCATGAGAAAGAAAAGAGAAAAAATGATGATGAATTTTGGTAAGAGAAATCTCTATACTCAGATTCATGTATATACACACATGTGTATATGTATATACATGGCATGCATATATACATGGTATACATACGTATATACATATATAAATGTTCTGAGCCACTATTTAAACTACATGTTTCCATGTGAATAACTGTTCCAAAAATTTGAAAGTCACTCTTTTAAGGGATAAAAACATTAATTTCAAATGGTGCTTGCTTGCAGGGACTTATAAGTTGAGAAAAAATGAAGCAACAAGCACAAAGAGAAAGATTTACGTGGCATTGATGAAACAGAGGGGAGGGAGAAACTCATCTTTACTGGTGATGGAGTAGTAGAAAGATCAGTAAGGTTCAGGGTTTTCAGTCAGCAACATGGATAGAAATGTGGCATATGAACAAGGGAGAGGAAAATGCTTTGCAAACATTATATGCAAAACCAATGAGGTAGGAAACTGTGTGCTATGTTGGAAGTACTTTAGTAATTAGTAGTAGCAGATACACATAGGAGAGTTGATGGGAAAAGGTGTGGCCCACATGCAGGCAATAAATAGGATCTAAAGTTTCTGCTATATCATAAAAGATTCTGGCTTGTATCTTTCAAATTTAGGAAGCTACTGAAGGATTTTAAAAATAGGGAGTTCATGACTTCAATAGATTTTGGGGAATATTATTCTGGCTGTGTGAGATAGCACAGAGGAGCTACATCTGCACAGAGTGTGTATCGACAGTAACTGTCCTGCTTCCTGGAAGAATCTAAGAGTAAATGTTGTCCTCAATTAGCATGAAAAATATGTTAATTCTCTATTTGTTACTGCTTTCATTTGTTTGAGACAAATATATTTATAATAACTGAGGATAAGAGCAAAGCCCTATGACTCTCTTCTAAAGTTAATAGCAATGCCCTGTGACTCTCTTCTGTTGCCATACTTCACAATATTAAATATTTATAGTAGTAGGAGTCCTGAGAACATTTTCAGTATTAAAGGATAGGATAATATGCTTTCATTTGTTAAATTGTATGGTCGAGACAGGGCTCATCAAATAAGAGAAAATGAATTCCAATGCTAGCTGTCTTTCTATCAAGTGAGTTTTCAATATAATTCTGTTCCCAGTCTAGGAGGGTGGGTAATTGTGTTTTGGAGACACTCTGCATAAAACCTTATTTTATCTTTAGACAATGACTTAGCATAGAAGGGTAGGGGAAGGAGGGCTTTAAACTTGAAGAGAAAATGATTAAGTGCATCTAAATCCTATCTCTAAAATAAAGTTCCTCCTTTTCTCTCTCTCTGTCTTTCTCTCTCTCTTGATAATCAGGATAGAGGAATATATCACAGGGTGATATAGTTTGGCCGTGTCCTCACCAAATCTCAACTTGAATTGTGTCTCCCAGAATTCCCACGTGTTGTGGGAGGGACCCATGGGGAGGCAATTGAATCATGGGGGCTGGTCTTTTCCTGTGCTATTCTTGTGATAGTGAATAAGTCTCACAAGATCTGATGGCTTATCAGGGGTTTCCCACTTTTGCTTCTTTCTCATTCTTCTCTGGCTGCTGCCATGTAAGAAGTGCCTTTCACCTCCCGCCATGATTCTGAGGCCTCCCCATCCCAGTGGAACTGTTAAGTTTAATCAAACCTCTTTTTCTTCCCAGTCTTGGGTATGTCTTTATCAGCAATGTGAAAATAGACTAATATGCAGGGTATAGCAAAACAGTCCCCCTTAAAGATTTTAAAACATTATTTTTCAAAAAAATGCAAAAATATTCAATATTTTTGCAAATATAATTTAATAAATAACATTTATTTTTCATTTGTGCCTTACTTATAATTTATTCATATATTCTTCTTCAGAATAAAAGTTATTTGTTGCAAGTAACCCAAACCCCAGGACTTAAATAATTTAAAAGAAACTTATTGGATTCTATGTCTAAAATATTGAGAGATTGAAAAAAGCTTCAGAGAGTATATTCAGTGTGGTTGCTCAAATTATGCTAATCTCTCTTAGTACTCTTTGGCTTATCTTGAGTTGGACTCTAATCACATAAAACATTCCCTTCTTGATCTTAAATTGTTTCTCTGTGTCTCAGCTCTATATATTTTCTCATTCAATGAATGCTCCCACAGAACCTCATTTCCCCTAACCATCAAAGAAAGCTTTCAACCTTTGGTCTGATTAGACCAATTTACATCAGGTGTTCATCCCTGAGCCAATTTCTGGGGCTAGAAAAATGAGATTAGACCAGAGTTTTCAATATCTCTATTATTAACATTTTGGGCCAGATAATTAGTTGATGTGGAGAGTTACTGTCCTCTGCATTGTAGAATATGCTGTAATATCTCTAGCCTTAATCACTAGAGGCCAGTAGCAATTTACAACCCCTTCCTATTGGAAAAATCTCTCTAGGCATGATGAATATATCCAGGAGGGAAAAAAATTGTCCTGGATGAGAGCCACAAGATTGTCTGATGGAGTTGCAACTAAACTCTAAACCAGGAATGGAGTAGAATTTCCCTAAAATTGGATGCAGGGAAGAAAATGGTGTAGATAGACAATATTTTTTATAAGAATAATTAAGAAAAAGGGGGACAGATACCAGTAACCAAATAGATAAATTATCTGCTAATTTTTTATTCATTAAAAATACATGTATTACAAACAATTGTATGTGTCATTATATGATAGGAACTATAGGAAAAGTGAAGAGTAAACTAAGTCTGTAATCTCCACATTAATGGAACATACAGTCACAATCACAGTCTACAATCGAAGTTATAGGTCAAGCTATGTATTTTAAAATAAAGTTTATCACTATAGCTTTCTGAGCATAATTTTAGTATACTTCTTATCAGATTATATAGTCATTGATTTACTTGTTTCACCATTAAATACATTGCAATTGCTTTGAGAGTAGATATTATTTATTCCTGCTACATGTCATCAGTACCCAGCACAAAGTAGGCTCTCGTTATCTGTTTTATGAAACAAGAAAGCTCTTTTTCATTCAATAATTTTCATTCTCATTAATGTCAAGAATTCTTGATATAGAATCTGTGTATCTGAATAATTATTGTTTTGTTGAAAAATGTGATGATTTAAAGTAGTATATCCTATTTTATTTTCTTGTTTACAGTTTGGTTTTAAATAAACTATGATAAAATATGGATGCAAAAGAATTATGAGCTCCCATATTGTTGCCTTAACCTGACCTAATAGATATTACCATGAAACTTAATTTGACACAGTCATAATTTATAATAGCCAATAACAATGGCTTTTATATCACTTGTCTTGCGCATATTAAGGTTTGCTTTGGGGTGAAAGCATATCTCTGTGTATATATTTACACACACACGCACACACACACATACAGAAAGAGTGAGAGAGACTCTGTATCTCTAATTCTATACCCTCCTTTTGATTCCATGCTTGTCTCTTGGAAGTCAGAATCTATCTCTTTTTGAGTCATCATCATCATTGTCTTAGTCCTTTCAGGCTGCTATAACACAATACCATAGATTGAGTGGCTTATAAACAACAGAAATATATTTTTTTACAGTTCTAGGGACCAGAAAGTCCAAGATTGAAGTACCAGCAGATCTGGTGTCTGGGAGGGCCCAGTTTCTCACAGTTATCTTCTCACTCTGAGCTCACATGGCAGAAGGGGAGAGGGATGTCCCTTGGTCCTCTTTTATAAGGGTACTAATTTGATTCATGGGGGGTCAGCTTTTATGATCTCATCAACTGTAAATGCCACACTTCTTAACACCATCATATTTGTGATTATGTTTCAATATATGAATTTGGGGGAGACCCAAACTTTCAAACCCATAGTCGTCATCATCATCATCATCGCTACTAGGTATCAAGTGTTATATGCTAATCAAGGTGCTAAATATATTACATAAAATTATTACTTTTAATTCTCACAACCATTTGAGATTGTTACACTTCACATTACAGACAGATTCCTAAAATGGTGCACAAGATTTTCTGCTCCTATTGTGGATGTCCTACATAATACATAGGGTTGTACAAAGAAAATGTTTTACTCCTGTGATCAAGTTATATTAGGTGGCACATATGTGTCTTTAAGAATGAGGATTTATCCAAGTAGACTGATTTAATCATGTTATTCCTGCAAGAGCAGAGAGATTGCTCTGACTGGTCAAAAAGAAGAAGTAAGAAATATCCACTCTGGCTGGTCTGAGGAAAGCAAACACCCATGTTGGGTTCCCAGTGAGAGCATCTGCTTCTAGGAACTGAGACAGTCCCCAGTTGATAGTTCTTAGGGAAATAGAAACCTCAGTTCATCAACTGCAAGGAACTTCATTCTACCAACCACAAGACTAAGTTTGGAAGCAGATTCCCTCCCTAACCCTGCAATCCCCAGAACCTCTGTGAGAAATCAGTTCAGCTGATCCCTTTTTTTCAGCCTTTGTATTTTGATACCCAGCTGTGATATACAGAGCAGAGAAACCTACCACCCCATGCTTGACTTATGACTGACAGAACTGCGAGCTAACTCATGGGTATTGTTTCAAGCTGCTAAAATTGTGGTATTTTGTTACACAACAATCATATGTGCTCCTCATACATATTTTGCATTGTTATCAACTAGATGAGAAATACAATGGTTAGTAAAGCATAATGGATAAGAAAGTGAGCTTTGGAATGAGACTTCCTGGGTTTGAATTCTAACTCTGTCATTTGCTAGTGATGTGACTCAAAGCAGGTGAAGGAGGTAAAGCATCTGACCTGGTGGCAGGAACATTCAAGTGTTCAATATATCCCAGCTGTCATTTTTACCTCCATGTCATTACAGACATTCAGAGTGTGGGGGAGAAATTTATCCAAGGTTGAAAACCTGCTAGGGTGTGATTCAGGTTTATCACTCTAATCTGTGTGGCTCTCCAATCTCTGTACTTACCCTGCTGAATGAATCCCACTGCCCTTCAGGACTGCCCTTGGGATACTCTGGCATGTGTGTCTTCATTCTCAGCTGTCTCAGCTTCTTACTGCTGTGGCAACTAACCTTGACAATTGTGGAGAGAGCATCTCAACAATCTAGAGGAGATCTAGGTGAAAAAACTCAGGAATCCAGGTCCTTTCCATATTCCTCATGTTCTTAGAACATCAGGTCCTAATATAATGAATAGTTCTTTGAAACATCCTCTGAAAAATGCAGTGGGAATCTCCTGTTTTCTACCTGTTTCCCCTAGGACTCATTTTGTGTTCCTGACCTTTTTTTTTCTTTTCTTTTCCTTTTGTCTACCTTCACCTTCCTTTAGGAGGTGTTAGCAATTAAAACCTCACCCTCAGGTATAAATGTCTCCTGCCTGCAGCAGACCACTAAAGCCTAATGGACCAGTCTCAGTATACAGGTCACTAAGAGTAGCAGCAGTGTCCTGTAAGCTGTCCCAATCTGTAGCAATTCCGGGGAAATATAAGATGTACTCTTCTAAAACAAGTTAAACCCTGAGTCAATGATGGAAAGTTATTTTCATCAGGTTTTTACAATTGTGTAAGCCAAAAAGAGCAACTATAAAATGGAAATTTAACCTCTACCAGGTATCCAAACAGGTATATTTTTCTCCTAGCTTAAAGACTTTGTAGTGATGAAAATGTAGACAAATTGATTGGGTTAGAAAGATAATCATCTGGTACAGAAGTAATTGCTAAAAGTTAACTAATTTAGAGGGCTCTTGTGGAGAAGTGATAGCTGGAGGCTACAAAAACTGGCTTCTGCAAGTTCTATTGCACACAAATAATTACTTCAAGGAACAAATGAAGTGTTATTTATTGGCAGTAGGACTTGGATCCTTGGTGATCACCAGTGAAAAAGGAAACTGTGAAATTAATTTGTACTAAGCAAAACTGTATTCAATCCAGCAAAGCTGTTCTGTGAATTTCAGTTGGTATTTAGGCAAGTTATTATTGCCTCAGGCCTATTGAACACTGCAGCCAATGCTTAGCCATTTTTTTGCAAGAGTTTTCTAGTTGGGTATTTCATTTTTACTATGCATTCATCTATAACATATGATGAGAGTTATTATTATCTGTGATGGAAAGTAATGATACTCTCAGTTGGGGGGAAATGTTTAAAACTTACATAACCCCTTATTAAAATTCTCAATCAACCAAATTTATCTTATGCCTTAAGAAAATCATTTATTAGGAGCTTTAAGTTATTTATTTCTATTTTTCTTCAGATTCCTAGAAAAGAGGAAAACAATCACTCTAGAACTGTTATAAGCATGCTAACCAGGACTTCAGAGAAATGAAAAAAAGGTAAAATATCAAGTTGTTTTAGCCTAAAGAAATACAAATATTCTTTTCAATTTTTTTTCTTTTAGAATTGTATACAGTAGTGTATGAGCACTATTGCGTAAATTTTTTTTAATGGCTTTAGAAGTGGTTGTGAAGCCCTGATTTACAACATTTGTCTGTTTCTGTCATGTGTATCCCTCCCCACCATGGCCAAGTTCAAGCTACCAAGGATACAGCACCGAAAGTTAGGTTGAGAAGAAATGCATACAATGGGCTTACTGAGCTTGTAGGAACCCCAGCACACCACTGATTTTATATTGTTGTGATCATAAGAACTTGAATAAATTCCCTCAGAAAAATGGCTCACATCTCTTCTATAATGCATTGCACTCTTACCTTTTATCTACATTATTATTATTTTTCTTTACTTGTATTCATTTCTCTTTACAATGAAAGACTTTTCATATTGGTTCACTCATTGCATTGGTAACTAGCAAAATTTTTAGATAGAATAAGTACTCAATAAACATTGGTACAAAAATTTCCTTGGATTATCTCATTTTACTGCCTCCGATACTAATAGACAAGAGGCCAAATTGAGCTTAATGCAAACCATTTTTAGGTGCTCAGAGTTCCTCAGTGCTTTAAGGAAAATCTCAAATGTAGATACCACTTTGCTTTAACTGCCAGACAGTCCTTACAGTGTGTTGCATATTGAACAAAACATTTATTCTCCAGGAAATGTGAAAACAAGTGGATTTTAATCACAATCATATTTTGCTTGTTTATTAATATATACTTTTAATCACTTTTCATCCTCAAAACGACTCAGAGAGTCACACATCATTTTGTAAATGAGCAAAAATAAGGGAAGTATTTTTCCAAAGTCATGATGTTGGTCCACAGTGGACCCAGGGTGGGAGAAATAATGTTCTATGCCTAATTCACTCTTTCTTCTCTTTTGCCATATTTTCATCATTTTATTATTTAGCAGGGAGGTCTATCACACCTATTATCAAAGGTGAGCCTTTTGCTAAGTGCTGGTACCACAAGGACGTAGATCAGACTCTGTTCTAATTCTTTCATATGTAAGCCAAAGTGGACGCATGTGACTAGCATAGGCTGTTATTTGTGGTACAATAAAGTTACTAACATATTGTTATAAGACTAAAAGCGTTGGTGGATTATTTTGCCTTGAAAATCAGAAGAGCTCTCACAAAGTAATTTCTTGTTCAATTATGCATAGAATGAAAGCATCTACCTTTGAACACATTTTGAACATGATTTGAAAATACCGATGTTATTAAATCATATCTTTATATTTTGGGGTAAGGCTTCTTTTTTTAAAGAGTCACACTAAATATTGTCTCTTGTCTTGTTTTTAATGCAAGGATCTTCAGAAAAGCTGTTCTTTCTCTGTTCCAATTATAGTTAAAAGCTATATGGTCAACAAAACACATGAACAGTTATTATAATTTGTATTAACGTATATGAATCATTTTAATTACCTACTTTGAAATATGGATGCTTTTGTGATTTTTAAAATTTTCTTTCTAAACACTTTGTGTCTCTTTGAATTAAATGCTGACAGAGTAGGCATGATGCGTATTATAAAACCATTTCAAGTATTGAAAGTCTCACAAAATACAGTTATATGAACATGGTATAAGATTATAAAACTAATGAACATTTATTGAATACTTTTTCTTATGCTATGGTGAAAATTTTACCTCAAGAATTCTTCGGAAGGTTGCTATATCTCATGATGTTCTGTAACAAACATAGAGGCGGTTTTGAGGATTAGTAATATGCACAAGTTTGTGCACAGCACAGATTTCAAAGAGAAGGATTTAAAATCTGAATACTATCCTTGTTTTTACCTGTATACTTTTTGAAATTCTCTCTCCCCCCTCTTCTTTATTGTTTCTCTGTATCTTTCAATATAACATTTCACCACCCCAAAAAATATATTTCTTATCAAATTTCTTGCTTTTATTGTAAAGCAGCAGAAGAAAGAAAACTTTTCAAAAGATTTCAAAGAATGGCAGTCATTACACCCTCAGGTCTGGGAGTTGCTCCCTCTGATCATCTGGCTACCTAGTACTTGTTTCCTTTCCTTTTAAGGAACAGTCATCTTCCAATGTGTGGAGTCTTGGTGGAACCGTAAGACAAAGTGAAAGTCACTGCCATAGACAGAAGGTGGTCCCATTACCAAAGCGTGATCCTTCAGTCTTTCTCAGTCTTCAATGGGAGCTTTAGAGAAATAACATCTGAAGCAATACGTCACTCACAACGAAACTGCATTTGGTTAAACTGTTTTCAATTATCTTGATGGACACTGTCAGATGCCCTAGGCTGCTGTTTTCTAATTAGGTCTCATTAATCTCATGCAGTGCAACTTGCCCTGACCCTCTGACCTTCCACCCATGCAACAGGAGAGACCAGCCACAATTAGTCTGCACCCAACATTATTTAATATTATTCAACATTGTTCCAGCTGCCACAGGACCATATTCTTTCTCTTTCCTTCTCCCAATTGCTATCTCTGGGCCCCTCAGCCAGTATCTCTCTTTGCTCATATATTCCTTATTAATAAACCATTTAATTACCTGTGATTCTGTTACGAGCAGTGTGGTGTGTTTTGACATTGACACCTTTAAAGGGTGGGGAGCAAGAATGGCAGACCCTGCAGGGGTGGGACAATACAAGAAATTTTGTATCCTAAAGGGAAGGAAGAAAAAAACAAACAGTTGGAGTTTGTTCATTCTAGCAGAGGGGGCCAAATGATGCTTCTGAGTAGTTTCCATTACCGTAACTGCTGATTCCTTACTTTTCTGGGCCTAGTTCTTCATCATTCCATTTGATTGCATGCATTCCACTAATGTGCAACAAATTCTCTTTATAAATAATAAGTCAAAGATTATGTTGCAACCAAAGAATTATAAATGATACAATGGGTTTAATGAGACTATTTAATTATTTAGGGGATGATATGATTTGGCTGTGCCCCCACACAAATCTCAATTTGAATTGTATCTCCCAGAATTCCCGTGTGCTGTGGGAGGGACCCAGGGGAGGCAATTGAATCATGGGGGCTGGTCTTTCTCATGCTATTCTCGTGATAGTGAATAAGTCTCATGAGATCTGATGGGTTTATCAGGCGTTTCCACTTTGGCTTCTTCCTCATTCTTCTCTTGCTACCATCATGTAAGAAGTGCCTTTCACCTCCCGCCATGATTTTGAGGCTTTTGCAGTCATGTGGAACTGTAAGTCCAACTAAAGCTCTTTTTCTTCCCAGTCTCGGATCTGCCTTTATCAGCAGCACAAAAATGGACTAATACAGTAAATTGGTACCAGTAGAGTGGGGCATTGCTGAAAAGATACCCGAAAATGTGGAAGCAACTTTAGAAGTGGGTAACGGACAGAGGTTGGAACAGTTTGGAGGGCTCAGAAGTAGACAGGAAAATGTGAGAAAGTCTGAACCTCCTAGAGACTTGTTGAATGGCTCTGACAAAAATGCTGATAGTGATATGAACAATAAGGTCCAGGCTAAGGTGGTCTCAGATGGCGATGAAGAACTTGTTGGGAACTGGAGCAAAGGTGACTCTTGTTATGTTTTAGCAAAGATACTGGTGGCCCTAGAGATTTGTGGAACTTTGAACTTGAGAGAGATGATTTAGGGTATCTGGCAGAAGAAATTTCTAAGCAGCAAAGCATTCAAGAGGTGACTTGGGTGCTGTTAGAGGCATTCTGTTTTTAAAGGGAAACAGAACATAAAAGTTTGGGAAATTTGCAGCCTGACTATGTGATAGAAAAGAAAAACCTATTTTCGGGGAGAAATCAAGCCAATTGCAGAAATTCGCATACGTAGCAAGGAGCCTAATGTTAATCCCAATAAACATGGGGAATATGTCTCCAGGCCATGTTAGAGACCTTCATGGCAGCCCCTCCCATCACAGGCCCAGAGGCTCAGGAGGACAGAGTGGTTTCGTGGGCCAGGCCCAGGATCCCCCTGCTGTGTGCAGGGTAGGGACTTGGTGCTCTGTGTCACAGCCATGGCTGAAAGGGGCCAACATAGAGCTCAGGCTGTGGCTTCAGAGGGTGAAAGCCCCAGCCCCAAGCCTTGGCAGGTTCCACGTGGAGTTGAGCTGGCGGGTGCACAGAAGTCTAGAATTGAGGTTTGAGAACCTCTGCCTAGATTTCAGATGATGTATGGAAATGCCTGGATGCCCAAGCAAAGGTTTGCTGCAGGGGTGGGGCCCTCATGGAGAACCTCTGCTAGGATAGTGTGGAAGGGATATGTGGGGTTGGAGCCCCCACACAGAGTCCCTTCTGGGGCACTGCCTAGTGGAGCTGTGAGAAAAGGGCCACATCCTCCAGACCCCACAATGGTGGATCAACTGAGATCAACTGACAGCTTGTACCATGCACTTGGAAAAGCCACAGACATTCAACGCCAGCCTGTGAAAGGAGCCAGGAAGGAGGCTGTACCCTGCAAAGCCACCGGGGCAAAGATGCCCAAGACCATGGGAACCCACCTCCTGCATTAGTGCGATCTGGATGTGAAACCTGGAGTCAAAGGAGATCATTTTGGGGCTTTGAAATTTGACTGTCCCACTGGATTTCAGACTTGCATGGGCCCTGTGACCCCTTTATTTTGGCCAATTTCACACATTTGGAACAGCTGTATTTACCAAATACCTGTATCCCCATCGTACCCAGGAAGTAACTAGCTTGCTTTTGATTTTACAGGCTCATAGGTAGAAGGGACTTGCCTTGTTTCAGATGAGACTTCTGACTGTGGACTTTTGGGTTAATGCAGAAATTAGTTAAAACTTTGGGGGACTGTTGAGAAGGCATGATTGGTTTTGAAATGTGAGGACATGAGATTTGGAGAGTCCAGGGGAGGAATGATATGGTTTGGATATGTCTTCACCCAAATCTCAATTTGAATTTTATCTCCCAGAATTCCCATGTGTTGTGGGAGGGACCCAGAGGGAGTTATTGAATCATGGGGCTGGTCTTTCCCATGCTATTATTGTGATAGTGAATAAATCTCACGAGATCTCATGGGTTTATCAGGGGTTTCTGCTTTTGCATCTTCCTCATTCTTCTCTTGCCTCTGCCTTGGAAAAAGTGCCTTTCTCTTCCCACCATGATTCTGATGCCTCCCCAGCCATGTGGACCTGTAAGTCCAATTAAATCTCTTTTCCTTCCCAGTCTCAGGTATGTCTTTATCAGCAGCCTGAAAATGGCCTAATGCGGGGGAGAACAGAAACAAAATACAAATTAGAGCTATCTCTGAACACCCCCACTCATATGCACACATACACATGCATACCTACGTACATGTTTTAACAGTGGGACCAAGACAAAGAATGTTTCTACTAATTCATAAAGATCAATCCAGTTTATACATCACCTCTGTGGCCACACATAATGTCTACTCTTATTCAAGAGAAATATCTTCTTTCTCTTAGCCTCCATAGCTCTGAACACAACCCTATATTTTGATTGCTTTATATAAAATTGTAGAAATAACTGAGATTTATTTAATGCTTACTATGTGCCAACGCTATTCTAAGAACGTTACATTTTTGTCCCTATTTCTTCCTTGGATCAAGCATTATTATTGTTATCTCATTATGCAAATGACAAAACCAAGTTTGGAAATAACCCACCTAAAGTTTCACAGTTAGTGTGGCCAAAACAAAACTTGCTTCAACTGTCAATGTTTTTATCATTATCTTATGTTGTACGTAATTTGTTTTTCCACACTTTGTTGTGTAATACTCTTTAACCTCTCTAAACTGAGGCCAGAGAGTGTGTATTGGACACTAGATTTGTGTAGTGCCCAGAACAGTGTTAGCACATTTTAGTAGTTTAGCAAATGCCTATTACAAAATTTCTTGTAGAGTTCAAAACACATAACTTGAATTATTCACTTTTCAGTGAGTTATTTTGACATAATTTGAACATTGACTAAATCCTTCTCAATGCAGGTAAAATATTTAGTCAACATATGTCCAAGACAAAAATAGGAGCTGCAGCTCTTGACAAGCCCTCAGTGAATATATAGCATAAACCTATAAGTGAAAGAGATTAAGTATCTGCATGAAGAGAAGGGCAAAGGGATTTGAAGATTTTCAGCTGATAATCAGAGTCAGGAGAGAGGATATTACTGGAAAATAGTAACCACCAACAAAATATGTCCCAAAGTGTATGAATACGACAGAGCTAATTGTCTCATTATCTATCAGCAATGAAGAAAATGTGATCTTGAATTTTCAATTCAGTTCTTCAGAATTTATGTAACTTTGGGGAAGTTAAAGTCCCATTGCATAATATAGTATGACACTATGAAGACTTTTCCTTAAAAATAAATTGTATCTCAATAATAAAAAAAAATTGATGTTAAAGTATACCTGTTATCTGAGAAAAGCAAAATGGCCCTCTAGGTAGAACACTACACCATGAGATCCAGGAGATAAGGTGATATGAATAGGGAGAGACTGGAAACTGTGATAGGCAGAGCTGGCTTTAGGCATTTGGGTTGCTAAGGGAGCCCACATATGCCACAAGCTCCCCAAGGATCATTTTAGTCACTCATTTAGCATAACCTGGGGTTGGAATGTGATGTGTATCAACAAAATTCCAGCAATGTGCCCATGGAAAAGTGCTCATTTCTCTTTCACCCGAAGCAGTTGAGCCCCATGAGCTCACGCAGGTTCTTCTTAAAGCTAAAAGAAATAATGAAGTTAGTAATGGAGGTAATTAAGAAGTGAAAATGTGACTTATATCTGTCACAGTCCAGATATCAGGAACTATTTATATTTAAATATCTAGACACAGATTTTGGTTACCTACTTACAGATAATGAGACTTCATGCTCTCGAGCCATTTTCACTCTTCAAATTATGTGCGTCTCAGCCTTTTTGGTGTTTCAGTGTATTTATAATGCTGAATATACTTTAGTGGGTTGAGGCCAGCTTATGACTGCAGACAGAGAAATAAAGTATAAATAATCAGAATAAGGAAAATAATTAAATCTACAAACAAATTCATAAAAGTCAGTTTCAAAGTATGTTTTATGTATTTAAAGGCATAAAGAATGAAAATAGGCTAAATTAACCCCTACCTGTAACAAGTTACACATGGATATAGAGATGAGTCTAAATTGTTGATGTCAGTGAGGATGTAACAGCACTGTAGATCCTAACCTCCTGTCCCTCACATCTTCTCTTCTTCTGATACCCACTTTGAGATTCTCTTTTCAGATTTAAATTTTCTAATACCAAATTCAAATGACAGAGCAGATGCTGACCTTCATCCCCCAGGCATTTATCACAGGACAGATTCTGACTCGCTCATGAATATAATCTTATTCTTTGCAACTGGCATGTGGCCACTCCGAGTGGTGAGACAGAAAACATTTGGTCAGACATCCCAAAGTTCAACCTGTTGTAAAAAGTAAAGTAGAGGTTCCTCTTCAAAGACTTTCCTCCCCATCTAATTAGGAATAAATAGTAACTTCTCTTAGAAGCAAAATTTATTCAAAGACCCATGCTAACATTCTTAAATATCTGCTAGCTGTAATAAAGAAATCAGTGTACTTTATGTTCATAGCTCCCACAATGTAGCCTAAATATTTGCCCTGGCTTGCTTATACTGGTCCAAGCAAGCTTTAGGTCATAGCCTGTTTTTACCTTTCTCAGCATTCCATAAGTTAGTTCCTCCTTCCTTTGTTCTCCTCTGCCTTTGCCTTTTTAAAAAAGTTGTAAGTTGCTAGCCAATCAGGACAAATACAGAATGTGAGGTCCCATTCCAGCCAACGGAAACCAGACACAGCAGTAGGGTGGATGCATCAGGTTATAAATGACCCTATCTCCTTTGTTTGGTGTACTCTAGTGGCAAAACTGCTGGCGAGTGTACCCTTTCTGCAGAAAGTAAAAAAAAATGGCCTTGCTGAGGAAATGACATTTATGTTCTAGTGCTATTTCTTTATGGCACTAGGGGACAAGCATTTCTAACACTATGCTGCTTCCGTTTTGTTTAGTTGAGTTTTGTTTGGCTTTGTTTAGTGGTAATGGCATTGTTGTCCCCACCAGTAGAGGCACTTGCTACTGTTTCAGTTCAGTCCCACAGTAGGTGAGCAGCAAGGCTCCTTTCCCTGCCCCTCTCCTCCTTCTCCTTCCTCTCCTTTTTTTCTCACTCTCTTTATCTCTTCTCTCCTTCCTCAATCTTTAAACATGCCTATAGTACAGCAACTTCAGCCTTGAGTACTGTCATATGAGAGAAATATACTTGTGCATTTCCATTTCTTTCAGCCACTGTAATTTTGAGTCTCTGTTGTAGCATCTCACTTTTCCTCTTAGATAAAAGCAGTTGTTAGTGCAAGGAGTAATAGGGATAAACGGAGTTTAGTGTATATTCGGAAATGGAAATGCTAAAGCAAACTAAATATGGCCTGAGAAGGACTCTGTACTTCTACATTTGAGTCCTTGCAGATGAACTGCAGCCTAACTTAAAAGGTGGACAAGATTAAAACCTAACGCAGGAGTATGTGCCTGTAACAATAGCTGAGTCTTGGTCAATCCCAGCAGCCATAGTTCGGCCATTCATACACTGCTGAGTGAACGCCAAGCTGTAACTAATCCATTTGTTTCTGTACCTCACTTCTGATTTCTGAATGTCACTTCCCTTTTTTTTGTTGATAAATTTGTTCTAACCACGAGGCATCCCTGGAGTCTCTCTGAATCTGCTGTGATTCCAGGGGCTGCACCATTCGCAAATCGTCATTACTCAATTAAACTCCTTGAAATGTAATTCAACTAAAGTTTTTCTTTTTAACAGAAGTAAAGGCACTCACTTTATGCCCTCCCTCCTTTTAGGGAGTCCAGGATTTCTTTCTAACCCCTCCCCTTTTTCTAAGTTGTTGTTTGTTTGGTTGTTGCCTTGGGTGGAGGAGGGGGTTTCAGAAATAAGCGACTGTTGAAGGGATGAATAGGCAGGGGTATTGTTGCTCTGCTGCAGCTCATCTCCTGGGGGCATTTGCTAGGCTCCTGGAAATAGAAAGACCTGCTCTGTTGTCTTTGGATCCTAGATCACTCTTCTTCCTCACTGAATGTTAGTTACCCGTTAACCTTCCTGCTACTCTTCTCTCCAGGTCCAGCTGTATCAGTCTCTCTGGGGGCAAAACCAGTATGCCAATCAATTAATATAATGAAGATATAACTCCCTCATGCTAGTTTGACATATTGCATATCTTACCTATACATAATGAAATTGTGGGAAGCTATTAAATAATTTGACTGGCTTATCCTATATAAAGACTAGAGTTTAATGTGAATGTTCCTAATATGTGAGGTCCATGGAGTCTGGTTGGTGGTCTCGTTTACCAGGATCAATCTGAAACCTATAGCACATTTGAGGTCCAACTCGAGTCTAACACTGAAAAAACAGTGAAGAGAACCTTATAGAAAGATGGGGGAACACAGAGACAGGGCAAAGAAACCAAGAAGATCTGATATAATATGTTTAACATAGCAAAATGTTTTTAAAATTGAAATTATCAGCAGTCTAGGGAAACCCAGGAAAGTTGATCCTATGATAGATTTGAGTGTTCTGTTTTGTCTTATTTTGTTTTGTTGATGCTATCGATACAAAGTGCATGTTAGGTAAACATGTAGTCCACAAATTCAGGCAAGCATGAAGTGTTACTTTAATGTTGCACAACAAAACTATTTCTAATTGAAATGTAATTCTAATGGGTGGTGAAAAAATTGTCAGACACTTTGAAATTTCTCTTTACCATCTGATTGGCTTTCCTTAATGTATGAAGGGGTGGTGGCAATGATGCTTACATATTTAGGAGTGAGAACATTTGCCCTTATTTGCCATCTATCCAGTCTGGTATCCACTGAGGTTTACCTGTTCCAGCTTCATCCTTTGTTACATGAATGCTGCAGCTATTACATCAATGTTGCAGCTATTCCCAAACAAGAGTCCCCTCTAGGTCCAGGTCTAGCAAAGCATTCTTGTTATTCCTTTTGAGGCCACTCTGATGCAGCTTCAGTCCCTTTTTACATAGAGTCATCAATCTTACCTTTCAACACTCCCTTTCCCATGTCTTTCTGAAAATAGAATTTTAATTTATTTGGAATATACTTCTAAAGTGAAGAATTAGTACCCTTCATTTTCAGACTTGAAAAACTATCTGAACTATGTCTTACCCTTTCTTTTCCTTAGACAAGTTAGAGCATTGCTATTTAGGAAGACTCCATCACGAGGACCTTTTGCTTCCCCCTTATTATTCCTACATCTAAGTTGGAAATTTTGTTTATTTTCTACTCCAGGGAGTGGTGGAAACTAGCTCAGCCTTTTCATATATTCTTCCAAATCTTTTTCTTATAACTGGTCCTCAGCTTTTAAAACTAAAACAAAATGTGTGTTCAATGTAAGACACATATCAAGAAAAACCACTGCATTAAAAAAACTGATTACTGTATTATTCAAAATCCATTTATGCTGTACTTAAACTTCCACTGGGGTGGACAACTCCAGCCCATTTGCATTGAAAGTGTTACGTTGATTCCTACGTATTTACTTTAATTAATCAGTCTCTGTGTGTGTGTGTGTGTGTGTGTGTGTGTGTGTGTGTGTTTGTGTGTGTGTGTCTATCTGTCTGTTTTTTTCTCCCTTCCTGACTCCCTCTCTGTTTACTCTTACAGGGAAAACTGACCTAGAAGGAACGATCCACCACCCCCCTTTAAAAAAAATAATTTTAATCTTTTTAATGCCTGAGTCTTGACTCGTCTGTCACCTTAGGAGTGCCGCTACCACTCTGGTTTCGTCATCTCATGATGGATTGAGTAAAGTAAAGCCTATTATAAAATGAAATTCATCTTTTTCCAACTTTCTCTTCCAGAATTCAGAAAATTCTGTCCATGTTCCAAATCTGTGCATCAAAGCCAATTGACATCCTTTTGGGTCTTTGGATCTCCCAAATGTCGATATTTCCATGTTTGTTGGGAAGTGGTTCTGCCTAACGTATGGCAATATTGACCTTAGTGGGTGAGTGTATTTCTAAGCCTGTGGTCTGAGTCAGTCTATAGAATCAGCTTTGCGTTTACTTTATTGTCAGCTCTCCAAGAGCCCAGTGACCTGTGACAGCTGAGTGATTGTGTTCTCTATGAAGGCTTCTTCTACCATAGGCCTTTATTGCTGTTTTTCTTTGAGCCAACTCTTCTCAAAGCAATTTATCATCTGTCTACTGAAACTAGTACACCCCTCACATCATTTAATTTATATGTTCCCTATGCAGTAACTTCTAATACCCATTTAATTATATTAAAGAATAGGAAGACATGGACTTTTAGCAAAATTTTATTCTAAATAATAAAATAGCTTATGTAAAATTAGAAAAGAATTGAGCATTTCAGCTCTAGCATTCAGAAAAGAGCTCCTACTCAATTGAAGTGATCACCTGTATCTTAGCACATGCAGTTCTCTATTGCAGATACTTGTCTGCACTTTCCTCCACAGTTAGTTAATCATCACACATATAGAAAGAGTTGTATTTTACACATTTTGTTCATCACTGTAGCGCATGAAGCAATGCCACCTAGGCAAAGCTAAATGTGTTATATAGATGGTGTCTATTTTATATTTTAAACTACTAATATATTAGAATGATGTGAAAGATATTGAAATAATCTCTGCTAACACTAAGTAGAATGAATTGCTTTTTAAAAGATATTCTTAGTTGTCAAATATGAAAAGAGAAAGTGGTAAGTCAAGTAACATGCTTGTTTTAATTGTTTGTGATTTTTTAGTAGGAACTTAGAGGCACATAACTCAATAAGCGTTTTTTTATTGATCAATGCCTTCAAGCAAATACATGGAGGCATGTTTATTTTCTCTCAACTGTTATTGTTACTGGGATATGAGTGTCATCTCCCCTGTATCAAGTATACTTTGGAGAAATGTATTTGATATCCTTAGGAGACTTGGTGTTTTTTTTTCCTTTCAGGCTCTTGAGGTTAAAAACTCAGAAATTTGCCTTTGTGAGGGAGTACTTGAGTTTTAACATCACCATGAAGGATGAATTCAAAAGACAAGAATATCAGATGGTTCGTGGGTAGTGTTGAAGCTGGGCATGTTTCTAAATAACGGCATTTCAACTTTCTATGAATTAAATAGACAAAAACTATTTTGACACTGTCTCATTTTCTAACCTTCAACAAATGCGGTCTGATTCTTAAAAAATAGACTCTCATTTCAGAATTTTGAGTATTGAGAACCATATATGGAGTAGGTGGAAATTTAATTGCCTTTTCTAGTAAATAATTAACTGTTGTTCTGATTAACCATGCTTATATACACCCTTTTTCCAAACAAGCAAATTCAACTAGAAATCACTTGTACCTCTGGATTCTCTATAGTTGTATCAATCTACTCTGGTTAACAGCAGCCACAACAAATCACGTGAAAAGAAAGGTGAAATTGTGCTCAATGACAACATACAATTGTCTTTCATGTGGTAATTGCATATTGTGTTTCTGTTGTTTATTCATCCTACATAAAGAAAGTCTCAACACTTCCAATATGTAGCATAGTAGCCAACATAAAAAAAATGTGATAAATGTTGAATGAATATGCATAGAACAGTCCTAATTAAATCAAGATGAATGGATAGATGAACAAAGAGAATAAATGACCACAAGATATAGTAATATTGAAATATCCAAATTGTAAAGTAATGGGCATTTACGTTTAACTCTTCCTAATATTGGACCAGGTCACAGTCTCCATCTTGAGATCTTTTTAGTAGGTTTCCATGCTTTCTTACAATAAAAGTACTATGGATTTTTTTTCTCAATTCCAATGTTCCTTGTTTAAAGGCTGTAGCTTTTTATCTTCGCATGAAATTTTTCTTTTGTTTGTAAAAACAGGTTTTTCTTTTTCTGTGTTTCCTATTTATAGTAACCCATATTTAACTCTACCAAGAAATATTTTTAAGACTTCTTCAAACTGCAGTTAGTTTTACTGGGGTTAGCATTGTTTCAATGAAAGCAATTAGCTAACTCTAATAAGATGTTAGTAATGATTTTAGATTTGCTCATCCACATTCTTCATGATCAGTGATGCTAATGCATATACTCAAGAAGACATGTAGGGTATGTCTCACGTGCATAACTCTGAAACCAGTCTCTATGTAAATGTTAAAATTAGTTTACGGTGTGATTGTGTCTTTGCAATTCAAAGGTTGCCTGGATATCTCCAACTGGATTTATTGTACATTTTAAGTGAATTCTTTTTTGCTTTTTATCATAGAAGAGATAAACTATGCAAAAGTTCACGCAGTCATAGGATCACTGATTTAAATAGGACCTGAGAGATCATGTGGATATATCTTCCTCGGTGCTGTTAATCACCTGTGTGTGTACCTACTAAATCACTTATTGCAGAGCTCTGAACATTTATGTTAACACTAATGTCTGCTTTAACTATGGGCTCACCAGAACCAGGTACTAGGAATGTTCAGCTCTATATTTGTATTTTACATAGATATAGCTGTTATTGTTGTTGAGTGAAGCCCTTATTAATTACTTCATGTATATATATTATAGCTACCAGGATGCTAAGAAAGGTGAGAAAAAAAGGTGGCTTTTAGTATTGTTCTTTTATGGTAAGTCAACCTTGACCCTAAGTTCTATGCTATGGTTTACTGATAAGGAAAAAATGCTTATCTAAAAAGCCAACTTTGATTGACTGGCATATTGATCAAATTAACAAAAGTGCAAATGTATTAATTTGCTACTCCCTCAGTGATGACATCCTATGGTTCATCTAACAACCCTCCTCTGGATATTTTCACACCTGTAATCCCAGCACTTTGGGAGGCCGAGGCAGGCAGATCACGAGGTCAGGGGATGGAGAACATCCTGGCTAACACGGTGAAACCCCATCTCTACTAAAAAAATACAAAAAAATTAGTCAGGCACGGTGGCAGGAGCCTGTAGTCCCAGCTACTCAGGAAGCTGAGGCAGGAGAATGGCATGAACCCGGGAGGCGGAGCTTGCAGTGAGCCGAGATCGTGCCACTGCACTCCAGCCTGGGCCACAGAGCAAGACTCCATCTCAAAAAATTAATAAATAAATAAATAAAATAAAATAAAATAAGAATGTTGCACTCTTCTCATCTGGGAAGGTTTCTCTGCCCTCTTCATGTAGAGATGAGCCCCAGAGCAGCTATTTGTATGTAGCCTCTAAAAAAGCATCAATCATATGCATCGGCATCTATGTGTTTTCTTGCTTTCTTCACTACTTGGGGCCTTTGAGACAAGAACATAGGCACAGTCTCCTTTTTATATATCGTGTGCAACAGAGTGACTGGACTATCATAGGCAATCTGTAGATGCCAATAGTATTGAAACTTGTGTATTTCGTTGAGCACAAGCACATACTTCACTAGAGGTTCTTGATGATGTACCTGGTACTCCCACAAGATCCCTGAGATGATCAGATAGATGTCCATAACCTTGGGCTATCTCCTCCCCTGGGCAATTTTATAGACAGGAAAACATAAGCCTTCTCACGTTTAAGATTGAATGTAACTCTACTAGTTCATAAAACGACTATGAGTTCAGGTTCCTTAATTATAAATTAGTTTTTCAGCATGTATTATTGTGATTATTAATACCAAGTTTTGTAAGGGGCTCAGTAACTCTAACAAATTAAAGCATGAAGTGAAAAACAGATATAGAAAATCAGCTCTAAATATGCATAGGCTTTACCTGTCTCAGTGATTGCATGTATAAAGACACCACTTCCAAAGTTGTGCCCCTGAAAAAGTATTTGAAATAGATCATTGATATATTTTTGGCTTAGTTTTTTTTTACAGCTGCAGTTAAAGTAGAATTATGAAAGTGATTAGCCTCAGGTCTGTCATCATTCATCTTGAGCCTGGGATGGCAGAAGTCTGCAGATATTATTGTACCATATCCAGCAATTTGCTCTAATGGAGTCTTGTGAAATCCTGTCTGCTGTTTGATAGGTATGAATTTAAGCTGTATCATCATGTAGTGTACAGGGATGAAAAGGAGTAGAAGCTGTGATCTACAATTACTGGCATCATAAAACATGAGCATGACTAGATCTATGTCAATGAAGAAGCTCATTTATAAGGGATGCTCCATTTTATTTTATTTTATTTTTATTTTATTTATTTTTTGTTTTTTGAGATGGAGTCTTGCTCTGTTGCCCAGGCTGAAGTGCAGTGGTGCTATCTCGGCTCACTGCAAGCTCCGCCTCCCAGGTTTACACCGTTCTCCTGCCTCAGCCTCCCAAGTAGCTGGGATTACAGGCGCCCACCACCAAGCCCAGCTAATTTTTTTGTATTTTTAGTAGAGACGGGGTTTCACCGTGTTAGCCAGGATGGTCTCGATCTCCTGACCTCGTGATCCACCCGCCTCAGCCTCTCAAAGTGCTGGGATTACATTTGTGAGCCACCACGCCCGGCCAAGGGATGCTCTATTTCTGGGAAACCAGAGTCATCATATTATTCATGGGTAATTTAATTGGGAATAAATGATTCAACATAGATGCTGGTGCAATATATATTGAATTTACAAATAAACTAAAAATAAACGTAATTTGGGCATCAAAACAAAAACAAAATCACTATTAAATGACTAGAGGGTAAAAATCGTTCTCAAATGGTGTCTCCAATTTGGAGGTATTTAAAGAGCCCAGTGACTTTGTGATGATTAGGGTTCTGGAATATCATGCTCACAAAATTCACATTTGCTGAATAAAATGAAAGAAATAGAAAGTGTTATGTGCATGGACTTTATAATATTAAAGCATTAAACATTAACATGAAGCCATAATGCCAAGATATTTTTTCTACAAACAGAAACTCCTTTTTTATTTACCTAATAACCTTGTGTGCAAGTGTTCTCAGGAAGGATGGTTAGCGCTTTTGAAAGAGCATTCAATCTGCCTGCTATCTAAGCAGAAGCAAATTGAGGGTATAGATCATAAAATCTTAGTCCTGAATGGGAGATGAGAAATAATTTAGTCTGCATAGATAAGGGCCCTTGGGTCCAGAGCTGTTGAATGATTTACATAAGTTCACATAATTGCCTAGTGACAGAGCTGGGATTAGAACCCTTGTCAGCTGACAAAGAATGCAGGGCTCTTTCTATGCTACCATTCCCTATCACAGCTAGAAAATGACGACTAACACATCAGCATGACCTTGATGGCTCAAAATTCCCTTGGCAGAATATAACATGATTATTGAAATAAGAATCCAGAGGCTGCTCTAACGATGCTTTTGCACATCCTGCCTTTGGGAATTTGCAGGTATCCTGGGCTGTTCTTAGGAGAGGAGAATGTGAAGGGCCACTGGTGATCTTTGCCAAGCCCCTTAAGCACTTGGGAGGGAAATAATTTTAAGACATTAGTGGCTTTTGTGCTTTAACAATCTGTTCCATCAGCAATATGAAGTATGCGAGCTCACGTCAGTTGGGTTGTTTCTGATTCAGGAAACAGCAAGAGATATTGAGGGAACCACTGATGTTGATAGTCCCAAGTTTTCAAATCTGCTTTCTTAAGGTAACTTTAGAGAGTTTGGAACAAGGCTTTAAATGACCAGCTCCTACTAGAGGCTGAAAGTGTGGTGGTGAAATGATGAAGAGAGGTTGGTTAATGCATACAAATATATAGTTAGATAGAATGAATAAGTTTGATAGCACAGTAGGGTGACTATAGTTAACAACAACGTATTGTGTTTTTCAAAATAGCTAGAAAAGATTTGAAATGTTCTCAACATAAAGGAATGATAAAGTTTAAGGTGATGAGTATCCTAAATACCCTGATTTGATTATTATACATTCTGTGCATTTATCAAAACATCACATGTACCCCATATATGTGTACAAATATTGTCTATCAATTTAAAAAAAAAGACCAGCTTCCTTAAATGGTTAAATCTAAAGGAGTATAAATATTCTCCTTATATTCCAGTGTATGGCATCATAGTCATTCTAGAAGCCTTAGTAGGCTCCACTGCATCTTCAAGCTGTCCTCTCCAGATGTTGCTAAGAGAGGAGCTGCACTAAGTAGCTGGTGGAAGGACCCTAGAGATTTACAGACTGTTCCAGGGAGTCACCCAGGTGCTAATGAAAGCAACATCTGGGCTTTGTCAAATTGGAACGAAAGCCAACATACCAACAAAAATTCTGGATTTATCTGAGGAGATACTGTTTTTCTGAAGTTTTGCTTTACATTTATTGGTCACCACAAATTGTGCTTCAGTTCTCCTTTTCTACTCTGTCTCATGACAAGACTGGCAGCATTTTGTCCCTGCCCTAGATATCTGTGGAAGTTTGAGCTTGAAAGAGATGATTTAGGGTATCTGGCAGAAGAAATTTCTAAGTGGCCAAGCATTCAAGAGGAAGCAGAGCATAAAAGTTGGGAAAATTTAATTCCTGATGGTGCTATAGAAAAGAAAATTCATTTTCTGGGGAGAAATCCTGCTGCAGATATTTGCATAAATAAAAAGGAACTAAATGATAATTGCCAACACAATGGGGGAAAGTCTCCAGGGCATGTCAGAGGTCTTCACAGCAGCCCCTCCCATCACAAGCCTGGAGGCCTAGGAGAAAAAAAAATCGTTTCATGGGCTGGGCCCAGGGCCTTGCTGCTCTGTGTAGTTTTGGGACTTGGTGCCCTGCATCCCAGCCATGGCTAAAGGAAGCAATATACAGCTCAGGGCATGGCTTTAGAGGGTGCAAGCCCCAAGCCTTGGCAGTTTCCATATGTTATTGAGCCTGCAGGTGCACAGAAGTCAATAACTGAGGTTTGAGAACTTCCACTTACATTTCAGAGGATGTATGGAAACACCTGGATGTCCAAGCAGAAGTTTGCTCCAGGGGTGTAGCCCTCATGGAGAACCTCTTTTAGGGCAGTGCAGAAGGGAAATGTGGGGTTGGAGGGCCCACAAAGAGTCCCCACGGGGCATTGCCTAATGAAGCTGTGAGAAGAGGGCCACTGTCCTCCAGATGCCAGAAAGGTAGATTCATTGACAGCTTTCACCATATACCTGGAAAAAGCCACAGACACTCAATGCCATGAACGCAGCTGATAGGTGGAGTATAGCCTGCAGAGCCACAGTGATGGAGCTGCCCAATGCTGTGGGAGCCCACTTCTTGCATCAGCATGACCTGGATGTGAGACATGGACTCAAAGGAGATTATTTTGGAATTTTAAGGTTTAATGACTGCCCTATTGGATTATGGATTTGCACGGGGCTTGTAGCTCCTTTGTTTTGGCCACCTTCTCCCATTTGGAACAGCTGTATTTACCCAATTCCTATAACCCCAATGTCTTGATGGAGTAACTATCTTGCTTTTGACTTTACAGACTCATAGACAGAAGGGGCTTGCCTTGTCTCAGATGAGACTTTGGACTTGGACTTTTGGGTTAATGCTGGAATGAGTTAAGTCTTGGGGGGACTTTTGGCAAGGCATGATTGTGTTTATAAATGTGAGGACATAAGATTTGAAATGGACCAGGCTGTAATGATATGGTTTGGCTGTATCTCCACCCAAATCTCACCTTGAATTGTACTTCCCATTATCCCCACACGTTATGGGAGGGACCCATTGGGAGATAATTGGATCATGGGGCCAGCTGCCCCCATGCTATTCTCTTGATGGTAAGGTCTCACAAGCTCTGATGGTTTTATAAGGGGCTTTCCTCTTCACTCAGTTCTCATTTTTTCTCTTGCCAACCTCTAAAGGGTTGCCTTCCACCACAATTGGAAGATTCCTGAGGCCTCCCTAGCCATGCACAACTGTGGGTCAATTAAACCTCTTTTCTTTATAAGTTACTCAATCTTCGATATTTCTTCATAGCTGCATGAGAATGGACTAATACAACTCTAATTGAGATGATTTTCTACAATATATGATTGTTGAGCCCTCTCTATGCTAGGGAACTTACATATGCAATCTCATTAAATCATCTCAATGGCTTTGAGAAGTGCCTGTCAATATCCCTGCTTTGAGAATAAGAAAGAGAGACTCAGAAGTGAAGTGACTTGTCTGAATTCTTTCTGGTAGAATGTGAAGGTTTGGGATTCAAAACAGATCAGTCTCAATCCAAAGTTCATGCTCTTTCTCCTGTACCATGTGGTCTGTTTTATTCTTGTTCTTTTCTTCTACATCTCTCTGAGAAGACTGAATTACAATTTCATGAAATTCTTTGGGGAAAAGGGTCTTTTAGATGGAATTCTTACTCAATTACGAGAACACAGACACAATATTCAAGATAGAGAGATTTAAGCTAAGGGACAGTTGATAATTTGTTGTCTTTGTAGTTCTCAGAATCGTAGTTTCAAATGCAGAAAGAATAATTACATAATCTGAAAATAATAAGACAACATGCTTAACTTGCTGCTAGAGCTATATATCATGGAATATCAAGTCTTAGACAGGACCTTTAAGCAAGACAGTATCAGGAGCACTTTGCCTTGCTCCTTTATACATGTAGGTTGCTATGGTTACAAGAGATACTGAACTGTGTGGAGCCTGAAGAAGCTACTCTAATAATTTAGTTTCTTTGACGTTGGTGAATATTTCTCTCTCTGAGATGTAGCAGGTGGAAGAGTGACAATGTTTTGTGGTCATAAACATAAATTGCCAAAAAAGTCTCCCAAAATTATTTTGTTTGGTGAAATATTATTTCCTTTACTTTTTTCTTTTATGTTACCCTACAATACAAGCAAAATGTAGCTATGAAGGCAGAGGAAGTTTCCTGGAAACTGAGAGAGTGTTACTCTCAAGAGCACAAATACAGCAGGGTTGAGGCCAATGACCTACTTATTCCCACAAAGCACTTTCTCTAAACTTGATGCCATTTCTCTCCCTAAATAGAACCAATAATTAAAATAGTGTGTGTTTCACTAAGGTGCACTAATTGAGTCTGCAGCTGGATTTCATAAGTAAGCTTTTGTTGTTAAAGAATACAGATATTTATCTATCTATATATCCTTTAACAAATATATATATTATATATATATAAAATATATATTTGTTATATTTCTATCTCAGTTCGGGGATAGAAGTCAGACATTCGTTTTCTCTCATTCTCCAGAAAATAAAATTACACTTACAAATTTTATACATCGTCAAAAAATAGCAGCTAGGTTGGAGTAATTTCTATTTCACTTTAAAAATTCAGAAGAAGTTCTAATTATTAGCATCCTGATTATGGTAGCTGCAAAAAACCAAGAATATTTGGCTTGTCCTCAGTAATTTTCCATCCAATTGAGAGCACTAACAGTTTCTGTAGACAGTAGCCAAATGCATCTGAGAAGCTACCAGTTGATTGCTTTGAAACCTAAAGGACTATAAGACACTGTCACAAGGTAGACAGTGTATGAATAGGAGAGTCAGGTTTATAGCGTTTAAACATTATCTTCATTTGTATTTCAAAACAGACAGAAAGGTCTTTTGGGAAAAGTACAAGATCAAACATCGTTGTAGAAAATAAATAGTATTTGGGGAGGAATCCAAAATAGCCCATTTCTGCAAAGTAATCAAATGCAATCTGCAGTTATTATTTGATTCATATGTACATATTATTTTATACAGTATATGGGTACTGGGACTCAGACAATGAATTTTTTAAAGGGTGACAACTGAAGAAACAGCTTATCGTTTTGACCGTTGCTTATTTGACAGCCCTTTTAAAACTGATTTCTACAATGGATATTCCAGGTTGAGTAAATTGAAGTTTGTCCGGTATAAAACACTTCTGCTAGACTTTAAGCACATGCACTTCAGAAACCCATGTCTTTTTTGTTTATTATTAGAGCCCCAGCATCTAGGGGAAGGGCACTTGCCAATCTTCATCTTCCTTTAAAACTGTTTTTGTCTTGGTTACAAGAGCAAAAAAGTCACACAGACTAGGGATTACTAACTCACCTTTCCTTGGTTCAAGTGTTAGGTGACCTGAGCCAAGACAATAAGACATTTTCCTTATGATTTTAATTTCTGGAACAGGAAGAAATTGGAGATGCTGTTTTTAGATGAAATGCTGTTAAGATACAAGAAAAAGATACTTACTGCCATAGTTTCAATGTTCAGAAAAATTCCTCGTAGTAAAACAGAACATGACATTGACGCATGAAGTAGAGAGAAGAGACATCCCTAAATAAAGTCATCTGTTCTTAGCCAACCCTAAATTATGCAGTTTAATCTGTCCTAATTTCATGGTTTTGTTACATGACCCAATAAATTTCTTTTTATATCTTAAACTAACTCAAGTTGTGTTTTTTTGAATTAAGCTAGAACTTTTTTTTTTTTTTACTAATTCCCTTAGCACAGTGTTCAGTTCTTCCAGTGAATCACTATAAGATCCAAGGAAAAGCTTCTTAACCTTCTCACATTTTTATAAAACAAGACTGTGGGTCTAAACAATTGCCATGTCCATCCTATACTCTGATTCTCTCTCTCTGGATATTGGTCTATAAAACTTCTCATGACACTTGTGGTTGCCACAGTGTGATAGATGTTAGCTAGAATGTAACAAAAAAATCCTCTTATTATTACCCAATTTTTAAGTACTCATCTTTTACTCTGATACCTCTACCTCTCAACTGTTTCTCCTACTCTCCTTAAAGAATTTGTTACTAAACTTGCAGTATCAACATGGAATTCAAAAATTACCTCTGCTTTCTCCATTTCAGGCTGAGCCTCGATGGTGATTCAGATGGATCATGAGGATCTTTCAACAAAGCTAAGTTCCCGTCTTTTAACACAGTTATTCTCATACTTTTATACTGAAATATCCAGAATTGCAAACGAGTTAAATATGTTTTCTGTGGGGTTCTGTACGAAGAGGATTTAGAGACTTATGAACCTAAAATAACATATCAGAAGGACAAAATTTATTTGAAGCGGGAGACTTGGCTCAAAAGCATCTAATATAAATTGTATATTATATTCAATAATACAAAAGCAATGCTTTATTTAGAATGAATTAAAATGCATGCTTCAGACAAATGCATGATGTTTAGCTTTTGATTTACCGAATATACTATTCAACAGATGTTTGAGTTACATAGTTTGAGAAACACAGGTCTTTGGTATTGATGGCTCCTGTTAAAATAAAAACATGTTTTCTGAGAACATAATCATATGAAACCAGGAGCACGTATTAACATAAAACTCAAATCACTTCCCCTGACTTTCTTCTTTCAAATGTAAAGAAAGTGGGAAACAGGACAGATGAATTTGAAGAAACAGACGAGCTCAGGAAAGTTCAAAGCATGAAGCAAACTCAAAAGTGTATCTAAATACCTAGGGAGCACCTTCAAAGCACAAGGTACCTGAAGATGAAACAGCAGAAGTGAAAAGAATTGCTCCTGTAGTATAGGGCTAAAATTGTACCTGAAGCATCTCTGCTACTATCCCAGGAAAAGAAGAGTCAACAGTAGCTATGGTAAAAATTCATGGAAGCATCAGGGAAAACAGAAATTTAGAGAAGCAGATAGAGTGAACCCAAGGCAAGATAAGGGTTTCTGGGTCTGAATTTCAGAAAAGCCTGACTATGGAGAGTGGGAGTTCCTGTTTTCTTTCAGTGACTTGCTAATTTCAATTTTGTGTGTGTGGCATTAACAGATTTTTGCCTAACTTGGGACATTTTTAACAGTAGAGGAACTCTTCTGTCAGTTCTGACATGATAATTTTAAAATACATATTCTTTAACTGAACATTCATTAAGTCACTTGGCCAGGAATCCAAATAACAAAATGTCTATTATGGAATTCTCTGTGTAATAGAAGTTATGTAACTTGTTTCTTCTCAGTAGAGAGAATAAAAAGTAAAGTCAAAACCACCCCCAGATGACCATTTTTAGCACTTTCATTTTATCGGGAGAGGTGAGCAACCTGCAGAAAATATATATTCTTGAATTAATCTCCTTTGGGTACAGAGAAAAAAGAGCTCATTATTCTTCTAACTGGCAACGTTTGATTTTATTGACACCCTAACAGTATGTCAATTGCTCAGTATATCTCCCTAGGCTGTAGTCTTGCAGACTTTCTTTTTTTCTTTTTTTTTTTTAACTTACCAATTCTATGATGTATTCCCATGGATGTCTCCTTTTATGCTATTTTACAATCTATTTCTAGAATAATAATGGAAATTTCAATGGAAACAACATATCACATTCTCTGTCTACTACAAAAGTATGTCTTTTTTATTTGTAAATAGACCATATTTTGCACATAATTAGGTAATACCCACATATATTAATTTGGTTTAGAAATTATACTGAAAGATAGAATTGCATAAGGGTAGGGATTTTACTTTTAAATTATTTTCATGTCTCCATGGACTGGCTCTGTGCTTTACACCCAGTAGCTGTGAAACAAGTACTTATTTAATGATGAATGAATAAATAAATAAATGGTTAAATGCAGCAACAACGATGTTGGCAGATATATAGGACTGTAGAATTTAATTGCTTGGTAGGGTCATCAAATTCTACCCAAATTTGGTGTGGCAAACAGAACAATGGTCCCTTAAAGATGGCCTAGTCCTAACCTCCCAAACCTGGAATATGTTACCTTACATAACAAAGAGACTTTGCAGATGTAATTAAGTTAATGATCTTGACACAGAAATATTATTCTAAGTGAACTCAATGAAATTACAATAAACAATGTTCCTCAAAAGAGAAAGGCAAAAGTTCAGAATAAAACACACATACACACATTAAGTGACTACGAAAGCAGAAGTAGTGAGAGATTTGAAGATGCTACCTTACTAGATTCAAAGATAGAGGAAGGGGTTGAGATCTAAGGAAATCAGGCAGCCTTTCGAAGCTGCAGAAGATAAGGAAATGAATTCTCCCTAGAACTTCAGATGGAAACAGCCCTACTGATTCCTTGACATTAACTCAGTGAAACACATTTTCAGACTCTAACTTCCAGATCTGTAAGAGATAAATTTGTGTTGTTTAAGCTACTACATTTGTGGCAGTTTGTCAAAGTAGCAAAAGGAAGTATATATTTGGTAGGCGTCAGAATTTCCTGAGCAATATAGTGTGATTACCTTTGAAAATTCTACTCAGCAGTTCTGGAATTGCAGCCTGAAATTTGAAATTTACTAAGTGCTCCCACTATATCTGAGTCAGGAATTACCTAGGAAACCATGATATATTGCATTACACTAATTTTGTACTTGAGAAAAAGCACAATGTTAAAATCTCAAGAACATTAATATAGACTTAAGTACAATTTATCATGTAAAAACATATTTGAAAAAGTAAGCCTGTAAAAAAGAAACAACTGAACTATTAACACTATATTCTCTAACTATATATTGATTTTCTCCTTTTGCTTTTACACAGCGAATCATATACACTTTCACAGAGGGTGATTCGGATAATACGTTCCATGCATTGCTCCAAGCAGAAATTCTCAATCTATCATTTCTGCTTGTATTATTTTACACCTCTCAAAGACATTCATATTTCATCACAGGGAGCCAAAATCAGCCTGTGTTATATCTCTGTTTGCGAATGCCACAATACTTACTTTACTTTATCCTGAATAGATTGTTAGTGGTTTTTAGTATCTCCTGTAAAGAGTGTGATAAATGTATGTTGCAAGGACACTTTTGTTTTGTTCACATTATTCTACTAAATCATGCTAACCATAGCATTACATCTATTTATCTATCTAGCTATTAAACATATTCAGAATACCTAACAACTTTAGGGGCATTCAGTATATAGAATATGCTAGTATTGGTTATTTTCTAAAAAATTAATAATTAAGAATGTCCTTCTATTATTGCATTAGTGACTTAGTTAAAATTTAGGCCATTAACAAAAAAGAGATGAAAAAAACATTAGGCACTAAAGGAATCCTCAGCAATGGCTTTTTCAAAATGATACTTTGGCATCATAAAGCGGGTATTTGGTAACCATACTCTATTACAGAACAGCAAATGGAATTTATGTTCTATTTTCCCATATCCACTTCTTTACTATAATTTAACAGTCATTGTAATTATTACTATATAGTTATTTCAAATTTGATATGATTCTGAAAGATGCTCTGATAGTAACATTTTCTTTGGTGCCTCGTGTCACTCTTTCTCTCTCTCTTTCTTTAAAAAATAAGGTGTCTTTACAGGAACAAATTTCACTATAGATGCCTGAATTTCTCCTTTCACAATGATTATTGAAACTCCTTGAGATCTGACACTCTGTGTTTCTTATTTTTATTCCGTACGTAGGAAAAAATGAACTCAGAGACACACATGGTTATAAGAGGCTGTGACTGTCAACTCTGCCCCTTCCTGTTGAAGATTGAAGCCTTTATGTTATTGAATACATTGAATATATTGCAAATTGGAACCCCATTAATAGGATTCTGAGAAGCCTTACTACTAGATCTACTAGATCTGGATTCTAAGCCTCCTTGCTTGTATGATAGGTTATTGTCTGAGACATTAAGCAACTAGACCTATGTTGGGACACTTGCTTCACAATGTAATATGATGTATTAATAATGAGGAAAGAAAAATTGCCCTGCTTGTGCTAGTGAGGATCTTGAGCACTCTCTATTTCCTCTTCACTCCTGCTTTAGTGGTTGCAGAAAAGATTTTTTTTCTG
The DNA here is from genome assembly GCF_028885655.2 of Pongo abelii. Classification (NCBI taxonomy): domain Eukaryota; kingdom Metazoa; phylum Chordata; class Mammalia; order Primates; family Hominidae; genus Pongo; species Pongo abelii. Next base: position 27,762,913 of record NC_071988.2, read on the forward strand.
TCAGATGTACATGCAGTAGCAAAAAATTGAAGCATCTTTCTTCACTAATGAGCTGCAAAATTTAAGTTTGGGGCAGTCTCCATGGAAACTTTTTAATATGGTGACCTACGAGTGCTAAATGTGTATGAGGTGACAATTCCTTCCACATGGAAGACTGTCACAGATAGCATATGGTAGGACTTTATGAAAGCCACTAAAATTATTTCTGCCTCAGTTTCCATCACTATAAAGGCATAATCATATAATCTCCAGTCATAAGGATTACTGAGATAATCTTTAAATTTGCATTAAATTCCTTGGAGATAGGCATTATATAAATAGGAAGCTCTGTATTAAATGAACAAAATTTCAATAAAGAGTGGCTACACTTAATGGATACAATGTGGTCTGAAATTTAAGTAATTGACCAGAAATCAGGACTTGGGACCAATTACTGGACATCCAATTTGTGTCGTTTGAGAGAAATTGTATAGAACATTCTTTCTTCATTTTCAACATTTACTTATTACATGAAGTAGATAATTTAACACTAAATAAGGCTGTAGTTACATTTTCTCCATGTGTCACTGCAGGCTGCAAAAAAAGTATTATATTAAATTAATAGTCAGAATCTTTCCCCAAATGATGATAATTGGATCTCTGATTCAAAGGACACCAAAGAAATGGCTAAAGAAAATATAGCTCTGTCCTCAGTATATAGTATTTTTAATAATAATCTATATTTTTAAAGTATTACATCATGTTCACTCCTAGAAGGGAGAAAAGAGCTCAAAACATATCTGGTGGTGCATCTGTAGTCCCAGCTACTTGGGAGATTGAGGCAGGAGGATCACTTTAGCCCAGGAGTTTAAGGCTGCAGTAAGCTATGATTGCACCTGTGAATAGCTACTGTACTACAGCCTGGGCAACATAGGAGGATACTGTCTCTTAAAAAAGCAAAACAAAATATATGACATTTAGCTTACAAATCCCATGTATTAATGGTTCGTATTTCTGTTATTCATGCTGACATAATTATTGTGAAGTCTTTTTGCATGTGATAAGAATCTATATTCATACTCAATATCTATTAAATATATGGTACTCTGCTAGAGTATTCTGATGGACTCAGGGCAGAAAAATGACTAAAACAACAGCTATCTGAATTTCTCTATCTTAATCAGTATGCATAGTGTTAACCTTATATAAGAATGTCCCTATAGTTAATCATTTGTGGTTTCATTAAGCAGTATTGAAGCTTTTGGAAGAAATCACACATACGGTGATTTAAGGAAGCCTGGCAGTTACAATAGAAATAAGAAGCTGATTCATGTAGAATGTCTTGAAATTTTGTCACTGGTAATTTTGGCAAGAACACTATTAATGTTAAGATTTGTTTATAACCACTGAGAACACATAGACACAGGGAGGGGAACATCACACACTAGGGCCTGTCAGGGGTTGGAGGACTAGGGGAGGGATAGCATTAGGAGAAATACCTAATGTATATGATGAGTTGATGGGTGCAGCAAACCACCATGGCACCTGTATACCTATGTAACAAACCTGGATGTTCTGTACATGTATTCCAAAACTTAAAGTATAATTTTAAAAAGTTTTTTTAAAGATTTGTTTATAAAATGGCAAATTGCTTAATCAGGGGACTCCTCATTCAGTTGAGAAGTATGAGCTGTAAAGTATGTTTTGCTGGAAATAAACCTGTAAGCTGCTACATATATATTCTACAAACAGAGAGAAATAAACGCAAACATCATTTACCTGGAGGACAGGTTGAGAATGAGTTATAGCCTAATATGAGATACAATACGAAACTAAAAAACAACAACAACAACAAAAACAGAATGAGGATGATACATGATCCCAAAATAGAAGTAAACAGTTTTTGGACAGAAAAGATTCTGAAAAACTTGTGTCCCAGTGGTTCATCCTTGAATTGTATCATTGCCCCTACTCCTCCCTCATACATATACCATGTCCCTTTCATGATTCTGAGAAATTTTGAAGATCAGAGCCAAGGGGGTTCACAAATGACACTAAGACCTTCATGTTACCAAGAATGATTAGCATATCAGCCTGGAAAAGCACTTGCTACAGGTTAGGCAAATTAGGGTTCCCCTATAGCAGATGATTAAAGTAGACAGAAGGAATAAAATTAACATATTCTTCTTATTATTCTTACGTCTCATCTGGCTAAATAAAAGTCCTGAAAATATATTTATAACTAACCATTATGCAAGTTCTTTCATCCCAAAATATTTTCTCCCTATATTAACTCTATATACTCCCCATACGCACACACATATATCCCCTAAACTTTTTAAACTATTCTAAGTTATATGCTAGAAATTGTGCTAGGCATTTTACAAATATAAATTCACCCTATTTATACATTTAGAAAGGTCAGATATAAGATTATTTTTAATTAATATTGACAAAATTTATCTTCTTTTTAAGTATATTGACTAAATAGTTAAGAGTTCAAAGATGAATTATGATAAAGTGTTTAGCAAAATGTTTACACATAAAATACTTTGAACTTACTAGCAGTGAAGCAAATATTATAGCCAGAAGACTCTCAGGAAATTTAATCCAGAATGGAGGATACTAAGTGATGTATGGAACTGTTTATTCTACTTAAACATCAAAACTCCACATGAATCTTCGAAGTATATATCTGCGCCTTAAATGAAAACACAGTTTTGACATTGTTTATTGCCTCTTGAGAGAAAACTCTGCTCAATTCATAAGTGAATCATGAATTACCCGATTCTTTCTTCCATGGGCTTCTCTCAGGTTGCCCCTTGGTTTAACTTCATTATGTGCAAACATGGTATTACCTTCCATAACACAATATTTCATATACAGAGTGATATATCATTTAGATGACTCTTTAGGCCATCGTTTTGAAAGCTACAGTTTTCTGAGCTAACAATTGTATCATAGCTCTATGGAAATAATAAAACCTTTTTTTTTTTTTTTCTTTTTTTGGGATGGAGTCTCACTATGTTGCCCAGGCTGGAGTGCAGTGGCGCGATCTCGGCTCACTGCAACCTCTGCCTCCCGGGTTCAAGCGATTCTCCTGCCTCAGCCTCCCGAGTAGCTGGGACTGCAGGCGCGTGCCACCATGCCCAGCTAATTTTTTGTATTTTTAGTACAGATGGGGTTTCACTGTGTTGGCCAGGCTGGTCTCCATCTCCTGACCTCGTGATCTGCCTGCCTCCACCTCCCAAAGTGCTAGTATTACAGGCGTGAGCCACTGCGCCAGGCCAGTAAAATCTTTCTTAATTAAACAGCCCTATATTTTGCAACGATAATAGAATATGTGATATCTAAATTCAAAGGGTAAGAGAATCATAAAAGTTATTGTACATGCCTAAACTTATGTATCAAAATGTGCTATGTACATGCATACATCTAAGTGTACTAGGCTTTCATCAGAAGTCTCTTTTAGATATCTGCAGCTGCTTTATTCCTTTCTCTAGATCCCTTATAATTATAAAAATATATTTATATAAATTTGAAATATCTTATGATTATATATAGTTACACATATTTGATATATATGTATTACAGCGATGTATTTCTGATCAATGTTTTCTAACAACCACAAATATGTGGAATATAACTTATACAAAAAACATTTTGGATGGCATAACAACTCAGAAGTAATGATTTCCCACACCGATGACCTGTCTCTACTTCTAATATAAAGAAGGCATCAAGAAGTATGCTTTCTTAAATATGCTCCCCTTCAGCTGACAGTTTATTGGCTACCAAGACCCATAATGAGGAGCAAATATACATTTCTTTATTTAGAATATTGACCCTTGGGAGAGGTATATTTCAAACGAATTTTTTTTTTGCAAGCTTGAGTGGTTAAGCTTTTAAATGATATAATTCTACAGAGATCATTTCTTCCAATTTTCTTTAAAATTCAATTAAGTAATCTGTGACCTACTATACCTATTCATTTGGGGAGAATTACAGTGCATTTCAATTTCAATTGAAGTCTCTGACCCTTATTTACTGGATCATAAGTATTTCATCCAATTGTATTTGTGAGCCAAGAACACTTTCTACTTATTTGGGGATGCTTCTTTTTATTATTTCCTCAGGATGAAACAGACTTAGTGAGTGGAAGACTAGTTGTGTGGGAGAATAATAACTTATAAGACAGGTTTTCACCCAAGTGCCATAGAAAGACTGTCATACATTGATGATGATGTGAAATGTGAATTTAAGGCCTATTGTTTAATCCATTGCTCTTTTTAATACATTGACTTTTTAGTGTAGTAGGGCAGCCGGGAAGTTAGCAATATTTCATTATTTCTCAAGTAAATCAATTCAAAAGATCATTACCAAAATAGTAAAATTCCACATATTTTCATTATCTGCCAAGTACTAAAACCCCAGAGTCATCTTGTCATAAAAAAATAGCAATATATTGGAATCCTTTTTGAAGTCTTCAGTGCCCAAAATATGGAAGAGATCAGTTAACAAAAATGCATTAAGAGGAATAATAGGATTTATGGATCTATTTTTAGTTTTGTTTTCTTTTTGCATTTTCATAATGTTTATTGATATGAAGATGTTACTTTTAAACATGCTATAGTTTAGCTTACATTTAGAATACATTTCCTGCAAATGAAAATGCACAATAGTAAGTAAAGTTACTAGTACAGATTGACCATTGAAATCCCAATGAGGGTTCCAGGAGAGTAAGCCCTTTGAAAAGTCTCTTGTTATGATGGAACCAGGAAAGTCACAAGCATGACAAGGAATATGTTCTGTGAAAAGATGCCCCACATGTCCAAATGCCTGGAGACACTGGATGATCTGTTTTCCAGAGACAACAACAGCAGTTTTAAATACGATTCAGCAATTCCAGTGAACTTCTATATTCAAAGAATTAGAAATCAGTATATTGACATGACAACTACACTTCCATATTTATTGCAGCATTATTCACAATAGCCAAGATATGGAGTCAACCTAAGTTGATTATCAACGTTATCAACAGATGACTGGATAATGCAAATGTGGTTTATAACACAAAGAAATGCTATTTAGCCTTAACAAAGAAGAAATTATTGTCATTTGCAGCAACATAGATAGATCTAGATAACATTACACTAAATGAAATAAACCAGGAACAGAAAGACAAGTATTGTATGAGCTCACTTATAATGGGGAATCTAAAAAAAGTAGAAATCACAGAAGCAGAGAGCAGAATGGTGGTTACTAGAGGCAGGGGGTGGGAGACATGAACAAGGAAAGGGGAAATGTTAATCAAAGGATACAAGATTTCCTTTAGATAGGAGAAATGAGTTCTACTGATCTACCACACAGCGTAGTGCCTATAGTTAATAATAATGTATTGCATATTTGAAAATTGTTAATAGATTTTAAATGTTCTCACCAAAAATGAATGATAAATATATGAGGTGATAATATGTTAATTAGCTACATTTCATCATTCCACAGTGTATACATATATCAATACATCACATTTTGCCCCATAAATATATAGAATTATTATTAGTCAATTAAAATCAAATAAAATTTTGAAGGGCAGTGCTTAAATTTCCTTATTATGTAATATACTACCTATTTGATCTTTGTCCAGTCACCCAGCCTCACTGTACCATGGTTCTCCTCTCCAAAAAATAAAATGCTAACCAATTAAAGAGAAGCCAGAGGAAAGCAAATAGAAGCAAATTAAAGTATGTTGCATATACATAGTTAAATTATGAATTATCTATTTGTATGTGAATAAGACCCTCTGACATGCACTCATATTTTTAAAATAAAACATAGCCTAGTGTTCCCCCCTTGGAATTATAAGCATGTGCCACTCAGAAATCATATGTCAAGAAATAACTTTGCTCTGAAAAAATTCCATATTTTTTTCTTTTTATAGAGTTCTGGACTACTTGGTAATTCCACCTATCATTTGACAGATTAATTATCTGTGACCTATTGTACCTATTCATTTGGAGGACAAAATCAGTAGCCTCTTTAAGTGCAGTAAGATTAGTGATGACTTTGTTTGTCATCACAAACCAAGATTGTTTTCAGGACAGTAAATCCCACACTTAGGTTTCACTGGAATTTGATTTGTAACAACAAATCAGTGCTTTGGAAATGTCATGTTCTTATTTTAATGAGTTTATAATTAAGCAGAACACAGGTTGTTTTCTTTGCAGAATCCCACCCACAAGGATTCTATTGATTTACTGTTTAATTATATGAAATAGCACGTCAGGGTGAAGGTAAAGCAGAAAACAAATTATGATCTAATCTAAGATGTAGATCTATATTAGAATGAGACTGCTGACCTGTGAAATACATTCAAATAGTATTTACCAAAATCATTCCTATTGTCAAAATGATGAAGAGACATTTTCTCTGGGTATTGCAGTGGGGACTGAGATAGCAGAAGTCTCCAAAGGTAATTGTGAACTTAAAACTCTAAAATAATTTCCACGTATTTGCATTACAAAATGTATTTTTCATTGCAGAAACAATAATTTAAGTCCCTCAAAGTTTTTTTAATTATTATTTATAGAGGATATAGGTTCGGAGACAACAGTGTTGAATGTAAAAGAACTACTGAAATTAAATGCAAGAATATTAAAGATTACGGCTGAGCCTGTTTGTAGTTGCAAACGTTATTGCTTTCACTAAAATTACTTTGAGACTATTATGTTGCCATGAACCTTATTCAAGTGGCAAGCTTTCTCACCCAAAGCATGTTCATCTTTCTCAAATGAAAAATTATCCACATATAGAACAGCTATTTACAATCATAAAGCAAAACATTAGTTATTATACTTTAATTATTATACCACGTCCTATAGGTAGCATCCACTGATTATTATACCAGGTACCTATAGGTAGCATCCACTGATTATTATACCAGGTCCTATAGGTAGCAGCCACTGATTATTATACCAGGTACCTATAGGTAGCATCCACTGATTATTATACCAGGTCCTATAGGTAGCATCCACTGATTATTATAGCAGGTGCCTATAGGTAGCATCCTATAGGTTTAATAATTCAGCAATTATTATAGGTACTATAATACCTATACCTATAGGTAGCATTATTATACCTATAGGTAGCATCCTACCTATTACATCCATTATTATACCTATGCTACCTATTATACCTATAGCATCCTACCTATATTATACCTATGCTACCTATTATACCTATTATACCTATATTATACCTAATTATATATTATATATTATATATAATAACATATATTATATATTATTATATATTATATATATTATATATTATATAATATATAATATATAATATATATTTTATATATATATAATATATATATTATACCTATGCTGTAGGTATAATATATTATACCTATGCTGTAGGTATAATATATTATACCTATGCTGTAGGTATAATATATTATACCTATGCTGTAGGTATAATATATTATACCTATATATATATGTGTGTGTATATATATATAAAATACCTAATATGTATAGGTATAATATTATACCTGTATTATACCTGCGCTACCTATTATACCTATTATACCTATATTATACCTATGCTACCTATAGCATCCTACCTATATTATACCTATGCTACCTATTATACCTATAGCATCCTACCTATAGCATCCATTATTATACCTATAGGTAGCATCCTATAGGTATAATAATTCAGCAATTATTATACCAGGTACCTATAGGTAGCATCCACTGATGTAGCATCATTGAATAGTACTTTATATACGACCTGGCAAAATTACACATAGGAATTAGAATTTTAAAGTGAACAAAACAATTCCTTTTCTATAAAAGCTAAAAACGGCATTCAAATGTCATTAACATAAATTAACATATATGCAGAATATTGTAAGACCACCCAAGGAGGGCTCTACAAAGAAGAGGTAATTATTTTTATATGAATGGCAGCTTATTTTCATAATAATAATTAATCACATATAATCATCGGCTTCATGTGATGTCCATTTGTGAAATAACATGATAGAACATAAAATGTGTGCTAAGGGTAGATAATATTGGAAATCTAGAATAGTACTCAGTTGGGGAGAACCTTGAAGGTCAAACTAAGCCACTGGATTATTTTTACTTCCTTGGGAAACACAAAAAGTTTTCTGTTTACTCTTTCCAACTCTCCGGGAAATGGCCTGTGTAAAGAATGCTTAAGAAGTTTGATCTGAAAATACATCTAGAATAGTCCTAACTGGGCTGTTCTCAGGTACCTTACTTGGAGATTCCACATGATTTCAAAAGCATTTCAATGATGAAAAGTCTAAAAGAACACATCCCAAGGAACAGGCATGTTAGGAAATGACTCAGAATATCCTACAACTGATACTGAGAAAGATGTAGATCACAGGCTAGGCAAAATTTTCTGAGGGGTGTGTTAATTTAATTGTGCAAATTAAAATTGCATAATACAAAGTCTACAATAAAAAAATTAGTTGCATTTCCATACTGTAACAAACTATTCAAAAGAGAAATTAAGAAAACCATCTCTTTTACAATAGCATTAAAAATAATAAAATGCTTAAGAATAAATGGAAGCGAGGAAGTAAAAGATCTGTACACTGAAAACATAAAAAATAGATGAAAAAGACTGAAATAAATTAAAAAATCATATGTTCATGTATAGGAATAATTAATACTGTTGAAATGCTCATAATACCAAAGTGATCATGTTGTCAAGAAAACTATTCTGCCATCAGTAATGTGTATAAACAACTGTAAGAACATAGAACATAGAACATTTTTATTTTATAAAATCACTGATTTAAATGAACCATTTATATATCTTGTAACTTTGAATTCTAAAATTCTAGCGTATTATGCCTAAATTGTATCTTAAAATTCATTTTGGCGACATTTTGTTTGAAAATAAATGTATATCTAAGCTAGAATGAGCGGTATTTTGTCATATTTCCAGACATAGTTTAACTGCCGTAGTGGATTCATGGTGTTATTTCCATTTAATGTAAAATTACTTTCATTGGGGATCTAGGGACACATTCTCACGGACTTGTTACTGAAACAAGATCAGAGAACCATCTACAGATATGCACTATTCCAAGAATGTGCATTCTTCTCTTTTGTTATTTGTATTTGAATTGGAGCTCTGACCAATGTACAAAATATGCATTAAAGCTGGAATCATTAGAAAAGAGAATGAGATAAAAAGAGACAACAAAAGGAATATAAGTTTGCGTGACCTTCAACTTAGAGCATACAATATACAGTTTGCAAAAGAGATTAATACGTTGTCTCATGATGTTATTGGATTTACTGACTTGCCTGTACTATATAATCTTCATGATAATCAAATTACAAAATTTTACCAGCAATCTCTTCAGGAAACTTTAAGAAAAGAGGGAATTTTAGCATACATATGTCTGAGGTCAAACAGTTCCATCTGAATTTTGAGGAAAACAATATGAATGCAATGATTGTCTTATCTTAGGTAACAATATGTGAAAGATGGTTTACATTACATATTTTTGATAAGCTATCATAAAAATTCCACTGAATTTTCATGTCTGACAAACACACGTAAATGTCAAAGAAGAAACCAGTTATTATTAATTTGCCCTCTTGTGAAATGATGCCTATAAATTTAATATCAGATAAAAACATTTAGTGAGAATATTATTAGCTTTGAGAAGTCTAGTGCCCTACAGACTCCCCACAGTGAGTTATCATCTGTGTGTTAAGTCAGCTTTACCATAGAGAATGCTAAACATATAAATTAGTACTTAGTATGAAGGATAATGTTTGATTAAAATTATAGTGTGAAAATCAGTTCTATTTAAAAAAATTAAATAAAATTATACTTAATAGATCCTTAAAATAGAAAGTCATGATTTGCTGTAGTTTGAAAACAATTATAATAAAGTCTGTCATTTACCGCTTTTTTTGAGTGCCACAAATATTCGTTCATTCATTCAAAAAATAATTGAGTACTGGTTGGATGCCAATGCAGCACTAAACATTTTGTAAAATAGTCTCCAATTTAGAGGAGATTACATTCTAGTGTGAGAAAAGAGATAATCAATACATACATACTTACATATGGAATATGTCAGTCTGTTACAAGTTTCATGTAGAGGAATAACACGGGGTAAAGGGAAACAGGCCAATATTAGGAGGAATGGTATTTTATATAGTATAGTCATACAATTTTTTTCTGATGAGATGTCATTTTAGTAAATACACAGAAGAAAAAAACAGTGCCAGTTCTGCAGATATCTGGGTAAGATTTTTCAGGAAAAAAAATTCTGAGGTATGGGGCATTTAGCATGTTCAGCAATGGCAATAAAGTCAACAACTGAAATTAAGTGAGTGAGGGGAAGATTAATGCGGAGTAGTTGAGACAGGTAACAATGATGCCAAAATACCAATGGTCTTATAAACCAGAGAAAAGGTCTTTCTTTAGTACACAGATGTTGGATTCTGGATACATTTATAACTTTAAAGATTGTATGTGGATAATGAGGTTTGAAATAGATTATTTAAGGATGATTCTGAGGTTTTTTGTTTGAAGCAACTAGTGGCATGTAATTGCCATATAGTAAAGTGAGGAGAATTATAGGAAAACTAATTAGGAAAGTTATTGAGTTCAGCTTTTTTTTCTTGCAAAGAAGCTGCACAATTTTACATTCCTACCAGCAGTGTATGAGGGTTCCAGTTTCTCTAGATTGTCACCAACAGTTGTTACTATCTGCCTTTTAAAAAAACTTTTAGGTTCAGGGATACATGTGTAGCTTTGAAATATAGCTAAATTGTGTGTCACAGGGATTTGATGTACAGATTATTTCATCACCCAGGTAACGAGCATAGGACCCAATAGGTAGTTTCTCAGTCCTTTCCCTCCACCCACCCTCCACCCTCAAGCTGGCCCAGTGTCTGCTGTTCCCTTCTTTGTGTCCATGTGAGCTCAATGTTTAGTTCCCATTTATAAGTGAGAATGTTCGGTATTTGCTTACCTGTTCCTGTATTAGTTCACTCAGGGTAATCGCCTGAAGTTTTAGCCATGTTGCTGCAAAGAACATGATCTCATGCCTTTTTATGACTGCGTAGTATTCCATGGTGTATATGTACCACATTTTCTTTAACCAATCCACCTTTGATGGGCATTTAGGTTTATTCCAGGTCTTTGCTATTGTGAATAGTGCTGTGATAAATATGTGAGCATGTGTCTTTGTGGTAGAATGATTTATATTCCTTTGGGTATATACCCAATAATGGGACGACTGGGTCTAATGGTAATTCTGTTTTAAGTTCTTTGAGAAATCACTACACCACTTTCCACAATGCCTGAACTAACTTACATTCCCACCAGCAGTGTATAAGCATTCTCTTTTCTCTGCAACCTCGCCAGCATTTGTTATTTTTTGAATTTTTAGTAATAGCCATTTTGACTAGTGTGAGATGGGTCTCGTTGTGGTTTTGATTTGCATTCCTCCAATGATTAGTAATATTGAGTATCTTCTCATATGCTGCTTGGCAGCATGTGTATCTTCTTTTGAAAATCGTCATGTTCTTTGCCCAGTTTTAAATGAGGTTGTTTGGTTTTTTTGCTTGTTAATTTGTTTAAGTTCCTTATAGATTCTGGATATTAGACCTCTGTCGGATGCATAGCTTGCAAATATTTTATCCTATTCTGTAAGTTGGTTGTTTACTTGATAGTTTCTTTTGCTGTGCAGAAGCTCTTCAGTTTAATTAAGTCCCAACTGCCAGTTTTTGTTTTGTTGCAATCACTTTTAATGTTTTTGTCATGGAGTCTTTGCCAGGGCCTATATCCAGAATGGTATTTCCTAGGTGACCTTCCAGGGTTTCTACAGTTTTAGGTTTTACATTTTGAGTTAATTTTTATGTATGGTATAAGAAAGGAGGCCAGTCTGAATCTTCTGCATATGTCTAGCCAGTTATCCCAGCACCATTTCTTGAATGAGGGTTCCTTTCCCCATTTCTGGTTTTTGTCAGTTTGGTCAAAGATCAGATGGTTGTAGTTGTGTGACATTATTTGGGGGCTCTCTATTCTGTTTTATTGATCTTTGTGTCTTTTTGTGTACCACTGCCATGCTGTTTTGGTTACTGTATCCTTGTAGTATAGTCAAAGTCAGCTGATGTTATGCCTCCAGTTTTGTTTATTTCACTTAAGATTCCCTTCGCTATTTGGGCTCTTTTTTGATTCCACGTGAATTTTAAAATAGTCTTTTTCTAATTCTGTGAAGAATGATATTGTTGTTTGAGAGAAATAGCATTGAATCTATAAAATGCTTTGTGAAGTATGGCCATTTTAACAATATTGCTTCTCCTTTTCCATGCACATAAAATATTTTTCCATTTGTTTGTGTCATTTCTGATTTATTTGAGCAATGTTTTGTAATTCTCATAGTAAAGATCTTTTACTTTTCTGGTTAGCTGTATTACTAGGTTTTTTTTTTTTGTGGCTATTGTGAATAGGATTGTGTTCTTGATTTGGCTCTCAGCTTGGATGTTGTTGGTTTATAAAAGTGATATTGATTTTTTTACGTTGATTTTGATTCCTGAAACTTTGCTGAAGTTTCTGTCAGATCTATGAGTTTTGGGTCAGAAACTATGGGGTTTTCTAGGCATAGAATTATATCATCTGCAAGCAGAAATAATTTGACTTCCTCTCCTCTTGTTTGGATGCCTTTTATTTCTTTCTCTTACCTGTTTTCTCTAGTGAGAACTTCCAGTATTGTGAGGCTTTCATTTCTTTCTGGTCTATAGAATTTATTATAAGTCATCTCCAGTAGGTCTATAGAAAATTTCTCTCACACTAAATTCCATATGTACTCATCTAGGAAACATTACCATAACATACTGTCTTCAAAGCCATAATGTTAATCTTGACTCCAGTAGTCTGGGATGGTTAGAAACATTGATCGTTCAAGATATGTATGTTGTAAGTCATGGACATCAGAAAGTTGATAAGTCTCAGCAGAAGAGAGAAACCAAAACCTTGCCTCCTGGTGTGTTATATTACAGGAGAAATTGTTTCTGTGACAGATATAATCTTGGGTCAAAATGTACGTCTTAGAAATGATTGAGATATATTGCATTGCTCTTTGTGGAGTTCTTTTGCTAAATGAGGGCAATGAAATCCTCCAAGTTCTCAGCAGCCAGACAGAAGTTTGTCTTTTCTAGGTTACCCTAGCTGCCAATGAATGCCAAAAGTGCTGGGAGAAAAGACACTTTACTGAAAATACCTTTCATTAGATTTGTGGAAGTATCTAAATTTTTTGATCTCTCAGTTATTTTGGATCCTGAATCTTTACCTCTGACTATAGTGCCAATTGAAAAGAAGAGTCTGGAAAAAATAATTTTAGGAGAAAAATTTGTTGCAAGGATTAAAATATGAATATGTTCGAGAAGGTACTTGATAAGTCCATGGAATATACATATATTCTGGTTCACAAAGAAAAAATTGCAGAAGGAGGTACATCCATTATTTCAGACATCACTGTAAATAAGAACACCCAAATGACTGTTTAAGTACATGTACTGTCCATATTGTCAATAATTTTAAACTAAAATATGCAAATTTTTCACACTTTAGGCTATAATTAAATGTTTCAAGTACTAAATGGGGAGGCAATAGAGGTAAACATCAAGACAACTTAAGACATTATTCATTTATGTGGGGCCTCATAATTTATAATACATGTGTTTGTATTTTGTATCATTTAAGTTTTATAAATGATAGATTAACCCCAATTTGAGATTCAAGGAGGGTAAGCAAGTTTCAGGTTTCAGAAAGTAATAAATAATAGGTACAAGATGCTGAATTTGGTCCTAGCATAGAAAAACTCCAAATCTTACATTGATTCAAGTACTGCACAATTCTTTCCAAATGGAGAACTATGTTGATTGACCACATTTAGCATGTCAAATTTCCATGTGCTGTCAAGACACACCATAATGTTTTAGTCATTCCTTACTTCCATGAATTTGCATGTGATTTATAGAGGTTGAAATACTATAAATTTGATAAGCTTTATCTTCTATGTTACACAAAGTGTCTTAGCTTAATGTCTGTTGCTATAACAGAAAGCCTGGGATTAGGTAATTTATAATAAACAGACATTCATTGAGCTCAGAGTTCTGGAGCAAGGTAGTTCAAGAGCATGGTGCTGGGTGAAGGAGGGCTTTCTTGTTCTGTCATAACACGGAGAAAGGGCAAGTGAGTGTGCAAGCCAGAAAGGGTGGACTTGCTCTTATAACAAATCCAATCTTATGATAACTAATCCACTCTAAAAATAACAACACTAATCTATTCTTGAGGGCTCCACCCTCATGACCCAATCATTTGTTATTAGGTCCCACCTCCAAACCTTCTTACATTGGAGATTGTTTCCCACACTTGAAGTTTTGGGGGCCAAATTCAAATCATAGCACAAAGGCATCCAGTTTCTCCAAGATGTGAGTCATATTGAGATAAAATTTGTAATGTATTTTTCAATTAATCATAAAAAGAATGTAATAATGCATGATGTTTTCTTTGGATAAACTATTCATATATACTTTAAAAATGTCGAGGTCTTTCTCGAAAGGGAGCTTGCTATTACACTCTATCTAGACTTGAATGAGACAAAAGAAAAGCAAAATGGGTCCTCCTTTGTGGAAAGACAAGGCAAAAGAAGAAGAGAGTTGATTGCATCATGAAAAGGCAGTATCAGAGTTTTTTAATATAACTGACAAAATCTGAATGCCTGTCTAGATTTGAGTAGGTTGAATAGAATTTTTGCCTAGCAGGAGCACTTTATGTTCAAGCATAACTTTTCTAAAAATTTGAGGAAAGATAAAAAATATATTCATAATTGAATATTTGTGGCAATGATTCTTAAATATATACATAGTGTTAACTTTTCTGTAAACTTATCTAAAATATGATGTTAAATTTCTTGAACTTTGTGCTACTTAGGGACATACAAAGATTAGTTTCTTCTTTCTCTATGACACCAATACAATTTATGACTGTCTTGAAATTTACGTTGCCCAACTGCATTGGTTACCAACTGTCTTCTAGACAGGTTTATCTAAACTGTTCCAATCCCGCTTGCAATTTTTCATTTTGAATATTTTCAACCAAACCACTGAAAATTCAAAAAAATCATACCGTCAAAATAATAATAATCAGCATGTTTGTTAAGCCCTTGTCTATGCTGATTCCAAACAGGATCATCTTATAGTACAAAATATTCTTTACTTCAGGAGGCACATGACTGATGCCTGATCCAATGTCAGTGAATTCTCCTGGTCCAGGGGTAGGCACATGAATTTCCAACTTACTTGTCTTGAGAAAGCCAGAAAAGAATAGCCTGGGCATAACCTGAAGAAATTAACTTTGAGAAATTTCTCTCCCAGCTTCTACCCAGCTCCAGCTTTCAAGCCAAAATCAGCTCTTGACTGTTCCATCTCACTGCTAAACTATTATATAAGGAGTAGAGGTTCTGGGACAATTACATTGCATCCTTATAAGACTAAGTCAGAGGAACATATGTCTAATTAGAGTCTATCTTAGTGCTGGCTGCTATAACAAACTATATTGGACTGGATAATTTATAAACAACGGAAATTTATTGCTCACAGTTTTGGAGCCTGGGAAATTCAAGACCAGCAGATCGTCTGGTGAGAGCCTGACCCTCGTAGATGACGCTTATGTGTCCTCACATGACAGAAGGGGCAAACAAGCTCCCTTGGGCTTCTTTAACGAGGACATTAATCTCATTCACAAGGGTGGACCTCTTATGACCTAATTATCCCCCAAAGACCTAAATCTCAATATTACCACATTGGGAATAGGGTTTCCACATGAGAATTTTGTGGAGACGCAAACATTCAGACCATAGCATTTTATCTAAGTTCAATTTTTATTTTACTGCTTGAGACAAAAGGTACCTAACACAAGAAAGAAAAGGATTTAATCTGTATAGAGTTATCATTGAATCTTTTAAAATTTTTACTTTCAAACATAAGATACTTAATAGTTGACTGCAAATATACTATTAATTTTATTTACTTTTGACTAAGTGACAGTAAATACAATAACATTAGCCAAATTGCCAGTAAACAGATGCTAGTTGAATTTTTTTTTCTATTTTATCTTCTCAAGTTGAAGTAAATTAAGATATCATATAGAGCAGTGCTTTTTAATCTAATTGAAGTAGAAGACTTTTTTTATTTATTTGTTTTCTTCTTTAATTCCCAATTGATCATAGACTAGGCCTTTTTTTTTTTTTTTTTTTTGTAGAGTACAGAGAGAGAGAGAGAGAGATAATGTGCATGTGCTTGGATTTTACACTGAAATCATTCTAGAAATTTCTAAATGCTTCCTCTCAAATTTTGTACTAATTGCATGACAGGCTAGTAACAGTTTGTTGATTGAAATTGTGTAATATTAGAAATAATGCCAGAGAATATTGTATTAAAAACTATTTGCTCTAAAGCTTTTCCCTCCAATAGCTCTATGACACCTTGGAATTCTCTAGTGAAGGCCTGAGTCTTATTTGTTGTATCCATAACTTAAATTGAAAACTGCCTGAGACATAGTAAGTTACTAAAAACTATTAGTACCTTGAATATATAAATTAAATAATCAAAGTCGTTTCAAAACACTCAAGAATCCTGAACTTCCCTGTCTTGGGAGAACCAGTTACTATGGTATTATAAAAATAACAACAACAAAAAAAGTGAATATATTTAATTTCTTACCTCAAATTCTGTATACCTCAGGAATACTTGGAATTGAATTAAAATAACTTTCAGCCCTTAAAGGCCATTTGTAGATGAAGTGGGTTAACCTAGACTGTGAAAATGGAAGGGCCTTAGGATAATCAAGCCTGTGTTAATTCCAATAGCAGACCCTCTTGTGGCACATTCTAGCCTGAACTTTCACAGGACAATTTCTTTTCTTTCAAATGGCCACACTGATACTTACCTTGTGTATTAGCCTGCTAGGGCTGCCATGTTAGAGCAACACATTTTGTTTTCCTCTGACCATGTGCAATCGTGTTTGTCTCTCCCATCTCATAAGCATACAAATCTTATTGGATTAAGACCTTATCTTAAAAATCTAATTTAACATTAGTTACCTTCATAAAGGCTTTGTCACTAAATACAGTCAAATTGCGGATTACAGCTTCAATTTATGAATTTTGGAGAAGGCTTTCAATATAGTTCACAACAGTTTGGTAAATTATTATGAAAAGTTAGAGATAATCCATAAGAAGCATGTTTCATAGTATTCACTGCATATTGACCTGTCATTAAGTTATTACCATTACTAATGAAATGGATTGTTACACTAGGTATTGGCTGTTAACCAATGCAAAGTGATGCATTATGTATTTGCAAACTTCCTTAAAAACAAATACAATTAAATGAGAGTTTTAATAAAGTAGAAAAATGTAAGTTTTTTCCAAAAGGAGTAATATCCATGTTTACCGTAAGGCTACATGAGAGTTGAGTACATTAAGAAAGAACATTAATGATACTAATGAGAACAGCAATGGTTTAAATTGGCAGATTTTAAAGGATAAAGTGATGGTCTATGTTATCTGATCTCACAGTTAGTGACATTGACATCTTAACCTTGCCTTAACTTAACACAGTAGCAAGTATCCAAACTCACTGGAGATTTAATTTTTACCAAGTCTTTTTTTTTTTTCCAGAAACCATCATGATTACTAATTGACAATCATATTTTACTAGTGTCCTCATAGTGGTTTTCTTATGCAGCATGAATAATTTCATACCATCTGTATTACTCGACTTTCATAACAAACCTTTGCCAATGAATTGAAAACTAAATGTGCAAATCTATTCACTGCACTGAGCTCATGCATAAACTACAAGAGAATATTTGAGAAGTTATCTATGCATTTGCGTAGGCTTTACATTTTTTCTTTCATTCTTTCTTGTGGCTTTTTACTCTGTCACTTTCCCCACCCACCACCAGCATGGCAAGTAGCTGCCTGGGCTCCTAGCTGATTCCATTTGTGGACCCTCTGTTTCAAATTATTTTTGACTTATGAGTGGAAGGGAAACTTAATGGTTTGCTCCATCCTCTGCCCTGGAATAAATGTTTGTGCTTTGGGAACCTTTGCACCACTCTGGCAATTTTCTGTTTCTTCACTCAATATAGGATTCTAATTGCAAAGGCCAAAAGCTAACACCAAGTATCCTAGCAGAGTGGTGAGTAAGTAGTGAAAAAAATTACTTACCAATATATATAGTAGTTACTATTCAGGGCTATATTAATTCTTTTCTATTTTGAGTACTAAATTGACATAGCTTTAAGATGAAAGCTGTGATTGTCTCAAAATGTGTTCATTATTACATTTTGAAATGATAAATCTCCCTCTTTCCTGAGGTAGAACGTGCTTCCAGTGCATCTGTAGTGTTCTCAAAAAGCACGAAGACAATGCTCAGAGTAAACAGTGTTTATAGGTCTAAAACTCCTTTGAGCTGTAAAGTACAAAGGATAGATATTATGATCTAGTGATAAAAGGATCAAGTTCAGGGCTTCACCCAGAGGATTTGGGGCATAGAACTTATAGAAACATAAACTGAAAGATGCAGCCAAACAATGTTAGGAGGAGTGAGCTAAGTACAGAAAATTCCCTTATGCAGAATGTATTCTGCTGATTTTGTCCCTTACTTTGCAGTTATATCTCCCCCTACCCACTTCCTATGCAATAAAAAACACTTTCCCCCATAGCGATTTTATTCAAAGTGATTCAAAGTGTTTAGCATCAAGCAGATACAGCTCAAATCTCAGCTATTTCCCTGACTACCTGGGTGACTTTGGGCAAGTTTTGTTTCTTTTCAGAGTTCAAGTATTCTTAACTTGTACAATAGTGATGATGATAGGATTTCTCTTATATCATGGTAATAGGATCAAATGGGTTATTATATGGAAAGTATTTACAACTTTCTTAGCACATAGTAGGTACCAAGTAGTGTCCATAAATACCTGCTATTTTCATGTAGAGAGAAACACATAGCTTTTTTTTTTTTTTTTAAGACCTTAGCCTTTCTTTGGTCACCTGGATCTAAGCTATCTTGGTCCAATGGCTTTATTTTTCACCAGCAGGTCACTGCATATTCCTTTTGTCACAGAGTATACAATTATTATGAGCACTGGTTTATGACTTCCCCGGGTAGTTGGAATCAAGCTTCAAGATGAGTGTATCTAATAGATAACAGTAACTTTCATTGCAACAGTCTCTCACTTATATAAGCTCAGATAAATGTCACTAGCACCTATTCAAAGTTCCCACAAAAACGGGAAGCAGCAATAGCAGGCTCTCCTGGTGAACATTCTCAAGTGGATCCAGCTATACCTGATCCCTCCATGTCTCCCCATAGACAATAGAACCTATCATGCCACAGGCAGCAACAAACTTTCTGCCTGAGATCACAAATGTGTTTCCTGTTTCTTCAAGACCTTTGTTTGACTCGTTGTGATCATCATCATTATCATCTTTACCATCACCATTATCATCATTAGCAGCAGCAGTAGCAGCAGCAAAACCACCATCACTATTGGTACACTGTAAAAAATGTCCTATGCATTGTGAAAAGAATGGAAATATGTGACACTTTGTCTTTACCTTCTAGGTGCTTATATATTAGGTGATAATAACATCATAGTAATAAGCCTTAACACACATGACTGGTTCAAACCAGCTCCTTGTCCTCCATCTCCAATATGTAACTGCCTATTGAAACATTCTACTTGGCTTCCCAACAGGCAATGCAGAGCATATAAAGACAAAACTGAACACTTAGCCCTTTTCCATCTCTCATTCCTGGTATCTTCTAGTTTCCTGTGTTAATAAACAGCATCCCTCTGCAATTGAGTGCCCACATTCAGAATTATGGACAATCCTTAATTCCTCTATTGTTATAATATACATTGACTATATCAGGAATTGCTATTAGCTCCAAACACAAAGTATATTTTGCGTTTGTTTAATTCCCTCCATCTCTACTACGATTACCTTAGCCTAAGTCAACGTCATCTCCTGGTCTGACTCCCTGCTTCCATTCTTCACTTACGACATTCCATTCATTATCTACTATGAGATAATAATACTTTTTTAAGAAGCCATTATAATTAAAACATAATAAATTACCATTACACTTAAAGTAAAATCAAAATTTCTGATTTTCATTGTAAGATCTCATGACCTGGCTTTTCTTACCATATTAAATCTATGTTTAGGGGCTTCGTCTTTACTTAAAAAGTCTGGCCAGACTGGCTTCCTTTCTGTCTCTCAGTTGTAGAAAGCTCATTCTCACCTCAGAGACTTTACACTTGCTGTTCCCTTTGTCTGAATGCTTTCATCTCCTTACCACCTATCAGCGTCTTTCTCTTTCTGCAGTTGTGAGCTCAGATATTACCTCAACAGGAGATCTCCAAATTCCACCTTCCTGGTTAAAGCTGCTCTCCACTATCTACCACATCGGTCATCAAAATTTGTAATTTTATCTTCTCACATTCATTTACTCTTTTTTTTTTTTTTTTTTTTGAGACAGAGTCTTGCTCTGTCACCCAGGCTGGAGTGCAATGGCTTCATCTAGGCTCACTGCAACCTCTGCCTTCCAGGTTCAAGTGATTCTCCTGCCTCAGCCTCCCAAGTAGCTGGGATTACAGGTATGCACCACCACACCTGGCTAATTTTTGTATTTTTAGTAGAGCCCAGCTTTTGCCATGTTGACCAGGCTGATCTCAAACTCCTCACCTCAGGCGATCCATCCACCTCATTTATTCTTTATGGCAGTTCTCCTCACTAGATTGTAGGCTCCATGGAGAAAGGGACTTTGTCTGTATTATTCATGGTTATATGTCCATTCTTAATATAGACAGTGCTTGGGAGACAGAGAGAAAAAGAGAAGCCAAATGGTGCTAATATAGGGGATTTGTCCCTCATCAATGAACATATATGTTCTTAGGACTTACATAGCAACACGATTTCCATATTAGACAAAATCTACTTCTTTATATAAATACAGTATTTTTTAAAAATACCCAGGGATTAGTATATTTCCTTTGACATCAGCATTTATTTTATTTCTACAGTACATTATCCACCTGAATTGAAGAAGCAGAACCAGCCAGAAGAGGAAACATTGTAATAAAATTAACATCTGGACTCTAATTGTTTTTTTTTTCTCAACATATAAACCATGAATAAATTGTTAATCTTAAAAGGAAATGTTTTTCTTCCATTGTTCCTTTGTAAAGTGGACATGATCACACCTGTGTTCAGAAGGAACTGATTTAGAGGTATGAGAAGAAGACTCACAACTTATTCGTATCTTGGAAGCCCCGTAAAGACAAGCCCATAGTTTGATGATTTGTAAAGAAAAGAAAAAGTGATTCCAAAACCAAAGGCAGGAAAAGTGAACTTTCTGAAGCCATTCTAGGCTACTGTACTAAGTGACGTTTTTCACAACATGAAAAGCTTATGCATAACACCTTTGCGAGGGTAAGGCCTTTCCATACGAAGCTTCTTGCCTTGCAAATTAATCAATGGTCCATGTGACAGAGCCTGTAGCCAGAGAAGAGGGTTCCTAGAGAGCATCACAGCTGCCTGCCCTGAGAAATGTTGCCTGATACTGGATGAAGAGCTGATGATTAGAAGGAGTGTTTTGTAATTGGTGACCGCCATAGGCTAAGAACTACACCCAATACTCATTTTCTTGTGACACATATGTCACATATGTCACGTGGGGGAAGAAAGAGCTTATTTTAGACTGATACTGAATTTCTCACTAAGCCTAGTGAACCTGACATGATAAAATATAACATAAAAAATTAATCAATTAAGTTAATTAAAAGATTAAATAGTGCTTTATTTGTGCTGGGCTGTCTTCTAAACATAGGAGGTTCAGGGGGATACACTGTTAAACAAAACACACACAGACCCTGTCCACATGGAATTTATTAGCTAACGGCAATTTCTCAAATCATTTTCATCAGTAGCCAAAATCCCCCAAATCCTGAATTCATCATTATATATTTTCAAATCAATGATAAGCTTTTTAAACCTAATATTTTCAGTGATTACTTTGTTAATTTTTCTCAAATAATTCAAATTTTTCACTTAGATTACAAAATTCTCCATTATCTATTCTTTCGTTATACTCTTTATCTGTTCTTTCATTATACTCTTTATTCTTTCATTATACTCTTTATTTCTAAAACCTTGACCATCACTTCAAAAAAACTGGCTTCCATGCACAGTATTTTCATCTTACTTGAGCAAGCAGTTCTGTGATACCTTTGGTTAATTTATCACCTTCCATAAACATTGAACTTATTTCAATCAGCCAGCAGTTATCAAAATCATCTACTGAAAACAATCCATTATGGAAGATTCTCTGTGAGACCCAATCTCAGTTTTTCAAATGTTTATGTTTATTTGTTGGCATTTAAAAAAGAATAAAAGGGCTCAAATTTCTGTGATAGATTGTTGCAGTAATGACCCCCAATTTATTCATGCTGCCCTCTAGCTATATCTTTAGGGAGAACCTTCCCACAGGGACTCTGGACTTCATAAGTAACTTTCTTTGGCCAGTGGGAGAGCAGCAAGAGTGATATAAGCATACATATGAAAAGAGGTGTCTCCTTACTGTTTGCTTTACCTGGTAAACAAGATGTGGCTATTCTGCTGGGAGGTAAGAAGGCAGAAGCAGTAATATTCAGCACTCTCCTGCAGTTAACTCTCAGCTAGTCCCAGTTTACCTGGCAACCACTTGCAAAGCCAAGATTGAGATCCAGCCAAGATCAGGTGAGCCTGGCCCAAATCAACAGAACTACCCTGCTGAGTACAGGGTGAGCTAAATAAATGGTTGTTTTCACAAACCACTAAATTTTGGGGTGATTTGTTCTGTAACAAAAGCTAATCCATAAAGTGTCCAAGAGTTTTAAGTGTGCAGGTAAAAGAGTCTATGATCCTGGTGATTCAAAATATTCTTCAGGAAATAAAATTACTACCAGGTAAACCACTTCTAGAAGTTTGAAACTTCAAATATAATCTGATATAGTTCCGATTATGATAAAGTAAGATTTGAATATTTTATTGCATATATTATTTTTTGTAAAACACATTCTGAAGAAAATTTTTACAAATTTAACCTTTTATGTCTTTGAAAAGTTTTATAGGTCAGATACAAAAGGCATTTAAAAATAGTTTTCTCATAATTTTTCTTAGTTTTAAAAAAATACAAAGTCATTTTAAATAGTGTTTAGTTTACAGTTTAGGGGATTTTTAAAATATTTCGTATTAAATCTGTCTCATGACTCTGTATGAAGAAGGTTTTTTGTCATTCAGAGGAGTCTTAAAAAAAGCTTTGAAGTAAATTTTAGGACAAATTCATTTCTTACATCTTCCATATAAATCTAAAAGAAAGAATAGTTTTGTTTTAGTTTTATATTTTAGGCACTAAGCAAAACAATCTTTAAACAACTTCTCAAGTCTCAAAAATATCCTAATATATACAGGAAACTAAAAATAACTAGCTAATAAATGGTGACTGTTTTGTGTCTCAGACACTCTCTAATGGGTTTTACTCTTTTAAGTATACACAAAGCATATAACATATAAACAGATGTGCAATAAATGGCTATTTAGAACAAAATACTATATTACATCATATATTTAACGTAAAATCTTGTGTTTTTGCTTATTACCAAATGAATTTTATCAAATTATTTATTATTGATATTCAATGATGCATAATTGCTTTCGTGAGGTTGGTTTTTTAAAATTAATATATTTCAAAGAATATAAAGGAATACATTTTATTTAAAGAATAAATACATTCCTGTAAACCCAGCACTTTGGGAGGCTGAGGCGGGTGGATTATGAGGTGAGGAGTTTGAGAACAGCCTGGCCAATATGGTGAAACCCCATCTCTACTAAAAAAAAATACAAAAAGTAGCCGGGCGTGGTGGCGCACCTGTAGTCCCAGCTACTTGGGAGACTAAGGCAGGAGAATCGCATGAACCAGGGAGGTGGAAGTTGCAGTGAGTCGAGATTGTGCCACTGCACTTATAAATAAATAAATAAATAGAATAAATAAATAAATAAAATAAATAAATACATTCTAAAACACTGCTAATTCAATGTTTTAATTAACTAGACCTAATTGTCATTGAAAATTTATGACTGACATAATTTTTTAAATCTACATGAGTTTTCATGGGACTATATTATGAAAATCGTGTTTTTAAGCAATTGTTTTCCTTTTACTATATTGCTTTCCTTAAAACTTTTCTTAAAACTTGTATTCAGTCAACAAATACTCTTTACAGATTTTGCGTGAAAATAGTTTGATTGCATAACACTGAAACGCAGGATTACACTAATAGCACTGGGTAATGATAAATACCAGAACCAATCCCATAGCATTTTTAGGTGGTATATCTTCCTTTGGAAAGGTACCAAAGAGATTTTCTTAGAGAAACTCATATAGACTATGTTCTCATAGACTATAATTACAAATGGATTTTGTGCATAATCTCTAAAAACTAGTGCTACAAAGTTAAATGTAGAGATTGTTCATTAGACAGTTGGTAGGAAGAACTTAAATTTCATTTCTATCTTGTAAGAATTTTCAGTTTAGAATACATTGACTTTCAATTGAAAATAAAAGTAAGATTATATATATATCAAATAAGTGGACAAAATGGGAATACTAACATACTTATATTTAACATATCTTGACAGACTCTTCTTTATTTGGCCATAAAAGTCACAGCTAACAGTCAAATATTTATTCTGTGCCATACCCTGTGCTAAGCGCTTCATCTTTTTTATTTACCCAAGAAAATTAATTAACCTCATTCTGTCTTTCTCATTTTATAGCTTGGTGCTGAAGGTAACAAAGCTATCTGTGTTTGATCAAGATTCAAACCCTCAATGTCTGACAAAAGCATCATATTCTTTATCCAAGTGGACTTTGTATAGATGCAATAAAATATTCATTCAAATATTTTCTAAAGTGCCAGGTCGCTTGAAGTTTACTTATACTACTATAGATTTTAAGCTGCGTTTCACTGTAGATAATGCAAAGACAATTAAAAGAACAGACAATAAGCGGATAAAGAGGCATTATTTTATTACTATGAGAGTTAATATGTCATTTGTCACTGAAATAGACATGTCTTTAATTTGCTTGGCAAAAGAGTGAGTATAAGGTCTGAATGTTTAATCTCTCTAAATTGTTCATCACATTGCAACAGATTTAATCTATTCTCCATCCAAAAAGACCACCTACAAACAAAGCAATTACTATTTGTTGTTATACAGATAATAAAATAATTAGGTATGCCAAGCATAGGAAAGTATGTAATTTTACTGCCATTTGTAAAAGATGATTAGAAGGAACGCTCCACGGGCACTTCAGAATTAATTGAGATGAACCAGGTACAGATTTGATTACTGGTAATGCTTTTTGGAAGAATCAGGAATTTAGAAGCTATTAATAATGATTATAAAGATAAAGTTAGAGAAAGACGTGTTACAGATGGGAAAAAGTTATTGTTTTGTAGGGAAGAGTACAGAATCACCCTTTATGATGCTTTGAAATTCAGTCTATTTTTGGTTTGTTATAGAAATTTGCAGAAAATAAGTAACTAAAGATACATCATAAGCAGATTAACAAATAATGATGAAACTGAAAAAACATTTATAATGCTAATATTATAACAACAATTATTAATATGGAGAAAACTACCAAAAGAGGCTGAAATATAAGGATACGTCTCTTTTGGCTTATTTTATTTTTGTGTAATGATCTGAACAAATTTTCTTTGTAATTTAAGTAGAAATAAAAGCTTTAAAACCCTCTAAGAATATTTTAGTAGAATCCTTCAATGTCCTCCAAAATCCATTCTTTATAGGCAGTGACAGTATTAAAAAAATCAGTTTTCCAGCTTGAAATACCTATGGTAATACTGTGGATTATTTTTAGTCAATTCTAACTCATGTTATTTTTGAGAACATAAAAGAAGTTTATTGTGTGATAAAATTGGAAACCACAAGATGTGTATTATGTCAGAAAGTGATGGCAGATAAATGTCTGATAAGAATATCTATTATAAAGAGAGATGGAACTGAAATATAATAGACAAGAGCCATTTAAGAAAATAAATTACATCTTATCCAACATTTTTGTGGTCTACCTCTTTGCCTCAGATATTATATGCTCTATTTCTGTTCATAAAATGTTATTTAATGCAGTATAAAGGTTCACATCTACCATTCTATATTTTCTTGCATCACAGCACAATATTAACTGAAGACTGCCTGCTGTTAGGAGAGCATGTTCAGTCAATTTTTTAAGCAATATTATTTTCTTTCAGAGATATGCATAAAGAAGACAAAGATTTAGAGTGTGTTACATTAATTCACTTTCTGATGAAGACGACACAATCTAACAGCTATTGCGAATGATAGATTATGACCTACATTGTGACTCTTAACCTAAACCTTACGGTGAACTGGTCAGCTCTTACCAACAGAACATGAAAGTTACCATTGTTGGAACTCGGTGCATGAAACCCCAAAGCATGACACCTTGGCATGCTGAGTATCTTACACTGAAGGAAACTGAAAGGACCTCAGAAGTGAGGTCTTGTTGACCTTGCTTCTTTAATACCCCCAAATAAAGGCCTCACAAGCAGCCTCAATAGTAGCCTTAGTAGCACAGTTTTCACTAGACCTTCTGCCTTTCTGTCTCTCCGCCTCATTCTTCCTCAAGTCAAGGTGGAGAAACTAGACTCTGTTCCCTAAGGGAGACTATAGAAATCAGAACCCCTATCCCCCAAAGCCAGTTATGAAACGCAAAAATACTACTCTAATTTTCCCCTTCCTTTCTGTGTAAGGCCCGGACATAAAGAGATTCTCGGACTGACCTTATTTGATAATGGGTCATGAGATGCCCATCCCAGAGGGTCTGGCCTTATACCCGGAAAGAAAGAATGCTGCACAGAGGCCAAGGAGAATCTGAACAGACACATCTTGCTAGGTTTCCCCCTTTAGTCTATTCCTATCCCATCACAGTTCTACATGGCTGTCCATTCTTCATCAAATCTAAGCATAAATTTGGACAGTTTTCCTGTCTCCATTGGGTCTCCATTCTGGAGGCTTTCATTTCATGTAAAACTTTGATTAAATACACTTGTTGTGCTTTACTTCTGTTAATCTTCCTTCAGTCCAGTGAGATTGGTATGTAGTTATAATAATTCCAGAAATATATATCTGAAAACATCAGGGGAACCAGCCTCCAATATTTCAACGTAGGTTCTTTCTATTTTCCCTAAGTGTTCGTTGGTCTGAGAAATAAAGAGAAAGAGTATAAAGAGAGAAATTTTACAGCTGGGCTCCAGGGGTGCCATCACATATTGGTAGGACTGTGATGGTGACCCGGAGCTGCAAAACCAGCAAGTTTTTATTAGGGATTTCAAAAGGGGAGGGGTGTATGAATAGGGAGTGGATCACAGAGATCACATGCTTCAAAGGGCAATAAAAGATCACAAGGCAAAAGGGCAGAGCAGGATCACAAGGCAAGGGTGAAATTAGAATTACTGATGAGGGTCCATGTCCCGCTCAGTATGCATTGTCTGGATAAACATCTTAACAGGAAACAGGGTTCGAGAGCAGACAACCGGTCTGACTAGAATTCACCAGGCTGGAATTTCCTAATCCTAGTAAGCCTGAGGGCACTGCAGGAGACCAGGGTATATTTCATCCCTTCTCTCAACTGCATAAGACAGACACTCCCAGAGCAGTCAACTACAGGCCTACCCCTGGGAATGCATTCCTTCCCCAGGGTTATCAATTGTTAGTATTCCTTGCTGGGAAAAGAATTCAGCAATATTTGTCTTACACATCCATTTATAGGCTCCCTGCAAGAAGAAAAATATGGTTCTATTCTGCCTGACCCCACAGGCAGTCAGACCTTATGGTTATCTTTCCTTGTTCCCTGAAAGTCACTGTTATTCTGTTCTTTTTCAGGGTGCCCTGATTTCATATTGTTCAAACATACATGTTTTACAAACAATTTGTACAGTTAACACAATCATCACAGGGTCCTGAGGTGACATACATCCTCAGTTTAAGAAGATGACGGGATTAAGAGATTGAAGTAAAGACAGGCATAGGAAATTATAAGAGTGTTGACTGGGGAAGTGATGAATGTCCATGAAATCCTCATAATTTATGTTCAGAGATTGCAATAAAGACAGGCATAAGAAATTATAAAAGTATTAATTTGGGGAACTAATAAATGTCCATGAAATCTTCACAATTTATATTCTTCTGCCATGGCTTCAGCCAGTCCCTCCGTTCTGGGTCCTTGACTTCTGGCAACTGAAAAATTCTGGAATAAATGTTAACTAAGCATCTGATTCAAGTTTCCTAGCATTAGTTTTGTTAGTTGTTAGGTAACTTGTTGTCATTCTTTCAAATTCAGCTAAAAGGCAGATTTTTAACTAGATGTCATGTTCTCATCCCTCAAAATTAGATACAACTACTTTTACATATTCTTATAATCCCTCATGATTGCTCGTAACTTAGAATTTGTTAACTAGTATTGTTGTTGCCTGTTTACTTGCCTTTCTCCCCTACTAGACTGTATCTCTTGAAGGGACTTTGCCTGTCACAGTTGTAAAATGAAAGAAAGAGGAAATGCAGAAAAATGTATAGAACAGGAAGAAGAGTGATGAAAATAGTGATGCATATGAAGAAGAGAAAAGAATCAAATCCTATTTCTTAAAATACCTAAAGAAAAGATGGGGAAAACTAAAATTAACAATTTTCACACAGCTATTTATAAAGGATAAGTGTTTGGAGAAAAAAATATACAATGTTAGTAAAGAAAGATGGAGTTGGTGATGGTTGATGGTTCACAGAAAAGTCGTGATCATTATGAAGATGATAGGGGTGAAAAAGAAGAAATTTAAGGAATAGCATTACATTTAGGGTAGAAACTTCCCTCTATCAGTATTTTTTATGACAGCTTAAACGTTTCTTTAGTCTTACAAAAATATAAAGTTTGTTAAGTATAGTAAATTCATTCATACTAGGAGATCTTGGGTAATTAAACTCATGTTTGTGACTACAATATGGATTAATATAGAGACAATATATAAGATCATTCAATCCAAAAATCAGAAAGTAAGACATCTCAACAGCCTATTTAAATTAATAAAACCTGGGAAAACAGTCTTTCTATGTGATGTTATTAGCACACTTTTATATATTTGCTTGTTGTATCTTCTTGGTTTACTTTATGCAGATATGTATCAATGATTTCATATAGATGTGACTTACTCATTCATTTATCTATTTTAGTAAAATTAGATTATTTTCCTTGGCTTTTTTTTTCAAATAAGAGCAGGGAGAGAGAAATGTTCCCAAGGCCATGAATTATATCTAATGGGGAGTACCACCATCTTGTTAATGAGTGTCAAACATATCCCTATAAGATGTCCGTGATCTACCAAGAAAAGGCCGTAAGAGAGAGGAAGCTAATTTTTTACTAGCCTACAGCAGATGGGGTTTGGAATGACAGGTAATAATGAAAAACAAGAAATTTTAAAATGCACATAACCTCCCTTAAATCTGCTATTATTTCTTTATTTTCATTGTAATTACCTCTCTGTAATCCTTTTCTTAGGAGAAATTTGCAAATTAGTATGCTACTTATATACATTTAAAACCATACATAAATTTTTACGCCTCAAATTTACCTAACAAACACAAACTTGGCTGTGTCTCTTAGATCAAGAAATTTATTTAATTAACAAGTCATCATTACTCTTTTCTGCTAATATACATTTAATGAAAAGAGCAACTTTCATTTTCAAATTTTTTTTTTGCTAAGAATTCATTTCCTGTTGCATTATATAAAAGAGGAATCATGTGTAATTTTTCTAATAAGGTGATGGTCACCCAAGGACCAGCAGTATCTTCTGTTCTTTTTAACCTTTAGATTTATTCAAGTCTGCAGTCTTCTGACGTCTTGGTTGAAAAACAGCTTTTATTTATTTGAACTAGATAAGAAAACATCAGAAATGACCTCAATATGCTCTCATCTTTGAGAAAAAAATATTTTATATCATGACAAATTTGTCTTGTCTGCAGAAGCTCAACAAGGCAAAAATATGAGTTCTGCCTTGTGAACCTATTTTATATACAAATATGAGTCAATATGAGGCAGTGCAATATAAAGGTTAAAAGCATAGACTATGATCAGACACCCTTGGTTTGACTACTAGCTGTGTAATCTTAGGCAAGTTATTTATCATCCTCTCTCCCTCCTTTTTTTTTTTTCACCTGCTTTTTAGAGTTGTTATGATGATTAAGTTAGTACACACTGAATGAGTTAATTTTTGGAAGAATGCCTGGCACATGATAAGCTCTCAGTAAATGTTTGCTGTTATTTAATTTAATATTTTCTTTTTAAATGTTTAAATTTACAGATAATAAATGTTCATATTCATGGGGTACATAGTAATATTTCAATACATATAATGTATAGTGATCAAATCAGGGTAATTAGCATATCCATCACCTCTAACATTATTAATACAAGTAATGATAGGTGACCTTTAATCTTTAAAACTCCTGGTGGTTGGTGGACTTCACGTGCTGACAAATGACTGATTCTTTTTCATTATTCCATCTTCTCCTTGTTTAATAGATAATATCAATTGAAAGTCAGTGGACACAAAACCCATCTTGTAATGGTTTGTCTTTCTGAAACAACTGGATTACAATGATTCTTCAGCACTGGTTAGACAAACATAGGAATATTAATTACTATTCTTTGTGTGCTCGATTTTAAAACATTAATATTTTCAGTTTGTTTACATGGACAGTTTTGGGAGATATAAAGCAAGTAATAAGCTTATAGATTTCAATTGAGTTAATTCTGAGGAATTACATAAATCCATGTTTGCATATGTGTGTGTGACTGTATGTAAGACACCCTTGAGATGGTAACAAGCATAGCTAACCTATAGTAAATCATCCCCAAATGCCAAATTCCTCAGGGAAAGGATGCTTTTTCTCCATGTAAATCCCTATTTGCTCATGGAATTTCCAAGGAAGACTATTCTAGGGTCTGTTTGGAGAAACTCACATTCATATATGTTGGGTTTCCAATTTAAAATCTCCATGTTTGCATATGTGGACGTGCCTGTATGTAAGGTACTCCTGAGATGGTCAAGGATAGCTAAGCTGCAATAAATTATCCCCAAATGCTAAATTCCTCAGAGAAAGGATTTTTTTTCTCCATGTAAATCCCTCTTTGTTCACGGTCTGGAATTTCCAAGGAAGACTATTCTTGGGTCTTTTTGGAGAAACTCACATTCATATATCATGGGTTTCCAATTTAAAATCTCCAGAAACAAGATCTTCTAACTTGGGAAGACAGTTGAACAGCATCTGCACTTAATTTTTTGTTCAGCTTGTATAATAGACAAAGCCTAAGACAAGACCACAAGGGCATACCACTCAAGGATAAAAGTAAGAGATGAGTTAAAAGGGTTTGAAAAGATGGAATTTGGGAGTGAGGTCAAATACAACTTATTTGGCTCATTCAAGCTTCATTCTTTCCCTTTCTTCCATTTCTGATGTCAAGAAGTACCTATAACACAATCATAATCTTATACTGTTTTGTACTCCTTAATAAAACATCATAGATATTGTCCTTACTTCTTCAATCATATAAGCTGCTGGTCTTATACCTGTAATCTATCCTGAACAGTTAAATTCTAGTAGGCACTCAAGAAATAAATATGGCTTGGTTCCTTATGCAGGCTTGGATTTTGCTAATATGGTTCTACAATAAACACATATATTTCCTTTTACTTACTTCTAAATCTTATTAATCCCTTGACTTCTAAAATACGTTTAGAGCAAATACTAAATAACTGATTCCACCTCTTGCTACATTCCCATATATCAACCTTATACATTACTCTTAGGAGCAAAGCTATCAGTGAAATCCCCTGAACCTAGGAGGTAGTAAACAGAGTTTACATCACCTAAGCACATTATTTCCAAAGGTGTATAGAAGCCTAGTATTTTAAAGGATCCATAAATATTATTCATTTAATAAACTCTTACAGAGTCCTTACTATGTAGCAATAAGTTCTAAGTATGCTACTGATGATAACTTATTTATTCTTCATGACAACTTTATTATTAGTGTTACTCTTCTTATTTCATTAATGAGGAAAACAAAGCATAGATTAAGCACCTTTCCTGAGTCATTGGTAAAGTTAAGCATTCAAACCTGGCCAGTTTGACTCAGGCCTATGCTCTATGGCAGGGCACTGTGTTGATTCTCCATCAGCCAGTAGAAGTGCAGTGCTTTGAAAGAATTACGGTGGTCAACTAATTTGACCATTGGTCCTGGTCATTCTTTATTGTTATTATATACTTAATTACTTTCAAGGAAATGTGAATTTATTTGAATAAGATTAACATCCATCTTTATCTAATTGAATAATGAGTGTTTGATCTAGTACCTGGCAAATGGTTGGTGTTCTATAAACATGCATTAATTAAATGAATAAATAAACTCCAAATCCTGGCATACTTAAGTCCTGCAGTCAGCCCTGGGCAACCTATGTATATGAAAAGTCCTTGCTCGCTATACGTGGGACTTCATCCCACAAATACTGTATTTTCTATCTGTATTTGCAGAAAAAAATTTGCCTATAAATAGACCAGTGCAATTCAAACCTGCATCATTCAACAGTCAACGTAATAGTTCTTAGCATGAGAACATCGCCCTTAACTTTTCAGATTTGGATACTTTTCTTTCTTCAGACTACCTAACTAATCAGATAAGTCTAGTTTCTCTTGGAATAGGTCTTCTCAAATCTACATTATTTTTTATACTTACACTAAATCTTTGCCCAATTAAAAACATTTTAAAGAGTGTTCAGAAAGGCAAAATGGGAGGAAGACATCAGAAGGTTGGGGAGAGAGTTATTCTGTTTTGTGTTTGAGCACCCAATCTTACCTCATGGTAGAATGTGTTCCCCACATGCTATAATATATTGCTCAAATACAATGTATTGTATAACATTTATAATCCACATCCCATTCATTACTTTATTCATTCAGCTAACATTTATTTAAGTACTATGATGTGCTGCAAGTACAACCATGAGTACAACAGATATAATCTCTGTTCCACTGGAGCGCATGTAAGAAAGATAAAAAGAAAAATGATTGTAATACCTGAAATAGCAGCAGAATGACTCAAAAGTAAACTACGGTTAGCAAAAAACTTGAGTTTATTCTCTGGCAATGATAGTAGTAGCAGTAAAAACATTTTTTAATGATCTACTATATAAGGTTGTACTTCTTCCTTATGTCTGATCATCTTGTAATTCCCAGACAAATTCAGATTACCTCTTCCACAAAAGCAGAACAAAGAGGAAACATGTTCATCATGGGAACTGGGTATATTTCTAAGTCTACTGGAGATTGGATTATTGACACCCATTTGCAATGGAGGTGTGAGTATTTTTACTACCCTGCTGGACCACCCACACAATTGTTGTGTGTAGTGTCTTCTTCATGGGCCCTTTTGCCAAGTGGGTGGGAGTGACAGCTGAAATCAAGCTGTGGGCTTGCTTGCCAAACTGTGATCCCTAGTGTACAATCACATCAGGCTCAAAGAAGGGAACCTCCTTAATTCATCATTCAAGGGGGAACACTCTTTTCCTAGTTGTTCTACCTAAGAATATTCCTTTTAGCTAAATGTACACTTAGATTATCTATTTTTTTCTCGCAAAGTCACCACATTGCTGGCGGGAACCCCACTGAGATTGTGGTTTTTCTTCTAGGTACTTAAACAGGATTTTCGTTATCTTTATCCCTACTTTTCTTAGGATGCTGACTTCACCAGTAAACTCTCCTGGGATTTAATGTTTAAATGAATCCTCATGTATTCATACATTCTAGTGTGTGTGTGTGTGTGTGTGTGTGTGTGTGTGTGTGGTGTATGTTTCTAAAGATTTTTTTTTCCTGTCGTTGTCCCTATTTACCTAACGTGCATTTGTTTCCTATTCCTAACAAAGCAGTGATCAAAAAATAAGCAACAATACAGAGAAGTTGGAATGGTGAGGAATTATTGGCCAGGGTGGGGAGCTACAGTGAGTCATAATTTTCTGCCTTGTATTTACATGATCAGATCAACATAAAAAAGGAAACTTTTATAGGTCTTGAGTAACTGAATTACCATTAAACGCATGATAGACTTTTAGGCAACTCGTAACCCTACTTGCTCAAAGATAGTGTTAACGGAAATCATGGCAAAAATAATAACTCTCATATCATAAGCTTGTTGAGTTTATTAAATGAGATATTACATATAAAGTTTTTGGCAAGGTTCCTGGTAGATAAAGTTCAAAGAAATCATCTGTTTTTTATTTGTTTGTTTGTTTTTTGAGACAGAGTCTAGCTCTGTTGCCCAGGCTGGAGTGTAGTGGTGCAATCTCTGCTCACTGCAGCCTCCACCTTCTGGGTTCAAGCAATTCTCCTGCCTCAGTCTCTTGAGTAGCTGGGACTACAGAAGCACACCACCACGCCTGGCTAATTTTTGTATTTTTAGTAGAGACAGGGTTTCACCATGTTGGCCAGGATGGTCTCGATCTCCTGACCTCATGATCCACTCACCTCGGCCTCCCAAAGTGCTGGGATTACAGGTGTGAGCCACCACGCCCGGGCTGAAATCATCTGTTTTTAAAGTGCTATATAGGGGCATTGCCACAGTAGGAAAAAAATGAGTGGGTTGCTGATCAGCAATAGGCTGAGCCATTTCTTACACCCAGTCTTCTGTTTATTCTTACGAAATTAAGGGAGGCATTTAAGCTCTTAGATGCTTTTTTTAAAGCTGAGACCATAAACGTGAAGCCCTGGCTGGGAATGGTGGCTTATGCCTGTAATTCCAGCACTTTGGGAGGCTGAAGTGAGAGGATCGCTTGAGGCCAGGAGTTTGAGACCATCCTGGGCAACATGGCCAAACTCCATCTCTACCCAAAATACAAAAAATTAGCCAGGTGTGGTGGTGGACACCTGTGTTCCCAGCTACTCAGGAGGCTGAGGTGGGAGGATCACCTGAGCCCAGGGAAGTCAATGCTGCAGTAAGTCATGATCATGACACTGCACTCCAGCCTGGGTGACAGAATGAGACCCTAGTTCAGGAGAAAAAAAAAAAAAAAAGTAAAATCTTAATTAAGGAAAAGTGAGGAATTTAGTTTTACTATCTAAATTGCCACTTTAAAAGAAGCCAGTCCATGTCACCAGATAAAATGCAGACTACCTACAGATTATAATTGCTTTAAAATATAATTCTTATTGGGTGTAATATGTATATAAAAAATTAAAGTTTATCCTGCACTATCTATGCTTACAGGTTGGAAAATAAATGCTCCTGCTGTTCATTTTAGGATGGATCCGCCCCCCAAAATACTTGGGGCAATGACTTATTATCATGATTACTAGTACTATTATTTTTATTTGTCCCGTCAGCCAGAGGATGGACATTCCCTAGTAAAAATTGGCTAGTGGAATCACTTTTAAATAAATTTGGAAAAAAGGGAAAACCTTGAAATATCCCTACCTGATTTTCCTCTTTTTGACTTATTAATCCCTTGAAATCTCTGTACATAGTCATTCATGTGTAAAGGACACAAGAGATGTGATTGTGTAAGGGAGGACATTGTGACTGCCTCTAAATGTCTAATTTTGCATTCCTACAATCAGTTTCACCGCACATCTCTCGGAGTCATCGAGAGAATAATTGAAATGTTTTGGAAACACCTACTCATTTCAAGTTGCAAAAGCTTTTATTAAGTTGGCAAGTGCTCCTCTGGCTACAGCAAATCTAAAATGTGAATCAGAGAACTGTGTTAGTGCTTGCAAAATCCATGCTGAGAAATTATTCCTTTAAATAAAATCAAAGTCAGCAAAAATGTAATTCTACAGCTGTTCTATCATAGTAACTTCCACCTCTTATCAGATTTGAATAATTGTTAAGCTTTTAAAAGATAATTCATTTCTATTTTGTTAATGATTTCCTTTTTCATTTTCTCAATGACAATAAAAAAAGAAACCTAGTTCATATAAATTTGTGATTTTTTTGGAAATTGATAGGATTAGAAATAAAGAAGGTCAGTGTTCCTCTCTAGGGTGTCCATAAAGTCAAGTCTTAGTTTTTTGCCTGGAATTTATGTGAATATTATATCAAGCTTTTTATAAATGTGTTTGGCACTAAGTCTTTGGTTTATTATAAATTGGTTTCCACATGAAATGCTTTATATAGTATAATAAATTGATTGCCACTGTATATTGGTTTCTGCTTATAATATATTGAATTGACTGAATAATAAATCTTTCTTTTCAGCAATTATTTTTATTGGTGTGAGTAAATTATATTGGTTTCACAGTGAGCCAAAATGTTTTGCATCTAAATTACACTTTCTTGGTCAGGTGTTTTTCAGTTTAACTTTTAAAGGTTGAGAAAAACATGTATATGTGAATATTACACTTTTCATGACAATTAATTACATTTTTTTGCAGATAACAACAATTTACTCCAAAGTCTCATATTAAAATTAAAGATATCTTATTTAGTATAACCAAATTTTTCATAGTGTATGCTAGTTTGTGTTTCGATGTTTGCTGTAGATGCTGCACCAAATGCATTTTATTGTTTTCCTGAAGTTGGATCAAAGTGTATCATATATAAAAAACCATGGCGGGGCGGGGTGGCTCAAGTCTGTAATCCCAGCACTTTAGGAGGCCGAGGCGGGCGGATCACAAGGTCAGGAAATCGAGACCATCCTGACTAACACGGTGAAACCCCATCTCTACTAAAAATACAAAAAATTAGCCGAGCGTGATGACACGCGCCCAGTAACTTCCGAGTCCCAGTTACTCGGGAGGCTGAGGCAGGAAAATCGCTTGACCGGAGGCTGAGGTTGCAGTGAACTGAGATCGCGCCACTGCACTCCAGTCTGGGCAACAAAAGCAAAACTCCGTCCGTCAAATAAAAAACAAAACAAAACAAATCAAAAACACTGTCAGTAAAATACAAGGAAGAATATTGTGAGAATTATGGCTTTCAAAAGTGATAGGAATACCCTCAACTTTTGAGATAGAGTCTTTGATACAGTATGGCTATGTTTCATAATAGTATAATATTGTATTACTGTTGGGATTCATATCTTTGTTAAAGGTTTAGTTTAGATAGCTTTTTAAATGTGAAGATTCTTTCGTTTCCTCAGTTTATAAAATTCTATAATTCTAAACACAGCAGTAATGAAGCAACTGCTGTGTGACTTCAAGGTGTTCGCAATCTAAGGTAGTAACCTGAGGTATATATGGAAGCAAAAGATTGTAAAATTGTAATACAAATGTTATGACATAAAGAAGTACAGATAAAAGAAGAAAACAAAGGAAATAGTAGTCATTTCATCGCAAGAAGGAGATTGGAAAGATATCAAAATATGATAGAAAGTCTTCTTTTTACAGGGAACTGACACTAGCCAGGAAGGGCTACATAGAATGTAAGGTAGTAGAGAGACTGGGGAAAGTTCAGCATATTGTGCCTGGCTACAGTCTCTGTAAAGTTTTATCTAAGAAAGTGACATCATCAGATTTGTAATTTCTGGGATATACTATATTCGGAATATATGAGAAATCAAGAGTGGGGTGTAGGAAGATTAGTGGGGATAGTTTGCCATAATGTAGATGAACTGTGATAAGTATTTAAATTAAGGGATGGGCTTGAAAATAGTAGAGAATAGATGTATTCAAACAGTACAAGGAAGAAATCTATAGAGCTGGGTGACTCTTTAGATGTAGAAGGTCGCGTAAAGACCTAAGTATATGACTAAGTTGTGGTGCATTCACTGATGCCTGGAATATAGAAGGAAAGATACGTTCAGAATTAAACAGATGTGTCTGTGGGGGATTAAACAGATGTGTCTGTGTAGTTCCAAAAATACTAAGTTCAATGGGATTAATGGACTCCAAGTGGACAGGCCAATTGGATATAAGGTCTTGAAATGAAAAATTATGCCCAGCTGATGGTTTAACTGTGCATAAGAGTATAAAGAAAGGACACATTTTTTAAAGTCTGAAAATAAAACTTTGTGAAGAAAGAATACAAAAAATGATAAAGAACCAGAGATAAATCTTTGAGTAATGCTGACAATTAAGTTCCAGGCAGAAGAAAGGTATTAGGTAAAATATTATTAATTACCACTTGGTATTCATTCTACTATTATGTTATGTCGAAAACTCTGAGTTTAGTTAACCCAGATAGAAGCACATTTCTATTTTTTTTTTTTTTTTTTGGAGACAGAGTCTCCAAAACTGCTTGCCTATCTTTGAAGTGTTATGTTGAAGAAAAGTTGTTTGTCTTTTTTATCGTCTTTAAATGACTGTGCTTTGGAGTCCATGTTTGCCACAACTTAGCCTGTACCCCAAATAATGCAAATATTTAAATAAAGACAGTGGGACAGAGTAATGTATTAATTATCATAGATAAATTTAAAAGTTTGAAAACTAATCAAGCTTGCTTTTTTAGTTATATATTTAAACTTTTATTAGTTGCTATACTTGGCATGACATGTGGGCAGTATTACTTTGATTCATACAAAAATTTTTCGGTTTCTTTGGAGCCTAGTATAAAGGTACACCAAACTAGCTTTGCATCAGAACCACCTGGAAAACTTTTAAATACACATAATTTTATGCATGTCTTTAGGAAATTCTGATTAAAATCAATCTTAGAAAGGTAAATATTTATAGAATATGTTACAGAACAAATATCCCTGATAAGTTGCTTACCAGAGAGGGTTATCTACGTGGAACATTTCGTAATTAAAAAAACTAAAGATTTACAAGACAAACGCAACATAAGACAGGGTTGCCATGAGCAGCAACAGTAATGTGTTATGAAATAATATGCAAACCAAAAAGATAATGTAAAAAGGAGCCTCATTGTATATACATTTAATGGCCATAAAATATATTTGTTAGGAAGCATTATGTACCAACAGTAGAATATCACATATAAATTGTAGAAACTGTTTGAAATGTAAGGGAAAATTGAAACAGTACATATACACATGACATTTTAAGTCTAGGAAACATAAATATGTAGGTTTTGCATTTAATTAATAAATGTAGTTCAAACGTATTATAAAACATAGAAAACTTAAAAAGAGAAAAAATTATCAGACACTACATGCAATTTTTTAAAAAAGCACCACCACTAATTTTAATTTTATTGTATTATATTCATAACAATTTTAAAAAATTATTCTTGCAGTGTCCTTTCATCTTTTTGTATTTAATTCCATTTTGTTATTATCGTTTTACATTTTCCCTGTATCTACCAAGTGTGGTTTTTTAAGCTTTATGTTCTAAAATAGTTAATATGCCTCCTATATTTGTTGATTAGCTATTATTTATTTATTTATTTTTTTAAGACAGCATCTCACTCTGTCACCCAGGCTGGAGTACAGGGGTGGATCTCAGATCACTGCAGTCTCCTCTTCCCAGGTTCAAGTGATTCTTCTGCCTCAGCCTACTGAGTAGCTGGGACTACAGGTGCACACTACCACGCTCGGCTAATTTTTGTATTTCTAATAGAGACGGGGTTTCACCGTTTTGACCAGGCTCCTCTGGAACTCCTCACCATCATAAGTGATCTGCCCGTCTCGGCTTTCCAAAGTGCTGGGATTACAGGCATAATTAGCTACATTTAATTAAAATGTCTTTTAATAAAGATTTCTCTAGTTAACATTGTAAATTTTAAGATGCTTAACGTTGAGTCAAAATTTCTGTATAAAATTATAAATTTAAGTTTAAATTTTACTGTTCTAAATGTTCATTACAATGGCCATAATATGATAATACATTCTAGGCTTTCAGAACAGGATAAAGTTTTTGTTCTTATACTACCTTTAGAAAAAATAATTCTTTTGAAAAGGATTTTTGACATTTGCATTAGATTCTTTTTTAATGTGCAATGAGTGTCTATATGTAGATAATTCATGTCCGAATTGTCATAATTTATTTTCGAAGAGTTTCTTAATCCTATTAAAATCTTCTTGTAATTGAATGAAGCCATGCCAGCCATAAAATAGCCCCTGTCTAAACTATTTATAATATGCACTCTTCACATCAAAGGCACATGTCTCTCTATATATGAAGATTATTAGTGAGGAAATGGATACAAATTTGCTTATTTAAAATTGTACTGCAAAAGGACTATAGCTGTGCTACACAATAAAATACATGTTGTTATTTAAAGTTAAATTAAATTAAATTTAAAATTGTATTTGTGAGTCTCATTAGCCACATTTCAAGTGCAAATAGACCAATAGTCTAGTGGCTACGGTAATGAATGGCACAAATATAGAACATTTCCACCATCATAGAAAGGTCCACTAAACATCATTTATCTAAAACAGAGTTTCTAGCAATCAATTTGCTGCATTATCATATTCTAAATTCTAGATCTGTATAATACAAATTATTACACCATGAAAATATGGTTTCCTGGAATGTTGCATTTTTGGTACTGGAAAAGAATTTTTTGGTAATGGAAGACCGTTTGTAAAGACTGTATTAGACAAAGTTAAACAGTTTTATTACAACAGGATTCCATAGAGCCCTGATAAGCAAAGTTTGAATATTGTGACTCTTTAATGGGAGATATATTATTTCCTGTTCCCAAAATGTATATGACCATAGGACCTCCACACACCCTTTTCCCTTTTGAAGGGTCCCTTGTAAAATAACATCTATTTAAATAATATGTTATTTCAAAAACTATCAAAGAGATAAAAATACATTAACAATATTTTGGAAAATATTTGCATAGAGAAGCCCAAAATCATCAAGACATTTATGTTGTGCTCATTTTAGTCA
This sequence comes from Pongo abelii, assembly GCF_028885655.2. Classification (NCBI taxonomy): domain Eukaryota; kingdom Metazoa; phylum Chordata; class Mammalia; order Primates; family Hominidae; genus Pongo; species Pongo abelii. The sequence goes on from NC_071988.2 coordinate 27,803,978, forward strand.
ATTATCCTTCTGTTTTATAAAATTCCTCAGTGCATTGATGGAGACCTTGTTATAGCCTTTAAAGGATCTATATTAACAGATTAGTTAATAAGTGGCATCAAATAGAGACAAACTTATCACAATGTATTACTACTTATTGATTTAATAAGCTATGTATTTCTAGTGCAATAAAATAATAATTTTTTAATTTACAGAACCAGTAAGGAGGGTAATACATTACTTTCTTACCTTCTCACCAATTCATGCCTCACTCTTCTTAAATTTCCTCAAAGTTTACTCCCTTATGAAGTATTTGATTTTTTTCAAATAACTGATACAGTATTATATTGCTGTCAGTCATTAATATTTATAAAATTTCTACTGTGTCTTAAGCAATGTACTAATCTTTTTACAATATAATTAATTCATCCTCATAATGATCTTTATAAAGTTAAATGTATTCACTCATATTTTATATAGATAACCCAGATATTTATACTTAGGTATATATACTTACTTATTTATATACTTACTTATCTATCTATAAGTATATGTACTTAAGTATATATATACATACATATACCTAGTCACTGAGGGTTTTGAATAAAATTTTTTCTACCTCCAAAGACCACATACTTTCCAAAGTTTTGTATTGTTCCTCAACCATCACATGATTTTTTTTCCATTTGCCAGTACTTTAAAAATATTTTACTGGATGATGTATTTCTGAAATATTTCTAACTTTGTGTCATGTTTTCAATAGTCCTAGGTACTATTTACATTTTGAGGCTCTGTGACTCTGTTCCTGATCATTCTTACAAAAAATGATGCCAAACATAATTTTAACCTTTTTTAAAATATTCAGTATTCATTAACTGCTCTGGAAAAGTATCCTTTCTTCTAGAATGTCTTCTTCAATTCCTAGCTGGAAGTAATTACCAGATCATTCATATGTCATTATCTGTCCCCATCATCTATTATCTAATAGTTAGCATAGTACTTTGCCACCTATTATACTGTTCTTTTCTCACTTTACTGAAATTATATATTTTTCACATTTCTACACCCATGAAATTACAGCATAAGGGAGCTGATGAATAAATATTTGTTGAATAAAACACTGTATTCTATTTGTCAAAATTCTTTTAAGGTAGCTCTATAATTGGCTTTTTTAGAGTGGTTTTGGGTTCAAGGCAAAATTGAGTGGAGTAGAGAGATTTCCCATACAACCTCTGCCTTCACACATAAGCAATCTTCTGTATTGTCAGCATCTCACACCAGTGTGGTGCATTTATTACAACTGATGAACTACTGTGGCACATCATTATCACCCAGAGCCAGTGGTTTACATTAGGACTCGCCCTTGGTGTTGCACATTCTATGGGTTTGTAAAAATTTATAGTGACATGTATCTACCATTATAGTGTTATACAGAATAGTTTCACTGCCCTGAAAACCTATGTTCTGCCTATTCGTTCTCCCTGCCCCCAAACCCTGCCAACCATTGATCTTTCTACTGCCTGCGTAGTTTTACCTTTTTTCAGAATGTCATATCCTTCCAATCTCACAGGATGTAGACTTTTCAAATTGGCTTTTTTTTTTACTTAATAAAATACATTTAAGTTTCCTTCATGTCTTTTTATGATGTGATAGCTAATTTCTTTTTAGCATTGAAAAATATTCCGTTATCTGGATATACCAGTTTATTCATTCACGCACCTCCTGATGGATATCTCGGTGGCTTCTAAGTTTTGGCAATTCTGAATAAAGCTGCTATAAATGTCCCTGTGCAAGTTCTTGTGTAGATAAAAGTTTTCAATTTCTTTGAATAAATACTGAAGAGCATGATTGGATCATATGGTAAGAGCATGTTTACTTTTGTCAGAAAATGCCAAGCTGTATTCCAAAGTAGCTGTACCATTTTGCATTCCCACTAGCAATAAATGAGAATTCCTATGCTCTACATCCTCACCAGCATTTGGCATACTCAGTGTCCTGGATTTGGCCATTCCAATAGTTGTATATTAGTATCTCATTGTCATTTTCATTTGCGTTTTTCTGATGATATGTGATGTGATATCTTTTTTATGTTTATTGCCATCTGTATATCTTATTTGATGAGATATCTGTTTAGCTTTTTTGCCCATTTTTTCCTTGGGTTGCTTGTTTTTTCTTATTTTTGAGTTTCAAATATTCTTTGTGGTTTTTTTGTATAACAGTACTCTGTAATTCCTTTATAAAGAGTTTCTTCCAGTATGTGTCTTGTATTTTCATTCTCTTGACAATGTCTTTTGTAGAGCAATTTTTACTTTTAATGAAGTTCAGCTTATCCATTCATTCTTGGATTGTGCCTTTAGTGTTTTATCTATAAAGTAATTACCAAGTCCTAGGTCATCTAGATTTTCTTTGTTACAAGTTTTAGGGTTTTACACTTTACATTTGGACCTGTGACCCATTTTGAGTTATTTTTTTGAGAAGAGTATAAGGTCTGTGTTGGGATTGATTTTTTCAATGTGATATCCAGTTATCCCAACATCATCTGTTGAAAAGACAATTGTTTTTTCTTCATTGTATTGCCTTTGCTTCCTTGCCAGAGATCAGTTGACAAAATGTATATCTGTCTACTTCTGGGCTTTCTATTCTGTTACATTGATCTAATTTTTTAATTATTTGATAATATAATTTGAGATAGTTTTTTGTACATCCTCCAAGCTAACTTTATAAATTCAACTTAGCCATGCAATTGAGTGTCAATAACCCATGAAGTCTTCACAAAAGACAGCACCAACTCAATGGAATTAAGTCATGTTCTTCTTTCACTCTCCATGATTTATTGTAAATGATTCTTGCTCTTGTTGCTCAACACATCCTGAGTGACTTTTCATTTGTCCCTAATTTAATGTAAAAACTACTACACACAAAAATGAAATATAATTCTTTGTCAACTTACTTTCCTCACCAAATGTGGTATGCTTTATGTTGGATTTTACCTGTTTGACCTCAGTAATCTCATAGAGGGCTTTCATTAAAAAAAAAAATTCTTCTATTTCGTATACCTCATGTTATATAGCATTACAGAAACTCCATTATATAATGTACTTTTTTTCATCCAGTATTCCTTTCCACCCTCCTCTCCATGAGATAATAAAATATTAAGAGACTGCTTTGTCAGCTCCTTTGACCTTATTCTTAAACAATAGATCTAAGATAAAACTGTAAGATGTTTATAACATGTTAAAAATAATTGACTCACAATTTAGTCAGGCAAAAATGTTATTGAGCACCACATACTGTGTTTTATGACATGTGTGCAAAGGTTATTAGTTGAATTCTATCACTGAGCAAATGGAAATTATTGTCTAATCTTCTCCAGACCATCTATTGATACCATCTTGAAATTTAACTATCAGGAATAAAACAACAAAGCCCAGGCTGTGTCTAATTGCATACATCTAGCAGTGTGTTTGACAGTTTATTTCATTGACTAAACTGAAAAGTCGATTTATCCAAAAATATTAAAGCATTAGAATGTATTTTATATAAACATAAACCTAATTACAATAAACACAATATACTTACAAATATCATACTACAAACCATCATAAAGTCAAAAATAATTCCAAAACATTTTAGGTAAGATTGTGACATGTTTTCACAAGCACATGATTATTAAAAACTCACAACTATAGACTGACTCGTCTACGTGTGTAGGCAGCCCGTCCTGTGTAATGTGATAGAAGTTATCGATGGAACAGTTAAATCTAAGAAACACTGTGAAAATAGTAACAAAAATCCAAGCTTTAAAAACAATTTTAACTTTTGTTTTAGGTTTGTGGGTACACGTGAAGGTTTGTTACATAGGTAAACACGTGTCACGGGGTTTGATGTACATGTCATTTCATCACTCAGATATTAATCCCAGTACCCAAGAGTTATCTTTTCTACTCTTCTCCATCCTCCCACCCCAACTTCCCTCAAGTAGATCCCAGCATCTATATTTTCTTCTTTGTGTTCTTTAGGTCCTGAATATCTTTGTTAATTTTCTTCCTTGATGATCTGTCTAATACTGTCAGTGTAATGCTGAAATCTCCCACTATTATTGTGTAGGAGTCTATGTCTCTTTGTAGGTCTCTAAGAACTTGCTTTATGAACCTGGATGCTCCTGGGTTGGGTGCATGTATATTTAGGATAGTTAGTTCTTTTTGTTTAATTGAACCCTTTACCATTATGTATTGTCCTTCTTAATGTTTTTTGATCTTTGCTGGTTTGAAATCTGTTTTGTCTGAAATTAGGATTCCAACCCTGCTTTTTTCTGTTTTCCATTTGAGTGGCAGATTTTCCCCCATCCCTTTATTTTGAGTCTATGGGTGTCATTACATGTGAGATGGGTTTCTTGAAGACAGCATGCCATTGGGTCTTGTTTTTTTATACAGCTTGCCACTCTGTGCCTTTTAAGTGGAGCATTTAGCCTGTTTACATTCAAGGTTACTATTGATATGTATGGATTTGATCCTGTCATTGTGCTGTTAGCTGGTTATTATGTTGACTTGTTTGTACGGTTGCTTTACAGTGACAGGGGTCTGTGTGTTTAAGTGTGTTTTTGTATTAGCTGGTAGTGGTCTTTCTTTTCTATATTTAGTGCTTCTTTCAAGACCCCTTGTAAGGCATGTTTGGTGGTAATGAATTCTCTCAACATTTGCTTATCTGAAAAGGATCTTATTTCTTCCTCACTTAGGAAGCTTAGTTTGGCTGGATATGAAATTATTGGTTGAAGATTATTTTCTTTAAGAATGTTGAATATAGACCCTCAATCTCTTCTGGCTTATAGGGTTTCAGCTGAGAGATCTGCTGTTAGCTTGATGGAGTTCACTTTATAGGTGACCAGCCCGTTCTCTCTATCTGCCTTTAACATTCTTTCTTTCATTTAGACCTTGGAAAATCTGATGAATATGAGTCTTGGGGAATATCTTCTTGTGTAGAATCTTGCAGGAGTTTTCTATACTTCCTGAATTTGACTGTAGGCCTCTCTAGCAAGATTGGGAAAGTTTTCATGGATGATATTCTGAAATACGTTTTTCAACTTGTATGCTTTCTCACCTTCTCTGTCAGGGATGCCAGTGATTCATAGATTTGGCCTCTTTACATAGGCCCATATTTCTTTTGTTCTTTCCTTTTTATTCTTTTTTCTTTTTCTTTCTTTTCTTTATTTTTGTCTGTCTTATTTCAGAGAACCAGACTTCAAGTTCTGAGATTCTTTCCTCAGCTTGGTTTATTCTGCTGTTAATATTTGTGACTGCAATGTGAAATTCTTAATTGTGTTACTCAGCTCTGTCAGACTCATTAGGTTGTTTTTTATAATGGCTATTCTGTCCTTCAGCTCCTGTATTGCTTTATTGTGATTCTTATTTTCCTTGGATCATGTTTTGCTATCCTCCTGAATCTCAGTGATCTTTGTTCCTATCCATATTCTGAATTCTATTTCTGTCATTCCAGCCAGTTTGACCTTGTCAAGAACTCTTGTTGGAGAACTGGTGCAGTCGCTGGCAGCACATACAGCACCCTGGCCATTTGAGTTACTGGAGTCCTTGTATTGGTTCTTTCTCATCTCTGCATGTAGATGATCCTTTAATTTCAGTGTAGATTGGGTTCAGTCAGTAGAATTCTTTTCTGGATGTTTTAACTGGGCTAAGGCTTTGTGTAGGGTCTTGATTTGAAGCTGGCTTCTTGTCTCTAGTTTCAGGGAAGGGTGTGTTAATGAGGTATTTTTGTTGTTGAAGTTTGGTTGTGATCTGGCAAGTGACACTTAGGCTTGTTGGTCAGTTGGTAGACTCTTGCTTGGTTGTGTGTCTCCCCTATATATCGTCACAGTTGCAGCAGTGTTCTCTCTCAATGCTCTGAAAATGTGGGTTCCTCTCCTCCTTGAGTGCTGGTTGTAGAACATGATTTGGCACTCCTGGGCTGCTCACAGTAGCTCTGGTGTGATCTCAGTATTTATGTTCCTTCCCCAGCTTAGACGCAGCCGAGGAAGAGATCTAGGTGGTGGTTGTGGCCAAGGGTCGTTTGCTTGTCTCCTGAGGACTCCACCTCAGAGAGAAGCAGATCTGCAATCACTCAGTAAAATCAGCCCAGGATGGAGGATCTCTGCTGTGGGGCCAAGCCAGGGGTTCCCTCTCTTGTGACAAGCGGTGGGGTGTGCATTGGACCCATGGAGACAAACTGGCCTCCTGCCCTGAGTCAACTGCAGTTTGTTGGAGGTGTGGGTGAGGCATTTAGGGTTTTTGCTCCTTTGTTAGTCCAAGGGTGGCATGACAAGGGCAGTTCCCCTGGAGAGCCAGTGACAGAGAGGCTTTCAGTTACCCCTGGATGCTCGGTCCAAGGAGTTGCTGAGTTGCTACTGGCCATGTAGCTCTGACCAGGGGTGGCTGGAGACCCAGGCCTGGAGGACCTGCCTGGTGAGGAGTTATGGGAAAGGGCACCCCTGTAACAGTCTGGCCACTTTCCTGTAGGGCTGTTGCAGTATGCTTGGGGCCTGTTTTAGTCCCTAGTTGCCTCAGATTTTCCAGTACTTGGAGGTATCACCAGTGAAGGCTGCAAAACAGCAAAGATGACAGCCTGTTCCTCCTTCTGGAAGCTTTGCCCCAGGGAAGTAAGAGCCCGTTGCTGGCCTAAAGGCACCTATAGGAAGTGTCTGCAGACTTCAGTTGGGAGGTCCTGTCCAGTGAGGAAAAACAGGATTAGAGACCCGCTTAAAGAAGCAGTCTGGCCACATTTTGATATGGCAGCTGTGCTGTTCTGGGGGTCCACTTCAGCCCCCTGTTGCCTCAGACACTCCAAAGCCCAAAGGTTGGAACAACTAAGTCACCCAAACAGCAAAGATGGTGGCCTACTCCTTCCTCTGGGAACTTCATCTCAGGGATGTTGCAAATCTCTGTCAGCAGAACACCAGGGACGTTGGAAGCCCCAGTTGAGTGGTCCTGCCGAGTGAGGAGGAGTGGGATGAGGGACCCGCTTAAAGTAGCAGTCAGCCTACATTTTGGCAAAGCAGCTCGGCTATGCTGAGGGATCCCTTCTGTCCCCATTGGCTGGAACTCTTCAAAGCCCAAAGGCTGAATCGGCTAAGTCATCCAGACAGCAAAGATGGCAGCCAACTCCTTCCTCTGGGAGTGCCATGCCAGGTGGAATTTCAAATTTCTGTTGGCTGGAGAACATAGGCAGGGGTGGTTGGAGGCCCAGTTGGGAGGTTCTGACCAGTGAAGAGGTATGGGATTGTGCACCTGCTTGGATAAGCTGTCTGGCCATGATTTGGTAGAGCTGCTGTGCTGTGCTGGGGGATCGCTTCTGCCCCCGGTTGGTTCAGACTCTCCAGATCCCAAAGTCCAGAATGGCTAAACTGCCCAAGCAGCACAGATGATGGCCTTCCCCTCACCCTGGGAGCTCCTTCTTAGGGACGTGCAATGCTGCTACTAGGGGCTGGCTGGAATTCCAAATCAATGGGTCTTATCTTGTGAGGTACCATGAAAGTGGGGCCTGCAGGCTGTTGCTACTCTGCCAAGACTCCATGTAGCTCTGTCTGTCAGACTGAAGGCCCCAGTGGAGTGGTTCGCAAGGAGATTTCCTGACCTGAGGGTTGCAAAGATCCATGGGAGAAGCATAGTTTCCTGGGGTCACTCATTCACTCATCAATTCCCTGGATGAGGGAGCTTCCTTTGGCTCCATCTCCACGCTGCTCCCAGGTGAGCTCTTGTACTGCCTTGTTTTTCTTCATTCTCTGTGGGGGTCAAATTGTTTTCTTGATTAGTCCCAATGTGACTACCTGAATGTTTCGGTTGAAGGTGTTGTCTTTACTCGTCCCTTCCATTTCTTTCTGTGAGAGCTAGATATCCATCTCAGCCACTCCCCACCAAAAAAAAAAAAAAAAAGAATTCTAAATTTTTTCTACCCAAGGTTTTCATGATTTATTGGATTATCCACCTAGAATTTCTGAGATTTCTTCCAATGCCATCAAGTGTAAGTGTGCCCTGTAGTTACACACAAGTTTTATTTCATGAAGAAGACACCTCAAGTGTCTCCTGGCATCTGTTCTTGAAGCAGACACTTCCTGGCTGTGAGACTGCATATTAGCAGTTGCCCCTAAGGACTGGCTGCAGATGTCATCACTCCCATTGGGTCTCCTTGGCATTGGCTCTCAGTGTATTCCAGAGCCTGTTCCTCCTAGCAGGAACAACTCTCAGAAGTCCCATTTGGTATGGCTCAGAGACGGGCCCAGTGTCTTGTCTACTGCCACTCTTAGACACCATGAGCAATTCTCTCTTTACTCTTGATGTGGTCTCTGTAGGACAGTTCTAAGCATTAGTTCTTCCACAAATTTTCCAAAATCTTTTCACTTCACTCAGAGTTAAATCCAACTCTGTAATAGTGTCTGGAAGGCAACATCAAACATCAGTACCTTCTCCTGTCCCTACCTGTTACCTGACACTTGCCACCTTGGTCTTCAGGCAAAGGATGTGCCATCCTCAAAACCATTGTACTAGTTGTTTCTTTCATCTTTTTTGGAGCTTAAGATTATTGCGATATTTTTGATATTGTTTCTAAGGCACAATGATTATGAGAAAAAAATAGCAGGAATAAAACAGTAAATTAAAATTCAGTATGATACAATTTAGGATTTTTTTTTGGTGTATGGGGTGAGGTGAAAGTACATAGAAAATACAATCTAATAGGCAGGAGGCTATTCTTCCAAAAAGAAGTGCTGTTTAAGCTGAGGCCTGGAAGGTAAGGAGTGGGCCAGGCAAATTTAAAAGGGAAAAATATCTTGGTATAGGAAGAAGGTACTCCCTGCCCAGACACAAGGGAAAATCTGGTATACTCTGAGAGAGACACATGGTTGCAGCTATCATAGACCCTAAAGCTTATGGGCTTTATCTTGAAGAGTGAGGATCCACATATATTCACAAAGATTATTGCACGACTACGATTTTTCCTTCCAAATGCATGTCATTTCATGAATTTGAGTCTGATAAGCAAATTTAATTTTCAGAATATATAATCAAGGTCATTAATGAAATTTATTAAAGTACACCATTCAGAAAATGAAAATGGAAATTATATATATAAATAATTGAAGACTTGTTCCCTAAAAGATAAAAAAAACCTACTACAGAAAATAAGATTGATAAAACATTTAATAAAATAGACAAAGAATCTTCTTTTGAGGTGTAAATATGAACTTTTTCTCACTCCTGCTATCTAAGAGCAATGTCTGCCAGAGATGGGGGTTGTATTCCCTTTCTATTACTGCTGTAATAAATTACCACAAACATAGTGGCTTCAAATAGCACAAATGTATTGTCTTATAGCTCTGTAGGTCAGAAGTCTGACACCAATCATACTCCAAGGGAGAATCCATTTCTTGCCTTTTCCAGCATTGTGTGCCTCCTGTTCCTATTTCTATATCCTCAAAGCCAGCAAAGACAGATCGAGTCTTTCCTCATTGCAACCCTCCAACCTCCACTTCAGCCTTGCTCTTCCACTATTGAGAGACATTATGAATACATTATTCCTGTCCAGATGATCTAGCATAATCTCCCCATTTTAAGGTGAGCTGATTAGCAACCTTTATTTCATGTAAAACCTTAATTACCCTTTGCCCTGTGAACTGACATATTCATAGTTTCCAGGCATATGTAGATTATCATCCTTGGGAAGGGGAGTAATTTTCCTCTTTCCCTCCTGTAAGGTAGAGTGTTTGTATGTGTCTTTTTTTTTGTCTTTATTAAAACATCTAGAGTTTTGTATATTTGTTTAGTCTGTTACCTATCCTGGTAGTAAACAGGTCTAAACAAATTCAAGAACCTGATCATATCCTATACTTTGCTTTTCATTCGACTTACAGACTAGATTAAAAACAGGAAATGAACCATTGATGAGTCATTTTCTACCTGACTTTTTAATATGTCCATGATGTTATTGCATAGAGAATAATTATAAAACCTCCTTTTGCCATCCATTGTCTATGCCTCAATATTAATGTTGTATTATCAAGATGCAATATATGTATTTTCTTATTGAAATGCTCCTGTTTGATAAAGTAGGTAGTCAAAGTTTTAAGAGTACTTATTTTCCTCAAAGGACAAAATAAGTCGTTTTATGTAGAAGGAAACATGTTTTCCAGGTATATGTATTTATTAATTTACTTATATAATAATAACCTAAAGTTTGATAAAAATATTTGGTCTTTATGCTTATTCTTTAAGCCTCTTGAGGAATGTGTTGGAATGTGCTAATCTAATTTGGATGAGCTGGATTCTTCATTCACAGAATCCCCTTCACTCTATGTTCCTGGGATAGAATTGGACAGAAGAACTTGTGGAAGATTTGGAGGTGGAAGCACAAGAAAACCTTTTTGATTCTAAGAGCTCATTCCTCATGATTGTGGGAAATAGGTGGGATGTGTTGTCAGGAGGTTTCTCATAGTTGTGTTGGTTGTGAATGTTGAGAATTTGTTACAGTCCCCCAGGTACCTCTTATACTTTTTAACTCAAATAGTCCAGGTCTTGGCTTTAATCTAAGAATACAGATATTGGTGATTCAAAGCTCAGCATAAGCAGGGTGGGAAAAAGAAATCAGTCAGTCTAGTTTTGCCATGTATTATTCTCCAACAATTATTCTGAATGTTGTCATGAGTCCTTATACTTTTCTATTGATTGTTTTTGAAATTGGAGCACCCTAAAGGAAATTTTTCTACATGTATTTGAGGCTCTATTTTGTTGTTGTTGTTGCTGTTGTTTTGTTTTTTAGTCTGAGTACATCTGTGTGCTTTGTACTTTTAAGCGTTTTCCATTTTTTTATTTTCAAATTTCTTTGAGAATTATCTTTTTTCCGAATTTTTAAAATTTTATTTAAAAATATCTTATTTCACATCTAGGCATTTAAGGGAACAAGGATTACTTTATGTGCCCTGACTTCCGTCTTTCTAAAGTTTAGTTTCAATATTTATTGACAAAACACACTTTTATTTAAAGGTGATTATGAGATTAAGTAATTTTTATATATGAAGGGGCCCGGAACCTGCTAGAACTCAATTAAAATTATGATGACCTGGGCAAAGAGTTAAGTTTTCTTATTTACATTGGCTATATTTATATGCAAAATATTATAGTATACATATAAAAGGAAAAATGTAAATCTGTGAGTTTCTTTTACTTTTAGATACTTGTGATAAGCATCTATTTATTATTCCCACCTCATTCTTACTGATTTTAAGAATTTAAAACTGGTTGAATTCCATGTGGAATATTCTGGGATTTCTAAATTCAACTGTATAAGCAGCACCTCAAAAGACAGAAAAATTGTAATCAATATTCTTTGTTATTGTGTTATTTAATACCAGTAAAACATCACTATATTGATCATTTGGATCTGGATCTCCATCATAGATTGATCATTTCTACAGTTGATTAGCTATAAAGTTTTATTTAGACATAAAGATAAAATACAATACTACATTCTATACCACGCTCAAATATTGCCATATGTTATGAATACATAGGTGTGTACAACTCAATGTCAGGTTTATTGTTAGATATTTTAAGCACTATAGATACCAAAAATACAACTGCAGACCTACTGAATTTAGCTGTCATTATATCAACCTAACTGTATATTAATGTTAATGGCAACAAATCAGTATAGACTTTAATAGATTGTAGAGAAACATAAACCTCCCTTAATGTTTCCAAAAGATGGTGTGTCCATGTGTACCACAATAAGACTTGAAAATAGTTGTGACAGTTCTCTCCCTTTTCTCCCTTTCTTCTTTGTTTCATCTCTGCCATTTTTGTTTTTGGGGAAGTAATGGAAATGTTCCAGAAGTTTCTATGCTGAATTCCCCTGTTTCATTAGATGCAAATAGGCCAAATACTCCTGCCATTACCAATAAATCAAATGGAACAACAGTGATTGGCTTAACCTTATGTTAAGCATGTTTTATCTATGGACCAAGGGCAATGGTTGCCTTCCCTGTCTTATATGGTGACAAGTTGGACACTCAAGAAAGAACACCAGCAAGGGAGACAAGGCTATGTATGTAGACAACAACTGACAGTGTAGGATGCACATTTTCTAATATGTGTCTTTGCATCACCAATATCTAAAATTATGCATAAGTGAATTGCTTATTAAATTCGTCCTGCCTAAATAGTAAAAACTCATTTTCAGTCTGTTCTGCCACCTCTCTGTTACAATAGAATATAATACACTGTCCATTTCTAAGATATTTAGTGAAGAGCATTCAATAAATACCAAAGGTGAACTAAACAACAAGGAAGTCATTTCACAAAGGTGCAACACTCTTTGCCTAATATAGAAATATCTTCCTGGGTTCACTCAGTTAAAAAAAAAAGGGACAATCTGAAAGAGGAAGGGAGTTTCAGGTCAAGAAGGAGGTGAAGGTTTGTAAAAGGTGTACAGTATATGCCAAGCAATATGTTAGGCTCTTGAAGAATGCTCAAGAAATAAAATGTCCATTTCTTTCCAATCTCTCTAGTTATTTGAGCTTTTTTTGTAGTTTGGTCATGAATGCCAAAGCAATTTATAAGCCAAAAAAGAGACCCTGTAGTAAATTATAGGACAGAGAAGACAATGTCTTCTGTATATATCTTAATTGATTTTAATAATTAACAGAATAGGTTTCTTCCTTTTCACTCAAAATTCATGAGTTGTCTAGGAAACCAAATATAAAAGAATACCTATTTCACACAAACTTTCTTCTTATGGCTCTTTGTTCTGCTTTTCTAACACCTACTTTAACATTCTGATCTGATATTATTGACAAAACATTGTGAAGGGACTTAAAAGCAGGTATATTTTGCTGGCTTTAGATCAGCATAATGAGAAGCTAGAATCTTGTAGACATAAGCTCTCTGTAATGCTTACAGAAGCAGGTGCCTATGTGTGTTTATTATTTGTTTTGCTTTATTTTGTGCTTTTGTATTTGAAGGAGTAAGAAACAATTTAAAAATTATAGGTCTTAGAGTTACACGCACCTGGCTTTAAATTCTGTTTCTATGAAAAGCAATTAACTTATCTGTTGCCCAATTTCTTCATTTACAAGTATCTAATTAGTTTTATAAATCACAAAAATGTGTATTTCCTGAGACAGTATATGCTTAACAAATGATAGTTATTTATATTTTATTAACTATAGTTCATTGATGGGATATCTAACAATTACTTCAATCTGAAGCATATTATTCAAGACTTATTTTAGATCTTTAGGATTTAGGATAGCTACTTAGTTCATGCAGATTTTTCAGCTAATATTATTGGCCATTCCAACTTAACTAATTTTTATTTAAAAAATATTTTGCATGGCCAGAATACAGAATGGCTATGCCTATGTCCATAGTATTTGCTTAAAGGTAAGCTTTGATTATAGAATGCCAATTAAAAGTAGAATTAACCTGGCACTTTCACCATATATTACTCAAGGAAAAAGAATGGACAAAACAGCCTGTACATTATCAAAATATTTTCTCTAATCAGTTATAATTAACATGAAGTAATAGGATTTTTCTAGCTTTCTAGCTTTTCGAGATGAATTAATTTTGAGATTGCCCATCCTACTAACTTCTGACTTGGAGGAGTGAATTCACCAATTAGGTTCACAGCAGATGAATTAGCTGGTAATTTAGAAAGTTAATCATCATTCAATGGTACTTATTAAGTGTCTTCATGCTCATGAAACTGGTGTTAGAAGATTGGTGTTAGAAGATTGGTGTTAGAAGATTGAAGAAATGTTTCTTCAAGCGAGAATTGAAATCTTGCTTGAAGAAACATTTAAGTGGTTTTGACATCCCAGCTCCAACCTAAAAATATATACCCTTGGTGCTGCTCAAGCCCTTTTATCACTATTTAAGAACAGGTGTTAAATACAATGCATGCAAAAATGTGTAAGAAACATATTACGTGTGTGGAGTCTTCATAGTTTTCCTCAGAGACTGATTAAAGTATATTTCACATTAAATATTCTGAAATAATTTTCAGCACTCTGAAATTATTTCAGAATAATATTGCTACAACCTGCAATCTTTATTTTTTTTCCTTCTTTCTCTGAAGACTTTTTCATGTTCTGTCTCAGTTCACAGATAAAAATCAATTTTGTGATTTCTTTCTCGTAGCTAGTGGAAATTTGTTCAAATCACAAAGTTACTACACGATTTGCCCAATTCAGCAGAAATATACCTGCCTTGGTTCACTCAGTTCAAGAGAAGCCCAATTTGAAATAGCAAGGAAGTTTTAGATCAGGAATGAAGTGAATAAACAAAGTTTGTAAAGTACTCAAAGAAATTGTGACCAGCTAAAGCCAACCGGTTAGACTTTTACTTTTAATGTCTATGCTTCCCTAAATGTTTATATAATATTTACTACAAATGGGAAAATAAAATAGTCTTGTATATGTGTGTGTGGTCACACATGCATAAGCACCTGAAAACATATTCAGAATTGCCTTTGAAGTAATATATTTACATTTTTATGTTCAGAGGACTGCAGAGGGTAGTAAGCATTGCTTGGCAAGCTGCAAAAACCTTCATGGATTTCTGCAAGCTGAATTTTTTTCTTTTCTTTACTTTTCTGTATTTGTGAGAGCTAATAAACAATGATTCACCTCTACACTTTGCCATCCTTGAACCGTTTGGAAATTACAGATGTATTCTTTAGTTTAGATACCAGGCATAGAAATTTCTCTTATACATAGGCAATTCTAGCAAAAGGTTAACCAAAACAGGTTTTATTGGTAAAACTCTAGTCACTTTCAGCAAATGTTTTTTTTTTTTTTATTGTTGTTGTTGTTGTTGTTTTTAATCAAACCTCTCTTATACATGGTGCAGAGCAAGCTTGCCCGCTTTATTCTGGCCTTCGTGTAACTACAGAAAAGCAGTCTCAGCTCCACCTTTAACATTACATCTCCTCTTTAACAAAATATGCAATTACAATGATATTTGCTCCTTAAGGCCATTCCATAGAGGAATTTTAGAACCAACAACTTCAGAGACATAATTTCCAGATCAGCTTGCTGCAATACTGTGAGCAGAAACTTTTGTGAGACTTGCAATCACCTAATTACCTCCTGCAAAGTGAGAAGAGCAGAAGTAGAGGCAGGCAAGGTGAGAAGACATTTGGAGCATCTTTACAGCCAACAGAGCCTGCATTTCCAGAAACACCGATTAGTGCAAATGGTCAAGATAAAATAGCTCTCAATTTTATGCCAAGAAGTCCACTACTACACTTTTTAAAATGTTTTAAACTATTTTTTGTAGTTAATACATCCTCTTATTATTTTCTAAAAATGCTAGTAGAGGCAAGCTGGATCTTTATATAGAGAAGAAAAACCTTCTTTACTGAATTCTATTTCAATGTTTTTTAAAAGTGCTCTCCCTGCACGTTTCACTCTGGGAGGAAGAAACAATTTTGTGATGATTTGGGTAAATAACTTCTTGCTTCTAATACTTGCCAGAATCTTATCAGACAAATATAAACACTCAACATATAATTCATTGTCATTTCAACAATCAAGGTTTAAGAAAGGATTACATTTATAATTCATCCTTTGTGAAGTGTATATTTACATCCTCATACAATTTGTAGGTTGAAGCCTTAACCCCCAAAGAGATAGTGTTAAGAGGTGGGGTTTTGAGAGATAATTAGGTTTAGATGAGATCCTGAGGGTGAAGCCGCATGGTGGGATTAGTGCCTTATAAAAAGAGGAGAAAGAGACTTGCTTTCACTCTCTCCACCACGTAAGGACTCAACTAGAAGGCAGCGGGCTGGTCTGTAAACCAGGAAACGGGTCCTTATCAGAATCTGACCATGCTACCCTGGAGGGCAGGAATTCCAGTCTCCAAGGACAATGAGAAAGAAAGGTTTTTTAAGCCACCTGGTTTATGGTATTCTGTTACAGAAGCCGAAACTGATGAAGACATCATCTTTCCTTTAGGAAGACAGGAAACATTTTTATTATAGTAATATTTTTAATTAGCTCATTTTCCTTTTTTTTTTTTTTTGAGACGGAGTTTTGCTCTTGTTTTCCAGGCTGGAGTGCAGTGGCACAATCTCAGCTTATTGCAGCCTCCACCTCCCAGGTTCAAGGGATTCTCCTGCCTCAGCCTCCCGAGTAACTGGGATTGCAGGCACCTGCCACCACGCCCAGATAATCTTTTGTATTTTTAGTAGAGACGGGGTTTTACCATGTTGGCCAGCTGGCCTTGAATGCCTGACGTCAGGCGATCCACCAGCCTCAGCCTCCCAAAGTGCTGGGATTACAGGCGTGAGCCACTGCACCCAGCTTAGCTCATTTTCAAAGTTATTCTTAGTGAATTTAGTCAAATGGACAATGTCTTGGGGAGAAATAATGTGATTTAGGTAGAAAGGTCGTGTCTCTGTTAGATGATACTGAAGAACCCAGGGTTACACATGTGTGCAGTTGGTCAACAACCATTGTTTACTACCATTAAAAGCCTTAGGCTGCCTTTTTGTAAAAGCCTTTTCTTTTTCGTGGTTGACCTGGACTTTCACATTAACCTGATTTTGTCAGTATATAAACACCCAGCAAGGAAAAAGATAAAGGGAAGTTTGAATCCATGTTGTGATTTACCTTTAGCCCAGACCATAGGGATACCCTTGGGCCCTGCACTCTCTCTGTCCACACATTTGTTGGAGAATTAGACTGGAACATAAAATTGCTTCGGTTTGATTTGCCATGGCTCAACTTTGGCCCTACTCCCCTCTGGGGATACAGACATGGAGTTTTTACCACTTACGCTCTTTTTGACAGCCCATGGTAAACTGGACATTTTAGTAATAATCCACCTCTAAGCAATTCAGAGATAACTTTTAAAATATTGTTGTCTATGTAAAGAAAGACACTGTTTTATTTTGCAGCTTCTAAAGTTTTATGACATTGATTTCATAACATTCTGGAACCTACGTCAATTTTTCTATTTTCTCCAGGAAAAGAACTTATCCACATAAACCCCAAAGCTGTAGTATGTCTAATTGTATAATTAACACAAAGTTTCACAATAATTGAAAGTATAAGTTGCTTCATACAATTTAAAACATTAAGTATTTCCATAACTCCACTTCACCACTACCTCACTCTGCCTAAAAGATTAGGCAATGTTTATTACTCCTGCCTGGGAGTGAAATATATGTTCAAGTTTCAAAGGATTTTCTAAAAGAAAAATTTACAGTTTTTGCTTGGGGTATGACTATTCTAAAATATTGTGAGGATATTTTAAAGATAAATTTACATCTGTATTATTTCCTGTGAGCAAGTGAAAAGAAAATGCCTGATGGGCCTTTTTCTTTTTCTTACTGTCAGAGAAAAATCAGAAATTCTATTGGAAAGAAGTGCAAATTAGTATGCAAATGCAAACATGACTATTACATTTCTCTAGAGATTCATGAATTGGCCAAAAACAAAAATTCCAAATTATAGGTAGTTCAGGGATAACTCATGATGCTTGGAACATTTCCCTGTCTTTATAAACTCAGAGTATCTAAACTCTTTACAAAATAAACTTGATTTATCTCCTTTCTTTCTTTTTTCATGTATTTCCGTCTTTCACCCAATGAATAAACCACAATTTTTTGATAATTGGTAAAAAGTGAATGTTCCGAGGCATAAAGGACACTTAAGTGCTGGGAGGAGAGTACAGAAGGATCTGGGGTGAAACCTTCCTCAAGAACCTTCACCTGATAGTTGATGGTTGCCAAGACTATTGTTTGGAAACCAGATAAAGCCTATATGAAAGGATCAATATAGAAATATGTAATTTTGCTCAGCATACAGAGTAGATTGACTGAACCAAAATGTATTTATTAAGTAACTACCAGATTATCAATGTGCATTGCACATTCAGAATGCAGATAAGATACAATCCATGCAGATAAGATACAGTCCATGCAAATAAGATACAATCCTTGCTATCTCTGGAAACTACAATATAACAAGTATGTTTATTCTTATTCTTCTCTTCAATATTCTGGTTGTGACTCCATTAGTAGAGAACATTTTTAAAGGCATGAAAGACCCTTGGCACTCCCACCTAGAAATTACTCCAGTTTTATTTTTTCTACTTATTTTTTCTTCTCTTTTTTTCCCATTAGTTTATTTACTTGATTTTTCATTATTTATCTCGATAATCCTACAGTTTTACTCTATTTTCCCTGAATAATCAGACTAATTTTTATCTTAAAAAATTACTTGCTCTGAGTGATTTGCTCTTTAATGGCTTCTTGACTGCGGGTACCACAAATCTAAGTTCTTGATGATACCTAGGAGATACTACTCTACCCTAGCCAGAAACTCATCAAATTTTTATCTTCTTGTCAAGAAAGCAATGTCAAAGATTTGGAAGCAAAATTAAAATACATAAAATAAGAAGAATATAATAATCTTGGGCAAGTTGCTTCACCTTTCTGGACCTCAGTTTGTACATTGTAAATGAGGAAGAAACGGAAATAGAAGATAATTAAGATAGTAGTTATTTACTGGCTTTCATGTCACCTTTTTATTTTTTGTAATATCCATTTGAAAAGTTATTCTATCCTCAGGTTATTGAACTGTATTAGGAATCTTATGCTGGGCACGATGGTATGTGCCTGTGGTCCTAGCTACTTGGAAGGTTGATGTGAAAGGCAGCTAGATCCAAGGGCTCAATGTCACAGTGAGCTATGATTGCACTACTGCACTCCAGCCTGGATGACAAAGCAACACCAAGACTCCAAAAAAAAAAGAAGAATTCTGATATTATTGTTTAATTGTTCCAGGTAAAAGAATCAGGATTCAAATTTGACTCCAACTTTAGTCTTTATGTCTCCAAAATTTATATTGTTCTATTGTATTTCATTATATAAAATAATTTCACCTGGACTCCTATATACAGTAGAAGAAATAAAAAAAAATCTCTGTTATGACTGTAATGTAGTTAAAGGTCATGTTTAAGAACTTAATCAAATGGAGCTTTGTAAACATTAATTCTGCCATATACTAGCCTTTCAGAGAGAGATCCACTGGTGAGATTTAAGAACATAACTGAATTTGAAGGTGTAAGAAAAGGATGAGCAGGCCCTTCTAAGAGGGCAGAGTGAAATAAAAGATAGAGACAGTGTACCAAAGATGGACTTCAGATTTGTAATTTTGGAAATTATAGAGAATTTTTTTTAAGAAGAGGAACAGCTAATATTTAAATTTTTAAGTTGTTGTAAGTCGTTGTTTTCTCTACCTCTTCCTGAATATTGAATAAACTTGGTTATATGAATTGCTTTGCTTCATTTGGAAGGCATGGGGAATTTCTGTTTTCAATTTCTTGGTTCCCAAGCTGCAGAAGAGATATGCATGGGAGAGTGAGAAGTTCTGTAAAGTAGTAAAGTAGGAAATAGAAGCTCAGAGCCACAGGAGGCAAAAGAATTAAAGCCCAAAAGAATTCTCAGGGATTTGGGAGAAGCGATTTTGTTTTCTACAGAGTGTGAAATTGCATTTGGAACAAGTATTTCTTTAGAATCTCAAGGATCAGAGAGATTCCCAACGCTGATATCTAGGTCTTTCTCCCTCTCTGTGTGTATATGTGCGCATGTATGTATGTATGTTTGTGTGTGTGTACATTCCATATAGAAACACACAAACACACAAATATGTGTTTATTTTGTAAGAACCTAGACACAGGAAGAATACCTACAGACTCAGGGAGGGAAGGAGGTTGCATTTCCCTCATTTCTTTTATGTTGTTGTTATGTAATATATTATTATATACCCTTGCTTCTAAGTTTGATGGCCTTGTTCACGTTTAGGTCATTTTTCTGTCCTGGATCACACATGTCCATGATTAAATATAATAGTACATTCCATAGGAATTTAATTCACCATAAAATTTCCCCAAAAAAGTTTTGGAAATCTGCCAGGAAGTCTTATTTCTACAATGTGGAAAAAGCTTTTCCAACCTATGACCCAGGATTGCTTTGAATGTGGCCCAATACAAATTCGTAAATTTTCTTATAACATTACTGTCTAATGTTTTGCCCAGGCGTGGTGGCTCGCCTGTTATCCCAGCACTTTGGGAGGCCGAGGCAGAAGAATCACTTGAGGTTAGGAGTTCAAGACCAGCCTGGCCACCATGGCTAAAACCTGTCTCTACTAAAAATATAAAAATTAGCCAGGTATGGTGGCACATGCCTGTAATCCCAGCTACTCGGGAGGCTGAGGTAGGAGAATCACTTGAACCCGGGAGGCGGAGGTTGCAGTGATCCGAGATCATGCCATTGCACTCCAGCCTGGGTGACAGAGCAAGACATTGTCTCAAAAAAAAAAAAAAAGAATAAATGAATATGTGAAGATAAAATTACAAGTTTTGATGACTGATGTGGTAGATACTGGAGCGCAAATGTATGCATCTTAAAAAATATGCATGGTTTCTTTGGGGAATCACTCATCATAAATGTATTGAGATTCATAGTGAGTGTATTTACTACTAAATTCCCAGAGTGTCCTGAATTCTGGGAATAACCCTAGTTCCCTGCAAAACAAAACATGTCAAAACAGCAATTTATGTAATGAAGAAACCATATTGTCCTAGAGCACTTAATAAGAACTGCATGGTGGAGGTGACATGATAATATGAATAATTGGAGGCTGACATTCTTTAATCCTCAAATCCTCCCTATTGGCGTTCTTCTCTTAATTACCTATGATTCCTGTTCTCAACTTTGGTTAAAAATATATATATAAAAAAAATCTTTTGTTATGGAAAAATCCTTTAGCTATAATAAATTACAATATGAAATGTAACCATATTAAATTGTACATATAATAAATTGGTCCTTGGAAGTAATAAATTATATAAAATCCTAGCAAATTGAACATATCAGAATCTAAGATCATGCTACATAGGTTGGCATGTTCTTGGAAAGTATGTTTGAAGAGCTACCATCTTTTTATATAGTATAAGATAAAAATGATTAATTATTCTTTAATATGTTAGTTAAATACAGTTATTTATAAGAAACTGGACACAGGAAGAGTGCTTACACATTCGAGGGGAAGGAGGTTGCATTTCTCTCATCTTTTTAGATTATTGATATTATTTTAGAAACTATAATGTCTTTAGTTTTTCTCACTTATATATTTTTATTCCAAATATAGCAGCAAGGTATTCAAAAAGTATTTTAAAAGAATATAAGTAAAAACTAGCAAAATATTAAATGTATAACATGTACTAAGCAATACTTAACATTTGATAAATTATTAACTGAGTGTGGTGTAAGGTAAATGCCCCTGAGAGCAATAACTTGAGCAAACCCTTAGGATGACACTGTATAGCAGATGCACCTGAATGTGTGTTCTGAGCTAGGGAATCCAGGAATGGTCAATCCAGAGACCCATTCCTTCTCTATGAGGAACATCTGAGCCCCCAGCCCGTCTCATGGAACATGGGCTGTACAGGGAATTTAGGTCCTGAGTTTTTGGTTAAATGAAGTTTGCCAGATGGAGGTCATTAAGGGAAGGGCGTTAAGTGGAAATACTATATAAACTGCATGTTCTTTGCAAGTGGTTGCAGATTTTCTGCGCAGCCTGCTGCCACTGGGCTATGTGGTTATGTTGTCCAGCCAGTGACCACAATACTGTGGGAATAGTGGTTATCCTGTCCAGCCCACCGCCACTGCCACTCTTTCCCCCGAAAGTAAGCCTGTAACAAAACCCCATGTCTCATTTGCTGTCTCTGGGTCTCTTTTTCGGCTTCTTAAACCTGGCCCCTTCTCTATTGATGTTAATAGGACTACAACACAACATATGGAAAATAATTTTTTGAGCACCAAGGTGTTTTGGGACACCATCTGTATAATCATAAGGTTGTTAATAAAATCCACATTTTGAAGAAGAGGAAGAAGAGGCTCGGAGAGTTACAAGTAGGCTGGCATTTGGATGTTACACAGTCAGAACCTAAGCTTTGTTAATATTGCCATTATAAGGAAGAAAAAAAGTAATACCTCTTCCTTACCATGCAAGGTCTGTGGCTGACATTGTTATAACAAAAGACAGATTAAAGAGAAAAGCATAAAGAATGCATTTAATCAAAAGTCTTACATGACAACGGAGTCTTCAGAAATAAAGACCAAAGAACCAAGAAAATGTTGTATTTTTATGCTTAGATTTGCTAAAGAATGGACAGCCATTTGGAAATGTTGTTGGACATAAAGGATATGATCTAATGCTAATAAACTAGGGGATCTTAGGCAGACCCGTTTGTTCAGATTCTTCTCCTCTCCTCCTTCCCCCCAGGTATAAGGCAGGTTATCTTTTAGAATGAGGATCTTATAGCCTACTTTCAGGGAAGGTAGGTCAGAGGGTGACCTCCCAAGGTTTTATAGCTTGCTTTGGGACAGAGGAGTTGTAGTTTCTGTGATCTGTTTTGAGGGAAAAATGGGAGAATGAGAAAAGAAAGTGGGAGAAAGTGAGAGGAAACTTGGCTCTGGGGCCCGTCCAATCTCTTTCAGTTCAAAATAGTTAACATGCCAAAGCAACATACTTTGGGTATTATGTTCTGACCTTCAGTACTGTGTAACTGCACAATTAATTAATAACATTTGTCATTTGACACTGGGCAAGTTTTCCACAATCTGTGTCTTGATTATCCTGTCTGTAAAGTAAAAATAGAAACACTCTTACCTCATAAGAAAATTTTGGGGATAAGTTGACTTAATATGTATAAGATACTTAGAATAATGTTTAGCACTTTGAAACTGCTCAGTAGATGCTATTATTATTCTACATTTATAAGGAATAATGCAAATTTATCACATAACTATAACAGCCTTAATTTTCTTCCCTCCCTCCCTCCCTTCCTTCTTTCATTCCTTCCTTTCCTTCCTTCCTTCCTTCCTTCCTCCCTTCTTTCCTTCCTTCCATTTCTTTCAAATATACTAATATCCAAGATACAGTATTAATACTAACTGCAACTTCATTTTACTCAATGTATTGGCATTTTTGTATTTACGTGTTTTAGGGGTTTTTTTTTCTCCACGGAAATTTCATATGGTTATATGTTTGAAGAATCTGCCTTGGAACAGCTTCTTTCCAATAGATTGTTATTACCTGAAATAGTTATTATAATTTTTGCCATTTCACAGATGTAACAAAATGCTTTAATGATGCTAAAAACCACATCCAAGATTATACAGTTAACAAGTGATAAAACTAAGACCGCTGAGACAGATATGAAGATGAGCCTCGAGCCATTCACATTTCTGTAGGTATTGCAGATAAATTTTGTTTGCTGTATTAAATTGTAAATATATTGTATTCCAGGACAATTTCTTATTCTTGTCTACGTCTATTCTATTCTTGATTTTACTTTTAGCTGATTGCAATCCAGGGAGGCAAACCATTATAAGAATTTTAATTGTGTATACTGGGGTGATACTAATTTATTCCTATCTAGAGAGGATTCAGGAGATTTTTCTTTAACACAGTGTGGATCATAAAACGGAATAAACTGTATATTATATATTTATATATGTTATCTATGAGATTTATATCAGTAATATAGGTATCTGATCTATATCAGGTATAGGTATAGATGTAGGTATTTGTGTGTGCACCCAGTATGTGTGTGTGTGTATATATGTATACACACACACGTATACACATATATACGTATATATGTGTATATATACGTATATATGTATATATGTATGTATATGCATATATGTATACATATGTATATACACATATGTATACACATACGTATACACACATGTATACACATACATATACACATACGTATACACATACATATACACATACATATACACATACATATATACATGTATGTGTATGTGTATACATATATATGTATACATATGTATATACATGTATACATAGGTATATACATGTATACATGTGTGTATATATGTATACATATGTATATACATGTATACATATGTGTGTATATATGTGTATATATATACTTATATATACACACACACACATATACACACACACATATATTAATCATGTTAATATTTAAGTCTCAGTCACTTAAATAAGCAGTAAGACAAATACATCACTCTCCTGATAAGAACCCTCCAATAGTTTCCCATCACAGTTACAAGAAATCCAAAGCATTTATCATGGGCTAAAAGTCTACATGATCTGGCCCCTGAATGCCACTACAAATGCATCTCCTATTTTCCGTCCCCTAAATCTCCAGCCATGCTCCTGTCCCTCATGCTGTGGCTTTATTATACCCAGTGCGCTTCTGCCTTAGGGCTTTTCCACTTGCTGTTCTCTCTGCCTTGGGACCTGTACGCAATTTTCCACATGGTTCACTCCCACAATTCATTTTTTCTTTACATTTATTGAGTATGTGCACCAGGTACTCTTCTAAACACTTTAAATGAATTATGTTATGAAAGCAAGTTATCTGTTTGGTGACATGGGTTAGGAGGAGTGGCATGGTTTAAGAACACGAGTGCAAAATAAAAATTTCATTTAATGCTATCACAATATCAAAGCAACTAATGAACAGAGAATAAATTTATTTAGAGAATAAATTTAGATGTGTTATTTTGTTAGCTTCCCATTTCCTCATACACACACATTGCTCAAACAGTGTTGTTTGGAATAATGTGTATTGACTCTTATAGTAGATTGAAAAAGGCACAACAAGGTCAGACATTTTCAAAGAGAAAGGCAGTTCTGGGGAAGAGAAGTCAATTATATAAACCATTGGTGATTATTATTTCGAGGTAAATAAATGTCAGTCCCATGATATACCTCTGGGAAAAGTATGCTGCAATATGAAATAATACATTTGCTGGCTGTGATATCATGAGCTCAGATAAAACAAATGCCTACGTATAGCCCCTAATGTACAACACAGTGGGCCATAAAACAGTCAAATAAGAGATTTTACTTTGAAAACAAAGTCACCATTAATTTGGAAGGCCATATGTGTATCCAGGATGGGATCTTGAACTCTAATAAAACTTCTGTTTTTCAACATTGCTGTCCATTCAATGTTCCCAACTTCTATCGCCATATCCAGGAATCTTGGGGAAAGTAGAGTCCTTAGGGGATTCTTGGAATTAAAAACTCACCTTAAAGCCAGTTCCCTCTGTTTTGTGGATCTTACTTTTAGCGGATTGCAATCCAGGGAAATAAATCATTATGAGAATTTTAATTGCATATACTGGGGTGATACGAATTTATTCCCATCTAGATAGGGTTCTGGAGATTTTTTCTTAATGAGCTATGTACAAGCTTTTTAACCAGACAAATGGGGGTTTGAATCCTGTCTAGGCAGTGTTATTATCAGAAAGTTGTCACATTTCTTATTAAGGTTTGCTTCACTCCTCTCTAAAATGAAAATTATAGCTATTTCGTAGAGATAGTATAACAATTAAATTAGACAATTATGTGAACAATTTATCATAGGTCATGGCAGAGTAGATATTCAATATATTAGTTTTCTTCTCCTTTCCTCCTCTTGTAGAACATAAAGTGGATATTTACCACTCGATAATCATACGGAACATACCATCCTATTACATATTTCTATATACATTTTCTGCATGGTGATTTTGTCAAAATATTTAATATGAGGGCTTCAAGTACTTTATTGATCCTTTATGAACAAAGTAAAGAGGAAACTCCAGCACTTTCTGTTTATAGCTGACAAAGATATTTTCCTTGACCAAACCCTTGTCAAGCTCCCCTGAACTCATTTTTTAAATTGTCTCCATTCTAGGTTATGTCACCAAAAGCCCAATTTTAGCAAGAATCCCACTAAGTCAGTTTAGTCAGACTCCCTGCCCTCAAGATCTGATCACCCTCATATTCACAGAAGTTCTTCATCCCCATCCATCCCCCAGGTAATGTGTGAAGAACAATTGGCCTGCCTTCAGCCAAAATCCTGTTAGGTTCATTGAGCCAGTATCCCTTCTTAACTTGCTATTTCCTCTTAGTAATTTTCTATGCACACACCTTCCCATCGGGCTCTGCTCCTTGGCTATTAATTCCCACTTTCCCTGGTAGTATTTGGAGTTGAGCCCAATTTCTCTCCCCTGCTGCAATACCCCATTGCAGTAGTCCCTATACGTGTTGCAGTTGTCTTGAATAAAGTCTGCCCTTAGTGTTTTAAAGAATGTCATGAGTAATTTTCAAAAATTAACATATACTTGACTGATTCCATCTAGTCCCATACCTTTAAATCCCATGTCTGTGTTGAGGGCTCCTATTTTTATTCCCAGGCCTGCTCTTACTCTTCAGCTCCAAACTTAGCTATTCATTTAACACCTAATTGAGATGTTGAACAGTATCTCAGATGAAACCTCGCCAAAAGAACGATTGATTGATCCCTACACCTGCCGTTCCTCTGCAATTCCATCTGTCTCTGTAATTGATACAATTTCCAAACAGGTGCTCAGCCTAAAATCTGAGGAGAATGCTCCGATGGCCTCCTTGGGTTCACTGCTTTCTGATGGTATCTTCAGTAATCTAACTAAAAGGTTATATCCACAAACAACCATTTCTTCCTATTTTATATGCTAAAATTCTAAACTCAGCTGCTAGTCTTTCTTACGCTAGGATAACAGACTTCTAATAGATTTCCCTTCCTTGGCTCTTTTGCACCCTTGGAATATATTCTCTACCTAGAGAGAGAAGCAAAGATGCTCCTTCATCACCTTTACACAAGCTCCTCCTTTTTAATAGGTCTCATCTTTGGGCCCTGCTCTTGGCCCGCTGAGGCTAGTTTTAGTAAAAAAAAAAAAAAAAAAAAAAAAAAAAAAAATTTGCCAAGTCAGTTTAGCAAGAATCACACCCTTTCTTGATATGTGATCGTCCTTGATCAAGTCTCTCATCTACCACCTTTGATGTCTGAGGTCTTGGCCTGCCTTTAGCAAGAGTCCTGCTGCACCAGTTTGGCAAGAATCTTCCTATCCTTCATGTCTCTTAGCAATTTTCCATCCACTGATTCCCTCACTCAGCTTGTTACCTAGAAACCCTCATTTGTCTTCGCTGTATTGAAAACTGAGCTCGGTTCTGTACTGAAGTTTCTTTTCCCTACCGCAGTAGTTATCATATAAAATCTGTCTTTATCACCATTAACTGATGTCCAGTTTTGTTTCTCTTTGAAAAGGTAACTTTGTCAAATATCACTCACCTCTTTGTTAAAGTTTTTTAATTGTTTCTCAAATGAAATAGAATGAAATAAAATAGAATGAAATCTCAGACTCTTCACCACAGTCTTCAAGATGCTGCATTATACAAACCTCTCTGATCCTTCTCCCACCATATTCCTCCTTTTCCTCATAGATTTTCATATGGCTGCCCCTTTCTTATCAGTGAGGACTTTGCTAGATGTCATTTTTCTCAGAAAAACCCTTCAAGTTCTCGAACTAAATTAGTACCCCTTCACTCTTATCACTACATTATTCTATTTATTTTCTTTGTTGCCTTTCTCAGTGTGTAAGGTATTCTTCTTATTAATTCCAGTGATTATTGTCTGAGTCCTTCCAGTGAAACAGTGCCAGACTTAGTGGATGCTAAATACATGTTTTTCACTGTCTGCCTTCCTGTTTGTTCTGTACAGCCAGGAGATGGGAATGATACAGGCAAAATAACAAAACAAAAAAGAAAACACACTTAAACCCTAGAAAAAAAACAACATGCTTTGCTTTCCAATAATGAAAACAATTTTTCAAAGGTTCCCATCAGGATATGTCCTGTTAGAAGTGTAAAAGAAATAATGTATACAATAGGATGTAAACGTTTTTAATTCAAGGACACATCTTGGTTCAAAAGGTTGACTAACCTCTTAAAATCCTTAATGTTCTAGATAAAAAGTCACTTTGGGGGGCAATTAGAAGATATACTCATTAAACCAATTGTACAAAGGCCGTACAGCATGAGTATAAGAGGTTAGGCTGTACCATTAAGAAGTAACCTGGAAAACCAGTCATTTGAACGACTTTGCCTTTGAGGTTACCTCGCAGCAAGCACACACCAGACAACTGCATTGGGTTTCAAGTCCAAAGTTAAAGAGCACGATGGAATGCTGCTCTCTCCTCTTATTTAACTATTTTAATCTACATTTCAAGATAATAGTTGGGTGACAAAGAAGTATATCTAAGAACCTTACAAAATGCTAAGGTTATTCAAGTTGTGTATAGTATTTGAAACAGGTAAATAGCTTGATAAGAACGGTAGGGTCTCCTCCTCCTCTCCCATCAATCATATCTAAATCTGAACAAAAACATTGATATTTAGGGTTAAAGCTGAGCCTTTGTATCATAAAATTGATGTCTCTTTTTATATGATTGCCTATTGTATATCTAGAGAACAAAATAAGGTTTAAGAAACTTTGAGGGACTTAGGCATGACAGAGACCTACAATGGAGACAGAAAATGATTTACCTTTTTATCTTGTGAGGAAAATCTATAGCAGAGTACAGATCCAAAACCTTATACAAAGCAATCATGGATATATATCAGACAAAGGCAGAAGAAAAATGTTCATTTCTCCATGTCTTTCTAACCTCTGCCACCAGTTTCAGAATTAAATTGCTCTTTTTTTTTTTTTTTTAGTTAGTAATTTGTCTCTTTGATTTCTCAGTTATTGAAAAAACAACAAAATATCATGTCTGCTGAAACTCAGACGAAACTTCCTTTTCTTAAAGAAAAGAGACACCTCCATGGGACAGGTCCTGGAGGCAGAGCTCAGAAATAACACATTTAATAATTCTCTGGGGCTAGATGACCCAATCAATAGTACCGATGGTTTTTCCACATATAAGCCTGATTTTTTCACCCAACACCTAGAGGCTTAATAAAGCTATGGTGGAAAGCCTGTTTTGAACAAGGCTTCAATTGACCAAAGTTAAAAGTAAAAGGAAGAAATCGTGATTCTGCCCTTTTGAAGCTATTTTTTGTCACAATCAAGTGTAAGGTTTAAATTGATATGGTCTCTTAACAATTATATCTAGTCAATATTTATGGCCTTTAAGAAGAAGACAATTTTGTTTTATAGAAGGAGATAGCAACATGAGTTATATCTCTGTCTACACTCCTATATCCTGAGAAAGGTATGAATCTGTACATTCCTTCTGACCAATGAATAAGCCAATGCAGAGTAGCTCTGAGGGACCGATTCATGTCAACGTCAATGCAAATGGAAGCTCCTGGTGTGCACTCCTCTTCTGCTTGCCAGTGGTGGGTGGACCTGGCTATATGTCTTAATACCCCTGACAGTTACTAATGGAATGAGTGAGGGTTTGGGACTCCCACCATGTGGGAGCTTAAACATTTGTTTTTTTGTTTTTTTGTGCTTCTTTCAAACTTTACAATGTTATCAAGATCTGTCAGCAAAGGAGTTGACCATTCCCAACAAGAGATTGCAGATTTTAAGGATTAATTCCTTTAATTTTGGAAAAACCTCTGCCAGTAATTTATTTGAATCTTGTCTCTATGTTGTCTATTTTTCTTTTAAAATTCTGATTACTTTTAGGTTGCAACTTTTTAGCTATTCTGCATGTATCTTATTCTTTTCATTGTTCATAATTTCTGTACTATATACTATATAGTTTTTCACACTGAAAAACTGGTTTACCAATTTTCTTATAGTTGGGATTATCCTGTGGTTTAACCCTTCAGGAAAGTGATTCATTAAAAAAATTTTTTTCTTCTTTGCTAGAATTTAATTTAATTTTTGTTTTTGTTTTGTAATACTGCCTGATTATTTTTATGTTCTTCTGTTACTAGTACAGTTTTCAGAGCCACTTTTTCTTTCTTTACACATAGACATTTTTATACCATGTGTTTTTAAATCAAAACTAAGAGATAAATTATAAACTAAAAATAATTTCAGTACCTTTCACGGAAGATTAGAATTGGGAAATAACCCTAATAATCATATTTGATGACTGAATATATGAAAACTTTCAACTTCTATA
The DNA here is from genome assembly GCF_028885655.2 of Pongo abelii. Taxonomy (NCBI): domain Eukaryota; kingdom Metazoa; phylum Chordata; class Mammalia; order Primates; family Hominidae; genus Pongo; species Pongo abelii. The sequence goes on from NC_071988.2 coordinate 27,833,966, forward strand.
TGAATCAGGGAAATAAAAATTAAAACTACAATAAGACACAATCTTAAACCCAACACATTGACAAAAACTGAATGTTTGATAATATCAGATAACAAAAATGTGATACAATGAGAACTGTGATATCAGTTCTGGTAAAAGTGAAATTATTAAAAAAAATTTTTTTAATTATGTAGTATCTTCTGCAATGTTTCACATGCTAATATACAGGCCATCAATTTCACTTTGTAGAAGGTATGTACTATACAGCGATTCTAGCTCAGGCCCACCAGAAGACAAACACAAGAGTGACTGAGGCAGCACATTTATAATAGCAAACAAACAAACAAACAAACACCCAAATGCTCAAGAAGAGAATGGATACACTGTAATATATTCAAAAATTAGAAATTACACAATATTTAGAATGAAAGAACTGTAGCTGCACACATCAACATATACATCTATTAGAAAAATAGTTAAAAAAGCAAGTCACAGAAAACCAAGCAGAATAAAACATATATCAATTGGGGATACAATATACCTGGTAACAATATAAAGAACATTAAGAAAAGGCCAGGCCCGGTAGCTCACATCTGTAATCCTAGAACTTTGGGAGGCTGAGGCAACAGAATCACTTGAGCCCAGGATTTCAAGACCAGCCTGGGAAACATGGCAAAACTTCATCTGTACAAAAAATACAGAAATTAGGCAGGTGTGGTGGTGCATTCCTGTAGCCCCAGCTACTTGGGAGGTGGAATTGGGAGGATCACTTGATCCCAGGATGTTGAAGCTGCAGTGAGTCATGATGGCACTGCTGCTCCAGCCTGGGCAACAGAGCCAGAGCCTTTCTCAAAAACAAACAAACAAAAAACAAACCAAAAAAATCAAGGGAATGGTTAAATAAATAAGCTTAAATTGGTGTTCACTTTTATCTTTGGAAGACAGCTAAGGGACAGACGAAACTGCAAAAGTTCCTTTGACTTGTGGATCTATAGATGTTCTTGCTAGGCTTCGTATTTGTTACAGTTTTATATGTATTAACTCATTTAAAATTAAATTCTATTTTTCATGCATAATTTTAGAAGAGTAAACACAGAACTGTTAACTCTGCTTAACTCTAGAGGGGGATTATTAGATTATAAAGGGCTTTCATTTTATATGCATTATAGATTATCTTAACCTTTGCTCATTTAATATGTATTTATTTAAGAGCTGACTGACTTTGCCAACAAAGGTCTTACTCATCATGCTGTTATCCAATGATATTCTCATCTCCTCCTCTTACTGTGAACAGCTTCAGTGATATCTTCCTATTCCTATAATTTTAGGGTAAGTGTACTGTGCACTGCCTTTGGATATATAAATCTTCACAATTTTCCCTTCAGATGCATATTCACTGTCTGCTCCTTCCTTTCTTCTTATATTTCCATTATTTGTTAAAGAAATGTGTAATTTACCAATTTCCCTATTTAAATTACCTGTTTCTTTTGTAGAAAACCTAAAATTTCTAATGGTGTTCTTAATTATGTGGTAGTGTAAGGATGAAGGGAAGGATCCGCTGAAAATCAACCGACAAAAGGCTGACTTACTGAAGAAAAGGCAGGCAAATGTATCATTGTTTTGGCTGGGTGCAATGGCCAATATAAATTTGTAGGCATTTTTAAAATATTGTGGTCGGATATTTTGGCCAGGCACTGTGGCTCACACCTGTAATCTCAACACTTTGGGAGACCAAGGCAGGTGGATCACTTCACGTCAGTTGTTTGAAACCAGCCATGGACAACATGGTGAAACCAGGTCTCCACTGAAAATACAAAAATTAGCTGGGTGCAGTTGCAAGCACCTTTAATCCCAGCTATTCAGGAGGCTGAGGCAAGAGAATCACTTGAACCCAGAAGGTGGAGGTTGCAGTGAGTAGAGATCACGTCACTGCCCTCCAGCCTTGGTGACAAAGGGAGACTCCATGTAAAAAAGAAAAAAATTATATAAAATATATATATATATATATATAGTTGTTTTATATGACACAGGAGCCTTCAGAATGATGACCCAAGGATATAGGGGAAACTGTTTTTATGCTTAGTTTCAATTAAGTATGGATAGCTGTGCAGAAATATGATTGGACAAAAAGGGTATCATCAAATACTAGTAGACTGAGTGGGGAAACGCAGCAAGGCCTGTCTGTTTAGATTCTTCTTTCTGTGTAGCATCCCATCCTTCTGGGTATGGGGCAGGATCCTCTCTGGAATGGGCGTCTTATGACCTACAGCCAAACAAGGTCAGCTGAATAATTTCTTTGTGGCAAATTTGTACACTGAAAGGTGAGGGTTGGGGCATGAGTTAATACTTTTAGATTTTATTGCTGGCTTTGGGGAAAAGAGGTTCTGGTTTCTCTGAACTGCCTCGGGGAAGAAGGATTCTAGTTTCTATGGCTAGGCTTAGGTGACAATCAGGGGACAGAGACAGGAGGGAAGGAAGTTAGAGAGAGCTGCTTCTGAGGCTTTCATTTTGGGGTATTGTTTTCTGAGCCCCAACAGTAGCCTAAACTGAAAGATCCTTTTTTCACCGGAGAAGGGCATCCTGAAAGTGCTAGGAGTTCCACACGTCATAAGATAATTTAAGAGTATTGCCAAGTACAACCATTTCTTGGAGACCAAAAAAAAAAAAAAAAAAAAAAAAAAAAATCGCAAAACCATCTGTGCCCTGTTATGTGTATTGTGTATTTAAATACAAAGACCTGTAAATTTCCAGACTTTTCTTAAGTCAGTTCCTCATTAATTTTTTTTAAAAATGTTTTTCAGCTTTATTGACTGAAAATTGACGAATAAAAATTGTATCTATTCAAGGTGTACAACCTGATAACTCAATATATGTACACATTGTGGAATGGTTACCCCAATCCAATTAACACATAAATCACCACAAATAGTTACCATTGTGTGTATGGGGGTGATGAGGACATAAGATATGTCCTGTCTTAGCATATTTCAGGTAAATACTATGGTATTATTAACTATAATCACCATGCTGTACATTACATCCCCAGAACTTATTTATTTTATAATTAAAAGTTTGTACTCTTTGACCAACACTCAAATCTCCCTCTCAGGATGTATTTTGAGATAATCTCAAGGTCTCAAGAGAAAAATTAGACATATTATTGCTTAAGGAGTGTTACAAAATGATGGTAAAAGATAATGTAAGTATTTATCAATGAAAAAGATGCTAGCATTTTTCTGAAAATGTTACCAGAAAGCTGTCATTAAAATGAATGCTCCATAGCTCTCTAAAATTATTCAATTACCATGTGATTTCAGGTACCCAATCCATTTTTTTTCCTTAAGCTACGAATTTTTTTTTTCTTGAATTGCTTTTCCATGGCATCCAATACATAAGCCAGGTTCTCTTTAATTACCAAGTTCTAGTTTTCAAAGGAGAGTGATTAGAGGAAAAGAGGTTGTAGTTGGCTCACACTAGTGTTTTATTATCTTTGTTCCCTGCTGTGATACAAATGATTTGCTTTTTCTTGCTGACAGTGGCATTTTGCTTTGTGCTAAAAAAGAAAAACTCAGAATACCAGCTATAAAAATGTTTGTTATTTCAACAAATTTTAACATCTCTAAAATTCAACATTTGTCATTGTTCCACAGTTCTATGTATGTTCTTTCTCTGCTATGAAATATCCTTAATACTTAGTTCCTAAAATGAAGTAAAAGATGTGTTACCAAGAACTCCATGGTTATGAAGTTTGAAATAAGTTAACTGAAGTAAGGCTTAAACACATACTACAATAATAATCACTTCTCATGGTTGAACTCATTTAGGAATCTTTAGGTCATTGCTTCTTACTCTTCGAAAATTTAACTCTTGCTTTAATGTCACTATCCCCAACACTGCCTGTTATAATTCTAGCTTCTTTCAATATCCAGATTGCTGATCAAAAGCAAACACTCTTGCCTCTCAGTTTCTCTTATTATTCACTTTACCTCAGTTTAAGTAACTCTATGGTCATGATCTGAATCTTGTCATTATAAATAATTGTACCTTTCATAATTTCAATTTCAAATATTCCATTTTTTACCACTCTTCCTTCTCTCTCCAGTCTCTCTCTCTTTGAAACTTAATTTTCACAATATTTTGACCTTATATAACTTGATTTTACCGCCATTCCCTATCTCTTACTGAGGTCTTCACTTCCTTTTTTACACAGCTTAAAAGTCGTGATTCATTATTATGTCTTTTCATGCATCCACCCTGAGCTGTGTCACCACTCTTACTTTGTCCTCGTACTTTAGCAAGACTCCAAACCCAACTAAAATTAAATTATCTTAGCTCTCATTCTCACTTGACTATCAGGGTAAATAATACACTGTTTTAACAGAGATACATGACAAATGCATAGAATTAAACAAGAGAAAGGTTTATTGTTTTTCAACTAAAGATATCAAGATGAATGGTCCAGCTTAGCATCAATGTCTTCCTCTACTCGTTGCAGACATTCAGGGATATAAGTTCTTTTTTCCTTCCCCCCACAGCTAGGGCCTTGTCCTCACCTTCCTGATTGGAGCTGGATCATGTGCATGTTCATGGCTCAATTTACATAATCTAGAAAGAGAGAACATGTAGGTTAACAGTATTATTTTAAACAATTGAAGGAGGAGTTTCCCATATCCTTCTGCTCACATCCCCAGGTACAAACGTGGTCACATTACTATACCTAGGTAAAAATAAACCTTTGAAATACAACTCCTAGATAGATAGACACATGCACAGCTTAACTTGATTATAATGAAAGAAATTTTGATGGAAAGTAATAGATCTTGTAACTGAACAAACCTATAGAAAAAGATAAAATCATGTGAATGTTAACAGATCTTATTTTAAATTTAAGACGACTGACCGCAAGTGGTCTAGTAACGCTGTTTGGCCATTATAATATTTTTTCTTAGGCTTTCCTTTTCTCTACTTATTTTACATTCATCTATAACATTTTTCTTTTCTCTTATATGCTGAGGAAATATTAAATAGAAGCAATCAGAACATCGATTCCATACACCCGCACCACCACATCTTCTCATCTCTCCGTATTAGCTGGTATTGTACTATTTCTTCTTGTTTCTTCCTGTATATGAATTCCCTGTGATTTAAGCGAAACACATCCATGGGTACATTAAACCCCATCTGCTTTCAGCTGCATAAGGATATCTCCCTAGGTATTTTCTCTTTCTTTCTGCATCATCAATTTTTCCCTTTTATTGTATCATCCATATCACCATAAAAATAGATTTTTACCACCTTTAGAATAAAGCAACGTGTCTTGATTTCATATACGACAAACAGGGAAGCTAGGTGCACTATTGCTGCTCCTCATTACAGTAAATCTTCTTGGAATAGTGGTCTATTCAAATCGTCTTTAGTTCCTTCTTTCTCTCTTTCTCACTCTCTCCTTGTCTCTCTTTTCTTTGCCTCCAACATTCCACAAATGTTGCTATTCTCAGATTTATAAATGACCTCCATGTTGCTGATTCTAATGCCCAAATTTCAGTGCTCCTTTTACAGGACCTTTCAGCAACGTTTACCACAAACACTCTTTCTTCCTAGGAACACTGCAGTGGGCATACATGATATCACGATCTTTGTGTTTCTCATATACTTCACTAGCTAGCTTTTCTCACTCTCATTGCTATGTCTTTCTTACCTTCCTGCTGCTAAAGTCTAGAAGTGCCCTTATACTTTTTGGCTTTTTGATCCAGACTCCCTCTTGTAGTAATGTCATCCAATTTCATGACTTCACATATTATTTATATGCTAAAGAATACAGACTTGAGTATCCAGCGATGCGATCAATATTTCTACTTGGATGTCTAATAGGAATCTGAAATACAGCATGTCTGAAACTATCCTTTTCACCTTCACCCTGAGACCACGTCCTCCCATATCGATTAATGACAACTGCATCCTTCTAGTTGTTGAGGTTGACAACAGGGCTATCCTTGAATACACTATATCATACCTCACAATCATTCTGCCAGCAAATACCATAGGGTTTAATGTCACACTGTATGCAGATTCTAACCATTTCTTAACATATTTCATCAACACCATCACTCTGATCTAAGCTACCGCCATTGCTCATTTTTATTATTACAAATGCTTCCTAACTGCTCTCCCTGCTTCTGCACTTGCCACTACAATCTTTCTTAACTAGACAGGCAAAGTGCTCCTGTTAAAACTAAAGGTAAATCATAATACTTCCCTACTCACAATGTTCAAGTGGCTTTTAATCACAAAGGAAAATCTTGTATGTTTGCAATGACCTCCCCCACCATCACAACTCTGTTTCCATTCCTGTCATACAGTGATTCAGAACATAGGCTCAGGAGCCTGACTTCTTAGTTTGTGTGGGCTCAGGAAATGATATCCCAAAATATGCTGCTTTTGACTTCAAAAGAACCTGGGAGGCAGCAAATGCAGAGAGGAACTTTCTCTGAATTTCTTTTACCTGACTAGGAAATGTTCCTATGTTCCTCCAGAAGGAATGCAATTGTCTTGAGCCTCTTCCTTATAATCTCATCAAACTGGAAAGATGAACTCACAAGAAAGAAGGCTAGAGTTGATACTCATACAGAACCCAGAAAAATGTTTTCCCAGGCTATGGTCTGGGTGATTTGGATGTATTGATCACCTCTAAAAATCATTTACCCCTTCTCTAAAATTGCTTACACTCTTCACTTCCCTCTCTCTTATGTAGAGGATATTTAAGCTTCAACCTTCTGGCTCTTCTTTGAATCTTGTATTTTGTAGGACTATGATGTGCTTGTAAGTAATAAATCTGTATGCCTTTTCTCCTATTAATCTATCTATTATCAGTTTATTTCAGCAGATTCAGTTATTATACTTTCAGAGGCAGAGAAGTCCTTTTCACCCCTGCAAGTACAAATGACGGTTCCATCACTTACCAGGTGTTATTTAATCTCTCTGCTCCTCAACGGGGATAACAAAATGATCACTGAGATTTTTAAGAGTGAGTTAATAAATACAAAGCATCTAGAATATCCCTTGTATTATTGGAAGTGTTCAATAAACTTCAGTTACTACTGCTTATCTTCTCCTACTCAGGCTCCACCCACCATGGTCTCCTTACTGTCCCTTAAATATGTCAATTACCTTTTCCTGTAAAAGCCCTTAAAACTTTAAAGCCCTTAACAATTTAAAGCTTAACTTCCAACCTAACAGTAATACTCCTCATTCTTATCTCGTAGATGAGCTTGCACTGTATGCGTGTATTTACTATTTTATCCCTAGGAGACATGGATAGTCAATAAATATTTGTTGAACAAGTGAATAAACAAGATATAATTTATCACATGTTCACACTCTCTCAACCACTGTACTCAATTTAAATATATTTATTATATTTTGTCCTTCTGATAATTCTATGAGGCTGGCATGTGTTTTACAAGTGCAAAACTACAACTTCAAAGAAATTTTGTAACTTGCCAAGACCACAAAACTAGAAAGTGGTAGGAATTGGACTTAAACCATTGTCTTTATAATTGTATATGCAATATATATTTTTTTATATAACATTTTAACTTAATTTTTATTATTTTACATTACAAAAAGTAAGATGGTGTATCCTTTATTCTGAGACATTAATATTTATCAAAGAAGATATTTAAAAATGAAAACACATACTTCAGTGTTGTGCTATCTTTAAAAATGTATACAAACCTTTTGTATATACCCCAAAATTGTTGAATCATATTCCTCAAAAATTGATTGGTTTTAATCAATTACTTTGATGAAAAAGTACACATCATCATTAGAAATATGTTGATATGGTATATGATAACTACATTTTGTGTGGTCAAGAAGTATATAAAAGGTTTTAAAATTCTGAGGGCACATAAAATTCTGCTGATGTTCCTCACAATTTACCTGTTTGAAAAATAATTATGTCCTCAACTGCAAGTACAAATAATGCAGTGCAGGACACAATCATTTTAGATCTAATTTCTAACTTCAATGCATCAAATTACTAAATAGGAATGCTTAATTTCAAAGTTAAAATAAAAACAAATTTTTTAAACCCAGAACCAAGGAAATAAGTTACCTGTTCAGTCACTATTCAAAGAGTAACGATTCTCTAGAATTTGAAAATAAAGACAATAGGCATTTGATCAGAGAGAGATTTGATTGTATCTAGTGTTCTTAGAAGGAAGAGATTAGGTATAATAAAAAATACAACTGAATTACTGTGAGACTAATAAGAGATTTAAGAAAGAAGGGTAAATATTTCTAGTAGTTGACCTTTACTATGACTGAACTAAATAAATTGATTCTCAGGAATATGGCAGAAATTGAGAAGAAATGCAATTTTCTCATTAAGGAGATAATTACCCGAATAGGAATGCAATTACCCAATGATGAACAGTTGGAAAAGATAGATTCAATTTTACTAGTGAGAATTGAAAAACTGTCAGAGAAAGTTCCAGAGGGAACAGAAGAAGCACTCACAGTGGTCACAGATCTGCACTATTGTTAATGACAACTAAGAAAATTTTACCTTTAAAAAGATACCTGCTGAGCCACACAATGGAAAGAGATCTGGGAGGAATTGAAGCTTCACATATTCAGGGCATTTCAGTACTAGCTGATTGGATAGTTAAAGTGAGAAGTAAGAAAAATGATCAGCTGCCTCCTCCTAAAATATTTCATATTTCCATATTGCAAGACATTTTTGCTCTTTAAGAACTAATCTCCCCTTCCTTTTTCTTCCTATAAACATTCTCAGAATTTCTAATATCTCAGCAATTATTTCAGATTTTTGTTTTCTTGATTGAGGTTCATTTTATATTTAACAAAGCTTAATAAAATAGGATTTGTAGGGATGGCTTATAATTTTGGATAGATTCCTTTTTTAAATTCATGAAGTTTGATCTATTTGCATGCTTGTTAGCATACTAATTGACTCAGCATACTGAATTCTCCAGGTAGAGTGTATCTACCAAAATACAAACAAATCTTGAATGGGAAAATGTAATGTTATATTACAGTAAATATTCATTCACTGCTGCCTCATGAAAAATGGTCTTTTCTTGACCTAACTCTATTCAGGCTCCTCTGAGTTCTCTACTTTACTAAGCCCTGAACTTGGCTCTGTTTTGGCCCACTTATTCCAGTTTTATTAAGAATCATAACAGTCTGTTTAGGGAAAATTCTGCAGCTTTGGTCTGACCACCCTCACCTAGCTCCAGTAAAAATCCTGTTAGATCAGTTTAGCAAAGAATTACCCTAATTACTAATTTTCCATCAACTGATCGATCCCCCTACTCTGCTCCTTGGCTATAAGTCTCCACTCTTCCTCATTGGATTCAAAGTTGAGCCAAATCTCTCTTCCCTACTACCAAACACCATTGTAGTAGTCCCTGATGAATAAAGTCAGCCTTACAGTTTTAACAAATGTCATGGATAATTTTTTCTTTCCTTTTCTCTTCCTTTTCTTTCTTTCTTTTTTTTTTTTTTTTTTTTTTTTGTTGTTGTTGTTGTTGTTGAGACGGAGTTTTGCTCTTCTTGCCCAGGCTGGAGTACAAGGGTGCAATCTCAGCTCACTGCAACTCTGCCTCCCGGGTTCAAGTGATTCTCCTGCCTCAGACTCCCAAGTAGCTGGGATTATAGGCATGTGCCACCACGCCAGGCTAATTTTTTGTATTTAGTAGAAACACCATTTCACCATGTTGGTCAGGCTGGTCTTGAACTCCTGACCTCAGGTGATCCACCCGTCTCGGCCTCCCAAAGTGCTGGGATTACAGGCATGAGCCACCACACCCGGCCAGGATAATTTTTTCATTAACAATCTCCGCTCACACCACAATTGTCCCTCGCTCACTTCATCAAGTATAGGCACAAATGATACCACCTAAGACTTCTTTATCAGAAGTTCTAGCCCTCTCCAAATCTGTCACTCTCCATCTTATGCACTGATGTGTTTTCCTCCATAGCACTTACCACTATATATTTTTATATTATACTCTTACTTGCTTATGGTGTGTTTTTCATTCTAGAATATAAGTTCCCTAAGTACAGGGTTTCATTCACTGATTAGTCCCAACTACTAGAACACTGCCTTGAATTTTTAGGTGATTAGTAAATAACTGTTGAGTGGATGAATGGACCCCTCTCTCCCAGTTAACTCTAATAAGCATTGCATTTTCCTACCAATGAAAAAAGTATCTATACCATTCAGGTAAAAGAAAAAACAAAAACATTCCTGGATTTTACTGAAGGGGTAAGGGCAAGAAAGGATGAGGAACTTAAAGGTAAAGGTGTGAGTATTTTTATGGGTAAGTGATTTTTTGCTTTATTCAAAATTAGTATATTTCCTAGTATCTGGTAAGATCTTATCAAATCAAAAGGATAAGGGGAAGGAAAAGGAGAAAAGGGAGAGGAATAAATCCCTACAGAACTACTGATTTACTGGCTATCACTCAGGTGTATATAAAACTCTACATGTTAATAAACCTGTTATAAGCTAGCACCCTGTTTGTGTGTTTTAAGCATATTACACTTCTAATCTGCAGATTCAACCACAAAAGCAATTTTCAAAATGAGGACTCTGAGGTCTAACTTGTTCAACAATATATTTTAAAAAGTGATACAGACAGAACCAAAACTGTATTCAGCTTCCTCAAAAGGCTGAATTATTTCCACTAACTGTAATGTTATTTTACTCAAATTCTATTTGGATAATTCATAAATAACATTCAGGCTATTTCATGGGGAGAGAGTATAAAAGATTAAAATGTGATATTAAAAATAAAGTTATAACAGGTAAATAATTGACTAAAAGGAAATAAGTCATTATTTTTTATTTTATGGCAGAAATAAGCAACTAAGTCTTTCCATTTTTCTCTCTTCTTTCTCTTTTCACCTCTTCTGGATTTAGGTTACCAAAACAGATCCTTGGAATTATAAAGTTAAGAAAGCTAGAAAAGTGAAAACTTTTGACATGTTTTTCAGGTACTTACGGTGGTATTGTAAGAAACTCTGAAGGACTGAGAATTTTCTTCTGTGGCTTTCACATGACCTTTGCCCTCCCAGCTATCTCTCTCCATCCTTTTGTGGAAGAGGGACGCGACTGTGCCACCTCAAAATATGCCCTTTTGGCATAAGAATTCTTGAGCTGAAGGCAATTAAGATGAAGCAAATGTTGGAAAGCTCTCTGCCCTCCTTCTATTGGCCTAAAAACAGGACAGAAACTTACAAAGACAAAAAAGATCCCACCTCCTCTTTCTATTAAGAAGAACAAAGGTTAACCGCTGAAGACCACTTTAGACCCATCCAGGGCTGGAGATGGCACCAGGGGAATCTACATTAATACACTCTACTAACTAGCCTTTATCTATTATCTATTTGCCTTTCCACAAGTTGCTGCCCTTAGAGACTCAAAAGTCCTTTTCCTTTTGTCCCGTGGCGTCTCTAAAATTGTACTTTTCTTTGTTAAAGATACTATATAAACCAGAACCCAAAGCCATATCATTGAGAACTGCTGATTTACTGGTTATCACTCAGGTATATATAAAACTCTACATGTTAATAAACTTTTGTTTTTCTCCTATTAATCTGTCTTTTGTTACAGAGATCCACTCCAACTAAGAACTTATGAGGGCTAAGGGAAAACTTACTTTTCTTCCCTACCTTCTCACACAGCACTTTATCTCCTAAATCTTCTTTCTCACAACACTTGATAAAATGAAAATTACCAAAACTATGGCGGCTAATCTACAAAAATACTCATTTTTCCAGGAACTATTTTTTGCATAAACAATTTCTAAAATCAACTGGAATTTGACTGATTGCTCCCCCATTCCCAGACCAATTGTAAAATTTCCACCCAATTTCTCCAATACAGATTGTCCTTTCAGAGATTTATTGTGCCTGGCATTTTAAAATACAGGTGTATGCTAATAATGTTTTGGTATATTTTCTTCCACAGTGTATTTTATTAGGAATATGTATTGATAAAATACAGCCTCCAAGTCAGTGAAATATTGGCCTCAAGTTTGTCCTAAACGGGTTACGGGCGTAACCCCAGGTACTGATTTCCTTGGGGATGTCTCAGAGTGTAGCTCTAGCTGAGAAGGGTCTGAGGCAACTCCCTGTCCTCCCAACAGGAAGGAAGAATGAAGAACAATATCAGTTCCACTGTTCTTGGATGAACATTCCCAAGCAGGGGCTCTGTCTGCTTTAGCAGCTAGCCTTATCTTGCGCCTCTGCCTAGCAGAAGGAAAGGTCCTTATGGAGCTGCCGGACATTTTTGTGGTCCAGGTGCTGGAGATGCATGCTCTGCCACATGAACAGCAGCCTGTGCAGTAGGGGGCAGAAAGGCTATGCTGGCACTCTTGGCAGGCAGAGCTTTAATGAGATCACCAGAATGGCTAGATTCACATTTATTAGACGCTTCTGTCTGTCTTGAAGGCCCTTTCAGTGGCATCCAAGCTAGATGCCCAGTGACTGCTATAACATTGTGTGCTTGTCCTGAACTTAGAGATTTGCCATTTTTTTCTAGACGTAGAATCTGTTTTCAATTTAAATCAACATTAACTTGAACATTACATTTTAACATTACATCTCTCCATAAAATCAAACAAAATTAGAAAATTTAAACAAAAACTAAAAAATATAAACTTTTACATAATAAAAGCAAAAAACCTTACATTATTTAAATAAATGTTTTAAAATATAAACTTAAATGATTTCAAAGATTTGTTTAAAAATTATCGTTGATTTTGTAACCCAGTTCTTCTTGTTAACAGTATCTTTGAAAAATTTGAACAGATCCTTATTAATAATTCTAATCAGGTCAGGCGCAGTGGCTCATGCTGGTAATCCCAACACTTTGGGAGGCCAAGGTGGGCAGAGGTCAGGAGTTTGAGACCAGCCTGGCCAACATGGCAAAAACCCGTCTCTACTAAAAATACAAAAATTAGCCAGGCATAGTGGCAGTGCAGGTAATCCCAGCTACTCAGGAGGCTGAGACACGAGAATCACTTAAACCTGGGAGGCAGAGGTTGCAGTGAGCTGAGATTGTGCCATTGCACCAGCCTAGGTGACAAAGCAAGACTCTGTCTACGCCACCCCTGCCACCAAAAAAAAAAAAAAAAAAAAAAAAATAGTTCTAATCAGGTATTTTGAATGGCTACTTTGACTATAAAAGAAAATCATATTCACTCATGTAAGCATTCTTTTTCCTAATTTAAATTTAAACAGGTTATTTTAAAACTTGTAATGAATTATTTAATGTTTTCTTAAAATTGGATTTGTTTTATTGAAAAATAAAATGACTATTTTTTGCAAGTCTCTTATAAACAAATATTTTCAAATCCAATCTAACCCATTGTCCCATGTAAACTTTTTTATTTTCTACCTGTAGTGAAGGGCTTTGCATATGTAATTACTAAATATTGTGCATCTTTTGGCTGGAATGATCATGTGAAAAACATAGCCAACCAACACTGGGCTAACACAGAGTAACACCATGCCTGCCGCATTCCTGCAAAGCATATCTAAACTCATTTTAGATAGACTGATATATAAGAAGATAGATAAAAATAGAAATAGAGAAGGAGATATATTGGTACATTCTCAATAATCATTGATATGCAACATTGTTTCATAAGCTTAATAACTCGAGGATATGCAGCCCACTATACCACCATCACCCCAAATTTATCAGTCTGCTCATCTAGCACGTGTCACCTTTGTGATGGAGGCTATGGACCACTCATTTCACCTCCCTTTATTCTATAATGCTGCATATGTGTAGCTAATATATATTGAGTCACACTCTGGGGCCACATGGACTCCATATGGCTTATGACCTCAATATTGGCTGTATATGTCCAAATTTAAGGGAGAGAAAGAGAGAAAAAGAAAAAGATCACAGAGAGCTCCTCGTGTCCTTCTCGTATAACAGCTCTCTTCACCCTTTGCCAGTGGAGGAAAAAAGAGGTCTTTATGTCAGAAGTTCTATGTCTAAAATTATTTAATTGCATTTCTGGGCATTTTTCCTGGTTTGTGTTTACAGTTATTGTGAAATGAAGCTTGTGTTATAGAGTGTGGGAGAATAGCAAATCCAACCATGTAAATAATGATTATCACACAAAGTTATTAAATACTGGTGCAAATCATCAAGCACATTAATTGAAGCTGGCATGTTGATAGCTATAATCTTCCAGAAGCAATAAAGCATATGGTGGACAATGGATGGCATAGTGCTTTAAGTAAAAGAAATAACTTTATGGAAATATTTTAGGCATTTTGACTTGGTGGTAGCAGAGAGATTTTCAGTAAGTGAGCTTTCCCACTATAACTTTTCAATCATGTAAAAGTTGTCTTTTATAGCCTGTATTTCAATCTTGGTTCACTCACTTTCTGTGTGATTGCTTGGGTCCTGTATTGACGTGACTGTGTTGGCATCATATTAAATGATGGTTTTTTTTTAGTTTATACTATTGTTGTTTTTGTATTTTTGCAATTTAACTTAAGGTTTGCTTTCCTAGAGAATTGGGTAAATATAAACACCTTGAATTTTTTTTCAGGTATAAGCCTATAGAGGCAAGATAAGTATATAGCACATACAGCATATGGTCTAGTTTAATGTTATTTCAGAAAATGGAATCAGTTATTAAGTTCATCTCTAATATAACTTCATTTATTTCAAATCTTAAAATGCCTTATATATGATTAAAGTTCCAATGTGATTAAGCATTTATGTCTTTCATAGCTTCAAAAAAGATTATAAAGAGGAATTAGCTGTCCCTACAAGCAAGTAACATCTTTGATAATATCATCACCAGTTCTGTTTACAATTAATCTGAATGGCAGCCTACAGCTAATGGAAGATGGAGGACTAAGGGGCTTCATTATTTCAAATATTGTGAATGAATGCTCATATATTAATAGTAATGGATACAATGCAGAAAAATCAGAAATGCATTCCTTAGCAAAATCAACATTATTTTTATAATGTGTATCATTTTGGATCAATGTCATCTTTGATTTTCTTTGTTAGGCAGAGAAGTTGAAGTTGATAGTGGTTGACAAATTTGGCAAATTCGTAAGTCAGATTTTAAAATGCTGAGAGAAAGTAGGTCTAGATGAATTTCACATATAAGTTAATATCAAAGTAAAATAAAACAAAATAAAATAAATCTGCCTTCTTTATTATGCTGCCAGTACTCACTGACATTGAGTGCATCATTAATAGGGTTGTGAAAAACAAAAGAAAGTTTGTAAAGGGTTAGTTTTGTGAATCATTATTTGCTAAAAGCATTTTGGATATCATCAAACAAAATACAAGACAGTAACTTGGGCCACTTGAAAAAGTACAGGTCAGTAAATATAATTAATGTAAATTTTGGAGGGAATTAGAGTGTAATGAGTTTGTTCATGCCTGGGTAAAACCAAACCTAGAGAACTTAGTTCAGTTTTGTTATTTCTCCCATGATAAGAATTTTCCTTTCACTTGCTAAACCTTCCTGTAAATGTTCATTAGTATTGCTAGGATGTGATGAAGAACCTTAGTGAGAAATGAATGAAACTGTGTAGACAGAGAGAAACAATATTTATTCAGTAATATCTCATTGGCTTATTTTATTTCAGTATCACATTTACTTATTGTGGCATATCCGGCAAGGACAAGTCCCAGGAAATGGGTTGGCAGTGACTGATAATTAGAGAATATGGAGTTAGGATCAATACATTTTATGCACAAATACAACTGGAATTTGTAGCAAATCACCTCTATTGCTGATAGCATTGCAGAATAGAGTATGAATTCAATGACTCAGACACAGTGTACATTTAGGCAACCAATAATCTAGTGGTATAGGAAATCTTACACAGAAAAGATTTTAGTGGAATGAAATAATTTCTTATCACAATGATTTAATATGAATTTTTGTACATCAAAGGCACAACTGATTTTGTGTCCATGAGATTTCTATTTCTGGTAGCTGTTCTCCTTCACTTTCACATTTTCCTTATTCTCACACTTTCTCTCCTCTTCCTTCTTATTTTCATTTTTTATCCTTCTCTTATTAATTTTTTTAAATGTTTAATGTAAAAAATTATGCAAGAGCAATACTGAGTGTCTGAAAGCATATGGCTTCAAAGTTTTGACGGTATTAAGTGCCAATGTTGTTGAACAAATGTAGAACTAAATACTAAGAAAGAATAAAAATAACTGGTTAACAATTAGATATAGCCAGAGAAATCACTTAATATATCTCTCTTCTCTCTCTTTCTGCCATTCTTTTATCTATGTTTACTTGTGTTTAATCTACTATTGACTATAAGCATTTTGTGAAGTGTTAGTTAACAGCAACCTACTTCCAACTTTGAGAAGAATTATTTGTCATACTGAAAAAAAAATCATTTCAATGCATTATAATCTAGTCTGTCCCCCTTAATTAACAGACAAGACAGTGACATCCACAGATTACATATCTTTTCCAAATGCAAAGTTTCCTAGTGACAGTAGAAGTAAAAGCCAGGTTTCCCATCCTCACTTGCCTATATTTTCTAGCACACAAAACCACTTTAAGGAAAAGCATGCTTTTAAGTTATTTCTTACACATTAGTATGTCATGTCAGCATTTTAACACTCATTTAAAATGTTAAAACATATTTTATTCTTAAATATTCCATGGTGACTTCAAAATCATATCCAGAATATGACTGTTGCCACCAAAAAATCTATTATCCTTTCCTTTTTCTTCTCCCATTTTGATTCATTGCAGCATAATAGTTCCATTTTCCTAAAGAAGAAATCTGGTATCATTTGAGAACAGAGATTTTTGAGGTTGAGGTTGATAGCATGGTGGTCTTTGACATGAAAACATGGATAGACTAAAGTCTCTAGCTATGCAATCAAACACTTATCCAGTGTTGCTGTGAAGATATGTTGGAGACGTGAATAAAATCAACAATCTGTTTACTTCAAGTGAGAGAGAATAGTCTTGCCAATCTGAGAAAACATAATTCAGTCAGTTGAAAGGCCTGAAGAGCAGCTGAGACTTCCCTCAAAGAGAAGACATTCTACCTGTGGACAGCAGCTTCAGTTGTGCCTGAGAGTCCCAGTCTGTTCTTCCTGACTGCCTGTCTTACACATTTTGGATTTGCCTAGCCAACCCAACAACTGGGTAAGCCAAATCCTTGCTTTCTATCTTTCTCTCTCTCTCTCTTCTATATCTAGCTAATCTATCTGTCTATCATCTATCTATCTATCATCTATTCTATCATCTATTCTATCTATCATCTATTCTCTATATCTATCTATCTATCTATCTATTATCTATGTATCTATCTCATCAATCTCCTATTGGTTCTGCTTCTCCAATTGAACTCTGAATTGAATTTCATTGAGTGTCAGATTATCTGAGAAAACTTCCTGAAATTCTATGTAAAAATTGTATGTGTTTAAATATGTGTGTTTAATAGGGACAGTGAACATTGTAGAATCACTCTTCTAGATTCTTCCTTTTCATTTAGCCCCACTTCTAATTTAACCAAAATGTACTTTCATACCCAACTTCTTAAGATCCCTTCAATTCATCCCTTCCCTTCTTCCCCACCTGCACTGCCTTATTTCCTGCCTCTACACATTTTTTCCTGAACCATTGGAATACATTGGTTACTGGGTTCCCTGGCCCCATTTTCTTCTTCCTTGCACGCCACTCTCCATATTGATGCTCACGTGATCTTTTTAAAACCCAGTCTCAATCAGCCAAATGTTCCTTATTACTCAAACTCCTTAAATATGAGACCAAAGATCCTCAAGACATGGCACTTCTGGTTTTCTAAATTTAATTAATATAAATTTTCCATATGACCCTGCAATCCTGATTGTTTGAGCTCATTTATAATCCCTAAACTTAATACATATTTTTAAATATGTGTTCCCTCTGCCAGAAAGTCCACCTTTCTTATATGACTTGGTGGAAAGTTTCCTTTCCTTGCTCTAAAAGCAACCATCTCAGAAAACGTTCCTGTCTTCACCAAGAACAGTTAAAGACATCTTTCTGTCTGAGTCCATGTGGATGTAATTGTAGCATATTTCTTGGCCTTTATCTATTTATCTTCCTTCCATGTTATTTTCATGGTCTGATTGAATTATGATCATGTGCAGGGCAGGAATTATCATTTATTCATCATTATACTGCCAGATCTCCAGTCAATTTCTAGAATATAGTAAGTCATCATTTTACTTGTGGAAAATTTTATAAGCAACTACATTCTATCAATATTTATTTCAAATTAGATATTTTCATGTCATTGAGCCTAAAATAATTTTTGAAACTAAGCTGCCTAGAGATTTGCTTAATTCACTGAGATTTTCATGAATGGTGTAATATTTTAAGTACTTTTGGTTATTGGTTTATTGCCATTTAAAGTTTGTGTAAAAATGCAATTTATGTATTAGTCTCTTCTTTATCCTCAGATTTACTTCATATTTTTAAATGGGTCCATATAACACTCAGGAAAATAGAGAAATATGCAAAGCAAATAAACAAAAAAGATTAAATTTCAAAATTTTGTGCCCTGCTATTAAACCTGTCTTACAGTTTATCATTATTTTTCTGTAATCTCTGCTCTTTATCTTGAATTGTTGGAAAATTCCCCTAATATTGAATAGGTTAGTTACTAGGTGAAGGAAGAAGCAATCAATTTTGCCCTAGTACTCTGTTAGATGGTAGTTAATAAATATTTGTTGAATATTAAATGAACATATTTTGCTCTCATCATTTTTCTTATACTTTTTCATAAATCCCATGACTTTATAGAATCTTGGCATTTATTTTTAATGTAATCACATATTTGATTCCAAAAGTTTTAACCTTCTCTACTACAGAATTTCTTATATTTCATTTTAAAATTAATACTTCTTAAACTAAAAGTTGCTCCTAATGGGATTCAGTGCAACACATTAGGCAGCAATTCAGTTATGCCAGCCTATATGACTATGGCTCTTTTTCATTCAGTTCCTAGTATTGAAGGTGTTTGTCTATTTTTTATCATTTTATATTAGCTTCCTTTATGACATGAAGTGGAAATAATCTTTTGATAAACATACTATATATTTGGTTCTAGAACCTCGTATCTTTTACTTTGCTTTAAAATCTGATTCTCATAAAATCCAGAAAAATGTTTTATTTCTCCTTCCTGTCTTTGATAGATCAGCATCAATTATATCTTTAAATAGATGGGTATTATCTGATTTGTTTCCTCATCAAGCAAACAATAATTAATTCCTACTCTATATTTGATGGCAGACTGTATTTTTTCCTTCTCAAAAGTCCTGATGGCTGGATAATTCTAAGTTGGCCTTTTGATTGTTTGCCTGTTTTTTATTGTATGTTTTATGAGCTACATAACAACTTATTTCAAAATGGCCTTCAGCCAAGATGAAAATCAATGAAACTCACTTTCTTAAAATTTAAGGATTTGCTTGTTCCTGGGATAACATCTGAGTCCCTTTTGCTGTGTGTTGAGATATAACTGAAAATACATTTCTGAAAATACTTTAATACTTTATACTTTGAAATAACAACTTCTAATTTCTAAATTCAATTCAATTATTAGGTTTTTATGCCACAAAGATTTCTGTAGAAATCTGAAAAAGAGACTGTTTCTTGTCATTGAGAGTAAAATCACATTTTGTCTATAATATGACTTGGTCATAAATCCTAGCTTCAATGTTTAGTGAATGACCTTGAGCAGCTTATAATTCACCCTTTTGATTACAAGAGTCCTCATATTTAAAATGCAGATGATAGTAATACTGCCAGTAAGAATCTAGTTAGACTTCTATTAAATGATACATTCAAGGATGGCATATAATAATTGATTGAAAAACAATTGTGTTATTATTACTTCTAAATTATTATTATCTAATCAATAGCCCCCATGGTTTTAAAGTACTTTTTAAAAAATTGAATTCAGTTATTTATTTACTTTATTCAGCAAATATTTTCTTAACATGTAGGCTGTGTCAGGCACTTCTAAACACTGATGATATAGAACCACAGACAAATATCTGCCTTTTTAACAGTTACAGTTTACTGGGAAAAACAAACAAACACACATGTATCAATGAAGCTCATTAAAAGTGAATTTCATTGGGAGGCCGAGGTGGGCAGATCACCTGAGGTCAGGAGTTGGAGACCAGCCTGGCCAACATGGCGAAACCTCGTCTCTACTAAAAATACAAAAAATTAGCCAGCGTGGTGGCACACACCTGTAATCCCAGCTACTCAGGAGGCTGAGGCAGAAGAATCACTTGAGCCCAGGAGGCAGAGGTTGCAGTGAGCCGAGATCATGCCATTGCACTCCAGCCTGGGCAACAGAGCAAGACTCTGTCTCAAATAAAAAAAAAAAAAAGAGAGAGAGAATTTCAAGAAGATTTAATTGATAATAGAGTTGCCAGACTTGTACAGTACGCATTACACTTCCAGGTTTTATGCTTAGCACTTTACATATATTAATTCATTTAATCTCTATAAGACTATGACATTTATACTTTTATCCCATGTTAAATAAAGTGAGAAGCATGAGGCAATGAAAGGCAAAATAACTTGATTATTGTCACAAAGTCAGTAACTAGTAGACTTTTAACTTACTAAATGATCTGCCTGATTGCAAGAAAAATATACTGAGTAAAGCTTAATATATCAAGGCGATTCCATGTGCCACAGGTGCACTGACTGAGAACTTTATTAATAGAGTGACAGCAAGCGTTATACAATAGATGTCTTAAGATCCTATGTCTGTCTCTAATCTCATCCACATGAATAATAAGTTGAAGTTTTAAAATATTAAACCAAGAGGTGTTTTCTTTTTAACTGCTTTCAGTGAGTCCTGTGGCAAATACATTAAAATCCTATATGAAACTTAATTGCTGAATTTCAAAAACAAGAGGCATGAATAACTATCATTTTTAAAAAAAAATCAAGGCAGTACATGATCATCCATGTGGGGTTGGAGTTGATGTAGGTTTGGGAGGATGGTTAGTTTCTCTTTCTCAGTGGGGTTGAGTGCTTCTTTCTGATTGATTGTGCATTACAAAATGTAACACATCAGTCCTGTTTCATTTCAGCTTCTCATGTTATAGAATTTAAATTTCTTTAATTAGATCCTCTTGAAGAATCTCTTTGAAAGAAAATATTTATATAATGATAAAGCACTTATACATTTTGGCTCCTGGAATACAGAGCATAGTTTTCAGTGTCAGATTATTCCAAATCGTGAGCAAATATATAGAGGGGGAGTGGATACTTTTTCTGTCTCTCTACATTGTAGCTTTCGAGAGGATAAACAGTTCTTTTTCTCCTTAACTCCTATTCAGGGCCCTTATTGCTAATGTAAAGGGCCAGAGAATGGAACAGTGATTGGGCATGTTTTCTTGCTGGGTTAAATAGTTAAAAGGAAACTATCTAATCCTTTCTATGTCCTTTGCAGCCCCTTCCACTCCGACCAGATATTTGTAAAGAGGTAAAAAAGTAAGATGTATTAGGCAATCATAAACAGAGAGAAGATGAAATAGAAAACTTGTTTAGCTTTCTTGGTGTATTTTAAAACTGTCCATTTTAAACTGGAATTTTATTCATTAATTGTCAATTGTTTTTAAGGTGTAAACTCCTCCAGACATTTAGTTCAGAAGGGAGGACTGATGGGAGGTTGGATTATCATAACTCTACTCTCTAACACATAATAACATTTAGAGTTTATATTTAATACCCCACTGATATGCTTTGGCTGTGACCCCATCTGAATTTCATCTTGAATTGTAACTCCCATAATCCTCATGTGTCGTGGGAGGGACCCGGTGGGAGGCAATTGAATCATGGAGTGGGTTTTTCCATGATGTTCTCGTAATAGTGAATGAGTCTCATGCGATCTGATGGTTTTATAAAGGACAGTTTCTCTGCACATGCTCTATTGCCTGCTGCCAGGTAAGATGCGCTTTTGTTCCTCCTTCGCCTTTCACCATGATTGTGAGGCCTCTCCAGCCATGTGGAACTGTGAGTCCATTAAACTTCATTTTCTTTATAAATTAACCAGTCTCAGCTCTGTCTTTATTAGCAGCATGAGAAGAGACAGTTTTTGTTTTTGTTTTCTTGGGGGGAAAAGGGGTTAGTGTTAGAAAGCAAAATAAAGAAAGAAGATTAGCATACAATAAGAATGAGCACACTAAGATTTATGCTTATTTATCAGAAATTTTACATATTATGCCTTTTTAATTCTTTCAACTATATAAGATTCATTTCCAGTGATCAGACCTCAAATTGGTTTAAGTAGATGGATAATAAGCAGCAAAAGTGTATTTAAACCTACATTTGTCATATTGAAGTGTCTAGTGTTCTGTTAATATCAAACTTGACATGGCATCTAAAGAAAGGATGCAATACCACAATTAACTCCCTGGAGAAGAGGGACAGTCCTAACCTACATTCTAGAACTATCCAATGAAAAATGCTGGAAATAGTGTTTTATAGGCATATATGCTTTAATGTGCAAAGAGAACAAGAATATTTATTCCAATTTCTGAGGACATAGAATCCTGGTCGTATCTTTAATTCAAAACCCTGGCATGATGGTTGCAAAAGACAAGCCATATCTGGCACACTGGACCTCAGAAAAGATACCTGAGTTTAAACTGGCATGAAGTATGTAAGAGTACCGTGGAAATTTATTTTGTAATCACAGACTTTTATCGTTAAAAAGAACCAAAGAATCAAATCAAACTCCCTCATTTACCAATGTGAACAGTTTTGAATGTCTTAATGAATTGCCTAAAAGAACTAAAATGTGATAGTGATGGAGCTGGAATCAGAATCCAAGAATGAAATCCAGGCCTGCTCTAAGTCTCATAGGTGTCCATTATTTATCCTTCACATAAGCTTATTAGTTTAATTATCTAAAAGTTTTTCATTTCTAAGATATTTTATTGATTTTCATTTAATAATAAAAATAACTTTTATAAAGATGTGATTATTTATAATGCCTATATTTAACTTATAAATGATACTGCAAATATCTTCGATGTAAGCTTAGGAAACCACATGAACACATTTGCAGACTCATCTTTAACTTGTCTCAGGCAAATTTATTTTTGATGATTCAGGTCATTTAAAAAATACCTTGGACTTAGATTACCAATCACAGGGTCGAAAACCAAATAAACAAGTATGCAAATATGACAGAATAAATGACATTGAACTAAATTCTAATTTATTCTATATAATTTCAACTTTTTTTTCAGATTGAGGGAGTACATGTGCAGGTTTGTTACATGGGTATGTTGCGTGATGCTCAGGTTTGCAGTACAAATGATACTATCATCCAGGTAGTGAGCATAATATTCAATATGCATATTAGATATTTTTCAGCCCTTGGCCTCCCTCCCTTTCTGTTCCCTCTAGTAGTTCATGCTATCTATTGTTCCCATTTTTATGTCCATTTGTACCCAATGCTTAGCTCCCAGTTTTAAGTGAGATTATGCAGTATTTAGTTTGCATTCCTGTGTTCATTTGCTTGGAATAATGGCCTCTAGCTATATCCATGCTGCTGCAAAGACACAATTTTTGTTCCTTTTTATTGCTGTATAGTATTCCATGGTGCATAAGTACCAAATTTTTTTTATCCAATCCACTATGGATGGGCAGCTTTGTTAATTCCATGTCTTTGCTGTTGTGAGTAGTGCTGCAATGAATGTATGAGTGCATGTGTCTTTTTGGTAGAATAATTTATTTTCCTTTGTTTGTATATTCAGTAATGGGTTTAATTGTTCATCAATCTAACAAATTTAAAAAAATATTTTACCCATGACTAAAATTTCACAAAAGACAATTGAACATATTTTCTTAATATTATGATCTTCTACCCCTTTAGATATTCTCTTCCTGGATTCAGCTAGTACACTCAAAGAACAAGTGGGCCTCTGGGACATAAATTAAACATATAACAAATTCTAATGTAGTATCCTTCTTTTTAAGCTTGAGATTGGCTTTTATGTAAAAGGTCTTCTCCTGAGCAACACTGTCCAGCTTCAGTGCTTTTATGTTTGTGTTGTTTATTTTTATAATAGGAACCAGTTTGTGTTATGTTATCTTTATATTCCCAGCACTTAACAGAGTGTCTTGCATAAAATAGATGTTCAACAAAGATTTTACACTAACAAATGATATATAGAGCTATGTTAGCAGCATAATTACAGAAAAAAAGACTACAAAGAAATACTATAAGCTTTTGATTCACAAAAACAGCATATTCCAATACTAGCCTATAAAAATGATTAGTTATAATGAAAATTTAAGAATTTTGTTTGAGATCTGTGAGACTCTTAGTAAACAATTAAAGGGTAAAGCAAACCATTCACGAAATATTGTATTTACCAACATATCAATATACATTTTGGTGAACAGTAACAAAAAATCAGCACTTTCCAAAAGCAAACAATCTTGTTTGGAAGAAAAGAAAGGCATTGATTTTTCCTAATGAATGTTTTTCAGCTTTTTGCAATACAGATTTCTTAATGCTGGAGATGTTTTCTTTATAGCAACAAATAGATTGAATGTTGGCTTGAAAATGCCATCTTCCGGCTTCTTTCCATTGCCAGCACTTAGTAAATGCAGCCTAGTGTCTGCTGCAGCCAATGGTTGTTACATTTTACAAATTAGAGTCCATGCCCTAGAGTGATGTAGTCGAAACATGACTGACATTGAGTGGCCGTACAGGCAAGGTAGTAGAGGTGCTGGGAATAATACCAATTCCGTAGATCAATACTGGTGAGTGCTGAAGTTCAGATTCCCTTCCTTAACCAATTTTGGTAGTAGTGCTAATAAGCAGTGAAAGAGACAAAACGTGGTCTAAAGTAAGAAGAAAAACATTGCTTTCTTGAATTTTCTCTTGAATCGCACAGGGTAAGCCAAATACCTAGTTCTTAAAGTTTTCTTCGTTTGGGTCACTTCAGGATCATTTGCTCTTCCATTTATGTAAATGAGAATAATCTGTATAAGTATATAGCATTGCTTATTAAATTAACTTTCTCACTGGGTAACTTATGAACAGCTATGCAGCCTCTACTCTTTGAACAGTCTGACAGTCTTCTGACAGTACCTTTAGGTTTAGTCATTTGGTAGATGCTCAAAGAAATACATAATGTCCAGAGATTGCCTGTTTTTTAATTCTATTGACAAAAATGTCATTCATTTTGCATGTGTATGTCTAATAGTTTATTCATTGTTGTCTTATGATGTTCTAATGTTAGAATATGTTTTCTATATGTATTCAGTAGATTTTAATCAAGAAAGAGTGAAGCGTATTAATTTTTAATTGGCATAGATGAACTATTTGAAAATGAAACTCTAAAATTATAATGGACTAAGCATGAAAAGTAGCTATTTCTTACATAATCAAGCCAATATAATTCTAGATTGGCTGATATGTGGTTCTAATTCACATTTTTATTTAGAAACCCAGATTGAGGCCTGGCGCGGTGGCTCACGCCTGTAATCCCAGCACTTTGGGAGGCTGAGGTGGGTGGATCACAAGGTCAGGAGATTGAGACAATCCTGGCTAACATGGTGAAACCCCGTCTCTACTAAAAATACAAAAAGTAGCTGGGCGTGGTGGTGGGCGCCTGTAGTCCCAGCTACTCGGGAGGCTGAGGCAGGAGAATGGCGTGAACCCGGGAGGCGAAGGTTGCAGTGAGCCAAGATCGTACCACTGCACTCCAGCCTGGGTGACAGAGTGAGACTCCGTCTCAAAAAAACAACCACCACCAAAAAAAAAAAAAAAAAAAAAGAAAAAAGAAAAAGAAATCCAGATTGAGAGAGAGTCCTCTTTCTTCAACACATGGTTTATAATCCCACCCAAGCTTTGGCATCCAGATAGCAAAAAGGAAAAAAGAAGAGAAGCAAATAGAATTGTTCAAAGAAGATGGGAGGGGAGGTGTGAATGATTAAGGACCAGGCCTGGAAAGGGCACATATTTCTCTGCTCATATTTTCTTTACTTGTGTGCCCAGGCAGAAAAGAAAACAGGTTGTGGCCGGACGCGGTGGCTCACGCCTGTAATCCCAGCACTTTGGGAGGCCGAGGCGGGCAGATCACTGGAGGTCGGGAGTCCGAGACCAGCCTGACCAACATGGAGAAACCCCGTCTCTACTAAAAATACAAAATTAGTCAGGCGTGGTGACTCATGCCTGTAATCCCAGCTACTCGGGAGGCTGAGGCAGGAGAATTGCTTGAACCTGGGAGGTGGAGATTGTGGTAAGCCGAGATCGCGCCAAGCTGATATCGCGCCATTGCACTCCAGCCTGGGCAATAAAAGCAAAACTCCGTCTTAAAAAAAAAAAAAAAAAGAAGAAAACAGGTTATCATAAGCAGCTACTTGTCATGGAACAAATGACGAAATGACATGCAGAAGTAGTGAGTGGAATGCTATGGAATGTTCAGAATTTTCTATAGTCAGCTTTAAAGTTTGGTTTAGATAATTTTATCTACATCTTATGAACTATTTTTCTATTTTACTAACTCTTATTATTAGCATTTCTCACACACAATATCTCCCATAAGAGTTTTTGCTTGTCTCTCTTTACCTATCAAAAAAGGGGATTTCTTAAGGTAAATATTATATGCAAACAACAGAGACTAAGGTTTTTTATTTAAACGTGTTCTAAATTTTTAACTAATAATAATGCAAAGTGTTCTTTGTGGTATATTTATGATTCAGGATCTACTTTATCTTTTTTTTTAACTTAATAAATGAATGAAATGGATATTTTTATTGTTCCCACGGCCTGATAAATCTAGGTAGGTGACATAGCCATTTGCAGAGTTTGGCCATTTGAAAACATGTTTTCTGAATTTCCCTTATGTTGCTTCCCCTCCATTTCCAGCTTAGAGTTTTGGAAGCTAATTTTTTCCAGAAATAATTGCAATTTTATGAGAAATTCACCAATGAAAATTATTACACATTCAGAAGAATATGTGTAATAATGTGTAAATAGGCTTTAGAGCCTATTTACAAACCAGGCAGGAAATTACATATGTAGAGTTCATGCATGAAAAAGCATAAATAAAATTCATGTTTAATCATGTAATTGTACTGTCATTTGTTTCCATGTACTTGGTGAAGAATTATATTTCTATTCATACGCTGGTTCCACTTTTCGAATGCAGCAAATGTAGTGTGAAAATGTCAGCAGCATAGTTTTGAATTATTGCTTTGCTTTTAAGTGCTATGCTCTTTGGTGTTTGATCAAGTGTAAGAAATATCTGTAAGAATACATTGATGCATAGCCTGAGTTTATAAGTAGGGGATTAATTAAACAAACAATGATACTAAAATATTTTTTCACGTGTGATTTCCATAATTAATAATGATAAACATATGAAGTTATCCAATAGTTTTGTTTTCTTTAACTTTTTGAGTATGGCACAAGTGTGTGTGTTTTTGTGTGAATAGAAGGGTAAATGTATTTTTGTATATGTTTTCGATATTGCAGAGGCCATTTAAGTCACCTGGCCTCTTATATTTATATTTTATTGATCAGTTTTGAGACTGTCATTTGCTGAGCTACAAATACCTCAGTCCTCAAGAGAGGAGAAAAACAGTATATAGATTACAAGGTTAAAAAATAATTAATTCAAAAGAAAGATCATGAGCGAAGCACTAAGCCCACTTTCTGGCAACATCCACAGATATTGCTTCTCTTCTCCTTCCTACAATCACAGGCGTGCATTCAGAGGTAGAGACAGAACCAGGATTTGAACTTGAATTTCCTGATTCCTTAGTTGGCATATTTCTGTTTTACAATAAGCAGCTGTTATTTTAGAAAATTTGAAATGGATTAGTATAATTGAAAGCAAGTGTTTTTATGGTATGACACTGTTCTAAGTGATCCACAGCCACTACAAAAAAAAAAAAAAAAAAAAAGAGAGAGAAAAAAAAAGGAGAAAAAAAAAATGACAGCCCAAAAAGAAAAAAAAAAAAGAAATAGTAAAAAATAATGCTGTGTCAAAAGCGAGAGGAGCCACATTACATATGGAATTAAAATAGTCTTCTCTTTTTGTTTTTTTTAAAACGATATTAACATGCACAGTGCTTGGCATTTTCAAGGAAAGTGTCTCATTTCCATTAACAAGGAAATCTCCTAATTCACAAATACACACAGTGGGTGATGTGTGTTAATAGCACTCTTAGCAGCCGATAATGTGGTGCAGTTAATGTATCTCAGCTTGAATTAGCTTTACCACAGCGATTGTTTCTTTTTATACAGCACAGGATCGCGTGGAAAAATCTCTTAGAATCTCACAAGGGGAATTCAATTAACATTACTCACTACTTTACAGTAACATAAAATGGAGGCTATTTTAACCTTTTTTGAGTTTCCAGCTGATCAATTCAATGCTTTCCATTAGTTTAACTCCAGTTACTCCATAAACTCACCTTCATTGTTCAGAAAATACCGTTTCACTTATGGGGCAGAGTGTGGCTGCCAGTGGACAGCCAGAGTAGGCTACACAGATGAGAACGTTTCCTCATAATGTCTAGATTTGTCCCGGGGTAACATCGCCTAACATGCATGTTTAAAACCCAGGAGCTTCAAATACTAGAACTGACTTTTTTAGACCTACTAGTCTGCATTTGTTATGTGGCTTCTCTAACTGAAGTATCCTTCACATTTCAAAATCCTGTATTTTCATCATTAAGTCTTAAGACTTTAGTCATAGAAAATTAGAAAATAGATTTACATGAACCCAAAAATTACTTATCCTTTTAGAAATAATGTTAAGAAAAATACTTTATGGGAGCTGAAAGATTAATGTCCTTGACACCTCTTCTACATTGATCACACTGCACTGCAACTGTCTCATGTTGTTTATTCCTCTAATTATATTATTTTGTCCCATCCCCATAGTTACCACTCTAAAAAGACAGACCTCCAACTGGCCCCGCAGCAAATACTCTGACACCTCTGATTCCTCCTTGGCATTGCAACCTGCATGGTTTTCAAAACCCAAATCTCCTCGTGGGATTTCCTTTGTTAAAAGCCTCTATGGCTTCCCAAAGCTCTTAAGATTAAATACCAACATCCCTGCAGATAACCCCAGGTATCCCAGCCCCTATTTAATTTTATGTGCCCCACTTCTCCCCTTTGCTCTCCAACTCTAATCACATTGACCTTCTTTTAGTTTCTGCCTGTAAGAAACCTTTGCAAAGGTATTAGCTTGATTGCTTTCTTAGCATTTGTCTCCCTAGAAAACTACTATAAGAACAAGGGCTTTGTACTTGTCTGTCATGTTGAGGACACTATTAATACATGTCAACTTAATGAATAGCAGAATGGAGAAGACATTTTACCAATGATGCTTTCTGTTGGTTCAGAGTGTCCACTAGGAAGATTTAAATTCAGTTCACCAACCACAGTCATATCTCCTCTCACAGAATCCCCACATTTGAGTTAGTCATGCAATCTTCATTCAACAAATTGCAAATGAAAGAAAGACAGTATATGCCAACAAAGTGCTTACAATGTATTTAGAGAGACAACAATGAGACAAATTAAGCTATAAAATAAGAAATAAGAAAAGAGCTCCAATTTATCCATACAATTAAATTAAATTAAAAATATATTTCACTTCAAAATGACAATATGAAATAAGTATACAACATTATCTCATATTCATCAATATAAAGATGGTTTTGTTCCCTAAATTTAAAAAAAAGAGGCCAGGTGTGGTGGCTCACACCTACATCCCAGCTGTTGGTGACAAGGTGGGAGGATTACTTGAGCTCAGGAGTTCAAAACCAGCCTGGGCAACATAGGGAGACTCTATCTCAAAAAATAAAAATAAAAAATTAGCCAGGCATGGTGGCAAATGCACGAGTCCCAGCTACTCAGAAAGGCTGAGATGGGAGATTACTTCACGTTGGGCTGGGAGGTTGAGGCTGCAGTGAGCTGTGATCACACCACTGCACCACTTGAGCCTGGGCAACAGAGTGAGACCCTGTCTCAAAAAAAAAAAAAAAAAAAGAAAAGTACTATTTTTCAGGACAAAAGCATATCTTTTATTTCTTGGTAGAATCCATAGCATGTATATTGCCCAATAGTTATTAATCAACTCAAATTGTACCAGTGCTTTCATCTCTCAGTAAACATATATTTCTATCAAGTAATATGTCTTGACTAGCCCTCCTTACCACTCATTAAGATCTTTCATCTTCCACGTACACAATTGCTTTATTTTAATCAGACTACATTTATGCCCTCAATTGTTATTTTATATGCGGCATCTAGTTCACATGTGTATGAATGAACTATGCTCTCAATACTAGTTGGTCTGGAAGGCTAGCTTAACAATCACCAAAGCACAGTAAGAAAACTTGGACTGGGCTCAGGAGCTTAAATTCTAGTTTTGATGCCACAAACTTTTAGCTGGTGGCTTAGTACAAGTTATTTGAAGTTTTGATCTTTATTGTTCTTTTATATATTACAGTATAGAGATAGTAGCTCTTACCTTGACTGAAAGGTGGTTATGGATATGACATAATAAACATTATAAATTAGTCTTTCTCAGTGATCATCCTTAGGACTATTGGTCTCAGGAAATGGTCTTAAAGAAAGATACCCGTGGTCACATAAGTACCAAAAATATAATCTATACTGGCAAGAGAGATCTACAAAGCAATTTAATATATTAAAATTCTAAGGCATGACTTCAGGAAAACTGTTTATTTGTATTTAACATGACGTTTTCCAAATTTGTTTGACTATGGAAACTTTTTTTCTTCTTAGAGGACGTGGAGCAGAGAAACTTTTTTATATTTGTAAAACATATTAACACAGTTATGTGGAGTAATAAAACATTGATTTGTAGTTTTATACATGGAATGCATTGAATCAGATTTCTAAAAAGAAGAAAAATATCGATAATTAAGGGAATAATCAAATTACCATGTTTACTTTTTAACTTTAACATATATACACACTATATATTATATTATTTTGATAAGAAATACAATGTTTAGTTAAATGTTTATTTCTCATCTTTAGGCTAAAGATGATAAATATCAAATATAAAAATATGTCAAACTTTCTGAATATTTGCCACCTGATATAATTAGCTAGAAATCAAGTATAATTTGTTTAACTTTCTTTCTTCTTGCAAATGTAGCACTGACTCTATTCTAAATTTTAACCTGCGACTACAAAGACAGATGGAGAATCACAGTACCCATGCAGTTAGTGGAAATCTCCTAGAAACATTCTCTTTACCTTCAATTAGCCTAAATTATTCCAATGTTTGCTTCTCTCTTACTTTTCACTTGTAAAATAAATTACATTCAGTAAGCATTGTACTTAACAATATAAGCTATGGATTCGCTTAGGATCGGAATAAGCTCATATGGGGAAAATACACATTTGTATTATTGCTCAATGCTCACTTGGAAGCCATGGCATATATTAGATTATGTTTAGTCTTTTTTTTTTAATTTGGCAGAGTGACTGGACTCCAAATATTTAATCTTAATTGAGAACTACAGCTACAATCGTTGAACGGCTGTAGCAGAATCACAATTTTATTTGACTTGTCTTTAGAAAGGGTAAAGTTTAATGTTGTTTAGTTTACAGTTATTCACTTCACAGCATTACACATAAGAAAGGTAGCATGATGTGGTGAAACATGTGACTGTCAGTTGTTTAATTTGAAACTGACAGTGAGATTTTGTTTTAATCTCATTGCTATTTTGTAAAAAACTAACCCAACAAAACAAGAATAAATGACCTTGCCAAAGCATCTCTGAACCTTTCTTTGGGTTTAAACACTTCCTTGCAACAGCACATTGTTGTTTAGAGTGGTGACTCTCTACGTAAGAGCCCTGACTAGCAGCCTCATCAACAACACCAAGTGGGAACTTGTTAGAAATGCAAACATTTGGACTCCATTCCAGACCTGCTGAATCACAAATGGGGTGTCACCATATTGGCCAGGCTGGTCTCAAACTCCTGACCTCATGATCCGCCCACCTCGGCCTCCCAAAGTGCTGGGATTACAGGCGTGAGCCACCGCGCCCGGCCAAGTACATCTACTCTTTAAAGATTATTGAGTGTTTTGCAGAAACCCTAATCACTGTGAATCAGTGATTAGGTGAACTCATTTTTGAAGCACATTTTATAGGAGCACTTAATCACTGCTTCTAAGGACAAGACTTGACGTATAGAGTAACCGATTACTGTAATTTTTCCATTTAATCAGTCTTGCTGTTTATATATAGTAATGATGGAGGAAAAATATTTAAGTTTTAAACATTAGAAACTTGGCATAATAAGAAATATCTCTACATACTGCCTCTATTTGGCCATACAAGACTAATGGCTCCCAGTAGCCATGGAACATGCCTTTTTGCATGTTATGTAAGTGTAACTCAACCATTTGTTTACTTATTAGTTTATTTACACAAGTATTTCTTGAATGTTCTACATGCTTGACCTAGTGTCAGTCCTAAGAATACAATAATGACTCTGAAATGCAATAATCTCATAAGGCAAAAAAAAAAAAATACAAATTTTACTATAATACACAGTTTATAAGTATATGTATATCTTATTTTATTGTCCTTAGTGGACACTGCATTTTTTCACAAAGTGAAGATTTGTGGCAACCTTGTGTCGAGCAAGTCTATTGCCACCATTTTTCTAACAGCACGTGCTCACTCTGTCTCTGTGTCATATTTTGGTAATTCTCCCAATATTTCAAATATTTTCATTATTATTATATATTTTATGGTTATCTTTAATCAGTGATCTTTAATATTACTATTGTAATTGTGCTGGGGCATCACAAACCATGCCCATGGAAGACTGTGAACACAATTGATAAACGTGTGTATTCTGACTGTTTCACCAATTAGCCATTCACTCATCTCTCCCCCTCTTTTGGGGCCTCCCTATTCCATGAGACACAACGATGTTAAAATTAGGCCAACCAATAACCCTCCAATGGCCTCTAAGTGTTCAAGTCAAAGCTGGAAATGATTAAGCTTAATGAGGAAGGCATATTGAAAGCTAAGATAGGCCGAAAACTAGGCTTCCTGCACGAAACAGCTAGCCAAGTCATAAATTCAAGAGAAAGTTCTTGAAAGAAATTAAAGGGGCTGGGTGTGGTGGCTCACACCTGTAATCTAGCACTTTGGGAAGCCAAGGTGGGCAAATTGACTGAGGTAAGGGGTTTGAGACCAGCTGGACCAACATGGCAAAACCCCATATCTACTAAAAATACAAAAATTAGCCGGGCGTGCTGGCACATGCTTGTAATCCCAGCTACTTGACAGGCTGAGGCAAGGGAATAGCTTGGGAGGCGGAGGTTACAGTGAATCAAGATCGTGCCACTGCATTCCAGCCTGGATGACAGAGTAAGACTCCATTTCAAAAAACAAAACAAACAAAAAAACACAACAAACAAACAAAAACAAAGAAATTAAAAGTGCTACTCCAGTGAACACACAAATAATACAAAAACGAAAAAGCTTTATGGCTGATAGAAAGTTTTCGTGGTCCGGATAAATGACCAAAGTAGCCACAACATTGCTATAAGCCGAAGCCTATGCCAGAGGAAGGCCCTAACTCTTTAATTTTGTGAAGGCTGAGAGAGGTGAGGAGTTGAAGAAGAAAAGTTTGAATATAACAAAGATAGTTTCATGAGATTTAAAGAAAGAGGCAATCTTGGTAACATACAAATGCAAGAGGAAGCAGCAAGTGTTGATGTACAAGATGAAGCAAGAAGATCTAACAAAGATAATGGATGAAGGTGGCTATACTAAAGAATGGCTAGCCCATGTAGACAAAGTTGCCTTCTATTGGAAGAAGATGCCATGTAGGACTTTCATAGGTAGAGAATAGAAGTCAGTGCCTGACTTCAAAGTTTCAAAGGACAGGATGACTCTTGTTGAAGGTTAATGCAGCTGGTGACTTTAAGTTGAAGTCAATGCTCATTTACCATTCTGAAAACCCTAGGGCTCTTAAGAATTATACAAAATGTACTTTGCCTATGCTCTATAAATGGAACAACAAAGCCTGGATGACAGGACATTTGTTTACATTATGTAATACTGAATATTTTAAGTGCACTGTTGAGACCCACTACATTGAAAACAAGATTCCTCTCAAAATGTTACTGCTTATTGGCAATACACCTGGTCACCCAAGGGCTCTGATGAACATATGCAAGATTAGTGTTGTTTTTCTGACAGCTAAAATAACATTTATTCTGCAGTCCATGGATCAAGGAGTAATTTTGGACTTTCAAGTTCATTGTTTAAGAAATACATTTCATATAGCTGCCATATATAGGGATTCCTCTGAAGGATCTGAACAAGGTAAACAGAAAAACCTCTGGAAAGAATTCACCATTCTAGATGTCAGTAACTACATTTATGATTCATGCAAGGAGGTCAAAATATCATTAAAAGGATTTTGGAAAAGTTTATTTCAAATATCATCAATGACTTTGAGAGGTTCAAGACAAGTGGAGAAACTAACTGCAGATGTGTTGGAAATAGCAAAAAAACTAGAATTAGAAATAGAACCTGAAGATGTGACTGAATTGCTGACATCTCATGATACATTTCAAACAGATGAGTAGTTGTTTATTAACAGATAAAGTGATCTCTTGAGATGGAATCTACTCCTGGTGAAGATGTTGTAAACATTCTTAAAATTACAACAAATGATTTAGAATATTAAATAAACTTAGTTGGGAAAGCAACAGCAGGGTTTGATAGGATTAACTCCAATTTTGAAAAGTTGTTTGTGGGTAAATTGCTACCAAACAGTGTTGGATGCTACAGAGAAATCTTTTATGAAAGAGTTAATAGTTGCAGCAAATTTCATTATTGTCTTATTTTTAAAAATTGTCATAGTCACCTCAGCCTTCAGCAACCACTATCTTGATTAGTCAGCAGCCATCAACATTGAGGCAAGATCCTCCAACAGCAAAAAATATTATGACTCTTAAGTCTCAGATTATAGCATTTTTTTGAGCAATAAAGCATTTTTTAAATTGAGGTAATACTTTTTGTAGACCTCATGCTATTGTACACTGAATAGATGATAGTATAATTAAACATAACTTTTATATACATTAATAAACCAAAAAATATCTTGTGACTTGCTTTATTGTGACATTTGCTTTATTGCAGTGGCCTGGGACTAAATGTGCAATATTTCTGAGGTCGGCCTTTGATTGGCTGTTAAATGGTTAAGCAATAATTCTATAATACTATTTCAGCCAAGGAACTGTCAAGAAGTATCACATAACTTCATAACTTCATATAACTGTCATATACACAAAGTATAAATGCTTTTATTTTACTTTATTTGTTTGTTTCATTTTTCCCTTTGGTGACTAATATGCTACTATCTCTTTTCCCCCAAAGGGAGATAAATATATCGTGTTTTTCATCAATGCAGTGTGGGAAGAGAATTCTAGACACAAAGAGAGAGAGACAGAGAAAAAAAGAAAGAACAGGTCATGCAGGTCAGGAAGAGCTGCAGGGCTAAGCATACCAACCAAAAATATTCCCAGGACTAACAAGTAAAGCAGATCATCAGCATTTTGCAGAGTGTATTGGAGAGAGAGAAGCAAAAGCCTCTGTGGTCTTTATGTTAAAAAGACACGTCTACTCTGGAATCAAAATATTTCCAATCCTGGCACCCTACTCTCTGGTCTATGACCTTGCATAAGTTATTTAATCTCTCTGAGATGGATTTCTGCTGCAGAATTTGTGTGAAAAAATAGTACCTGCTTCATAGGATTATTGTGAGAATTAAATAAGATTATCCACATAAAATTTTCCCCATTGTATCATGCATAAAGTAAGTGCTCAGCATTTTTTTTCTTTTTACTACTATTATTATTAATTTTTTAAAATAGAAAATTTAGACTCTTCATAATATGGGCATAACTCCTTCATCAGATTACTCCATGGACATTAAATTCAAACTTCAGAGCTTTAAATTGCAATGAAACTGTAAATGTCACAAAAGGAAGAATAGATAAGAGACTTAAAAATAAAATATTTTTAAATAAGTGTGTAATATTTACTATAAAAATACTAGGAACTTATATAACAAAATGGGAAGAGTGATTGCCTCATCAGTGCTGATGATATTAGTTTTTTTTCTCATATTTTCTGAAATTTCCCATTTGTAACAAGTATACATTACTTTTAAAATCATTATGAAAATAAATTTGAAGAAAAATGTTGTATTAATGCATCCATTTCAATACACTATTTTAATAATATGTATGCCTATCTGGATACACATTCATGAGTATAAATATAAAAGGATACAGGAACAGAAAGGAGAGGTCCATATCTTATGTTCACAAACTTTGAAGACAAGCTTTCCAGATTAGTTGACCCTAAATAAAAAAAAAATTTATTTTTAAGAGTAAACAAGGGGGAAAAAATGAAAAAAAAAAAAAAAGTAAAAGAAAAAGAGGACATTCAACCAAATTTAATGCTGAGTTTTGTGGCATCAAGGGAAATGGCTGAGCATCTTTACACAATTGCAAGCACTCCCTGGCGCTGTAGTGTGTGCCTGTAGTTCCAGCTATTCAGGGGCTAAGGCAGGAGGATCTCTTGTAGTGATCAAGAGTCTGCCATAAATTCAGCATCAATATACTGACTTCCTGGGAGAGGAGGACCACCAGGTTGCCTAAGGAGGGATTTAACAGCCCAGGAAAAAAAAACAGAGCAGGTCAAAACTCCTGTGTTGATCAGTAGTGGGATCACTAATAATGCAATTTCTCCCATAGAAATGGGAGATCCCGTTTCTTTAAAAAAAAAAAAAAATTGCAAGTGCTTTCATAGGTAAGGAGTAAAGAATAATGAGAATTAGTAATGGGAGATGAGTCGGAATCTGTGGAGGTTTTGTATGACTCGGTAAGGATTCTATGTTCCACTGAAATATCAAAGTGCCTTTGCATAATTTAATGATGTTAAAAGATCAGGCTGGTTCAAGGACTGTGAGGCCTGAGCAAGTTAAGAGAGCGATGGGACTGTGGCAGAAACCATGGCAAGAAAAAGAGAGAGATTAAATAGTCTCAGTGCAGTTAACTTATAAGAACTGGACTAATTATTTCCATTCCTGATTAAATTCTTCTCTTACGTTCCCATAAAATAGTTTTAATGGCAAGGGGACTGAGAGTTCTTAACTCGTTAGTATAAGGAAGGAAGACAATGGAAGGAGCACAGGTTGTGGGCTATTGAACTGAAAGAGGGGAGAGATAATGAGTTTAAATTTGTTCAGATATAAGGGTTGGCTATGGTGCAACTATTCATGTGTAGTAAGCAATTGGATGGGACAATGAGCAGAGTGGGGTGAGTGGAAAAACTTTCCATAGCTAGAGATGGTGGAAAAATAGTGTAGGTGGAGAAATGAGTGCAAAGTGTCAGCAATAGGCTGCTTAAAGGAAAGCAAAAGCTGTGTTGAGAGAATAAAACAGGAATAAGTCTGGCAGAAGCATAGAATTTCTAGGAGGGTCATGGGAGAGAAGGGTGAAAAGGACTATTTGAGCAGGATTAGAAAGAGTCTGGCATGCCAGAGGGAGAAATTAATATTGCAGTCTATTTAGAAGGAGAGACCACTTACTTATATAGGGCCACAATTGTTTTTAGTTAGTGTATATCCTGATAAAGAAATGCAATGTAGTGTTTAAGCAAAAAACTACAAGAGTAAATAGCCTAGCTTTAAATCCCAGCCTTAAGGCTTACTAGCAGTGTGACTTGGAGCAAATTGTTAATCTCTTAGTTCTTTAGTTGTGCCATCTGCAAGCTGATGATAATGATTGGCAACTTTCCCTGGGTGGTTATAAGGATTAAATGTGTTAATATACATGTCACCCTGTAGAAAGTGTTACATGTGGACATACGTATGCAAAATATGCATACACATATACTGCAAATATTATTATTCTCTCTAGCTATCTTTATTTCTTGTATTCCTCTGATGAGATATAATATGAGACTCCTTCCTACTCTCTCATTTTACCTTCAATGAAAAAAAAGCAGCTCTCCTCTTTTTAACGCCAATCTTTAATTTCATTTATGGAGATGGGATTCATAAAGTCCTTCTCATTCTCATGAGTATCATAATCATGACACATTTTGATGTATAACACGTCAGTAACATTTAAGAAATAGTAAAAAATTGCAATTTTCAGGCCATCCTAGAGTATCATTTATTTATTTTTTGATGACTAGCTGATTTTTATTTAAATTGAACAATTTGTATATCAACTTATTGATACTACGTTCATGAATTAATATTTCTATAGGATGGTTCTTAAATACAGGTACATTACATGGACACTTATCTCCAGGCTAAGGGTACTTATGTTTCTCATCCTCCTGCCTGCAATGATTAAAATAGATAGGGGTGAGTATGCAACCTATATCCGCCTTATGAGGTGGACACTTTGGATTTTGCTTATAGTACTGAAGACAAACTGAGTCTTCCCTTGAAGAGTGAAGTGATAAGAAGTAAGGCTATAACACATAGGACAATTTGCAAATATTAGGATGAAGTCTGGAGCTACCAAGGGGATGAGCATAGTGAACATGGAAATAAAGCTGATGTCACGAACAGTAGAACACAGAGCGTATGTAAGGCCTGCTGAATCAAGGCTTACCTGAAAAGAGCTCTGTTTGTAGATTAACATATAACCTAAGTGAATATATAAATTTTCTGTGTTGTTTAGGTCACTTTAAGTAAAGCTTTCTAAATTTTATAGTGCAAAAGTCCTCTCACATATGACTGCTTATACAGGTTTTGACCTACTTATGCTTTATTACTTCTCTCTGCTCTCTGAAAGTCAGAATATGAACATCTAAAGTTATTTCAAAATATTTACCTAGGCATTTTGTTTTTATTATGTGATAGTCATGGATTCTATAAATAGTTGCTGAGCTCCTAATATGTTTAAGGTACTTGGTGATGCTGGGGATAAAATAATAATATAATATATACAATTATATTGCATATTTAATCATATCTTTTGAATAAGCAATCTATCTATTGAATGCTTCGTATTGAATGAATCATTGAGTGAACATACCAATAAAGTGTACAGAGGTATTATGGGAGTTCATTTCAACACATTCTATGAGTATATAATATATGCACCAGACTATGTCATCAATTTGTTGGTTCTCAGCCGCAAATCCATCCTTCATTTCCTGCTCTAGGAAAATTTAACAGGGGCTCTTTAAACCTTGTTGCTTTCCAAGATGGCATGATTGTAAGCTTTGTCAGTAGTCTGTGCTGGAGACCAACTACTACTGGCAAGAAGAGACTTTCCTTCCTGGTTCCACTGTGCTTCTCTCAACAGACTCCTTCAATGCACCCAGTGCCCCACTCCTGCAGCAGGGGCAACTTCAGCACCAGGCTCTCACAGCATGTGCACCTTCTTTGACACCCAGCCTCTGTGTGCACAGAGGTGAACATCCTTCCTGAAAACTGCTTTTCCTGGTACCTTAGAGGAAGAATATCCAGCAAGTTCCACTGGTGCACGATCAGACGGACTTCTCTGCCCTTCAGTGAGCCATGCCCATGTTTTCTCTAATGATGTCTGGATCACAGTCCTTGGGACAGTGACTGCTCCTTATATCTGCTATTCCTCTGGTCTTTAGAGGTCTCTTTAACTTTTACTATCAAGTCCACATTACTCCAATCTACTGAAATTAGTATTCTGTATATTAAACTTTTAATTTTCAAATTATAATGTGGTGTGTCTCCTGAGTAGACGTGAAAGATGCAGGTACCAAATCTAAGCCAGGAGAGTTTGGAAAGTTTTCTAATAGGAGGTGACTTACCAGTTGAATTTTGGAAATTGGATAAATGCTGGTGAACAGGATAAAAAGAAGCTAGATGAGGTGCAGATAGAAGCAGTGGTTTAAAAATGTACATGTTTAAGTCACTGGTTCTCAAGGTATGATCCCTAGACCAGCAACATCAGCATCACTTGAGAAATTGACATGAATACAAATGCCCAAGACTGAATCAGGAACTCTTAGGGTAGGCCCAGCAATTTTTGTTTTAATAAATCCCCAAGGTGTCTTCTATGCATGCTAGAGTTTGAGAACAATTAGTTTGACTTGCTATGATTTAGGTGTGATACTCTTTCATCCTAGTTCTACACTGTAATGATGAATGAGTGTGCTACCCTTTAGGTCAGAATATATAATATTTTAATAAGTGGCATGTGTGCCTACCTTCCAAGGTACTGAGAGTTGATACTATAACCACAGTGGAAAAAAATCAAAACAAAGAAAAAAATGGAACATGTAAGAATAAAGTAAAATATTCTAAGTAAGAAAAAATAGGGCAGATTATTTTATCAAAAATTATCAGCTTTTGAAGTATTAAATGTTGTAATCCGTATATTTTAATTCTTCTAATAACGCCATCTTCTGTCCTACAAAGGATGAAGGTCTGTAGTTAAAAGAAATTATTCATTATTGTCTTTCAACTTACACTAAGCTGTCTATATCAATGTGACAAGACTCTTTTCATGGCCTAGTATTAAGACATTCTCCACTAATAAGGTTTTGATTATTTCATTGATTTGTTAGTTGCCTGAGGCCATTCAATAGAAATTCTTATTATTGTGGAGTGATAAGCAGGATGTGTTTTAGGTCATGTTATTCATATGAAAAATATTTCCATAAGTGGAAATATTTCCATTAACAGAGTTCTATGTGCTGCTTCTCAAGGTTAATTGTTTCCTCTGATCTCCAGTTAATATCTATTATTCTTAAACCCAGAGATTAGCAAAATGACAGACAGAAAGGGCATTCAATGTCTGGAAGATACTGATTGGAGGCTTTGGGTTTTTTTAGACATAGACCAAATAGCATTTAAAAATTCACTTCAAAAGATAAAAAACAATTCTGATAAATTTTATGATGGGCTCACCCCTAGATTTTCTGTCTTT
This sequence comes from Pongo abelii, assembly GCF_028885655.2. Taxonomy (NCBI): domain Eukaryota; kingdom Metazoa; phylum Chordata; class Mammalia; order Primates; family Hominidae; genus Pongo; species Pongo abelii. The sequence continues at coordinate 27,875,016 of NC_071988.2, forward strand.
AAAAACAAGTCAACAATATTTGATAAGAAAAACAGGGAAAAATAAAAATTTATATTTTATTGTGCCGCCATAATTTAACTTATTTTTAGATCAATTTAAGAAGAATATGTATTTTTCTACTATTTCATAGGTAAATATGAGCATTAATGCAACATATAACTTACATAAAGAGTTTACATTTAGTGCCTCAGAATGTATTGCTCAAAGATTTACGGGAAAGCAGTGATGAATGTTAAACTGTACAGGCACCAGAATGTGACACTGCAATAGTGATTAAAGTAGTATCTGAACGAACAAATGCAAATTGCCAACTCTTATTTCTAACCATCATGATTTCTTTTTAATGCAAAGGCTCTGTGATTCTTTCTACTTCTGGACATTTTTCACTTTAAAATAGTATGGATTACTGATATGTATTACATAAGGGTTTTTTTTGTAATTCTATTTCCATAGTATTTGTACAACCACATGCCCAGGCATACTCCATTTTTTCTCCTATTAGAGACAAAGCACTATCATCCATTATAAAATGCATTTAGGGGACTCCGTATACTAGAAAATGGAAGACCAGGAGCTAAGTTTTAAAAGACAGTATCTTGTGTGATAAACCATGAGGATACTGAAATTTCTTGAAACTTCGAACTGATAGCCAAAAACTATGGTATGAATGCATTAGCAAAATTAGCCATTCACTCCTTTAAGTGAGATTTGAAGTTTATCACTAATTCAATTATTTGAACCAAAGAAAACATAGAGTGGGAGAGATAAATGACTGCAATTTTGCTTTTTAAAATGCACAGGCAGAAGAGATAATATTCTCTGATGCACCATTGACCCTCAGATACAGTCAAGGTGGGTGTCCACATTCACATAAAGCACAAAAAATGAGAATCCTGCCAAAGAAAAACAAGAATCCTTAGCCTCTTGGCCATGTCATCATTATCTCTCTATTCTATCCGGCATAAAGGCTTTGAGTATACCATAGTGATCAACATCCATACACTGAGAATATTATTTTAAGAGACATACAAGTGCAACTCTTTGGTCACTATTTTACAAATAGTTGGTCAGATGACATTAAATAAAAGCTATCTCATTGGGCGCATACAGTTTGTAATAGAAACAAACAAAAGCAAATCATAGCTATCTTCAAAGTCACGGCGTCATTGCTACAAAATGATGCTCAGCCAATTGCGTCTTACATCTCTGTGCTGTGAAGCTATACAAACTCAAACAAAACTATCGACACTGAATCACAGTGGGCTTGTTATACAAAACAGAAAAGTAGTTTTTGGAAGTCCTGTAGCTCTGAAGCACTGCAAAGATTAGGCCTATGCACAAAGAAATAGAGGGAACAGGATAGAATGCCACCTTCAGAGGTTCTCACATCTCTGTTGTACATTTTGCTAAATCCACAAACCATCTTGTTATTTTGGCCATGCATGTGTTCCTTCTTTTTCTCCCTGAATATTTTTAATGGGCCACTTTTTAAATTGACATCAATGTATCTAAAAAAGAAACTTGAAGTTACTACCATAAAAATAAAGCCAGTATCGTGCAATAAAATAAAATATTAAAAAAAGTAATCAAATAAAAAATGTTAGTTATTAAACTTTAGAAAACATTATGCCTACTCAAGACTCTGATTTTGAGATTTGCTCTAGCTCTGTTAATAAAAACAAGCTATTTATCATCTAACTGATAAAGTTTAATACTAATTAACTAGCATGGCTTTCTCCTTCATTGAACTAGAGGAAATGACCCAAAAAATCAAAACTAAAGACTATCTGATTGCAAAATTTCAAAAGACAAGTGATAAGTAAAAGAACAGAAAGTCTGGTAAAAATAAGCAGATGATATATCAAAAATGGAAAACAGAAAGCTAGACTACTCAATAGCAACAATGGACCTAGGAGGTGATGGGGCAATGCTTTCTTAATAAGGCATAAGTATTTTCATCCCAGTGTTCGATGTCTAGCTAAATTCTGAATCAGGAATTCAGAGAGAAAGGTATTTACAAATATGCAAAGGCTTAAGCATGTTTTTTTAACATGCATTCATTTTTAGGAAACCAAGAAAAAAAGAAGAAAATCTTAGACATAGGATCTAGGTTCCAGGTTTTTCTACATTAGAAAGCAAGGAAGGAAAATTCAGGGTGTAAAATTTGTAGTAAGTCCAGAAGGCAAACAGCTCATATTTAAGCAGGACAACAAAAGATGATGAGAGAGAACTGACCAGGTAATCAAAGCAAAATAAGCAATTATAGAAATTGATAGATTATCTGATATATTTGAGTTTGAAATTGAATATTGATAGGTGATTGATATATAAATTGGGTTTCTGAAATAAGGGATTGTTTCCTTAAACACAAGAAATTATTTCAAAAGGCAAATTGTAATCCTAGAAACACACAAAAAAATTATATAAGGAAAAAATAATCATCAAAGACCACTTGAATCTACAGTGACAAATTATATAATCATAACATAATAAGAATAAAAGCATATTCAATTCAAATTTTGATATATCAATACTAGCAGAAATGGCAAAACAAGAGGATGAAAATATGATAATTATATGATACTTAATTATACTTTGTATAATTAATATGATACTTAATTATACTTTGTATAATTAATATGATACTTAATTATACTTTGGGGACTGCTTGAGGGTGGAGGGTGGTAGGAGGGAGAGGATCAGAAAAAATACCTATAGGGCAGTATGCTTAGTGACAAAATAATCTGTACATCAAATCCCCGTGATATGAGTTTACCTATGTAACAAACCTTCACAGGCATTTCTGAACCTTAAATGAAAGTTAAAAAAGGGAAAAAAAATCTTTGATAGGAACTAAGTGAGGAAGTAGATATATCTAAAATTAATGTATCAAGAAATAGAGACATAAATATGCTCTATAAAATAACTAGTAAAAGAAAAAGTAACAACTAAAAGTAGTAAATTTTGTTGTTCATGGACTGAGATCAGGTTGAAGTAAAAGATATTAAGTAAAAAGAAATTCAGACATTACCTATTTGTCTTTGACAAGAATAGAATTCAACTTACAAAGAAAAAATTGCAGTAACAAGGAAATCAGTGTTTCTTGATGTTATTTTCTAGCCCTACCTGTGATAGATACACGAATTGCATATAATGATTCTTAGTTCTTTTGTAACTACTCTGAGAAAAACTGGAAAATCATTAATCACCATGAAGAGGTAATTGTATTGTTGAAATACAAATTTTTAAGATACCCATAATTATTAGTTATGAGGCTGTGAGCCTAGAAAATAAAATTTACTTTAATAAGAGTTTACCTATAATTCTCATTGTATAGGAAATTTTTGTTCATCTGTTTAGTATATCTTACCTAATGAACTCTGAGATATTTGAGAGAAAGGAATTTTCATTCTTCTCTGATTCTGTAGTGCTGGGAAAATGGTAAGTATTCAATACATATTGAAAACAATATTGAATACATATTGAATACAATATGTATTGAATACAATATGAATTGAATACAATATGTAGTGAAATTAAAATTAAAAGTTTTTGTATTTTGTATTCAATATATATTCAATACATTGTATTGAATATATATTGAATACAAAATACAAAAATTTTAATTTTTATTTTTATTTTTATTTTTATTATTTTTTGAGACAGAGCCTCGCTCTGTCGCCCAGGCTGGAGTGCAGTGGCGTGATCTCGGCTCACTGCAACCTCCACCTCCCAGGTTCAGGTTCATGCCATTCTCCTAGCTCAGCCTCCCGAGTAGCTGGGACTACAGCTGTCTGCCACCACGCCCAGCTAATTTTTGTATTTGTAGTAGAGACGGAGTTTTACCATGTTGGCCAGGCTGGTTTCGAATTCCTGACCGCTGGTGATCCACCCGCCTTGGCCTTCCAAAGTGCTGGGATTACAGGCGTGAGCCACCGTGCTCAGTCATGCTTTATTATTATTAATAATTAAAAATTTTAAAACTTATATCTGAACTATTTGGTAATAGGGTTACTTTTTTTTTCCCAAAAATTTCAGAGCTTAGGTCACAAGTGTCATTAACGCCCCCTTCTTTTTCCCTCAATTTGTTATAGTGGTAAAATGCACATTAACATTTACCATCTTAACCATTTTTAAGATCACAGTGCAGTGGTATTAAATACATTCATAGTGTTGTGCAACAATCGCCACCATCTATCTCCATAACTGTTTTCATATTGTCAAACTGAAACTGTGTACCCAGTAAATGATTATCCCATCTTCTCTTGTATCTATAGCCCCGAGCAACCTCTCTTCTGTTTCCTGTCTCTGTAACTTTGACTTCTGTCAGTACCTCAGGTAATTGGAATTATATAGTACTTTCTTTTTGTGTCTGTTTTATTTCACTTAGGATAATGTCCTCCAAGTTCATTGATGTCATAGCATATGTCAGCATTTCCTTCCTTTTTAAGACTTAATTATGCTCCATTGTATGTATATACCATATTTTGCTGATCCACTCATCTGTTGATGGACACTTGGATTGCTTTCACGTTTTAGCTATTGCAAATAATGCTACTATGAATATAGGTGTACAAATACCTCTTAGAGACCTTGTTTTCAATACTTTTGGGTATATACCCAGAAGTGAAATTGTTGGATCATATGGTAATTGTATTTGTACTTTTCTAAGGAACTGCCACACTGATTTCCATAGTAGCTATACCATTTTATAGTCCCACCAACAGTGCACAAGTTTCCGAAAGCAAGGGGAACCTACCCAATCATTGTATTAACATTTTCATGCTTCATTCAGCAAAGTATAACACAATTTTGGAGTTTATAAAAAATGTTAACTCATTTTAAAATAGCTCATCATTGTACTGGAAAGACTTTTGCTACAATAAGTTAAAATTTATTTGGATAATCACAGCAGTAATCTGGAGAATTAATTATGGAACTCTCTGCAGTGACACAATAATTTCCAATTATATTTCAGACCACCCTTTTCATTGAGTGTCTTGTTTGTCTGTATTTCTCCTCATGGATTACTTAGGAAGTAGTTATTCTTTAAAAATGTGCCGTAAGTTTATTCAGAAGGACTTTATAATTTTAGTACAACTGCCTATGTCAAAAGGTATACTCTGAAAGATGAAAGCTTGCAGAAAGCATGTAGGCCTGGGGAACATTTCTCTAGTAAAAGGCTTTGTTCCTTTGTTACAATAAATGGTCTTTCTGCACTCAGAGGGATCTGGTTCCAAGAATTAATGCTGACATTCAAACTTGGATTCCTATTGGACTGAGCAATAGAAACACTTTAGACGTTCATAGCAACAAAGAAAAAATATACAAAAACTAAAACTCAGAACTAACTTAAGGCATTAGAAAACTTTACAAACTCTATCTTAGCATTTATTTTTAAATCAAGAATTAAAAGTGTAAAACATTGGGCTTTTGGAACCAAAGGGTTTGTTTTAGCATTATATACTGAAAAAATAGGAAGTTGGGGTCTCTAACTGGCAAAAAATTGAAACAAATAATAAGAACTCATAAAGCTAATGCTTTAGTCAATGAAGCAATAAAAGTTCTTGTTCACTGAAAGTCATATACTCACAAACCTGTGGAAAGCAGTAAAACCCATTCTAAGTAAAAGTCCATATCTATGTTACAAGAAGAGCATTTTATCTACTTTGTAAAAGATATATTGAAGTCCATAAGAGTTACATGAATTCCTTAGATCCAGAAATGTTTTAAAACTCAGCATGTTTTAGTTTTCTCCTTTGATTATAGGAAGATAATATAATATGTACAGTTGATCCTCGACTTATGATGAGGTTACCTCCTGATGAACCCATTGTAACTTGATAATATACTAAGCCAAATAATATACTCGATAATATACTAAGCCAAATAATATACTTGATAATATACTAAGCCAAAATAAAAGCCAAACATGCTTTTATTTCTGACAACACACTAGACAGTCCTCAAGTTATTGTGATTTGACTTAGAACTTTTTTACTTCACCATCGTGCCAAAAGCAATATACATTCATTAAAAACTGTAAACCCATCGTAGGTCATAAAAACTCCTCAACTTACAATGGAATTATATCCAGATAAACCCATCACAGAGTTGAAAAATTGTAAGTGGAACCATTGTAATTTGGAGACCATCTGTATATCTTAAATGACATCATTCACAGAGTTTGACTTAGAACCCCATAATCAAACATATGTATATTTTAGAAGCTAAA